>NC_138535.1:1525940-2725940 GCF_964234715.1 Podarcis melisellensis | reverse complement strand
GTTATGATCTATGAACTCCCTGAGTTCCTGCAGTTCATCCTCAGACATGGAGTACAGTTTCCCCGTCGGCAGCGTCGCCCCCGTCAGGAGGTCAATCTTGCAGTCGTAGGGTCTGTGGGGAGGCAGCTTGTCCGCTTCCTTCTCGCAGAAGACCTCCAAAAACTCTTTGTACTTGTCTGGTACCGCTTGCAGCATGCCCAAGTGTAGCTGTGGTCCCTCCTCGTGCCCCTCATCGTCCAGGTCAGCCAGGATGCAGTGTGCTGCGCAGTAGGAGGAGCAAAAGGTCAGTTGGCGTTGGTACCATGCTAATGCCGGGCTGTGCCTATCCAGCCAACTCATGCCCAACACTACGGGCGTGTCTGACAGGCTGGTGACGTTGAAGCTGATGACTTCGCGGTGATTACCAATACGCATCACCATTGGCGGCGTCTGCTGCAGCACTTGCCCTCCCAGTAGCTCCCTGCCGTCCACCGTGACGACGTTCAGAGGTACCGTCGCTGGCAGAAGGGCTATGCCATGTTGCTGGATGAATTCCATGCCTATAAAATCTGCATTACTCCCAGAATCGATGGTAATGGGAATTTCTACGGTGAGCCCATTGGGAAGTTGAAGGGATGCGGTGAGCTGCACCACTGGTTTGGGTGGGAGGGGGTCCGTGGGCTGCAATGTCCCTGGGGATTGCTTCACTGACTTGTCTGGCTGGCCCCCAGTGGCTCCATTTCCAGCCAGACAGTGGAGTTTCCCTGCTGCGATTCACTTTGCTGAACTGCTTCTGTTACTGCCGCTGCGGCTGCAGTGTGCTTGTGAAACCGCTGGGGACACTCTTTCGCCATGTGCTGAGCACTGTCGCAGATGTAGCACTTCCTGGTCCCTCTAGGAGGCTTCATTTTGACTGCTCTCGGCGTTAGGGCTCCGGCTGTTGACTGAGCCTTAGCACCACCTATCTCCATCGGCTCCTCTCCCCCTCCCATTTGAGGCAGGGATCTAGCCCGCGCCGCTTCCTTGGGAAAAGGGGGTGGTGCTTTCGTTGGCGTGCTTCCCCAATGCCCTTCCTCTTTGTCCCAAGGGCGTCCTTCCAGCCTCACTCCAATCGTAAGAGCCCTCTCCACCACCTCTTGGGTGGTTTGGGGTCTCTCCCCCCTTGCAATCTCATCCTTCACAGCTGCATTCAGCCCCTCCCAGAACAGGTCTTTGACGGCAGGTGATTCTCTCTCCCACCCTAGTGCATTTAAAGGTAAGGTAAAGGTAAAGGTACCCCTGCCCGTACGGGCCAGTCTTGACAGACTCTGGGGTTGTGCGCCCATCTCACTTAAGAGGCCAGGGGCCAGCGCTGTCCGGAGACACTTCCGGGTCACATGGCCAGTGTGACATCGCTGCTCTGGCGAGCTAGAGCTGCACACGGAAACGCCGTTTACCTTCCCGCTGGTAAGCGGTCCCTATTTATCTACTTGCACCCGGAGGTGCTTTCGAACTGCTAGGTTGGCAGGCGCTGGGACCGAGCAGCGGGAGCGCACCCCGCAGCAGGGATTCGAACCGCCGACCTTTCGATCAGCAAGTCCTAGGCGCTGAGGCTTTAACCCACAGCGCCACCTGTGTCCCCTAGTGCAAAAAATCGTGAGTGATATTCCCTTACAGTGGCTCTGCCTTGTCTTAGTCCATGAATCTGTCTCCTGGCGATATCAACATCAAACTCAGACAAAAAACAAGCATCCATCGCTTTAACGAAGGCAACTGCATCTTGGAGGGCTGGATCCTTATCTCTCCAGAGATTCCGCAGCCACGATTTCGCCTCTCCCCGTAAATGCGAAACAATAAATCCCACTCTCTCTTCCTCATTCTTAAAGTCTTTCTCTAGCAGCTGCAGTGCATATATTACATCTGCTCTGAAGTTAGGATACTCCTGCAGGTCCCCAGTGAAATGAGACACAAGGCTCCCTCCTCTATGCCCCAGCCCAATCCCTTCTGGTCTGGTGGCCTGTAGCCTTTGTGTAGTTAGCACTTCTAACCTGGTTCGCAGATCCTGGCAGGCAGCAGCTGCTTCCTGTTCCTTCTTTCTGGACGCCGCAATTTCTGCGGTCAGCTGCGTCACTGCGTTTTGCAGACTCGCTATCTTCTCTTCGGTAGTCATTTCCCTGGTTTTCGTGAGCTCGCGAAGCACCAATCTTCACCCCTCGCTGCTTTCCCACACGCCACGAGGTTGTAAAATTGGTGGAAAATGAGAGGCGACTTACTGTCAGGGCTGCCGCTAAGTCCCAGCTCACAGAGGACCAACGCCCAGTGGATGTTATATACAAAAGTCTTTATTGAAGTTTAGTCTCCATTTCCAAGTTCTGGGTGCGCAGACCCACGTCTTGACGCTAGACCGGCTAAGTCCCCTCTGACTCACTGCTGACCCCACACCAGTTTAAGATCCTAGCCCGGCTCCACCTCCTGCGCTGTTCCTTTCTTCGCTGGGTCCTTCTGCCCCCTGGGGTTTCCTCCTTCCTGGACTCTTCTGACGCTGACCCCCCTGAGTCTCGCCCTTCCTTCCGGCGGGCTTTAGGACCTGGCTCCCTGTCAGGACTCCCTGCTGTGCCGCTCGCCTGTACATTTGAACTTGGCGCGCGCGCCCAGCCGGTAACCTTCCTTCTGACCGTTTCCCCGCTTCCTGATGTGGGCGTTGCCAAACCTGACTCCTCTCCTCCCGCTGGTGGTGAGAGCACTGGTCCCGACTCCTGGGACTCCCCCTCCCCACTGCGCTCTGGTGGGGAAGTTGGTCCTGATTTCCAACTGCTGTTCAGGGACTCCCCGCTGGCCCCTCCCTCCTGGGGCTTCCCCCCTGGAACCCCCCTCGCTCTGGCCATTGGCGCTCCCTTCTGTGAGTCCTCCGATTCGCTAGAGAGGCTTGTGGAGTGACTCTGGCCGCTGTCACTGCCTGCTCCCCCTTCGTACTCCTCCTCCTCACTCTCCATTTGCTCCCCCTCCTGTGTCTCTCCTTCTGAACCCCTGACATCCATCCCTGGGGACATCCTGAATTCCTGGGGAAGGGGGGAGAGGGTGCCTGGAGGATATATATATACTGCATGAAATTTCTCATTTCTTTGGACTTGCTGTGAACTGACCACGCAAGTGCTTTCTGCTATCCGGAGAGCAGAATAAACTCTTTCTCTGAATCAACCTCGGTGTCATTTGACTTCCGCGAGTCGGTAAAGTCTAATAAGGCTACACTGTGCTTGGTTGCAAAATGTGCACGATAAACAGGTGAAATATTTATTTACAGATTGAGGGGGAGAATTCACTTCTCAGCAGTTTGAAGCTTTTCTGACTGAGAAAGGAATTCAACATGATTTGTCAAGTCCACGGTCTCCTTGGATGAATGGACTTTGTGAAAGGGCAAGCCAAACATTGCTTCAAGGCTTGAAAACCTTGCTGCATGATGCTAATCTTCCAGAGAGTTATTGGGCAGAATCGCTCAGCTGTTTTGTTTACACTTATAATCGCAGATTATCATCACCAATTGGTTGTACCCCTTATGAAAATATGTTTGGCAAGAAACCATACATCAAGCACATGAGAATTTTTGGTTCTGACATGTGGGTTCACACACCACAAAGCTCCAAGTTAGGCAAGCGTGGTTTGCATGGTATCTTTCTAGGATATCAGAAAGCTTCTTATAGAGTAATGATTACTGACACTAATACAATTAGACTCACTAGAAGTGTTGAGTACAATGCCAAGTGGGGGGAGAATGTGGGGATTTTCCAATATTATCCTAATGACAGTGAAGAGTCTGAGGATAAGCAGAAGCAAAACCCCACACCCACTGATGAAAGTTCTGAATCTGAAACTGAATCAGATGATTCAGAAGATTTCAAGAGTACTAAGGCCGCTTTGTGACCCTCTGAAGGCTCTAATCGAGAATTGGAGGAACCACTGTTCACTATAGGCCACTTTTCTCCTAAGAAAGAAGAGGAGAGCGTTGAAGTCCAAACTGGTAAGGTAGTCAGACACAAAGCCAGATTGGTAGCCAGAGGTTTTTCACAGGTACCAGGAGAACACTATCATGAGACCTACTCACCCACTGTGAGATATGAGAGCATTAGGCTTATGCTCAAAGTTGCTGCAGAAGAGAATCTACACGTTTCTCATCACTATGTGAATACAGCATTTTTGTACGGAACTTTAGGTGAATCACTTTACATGCTTCCACCTGATGGCGTACAGGTAAAACAGGGATTTGTTTGCTCTCTGAAGAAGTCCCTATATGGTCTCAAGCAAAGTGCACGATGCTGGCACTCTAAACTCACTGAAGTGTTGTTTTCTCCAGGTTTTCAGCAAGGTAAAGCTGATCCATGTGTATCTGTCAAAGAGGAAGGGCAAAAGAAGCTGTATTGCTTGTTTTATGTTGATGATATTCTTTTATTTTGGAAGGATGTCAAAATGTACAATAGCACCCTAGCTCAACTGAAGGAGCAATTTGACATGATCTTGGTGACGTAACCAACTACCTATCTCTGGAAATAGAGAGAGACCAAGATGGTAATATTTTAGTACACCAGTCACAGAAAATTGCTGATGTGTTAACCAAACTAAATCTGATGGATACTAACCCTGTAGACACACCGATGACAACAGGTTATCAGGTAGATGACACCGAAGAAGCATTTTCTGACACTACACTGTACAGAAGTGTGCTAGGCAAACTAAACTTCATTGCCAGATGTTCAAGACCTGACTTGACAGTTTGCACAAATTTGCTAAGCAGACATGTCAACAATACTACTGTTAAGGATTGGAAAGCTCTGAGACGCATAGCTCGCTATTTGAAAGGCACTATGCATTACAGACTGAGATTTAACAATCAGAAGTCTGGTGGTCTTGAGATTTGCTGATGCAAGTTTTGGAAGTGACACTTGTTTTGGAAGTGACACTTATTCACTTGTGGATTGTGAATGGTTGTTACAATTGTGTAAAGACATGAGAATTCCTGTAAAGTTCCAATTCAGGTTTATCAGGACAGCAAAGCAAAGCTTTGCTGACTTCTGAAGGGTGTAAGCAAAGCACAAAGCACTTGCAATTGAAGCTGCAACATGATAGAGAATGTGTTCAGAAAGGACTCGTAACAGTGTCCTACATGCCAGGTAATGAAATTCCTGCTGATTTATTGTTCAAGGTTGTTCCAGGGGATCAACACTGTACCTATGTACAGAAACTGGGTTTGTACTGAGGTTGTACTGACACACTGCCCAGTGGTGTTCACAGAAAGGGGGAGCATGTTAGGTTTCTGTTTATGCCACTGTGCAATTCATAGAGTCACAAGACTCTGTTTACATTCCAGAGACATTCCAGGCTGTTGGAAGTCTCACGGAAGCCGGGAGACAGATCTGATGTTTCCTGTTCCTTTGTTCAGTTGCTCTCTGCTTTCACAGAGAGAGCATGAATATTTCTTTTCTGTCTGTGTAGTTAGAAATAAAACCTTGCAATGTAGCTCACAAATCTCATCACTTCTGCTGCTTTGATACTCTGCGTAATGGGGAACGTGCCTGGAGGCTTATCAAAGGCTCAGGTTGTTAATTATCGTTGCAGGAGAGAACAAAGGACTCGACCGGAGGATGAGCTCGGTAGAGCGGAGATTCCGACAGTGGCTGCTGGAGGATGGCGGTGGTTGTACACCAGGCCGCAAACCTTGCCCACCGTCTGACCCAGTGAGCAGATAATTTGATGCTTGTGGTATAGGGGAAGCTAGAATAGATCATGCCAGCCACTAGTCATGTTGCAAATACAGGAGAATTCTTTTGTCAATGACTTATTGCCAATAATTCCAAGAAGAAGAGGAGAGCAACCACCCAACAGAACTAAGGAACCTGCATACAATACAGATCTTTATTATGGTCATAGACCAGCATAAAAGGGTGGGATACAGTCATTTAAAATCTGAAATGCGTTTTGGAAAGCTAAAAGGTATTAAAAAAGAAGGTGAATATAAAAGTCTATAAGAATTTAGAAGAAGCTAAAAAATCTAAAAGAAGGGATAGGAGCATTGGGCAGGTGTGGAAGAGCATAAAAGGTTGGTATATAAAATACTTTATTAATTTACAGAGCACTCTGATATGTTCATTAAATCTAGTTTGTGGCACAGGTCATCCTGCAACGAATTTTGAGCGCTGCTGTGCAGAATCTGGCAACACTGTATGTTGTAGCAGGATTGGTATCTGAGAGCAGTAGGGAGGTATAGAATTGCCCTGTGCACCCTGGGTACTTATGTAGTAGTGGGGAAATCAGGCTGTAATACAGGCACTGGAGAAGGACATGGTCTACCGTTTCTATTTGTCCTGAGTCACAGGGGCATTGTCTCTCCGGGTAGTCAATCCTCCTGTATCAACCTTCAATAATGACCGAGAGGAGGGCATGACATCAAGCCAAGGTAAAAGCCCTTTGGTGTTTAAGGACCTTGAGTTTAGTTAGATATGCCATAGGGGAGGCAAAGTACCTGGTGGATTCCTTGGCAATAAAAGTTGGAGTCCTGGCTAGATCCAGTTGGCACTCTGTGTCTACTACACGTTGTTTAATGAGTGCTTTGGCCTGATCATATCTCATGCTAAGTAGAAGACCTGGAGAGAAGCCCAGGGATGAGATTTTAGTTGCCACTGCCTGTTTCTACGTGGATTTAAAATCATTGTTCATAGTTAGTGGGGCAAGGCCACAGTGAAATAAAGATAGTTTAAGCCAATTGAGTATGGTCACCCACACTCAAGCCTCCACTTTTGCGAAGCTTGTCTCTAGCCTTAGAGTAGCATTAGAGACACATTTTGGGACTTGAAGGACTGACCTTAGAAATTTGGATTGCACAAGTTCTAGTGGTGCAAAATTGGAAAAGGGACCCAACTGGGCACCATAGAGAAGTTGTGCTATTGGCTTGGCTTCAAATAATTTGAAAAAAAGCTTTTATGAAGATCAGAGGTTTTCAACCTTTTTGAGTACACAGCTGCCTTGACCAGCTACATTCTTTCTGCAGCACCTCTGTGGGGCTCAGAAGCCCAGTTAGGTCCCCCCTTGCTTGCCCAGCTTGCCTCCCCTCCCCCTTTCTCGAACACCCTCCCTTCTGGAATGTTTCCTCAGCCTCCTCTCCCCTCTCCTTGGGAGTCCTCTGTGCAGCCACCCTTGGTCTGAGCTCCTGCCCCAAAGAGAGGTGCCTCCTCACATTGTCCCACAGGGGCCTGGGGAAGGGATGCCCCCAGCCTTAGTGGCCCGATGGAGATTGGCCAAAGGTGAGCATGAAGCCAGCACCTTACTTACCTTGGGAGGCAGCAGTGGCAGCAGCGGGTGTTTCTGGGCCTGCATGGTGTAAAGCTCCCCTTCAGCACCAAGCACTCAGCTCCCAGGCAGGTACTGCACACAGCAAGCACAAGAAAAGCCAGTGTGGTGCCTGCCTGCCTAGTCTCCCACTTCTCCATCAGTTCCTAACAGCAAGGGCTGGTGGACTGGCTGGCTGGGCTCCCTCACCCGCTTGCTTACTTCTGAGCTCCTGGCAACCAGTACCCCCTAACCAGCCCCAGAGGGTCCATTCACCTTGGGAGCTTGTAGCCAGGGTTGATGCAACAAACATGTACGTAAACCTTTGGGAGGCAGAGACGCAAGAGGGCATCAGACGAGGTTGGGAAGGAAAGGGACAGAGGCCAGTGTTGCCTGCAGTACACCTGACTATCATTCAAGGCACCCCAGGGTGCCACGGCACACTGGTTGGAAACCACTGATGCAGATAATCACTTAGTGGTGAGACCACATTTTGAGCAACAAAGTGGATATGCAGAAAGGCCTGCTGCACACTTGAGAATTGTGGGCCCTCCAGCAAGACATCCAAGAGTGATTGATGTGGTGGGGCAGTGCTGTGGAAAGTTGGCAGGGGGAGGCTTCCAGTTTGCTGCGAAGGGAAGAAGGAAGCCAGAGAAGCTGCTGCAGCGACCCAGCTGCTGATTTGGAGCTTAGGAGTGGTTTGGAGGCAACAGACACTCCATAAAAGATCCTAGGGATGACCAGGAAGGGAGGGGTCCTGCTGCAACCTAAAGCAAGCTCCCAACAGGTCCGTCTGGTTCTGTTAGGAGCCGGGCGGCCCCAACAATCAAGCCACGGTTGCTGGACTCAAATGCACTTCTACAACAGGCTGCCACAAGATTCCTCTCCAGGAGCGACAAATTCCCTGCAATTCAATCAAATGAAATGAGGATTATTTTTATTTTATTCAGAATAATTTGGCTGGCGTATCAGAGAACAAAAAGGGAGTCTTATCCAGAATTGGTTGCTGTCCTGTATGGAAACAAACTGAAATAAAAAAATAAGGTCTTATATATATAATAAATGTTCATAAATGCACCAATCAAGCACGTACATTGATATATAAACCACATGTCTGAAACCCCACAGAAAGTCCTGAAACCATTTTGTCCCTCCCAAATTGACCTCAAACATTTCTCTGCAAGGTCGAAGGAAAATGGAAAAGCCTCCCCATTGTCTCCTCCTTCACAAATCCTGTCTTAAGGGTATGTCTGTGTATGAATAGGGTGAGCCTGTGACCTGGCTCAGGAACTAAGTATTTATCATTATAAATACTTAGGCTCCCCAGGGTATGCAATCAAGTGAGCATTAACAGGTAAACCTGTCAGATGAGATAAACAAGTCACTCAGATTTCTGCTGTAGACCGCCTTTTCTGTGATGTATGTATGATGTTTCTGAGGGTGGTCTTGGACTCCAGGGCGGACAATTTAAAATGTCTATATAAGGGCAGGTAACCTTTGTTTGGGGTCCTCCTCCTTTCCTGCATGTGAGGGGAGCACCCTGTTGCAACACTTGAATAAAGATCAGGCTTACGAGCTGTTTTGCTTCTCAATATTCTCTGGTTGGCCTCTTATTTTCTCCGACTGATGGAGAACCTACAAAGGACTCTATAAGGGCTCTTGTGTTCCCCATAAGGGAATAAGGGCAGATTTTTGTTTATTAAGCTGTTTGAAGAAACAAAGGTAAACAATATAAGACTGCCATCGGAATCAAGGAGGGGGAAGGGTTGCAAAGCTGGATGACTGAAAGACTGAGTTAAAAACACACACCCATGATTTAAAGGATTTTTAGCCACTGCTTCTAAACCATTAAGAATACGTTGATAAATGTTTGGCTTTTTGTTCTTGAAAGGGGAAGGAGATTGTGTAGCTTATAAAACTAAAAAAAGATATTGGACTTTTCTCACTCCCCACCCCTTCTACTTTTCTTTCTCTTACTAAACTCACAGTAACTGGGTTCTTATCTCCCTTGATTAAAGTAAAAGTTATTGGAGGACTTATTATGAGATCTCTGAGGAGGTCTGCTTTTGTTTTGTTTTTTCTTTCCATATTATTTGGACAATATACTTAAACCTAAAACCCTGCTTGGACTTTGTGGAATGACTTAACATTACACATATTGTAGACTGTAAATATCAATACCTTTTTTTCCTTTTTTCCCCTTTTGGGAACTCCTGTGCAATTTGAATTAGGATTATCCTTTTTCTCCTTTTTGACAGGATTATGATGGATGTACAATTGATTAAGGCTTGAATTGTTATATATGTTGGTTTGTGAGCCTCTACTCTTGGGTTTTCATTTCTTTCTTCAGCAGAGTTCCTTTTACAGAAAAAATTTCCTGCATCTTTTACTTCTTTACAGCATCAGCAACATTCCAGCTATCTCTTAGTGAAATTCTCATTACAGGAATAAACATCATTTAGTTCTGTTTCTCAGAGTCTTTATTATTTACAAAACTTTACACTGGTGATTAATAAATAACAAATAAAGCAACATAATCTTTTTATCTTTTAGCCATCTGGCCAGAGACCTAATGCAGTCTCATTCACATACTCATTTACACTGACCCAGACTTAGTTGATCACATGTCCTAATAAGGACACCTGTTGCTGGGGAAATTTTCCATTGCCAAGCAACTTGTTGAAGACTATTTTTCTTTTCTTTTTTTGGTTAGATCGTTTTTATTAATTTTCCAATAAAAGACATCCAATTAACATATCAAATCATAATCCAATAAAAATAAAAAACTAAAATAAAAAAGGTCGAATTATCTTCCAAATTGTAATTATTAATTTTACAGCTTCCCATAGTCTGAACCTTGAAGCATGTCCAAACTCAGTCCTGCCTCTCGTCGGTATTTCCATATTTCCACATCTCGATTTTAACTCTCCAAACTTCTTTGTCTCTTGCTCTGTGATCCTCAATCATGTCAGAAATCATATAACCTTTCGTCCGTCAAATACAGATTTGTTTGTGTAGTATACTTTTTCAACTGTCTTTTTGCTGGCGCTGCTTCATCTGGCTGCATTCCAATCCAGGCTGTTATCGAACTCTCTGAAGTTTAATGTCGTGGCAACTCCCAAATTGTTAATCCTTCCCGTCCAAGCTGTTGACAAAACCTTCCTTTTAAGATTTAGAAATATAGTACCTTCCACCTTATTAAATCGTTCTTCATAATTATTAAGCAGACTGTTTGCTGTATTGCAATATATCAGTCATTTGGCGATCGAACAGCCTTCCTGGAAACCACTCAGTCCCCCCTCCGGGCCCTAGAGGGGGGCTGCTAGACATCCATTAAGGGGAGGATTTCAAATATTCCAATGCTGCGTAGTACTGGGGAGAGCCATTTTATTCCTTTCTTCTCCTATCTTTAACAAGCATTCCAAGTCTTAAAAAAAGCTGCGCATGAATCCCAATTGTAAATAAAAGTCCATCTGTACTCATTTTATTTTTAAAAGTAATTTAAGTTCTTAATGAGGCTTGGCATAAGAAACCAATTGTTGATATTAAGGAAGGAGGAAAAAGAAAACTTACCAAATGCCTCCACAATCCACACACCATGATGAGAATCTCTTTGAAGTCCGAGCTCATACAACAGAGACTGTACAATTCTGCAGGTTTTTTCCCCAGCTTCTTCGATCCAGACCATGTCTGTTTGTTTTTCAAATCTATTTATTTTCCCAAAGAGATGTTCCCAGCTACAGGAGTGGCATCGGAGAGTGCCAGCTGTGACCATGCTCTTTTTGACCCAGTGCCCTGCCAGTTGCACCTTTTTTTTTTTTAGAAGATATTTATTGAGGTTTCAAAAATTAAACAAAAAAAGACAATAATAAAAAAACAAAACACAAAACACAAACACAAAAAATAACAAATATAAGCAACAAAATACAAAAACTAAAAACTATTTACAAACATGTAAAGTTTCATTCCCTTATTTTCTTATAACTAACTTTCTCGACCTCCTCATACCGCCCCTTTTTGTATTCCATTTTCTGATTATTGATTCAACAAATCCTCTCCCTTAATTTTCAAATAATTTTCAACCTTTCTTTTCTTTTTACTTAATCATTACAGCTGAAAACCACTTAATTTCTAAACCAACATCATTCTAACATTCATTAATTTTGCAGTATTTCCCAAGATAGTCCTTAAATTTCTTCCAATCTTCTTCCGCCGTCTCTCTCCCCTGGTCTCGGATTCTGCCAGTCATTTCTGCCAGTCCCATATAGTCTATCACCTTCATCTGCCATTGTTCCAAAGTGGGTAGATCGTGTCTTCCAATACTTTGCGATGAGTAATCTTGCTGCTGTTGTAGCATACATAAAGAATGTTCTAGCCTTCTTTGGCACCAATTGGCCGACCATGCCCAGGAGAAAGGCCTCTGGTTTCTTCAGGAAGGTATATTTAAATACCTTTTTCAACTCATTATATATCATTTCCCAGAAAGCCTTAATCCTTGGGCACGTCCACCAAAGGTGAAAGAATGTACCTTCATTTTCTTTACATTTCCAACATTTGTTATCAGGCAAGTGGTAGATTTTTGCAAGCTTGACTGGGGTCATGTACCACCTATAGATCATTTTCATAATATTCTCTCTTAGGGCATTACATGCCGTAAATTTCATACCGGTGGTCCACAACTGTTCCCAGTCAACAAACATAATGTTATGACCAATATCTTGTGCCCACTTGATCATAGCTGATTTAACCGTTTCATCCTGCGTATTCCATTTCAACAGCAAGTTATACATCTTTGACAAATTCTTACTTTTGGGTTCTAACAATTCTGTTTCCAATTTTGATTTTTCCACCTGGAAGCCAATTTTCCTGTCCAACTTCTAAGCCTCCATTATTAGATAATAATGAAGCCAGTCTCGCACCTTATCTTTTAATTTCTCAAAACATTGCAATTTCAGTTTGTCCCCTTCTTGTTCCAGAATTTCCCAATATTTCGGCCATTTAGACTCCATGTTGAGTCTTTTCACAGCCTTTGCCTCCATTGGCGACAACCACCTTGGGGTTTTATTTTCCAACAGGTCTTTGTATTTAGTCCAGACATTATATAGTGCTTTCCTGACAATATGATTTTTAAAAGCTTTGTGAGCTTTAACCTTGTCATACCACAAATATGCATGCCACCCAAAAATATTGTTAAAACCTTCTAAGTCCAAAATGTCTGTGTTCTCAAGAAGCAGCCAATCTTTCAACCAGCAGAATGCTGCCGATTCATAGTAAAGTTTAAAGTCTGGCAGGGCAAATCCCCCCCCTTTCCTTTACATTAGTTAAAATCTTGAATTTTATTCTGGGTTTCTTGCCCTGCCAGACAAATTTAGAAATATCTTTCTGCCACTTCTTGAAACAGTCCATCTTGTCCACAATTTGCAATGTTTGAAACAAAAACAACATTCTAGGCAGTACATTCATCTTTATAGCTGCAATTTGACCAGACAAGGAAAGCTTCAAATTTGACCAGATTTCTAAATCTTTTTTCACTTCTGTCCAACATTTCTCATAATTATCCTTAAATAAATTCACATTTTTAGCTGTCATGTTTATCCCCAAATATTTCACTTTCTTAACCACAGTTAAACCTGTCTCATTCTGAAACCTTTCTTTTTCAATAGCTGTTAAGTTTTTCTCTAAAACCTTAGTTTTCGACTTGTTCAATTTAAATCCTGCTACTTGACCAAACTCTTGAATTAATTCTAGAACACTTTTAGTACTAGATTCTGGCTCTTGTAGTGTAAGTACTAAATCATCTGCAAATGCTCTCAGTTTATACTGTTTGGCTCCGACCTGTATACCTTTAACCAACCGGTCTCTTCTGATCATGTTCAGCAAAACCTCCAGGACTGATATAAAAAGTAGTGGGGAAATTGGGCACCCTTGACGTGCCCCTTTTTCTATCTTAAATTCTTCCGTAACCACATTGTTTACAATTAGTTTAGCTTTTTGCTCAGAATATATTGCACCTATACCATTTTCAAACCCTTGGCCCACCCCCATCCCCTGAAGATTCTTCCTCATAAAGCTCCAAGAAATATTGTCAAAGGCTTTCTCCGCATCTACAAATATCAGAACTGCTTTGGTATTTATATTCACTTCTAGCTTTTCCAAAATGTCAATTACATTCCTCACGTTATCTGACAAATGTCTTCCCGGGAGAAAGCCCGCTTGGTCTCTATGAATCTCCTCCATCAAAACTTTTTTCAATCTCCTGGCCAAAATGTCAGCAAAAATTTTGTAATCCACATTTAATAACGAAATAGGGCGGTAGTTCTTAAGTTGAGTCTTTTCAGTCTGTGTCTTCGGTATAAGTCTAATATACGCCTCTTTCCACGATTCTGGTGCCCTTTTCCCCTCCAAAATTTCATTGCAGACTTCCTTCAGAGGTTGTAATAACCACTCCTTCAAAACTTTATAGTATTTGGAAGTCAGCCCATCCGGTCCCGGAGACTTACCCAATTGCATATTTTGAATGGCACCTTCTATTTCCTGTTCAGCTATTTTATGATTCCTCTGGAAGCAATTTCTGATCTCAGTTGGGTTATAAATTTTCTTTCCTTCCACTTCTAAATTTGTAACCGTATTTAATTTTTGTCTTTTCCTCATTTGCCAAGCCAATAGTTTACCGCATTTATCTGCTGATTCAAATGTCTTTTGTCTCATTTGTTTAATTTTCCATTCTATTTCTTGATTCATCAGTTCCATATATTGTGTTTGATATAGCTTAATTTCTCTCAAAATCTCTTGGGACTTTGGTTTTGATCTTAGTTTCTTTTCCCCCTCTTTTATCTTCTCCAAAATTTTATCTTTTTTCTCATTTTGGCTTCTCTTCTTTATTGCATTTTGTTGTATCAGAAACCCTCTCATAACAGCTTTACTTGCATCCCAGATTACTCTTTTTTCAACATTGGTCTTCATGTTTATTTCAAAATAGTCTCTCAGAGTTTTTTTGGGCCTTTTTATACACTTCTTCATCTCTAAATAAGGTGTCATTCATGCTCCATCTGAAGGAACCGGTTGTTCCGTGGCGAGTCTCCTCCCCCATGCGAAATGAAGACACTGGACACAGTATTTTAGGTTAATGGGCATAAAAAGGCCACAACTTTATTGATTACAGAATTGAAAGGTATTGGCTTTAGGCATTGGCTCCTAACGACTACCCGGCATGGAGACCGGGAAGGGTTGTCCACAAACCGTGGGGGTCCTGTTGAAGTACGCCAACTAGGATCCCACGGGTGTCACCACTTGGGGGCGTGCCGGAGGCCCTTACCTCCCTAGGTTTCGGACAAGGCAACGCCCCCCGGAGTCCTCTACGGGACTACCCCTTTCATTGGGGGAAGGTGATGGCGCTTCCTTCCCCCCTTTCATTTGCATATCAATTCCCCCTGCCAATGCCTAACCGCCAATACCGCGGAAGTTGTGACGTTTGCTACGAGGTAGGCGAAAAAACCAAAAGGCTCAAAGTGCGCCAAGTTGGAAAAATTCCTACCAGGCCCCTTGCGGCGACCAACCGAAGTCCATAGCAAGGTCATAGCTAGCTAAGCCTAAAGGGTGGGTGGGATGGGAAAAGACCTCTGAGCTGCCCAGGTGGAAAGAGGGCGGTCTCCGGGTGTGCTCGGCCTTAAGTAGGCTCAGGCCCCACCTCCCCGGCCCGCTGATTGGCTCGGTGACACGCCCGGGGATTCCCTGCTCACGCGGGGGCAAAGGCCAGCCCCCGCGTGTGTGTGGGAGGAGTTAGCCCGCAACCCCATCTCCTCCGAGTCGGAAATGGCTTTGTTTGCTTCATCTCCATCCTTACAGCATTATGGTCGGAGCAAGTTTTTGGGCAGATTTCCACTTTCTTTATCTTTGGTGCCATACCTCTAGTTACCCATATTTGGTCAATTCTAGTCCATGTCATCTTGGCTTCAGAGAAAAAGGTTCCCTCTCTCCCAAGAGGATTCATTGTTCTCCAGATATCAATCAAATCCATATTGTCAGTCAGTTTGAAGAAAGTTTTTGGTAGTCTTCCATCTTTAGTAACTACCTGTCTTTGTGTCTTGTCCATATTTGTAGATACTACTCCATTCATATCTCCCATCAGAATCAAGTTATAGTCCAAATAGTCCAATAGAGTCTCGTGCAACTTCTTAAAGAATTCAGATTTCCCCTCATTTGGTGCATAAATTCCTACAATCAAAAATTTCTCTCCTTGAACTTGGATTTCAATTGCCAAAAATCTTCCTTGTTCATCTTTAAAAATTAATTTCGGTAGCAATCTTTCCTTTGCATATATCACAACTCCTCTTTTTTAAAATTTGTCAGATGAAATAAATTCTTGTCCCAATCTCTTATTAATAAGTATTTTTCTATGTAACCTCGTCACATGTGTTTCTTGTAAGCAAATCAAGTCCAATTGTTCTTTTTTTAATATATGAAAAACACTTTTTCTCTTCCGGGGTGAATTCAAACCATTACAATTCCAGCTTAGAAGTTGCATAGCCACGGTGAAGTTACTTACTTTCCCCTCCTACTGCTCCAAGTAGTTGTTCTTCTTCTGTCGGTGGTTTCAGTCCAAATGATAAGTTTGCTATGTCTAGTATTCCTTTTCCTTGTTGAATTGGCTCCTCTCCAGATTCTGCTTCTTTCTGAAGATCCTCTTCGTGGTCTCCCAAAAACTTGTCTTTATTGTTCACTGTCCTTATTATTATTTTCCTTCCTTTGTATTTGAAGGATAGGCCTTGGGGGAATTCCCACCTGAAGAGTATGTTGTTTCTTCTCAGTAGAACAACCAGATCTCTATAGTAGGTTCTTACATCCAAAATATGTTTCGGTATATCCTTAAAGATCTCCACATAAGAATCTTCAATTTCCAAAGTTTTTTGGTAGTGCAGATTCAAAATTTTATCTCTTTCTTCTTTTGATCTTAAAGTAATCAAACAGTCTCTTCCCTTGTTCTCTCTTTGTCTTATGCCGAGTCTAAATGCACTCACTAACTTGAATTCTTCCTTCTCCAGGCCTTGTTGCCAAAAATCCAAAAATTCCTTTGTGAGGAAGTCCGCCAGATTGTCTTTCTCACTTTCAGGTACTGCTCTGATTCTTAAATTTCTCTCTTTTCCTTGTAGTTCAATCATAGACAGTGTCAAATCATGGTCCTCTAATTTCTTGTACACCGGTGGTATCTTCTCCTGGGTAGCAATTGCAATTTCTTTTGCCTCCTCTGCAATCTTTCGAGTTGTGGCCGATTCCTCTAGAAGTTTTTCGATGGACTGTGTGTTAGAATTCACCTTCTTCCCCAGTTCATTGATACTTGCAGTATTCAAATCAATTTTTGCTGAGGCCTCAGCTACTTGTTTGTTAGTTTCTGCAACTTGTTTGTTAGTCTCTGCTACCTGTTTCGTTAAATTTTCCAAAGATTCATTTATTTTACCAAGTGCCTGTGCCAAAGCGTCTTCAGATAACATAGCTTTTACTTTTATTTGCGAGGCGGCAGCTACTCCTGTGCCTCCGGATGTTGAAGCCCTTCGCTGGTGTGAAATATCAATCTTGTATTGTCTGCCAGACCTGGTGGTTTTTTCCTGTACCAGCTCTATTTTCCCTTTGCCATTTGCCATAACACTCTCATGCAAAGCCAAGGTCAGTCTCACGCCTATAGATTTATTTTGAAAAGGAAATTTCCAGTGGCTTAGCTGCTTAGTGGCTTAGTTGTTGTTGCAACAAAGTCTCCTCTAGGGGGACAGACTTCCAACTTCACTTTGCAAGTTTTTGAAACAAATATGGTCTTTAAAAGTCCCCCATATCCCCCAGAAAGCCGCAGTTTCAATTTACCTTAAGGATAACTTTACATTCAAACAGTCCAGAGACACTGTATCTTTCTCAGAGTTACTTCAAAAGTCTTTGCCTTAACGTGCTGACAGCCCACTGATTGGCTTCCCTGTCAAAGGCAGCCCGTTCCCAGGGTTTTGAGGCAGCAGATGTATCTTTGCTCTCCCCTTTTCTTGCAGGTATATAATGCTCAAATTCCTCCCCCTCCGCTCCTGCCAACAGGAGGGGGGTCGCTTTTTAGATGCTGGATTTACTGTTTTTCGAAGAAAAACGTCTTTCAAAGTTACAGCTTTACAGTCTCTTTGTTTTAGACTATCTACAGGCAGGAAAGGCAGACTTCCTGTTTATACCTTTCCCATATTGATGCCAAAATTCTTCCAATTTTGTTCCAATTAAATCATTTAAACCACGGGTAGTTGCTTTAGAGTCCAATTTTCAGGAAGAAATCAGCGCTCTCCGATAATGGCCGTGTGGCTTCACTCCACGGAATGGGTAGACAACTCTCAGCACCGCGCCGCTCACCCGCTCCCGTTCCGAAGCCTTTAAAAAGGCTCCTTCACGGCTTGGGGGGCGCAAATGGTGCCCGCCGAGTCTCCTCATTCACAGGCTTCGCCGCCTGTGATTTTTTAGGGTCCCCGCTTCGCTGCAGCGGCAAGACCCGAACCCGCAGAGCCGATTCCCTCCGGAGCTCAGAGGGAATCCGCCATTAATCGCTGGCGCTGACCGGAAGTCCCTGCCAGCTGCACCTTAATGCACGCCGGCAATCTCAGACAATCCGTGGGTCTTCGAGACAGTCCTCCCCTACCCTGGGGAGGCTGCCAGGGCTATTTACCCCCATATCAGCCCTGAATTATTGGCATGGCTGGGGAGTCAGCCATTTCCCACCGCTGGAAACAGGAAGATTTGAAGACCATTTTTCAAGTTTCTTCTAGAAAATTCCAACAGCCCTCCTAACTTGAAATGCTGTCTTGAACACCTGGTAATCCCCCCCCCTTTACTCAGTAAGGCCCAATTCCATAGTTAGCATTTTAAGTTTTACAACAAAGGCTTTGTAAAAATGTCTGCAATCATAAACTCTGTGGAACAATACCTGAGCTTGATCCAATCTTTTAAAATGCACACTTTCACATGTGCATAACATATATCTAAGTGTTTTGTTTTAGGTCTACATTTTTCTGATTCAGTCATATATATACATGATTGATTATCCTCAAATATTGTTACACCTTCTGGAAAATTTAAATGTAGATCATTGAAAAGTTATCTGAACCATTCCACCTCATTACAGGCTAGAGATAGTCTAATATATTCCGCCTCAGCACTTGATACTGCTACCAAACTTTGTTTTCTGGAGTACCACTCAATGGGAGTTTGTTTATACATAAATGCAGTCCCAGATGTGGACTTTCTATCTGTAGAAGTTCCCCAATCTGCGTCAGTATAAACATAGAAATCACCACGACTTTGTTCAGATAGTTTAAGTTTATAATGAAATGTTAGGAAAACATTCTTTAAGAAACAGATAAAAGTTCCTGGAAGCTTTAAAGAGGGTTCCAGAATTTTTCTTTAGTGTGTAGGAGTGGCACTCTAGGCTTGATTGTTGTCAACTGGAGGTGCAAATAAAGGGAGGAAGTTGCAGGCTGCAATTTCCGCACAAGGAAAGTGTTGGCGATTGGCCCCCTCAGGAAAGGCTGACTCCTCTTCCCAGACACAGGGGCCTCTCTCCGGTGGTCTGCTTCTGGCTGGTCTTCGCTCAGTCCAGAGAGACCGGTGATAAGCGACACCTCCCTTTTGAGAGATGCACACTCACTTTCCCCTTGCATCTCAGCAGAAAAAAGAAACAGTCTGAAAGTAGCCTAGGATTCTACTTTATTCACAGACTGTACACTGTACACAGAGCTAGTACAAACATGCCTGCTCTCTCAGGCTCCGTACAACTCACTGCTTCCTCCTCTGCAGCAACAACAGGAAGGTCTCAAGTTACACTGAGAACACAACCCTGAGAACAGCATAGGACATCCTGTCTCACGCTCAGTAACATCAGAAATATCACATGATGTAAACAATGTGCTGCTATCACGCAGCTGGTGAGTACACAAATCCCAACAGAAAGCACACACACACACGCTTTCAACACACATGCTGACAAGAAGTTTGGAAGTAAGACAATGTGTGCTGCTGATACTGTGAGTTTTGCTGTGTCAGGATTGTTAATTACTGGACTGAGATTATACCGTGCTGGAGAGATAATGAAGGAATGTAAATAGCTTGTATATAATAGTAACAGAAATGCTTGTGCAACCAGTCAAGCAATAAAGAAGCTCTTGACTGAAGAATTTGAGTATGACTCCTCTTCTTGTCCTGTGCCTCCTGGGAAAACTCTGCTACAAACAGTAATGTCAGGGTTTCAGGGAGAGAAGAGCAGATGGGGGAGGAGACAGAGAGCGAGGGGGAAGAATCCCAGAGAGATGAGGAGGAGGATGACGATGTCCAAAGGTCGTCCATGAGTCTGACCAGTGAGTCAGAGGACTCCCAAAAGGGGGCCCCCCTGGTCAGGCCAAAGGGGGGACAAGGGGGAAGCAGTGAAGAGCAGGGGAGCGAAGGGAGAAGCCCCAGTGGGAGTTGGAGACAGGAGCCGGCTTCTCAGCCGGAACGGAGTGAAGGGGGTGGAGTTACCAGTGTGTCAGAGGGAGCAGAGCAAGAAAGAGACAGGGGAAGGAGATCGGAGCAGGGCGCTCAGCCGGAAGGGGTGGAGAGCAGCACCGGGAGCAGTGTAGCGGTCGAGAGAAAGGTCAGGAGCAACGTACGCGCGCCAAGTTCAAATGTAGAGGCGCGCGGAAGTGAGGAGAGCCCTGGGGAGGAGCCCGGCCCCAAAGCGAGAAGGAGGGGGGCAGAGGCGTCAGAGGATTCAGCCTCGGGCGAGTCCCGGCGAGGGGGAACCCAGGGGGGCAGAAAGACCCTGCGGAAAAGGAAGGAGAGGAAGAGGTGGTCCAGGACTAGCCTCTTAAATTGGTGCCTCGGCGGGACAGATTCAGAGGGGACTTCAGCGGTCTAACGTTACAGACGTAGAGTCACAAAGATGGAATGTAAACGCAACCATGATCTTCAATAAAGACTTTCTGTAAATAAACCGGATCGGAGTTGGGTCTCTTGTGAGCTGGGACCAAACGGGTGGCTCTGACAGTAAGTCCCCTCTCTAGAACGCAAAAAAATTTTTTTTGCAAAGCTCACCAACGGGAGCAGCCATGAGCGCGGAGGAACAGCTGCTTACGCTGAGGAATCAAGTTACCGAACTCACAGCTGCAGTCATTGCATCGCAGAAGAAGAATGACGAACTGGACAAGGCTTGCCAGGACCTGCGAACAAGGTGGGAGCAGGCAGGCAGGGCAGGGGTCCCGGGTTCCAGATCGGAGGGCATTGCACTTGGACGGCGGGGGGGGGGCGCCCTAGTTACGCACTTTAATGGCAACCTGCAAGACTACCCTAACTTCAGGGCAGACGTCGTGTATGCACTGCATTTACTCCGTCATGATTTTAAAGATGAGGAGGAGAGAGTGGGGTTCATAATTTCGCATCTGCATGGGGAGGCCAGAGCTTGGCTGCGCAATTTGTGGCGCGAAGATGGCCCTGTCCGCCGCAATTCTGATGAATTTATTAAAGCGATGGATGCTTGTTTCCAGTCCTCTGTGGATGTGGATATTGCGCGTAGACAGATGCACGGACTGCGGCAAGGCAAAGCCACTGTACGTCAATATCATTCCAAGTTCTTTGCATTACTAACTGCGTTGGGCTGGGAGAAGGATAGTAAACCAGTCAGAGATCTTTTCTGGGAAGGTCTTAGCCCCCCCGTCAAGGATGAGATCGCCAGGGGGGATAGACCACAGACCCTAGAAGACGTAGTGCAACGGGCTTTGGCTATAGGAATCAGACATGAGGGACGCCCGTGGCACGAGGGGGAGGGACCCCAGGCGCGTGCACCAGCGAGAACCCCCCCTTTTGTCCCCAGGGACTTCAGCCAGACGCACCCCTCGCCCTTGGGGAGGCAAGGAGAAGAGCCGATGGAAATCGGTGGTGCTAGGGCTCAGACACCATCCAGAGCCCCTGTTTCCGGTGCAGTGAAGGCGAAGCCGCCTAGAGGGACCAGGAAATGTTACATCTGTGACAGTGCACACCATATGGCGAAAGAGTGCCCCCAGAGGCTCCAAAAACACACTGCAGCTCTAGCAACAGTGGCAGCGGAAGTGGTGCAAAGAGAGCAGCCTCAGGGAAACGACAGTGCCTGGCTGGAAGCGGAGCTACTGGGGCTCAGCCAGGCGGATCTGTAGAACAGTCCCCAGCACCCTTGCAACGCACAGACCCTTTACCACCCAAGCCAGCAGTGCAACTCACTGCAACCCTTCAGCTGCCAAATGGACAATCCCTGGAAGTTCCCATCACGATTGATTCAGGAAGCAATGCGGATTTTGTGGGAATACAATTTGTCAAGCAGCATAGCATAGCGCTCCTGCCTGCAACGACGCCTCTGAACGTGGTCACAGTGGACGGCAGGAAATTGCTGGGAGGGCAAGTTGTGCAGCAGACGCCTCCCATGGTGATGCAGATTGGGAATCATCGAGAACTCATTAGCTTCAATGTCACCCACCTGTCAGACACGCCCATTGTGTTAGGCATGAGTTGGCTGGAGAGGCATAGTCCCGCTGTAGCGTGGTACCAGCGGCAGATCACCTTCTGCTCATCGTATTGTGCTCAGCATTGCATCCAAACCAATCAGGAGGAAGGAGCTGAGCAGCAACTGCACCTGGGCATGGTGCAGGCAGTGCCTCACAAGTACGAGGGATTCTTGGAGGTTTTCTGCGAGAAAGAAGCTGACAAGTTGCCGCCTCACAGGCCTTACGACTGTGCGATCGACCTGGTGCCAGGGGCGCAGCTGCCAACTGCAAAGCTGTATTCCATGTCTGAGGACGAGATGCAAGAGCTCAGAGAGTTCATAGAGCATAATCTGAAGCGCGGGTTCATCCGGGAATCCAAAGCAGTGGGAGGCAGTCCTGTTTTCTTTGTGAAGAAGAAAGACACGCCCCAAAAAAGACTCATTGTGGACTATAGATTCATAAACAGACTGACTAAGCCCAAGGCCTTTCCCATGCCCAAGATTGACGACCTCCTAGCGACCGTTAGGAAGGGTAAGATCTTCACCAAGTTGGATTTGCGTGGAGCGTACAACCTCATCCGCATCCGGAAGGGCGATGAGTGGAAGACTGCCATGTTCACGCCTCTAGGCACGTATGAATACAGAGTTATGCCGTTTGGTCTCCAAAATGGCAGCCACGTTTTCCAAGCATTTATGCATCACGTGCTGGCGGGACTCCTCTACAAGAAGTGTGTATGTTTTCTCGACGACATCCTGATTTTCTCGGAATCGCCGGAAGCTCACGAGAAGGATGTAAAGGAGGTCCTACAGAGGTTGAAGGAGCACAGGCTGTACGCCAAGTTGGAGAAGTGCCAGTTTGATGTGACGGAGGTGGATTTCCTTGGCTACAAGCTGTCCGACGAGGGGCTGGCCATGGACAGAGGCAAGGTCCAAGCGGTGTTGGACTGGAAGAGCCCACGCAATCGGAAGGAGGTCCAGAGATTCATCGGATTTGCCAATTTTTATCGCAAATTCATCAAAGGTTTTGCAAATGAGACGGCAGCAATCACGGACACCCTCAGTTCCAAGAAGAAGAAGTTCGCTTGGACGGAACAGGCAGAGCGCTCTTTTCGGAAGCTTAAAAGCCTCTTCGCCTCCGAGGAGCAGCTGCTGCACGTGAATCCCGGCAGGCCCATGCTGGTGGAAACCGACGCGTCAGACAGAGCGGTGGGAGCCGTCCTTCTGCAGGAGGATCCGCAAGGCAATTGGAGGCCGGGTGCCTTCTACTCCCGGAAGCTCAGCAAGACGGAGCGGAACTACACCATATGGGACAGGGAGCTGTTGGCCATTCATGCAGCTTTCAAAGCGTGGCGACACTTCCTCATAGGAGCCAAGCATACAGTGCAGGTCCGCACGGATCACAAGAACTTAGAGTATTGGTGAACGGCAAGGCTGCAGACCCAAAGACACATGCGCTAGGCAGAATTCTTTGCGGATTTCGACTTCAAAATAGAATACATCCCGGGAGACTCCAATGTTATAGCAGACGCGCTCTCCAGGAAACCGCAATACCTGGAGGAGACGACACCAATTGCAGCGAAGCACATTTTCGCACCGCAGGCGTGGGCGTGCGCTGCCATCGCAGTCGACCTGGACGCGGTGCGACGCGCGTTGCAAGCGGATCAATTTGCACAGTCCAAGATGGAGGAGCTCCGCAGTGGGTCGCAAAGAGACGATGAGTTCCAGTTGCGGGACGGACTCTTAACTCGCAAGGGTGCCCTCTACGTGCCTAACGACGAACTTCGCGCAAAGGTTCTGCAGCAATTGCACGACGCCCCCAGTGCGGGCCACTTCGGCAAGGAGAAGACAATAGAATTAGTGGCCAGGGACTTTTGGTGGCCCCAGATGCGGGGAGAGGTGGCGGATTACGTCGCCAGGTGTGACACCTGTCAGAGGTCCAAACCAGTACACCAGAAGCCGGCGGGATTGCTGGAACCGCTGGAAACGCCGCAGCAGCCGTGGGAGAGGGTAGCACTGGACTTTGTTACTGACCTGCCCAGCTCCAGGGGCAAGACGGCGGTGCTGGTGGTTGTGGACTTGTTCACCAAGATGGCGCACTTCATTCCTTGTGCCAAGGTGGCGACGGCAGAACAGACCGCCAAACTCTTCATCGACCACGTGTTCAGAGTGCATGGACTACCGCAGTCCGTCCTGTCCGACAGGGGGCGCCAATTTGTTTCCAACTTCTGGCAGAAGCTTCTGGGTATCCTGCACGTCAAGATCGACCTAGCGTCGGCGAGACATCCACAGACCAACGGCCAAGCAGAGAGGGTCAACGCGATCATGCAGCAGTACCTGAGGTGTTACGCCAATCAGCGACCAGCAGCGTGGGTGGACTACCTGCCGATGGCTGAGTTTGCCTACAACAACACGAAGCACGCATCGACCGGGGTGACGCCGTTCTTCGCGAACAATGGCCGTCATCCCAGAACCTTTCCGAGACTTATAACGCCAGGAGAGGGGGTGCCTCAAGAGGCCGACCAGTTCGCAGCAGAGTTGCAAGAGGTGCACGAGGAGCTGCGGAGACATTTGGAGCTGGCCAAGCAGGCCTATAAGGTGCAGGCGGACAAGCACAGAAGGGCGGGAGAGGACATCCAGGTGGGGGACTGGGTATGGTTAGCGGCCCAAGCTATGCCAGCCAAATCGTTAGCCAAGAAGAAGCTAGGACACAGGCAGCTAGGACCATACCAAGTTGAGGCTAGGATCAATCCGGTAGCATTTCGCCTGGCCCTTCCAGAAGGCTCCAGAGTGCACCCGGTCTTTCATAGGTCGGTGCTCACTCCCTACAAGGCCCCGCACAGGTTTCAAGAGTCAGAAACAGTACCAGACCCACGCAAAGGGGCACCCAAGAGGGGGGGGTCGCCTAGGGCCGAACCCCTTAACGAGGTCACAGAGATACTGGACTCGAGATGGGGGGAGGAGGGGGTTGAATATTTTCTCGCCAGGGAGGGCACCCCAGCCACTGCCAATAGTTGGGTGCCGGGCTACGCGTTAGACGAACCCCTTTTGAAAGAAGAGTTCCATGCACTTTTCCCACATAGACCCATGCCAGCTGAGTACTTTGATGACTGGCTTTTCACACCCACATTGTCAGATAGCACGTTCAGGGGTTTCTCTTCCCCCGAGGAAAGAACACCAGAATCAAGCCCGCCCAGGGGATCATGCTCGGGGGTGGACACGGAAACCCCTTATTGGTGGGAGGAGCAACCAGAGGAGGAATGGCGTAAGAGGTGGATGATGGGTCCTTGGCGGGCAGCACCAGAGGAAGTAGCAATGGAAGAAGAGACTGAGAAGCCTTTGGGTGAAGAACCCGAGTTCGAACACACATACACAGAACTGCCAGCAGAGAACATTGACGTAGACGACCGGTATCCTGAGCCTACCCCCGAAGAGCCGCAGTTTCCACAACCGGCCCCCGGCGAGCGGGAGGGGGGAAGGGGGGGCTTCAAGGGGGGGATGGATGTCAGGGTTTCAGGGAGAGAAGAGCAGATGGGGGAGGAGACAGAGAGCGAGGGGGAAGAATCCCAGAGAGATGAGGAGGAGGATGACGATGTCCAAAGGTCGTCCATGAGTCTGACCAGTGAGTCAGAGGACTCCCAAAAGGGGGCCCCCCTGGTCAGGCCAAAGGGGGGACAAGGGGGAAGCAGTGAAGAGCAGGGGAGCGAAATGAGAAGCCCCAGTGGGAGTTGGAGACAGGAGCCGGCTTCTCAGCCGGAACGGAGTGAAGGGGGTGGAGTTACCAGTGTGTCAGAGGGAGCAGAGCAAGAAAGAGACAGGGGAAGGAGATCGGAGCAGGGCGCTCAGCCGGAAGGGGTGGAGAGCAGCACCGGGAGCAGTGTAGCGGTCGAGAGAAAGGTCAGGAGCAACGTACGCGCGCCAAGTTCAAATGTAGAGGCGCGCGGAAGTGAGGAGAGCCCTGGGGAGGAGCCCGGCCCCAAAGCGAGAAGGAGGGGGGCAGAGGCGTCAGAGGATTCAGCCTCGGGCGAGTCCCGGCGAGGGGGAACCCAGGGGGGCAGAAAGACCCTGCGGAAAAGGAAGGAGAGGAAGAGGTGGTCCAGGACTAGCCTCTTAAATTGGTGCCTCGGCGGGACAGATTCAGAGGGGACTTCAGCGGTCTAACGTTACAGACGTAGAGTCACAAAGATGGAATGTAAACGCAACCATGATCTTCAATAAAGACTTTCTGTAAATAAACCGGATCGGAGTTGGGTCTCTTGTGAGCTGGGACCAAACGGGTGGCTCTGACAAGTAAGAAGTGGTTTTACCGAAGTGCCACCACACAAGCAGAAAAGTGCAGCAGAAGTGTGTGGGCGGTAACCTCTAATAGGTTACCAGATCTGAGTGGGCAGGGACAGAGCGTGAAAGAGAACCCAGAGACGGGAAGCTCCTCAGCATTTCTCAAGGAGCTGGCTGTGGCAGGCGTCAGCAGGGAGTGTCTGCTTGAGACCAGGAGCTGAACAATCTTTCAAGCCACATGTGAGTAAAGACTGAGTAAAAAAGCTGAAAGCTGGGTGGAGCCATGGCTGGAATTGGGGCAGGAGCTCAAGGTGGAGCATCCTACTTTCCAGTAGAGAAACTGGGGGAATCCAATTACATGTCATGGAGTTTGCAAATGCAAGCGTTTCTAAAGAACAGTGTTTGACTATTGTTGTTGAACCTCCTGTAAAGGAGAAGGATGAAGAATTAGATGACACAGACCAAAGAATGGAGGATAGAACATACGCTGATCTAATTCTGAGTCTAGAGAAATCTCAGTTATCTCATGTGCACGAACTTAAAACAGCAAGCGAGATTTGGAAAGCTCTGAGAAAGCCATTTCCGACTCGGAGGAGATGGGGTTGCGGGCTAACTCCTCCTACACGCGCGCGGGGGCTGGCCTTTGCCCCCCGCGCGAGCAGGGAATCCCCGGGCGTGTCACCGAGCCGGCCCGCCAATCAGCGGGCCGGGGAGGTGGGGCCTGAGCCTACTTAAGGCCAGGTACGCCCGGAGACCTCCCTCTTTCCACCTGGACAGCTTGGAGGTCTTTTCAGAGGTCTTTTTCGCCTGCGATCAGCCGCTACGAGCCTCACCTTCTGCCGCCTGTTTCTCTCCCTGCACGAGCTGAAATCACTGGCGAGACCACGGTCTCCGCTTGAGCTAGAATCACTGTTCCGCGGGGGTGTGCTGGCTAAGAAGGTCGAGAGATACGAGCAGCTGGGCAGGAATTTCGGGCTCTGAAAGGACCCCATCCGGGCCGGCTACAGGGACAAGGGGATTGGAGCAGCGGACATAACATCTTGCGGCTTATTACCGGAGTTTTTAACGGAGTTTTTTCGGCTACCCTGAGAGCGACTCGTTGGCGTCGGTAGAAGAAGAAGGGTAAAGTACCGAGCGGCGATCTTCCGCGCCTCCCTTCCCCCGCTGGTCTTTTCCTCGCTCCCCCCTTTGATTCCCCCCCTTTCCACCTCGGTGCCTCCCTTTATTTGTCGGGCTCTCCCACTCGGCGCGGATTAGCAGCACCGGAGCGCTGGCTCTAACCTTCTTTTCTCCGGCCTGATCCCCTCCCACCTTGGGTGCCGGGCATTTGCTCTTCACGCTTCCCCTTTCATTATCTGTTCCCCTAGCTCTGTTTTGCCGGGTCTCCGCGGGCACAGCAGCCGCACGCCTCCTCAGGGGTGTGTTTTGAAGCCGCGGCCGCCATTTCTGTTAAGGGGAAGGTGAGGGCAGAGCAGCAAGCCGCCATCTTTGAGGGTACACGTGGTGGTGGTGCGAGCGGCCATTTTGGTTGAGGGAAAGGTTGAATAGCGGCCGCCATTTTGGTAAGGTCCACGTGTTTGTAGTCATGGCGGCCATTTTAGGTGTGGCAATCTAAGGGGATAAATGCTGGGAACCCTAGCCTGAATTTCCGAATCAGAATAGCCACACAAGCAACCAGAGTTTAAGCGACTGAGGGTCAATCCATAGTATTCTGCTCTAGCGTTCGCAGACGCTTTATATTTTAGCGCATCAGACGCGAATTTACTGCTTGATTTTTATGGTTTCTTTCAGCAGTTTAAGAGGGGTGTGCTGAGTCTTATTTGCCACATTTGTTTCCTGCCGCTGTGGGCTTTAAAAAATAATAGGAATAATTTAATAATTGCTGGATAGATAGGATTTAGGAACAGCTGAATAATAATAGTTTATAATAATACCGTAAGTAATAATAATTATAATAGAATACGATACAATAAAATAAATACAAATAATATTAAGAATATAATAAAAAATAAAAAATAAAATTCATATATTACTAATAATAATAAATAGTAATATTAATAAAAATAATATTATTAAAGTAATAATAGTAATAATATTAAATTAAACAAACAAATAAATAAAAAATTAATAAAAGAAGGGGGCGTTCAGGATACTAGTCCATTGACTGGTTACCATCGAACCGGCCTACTCACGGCATACTATTTGCTGCCATCCTCCTGAGTGTCATAACAGCTGGGCCAGTTTGGGATAATAGCAATCTGGTCACAGCTAGCCTTGGCCTGATCAGTACGGTGTGATTAATACTGAACTAGGTAGCAACCCCTTCAAGGTTAAGTAACAGCCAGCTCAGTGTGGACAATACTGAACTAGGCGCAGCCAGCAACTGAATAATCAACTGCAATCCAATACAGTAAGGGGTACGTGGACATCCTAGGCAGTCAAGTTTAACGTATTAGGAACAACCTTGGTGTTTCCCTCCCCGAGTCAAATTGAAATGGCTTCCGGTGGTGACCAGCAGGCATCCACTTCTGTCAATCAGGTGGCACCACCCGCAGGCAATGGGGGAGCCCAAGTGCCGACCATGCCTTGCGATCCTCAAGCCTTCGCCCAATTCTTCATGGCGTTTGAAACATTTTACAGACAGTGTAGGCCGAGGGGAGCTCTAGCGCTCCCAGCCCCGGAACCATCACAGGAGGTCATTCCTGACACCCCTCCCAGCCACCAAGTTCAGCAGGTCATTCCCGCCATTCCCGCCATTGCGGGAGGCAGCAACCAGTCCGAATCGGCTAGCATAGGTCGCCCTAATACCCGCGCCCAGGCAGCCATTGCAAAGAAAACTAACCCGAACACAGGTAAAGGAAAGGCACCGGCTGAGGGCCAAGGCAAGGGGAAGGCCACCACCAAGGGTACCACCGGCAACTCCGTCTCACAAATTGTAGACATTCCTAGTGTGTTTCAGGAGCAGCAGCCTCAGCACAGCTCCACCGAGGACAGCGCAGGTTCTGCCCTGGAGGATGAGCACATTGAACCTTCCACCCCTCAGCCACCGGCAGGCACGACCCCAGCCAACGTCGAGGTCCAAGGTGGAAAGAGGAAGTCCAAGAAGAAGCACACGTCCTCTAAGAAGAAGAGAAGTAAGCAGTCGGAGACGGAGGATGAGTCAGGTACGTCATCCTTGGATTCGGATAGTGAGGGCCCCATGGATAGCTACTGGGGTTTGGGAGAGGATAATCACGGGATCCCACTTTGGGCTCATGAAAGAAGGGCTAATTCCCATTGTAAGACCTTTAATGGTGTGCTGGCTTGGAAAGATGGGGCATTGGTGGAAGATGTTAAAGTCGCCACCAATCAATCCACTGATTTTATATTGGGGAACCATTTGTCACAGAAGAAGAGGAATAAAATCCTCAATGGTGACTACGTGGATATGTTCACCCTCCTACCCCCGACCAAGTTGACTGGGAAAGGTGAAAGGAGGCGTTCCTATGGTAAGCGAAGGTATAGAACGCCTAGGGCTGAGCGCAACTTTGAGAATTGGTTGGACGGGTACCAGGTTTTCATGGGAGTTGTGTGTGCAGCTTATCCTCGGCGCTCCATGGACCTGGTTGCTTATCTGGCTCACGTGAGGAGGGCACATGCTCTCGCGGGAGAGAATGCCGCTTTAACGTACGATGAGAATTTTCGTAGAAACGCTTCTCTACTGCCTTCCACCCGATGGGATCTAACGGATCCTAATTACTGGGGCGAGGATGTCAACCCCTACATTGAAAAGAAAAATCAGGTATCCTCCAAGGCGGGTAAGACAGAGGCTAAGCGGCGCCGCCAGTGCTGGGAATGCAACAGGGGTGTATGCTCGAGACCCTCCTGTAAGTATTTGCATGAATGCGAGCGGTGCTGGGGGAACCACCACGCGTCTTCCTGCTTTAAGAACAAACAACAGCCCTTTCGGGGGGGGGGCGGGGGTTCTTCCACAACAATAAAAGAGGTGCCCCCGGAACCTCCCAGCAGGGGCCTGGGAACCGCCAGTAATTTGCACCTGGGTTTAGCCTCCTCCCCCATCAAACTTCAGACCCTCAAAACATTGCTGGACAAGTATCCTGATCAAAAAGCGGCACAATACCTTTGGGAAGGGTTCTCCAAAGGGTTCAGGATCCCCGTGGCTCCCCCCCCAACACCGGTGACCCACAAAATCAAAAATCAGTTAGGGAAAGGCCAGAGATTGTCAGGAAAAAGATAGAGAAGGAAATCCGCGCAGGTAGGGTGGCAGGTCCTTTTGCCAAGCCTCCAGTGGAGGGTCTTCACCTATCCCCATTGGGTATCGTACCGAAAAAATCCCCAGGGGAATTTCGTATGATACACAACCTCTCCTACCCAAGGGGAGGTTCTGTCAATGATTCAATCCCCAGGAGCTTTGCACAGTGAAATACGCCTCCTTTGACCAAGCAGTAAAAATGATTCGCAGATTTGGGCAAGGGGCACTCCTTGCCAAATGTGACATTGAGTCAGCGTTTCGCTTGCTACCCGTCCATCCTGCGGACTTCCGCTGGTTGGGCTTCCGATTTGAGGGGGCGTATTTCATTGACAAGGCAATGCCGATGGGCTGCTCCGTGGCTTGCACAGCTTTTGAGTCCTTCAGTACCTTTCTTGATTGGGCCCTACGCTCTAGGACAGGGTCGTCGGGTGTTCCCATTACCTCAACAATTTTATTTTGGTAGCGGAAGACAGGCACCGGTGCGCCGGGCTCCTGGAGGCCTTCACGGCGCTGGCAGCGGAGCTGGGGGTGCCTTTGGCCGCCGAGAAAACAGAGGGTCCCACTACTTCATTAGTTTACCTGGGCATTGAATTAGACACTGTGGCTCAAACTTCTAAACTGCCCCGGGAAAAGCTGTTAGCCCTTTCGGAGTTGATACAACAGCTACTGCCCCTAAAGAAGGTTACCTTAAGGCAAATTCAATCCTTATTGGGCCATCTAAATTTTGCCTGTAGGGTAGTGGCACCGGGTAGAACTTTTTGTGGCCGTTTAGCCAGATTATCAGCAGGGCTGAGGGCTCCTCAGCATAGGGTGCGCCTCGCTAAGGAGGTCAAGGCAGATTTAGAGGTCTGGTTGCAATTCCTTAAAAAATATAACGGGATACCCATGTGGCAAGATTCCATCTCTCTCAATGCGGACTTCCAAGTCCAGTCGGACGCGGCAGGATCTTTGGGTTTCGGTGTTTACTTCAGAGGCCAGTGGTGTGCGAAGAGGTGGCCAGAAGAGTGGCAGGGCCAGCCCATTTCTCGGGACCTTACGTTCTTGGAATTTCCCCCCATCGTAGTCGCAGTACACCTCTGGACTGAGCAGTTCCGCAACCATAGGGTTTGTTTCAACACAGATAACCAAGCAGTGGTGGCAGTCCTCTCCAGACAGCCCTCGCGCTCCCCCAGGGTCGGAAGCTTGTTACGGTCCTTCGTTCTTCTGTGTCTCGAGCAGAACATATATTTCTCAGCCAAATTTGTACCCGGCATTAATAATGACATCGCGGATGATCTGTCTCGCTTTCAGATGGAGCGCTTCCGCTCGTTAGCGCCGGAGGCGGAACAATCATCGATGCCTTTCCCGGAGCATCTTTGGAGTATTGGGAACAAGAAGTTATGAAGGGAGTATTCGGCGCAGTCGCCCCCTCGACTATGAGATCATACAAAAAAGCATGGGCCGACTTCCTAAAGTTTCGCAATAAATTACCCAGTGCGAATCGGAACTCTGTTCCCTCTACGAGGGAGGTCCTCCATTATTTAGCACACTTGAGGGGATTAGGCAGGGCACCTAAAACTCTGAATATCCAGTCCGCAGGGATTTCATATTTTAGTAAAACATTCTTCGCCACAGACCCGTGCACCGAGTTTATTGTATGTAAGACTTTGGAGGGGTGGCGTCGGCTCCAGCCGCCCAGCTCTGATAGGAGGAGGCCAATAACTTATGATGTGCTTACACAGATTCACAAAAAATTACGGGCAATTTGTTGGTCAAAATATGAAGCTCGCCTATTTTCGGCAGCTTATTCCATAGCCTTCTTTGGTGCCCTTCGCGTAGGGAAAGTGGTCTGTGAGGAAGGGGCGGTCCACGGCCAAAGGGGCATCCTCCTAAGTGATCTGACCCTGTCAACAAGTGAGCTTATAGTTCAGGTGTGGAGCTCTAAGATGGATCAGCAGGGCAAAGGGGCCCTTTTGCGGTTGCTGGCCGCACAAGGTAGTGGTCCTTGCCCGGTTAGGGATACGAGGCGTTTCCTTTACTTAAGACCTAGTAACCCGGGCCCCTTCCTAATCCACGCCGATGGTTCACCTTTGGCTAGGCACCAGTTTACACGAGTAATGTGCAGGGCTTTGGCTGCTTGCGGTCTGCCCGCGGCCGAGTACGTGGCTCACTCCTTTCGGATCGGTGCAGCAACCACTGCGGTGCACCTTGGGCTTTCCACGGAGAGGATAAAAGATCTGGGTCGGTGGAAATCTAACGCATACAGGGCTTACGTAAGGAAGTGACTAGGAATAGTTGGCTTACATCTGACCTTGGCCATTCCATCTGCCAACGTCTGACCTCTGCCTTTCTATCTATTTTCTTTTCAGAATTACGAAAGTTACGCATTTGGCTGGTGGGCCATAGCATTGTACATTGGGCCAAGAGTCGGGCCATGACTACGGGGCTGGGGAAAAACCTGAACTTGCGAATGTCGAGCTGGCATGGATAGCGCGAAGAGGGATGCGCTGGTGTGAATTCAAGCCAGCTGTGATGGGAAGAGCCGCCCGGGTGGGCCCCCCGGATGCCTTGATTATCCAGCTTGGGGAAAATGACCTTGCATATTGCAAAGCTATAGACTTGAGGTGGAATATATTTGATGACTTGGCCGACCTGATGGCAGTTTACCCGAACATCACTATTTTATGGTCCTCGTTGCTTGAGAGGAGGACATGGAGGGATTGTGTGAGCCCGGTGGGAGTCAATAAAGCAAGGAAAGTCCTGGAGCGGGCTGTGGAGCGTAGAGTGGCGGCTCTGGGCGGGGGCACCATTGGCCACCCTAGCATCCAGTACAGCAACGAGGCCCTCTACAGATGGGATGGCATGCATCTCTCAGATGCGGGAAACGACATTTGGTTGGGGGACATCATAGCAGGGATTAGGAATTGGTTACAGGCTTAAAAGGTATTGGCGGCGAGCTTCGCTCGGGTGGCGGTTAGGCATTGGCAGGGGAATTGATATGAAAATGAATGGGGGGGGGGAAGGAAGCGCCATCACCTTCCCCAAATGAAAGGGGTAGTCTGGTAGAGGACTCGGGGGGGGGGGGCGTTGCCTTGTCTGAAACCTAGGGAGGTAAGGGCCTCCGGCACGCCCCCGAGCGGTGACACCCGTGGGATCCTAGTTGGCGTACTTCAACAGGACCCCCACGGTTTGTGGACAACCCTTCCCGGTCTCCATGCCGGGTAGTCGTTAGGAGCCAATGCCTAAAGCCAATACCTTTCAATTCTGTAATCAATAAAGTTGTGGCCTTTTCATGCCCATTAACCTAAAATACCGTGTTCTGTGTCTTCATTTCACGTGGGGGAGGGGACTTGCCACGCAACGATACACATTAGAGACACTGCTGGAAGCAAAATTACTCTAATGAGGGCTCTGTACAGAGCAAGACTGAGTGAGGGTGAATGTGATTCAAAACACATTCAAAGGTCCCTAATGAAGGTGTGGGGAAAATATATTGGAGTCAAAAACTCTGTGGTGGGTACACCTATAGAAGCATTAGCACTCAAAGCAGCAACTAGAAGAGACACACGACCAATGTACAGAGAATTGTTAAAGGAAGAACAAGGAAGGCCAAAATTGAAAGAATATGATGAGATAAAGGAACATTTACAAAGCTGGCTGCATTACAGGCAACTAAATGGAACATTTAAGCAAGATTGTAAGAAAGGATTTACATATTCAGTTTCCAAATTCCAAAAGGATATCATAGATGACAATACCAAATAATTAAAAAAGGCTTATGGTATACTGTTGGAATGGGAAACTAAAGATGAAGAAGTTAAGTCAGCAATGATCAAATGGGCGCAAGATTTAGGGCATAAAATAATGTTTGAGGATTGGACAAGGCTCTGGAAGATACGGTAAATATTAGGTTTACAGATTGTACCTTAATAAAAGAGAATTATATGAAAATGGTGTATAGGTGGTATATCACACCAGTTAAATTAGCAAAGATGTATAAAACAAAACAAAAAAATTGCACTCCTTGGCAGGTTTTGAATAAACATACACAAATTTATTGATTGTGAACATAATAGACAGATAATTTAAGGATCTATACAATTTTACAATATGCAGAGAATAACATGTGTTGAGAAATCTGAGAGGAGCTGAGGGAAGTCTTGGGGGGAGGGTTTTTTGGGGAGGGGGAGAAAAAAAGGGAAATGATGAAGATGATATGTTCTGATAATTTGTTATGTTGAAATTCTTAATAAAAATATTTTTTTAAAAAAGAACAAAAGATTTACTGGAGATGTAAAGAAAAGGAAGGGATGTTTTATCATATAATAATAATAATAATAATAGTAATAATAATAGTAATAATAATAGTAATAATAATAAAATTTAAAATACTGTAATACATCAAACATTAAAAGCTTCCCTGAACAGGGCTGCCTTCAGATGTCTTCTAAAAGTCTGGTAGTTGTTGTTCTCTTTGACATCTGGTGGGAGGGAGTTCCACAGGGCGGGCGCCACTACTGAGAAGGCCCTCTGCCTGGTTCCCTGTAACTTGGCTTCTTGCAGTGAGGGAACCGCCAGAAGGCCCTCGGTGCTGGACCTCAGTGTCTGGGTAGAACGATGGGGGTGGAGAAACTCCTTCAAATATACTGGACCGAGGCTGTTTAGGGCTTTAAAGGTCAGCACCAACACTTTGAATTGTGCTCGGAAACGTACTGGGAGCCAATGTAGGTCTTGGCGGCCGCTCCCAGTCACCAGTCTAGCTGCCGCATTCTGGAATAGTTGTAGTTTCCGGGTCACCTTCAAAGGTAGCCCCATGGAGAGCACATTGCAGTAGTCCAAGCAGGAGATAACCAGAGCATACACCACTCTGACGAGACAGTCCGCAGGCAGATAGGGTCTCAGCCTACGTACCAGATAGAGCTGGTAAACAGCTGCCCTGGACACAGATTTGATCTGTGCCTCCATGGACAGCTGTGAGTCCAAAATGGACAGCTGTGAGTCCCAGTCTGCGCACCTGGTCCTTCAGGGGCACAGTTACCCCATTCAGGACCAAGGAATCCTCCACACCTGCTCACCTCCTGTCCCCCAAAAACAGTACTTCTGTCTTGTCAGGTTTCAGCCTCAATCTGTTAGCCGCCATCCATCCTCCAACCGCCTCCAGGCACTCACACAGGACCTTCGCCGCCTTCACGGGTTCTGATTTAAAAGAGAGGTAGAGCAGGGTATCATCCGCATACTAATGAACACCCAGCCAAAACCCCCTGATGATCTCCCAGCGGCTTCATATAGATATTAAAAAGCGTGGGGGAAAGGACGGAACCCTGAGGCACCCCACAAGTAAGAGCACCCAGGGGTCTGAACACTCATCCGCCACCACCACTTTTTGAACACGGCCCAGGAGGAAGGAGCGGAACCACTGTATAACAGTGCCCCCAGCTCCCAGCCCCTCAAGACGGTCCAGAAGGAAGTTATGGTTGATGGTATCTGTCAGAGCTGCCCAAGGTCCCAGCTCACAAAGGACCAACGCCAGTTCGTTACTATTTACAAAGGTCTTTATTGCAGTTCAGTTTCGATTTCAAAGCCGCGGCGCGCAGCCCTACGTCTCAAACTCTAGACCGCTGAAGCTCCGTCTGAATCTCCTCCCCCCAGACACCAGTTTAAGACTCTAGCCTTGCTCCACCTCTTCCTTTGCTCTTTCCTCCTCTGGGTCCGCCTGTCCGCTGGGGTCTCGCTCTTTCTACACTCTTCTGACGCTGATTCCCCTGAGTCTTCCCCCTCTCTCCGGCGGGCTTTAGGACCTGGTTCCCAATCCGTGTTTCCTGCTGTGCTGCGCACCTGCACATTCGAACTTCGCGCGCGCCCAGCCGGCAACCTTCCTCCTGACCGTTACACTGCTCCTGTCAATGCTTTCCCCTTCGGGGAGACTAGCTGAAACTGACTTCCCCTCCGTTCCCTCACTCTGCAATGGAGGCGTGGCCAGCTCTGCCTCATCTTCTCTCCCTGCTGGGGGAGACGCTGGCCCTGATCCATGGGACCCTTCCCCCCCACTACGCTCTGGTGGGGAAGCTGGTCCTGTTCTCCAGCTGCTGCTTTGGGAGTCCCCGCTGGCCTCTTGTTTCTGGTGCGTCCCCCCTGGCACTCCCCTTGCCCTGGCCATCGGCGCCCCCTTCTGGGAATCTTCTGATTCGCTGGAGAAGCTCATGGAATCTCTCGGGTCACTGTCATACTCCCCTACGCTTCCCTCAGATTCTTCCCCTTTGCTCTCCATTCCCTCTCTCCCCTGTGCCTCTGCTCCTGTGCCCCTGTCATCCATCCCCCCTCGAAGCCCCCCATTCCCCCTCCCCCTCTTTGGGTGCGGGTTCCGGGTGCTCCAGTGCTGTGGGGGTGAGTGCAGGATACAGTTCTTCCCCCTTGGTGTGCAACCGGCCAGCTGGATCCGGCCAGTCCGTGATGGGCTCGTCGACGTCGATCTCCTCTGCTTCCATCTCTCTGCAGCTGTGCTCGAACTCAGGATCCTCCCCCAACACGTCCATATCCGTCTCTCCCCCGTTGCCTCGGGCGATGCTGCGTGTAAGGGCCCCCTCTGCTGTTCCCTGCTCCACCCCACCTCCGGTTGATTGTCCCACCAATAAGAGCGGTCTGTGACAAACCCCGAGAGCGATCCCTCCGGGGAGCTTGTTTCTGGCGCCGTTTCCTCAGTTGATGAGAACCCCTGGAACGTGCTGGCTGAAAGTGTGGGTGTGAAAAGATATTCGTCGAAATAATCTGCCGGCGTAGGTCTGTGTGGGAAGAGTGCGTGGAACTCGTCTTTGAGGTAGTGCTCCTCCACGGCATAGTACGGTACCCACCTGTTGGCGCTGGCCGGGGTACCTTCCTTGGCGAGGAGATATTCAACCCCCTCTTCCCCCCATCTCGAGTCTAAAATCTCCGTGACCTCGTTGAGTGGCGCCGCCCTCTGTGACCCCCCCCCCTCATTGGGGCTTTGCTGAGTGGGCCTGGTGCGGTCCCTGGCGCCTGAAATCTGTGGGGTTCCTTGTAGGGTGTGAGCACTGATCTATGAAAGACCGGGTGCATTCTGGAGTCCTCCGGGAGTGTCAACTGGAAGGCCACTGGATTGATTTGTGCCTCGACTTGGTAAGGCCCTAGCTGCTTGTGTCTGAGCTTCTTCTTAGCTAATGTTCTGGCCGGCACTGCCTGTGCTGCTAACCAGACCCAGTCCCCCACCTGGATGTCTTCCCCGGCTCTCCTGTGCCTGTCTGCCTGCATTTTGTAGGCGTGTTTTGCACGTTCCAAGTGCCTTCGGAGTTGCTCGTGGACCTCCTGCAACTCCGCTGCCCAGGCCTCTGCTCCCCGTGTCTCCCCCTCCCCTTTCGTCTCTAACCCCGGGAAGGTTCTGGGATGCCGCCCATTGTTGGCGAAGAACGGTGTCACCCCCGTCGACACGTGTTTCGTGTTGTTGTAGGCAAACTCAGCCAGCGGTAGGTAGTCCACCCAGGTCGAGGGCTGTTGATTCGCGTAGCAGCGCAGGTACTGCTGCATGATGGCGTTGACCCTCTCCGCTTGTCCGTTGGTCTGTGGGTGTCGTGCCGACGCTAAGTTGATCTTGACGTTCAGGATGCCCAGCAGCTTCTGCCAGAAGCTCGAGATGAATTGGCGCCCCCGGTCGGACAGGATGGACCGCGGTAAGCCATGAACTTTGAACACGTGGTCTATGAACAGCTTGGCGGTCTGTTCCGCTGTGGCCACCTTCGCGCACGGAATGAAGTGCGCCATCTTGGTGAACAGGTCTACGACCACAAGTACCGCTGTTTTGCCTCGCGAGCTGGGCAGATCTGTGACAAAGTCCAGGGCCACTTTCTCCCACGGTTTGAGCGGCGTCTGCTGCGGTTCCAGCAGTCCCGCCGGCGGCCTGTGTACTGGTTTGGCCCTTTGGCACGTGTCACACCTAGTGACGTAATCCGCGACTTCTCCCCTCATCTTGGGCCACCAAAGGTCTCTGGCTACTAATTCCGCCGTCTTTTCCTTGCCGAAGTGCCCGGCGCTGGGCGCGTCGTGTAACTGCTGCAGTACTCTTGCGCGGAGGTCGTCTCCCGGCACGTAGAGGGCCCCTTTGCGGATGAGGAGTCCGTCGCGTATCTGGAACTCGTCGTCCTTTGCTGCGCCTCTTCGCACCTCCTCCATCTTGGATTGAGCGAACGAATCCGTCTGCAGCGCGCGACGTACCGCGTCCAGGTCTACTGTGGCTGAAGCGCACGCCCACGCTTTCAGTGCGAAAATGTGTTTGGCCGCCGGCGGTGCCGCTTCCTCGAGATACTGCGGCTTCCTGGACAGCGCATCCGCCATGACGTTGCTGTCTCCCGGGATGTATTCTATCCGGAAGTCGAAATCCGCAAAGAACTCCGCCCAGCGGATGTGTCTCTGGTTCAGGAACCGCGCCGTGCGCCAGTACTCCAGGTTCTTATGGTCCGTGCAGACCTGCACTGTGTGTTTGGCTCCAATGAGGAAGTGCCGCCACGCCTTGAAGGCTGCATGAATGGCCAGCAACTCCCTGTCCCAGATGGTGTAGTTCTGTTCCGACTTGCTGAGTTTCCTGGAGTAGAATGCGCATGGCCTCCAGTCCCCTTGCGGATCTTGTTGCAACAGGACCGCCCCCACCGCTCTGTCCGAGGCGTCCGTTTCAACCCTCATTGGTCTGCTGGGGTTTACGTGTAGCAGCTGTTCTTCGGACGCGAAGAGACGCTTGAGTCTCCGAAAGGACTGCTCCGCCTGGTCCGTCCAGGTGAACTTCTTCTTCTTGGAGCTGAGGGTGTCCGTGATGGCCGCCGTCTCCATCGCGAACCCCTTGATGAACTTGCGATAAAAGTTGGCGAAGCCGACGAACTTCTGGACCTCCTTCTGGTTGCGCGGGCTCTTCCAGTCCAGCACCGAGCGGACCTTGGTGCTGTCCATGGCGAGTCCCTTGTCGGACAGCTTGTAGCCCAGGAAATCCACCTCCGTCATGTCGAATTGGCACTTCTCCAGTTTGGCGTAAAGTCTGTGCTCCCGTAGTCTCTGCAGGACCTCCTTGACGTCCCTCTCGTGAGCCTCCTGCGATTCCGAGAAGGTCAGGATGTCGTCCAGGAAGCAGACGCACTTCTTGTAGAGGAGTCCCGCTAACACGTGATGCATGAAGGCTTGGAAACAGTGGGAGCCATTTTGCAAACCAAACGGCATAACTCGATATTCATAGGTGCCTAAAGGCGTAAACATGGCAGTCTTCCACTCATCGCCCTCCCGCATGCGTATAAGGTTGTACGCCCCTCGTAGATCCAACTTGGTGAAGATGCGTCCCTTCCTCACCGTCGCAAGTAGGTCGTCGATCTTGGGCATGGGGAAAGCTGTGGGCTTCGTCCTGGAATTGATAATGCGGTAATCACAAACCAATCTCCGTTGGTTCGTGTCTTTCTTCTTCACGAAAAACACGGGACTGCCCCCCACTGCTTTGGATTCTTGGATGAATCCCCGCTTCAAGTTGTGATCTATGAACTCCCTGAGTTCTTGCAGTTCGTCTTCAGACATGGAATACAGTTTTCCAGTCGGCAGCGTCGCCCCCGGCAGGAGGTCAATCTTGCAGTCGTAGGGCCTGTGGGGAGGCAGCTTGTCCGCTTCCTTCTCGCAGAAGACCTCCAAAATCTCCTTGTACTTGTTGGGTACCGCTTGCACCATGCCTAAGTGTAGCTGTGGTTCATCCTCTTGCCCCTCATCTTCCTGGCTGGTCAGGAGGCAGTGTTCTGCGCAGTAGGAGGAGCAGAAGGTCAATTGACGCTGGTACCATGCCAATGTCGGGCTGTGCCTATCCAGCCAACTCATGCCCAACACTATGGGCGTGTCCGACAGGTGGGTGACGTTGAAGCTGATGACTTCGCGGTGATTTCCAATTTGCATTACCATAGGCGGTGTTTGCTGTACCACCTGTCCTCCCAGTAGCTCTCTGCCATCGACCGTGACGACGTTCAGGGGCATCGTGGCTGGTAGGAGCGCTATGCGATGTTGCTTGATGAAGTCCACTCCTACAAAGTCTGCATTACTACCAGAGTCAATGGTAATAGGGACTTCCAGGGTGAGTCCATTGGGCAGCTGGAGCAATGCGTTGAGTTGCACCACTGGTTTGGGCGGGAGGGGGTCTGTGGGCTGCAAAATCGCTGGGGGCTGCTTCACTGACTCGCCTGGCTGTGCCCCAGTGCCTCTGCTTCCAACCAGGCTTCGTTGTTTCCCTGCAGTTGTTCTCCCTGCTGAACTGCTCCCCTTACTGTTGCTGAGGCTGCAGTTTGCCTCTGGAGCCTCGGGGGACACTCTTTGGCCATGTGCTGTGCACTGTCGCAGATGTAGCACTTCCTGCTCCCTCTAGGAGCCTTCGCCTTGACTGCTCCTGGTGTTTGGGCTCTGGTTGCTGTCTGAGCCCTGGCACCACCTATCTCCATCGGCTCTTCTTCCCCTCCCAGTGGAGGCGTGGACTGCGCGCGCGCTGTCTCTCTGGGCAGGAAAGGAGGTGTTCTGGCTGTTGTGCGTCCCATACGCCCCTCATCCCTGCTCCAGGGGCGTTCTTCCAGGCGCACCCCTATCTGCAGCGCTTTCTGGACGACTTCTGCGGTGCTTTTGGGCCTCTCCCCCCTCGCCAGCTCATCTTTCACAGCTCCATTCAGCCCCTCCCAGAACAGATCCCTGACGGCAGCGGAGTCCTTCTCCCAGCCCAGCACATTTACTAACGCAAAAAAGCGGGAGTGATATTGTCTCACCGTGGCTTTGCCCTGCCTCAGGCCATGCATTTGCCTCCTGGCCACATCCACACCTACTGTTGATTTAAAACAATCGTCCATAGCCTTGATAAAGGCGTCTGAATCTTGGAGGGCGGGATCATTTTCGTGCCATAAATTGCGCAGCCACGCTTTAGCTTCCCCGTGGAGATGCGTTATTATGAAGCCTACTTTCTCCTCCTCATCTCTAAAGTCTTTCCGAAGCAAATTGAGCGTGAAAACTATGTCTGCTCTGAAGTTAGGATACTGCTGCAGATTCCCGTCGAAGTGAGCTACGATGCTGCCCCCCCTCTTCCCGAGGCCAACTCCCTCCGGTTTGGGTCCTGGCTGCCCTTCCTTGCCCCAACGTTCCCACCTGGCTTGCAGATCCCGGCATAGTGCTGCTGCTTCTTCTTCCCTCTTTTTGGATGCTGCTACTTCTGCGTAAAGTGCACCAACTGCTTCTTGCAGCTCTTTCATCCTCTCCTCTGTAGTCATCTTGCCGATCTTCGTGACCTCGCAAAAGCCCCTCGCTGCGCCAACTCACGCTGCGAGGGTTCAATTTTGTGAGACGGAGCTTACTGTCAGAGCTGCCCAAGGTCCCAGCTCACAAAGGACCAACGCCAGTTCGTTACTATTTACAAAGGTCTTTATTGCAGTTCAGTTTCGATTTCAAAGCCGCGGCGCGCAGCCCTACGTCTCAAACTCTAGACCGCTGAAGCTCCGTCTGAATCTCCTCCCCCCAGACACCAGTTTAAGACTCTAGCCTTGCTCCACCTCTTCCTTTGCTCTTTCCTCCTCTGGGTCCGCCTGTCCGCTGGGGTCTCGCTCCTTCTACACTCTTCTGACGCTGATTTCCCTGAGTCTTCCCCCTCTCTCCGGCGGGCTTTAGGACCTGGTTCCCAATCCGTGTTTCCTGCTGTGCCGCGCGCCTGCACATTCGAACTTGGTGCGCGCGCCCAGCCGGCAACCTTCCTCCTGACCGTTACACTGCTCCTGTCACTGCTTTCCCCTTCGGGGAGACTAGCTGAAACTGACTTCCCCTCCGTTCCCTCACTCTGCGATGGAGGTGTGGCCAGCTCTGCCTCATCTTCTCTCCCTGCTGGGGGAGACGCTGGCCCTGATCCATGGGACCCTTCCCCCCCACTACGCTCTGGTGGGGAAGCTGGTCCTGATCTCCAGCTGCTGCTTTGGGAGTCCCCGCTTGCCTCTTGTTTCTGGTGCGTCCCCCCTGGCCCTCCCCTTGCCCTGGCCATCGGCGCCCCCTTCTGGGAATCTTCTGATTCGCTGGAGAAGCTCATGGAATCTCTCGGGTCACTGTCATACTGCCCTACGCTTCCCTCAGATTCTTCCCCTTCGCTCTCCATTCCCTCTCTCCCCTGTGCCTCTGCTCCTGAGCCCCTGACAGTATCAAACGCCGCTGAGAGATCCAGCAGAACTAGGAAACAGCTCTCACCTTTGTCCCTAGCCCGCCGGAGATCATCAACCAGTGCGACCAAGGCAGTTTCAGTCCCATGATGAGGCCTGAATCCCGACTGGAAGTCATCCAAGTGGTCCGCTTCCTCCAGGTGTGCCTGGAGTTGTTCAGCAACCACTCGCTCAATCACCTTGCCCAAGAATGGAAGATTTGAGACTGGGCGATAGTTGGCCATCGTGGCCGCATCTAAAGATGGTTTTTAAAGAAGCGGTTTAATAACCGCCTCTTTCAGCGGGTCTGGGATGGCTCCCTCATGGAGGGAAGCATTCACCACTCTGCAGAGCCCATCGCCCAGCCCTTCCCGGATTGCTTTTATCAGCCAGGATGGGCAAGGATCAAGGAGACAGGTGGTTGGTTTCACTCGTCCAAGCAGCCTGTCCACATCCTCGGAGGTAACAGATTGGAATTGATCCCACGCAACTTGACTAGACAGGCTCCCGTGGTGAAGTCTACTTCTTCCCAAATCTGAGCGATTTTATCTGCAAAAAACTTTGCAAAATCATTGCAGGAGATCATGTGGTCTGTACTGGGCCCCGATGTCGCAGGTGGTTCCGCTAAATTGTGAACCACCTGAAAAAGTCTCCTGCTGCTGTTTACTGCAGATGCAATAGAGGCAGTGAAGAAATAGAGGTGAAGAAAGTCACTATTGCCACTTGGTAGGCTCGACGTTGAGCTCTAACCTGTGTCCGGTCAGATTCGGAATGAGTTATCCGCCACCGGCGCCCTAGCCGTCTCAACGATTATTTCATTGCCCTCAGATCCGTGGAAAACCATGGGGCTGTCCGGGCTCCATGCAATCGGAGAGGGCGCTTCGGAGCCAGACAGTCAATAGCCCTGGTTCCAGCGTTCCAGCGGGCCACCAGGGAATCAGCTGATAGGCCATCAACATGGGATAAAGCATCCCCTACCACTCTCTGGAAACCATTTGGATCCATTAAGTGGCGGAGGCGGACCATCCAAATCGGCCCCACCTCCCTGCAGAGGGGATGGGTCGCAGAGAAGTCCAGTTGCACCAGGAAGTGATCTGACCATGGCACTTCTTTCGTTGCGCTTTTACTTAGTGTCAGATCACCAACATCCATAGAGGTAAACACCAGGTCTAAGGCATGTCTGCGGCTATGGGTTGGGCCAGACTTATTCAGGGACAGCCCCATGGAGGCCATGCTTTCCACGAAGTCCCGAGCAGCCCCTTGTAAGGTCATGTTGGCATGGATGTTAAAATCCCCTAGGACGACCAAACTAGGTGTCTCCAGGAGAACATCCGCCACGACCTGAAGCAGCTCGAGCAGGGAATCCTTGGTGCAGCGGGGAGGTCGGTACACCAAAATGAATCCTGTACTGCCTCTATTGCCCAACTTCCAGAACATGCACTTGGAAAACTGGGTCTTCCCAATAGGACGCCTGGTGCAAACTAATGACTTCTTAAAAATCACTGCAACCCCCCCCCCGCCCACATGACCTGGGTTGCTGTGCGTAAGAGAAACCTGGTGGACAAGCAGCAGCAAGGACAGGCCCATCTGCTTCATCCAACCAAGTCTCTGTTACACCTGCCAGGTCAAGTCCTCTATCCATGATCAAGTCATGGATGGCAGTGGTCTTATGAATCATTGACCTGGCATTGCACAGCAGCACCTTCAGGTCATGTGGGTATCCCTTGCTGATTCTAGTATCCATCCAGTCAGGACCAGACCCGGAGGCAGGGATAGTCCTCAGACAACGACTAAACCTGCCTCCTCTGTAATGACATGGTCTGGTCTTAGCGTAACTCCTCCTCCTACCCGTGATCACTGAGATTGGTTGTCCCAGTGCATCCCCCCCTGTGGAACATGCCCCAGCCATTTTGTTGGCTGGGACCCACTCCCCGACAGCCCTGACCCCTCCCCTTAAGAACAAAATAACACCTTAAAAACAAACAAACCAATAACACAATACAAACAAAAAACTGTAAAAATTACAAAAACATCAAAATCAAACAAATTCCCAAGCCCATCCAAACATCCATCCCACCCCCCCCACATACAAAAAATTCAAAAGAAAAGTTTTAAAACATTTTTAAAAGCACTCTGCGCCCCTCCAGCAGTAACACCAACTGTCCTAGTGAGGCCTGTCAGGCCCCGCCCTGGGCCAGGTGGTGAGTGGCAGGAGCAGGGCCCTCAGGCACCCACACAGGGAAGTCCTCCTGGGCAGCAAGCAATCTGTGGTGGGAATGTAAGATTGTAAAAAATTATTGGGAAATGTTTTATAACAAATTGAACAAAAATATTAAAATAACATTTGTAAAGAAACCAGAGGCTTTTCTTTTGGGTATTTTAGGACAAGATGTGAAGAAAGAGTTGAGGACACAATTTATGTATGCGACAACAGCAGCAAGAATTTTAATAGCACAAAACTGGAGGACAGGAGAAATACCATCCAAAGCACAATGGCACAAAAAGTTGATGGAATATGCAGAATTAGCAAAATTGACAGACAAATTGCGTGAAAAAGATAATAGTAACTTTGGAAAAGAATGGGAACCTTTTGTAACATATTTGCAGAAACAATGTAAAAGTATGGATTCTTCAGCAGGGTTTAAATAAACATATATAATGTAATTAGAGAGAACAAGAGAGATAACAATGTGATAATATACTACAATATATAAGCAGCAGAATGCAACAAATGGATCAACAAACCAGAAACGGAAATGGAGAGAAGCCAAGGGGGAGAGGGGAATTTACAAAACGATTGTTTGGTTAAGTTGAATAATGTATGATATATGTAGGAAAACTGATTAAAACAAAACACCTTCAAAGAATGCATGACCTTTTTTCACAATTGAATGAACTTGGTGAACACTTTACGGAGCAGCAAAAGGTTTACATAGTGCTGTCTTCACTTCCTGAGTCGTGGGATAATTTAGTGATGACGTTAGAGGCTATTCCAGAAGGCCAACTTACAATGCATTTCTTAATGGGGCGTTTACTGGACAAAGAGGAGAGGTGCCAAGAGAGGAAGGAAGCAACACCTCAATGTAACTCCGGAAAGGGGAGGTGGCCCAGAAATGCAGCTGAAGAGGAGTGGCAACTTAAAGAGGTCAGTGACCACGCAGAGGAAGCAGCTTTTACAGTAAGATGCTATCAATGTGGGTCAAGCAAGAATTTAATACGGCAATGCACAGTGACTGTGGGAGAAAGCAAGAGAAAAGGGTGGTCTGCTTTTGCTGGGAAGAGAACAGAAAGGAAGAGTTGACTCCAGTATGTTTCTGCAGCAGTTTGAGGCACCAGCCAGGAGGTTGGGGAGGACTGGATTTTGGACAGTGTGGCAACAAACATTTTCATTAAGTCTGCACAAGCCCTTGTGGAAAAGCAACCTTGTAAATCTGTAAATGTAGTGCTGGCTGATGGAATGGTGCATGAGTCAGCTGCAAAGGGCAGTTGTGAATGTTAACTGTTTAAACAACAAATTTACCAATGTTTTATGTGTGCCAAGTTTAGAGAATAATTAGTTATCAGTGGCAAGTCTTGTAAAGCAGGGGCTCAAGGTGACTTTCTCTAGTTCAGGATGTAAGATAGAGAAAGCGGGGAAAGTGGCTACAGTGTCACTAAAAAATGGTTTGTTTGTGTTAAAAGACCAGCTAGTGAGTGAGTCTAGGGCATGTGTAAAAGCCTGTAAAAGAGCTTTGCACAATGAGTGTCAGCATTTGTGGCGCCATCAGTTAGGACATGCAAATTTCCACAGCATAGCAAAAGTACCTGAATTGTGTAAAGGAGTAGGAATCTATGCACCAAATGAGGGGAAATCGGAATTTTACAAGAAGCTGCACGAGATAATGCTGGACTATCTGGACTATAACAACATCATTATGATGGGGGATATGAATGGGGTGCCATCAACCAACATGGATAAGTCACATAGCCAAAATGTGACAAAAGATGGCAGACTACCTAAAACTTTCTTTGAACTGACTGACAATATGGACTTGATTGACATTTGGAGGACAAAGAACCCCCTAGGAAGAGAAGGAACATTCTTTTCTGAAGCCCAACTGACATGGACAAGAATCGACCAAATATGGATAACTAGAGGTCTGGCACCTAAGATAAGAAAAGTGGAAATCTGCCCAAAGACCTGCTCCGACCATAATGCCGTAAAGATGGATATGAGACTAACTCCAACCGGCTCCTTTAGATGGAAGATGAATGACAATTTGCTTAGAGATCAGGAGATTACCAAAAAGGCCCAAAAAGCGTTGAAGGACGATTTTGAGATAAATTTGAACACTACGGTGGAAAAAAGAGAAGAAGAAGAAGAAGAGTTTGGATTTGATATCCTGCCTTTCACTCCCTTTAAGGAGTCTCAAAGCGGCTAACAATCTCCTTTCCCTTCCTCCCCCACAACAAGCACTCTGTGAGGTGAGTGGGGCTGAGAGACTTCACAGAAGTGTGACTGGCCCAAGGTCACCCAGCAGCTGAATGTGGAGGAGCGGAGACTCGAACCCGGTTCTCCAGATTACGAGACTACCGCTCTTAACCACTACACCACACTGGCTCTCTCCAGAGTCATCTGGGATGCAAGTAAAGCGGTTATGAGGGGGTTTCTGATACAACAGAACACTATAAAGAAAAGAGCACAGAATGAGAAAAAAGACAAGATTTTGGAGAAAATTAAAGAATGTGAGAAGAAGTTAAGAACGAGACCGAAGTCAAAGGAGATTTTGAGAGAAATTAATCTTTATCAAGCACAATACTCCAAATTGATAAATCAGGAAGTGGAGTGGAAAGTTAAGTTAATGAAACAAAGATCATTTGAATCGGCAAACAAATGTGGAAAACTGTTAGCATGGCAGTTGAAAAAGAGACAAAAATTAAATACGGTTACAAATCTAGAGATTGAAGGAAGAAATATTCAGAATCCTGTGGAGATCAGAAAGTGCTTCCAGAGATATTTCAAACAATTATATACTCAAGGGCCGCAAAATGAGGTTGAGATAGAACAATTTTTGATAAGGAATGGATTACCAAAGTTGTCTCAAGAAAATAGGACAATCCTGAATTACAAAATAACACAACAAGAGATTGAAGAAGCCATTCAGAATATGCAATTGGGCAAATCTCCAGGGCCAGATGGGCTTACCTCCAAATATTATAAGACATTGAAAGATTATTTGATACATCCATTAATGGAGGTTTGCAATGAAATTATGGAGGGGAAGAAGGCACCGGAATCGTGGAAAGAAGCTTTCATCACATTGATACCCAAATTAGAAACTGTAAAGACACAACTTAAGAACTACCGTCCCATCTCCCTCCTAAATGTGGATTATAAAATATTTGCAGACATTTTAGCAAGTAGATTTTAAAAAGTTTTAAACGAAGTGATTCATAAGGATCAGGCAGGCTTTCTCCCAGGTAGACATTTGTTTGCGAACACAAGGAACATTATCGATATTTTGGAACTTTTGCAAACAAATATTGATAATGAAAACGGGCAACTGCTGATGAGATGCACTTTGCCTGTTTTATGGCATTTGTGCGATGGGTTGCCCACCCTAAATTGCTCTGGAATAAGATTCCCAGATACCTATAGATTTTCACTTGTTGGATTTCTTGCCCTCTTATTTTCCATTTCTCTAATTTCCAACCATTCGAGAAGACCAAAATTTTTGTCTTCTCATAGTTTATAGAGAGTTTGTTACATTCGCAATAGAGGATCAGTGAAGATATAAGACGTTTTAGACCCAAGCTCGTTAAGGATAGTAGGACAGCATCGTCTGCGTATAGTAAGAGAGGAACTGGTTTCTGATTAAGTTTAGGGGCATGTGATTCTATTTTTTGAAGGTAATCTGGCAAGTCTGATAAAAATAAATTAAATAGAAAGGGGGCAAGAATGCACCCTTGTTTTACCCCTTTCGAGATTGGGATGTCTGATGAAAGGTGACCTTTGTTGTTAAGTTTGACTTGACAGGTATTGGAAGAGTGTAGATTTTGCATTAGAATCAATAGGCGCTGATCAATTTTTAATTCTGCGAGTTTCCTCCACAACTTTGGGCGGTCAATTGAGTCGAATGCACCACGAAAATCTACAAAAGCAGCGTATATCTTAGATTGCCTTTGGGATCTGTATTTTTCAACCAGATGCATAAGAATAAGACAGTGGTCTAGTGTAGAGCAACCTTTGGAGAAACCTATTTGTTCTTTCCCTGGTAAATTTAGATTTTTCATCCAGGTAAGGAGTTTAGATAAGAGGTGCTTAGCGTAGATTTTCCCTATCACTGATAGAAGGCTTATCGGTCTATAATTCCTTGGTTCTTTTGGGTCGCCATTTTTAAAGATTGGAATAATTATTGATCTTAGCCATATCTCAGGTATGATCCCATATTTATCTATAAGCGTAAACAGTTGGGCTAAGGGTTCTGCCCACCAATCTATATAGGTCTTAAATAATTCTATTGGTAGACCGTCTGGCCCAGGAGATTTCCCCGATTTGAAATTTTTAACTATCTCTCTAATTTCCTCTTCCTCTACCCTTGGCCACTCCTGGAGTTTAATAATTTTATTTTTAGTGGTTTCATTTCCTTTAAGTTCACTATGTAGATTGGCAAACAAATATTAATACAAAAGCAGTGTTAATATTTATAGATGCGGAGAAGGCCTTTGACAATATTTCATGGAAGTTCATGAAGAAAAACCTGGAAGGGATGGGAGTGGGAGGGGGATTTGAAAATGGGATAGATGCAATCTACTCAGAACAAAAGGCTAAATTGATAGTTAACAATGTGGTGACGGAAGAGTTTAAAATTGAAAAAGGAACACGACAAGGTTGCCCTATTTCTCCTTTGTTATTCATTTCGGTCCTGGAGGTGCTCTTGAATATGATTAGAGGGGACCGGTTGGTTGAAGGAATTCAGGTCGGAGCGAAACAGTATAAACTTAAAGCTTTTGCAGATGACCTGGTTTTGACCTTACAGGAGCCAGAATCTAGTACGAAAAGGGTATTACAATTGATTCATGAGTTCTACCACCTCTGGTGGACTTGCCCTAGGGTGAAGGCCTTCTGGGAAATGATATATAATGAGTTGAAAAAGGTATTTAAGTATACCTTCACCAAGAAACCAGAGGCCTTCCTCCTGGGCATCGTCGACCAGAAGGTGCTAAAGAAAGATAGAACATTTTTCATGTATGCGACAACAGCAGCAAGGATATTACTTGCTAAGAATTGGAAAACTCAAGATCTACCCACACTGGAAGAATGGCAGATGCAACTGATGGACTATATGCAACTGGCGGAGATGACTGGCAGAATCCGAGACCTGGGAGAAGAGAGGATGGAAGAAGATTGGAAGAAATTTAAGATTTACTTACAAAAATATTGTGATTTAATGGAATGTTAAGAAGGATGCTTGGTTAGAAATAATTGGCCATCACTAAAATAGACCAGGAACTGATGATAAGAGAGATTAAGAGAAACAAATTTGCAGGAGAACTATCTTATGGTAATTAATTAAGCGGTCACAAAGTTTGGAAATAAGGGGATAATTTGCTTGACAAAAATTTATCAATGATGTAAATGGGAGCGGGAGACGTGAGGAAGCTCAAGGATGATATGAAACTTTGTTAAGACAAAACAATACTGTATATTATTATTGTATTTTTTTCTTTTCTTTAAAAATCCTAATAAATATTTATATATAAAAAAAATACAATTGATTCATGAGTTTGGTCGGGTGGCGGGATTTAAACTAAACAAGCAAAAAACTAAGGTATTGGAAAAAAAATTGACATCTTCAGAATCAGAAAGGTTTCAGAAAGAGACAGAGTTAAATGTGGTTTAAAAAGTAAGATACCTAGGGGTAAACATAGCCAAGAATCTGAGCTTATTTAAGGATAACTATGAAAAGTGTTGATCAGAAATTAAAAGGGATCTAGAAGGTTGGTCAAGATTGAAACTTTCCTTGTTGGGCCGAATTGCTGCTATAAAGATGAATGTATTGCCAAAAATGCTGTTTCTGTTCCAGACTTTACAGATTGTGGATAAAGTGGAGTGTTTCGGGAGGTGGCAAAGAGATATCTCCAAATTTGTCTGGCAGGGCAAAAAGCCCAGAATTAAGTTTAAGATATTAACTGATGCTAAAGAAAGAGGGGGCTTTGCCCTGCCAGACTTAAGGTTGTATTATGAATCAGCAGCTTTCTGCTGGTTGAAAGATTGGCTGCTTCTTGAAAACACTGATGTTTTAGATCTGGAAGGTTTTAACAATGCTTATGGATGGCATGCATATTTGTGGTATGACAGGGTTAAAAGTCATAAGGCTTTCAAGAACCATATTGTTAGGAAAGCAGTGTTTAATGTCTGGACAAAATATAAAGACTTATTGGAAAACAAGACCCCAAGGTGGTTATCACCAATGGAAGCCAAGGCTCGGAAAAGACTCAATATGGAGGCCAAATGGCCGAAATATTGGGAAATATTAGAAAAAGATGGAGATAATTGGAGGCTGCAGAGTTTGGAGAAATTAAAAGATAAATTGCGAGATTGACTACATTATGCTCAGATTAAAGAGGTTTTAATTTGGATAAAAAGATAGGATTCCAGGTGGAAAAATCGAAGTTGGAAACAGAATTGTTAGAACCTAAGACTAAGGTACTCTCAAGAATGTACATCTTGCTGTTAAAATGGAATACACAAGATGAAACGGTTAAATCAGCTATGATAAAATGGGGACAGGACATTGGGTATAATATCATGTTTGCTGACTGGGAAAGGTTATGGACCACTGGTATGAAGTTCACGGCATGTAATGCCTTGAAAGAAAATATTATGAAAATGATATATAGGTGGTACATGACTCCAGTCAAGCTTGCAAAAATATATCATCTGTCTGACAATAAATGTTGGAAATGTAAAGAAACTGAAGGAATGTTCTTTCACCTCTGGTGGACCTGCCCTAGAGTTAAGGCTTTCTGGGAAATGATATATAATGAGTTGAAAAAGGTATTTAAGTATACCTTCCCTAAGAAACCAGAGGCCTTCCTTTTAGGCATTGTTGGCCAGAGGGTGTTAAAGAAGGACCAAACATTCTTTATGTATGCAACAACAGCAGCAAGGATACTTGTCGCCAAACATTGGAAAACCCAAGACTTGCCCACACTGGAAGAATGGCAGATGCAACTGATAGACTATATGGAACTAGCAGAAATGACTGGCAGAATCCGAGACCTGGGAGAGGAAGCAGTGGAAGAGGACTGGAAGAAATTTAAGGACTATTTACAAAAACATTGCAAACTGTATGAGTGTTAAGAAAGATGCAAGATTGTAAATAACATGGCACCACTAAGCTAGTTGAAAAGAATATGAAGACAAGTGAAATTTAAGAAAAGATAAATTCTGGATAAATATTATGTCTAAATTAAGTATTTAAGGTTTGGATAAAAGTATCTAAAGTTAGGGACACAATATTGGAAAATTATAAAATAAGAATTGAAACAAGGTGATAAATTGCTGGTTAAAGTTTTATAAACCAGGAACGCAGGAACGAGAGATGTGAGGAAGTCCAAAAAGCGAAGAAAAAATGGTTATTATCTAATTGATTCGGTTGTGGTATGCTTTTTGTATAAGGTGTAAGTGCTTTTTCTTTTTTTTCTTTTTTGTTGTTCTTTTGTTTTTTCTTCTTTATTGTATTAAGAAAATCTTTAATAAATATTTTTTTTTAAAAAAAGAATTGTGTAAAGGAGTAAAAATGGGAAAAAAGTTCACATTTCCTTGATTGCAATGCATGCAAAGAATCAAGGAGTAAACGTGGGTCTTATTCTAAAGGTGACAGAGTCGGCAAGTGACCATTTGCCTCAATCCATTCTGACCTTTGTGGGCCTTTCACTGAGTCAGAAGGAGGAGCAAAATATTTTCTTGTTCTGGTGGATGATTACAGTCATTTCACGTGGGTATATTTACTAAAACATACAAGTGAAACTTTCCAAGTAATCAAAATTTGGGTTAAATATGTAAAGAGACAGTTTCCTTACAAAGTGGTTCAATTACAGAGTGACAGGGGAGGTGAGTTTATGTCTGAAACCTTGCAGGCATGGCTGAGAAAACGAGGAATCAGTCATCGTAAATCAAATCCATTTTCACCCCAAGTGAATTCGGTTTGCAGAACACAAAAATAGATCATTGCAAACAATGCTGTTGTGTGATTCTGGCTTATCCAGAAAGTTCTGGGGAGAGGCAATCCTTTGTGCCAATTACATACAGGACAGGTTGTTTCATTCTACAATAAACAATACTCCTCATTTTTTGCATTATGAAAAGAAAACTTATTTGGATCATGTTAAAACTTTTGGTTGTTGGGCTTGGGTTCACATTCCAAAGGGACAGAGAAGGAATGGAGATCCCAAGGCAAAAAGACTTAGGTTTGTTGGATATCAGAGTTGGTCACAAGGATATAGTTTTGCACTAGGGCGTGGCAGAGTTGTGATATCAAGACATGCAGAATTTTGTGAGCAAGGACTTCCGGGATAGCGCGAACGGCTAATGGCGGATTCCCTCCGAGCTCCGGAGGGAATCGGCTCTGCTGAGGACGGGTCTTGCCGTGCCGGCGACACGGGGACCCTCAGAAACCGCAGGCGCGGAAGCCTGCGGACTTGGTGACTCGGTGGGCACCTTAAGCGCCCTCCCCGACCCCCGAAGAGCCTTTTTAAAGGCTACGGAGAGGACCGGAGAGTGGCGTGGTGCTGAGAGTAGATCGCTACCTCAGCGGAGCGAAGCCGCGAGCCATGGCCGGAGAGCGCTGTCTTTCTTCCTGAAATTTGGACTGAAACAAAGAACCCGTGAGTAAAATGAAATTTCGACACTAAAGTTTTACCACTGATTGGAGTACGATCGGGGGATGTGTTAAAAGGAAGTCCACACTCCCCCCCAAAAAAAAAGATTTAAAGCAAGGAGAGGAGCCTAAGGTGGAAAGACTTTTGTGCTTAGACAGACAACTTGCACGAATTGGATTAAAAAGTTATTGTGCTGGAGAGGAGAGAGGAATTTTAGAAGCTTTTGGGTAATCCCCCCCCCTTTTTGGACCCGGGAATGCCCTGCGTGTGAGCCCGAGGAAAAAGAGCAAAAAGTTTGACAGCTGTCAAAAGAGCTGTCAAACGGGCGGTTAAAGTCTGGAACTGTGATATTTAATATTTTTTTTGGATTAAAGTTGGTACATTGAAACTGAACTGATTGGAAACAAAGTAATTTTGAACAACAAAGTAACGGATTGTTGGAAAAGAACTATTGGACTGGTAATCCCCCTGGAGGGAACAAAAGATATTGCAATGGCTGCAGAAGGAAAGTTACTGGCAGAGATAGAAAGGATGTTCTTTCTCGTGGGAATCTTACAAGAGCAGAGTGCGGATATGAACAAACAACTTATGACCCTGAACTTTAAATTGAGCAACTCTGCTGATGGCACAAAGTGGGTGGAAAAAAACCCGGCAGCTGAAACAGAAGAGACAGCTTTGGAAATGGGGGGAAAAGAAGAAGAAGAAGGAGAGGAAGTTCAGATGGAAAGTACTAATCAAAAGCCTGCAGCTTCAGGAAACAAAGGAATTAAAGAAGACGACCAGTGGATTATAAATCTGCAAAAGGAAAGAAAGACAAAGGAAGAAGCCCCTGGAATATCTGAAATACTGGAATACAAAAGAACAAACAAGCATGATTGGGACTGCTTCTTTAAGTTTGAGTATGGGAGACTGGCAGATCCTGGGCAGCAATTGCTACTGTCTGATTTGGAGGAAGGAAAGAATAGGGAGCTTGGGACACAACCTCTTCGAGAATTGAAGGCCAACAAGCAACAAAACCGATGGAGAGAGACTAACTGGGGCCTAAGAGCCTCGGATGTGAGAAATCCGGGCTGAAACTGTCTTTTTAGGATATTGATTTGGGAAGGGACAGAAACCGGGTCAGGGAGGGAGGGGGAGAGTAGAATAGTAAAAATTTATGATTTATGATTTTTGAATTTGGATATGTTTTTGTTTAATATAAAAAGGGAGGAATTCGTGGGAGAGAATTTAGGTCGACCTTAGAGAAAGGAGCTAATGTGTAAAAATTGGATAAGTAAAATTGAGCCTAATAAAAAGTGTTAAATATTAAGAACAGATAATAATAATATAATAGAGAGAAGAGGAAATAACTTGCTGAATTAATTAAGGAAATTGGGATGTGGGAAGGGGAGATGTGGGGAAGTCAATGAAAGAGGGTAAAGAAAGTAAGAGATGAAATTATATATGTTTTGTTTTGTATTTGTGTGTGTGTTTGTCTATAAAAATGTGAAAACTCAATAAAAATTTTATAAAAAAAAAAAGAATTTTGTGAGCAAGATAATTGGGCTCGTCTGCATGCAAATTCAGAAGTTGTTTTGTCTTCAAATAATACAGATAAATTTGTGAAGTCTGAGAAGGAAAAGCCACAAATTACAGAAACTTCTGAAAGTGACAGTGATGAGGAATCTGGTGATGAGGGTCCCAGTACACATTATCCAAAAGCTGAGCCAATCTCTCCCAAGCAGGATGAAGCAGAGGGGAAAGATAGGTCAGAGGGGGAAAGTGTTCAAGATAGAAGATCACAGAGGAGCAATCAGGGGGCACCACCAGAAAGGTTCACTGTGCAAGAATGAAATGTGAACCTCATGATTATGAGGAAGTTTTAAAGTTACCACACCGGGAAATGGTAATGTGGAAAAATGCAATGAAAGAAGAAATGAAGTCTTTTACAGATCAAAATGTGTTTACCATTGAGCCATTGCCAGAAGGAAAAAAGGCAGTGGGTTGTAGATGGGTGTATAAAATAAAAAACTTAGCCTACAGAAGGTTGAATGCAAGTGAGCTGTGCAGGAGCAAGCTGAAAAGCAAGCCTTGTGGAGCCTCTTTTTATTGGATAAAATACAGTTCGAAAAAGATGTAGTGAAACCACTCTGAACTTTAACATATTCCATCTAAGCACATTCTAAGCATTAGCTAATACACGTGTCAGCAGGTGTTTCCTGTAGGTGCTGTGAGAGTGGATTGCGTCTGTGTTCCTTGTTATGCTTTAGGCCAAGCGTTCTGTCTAGTAAGCAGATCATATGAAAGGACAAAAGGTCAGGGAAAAAACCCTGTCTACTTGCCAAGAGGCCACAAGTTCATGGAACATGGGTGCAAGGCTCCTTGGCACGCTATGGCATGTCAGGTGTGAGGTGTGCCTCAGCACAAGCGAAGCTTAATCTCCACTGATGGTAGTACTAAATGCAAAACAAGACTGCCTTTACGCAAAGAAAAAGTGAAAGTTTTGATGAAACTTTTCCCCCAACTGCAAGGAGTGTGTGTGTGTGTGTGTTTGTTGCTGGCTATTGCAGCACAATGTAGGTTTAAAGTGAATCATTTTGCTGTTGAAACAGCTTGCCTTAATGCAAGTCTTCGAGAAGAAATATTTATGAATCAAGTACCTGGTTTTGAGGCAGGTGAACAGGGTTGCATAATGCAATCTATGGGCTTAAACAATCTGCCAGGTATTACAATGAATGTCTTGACTTTGCTTTGTAAAATATTGGTTTTAAAAGAAGTATAGCCGATAACTGTATGTACATCAAAGGAACAGGTGATAAATGTAAATTATGTTTGTCCTATGTTGATGATTTACTTTATTCTGCTAAGAGTAATAAGCAGGTAAAGGAGTTTGCAGAACTAAGGAAACAGTTCAAAGTAAAAGATTTAGGACCAGCAAAGAACTATCTTGGTCTAGAAATCCAGAGAACCAGTGATGGAAGTTTTTTGTTAAGTCAAAGAGACAAAATAATTGAGTTGCTTGAAAGAAACAACATGCAGAATTGTAAAGGTGTGAAAACCCCAATGGAAATAGGTTTTTTCAGGCTTCTGGTTGATCGTGCCACCATCACAGTCGGAGGTCTCTTCATAGGAGGAGGCCTTGGTACATCAAAGGTGGGGGAAACCGCTCCAGTGCAGCAGACACCCAGGAAAAACCTCAAATCGAGCATTTTGAGGACATGGGATCTGGCAGGCATCAAAAGCAGGCTCCCCCCTCCCCAGTAAGCTCTGTTTTCAGCTCCGAGAGCGAGGGGGTGGGAGCTGCGACACAATGGATAGAATGCTTCCTTTGATGGTACGAAGCTACGAGACTGTGAGGCATTAGCGGTCAATTCTTCCAACGCTAAAATCATTTAAGGACTGTACTGTGAGTACTTTTTACATTTGGATTAAAATTTGGAACAATTTGGAGATGGGTAAGGGAATTTAAAAACGGAAGTCAGTCCCTACCTGCTGATAGAATGGGAAAGCAGAGGCGTTTCCGAAGCCAAGAGAAAGGACTTAGAGACTTCTAAACTTCCAAAGACTGAATCTATTAGCCCCCCAAAAGCAGGTGAAGGGAAGAAGAGAATTTAACATTACTGAAATACCTGCGAAAGTTTTTTAAAAGGACTTTTAAAAGCCGCCTGACTCTCTGGAATCGGTGACCCAGTCAGAGCGGCGAGCAGCCATTGTGATGTAACAATAGAAGGCATCCTGTTACTTTTGTTTCCTACTTGGTTACTTTGAAGTTCTGCAGCGGTCTGAGCTGAAACATTTTAACCCTTCAAGTGAAAATTGGCAACATACCCCATTTGAATTGCTTGAGTAGTGAAAAAGGAAAATAAGTAAGAATGGCAGGCTGGAAAAATTGGGACTGTATTTTAACTGTCTTGTTCCACAAACTGGAGCTGTTGTATGACTACTAGCTCATTACTCCTGACTCTGTGGAAATAAAAGTATCTTTGAGCTTGGAAATCTGAGTTACTAGCGGTGTTATGGCGGGTGAGCCTGGGAAAAAGCTACAAACAAGAAGAGAATCTAAAGACCAGGCTTTCCAAGAGCAAGTATTGGAGTTTATGAAAGATAATAAGCAGGGTTTGCCGAGTCTTGCAACAGAGGTCAGAGCTAATACGCTTTGTCTCCAAGAATTTAAAAAAGACTTTGAATTCTGCGCAAAGATCTCCAAGAGGTCAAAACAGAAGTTGAAGGTTTGCAGAAAAGAGTATCAGAGATCGAAACAGTTAAACTTTTGGACTTAGAAAAATCACAGGAAGAGGCCCAAACAGCAATAGCTTTTTTACAACTTTGAGAGGCCTACCAGAGATTGAACAAGGAAATTTGAAAGAGTGTTTGGTCCAGGAATTTGTATCCTTTTGGGATCTAACAAAGGAAGAGGTGGAATCTACAATTGTAAAGGCCTATAGATTTGGACCTAGAGGAAAAAAGGACTCAAAAATTTTAAATGATTGGGATTGCATTACAAGAAGAATTTTGAAGTACAACAACATTCAATTGTTTTAGTTAAAGAAATTCCAAAAAATTTCTTGGCAAAAAGAAATAACTATTTGGATCTTACAAGTGCTTTGAGAAGAAAAAAAATCTTCTTTCAATGGAAATTTCCACAAGGCCTTTCATTTAAATATCAGCAAATGAAACATCGAATCAGGTCAATTGAAGAAAAGAGATTTTTTTTTGAAAAGAACGCTAGTGATTTTGGATTTGACACAGGAGCAGGAGTTGGATCAGCCACAGGTGCAGGTTCGAGATCAGGATTAGGACTTGGGGCAGGAATCGGACCTCCAGATTTGGACTGAGATAACACGGCATTAAGAATTTAATCTTGGAATGTTAATGGACTTAATTCATGGCCTAAAAGAAATAAAATTCAACACGTGCTGATAAAACAGAATTTAGATGTGATATGTTTACAAGAAACTCATGTAATAAGAACCCACAGGAAAGTTCTGCAAAATAAAAAATTAGGTCAGGAATTTATCTCTTCAGATAAGGTTAAAAAAAGAGGTGTTGTGATTTATGTTAAAGAGAAATTCAGTCCCAAAATGATCTTCAAGGATGATGTTGGAAGATATGTTGCAGTGGAATTGACAGTACAAGGCGAAAAACTCTTGATGCTTGGAATCTATGCACCAAATGAGGGCAAGTCGGAATTCTTTGAAAATTTACAGGCTATTCTTATGGACTACCTGGATTACAAAATTGTCTTGATGGGGGATTTGAATGGGGTAGTCTCAAAGGCAAAAACTTACTAATGATGGGAGGCTACCAAAGACGTTTTTTGAGATGGTGGACAATTTTGACCTGGTGGATATTTGGAGATTGAGGAATCCAATGGAGAAAGATTTTACTTTTTTTCCAGATGCAAATCGATTATATATGGCTAACTAAAGACTTGACCCCAAGAGTGACTAAATATGAGATCTGCCCAAGGACTTGTTCCGATCATAATGCTGTGTTAACAGATTTAAAATTGTTTCTACATGGTTCTTTTAGATGGCGAATGAATGATGCTTTACTCAGAAATGATTTGATTGTTAATAAAGCTCAGAAGACCCTAAAGGACTATTTTGAATTGAATCTGAATCCTGAAACTGAAGCAAGGGTCATATGGGATGCAAGTAAAGCAGTAATGTGAGGTTTCCTGATTCAACAAAATTCTATTAGGAAGAAAGCACAGAATGAGCAAAAGGAAAAAATCCTGTCTCAATTGAAGGAGAAAGAGAAAAAACTGAGATGTAACTCCAAAAATCAACACATTCAAAAGGAGATTAAGGCTTTACAATCCCAGTATTCACAAATCAAGAAATTGAATGGAAAATTAAATTGATGAAACAAAAGACTTTTGAATTGGCAAATAAATGCAGAAAATTACTGGCTTGGCAATTGAAAAAGAGACAGAAGGAGAGTACAATAATTAATATTATGGAGGATGGAAAGAATATTAAGAACCCAGTAGAGATCAGAAAATGCTTTCAAAAATACTATAAACAGCTTTACAAAAAAGAAAAAGAAGAAAGGGCAAAAATGGAACAGTTTTTGGATAAAAATGGATTGCAGAAAATTCCAACAGATAAAAGGAACCTACTAAATGAATGGATTACAAGACAAGAAGTTGAAGTGGCAATTGCCCAAATGCAAATAGGCAAAGCACCGGGACCTGATGGCTTAATATCCCAATATTATAAAATATTTAAGGATTGGCTGATACAACCATTGATGGATGTTTGTAACAAGATATTACAGGGGGACAAAGCACAAGAGTCCTGGAAAGAGGCATTTATCACTCTGATAGCCAAACCGGATACAGATAGAGCTCAAGTAAACTACCAACCAATTTCTTTGTTGAATGTGGATTATAAAATACTTGCAAATATTTTGGCTACAAGATAAGCACATACATAAAGATCAATCAGGCTTTTTACCTGAGAGGCATGTGAAAGCTAATAGTGGATGTGTTGGAAATGTTAGAGGTAAAAAGGAACACTAAAGCAATGTTAATGTTTATTGATGCAGAGAAAGCCTTTGATAATGTTTCTTGGAGTTTTATGAAGCAGAACGTATGTAAAATGGGGATTGGTCAAAAAAATTTAAATGGTATTAATGCAATTTACTTTGAGCAAAAAGCAAAAATTATAATTAACAATGTGGCCTCAGAAGAAATTAAGATTGAGAAGGGAACCAGGCAAGGGTGCCCACTTTCCCCCCTGCTTTTTATTTCTGTCCTAGAGGTGCTGTTGAACATGATAAGGAAAGATGAGGAAGTTAAAGGCATAGTAGTGGGAACTAAACAATATAAGTTAAAAGCCTTTGCTGATGATTTGGTATTGACTTTACAGGATCCTGAGATCAGTGCAATCAAAGCACTGAAAATAATTCAAGAGTTTGGACAAGTTGCAGGTTTCAAATTGAATAAGAATAAAACCAAAGTCTCAGAAAAAAAATTAACGATACATGAAAAACTTAATTTAGAGGAAACCACAGGGTTGAAATTTGTGAAAAAGGTGAAGTATCTGGGTGTATATATGACTGCAAAAAAATTGAATTTGTACAAAGACAATTATGAAAAGTTATGGAAGGATATCAAAAGAGATTTGGATATTTGTGTTGGGAAAACGCCCAGGAAGGCTGCCACCTTCCTAAGACACCGAGGAGTCTCTCCAGTGGTCACCCTCTGGCTGTAAATCTTCCTCAGTACAGAGAGACCGGTGATAATGCCGATCCTCAAAAGTGGTAAACAACCCTTTGAGTCCTGTCAGATGGACTGTGGCTCCCATGTCGACAACAAAAGCATTCCAGGTTGACGCTGACGTCTCCGGTGTTGTAGTAAAGTTTGTGTTTGCTTAGAAGCTGTTCTTTGGTCAAGCAACGAGAGTGAGGCCTTGTGGGAAACCAACAAGCCACAAGGACCATGGGAAATAAGTTTTGTCCCTTTAACCCCAGACCAGCAGGCTCCCAGGGTGTGAAAGGTTTATTATGGGAAAGGAAACCTCTGATTTAATGAAAGGTTTGACACCTGGGTCCGAAGTTATGTGCATTCCCTCAGTGATGTTATCTGCCCTTGATTGCCTGGGAATGTGCATCTACATAGGCTCCAAGGAAAGGGAGGAAACCCCTTTGATTTAGGCTCTGGGTTCTTAATTGGTCCAGCTGCCAGAAGTTAGATTGATTAGCCCGCAAGCCGGTCATTGGAGAATTTAAAAATAATCAAGAGTTATGATTGGTTTTGGGGGTTCCGACGCCACGTGCAAATTGGGGATAAAAGATCTTGGGAATGGCTGGGAAAGTGTGCTCTGCAATCCGCAAATCACCCGGCTGCTAAAACTCCACCTAAGTAGTCGTCCTTTCGTCCTTTGTGATGGAGAATTGTTGAAAACCTTTGAATGCAGAACAAGGAAGGACTCTAACTATTCTATCTGTCATTTAGTCGTGAGTGTGTAAGTCAGTTAGATTCCACAATGTTGTTTTTTCCCTTGCTTGTAACTTACTAAAGATGTGCCTGCTTTTTAGCATGTTTTCTTATGTTCTTTTAAAATAAACTTTAAAGAAAGAAACTGTTTTGGTTTGTGTGCCTTTCCGGGGGAAAAGCTAATTCCTAGCCTTACGCTTGGTTGTGCTCTACCGTAGAATTTCTGTCTGTAAGCCTGTGGATACAACTTGTGGAGTGGGGATAACCAGCAATAACCGGGCACAGCCTTCTCCTTGGGTTGTGGCTCTGGGTTCCCCAGGACAAAGGGAGTGGTGGCAGCCTTACCGGTTCTATTTTGTCCTGTTTCTGTGAAAAGTAAACGTGTCTGCCAGCCCTGCTCAAGAAATCTAGTCTGGCCGGAGAGCAAAGACAGGTGAGGGAGGGGCGAGCGGCTGGAGGCAGTTTACCACAGGTGTAATCAAAGCTAGACCTTGCTTGGACTGGGGCTTAGCATGCTTTCTGCTACTGGCCCCTCCTTTCTCTGAGCTCCCTTTGGCTCCTTTGGAAAATTGGCCCTTTCGACAGTTTTTCAGTAGATGGCCAACAATTCCACAATTGTGACACCGAATGGCCTTAAGAACAACTGCCTGCTCTTCTTGAGCAACTGTGGGGTGTGTGTGTCAGCTTCGTTCCGGAGCAGACAGAGAATGGGAATTTAAACAAGCCAAGAGAGATAAGGACACTGGAATGTGAACTGGAATGTGAGAGGGAGGAGGGGCAGCCAAGTAGCATAGCTTCAGAAAACATCAGAGAGCAAGCAGTTGATAGCTCAGAGACAGAAGGGGAGAGGCCGGGAATAGCTAGCCCAAAGACTCGAAGGCGGGAAAAGGTCAGTGAGAGGAGGGGAAAAGAGTGGAAGCGAAAGGGTTTTTTCCGCTGTTGGAAGAAGAGGAAGGGGCGGAGTTTAGACTCGGCAACTGCTAACTTGGAGTCAGACACGGAGTGAAGGAGCGATTTATGTGTTTGAGCAATAAACCTCAGATAATTACTGCTGGTGTCTCGCTTCTGTGGGAGAGCCAAGCCATTACAGGGTGGCTATCTAAGCTCCCCGCTCCCCACTGAGAGGTAGCAATCACAGCCAAACAATCGTTCTCATTCAAGAGAGCGGTACAAATCCGTGGCACGGTGAGATCTTCTTGCATATGAATGCGACGTAATGCATCCCACATATCACGTGTGTGGGGCTGATCCTGAATGTGGATCAGTTGCTCATCTGATACACACAGAATTATCGCAGCTTTAGCTTGCGTGTCGCGATCATTCCAGTGCCTCCCAGGCACTGCAGGAATGGCGTTCTGAATAACATCATATATTCTCTGACGCACAAGCAGGGCCTCCATTTTTAGGACCCAGCTCGCATAATTGCCATCTGTGAGGGGAGGGCAAGACAACAACCCAACTCCCTGTTTGGAAATCATCTTGGCTCCAATTAACAGCTCTTCAGCTCCTTCTAGGTAGCAAGCTGTAAATCTTCAAGCAGGCTTTGGGCAATGAAGACCTGCTTCTTTGAGGTTTATCAGCCTCAATAAATCAAACTGGTTACTCACATTTCCAAGTGGTAAGCAGCCCAAAGCCTCCGTCCGTGTCCGGCAGGAATGCAGCTCTTCATAGCTGGTCCAAGACTCCCCCAAACCAAGGACACATTGTGCTTCATCTCAAAGCAACAGCAGAGATCCGATGGAACGAAACCAACCATCGAAACCATCCTCTGCTACCATTTGTTGGAAAAACGCTAGGGAAGGCCGCCACCTTCCCAAGACACCAGGGCATCTCTCCGGTGGTCACTCTCTGGCTGTAAATCTTCCTCAGTCCAGAGAGATAAGCGACCCCTCCCTCCTGAGAGGAGCATGCTCGTCTTCTGGCATCTCATTGCAGAAGAAAGAGACAATCAGTAGCTATAAACTACTTTATTTCACAGTCTATATACAGAGATTCCATCAGCACGTCTGCTCTCTCTCAGCAGCCGTACAGAACAACATCACAATCAGAAGTGAAAGTAACTTCTCACAGTAATGAGACTTCCTTTCTCACGCTCTCAGACACTCACATGATATAAACAACCATAGTGCTACTTGCTGAGCAGCTGGTGAGATAAAAATCCTAACAATTTGGACAAGGTTGAAATTATCTTTGTTGGGCCGAATTTCAGCAGTAAAGATGAATGTATTGCCTAAGTTATTATTTTTGTTTCAAATACTTCCTATCATTGACAAGTTTAATTGTTTTAAGGAATGGCAAAAGGTATTATCTAACTTAATCTGGCAGGGGGGGGGGAACCCCCAGAATTAAGTTTAAATTATTAACAGATGTGAAAGAGAGAGGGGTTTCTCCCTGCCAGATTTAAGGATTTACTTTGAAGCAGCAGCCTTTTGCTTGCTGAAAGAATGGTTTTTATTGGAAGATACAGATGGTTTAGATTTGGAAGTTTTTTGATAATGTATTTGGTTGGCATGCATATTTATGGCATGATAAGATAAAAGCCCCCTTCATGGATCACTGCCTTGCCGTGGCGAAGGGGCTTGAATAACTCAGAGAAGCTATGAGCTATGCCGTGCAGGGCCACCCAAGATGGACAGGTCATAGTGGAGAGTTTTGACCAAACGTGATACACATGGAGCAGGAACTGGCAAGCCACTCTAGCATAAGGTCAAACAGATTCCTCACTGGCCTTGCAGACAACTTCATTGTCCAGAAAGTGGGAGAAGCAACAAGAGGAACAGCCATTTTAGATCTGGTCCTAACCAATGTTGATGACCTGGTTAGTGGGGTAGAAGTGGAAGGATCATTAGGCGTGAGTGATCATGCTCCTCTGAAGTTTACTATACAGCGGAAAGGAGCAGCCAAGCATACTAGGACTCAATTTCTTGACTTTAAGAAAGCCGACTTCATAAAACTTAGGGAAGTGCTGGGTGAGATCCCATGGACAGTAATACTAAAAGGAAAGGGAGTTCATGATGGCTGGGAGTTTGTTAAGAGGGAGATAGTAAAAGCACAACTTCAGGCAATACCAATGAGACGGAAACATGGAAGGTGCCTAAAGAAGCCAGGGTGGCTATCTAAAGAACTTTTAACTGAGTTAAGATTAAAAAAGGATGTGTACAAAAAATGGAAAAAGGGGGAAACCACCAAAGAGGAATTCAAACAAATAGCCAGCACGTGTAGACACAAAGTCAGAAAAGCTAAAGCACAGAATGAACTCAGGCTTGCTAGAGAGGTTAAAAGCAACAAAAAAGGCTTTTATGGGTATGTTCGTAGCAAAAGGAAGAACAAAGAAACAGTGGGGTCACTCAGAGGAGAAGATGGTGAAATGCAAACAGGGGACACAGAAAGGGCTGGACTCCTCAATGCCTTCTTTGCCTCAGTCTTCTCCGATAAAGAAAACAATGCTCGACCTGAAGAATTTGGAGCAAATGATTCAGCAGAGGAAACACAGCCCAGAATAACTAAGGAGATAGTACAAGAATACTTGGCTAGTCTAGATGTATTCAAGTCTCCAGGGCCAGATGAACTGCATCCAAGAGTATTAAAAGAACTGGCAGGTGTGATCTCAGAACCACTGGCAGTCATCTTTGAGAATTCCTGGAGAACAGGCGAAGTCCCGGCAGACTGGAGGAGGGCAAATGTTGTCCCTATTTTCAAAAAGGGGAAAAGAGAGGACCCAAATAATTACCGCCCAGTCAGTTTGACATCAATACCAGGGAAGATTCTGGAGCAGATCATTAAGCAAACAGTCTGTGAGCACCTAGAAAGGAATGCTGTGATCACCAATAGTCAGCATGGATTTCTGAAAAATAAGTCATGTCAGACTAACCTGATCTCGTTTTTTGACAGAATTACAAGCCTGGTAGATGAAGGGAACGCAGTGGATGTAGCCTACCTTGATTTCAGCAAGGCATTTGACAAGGTGCCCCATGATATTCTTGTAAAGAAGCTGGTAAAATGCGGTCTTGACTATGCTACCACTCAGTGGATTTGTAACTGGCTGACTGACCGAACCCAAAGGGTGCTCATCAATGGTTCCTCTTCATCCTGGAGAAGAGTGACTAGTGTGGTGCCACAGGGTTCTGTCTTGGGCCCGGTCTTATTCAACATCTTTATCAACGACTTGGATGATGGACTCAAGGGCATCCTGATCAAATTTGCAGATGACACCAAACTGGGAGGGGTGGCTAACACCCCAGAGGACAGGATCACACTTCAAAACGACCTTGACAGATTAGAGAACTGGACCAAAACAAACAAGATGAATTTTAACAGGAAGAAATGTAAAGTATTGCACTTGGGCAAAAAAAATGAGAGGCACAAATACAAGATGGGTGACACCTGGCTTGCGAGCAGTACATGTGGAAAGGATCTAGGAATCTTGGTTGACCACAAACTTGACATGAGCCAACAGTGTGCAGCTAAAAAAGCCAATGCAATTCTGGGCTGCATCAATAGGAGTATAGCATCTAGATCAAGGGAAGTAATAGTGCCACTGTATTCTGCTCTGGTCAGACCTCACCTGGAGTACTGTGTCCAGTTCTGGGCACCACAGTTCAAGAAGGACCCTGACAAACTGGAACGTGTCCAGAGGAGGGCAACCAAAGTGGTCAAAGGCCTGGAAACGATGCCTTATGAGGAACGGCTAAGGGAGCTGGGCATGTTTAGACTGGAGAAGAGGAGGTTAAGGGGTGATATGATAGCCATGTTCAAATATAGAAAAGGATGTCACATAGAGGAGGGAGAAAGGTTGTTTTCTGCTGCTCCAGAGAAGCGGACACAGAGCAATGGATCCAAACTACAAGAAAGAAGATTCCACCTAAACATTAGGAAGAACTTCCTGACAGTAAGAGCTGTTTGACAGTGGAATTTGCTGCCAAGGAGTGTGGTGGAGTCTCCTTCTTTGGAGGTCTTTAAGCAGAGGCTTGACAACCATATGTCAGGAGTGCTCTGATGGTGTTTCCTGCTTGGCAGGGGGTTGGACTTGATGGCCCTTGTGGTCTCTTCCAACTCTATGATTCTATGATTTTATGATTCTATGATTCTATCCCTGCCAAGAAAACTCCATGGACAAAGACAACAGGCATATAAAAGTTATGACGCTGGAAGATGAGCCCCTCAGGTCGGAAGGCGTCCAACATGCTACCGAGGAAGAGCGGAGGACAAGTACAAGTAGATTCAGAGCTGATGAAGTGGCTGGGCCAAAGCCGAAAGGATGCTCAGTTGCGGATATGCCTGGAAGCAAAAGGAAAGTCCAATGTTGTAAAGAAAAATATTGCATAGGAACCTGGAATGTAAGAACCATGAACCTGGGTAAGTTGGATGTGGTCAAAAATGAGATGGCAAGAATAAATATTGACATCCTGGGCATCAGTGAACTAAAATGGACTGGAATGGGCGAATTCAGTTCGGATGACCATCATATCTACTACTGTGGGCAAGAATCCCGTAAAAGAAATGGAGTGGGCCCTCATAGTCAACAAAAGAGTAGCGAAACCTGTACTGGGATGCAATCTCAAAAATGATAGAATGATCTCGATACGAATCTAAGGCAGACCTTTTAACATCACAGTAATCCAAGTTTATGCACCAATTACTGGTGCTGAAGAAACTGAAATTGAGCAATTATATGAAGACTTACAAAACCTTATAGAAATGACACCAAAGAAGGATGTTCTTCTCATTATAGGGGATTGGAATGCTAAAATAGGGAGTCAAGAGATAAAAGGAACAACTGGCAGGGCAAAGGCTAATAGAGTTCTGTCAAGAGAACAAGCTGGTCATCACAAACATGCTTTTCCAACAACACAAGAGACTGTTGGGATACTGCCAGGGAGACAAAGGCCATCACTGCCTCCACATCGTCTCCGGACGATCTGTTGATGTCCCGTAGTCACGCAGTATCAGCAATTAGCGGCACCAAGCCTCAGAAACAGATTGCCACATTCCTGGGCTGATGCACACTCTATCAGCAGAGTTCACACAGCAAAAGTTGCACTCAGGAGAGTATCATTTAGAATGTTTATTCAGCATTGGTCAGAACAAAGAAAAACATGACCGACTGCTAGCGTGTTCTGGCGCAGAGAGAGAAAACGAAAGCAATAGCAAACTTAAGCATCCTGAGAAACAGGAAATACGCAGACTCTGTGACTCACAAGCCTGCTCTCTCTTAAGGTGGAACGGAAATATCCTAACATCCTCCCCCTTTCCGTGTAACCTGTAGTACCTGTGGTTCACCCAATTGCAACTTCTGTACGTAAACCTTGAGTTGTTCTCTGTTAACAACCTTAGACAACAGATCAGCAGGAATTTCATTTCCTGCCATGTAGGACACCTGAATCAGTCCTTTTTGAATACACTCTCTTGCACGATGTAGCTTAATCTGCAAGTACTTGGTTCTTTGCTTGCAACTCTCTGAGTTCAGCAAAGCCAAACAGGATCTATTGTCTTGATACACTTGTATAGGACATTTCACAGAAACCCCGATGTCCTTAAACAGTTGCATCAACCATTCACAATCCAAGAGTGAAAATGACAGAGCATTGAGTTCTGCTTCACAGGAACTTAGGCTCACTGTCGTCTGCTTCTTGCACAACCAGTCAAACAGACAGCAAAGGTAAAAAGGTGCAGTTATCCAAGATTGGAGCGGGTAACCACAAGGCCTTTTGAGCTAGTGCATGCAGACCTATGTGGACCCATGCCAGTAGTGAGTCTGGGCGGAGCTAAGTTTGCACTCACGCTGACAGACGATTTCTCTAGGAATGGGTGGGTCTTCTCACTGAAACACAAGAGCGAGGCAGCACCGCTGATCAAAGACTGGATTGCGGCAGTGGAACTACAGTTTCCCACCAAGGTGCAGAGCCTTCAGAGCGACCGAGGCAGAGAGTTCACTGGGTTTGCTTTGCAGAGTTTCTTCGGCCAGAAGGGGATACGTCACAGGTTGATGGTTGCTTTTTCTCCTCAGGAGAATAGCGTTGCAGAGCGTAGGAACAGAACACTACAAGAGGCAGCTGAAGCGCTACTGTTTGACGCTGGCTTGCCTCAGGGTTTTTGGGCCGAAGCTTGGAAAGCTGCCAACTTCACTTTGAACAGGTCCTATAGCTCTGTTGTAGGGAACACGCCCTATTTCCTGCTGCATGGTAAGAAGCCCAAGGTGCATTTCTTCCGTGTGTTTGGTTGCAAGGCTTGGGTTCTTGTGCCAAAGGCCCAATGCAAGAAGGGTGACTTGAGGTCCCGGAAAATGATCTTTTGTGGGTATGAGCCTGGGACAAAGGGGTGGAGATTTGCCTATCCAGAAGGCGATCAATCCAGGATTCTAGTCAGCAGGAGTGTTGAGTTCTGTGAACAGAGTGGGTGGACACGGATCCATGGGAATCCTGATGTTCTCTTAGAGTGTCTGTCTGATTCTGCTAAGGAGGGAGAGATAGATGCTGAACCTGTTGCTGAGGATCAGGTCTCTGACCAGGGTCAGCAATAGGAAAGGGCATCTCCGCAGGCTGTTAAAAGAGAGCCCAAAAGTGAGTCTTCGTCTCCCGTTAGTCAAGTGCAGAAGGCCAGAAGACGCAGTAAGTCAGAGGGGGAGTCTTCTGACGACAAGGACACACTAGCTGGCCCCAGTGGGTCAGAGGGAGCACCTGAGACAGTGCTCCGACCTTCCACACGCACTACGAAGGGGGTACCACCTGAGAGGTTCGAGGTCACTAGCGTGTGGGTTGGTTTAGTGCAGTGCGAACCAGAGAGTTTTGAGGAAGTTCAACAGTTGCCTGAGGCAGAAGCCAGTAAATGGCAAGAGGCAATGGGAAAGGAGTTGAACTCAATGAAGTCCTTAGGTGTGTTCTCTACCACAAAGCTGCCAGCGGGCAAGGAGGCCGTGAGCCGTCGTTGGGTTTACAGGATTAAGCCCACAGAGTCTGGAGAACCACAGTACAAGGCTAGGCTAGTAGCCAAAGGGTTCACGCAGCAGAAGGGGCTGCATTACACCAAAGTGTATGCTCCTACTTCCTGGAGTGAGACTCTGCACATGCTTTTAGCAGTAGCTGCTGAAAGAGGGCACCAAGTGCACCACTTTGATGTGGATGTGGCTTCTCTGAACTCGGACCTGAAGGAGGATCTGTACATGTTACCTCCTCCAGGGTTTGTTTTTTTATATATAAGATTTTTATTAAAGTTTCAAAAATTATATAAAAACAAAAGAAAACAATAATACAAACAGGCAAAAAAGAAAAACAAGTATAATTTCAATCCCTTATTTTCTTATAACTTACTTCCCCAACTTCCTCATACCTCCCCTCTCTGTATTCCAATTTCTATTTTATTAATTCAGCAAATCCTTTCCCTTAATTTTCATTTAATTTTTGGCCTTTCTTTTCTTTTTACTTATCCATTACAGCTGGAAACCATATAATTTCTAAACCAACGTCATTCTAACATTCATTAATTTTGCAATGTTTCTTAAGATAGTCCTTAAATTTCTTCCAATCTTCTTCCGCTCTCTCTCTCCCCTGGTCTCGGATTCTGCCAGTCATTTCTGCCAGTCCCATATAGTCTATCACCTTCATCTGCCATTCTTCCAAGGTGGGTAGATCTTGTGTCTTCCAATACTTTGCGATGAGTATTCTTGCTGCTGTTGTAGCGTACATAAAGAATGTTCTATCCTTCTTTGGCACCAATTGGCCGACCTCCTCCAGGGTTTGAGGACAATGAGCCAGGTGTTGTGTGGAAATTACACAAGTCTGTTTATGGTTTGAAGCAATCGGCCAGAAATTGGAACATGTGCCTGAATGAAGCTCTGGGAAATTTGGTCAAACTTAGGAATGCTGAAATATATACAACAAAAAATGAATGAGGTTGAGTCATGCCGTTCTAATTGGGTCTAGTGGACCAAAATTTTTTGCCGCAGAGCGCAACCCGAAAGCGCTCAATCTGAAGCAACTTCAACCCAAGGTATGACTGTATTTTAAATAGGAACAATATTTTGCAGGAAGGATTAAGGCACATAGTGGAAAATTAGGTTTTGCACACTTGAAATGAATTAAAGCAATCCGTTGCCCATTTGCAACAAAGCCACTTAAAAGCATACACACACAGGTGACTTTTTGCTATTCGGAAAGTGATGGCGAAGCACCCTGAAAAGTGTGAGAAGAATGAATATAAATGCCCTATAAGCAAATCAGGATGAATTCCAGATGAATTCTAACTGTTGTATAACTTCCCGGCTGACAAATCAGAATGAATGGCCTGTAACAGGGTTTCCAGCTGTTTCTGGACTACAATTCCCATCATCCCTGAATACTGGTCCTGCTAGCCAGGGATGATGGAAGTTGTAGTCCAAAAACAGCTAGAGACACAAGTTTGGGAAACCCTGCTCTATATAGACCAGACATAGTCTAACCTCTGTGTACGCTTTGTCCGGGCAGAACGATGGGGGTGGAGACGCTCCTTCAGGTATGCTGGGCAGAGGCCATGTAGGGCTTTAAAGGTCATCACCAGCACTTTGAATTGTTCTCGGAAACATACTGGGAGCCAATGTAGGTATTTCAGGATCGGTGTTATGTGGTCTCGGTGGCCGCTCCCAGTCACCAGTCTAGCTGCTGCATTCTGGATTAGTTGCAGTTTCTGGGTCACCTTCAAAGGTAGCCCCACATAGAGCACATTGCTGTACTGATTTCTATTTATTTTACATTGCTTTGAGTTTACATTGTTTCTCTCAGATAAACCTGAGAAAGGAAGCTAGATGTTCGTTGGACTAGGATCTGGGAGGCCAGGTTTCAGATCCCTACGTAGCCATGAAGTTCTCTGGGTGACCTTGGGTCAGTCAATGCCTCCCAACCTAACCTGCCTCACAGGGTTATTGTGATAATAAAATTGGGAGAGTGGTGTGTGTGTGTGTGTGTGTGTGTGTGTGTGATATATATGCCACGTTGACCTCCTTGGGTGAAAGGCAGGTTTATAAATGTAATATTTAGGAAAGTCCATTATCAAGATGCCTCCATCTTTATAGGTTAGGTAGGTGGTAAAGCCTTGACCAGGGCTGGCACAAAGATTGAGGGTGCCCTGACAAAAATTCCCTCTAGGACTCGCCCAGCACTATCCCGATGCACCCCAAAATAAGCTTACAAAGGGGCAAAGAGGTGAGTGGTGGGGATTGGTGATGAGTATCAGGCAGTGCCAGGGATGGGTGCATGTTTTTAATGTGCCACAAGACTCTTCCTCTTCAGGCCAAGATTAAGCAAATGGACCATTTGAGGAGATTAACATTGCTTGCTTCTGTTTAATCTGATTGACCATATTTGAATAATCATATATCAGTTGACTAAAGCATGATGTGAATGTACCCTTTTCGTTTTGCCCACACATGCAATCCCTTCACTTCCTCCTTCACCTAAGCTGGCAAACAAGCCAGGAAGTTCTCGTTGACAGTTGTTTCCTGTTTCATCTGAATTGGGAAACTATGGCTAGCAGCTCTGGAGAAAGCCAAGATATTGAACCAACTTCAAACCGAGTTTCAATATCCTGGTTTTTTGTTTTGTTTTCTGAAAATGTTTACCATCACTCAAACAAGATCAGAAACTATAGTAACCCTTCCTTCCTGCTGCAGTGATCTGCTACAATGCCAACCTAGTGCAGATATATAATCCCTGCTTCTGGACTGACAGACAATACCTCTGCTGCACCCAGACAGCAAAAATGGCCATGGGCTGCCAGATTCTGGGAGGCAAGAGTAGAAGTAAGAATTCACTTTGGCCTTTTAAAAAAACTTATCTTTCCTTGTGGTTTGTATATGTTAGTACACTTCATCTTTGCGTAAAGCCAGGAGGAGGGTGGTGGGAATGTAAGAAGGTGAAAAGTTTCTGGGAGATGATTTATAATGAGTTAAAGAAAATGTTGAAATATACATTTGTTAAAAAACCAGAAGCTTTTTTATTGGGAATATTGGGTAATGAAATTAGTAAAAAAGATGTGAAATTAGTTTTGTATGCAGTTACAGCAGCCAGAATTTTGCTGGCGCAGAAGTGGAAACAGGAAGAAATGCCCACGAGAGAAGAATGGAGAATGAAATTGATGGAATACGCAGAAATGGACAGACTAACGGGGAGAATCAGGAATCAAAGAGACCAGAGATTCACTGAGGACTGGAAGAAATTTACAGAGTATATCAAAAATGCAGGTGCTCCTAATAGAAATGCAGGTGCTCCTAATCATCTAGTGGGGGTCTAAAGCATTCCTGAAAGCAGATAATCAGATGTAGTAACAGAAGAGTTCTGGGTCATTTGACCAAACACCCACCTAGCCTCCAACAGATCCCGAGTGGAGTAGACGGTAGCATAGGAAGTTACCTATTGCTCCATCTACCTCAGTACAGTCCACATTGACTGGCAGCAGCTGACAGGGTTTCAGCAGTAGTCTTTCCCAGCCCTACTTGATTGGCTGCTGTGAGAGTGGAGTGCTGGACTAGGTGGACATTTGGCCTGATTCACCAAGGCTCTTCTGAGGTCTAAATCTTAAAGCAGCTGCCAGCCTGAGGGTTGAACCTGAGTTCTTCTGCATGCAGAGCAGATGCTTCACTGCTGAACTAGCAGGAAGTTGTTGCCGCCCATCATGCCTTCCTTGTGGCATGACGTTGACGACGACAGTGATGATGAACAACAATGATAGCAACAATGTGGCGTTCCCAAAGCAAGGAAGGATTGGACTCTGATAAAATACACACAGAGGCTTGAACCAGCAACACTCTGGGAGGAGTGCGTATAATAATAATTCCTGTCCACCCTCCGGCCCAGGTCGTTTTATTCACAAAAGAACTTTTTACACAGTGTTCGTAAGAACCAATCAGATTTCCTCTGAGCATTTTAAAAAAAAAAACTTTAACAAAGTTAAAGTTAAAACTACAAAGAGCTAATTTCCTACTTGAGCATGCATATGCAATTCAGAGTAAATAAAAGAGGAAGGGAAGAGGAAAGCTTTTAGGAAGGTCATAAACAGGAGTAAACAGGAGAGGACGGAAGGGAAGAGTATTTTCCATCTTCTTGTGAACTCTCTTCCTGGCCCCTAAGATATATCTAAAGATTAAACTACATCAAAGTAAGATTCTATCTTTATGTACTGAGGATGCCTGATGAAGCAACTGGCAACTGGGCTGTGTACGCGACTTGTCAAGCAAGAGTAATAGGACAGGGATGCAGAGGCGTGGATTGATCAGAAGTCATATCAAAATTTCTCAAACCCAGTGAATGCAATGCTTTCATTGCTGACGCAAATGGCTTGCTCCATATTTTTTATAATTCCTCATAGCAATCCCACCTGATCACTACATCTCACCGTTTTTTATTTATTTTAAATTTATTTTTTAAATGTTTTATTTGTTTTGTATTTTTTTAAATTGTTCTTTTTGGTTTTTTTGTAATAGTTTAAGTTAGTAGAAGTTAAGGTAGGGAAGTGTCAGAGAACTGCCATCGCAGCCAGCAGAGGAGGCGAGACTCAGCAGCGATGCTGGAGAGGGGCCAAGCAGGGAGAGTGGGAGGTCCCCGGCTGGGGAAGATAATCAGCGCTACACCAGGGATAGAGGGGGGCCAATGGGGGAAGCAGAGAGGAGGCTCCAGGACTCTTTGCAGGAGACCAGCGAGGAGAGCACAAGTCCTCCGCTGCCTACGCCCACCCTGCGCAGAAGACTTTCACGCAGGGAAAGTAGGCAACGACTTGGCGTCAAAGAGCTTCTTTGCTGGAAGAGGTTCAAGAAACGCCCACTGACGGATTCTGCCAGCGACTGAACAGCCACGGAGTGGAGGGCTGTCCAGAGGGAAACGGCTTAACCAGGCAAACTAGCCCGGAGAGGCGGTAACTTACGCACAAGCAACCCTTAAAGCCACTACAGCAATCTGTCGGTCCCTGAAGTTGCTTGTGCGCAGCGGCAGGCAGGGGAGCATAATGAGTCAGACCGGAGAAGCCGGCGGCATGGAGCGAGCGGCTGGAGTACAGAATCTGGTGGAGAGGAACCGAGATTTAGAACAGCATATGGCTCTGCTGACGGCGAGGTTGGATGAACGGAGGGCTCAGGATGCCAAGGTCAGACCCACCCCCATCGCAAGAAAGGTACCGGGGCTAGTGCACAAGTTTGGGGGGAAGCCCCAGGACTACAATGCGTTCCGAACGGAAATAGAGTACGCTTTGGAACTGCAGCATGATGACTTTGCGGATGATGGGGAAAGGGTGGCTTACATTGTCAGGCATCTGGAGGATGGAGCGCGGGAATGGATCAGACCCCTCATGGCTATGCAAAATGCCGCCTTGAAAGACATCAGGAAATTTTTTCAGGCAATGAATGCAATGTTTTCAAGCGAAGTGGAGCAAACTGTGGTTCAACGGCAATTGATGGGGTGCAAGCAGGGGAACCAATCTGTTAGAGAGTACTGGTCGCGCTTTGCGATGTTGATCCACCAGCTTGGGTGGGATCTGGACGCTCAACCCTTTCAGATGTTGTTTGAGGAGGGGTTGTCCCCAACGGTCAAGGATGAGCTTTCCCGCGCGCCCCGCCCGCAGTCGATGGACCAGCTGACCAAGGCTGTGCTTGCGATTGGAGCAAGACAGGAAGCCCGGGCTCAGGAGAAGGGCAGAGGGAGCGGGGAGTGTTACCCTGACTACCGCATTCCTGAAATACCGAGGCAGCCTTCCCAGCCGGCAGAGCCAATGGAAATAGATGGCTCGCGCGAGGTTTCAAACACCACTGAAGGGCGCAAGAGGGAGGGAAAGGATTGGAAGCCGCACAAGAAGTGTTTCCTCTGCCAACGGCCAGGACATTTTGCCAGGGTCTGCCCTCAAAGAAAGGCCTGGCAAGGGATGGTGGGAGCTGCTGGCTGTGAGGGGGAGGGGAAAACGGAGCAGGCCCAGGGAAACGGCCAAGCTTGGCTGCCAATCAGCGGGAGCAGCAGCCAAGCCAACAAGCAATAGAAGTGCCCCAACCAGACCCTCCCAGGGCAGCCATAGCCCTAGAAATGGTGCTAGAACTCCCAAATGGGCACCCAGTGAAGGTGAAGGGGCTGCTGGATTCAGGCAGTTCCTGCAATTTCTTCAGCAAAAGTTTCGCTATGGAACACCAACTCCACCTGCTGCCTCTGGATTTCCCCTTGCAGGTGACAACCATAGATGGCAGGGAACTTCTGGGAGGGGAGGTGATGCACCAGACCCCACCAATGAGAATGAGGGTGTCCAGGCACACAGAGACCATTGCCTTTCACGTAGCCACACTGTCAGGACCCCCAATAATACTGGGAATGAGCTGGCTGGCACTGCATGATCCAGTAGTGGCATGGCACCAGCGGTCAGTCACCTTTGGGTCAGCTTACTGCTTGGAACACTGCATGGGGGGGGGGGAGTCCCCAAGGATGACAGTGGCCAGGGTGTCTGGAATGGCTGTGGAGCCAAAGGGGAAGGTGCCACCCAATATGCTGACCTGCAGGAGGTATTCAGCGAGAAGGAGGCGGATAGACTACCCCCCACAGGCCCTTTGACTGCCAAATCAACCTACTCCCAGGGGCTCAGTTGCCAGTGGGTAAACTGTATGCCATGTCGGACAGGGAGATGCAGGAGTTGAGGGAATTTATTGACAAGAACCTGAAAAGAGGTTTCATAAGAGAATAAAGGGCGGTGGGGGGCAGTCCGGTGTTCTTTGTGGACAAAAAAGACACAAATCAGCCCAGATTAGTCGTAGATTTCAGGGCCTTGAACCTGGTATCGGAACCCGTGACCTTCCCAATGCCCAGGATTGACGATATCTTAACAAGGGTGAGGCAGGGGGAAATTTTTACCAAGCTGGACCTCAGGGAAGCATACAATTTGATCAGGATGAGGGAGGGGGACGAATGGAAAACCACCATGTTCACCCCACTGGGGGCCTTTGAGTACCTAGTTATGCCCTTCGGATTACAGTCGGGCTCCGCCTGTTTTCAAGCTTTCATGCACCACGTGTTGGGTTCCCTGCTGTACAAGAACTGCGTAGCCTTCTTGGACGACGTCTTAATCTATTCTGACAATGAGAAGCAACATGTCAAAGATGTCAGGGAAGTGCTAAAGAGACTGCAGAAGCACCAGTTGTGGGTCAAGCTGGAAAAATGCCAGGGCTTAGCTATGGACCCCAGCAAGGTGCAGGCGGTACTGGAATGGAAGGCCCCAAAGACCCGGAAGGACGTGCAGAGGTTCCTAGGGTTCAGCAACTTCTACAGGAAGTTTATCAAGAACTTCGCCCATTTAACAGCACCCATCACAGACTGTCTCAGTAGCAAAAAGAAGTTCGTCTGGACGGAAGGGGCCCAGCAATCCTTTGAAAGCCTGAAAAAAGTGTTCGCATTGGAAGAACAGCTCCTGCACGTGGATCTGGAGAAACCCCTGAGGCTAGAGACCGACGCGTCAGACCGGGCCATAGGAGCTGTGCTTTTGCAGCCAGGAACCCAGCAAGACTGGAGGCCGTGCGCCTTTTTCTCGAGGAAGCTGAACAAGTCGGAGCAGAACTACACGGTGTATGACCGCGAACTGCTAGCCATCTATGCAGCATTTCGCCGATGGAGACATCTGTTAATAGGGGCGCGGCACAAGATCCAGGCTTGCACGGATCACAAGAACTTGGAGTACTGGAGGACTGCGTGAGTACTCAACCAGAGACAGATTCGATGGGCACAAGAGTTCTCCAAGTTTTCCTTCGAGATCCGGTATGTGCCGGGAGAGGAGAATGTTAGAGCCGATGCTCTCTCCCGGAAGTCGGAGTACATGGAAGGAGAGGGACCGCCGGAAGCCCGACACATGTTCCCCGAGGACAGATGGGTGTGGGGAGGAGTGTTGGTTGGGAGACGAGAACTAGCTGGTCTCACCAGGGATGACGAGTTCGCCCAAACTAAAATCAGGGAACTACGGGAAGGAAGGGAAAACCATGGAGAGTTTGAGGAAAAGGAAGGTGTACTGTCCTATAAGGGAGCACTGTATGTACCGGGGGAGACCTTGAGGGGAAGAGTACTCAAACAACTCCACGACAATCCAACTTTGGTCAGCACAAGACCATGATGCTTGTCACCAGGCAGTTCTGGTGGCCAAGGGTAAGGGAAGATGTACGGGAGTACGTACGGAGGTGCGACCGCTGCCAGAGGGCAAAGGGGGAGAGGGCAGCCCCTGCAGGGTTACTGGAACCCTTACCCACGCCGGGAAGACCCTGGGAGGTGGTGCCCATCGATTTTATGACAGATTTGCCCAAATCAAGGGGGAAGATGGCAGTCATGGTAGTAGTCGATCTACTGACAAAAATGTGCCGTTTCATAGCTTGCTCACATGCGGTGACGGCAGAGGAAACGGCCAGATTGTTCGTGGAGCACATCTTCAGGTTGCATGGGGCTCCCTCGAGGGTCATCTCAGATCGCGGGAAACAATTTACTTCAAGGTTCTGGAGGAAGCTCATGAGCTTGCTGCAGGTCGAGGTGAACGAGCGAACAGTATACTCCAGCAATACCTACGCTGCTACGTCAGTGAGAGACAGAACGATTGGGTAGAGAAACTAGCGCTGGCTGAATTTGCGTACAATAACGCTGAACATGTGTCCACGGGAATGAGCCCGTTCATGGCTAATTATGGGTGTCACCCCAGGGCCTTCCCGGGGAGGGGGGAGGAAGGGTGGAGCGTACCTGCAGCAGAGCAGTTTGTGGAAGAAATGGAGGCCTTGCACCAGCAACTCAAGATGAATTTGGAGAGGGCCAAGGAAATGTACAAGAGGCAGGCAGACAAGCACCGTCGGGAAGGGGAGACCATACGGGTGGGAGACCGGGTGTGGTTGTCAACCTGAGGGTTACCCTTTAAGGGAGGGTGCAAGAAATTGCAGCCGAGGCGGCTGGGACCTTTTGAGGTGACTCAGCAGGTGAACCCTGTGGCATTCAGACTCAAGCTGCCTGACAGCATGAAGTTACACCCGGTGTTCCATAGGTCCCTACTCTCTCCGTACAGGGAGGGACGGGAATTCCCGGGAAGGGGAAGTCACCACACACCCGCGGGTAGAGGAGAGGGAACACCACAACCAAGCCACGGAAATACTCGATTCCAGGTGGCGAGGGCGCAAGGTAGAGTACTTGGTAGCGTGGGAGGGAGAGCCCCGGTCAGAAGACACGTGGGTTCCTGCGGAAGCAATCAATGACGGGTATCTAGTGGAAGAGTTCCACAGTCGGTTCCCACACAAACCACAACCACCAGCGAGGTTCTGGGAGGAGCACTTCGGCACCACCGACGACGAGGAGGACTTTGAGGGTTTTCCTGCCTCTGAAGAGGAGGGAGGAGAAGCGTCAGGGGGGGGGATTCAGACTGGGAGGCCCACCCCGCGGGGAGAGATCAGAGCGGGTGGGAAGCATCGTCGGCCGAGGACAGGGACGAAGTTGGATCCAAAGGTCGGGCCGGGGGTGGAGGGGGTTCTGGGGGGGAGATGGATGTCAGGGAACTGCCATCGCAGCCAGCAGAGGAGGCGAGACTCAGCAGCGATGCTGGAGAGGGGCCAAGCAGGGAGAGTGGGAGGTCCCCGGCTGGGGAAGATAATCAGTGCTACACCAGGGATAGAGGGGGGCCGATGGGGGAAGCAGAGAGGATGCTCCAGGACTCTTTGCAGGAGACCAGCGAGGAGAGCACAAGTCCTCCGCTGCCTACGCCCACCCTGCGCAGAAGACTTTTGCGCAGGGAAAGTAGGCGGCGACTTGGCGTCAAAGAGCTTCTTTGCTGGAAGAGGTTCAAGAAACGCCCACTGACGGATTCTGCCAGCGACTGAACAGCCACGGACTGGAGGGCTGTCCAGAGGGAAACGGCTTAACCAGGCAAACTAGCCCGGAGAGGCGGTAACTTACGCACAAGCAACCCTTAAAGCCACTACAGGAAGGTACTGTGTTCTCTTCATGTTCATGTATGTGTTCTTGTATCACATAAAGATGTCTAGCAGACAGTCCTAAAGGAGAGCTTGACAACCTCTGCCTATTCTTTTCTAAAACTGAGCAACTAGGCAGGACCCATGTCAGTCTGCTGAGGCAGCACTGAGCATCAGATAAATTTTCAGGAATGTAGTTATAACTTCTTTGATTACACGTAAAAAACCAGCCATCTGGTAAGCGCACATGAGCAGAATTAAAAGTAATATGTTGAACAGGGGACTTCCGGTGAACCGCAGCCACAGGAAAGGAGCGTGAGGCTGCCCTCCGGGGGGGGGGTCTCGAACAACACGGGGGGTCTAGAGGTGTCACGAAGGCTCCATGGACCTCGAAACCCCAAGAGGATTATCTTGGGGGACAGGTACCTGGCGGTGCTGCCGGCGCTCCCCTGTTTTTCAGACATTTTAAATCAAGTTTGAGAACAGGATTGGAGCTACAGCACGAAAGGGAAGCCTCAGGCTCCGAGTGAAAGCGGCAAGCCTCCAACAACAGTTAAGAAGCTGGGTCATAACTAAAACAATAACAGATTGAATTTAAGTTAAAGAAACCAGAGGAACAAAGATACTATGATATGAAAGAAGAAGGAATTCGCTTCAGCGGTAAGAGTAAACGGCGTGTAACGGAAGACTGGGAGAGAAGAGGGAGTAAGACTGTAACTGCTGAGTGGGCGTTGTGGAGAGACCTCAGATACAAAGTGTAAAAATCTGAGGCAATGGACTGATTGAAAACAGTTGAATATTTGAAAAGCGGATAGAAACATTTCTGCTCTGTCCTGGTTGGAGTGCACTACGCCAGCGACCGAAAGGGACTGTAATTTTTTACCCAGTCTAGGATATATAAATGAGACTTTGTTCCGAGTTACTGTATTTTCTATATACCTCCCCCGCCTAATGTGTTCAAGCTGAAACTATTTCTCTTTATTATTTGGGGTGCTGAATTGACTGAAAGCTGAGTTTGTTATAGAGAGGAGCGGATACGACGAGAGGTCTGGGAGGAGAAAGTGAACTGTAAGAGGAGAACTTTGGAAAACAGCGGAACCTCTCGCCGCCATTGTGTGCTCCATTTCCTGTTTTTCTCTTAAAGCGGCACACAGCTGTAATCATTTAGGAGAAGATAATCTTGGCGCCTTAAACATTTAATCTATCGCTACAGAAAACGGGGAGTAAACGGCTAAGACTTTATGTTCTCTCTAGACCCTGCTGCCTTCCCGTGGCAATCTCTTGGTGTAATTTTGACTCCCCCCCCCACCTTTTCTGTTCTGGCTTCGAAACCTGCCCCGTATTTCATCCCTACTTCCTGGAAAGTATTGAGCTGGATGTTCCCCACCTCCTTTTCTCCCCCCTGTGTCTTGATGTTCCCTACTTTATTTACTCTCTAGGACTTAAATCTCGAGAACTTTCTTCCTCCTTCATTTGCTTTTTGTGACTGTAAACGATCCATCTAACTGGTCCCCTAGCTGTGCGTGGAGAGAGACTTCATACTGAAGAACTAAAAGGGTGGATGCAAGTAAAGCGCCACCGTGTGGAGCCAGAAAGGAACTACATTGGGAAAACAAAGAAATTTTTAAAACTACAGTTGAGTGACGCCTAGGGGTGGGAAAAGACTCAATGAAAAGGGTTCAAAAAGATATCAAAGAAAATAGGAAAGATATGGACAGGATTAAGACAGAGGTGAGGGAGATAAATAAAATACAGGAAGAGTTACTGGATAGTGTGGCGATGACTCAAATGAGACAGAAGCAATCAAACCTGAAATTTAGGGGGATCCCTGAGGAACCAAATGAAAATATACGATCTAAATTGTTTAGTGAATTGGCAGTTTGGTTAGATATGAAGGAAGAAGACATAGGATATTCAGTTGCAAATATTTTTCGGATAAAAACAAAATCAGCCAAAGCCAGAGGGAAGAAACTGCCAGGAGATGTCCTGGTCATGTTTAACTCTCTGGATATGAGAAATGAAATACTAAAGCTAAACTATAATCAAAAACTATGTATTGAAGGAAAGCCAATTATTATATTTAAAGAGATTCCTTCGAGATTTCTTCGTAAGAGATGTTTATAAAAAACTAACTAACCAACTGAAGAAGAACGGGATCTAATATAGATGGGAATTCCCGGAAGGGATTGTTGGGATACTGCCAGGGAGATAAAGTCCATCTGTGCCTCCATGCTGGCTGCCAGACGATCCATCGACCTCCCATAGTCACGCAGTATCAACAATTAGCGACACCAACCCCAGAAACAGATTGCCACATTCCTGGGCTGATGCACACTCTATCAGCAGAATTCACACAGCAAAAGTTGCACTCAGGAGGGTATCATTTAGAATGTTTATTCAGCGTTGGTCAGAACAAAGAAAAGCATGACCGCCTGCTAGCGTGTTCTGGCGCAGAGAGAGAGAAAACGAAAGCAATAGCAAACATAAACATCCTGTAAAAGGAAATGTGCAGACTCTGTGACTCACAAGCCTGCTCTCTCTTAAGGTGGAACGGAAATATCCTAACAGGGATTTCATTCTATTTCAAGGAAAAAAGATTCAAACTATCCAGCTCTCTGGAATTGGATAAATTTGCAAGAAGATATGAGAAGGAACTGGGAAGGTTGGGAGGGTGGGAACCAGAAGGGGAGCAGGTGGGGGAAGAGAGGGGTGGAGGTGAAGGAAGTGGAGAGGGAGAAGGGGAGGAAAATCTAGACAAAGAAAAAGAAGAGAAAGAGACAGATAACAAGGAACAGTAGATTTAACTTAGATTCGACCACTTACTGATTGTACATTAAAAATGACTTTAAGGACTTCCGGTCAGCGCCAGCGATTAATGGCGGATTCCCTCTGAGCTCCGGAGGGAATCGGCTCTGCGGGTTCGGGTCCTGGCGCTGCGGCGAAGCGGGGACGCCAAAAAATCACAGGCGGTGAAGCCTGTGAGCGAGGAGACTCGGCGGGCACCATTTGCGCCCCCCCAAGCCGTGAAGGAGCCTTTTTAAAGGCTTCGGAACGGGAGCGGGTGAGCGGCGCGGTGCTGAGAGTTGTCTACCCATTCCGTGGAGTGAAGCCGCATGGCCATTATCGGAGAGCGCTGATTTCTTCCTGAAAATTGGACTCAAAAGCAACTACCCGTGAGTAGGTTTAAATGATTTAATTGGAACAAAATTAGAAGAATTTTGGCACCGATACGGGAAAGGTATAAACAGGAAGTCTGCCTTTCCTGCCTGTAGATAGACTAAAGCAAAGAGACTGTAAAGCTGTAACTTTGGAATATTTTTTCTTCGAAAAAGAGTAAATCCAGCATCAAAAAAGCAGCTCCCCTCCTGTCTGCAGGAGCAGAGGGGGAGGAAATTGTGCATTATATACCTGCATGAAAAGGGGAGAACAAAGATACATCCGCTGCCTTAAAACCCTGGGAACGGGCTGCCTTTGACAGGGAAGCCGATCAGTGGGCTGTCAGCACGTTAAGGTAAAGACTTTTGAAGTAACTTTTGAAGTAACTCAGCGAAAGATACAGTGTCTCTGGACTGTTTTGACTATAAAATAACCCTTAAGGTAATTGAAACTGTGGCTTTCTAGGGGATATGGGGGACCTTTAAAGACTATATTTGTTTCAAAAATTGCAAAGTGAAGTTGGAAGTTTGTCCCCCTAGAGGAGATTTTGTTGCAACAATAACTAAGCCACTAAGCAGCTAAGCCACTGGAAATTTCCGTTTCAAAACAAATCTACAAGCGTGAGACTGACCTTGGCTTTGCATGAGAGTGTTATGGCAAATGGTAAAGGGAAAATAGAGCTGGCACAGGAAAAAACCACTAGGTCTGGCAGACAATACAAGATTGACATTCCACACCAGCGAAGGGCTTCAACATCCAGAGGCACAGGAGCAGCTGCCGCCTCGCAAATAAAATCAAAAGCTATGTTATCAGAAGACGCTTTGGCACAGGCACTTGGTAAAATTAATGAATCTTTGGAAAATTTAACGAAACAGGTAGCAGAGACAAATAAACAAGTTGCAGAAACTAATAAACAAGTAGCTGAGGCCTCAGCAAAAATTCATTTGAATACTACAAGTGTCAGAGCTGCCCAAGGTCCCAGCTCACAGAGGACCAACGCCAGTTTTTGTTATATACAAAAGTCTTTATCAAGGTTCAGTATCGATTCCAAAGCCGCGGTGCGTAGCTCTACGTCTCAACTCTAGACCGCTGAAGCTCCGTCTGAATCTCCTCCCCCCAGACACCAGTTCAAGACCCTAGCCTTGCTCCACCTCCTCCTTTGCTCCTTTCTCCTCTGGGTCCTTCTGCCCGCTGGGGTGTTGCCCTTTCTGGACTCTTCTGATGCTGATGCTGACGAGTCCCCGGATTCTTCCCCCTGCCTCCGGCGTGCTTTAGGACCTGGCTCCCAGTCTGCGCTCCCGGCTGTCCCGCGCCTGTGCATTTGAACTTGGCGCGCGCGCCCAGCCGGTAACCTTCCTCCTGACCGTTACACTGCTCCTTTCACTGCTTCCTCCTTTGGGGGGGCTAACTGGATCTGACTTCCCCTCTATTCCCTCACTCAGCGACAGGGGCGTGGTCAGCCCTGACTCATCTTCTCTTTCCCCTGGAGTGGAAACCGGTCCTGACACCTGGGACTCTTCCCCCCCGCTACGCTCTGGTGGGGAACCTGGTCCCGATCTCCAGCTGCTGCTTTGGGAGTCACCGCTGGTTCCTTGCTTCTGGTGCCTCCCTCCCGGGAACCCCCTTGCTCTGGCTATCGGTGCCCCCTTCTGGGAATCTTCCGAATCACTGGACAGACTCATGGACTCTCTTGCCCCACTGTCATCCTCACCTACACTGCCCTCGGATTGTTCCCCTTCGCTCTCCGCTTCCTCCTTCCCCTGTGCCTCCGCTCCTGAACCCCTGACAACAAGTATTAACGAACTGGGAAAGAAGGTGAATTCTAACACACAGTCCATCGAAAAACTTCTAGAGGAATCGGCCACAACTCGAAAGATTGCAGAGGAGGCAAAGGAAATTGCAATTGCTACCCAGGAGAAGATACCACCGGTCTATAAGAAATTAGAGGACCACGATTTGACACTGTCTATGATTGAACTACAAGGAAAAGAGAGAAATTTAAGAATTAGAGCAGTACCTGAAAGTGAGAAGGATAATCTGGCGGACTTCCTTACAAAGAAATTTTTGGATTTTTGGCAACAGGGCCTGGGAAAGGAAGAATTCAAGATAGTGAGTGCATTTAGACTCGGCAGAAGACAAAGAAAGAATAAGGCAAGAGACTGCTTGATTACTTTAAGATCAAAAGAAGAAAGAGACAAAATTTTGAATTTGCACTACCAAAGAACTTTGGAAATTGAAGATTCTTTTGTGGAGATCTTTAAGGATATACCGAAGCATATCTTGGATGTAAGAACCTACTACAGAGATCTGGTTGTTTTACTGAAAAGAAATAACTTACTCTTCAGGTGGGAATTCCCCCAAGGCCTATCCTTTAAATACAAAGGAAGGAAAATAAGAATAAGGACAGTGAATGATAAAGACAAGTTTTTGAGAGACCACGAAGAGGATCTTCAGAAAGAAGCGGAATCTGGAGAGGAGCCAATCCAATCAGGAAAAGGAATATTAGACATAGCAAACTTATCATTTGGATTGAAACCACCGACAGAAGAAGAACAACTACTTGGAGCAGTAGGAGGGTAAAGTAAGTAATTCCACCATGGCTCTGCAATTTCAAAGCTGGAATTGTAATGGTTTGAACTCACCCCGGAAGAGAAAAAGTGTTTTCCACATATTAAAAAAAGAACAATTGGACTTGATCTGTTTACAAGAAACACATGTGATGAGGTTACATAGAAAAATACTTATCAACAAGAGATGGGGACAAGAATTTATTTCATCTGACAAAGTTTAAAAAAAGAGGAGTTGTGATATATGCAAAGGAAAAATTGTTACCGAAATTAATTTTTAAAGATGAACAAGGAAGATTTTTGGCAATTGAAATCCAAGTTCAAGGAGAGAAATTTTTGATTGTAGGAATTTATGCACCAAATGAGGGGAAATCTGAATTCTTCAAGAAGTTGCATGAGACTTTACTGGATTATTTGGACTATAACTTGATTCTGATGGGAGATATGAATGGAGTAGTATCTACAAATATGGACAAGGCACAAAGACAGGTAGTCACTAAAGATGGAAGACTACCAAAAACCTTCTTTGAATTGACTGACAATATGGACTTGATTGATATCTGGAGAACAAAGAACCCTCTTGGGAGAGAGGGAAACTTTTTCTCTGAAGCCAAGATGACATGGACTAGAATTGACCAAATATGGATTACTAGAGGAATGGCACCAAAGATAAAGAAAGTGGAAATCTGCCCCAAAACTTGCTCTGACCATAATGCTGTAAGGATGGAGATGAAGCAAACAACAACTGGTTCCTTCAGATGGAGGATGCATGACACCTTATTTAGAGATGAAGAAGTGTATAAAAAGGCCCAAAAAACTCTGAGAGATTACTTCGAAATAAACATGAAGACCAATGTTGACAAAAGAATAATCTGGGATGCAAGTAAAGCTGTTATGAGAGGGTTCCTGATACAACAAAATGCAATAAAGAAGAGAAGCCAAAATGAGAAAAAAGATAAGATTTTGGTGAAGATAAAAGAGGGAGAAAAGAAATTAAGATCAAAACCAAAGTCTCAAGAGATCTTGAGAGAAATCAAGTTATACCAAACACAATATATGGAACTGATGAACCAAGAAATAGAATGGAAAATTAAACAAATGAGACAAAAGACATTTGAATCAGCAGACAAATGTGGCAAACTATTGGCTTGGCAAATGAGGAAAGACAAAAATTAAATACGGTTACAAATTTAGAAGTGAAAGGAAAGAACATTTACAACCCAACTGAGATCAGAAATTGCTTCCAGAGGTATTTCAAACAATTATACTCACAAGGGCCACAGAAAGAAATGGACATAGACCGATTTCTTGAGACAAATGGATTACAAAAAAATTCCCATGAAAGTAAAATAGTGTTGAATCATAAAATAACTGAACAGGAAATAGAAGGTGCCATTCAAAACATGCAACTGGGCAAGTCTCCGGGACCGGATGGGCTGACTTCCAGATACTATAAAGCCTTGAAGGAGTGGTTATTACAACCTTTGAAGGAAGTCTGCAATGAAATTTTGGAGGGGGAAAAGGCACCAGAATCGTGGAAAGAGGCTTATATTACACTTATACCGAAAACAGAGACTGAAAAGACTCAACTTAAGAACTACCGCCCCATTTCGTTACTAAATGTGGATTACAAAATTTTTGCTGACATTTTGGCTAAGAGATTGAGAAAAGTGTTGATGGAGGAGATTCATGGAGACCAAGCGGGCTTTCTCCCGGGAAGACACTTGTCAGATAACGTGAGGAATATAATTGACATCTTGGAAAAATTAGAAGTGAATATAAACACTAAAGCAGTTTTGATATTTGTTGACGCGGAGAAAGCCTTTGTCAATATTTCTTGGAGCTTTATGAAAAAGAACCTTCAGGGGATGGGGGTAGGCCAAGGGTTTGAAAACGGTATAGGTGCAATATATTGTGAGCAAAAAGCTAAATTAATCGTAAATAATGTGGTTACGGAAGAATTTAAGATAATAAAAGGGACACGTCAGGGGTGCCCAATCTCCCCACTACTTTTTATATCAGTCCTGGAGGTTTTGCTGAACATGATCAGAAGAGACCGGTTGGTCAAAGGTATACAGGTCGGAGCCAAACAGTACAAATTGAGAGCATTTGCAGATGATTTAGTACTTACATTACAAGAGCCGGAATCTAGTACTAAAAGGGTTTTAGAATTAATTCAAGAGTTTGGTCAAGTAGCAGGATTTAAACTGAATAAGTCAAAAACTAAGGTTTTAGAGAAAAGTTATTGAAAAAGAGAGGTTTCAGAATGAGACAGGTTTAACTGTGGTTAAGAAAGTGAAATATTTGGGGATTAATATGACAGCTAAAAATGTGAATTGATTTAAAGATAATTATGAGAAATGTTGGACAGAAGTGAAAAAAGTCTTAGAAATCTTGTCAAATTTGAAGCTTTCCTTGTCTGGTCGAATTGCGGCTATAAAGATGAATGTATTGCCTAGAATGTTGTTTTTGTTTCAAACATTGCAAATTGTGGACAAGATGGACTGTTTCAAGAAGTGGCAGAAAGATATTTCTAAATTTGTCTGGCAGCGCAAGAAACCCAGAATAAAATTTAAGATTTTAACTGATGCAAAGGAAAGGGGGGGATTTGCCCTGCCAGACTTTAAACTCTACTATGAATCAGCAGCATTCTGCTGGTTGAAAGACTGGCTGCTCCTTGAGAACACAGACATTTTGGATTTAGAAGGTTTTAACAATATTTTTGGGTGGCATGCATATTTGCGTTATGACAAGGTTAAAGCTCACAAAGCTTTTAAAAATCATATTGTCAGGAAAGCATTGTACAATGTCTGGATCAAATATAAAGATTTGCTGGAAAATAAAACCCCAAGGTGGGTTGTCGCCAATGGAGGCTAAGGCTGTGAAAAGACTCAATATGGAGTCCAAATGACCGAAATATTGGGAAATTCTGGGACAAGAAGGGGATAAACTGAAATTGCAGAGTTTTGAGAAATTAAAAGATAAAGTGCGAGACTGGCTTCATTATTACCAAATAATGGAGGCTTACAAGTTGGACAGGAAAATTGGCTTCCAGGTGGAAAAATCAAAATTGGAAACAGAACTGTTAGAACCCAAAACTAAAAATTTGACCAAAATATATAACTTGCTGTTGAAATGGAAAACGCAGGATGAAACGGTTAAATCAGCTATGATTAAGTGGGCAAAAGATATTGGTTATAACATTATGTTTGCTGACTGGGAACAGTTGTGGACCACCGGTATGAAATTTACGGCATGTAATGCCCTAAGAGAGAATATTATGAAAATGATCTATAGGTGGTACATGAGCCCAGTCAAGCTTGCAAAAATTTACCACTTACCTGATAATAAATGTTGGAAATGTAAAGAAAATGAAGGTACATTGTTTCACCTTTGGTGGACATGCCCAACGATTAAGGCTTTCTGGGAAATGATATATAATGAAATGAAAAAGGTATTTAAATATACCTTCCTGAAGAAACCAGAGGCCTTTCTCCTGGGCATGGTCGGCCAATTGGTGCCAAAGAAGGATAGAACATTCTTTATGTACGCTACAACAGCAGCAAGAATACTCATCGCAAAGTATTGGAAGACACAAGATCTACCCACCTTGGAAGAATCGCAGATGAAGGTGATCGACTATATGGGACTGGCAGCAATGACTAGCAGAATCCGAGACCAGGGAAGAGAGACGGCGGAAGAAGATTGGAAGAAATTTAAGGACTATCTTGGGAAATATTGCAAAATTAACGAATGTTAGAATGATGTTGGTTTAGAAAATTAAGGGGTTTTTCAGCTGTAATGATTAAGTAAAAAGAAAAGAAAGGTTGGAAGTTAAATGAAAATTAAGGGAGAGGATTTGCTGAATTAACAATTAGAAATTGGAATACAAAAAGGGGAGGTATGAGGAGGTCGGGGAAGTAAGTTATAAGAAAATAAGGGAATGAAACTTTACTTGTTTTTAAATAGTTTTTAGTTTTGTATTTTGTATTTCTATTTTTTTGTGTTTGTGTTTTGCTTTTATTATTGTTTTTTTGGTATAATTTTTGAAATTTCAATAAATATCTTTTTAAAAAAATAAAATAAAAATGACTTTAAAAATTACCTCGTGGAATGTGAATGGGCTCAACAATAAAAATAAAAGGAACCAAATTGCTCATGTATTGCTTAAAAAGAACCTTGAAATAATCTGTCTACAAGAAACTCATGTAACAAGAAAACATAAAAGAATTTTAAGTAATAAGAGATTAGGGTTAGACTTTGTAGCATCGGATAATGTCAAGAAAAGAGGAGTGGTATTATATATAAAAGAAAAACTTGATCCAAAACTAATACATAAAGACGAAGAGGGGAGAACGATAGTAGTACAGATCACCCAATCAAGGAGAAAAGATAAATGTGGTTGGGATATATGCACCCAATGACAAAAAGTCAGCATTCTATTCTGAACTAGGTAACAAATTGTTAGAATGGATGGACCAACTGAAGGAATGGGTTTCCCAAACCCCAAAACTGACTGTGCAGGCAGTTTTTAAACTGCACCAAAATCCCCATTTCTCCTTAGCTAAAATGCATAAACTTCAGCCGTTGAGCAAATGCAAAACAAGAACACAGCTCTCTCCCTTATCAGTTTGACGGCAAGACTGGCCTTGACTCTACCAGTAGAACAGACACAGACATATCTTATGTTCTGAACACAAATGATGCAGAGACCCAAGTCTGGGACTAACGCCAGAGCATGTTCTCGGAAGTAGTGACCTCTTGCTCCAAGATAGGAGTAGGAACAGGAATATCCTTTTATGGTCAGAAGTACAGGAAGGAAGATCCCTTTATGGTTGAGAGTACCAGAGCAGGAACATATGTGATGTCAACCTGTGTACGTACGCCGACGTGGTTGGGCTCCTAGGGGAGGAGTGAGAGGGTGCCTGGAGGATATATAAACTGCATGAAACCTGTCATTTCTTTGTACTTGCTGTGGACTCACCACGCAGGTGCCTTCTGCTATCCGGAGAGCAGAATAAACTCTTTCTTTGAAACAACCTCGGTGTCATTTTGACTTCCTTCCTCCTGTCCCGGAGCAACGCAGACCCAATCGGTGAACTCTAATAAGGCTACATTTCTTGGTGCATTGGCCGGGATTCCGTGTTCTCCGAGGACAGGATGAAGGACCGAGACGTCACTGCTCAGCGAACAGCTCGGTCGGCGTTGGTGGCTCCAAGCGCGCACCCTACATTTTCTAGGGGGAGCCCCCCACCCCGTACCTGAGTGGAGACGCAGCAGAGACGGAAGAAAGACAGCAGCTGCACGGGAGAAGGGTACCCAGGGGAAAGGTAGGCTCCACAGCTTGTTTTGTGGGAGTCAGGGGTTTGATCAGCCCCGCCCAGTAGGAGCAGTAAAGTGCCGCTGGGTTTAGCCAGTAGAGAGCAGTAGTGTGCCGCTGGTTTGCCGGTAGAAGAGCAGTAAAGTGCCACCGGCTTTGGGAAGTTTGTGGGTAAAGGGGATTGGGGAGGTGCATGGGGTTTGTATGTGTATGGGGTTTGTATGTATGTGTATTTATTTGTGTATGGGGACACTCCAGTGAATGTTTTGAGTGGATGAGACATCGAGGCTCAGAGCCGCTGACGAAGCAAAGTGTGGTCCTTGTAAGGTGTGGTTCCTAGTTACGCGAGTCCGTCTAGGCCACTAACAGGACGCGGAGAAAGGTGACTGAGTGAGAAACAACATTAGGTGGACGGAGTGTCCCAGAGGTTAAGGGAAAGAAAAAGAAAAAAAAAAGAAAAGAAAAAGTAAACTGACCCCCTTGCAGTGTTTGTTTTTTTGGACAATTGGAAATGTCAAGCTACAGTTGAAAAACCCCCTTTAAGCTCCTTTCTGTATTCTGGCAGTAACCAGCATAGGTGCGTCCAGTTGGCTTGTATTGTATTGCCAACACGTGGGGTCCGAAAAAAAAAAAAGGATATGTGCTCTGCAGAGGCGCCAGGAATAGAACCCTGCATGAAGGGGTTCTCAATTCTGCCACATCTACTGTGCTGCGTCTTAGGGGGTTGGGAAACAGACCTTAAAACACCTAGAATCTTGCAGAGTACAAGTATTTTTAAAAAAGGGGTAGGATTATTTGGTCTTTAACATTAAAAGTGACATGAGTTGTTAATGAGGTCAAATTTTATATTTTCATGATAAAGGTGGGAAGGTTTCAATTACTAATATAATCATGTACTGGTTTCAGAATTTGAATGTCATCAATTCACTGTGCTTTGAGCTACCTGGTATGTTAAGATGTTTTTGTTAATAAGATTGTTTCTTATTGACTCTGTTGCATAAGGTACCCTGGTGGATTTAGAAACCGCTTGTTAAATGTTGATCAAAAGTAAAAATGTACAAATGTATGGGAAAAGGTAGTGTTGTCAAAAGGGATGGGGTTTTAACTCCCCCATCCCATGTTCAGATAGATGAGAAGAGAAGTAAGAGGGTTACGGGGACAAAGCAGTAAATCATCCCCCTTGCAGTGTCTGTGTTTAACACAGAAACAAAGACGCTATGCAGCCCTTGGTGGAGTCTAGAAACCAGGTTAAAATGGGGCCAAAGAACACATACCCTGAGTGTAAAAATTACAAAATTACCAAATATTGCATGTCATGCCAGCCCCCAGAGCATGAGCAAAGACCCCCATGAAACATGGGACATTATGTGCTTTAATTATAATTTGCACCTTTTAAAACTTAAACGGGTGTGCAAGTTAGATTTTATTATAAATCTAAGCTCAGTTTAGAATAAGGAATAACAGACTATTTGATACCAAAATTGGTTTTTGCACTACCTTTCTTCTGATAAATTTTTGAAATGCGTATAATTTTTATTTGTAAAAGGGATGAACAATTGTGTCCCAAATGTTATAGGGAAGGTGTTGAAGTAGTAAGAGCTGGAGAAGGTAGAGGGAAGTAGAAAAGAAGGTGAGAGGTATAGGGTAGAGAAGTGAGAATGTTGGAACAGGAGAAAAGTTGGGTAATGGACTGTAAAGACGGTTGAGTGTTTATGCTGATGAGTATTAATGAAAGTAATATATTAAGATGCTATTATTGAGAGAGAGTTTACCAAATATAGTAAAAGCTGAATAGCTAGAGACTGCGTGACCAGCAACATACTTTAGTCACAGTACTACATGGAGGAGTGGAGTGATCCACACTAAAATTCTTGGTTGAGGTTTTCATGAGTAAAAAACCAGCCTTTAAAGAATTCTGAATTAAGAATTCTGAATTAGCAGCAAGTAATCTTTAAAGTAAAGTATAATATTTTACATAAAGTAAACAGCAAAGGGAGCAACCTGCTGATTCTAACAGCAAGAATATAGACCTGGAATATTGTTTGTGCTCTTTTTAGTATGTCCCTCCCATGAAAGATACTCCTTGGATATCTATTAATTGAAAATTGAGATGGGCCTTTTTGATTTCTAAGTGTACATGCCAGAAGAGGCCTTAGGCAAAATAAGTTTTATTTCCCTGTTCACATTAGGCTGTGGAAAGTGTCCAATGCTTTGAAATTTTCCTGTTCTGAGACACACATATACTCAGGGTAGTTGCCAGAATCAAAAGTTGTCAAATGCATTAGTGACAGCAGAATCAAGATGTTGATAGACAAATACCTCAATGCTTATTGATACAATTACCCCCCCCCCACTAGAGGACTAGTGGGTAGATCCGACCCAATATTTTTGTGTTAATAATTTCTAAAGCTTCAAAAGCAAACAAAAGCTCTATTAGAGGCCCTTTCCTTCAACTATACAATCTTGCAGGAAGTGCAGAGAAAGTGGAACTTGGGTTTTCAAACCAAAATGCTAAGTAAAACAGGATGATGTGAACACTGGCCCAACTGAATTCATGAATGTGTGAATCCATGTAGGAAGAGTGTTGGGGTGAATAGCAAGTGTGTGTATTGAGAAACTGGGACTTTTCATAAAGCAAATAACACCAAGCAAGAGGCCCCACTGCCTGTATTCGTTTGTTTGTGGTTTGTGCCTTTCTTTGTGGTTTCAAATATGGAAGTTATCAGGCACTTCTTATCAGGGCTGCTTGTATACTGTCATAGCCTTCTACGTGGTGTTCTCTAAAATGTTCCTAGTGCTCTAGGTCAGATATTTAGTTTCACATTATGAAAAGGAAAAAGCAGGAACCTTTCCCCTAAACAGTTTCTTGGCACCTGCTCTCTCAACCCCCCCATCTGCTCTACATGGGATTGAATTAAATAGATATGCCAAAAAAAAAAAGGTGGTGTTAAAGAGTTGAGCTGCACTCTGTCTCCTTCTGTGTGTAATATACAGATGCAGAAATGAGTTTATATTTAGTCAGCATGAGTTGCTTATTCCTCCTGTTTAATAGGAATACCCTTTCTGACTGTCATCAGATGTTTTCTTATAAGAAAATTCAGCCATACAGCAGGTAGCACTTAACTTTTTCTAACTGAACCATAATTCTAACTGAACCACTGTCCCAAGCCAATTAAGTACGTGAATATGTATATCAAGGATTAAATTATTTGCAGATAAATAATAAATAATAAGAGGGGGAAACTAGTGTGGCATCTGAATATAGACTGCATTTTTAATCAAGACTTATATTGGCTTATATCTTGATCAGGTTCCTAAATTATAATGTATGAAATATATTAGCTTAAATATATTGGCTTAAATGTAATTATGCAAAGGATTTAAGAAATGCTAGATTCTTAGAGTCATATTGCAATAGGAGACCAGAGGGGCAAATGAGCCTAGCCCCCCTTGCCAGACAGGAGACGCCATCGAACACTTCTGATATATAGTTGTCAGGCATTTGTTTAAAAGACCCTCAAATGAAGGAGATCTTTCAATGATGATTAACTCAAGATCCTTGAAGATAAAAATGTAAGATTAACCATTTGTTTTAGAAGGCAATAGGGCAAGGAGGGCAAGAGGTGAGCTGGTAATTAAGATTCCATGTAAGATATATTATTACTTATTTGTCATTTATAGCTCTTTGTCTCCCTTATAAGGACAGGAGGATATGGGTGTATCTTTTTGTGATTAGTTATAGCAATCAGCCAATAGGAAATCCAACCAGGCTGATTGAACAGAGGCAGCCCAAGGAGGAGCAAAGGGGGCTGGATTAAGGGAATATAAGTGCTGGCCATAATGGCAGGAGGCAGGCCAGAGCTTGGTAACCATATACCACTGAGCCTCTCATTTATTTGTCTGACAAATAAATTATTATTTTAATTTCTCTGTTGCTGCGTTGAATATTTCATTCCAGCTAAGCGTTAACCACAAGCAGGGTGCTACACTAGGAAGGACTGTCCTACAGTTTATTTAAAAGGTCAATCAACTTCCAAATGCAGCCCAACAGAACACCCTTTCGCTGTGAATATTCTGCAGAAAGAATTTAAAACAGAAGCATATCTTAAAAGGAAAAGGTAGGATAATCATGGTAATAGGCTATCTTCCGAGAGGATCTCATTCTTTTGTGGTTTAATTTCTTCTTTTAATTTGTGTGTGTGTGTGTGCTACAATCATATTTAGCTCTGGAAGAGAGCCAGCATCTGGTACATGTTTTTTAATGTGTTTTTAAGCTTTCTGTTTGTGTGAATGATTTCAGATGCCAGATCATCACCTGTGTTACCTTGTTAACGTACTTCATCTTTGTGTAAAAAGAGAGAGAGAGAGAGAGAGAGGGGATGAGAAGGGAAAATAATAATGATGATGATGATGTTGGGATTGAATAATTTAGAAAGGACTTAAGAAAAGGAGGTGAAGTAGACAAAAGGACAGTACAAAAGGGTGTTTCAGTATATAAGATCATATAGCGATGAAGTGGGCGTAGCGCCTTTGGTCCTGAGGGCAGCAGAGTACAGGGATGGGAATTGGCCGAAGAAACAGAAGGCATTAATGAGGTAATGGGGCCCCTTTGGATGTCCAGCAGTCCTTTGTTGGGCTCAAATTGTCGTTTTTGTGTGTGTGTTAAATATATGCTATATGGTAATTTGTGGACCTAGTAGGTATCAAAAGCCATTTGCACATGGCAAAATATGTTTTTATCAAGGTAATTTTATCAAGGTAATTGTTAGACCCTGTTGATGACCAACCCATAGCCTATTTGTCTGAAAAATTAACCACTACGGAACAAGGTTTGCCTCCCTGCATGTGAGCAGTAGTGGTGGCTGCCACTGACTAAAAGAGAACTGACAGGTTCACCTTTGGACAAGAAACTACGTGTGTCACTCCTCATGCTGTGCCAGCATTGGTGGACATGAAAGGAACTTATTTTTCTATCCCAAGCAGAGATGATGAAGCGCCTAGCAGCTGACTTATATTGCCCATGCACCCACGGTTGCAGCTGCGAATTACTGAGACTCTTAACCTGGTTACCCTTGGGAGAGGATGGGCCTCCAACACCTGACTGCATATATTACAGCAGGCCTGATTTGAAGGATGAAGCAAACCCCAGGCAGTATGAGATTGGACTACTACGATTGATCTACACCAACCCCTTCGACTCACCATCTCTCGGTGCCCTACAGACATCGCCTCATGCTTCTCCTCACCGCATCGGCTCGGCGCCCACCAAACGACCACCCTGCTGGTTCCACCCCGGGAAACCGGCATTTCTACGCACGGCAAGAGAAAATTCCAGTGTGGACTAAAAGAGGACATTTTCTTTTCTTTCCCCTTGAATGAATATGTAGCTTTGTATATTGCTTTGTGAGAGGTACCCCAGGTATTAGAAGAAGGAAGGTATTAGGAAATAGATATATATCCCTGTGCCCAAATGATGCAGGTAGGGCTGAGGGGGGACATGGTTTTGGCCGGGATGGTGATCTTCTGATTTCTGGCCATCGCCGCACCCACACCACTTAAGGTAACCCAGAGGCTAATGAGAGAATGGGGTGCCCGCAACACGCAGAAATGGAAGCCTATTCTGCAAAACCAAACCAATTGCATGGTCTGCACCCGGGACCTCTCGCACTCTGTGACCTACAGATGCTTTGGGAGGAGTACCCCTCCTCCCTGTGCCTTGGAATGAGTCCTCAGTTACGGCCCCGATTTTGGGTTCCGCCGGATTTTGGGCTGTGTTAAATTTGACAGAAGGAGCCTGTGGCTTTAACACTTCTGACCATGGTGTAGTTTTTGACACCTGGCAACAGAAAGAGAAAGTAGCCCATGTTCCTGTCCCAACCTGAAACGGATGGAACATGTCTTGGTTGACTGAGTGGCTTCCAAACCTTGGGTGGCTTAGAGGACTTGTAATGATGTTAATAGATTAATATTGCTTCTTTTCTGCTCCTGTATACCCTTGCTTAACGCAATGCCTGCAAAATATGATGCATAAAATGATGTTACGAATGATTCGGCCCCAGATTACAGCACTGACATGAGAATACCAGCCAGTACCTTGGGACGAGCCGAAAGGCTGTCCAAAAGAAGAGTAGGGAATGAAGGAATGGGTTTCCCAAACCCCAAAACTGACTGTGCAGGCAGTTTTTAAACTGCACCAAAATCCCCATTTCTCCTTAGCTAAAATGCATAAACTTCAGCCGTTGAGCAAATGCAAAACAAGAACACAGCTCTCTCCCTTATCAGTTTGACGGCAAGACTGGCCTTGACTCTACCAGTAGAACAGACACAGACATATCTTATGTTCTGAACACAAATGATGCAGAGACCCAAGTCTGGGACTAACGCCAGAGCATGTTCTCAGAAGTAGTGACCTCTTGCTCCAAGATAGGAGTAGGAACAGGAATATCCTTTTATGGTCAGAAGTACAGGAAGGAAGATCCCTTTATGGTTGAGAGTACCAGAGCAGGAACATATGTGATGTCAACCTGTGTACGTACGCCGACGTGGTTGGGCTCCTAGGGGAGGAGTGAGAGGGTGCCTGGAGGATATATAAACTGCATGAAACCTGTCATTTCTTTGTACTTGCTGTGGACTCACCACGCAGGTGCCTTCTGCTATCCGGAGAGCAGAATAAACTTTCTTTGAAACAACCTCGGTGTCATTTTGACTTCCTTCCTCCTGTCCCGGAGCAACGCAGACCCAATCGGTGAACTCTAATAAGGCTACACAACAATTGATATTGATGGGGGACTTTAATGGAGTGGCTCTCCCAAACTTGGATAGATCAATAAGAAAACAGGAAGTGAGGGAGGGCAAATTACCAAAAGCCTTCTTCGAATTAGTGGAAAATTTGGGACTAATTGATGCTTGGAGATTTAAAAACCCCACGATAAAACAATTTACCTTCTTTTCAAACCCAAATCAAAGCTGGGGGAGAATAGACCATATTTGGATTTCGAAGGAATTGACGCAAAGAGTAATTAAGATGGAAATCCTCCCACAAGCCCTATCTGATCACAACCCAGTATATATGGAGGTAAAAGGAAAAGACTTTAGAACATTAAGATGGAAAATGAATGAAAATCTATTCAATGATCAAAAGATAGTAAATAAAGCAAAAGAGACAATTGAGGAATACTTTAAGTGGAATTTGAATAAAGAAACATCTCTAGAAATGGTGTGGGACGCTGGGAAGGCCGTCATGAAGGGTTTCCTAATCCAGAAAAATAGCATCTTAAAAAAGAAAAAAGAGAAAAGGAAAGAAGAAATCTTGTTGCACCTCATGGAGAATGAAAGACAATTAACCATTAAACCAGGAGATGAAATAATAAAACAAAACATAAGGATGCTACAAGCTCAATTTTCTATGATAGTGAAACAGGAGATTGAATGGAGGATCAAAATGATGAAACAAAAGAACTTTGAATCAGCAAATAAGATAGGGAAATACCTGGCGTGGCAATTAAGAGAGAGGAAAAAACAAAACACGATATGTAAGATAAGGGATGGAGAAAGGATAGTGGATAGTGGAGGACCCAAAAGAGATAAAGAAGATATTTCAGAAATACTATAAGGAATTATACAAAAGAGAAAAAGACATAGATAATAGATAATGAGATAGAAGATTACTTAAAAAAATACCAATTGCAACAGATCACGACTGAAGAAAGAGAATAGCTAAATCAGACAATTACAGAGGAAGAAATTAGGAAAGCAATAAAAAAAATGAAAAAAAAATGAGAACAGGAAAAGCGCCGGGGCCAGATGGTATCTCGGCTAAATATTATAAAATATTAAGTGATCAACTTTCCCCAGTGCTATGTGAAGTCATGAACAATGTACTAAAAGAAGGGAGAATTCCAAACACCTGGAAAGAAGCGTATATTACCTTAATCCCTAAAAAAGATACAGATGGCTTAGAGGTAAAAAACTATAGACCTATCTCATCATTAAATAACAACTATAAACTATTCGCAGACGTATTGGCGGAAACGTTAAAAAAAGTCTTAAATAAAAGAATCCATAAAGACCAAATGGGTTTCCTCCCGGGGAGACAATTGAAAGACAATGTAAGAAATGTGATAGACATTATTGAATATCTGGATAGTAGAATAGACAAGCAGGCGGCGCTGAACTTCATTGAAGGCATTTGACAACGTCTCCTGGCGTTTCATGAAGGAAAATTTAAAAACGATGTGAATTGGTGAAGGATTTAGAAAAGGTATTGAGGCTATTTATTAAGAGCAAAAAGCCAAACTTATAATAAGCAACAATATATCGGAGGCCTTTGATATTGCCAAAGGGACTAGGATGCTAGGATATTTCCGTTCCACCTTAAAAGGGAGCAGGATGTTTGTGTCACAGCCTGCGTATTTCCTGTTCACAGGATGTTTCTGTTGTGTCTTTGCTTTCGTTTCTCTCTCTGTGTGCCTGTACACGCAAGCAGGCAGTCATGTATTTTCTTTGTTCTGACCAACGCTGAATAAACTTCTAAATAATGTTCTCCTGTGTGCATCTTTCGCTGTGCGAATTCTGCTGATAGAGCATGCATCAGCTCTGGAATGTGGCAAGCTATTTTCTGGGGCTCGTGCCGCTAATTGCTGATACTGTATCTACGGGAGATCGATGGATCGTCCGGAGGCAACGTGGGGGCCATGATGGGCTTTATCTCCCTGGCAGTATCCCAACAACAGGTTATGGGCCCAGATTCACGGCACTTACAGGAGAGTAAGGCTGCGAAAGACTGCGTTGAGGTATGTGGGAAAAGCAAAAGCAAATAAGGCTTTTTTGTTTGCCGTGGCAAGAGTCTTTGATGTCTGGCTGCCCTAATTGGCCTGGGAGCCAAGCCAAGCAGGCTTCGTGATTAATGGGAGCCAAGATAAGGAGTCTCTGAAGTGAAAAAGACTCACGGCTCAAGTAAAGAGCTGGAATGGAGTTTTTCCAAGCCTCTGAAGCTGCTGAGTGCCCAAAGTTAAATCGTCACAATTATGAGACTTGGGCAAGTTGCTGTGAGAGCTTGCTTCGTCAGTTTGGAGTGTGGCATACTGTGTGTGAAGCCCCTCCAGTTTCTCTGACAGATAGATGGAGGGCCCAACATTCAAGGGCCATAGACCTAATAGTCTTATCTGTCTCTCTTGAGGATATATCAACATTGGCTGGCAACACGACAGCACGTCAGATGTGGAATGCTTTGAAAGTAGCTCATCTGCCGGTCATCCCAGCCCAGAGTTTGACTGCATCGGAGGTCCTGGCTGTTTCCCAGAATGCGAGTGAATGCAGGGATGCTGAGGGCACCGGTTGCAAGCTGCAGGGGGAGCTGACTGTGATGTCATCCCAGGCAGCATTCCAGTCTCCAGGGGGAGCCAAGGAGTCGGCAGCTGAGAGCTCTGTTTCTCATGGGAGCCAAGGTCATCCTCACAGATACCGGAAGGCCAGAGGTAAACAGAGACAGATGCCTGCAGATGGCCCGAAGCAGAAGGGGGGTGAAAAGCCCACGTCAGTGGAAAACAAGGCTTTGTTTGCTGGCACAGCTTCACCAAAGGCTAAAGGCAAGTTTGATGGCCAGGAGCAGGGGGGCAAGCAGCAAAAGCCCACGCCGGTGGAAAACAAGGTTTTGCTTGCTGGAAAAGCTGCTCCAAAGGCCAAGGCCAGATTTATTCTAGATTCTGGATGCACCCGCCATCTGGCAAAAGATAAGCATCTGTTTATCTCTTTCAAACCTCAAGATGGTGAGATCCACCTGGCTGATGGAAAGACATTGCGAATTGCAGGAGAAGCGACTGTGAAACTGGCAAGTCTGCACACTACCATCAGAGATGTACTTTATGTTCCAGCTGCTGCAGACAATTTGCTCAGTGTCCCACAGCTGACTGGGCGTGGCTTTGAGATTTCCTTCAAGTGGAGCGTTTGTGTCATCAGGAAAGGCAAAGAGGACATTTTGCATGCAAAGTTTATGGATGGCTTATTCTGTATAACTCATGATGACAATGGTGTTGCTGTGTCTAATGTTGATTCTTGTTGTGTTGCACAAACTAACAAGGTTCTTCATGCAGGATGTATTCATGAAGCACACAGAAGATTTTGTCACATGTCTTGGCAGGCACTGGCCAAGATGCCTGAGTTGGTTCAGGGTTTGAACATCAAACCCTGTAAGTTTCACATGAAATGTGTATCTTGTGCAGAGAACAAGGTGCAGGTTGCTCCAAAAGGCAAGGAGTCTAGCAGGCAGGCTTCCAAACCCTACCAGCTAGTGCACGCAGACCTGGTTGGTCCTCTTGCGCCCTCTTTGGTTGGAGCAAGGTACTTCAAATGGGTCTTCAAGGCCAAGACAGACCAGAATGGCAAGGCTGTCAGACACAAAGCCAGATTGGTTGCCAGAGGTTTTTCACAGGTACCAGGACATGATTACCACGAGACCTACTCACCCACCGTCAAATATGAGAGCATTCGGCTGATGCTCAAGATCGCTGCAGAGGAGAAACTGCATGTTTCCCATCATGACATTAATACAGCTTTTTTGTACGGGATTTTGGGGGAGGAGCTGTACATGCTTCCACCTGATGGAATGCAGATACAGAAGGGAATGGTCTGTAAACTGCGGAAATCCTTATATGGTCTCAAGCAGAGTGCCAGGTGTTGGAACACAAAACTCACTGAGACATTGCTTTCTCTAGGTTTTCACCAGGGCAAAGCAGATTAGTGTGTGTTTGTCAAGGAGGAGGAGCAAAACAAACTGTATTGTTTATGTTTTGTTGATGATCTTCTGATGTTTTGGAAGAATCAGGCTTTGTACCAAAGCACCCTAGCTCAGCTGAAGGAGCACTTTGACATGAAGGATCTTGGTGAGGTATCCAACTATCTTTCTCTGCAGGTGGAGAGGGACCAAGCAGGTAATTTTCTGGTTCACCAAACACAGAAAATTGCCGATGTATTGACCAGGTTGAATTTGGTTGATGCAAACCCAGCAGACACACCGATGGTGACAGGTTACCAGGTAGATGGTACTGCTGAAGCGTTTTCTGACACTACGCTGTACAGATGCATTCTAGGCAAGTTGAATTTCATTGCTAGATGTTCAAGACCTGACATAGCTGTAAGCACTAACCTGCTTAGCAGACATGCTAACAATCCTACTGTTCAGGATTGGAAAGCTCTGAAGCGCATAGCCCGCTATTTGAAAGGGACTTTGCACTACAGGCTGAGGTTCACCAGTCAGAAGACTGGAGGTCTTGAAATCTTTGCAGATGCTAGTTTTGGAAGCGACACCACGGATGGTACAAGCACTTCTGGAGTATGTTACATGTACAACCACTGTCTGTTTGACTGGTTGTGCAGTAAGCAGGTGACAGTAAGCCTAAGTTCCTGAGAAGCAGAACTCAATGCTCTGTCATTTTCACTCATGGATTGTGAATGGTTGATGCAACTGTTTAAGGACATTGGGGTTTCTGTGAGATGTCCTATACAAGTGTATCAAGATAATAGATCATGTTTGGCTTTCCTGAACTCAGAGAGTTGCAAGCAAAGAACCAAGTACTTGTAGATTAAGCTACATCGTGCAAGAGAGTGTATTCAGAAAGGACTCATTCAGGTGTCCTACATGCCAGGAAATGAAATTCCTGCTGATCTGTTGTCTAAGGTTGTTAACAGAGAACAACTTAAGGTTTATGTACAGAGGTTGCAATTGGGTTGAACCACAGGTACTACAGGTTACACGGAAAGGGGGAGGATGTTAGGATATTTCCATTCCACCTTAAAAGGGAGCAGGATGTTTGTGTCACAGCCTGCGTATTTCCTGTTCACAGGATGTTTCTGTTGTGTCTTTGCTTTCGTTTCTCTCTCTCTGTGCCTGAACACACAAGCAGGCAGTCATGTATTTTCTTTGTTCTGACCAACGCTGAATAAACTTCTAAATAATGCTCTCCTGCGTGCATCTTTCACTGTGCGAATTCTGCTGATAGAGCATGCATCAGCTCTGGAATGTGGCAAGCTATTTTCTGGAGCCCGTGTCGCTAATTGCTGATACTGTATCTACGGGAGATCGATGGATCATCCAGAGGCGACGTGGGGGCCATGATGGGCTTTATCTCCCTGGCAGTATCCCAACATAGGCAAGGCTGTCCCTTATCCCCTTTGTTATTTATAACAGTGTTCGAAGTGTTTAATAAAAGGTTAAGGGAAACTCCGGAGGTGAAAGGAATTAAGGTAGGAAGCAAGGAATTCAAAATAAAAGCATTTGCAGACGACCTGATATTAACATTGGAAGATCCTAAGAACAGTTTATAAGAAGCCCTACAGAAACTAGAAGAATTTGGAAAAGTGGCAGGTCTCAAGCTCAACAGGAATAAGACTAAAATGATAACAAAAAATATAACCAAGGAAGATATAGTAGAGCTAGAACAAAGGACGGGAATTATGGTTGCTAAGAAGGTAAAATATCTAGGAGTGTGGATCACAGCAAAAAATATAAACTTATACAAAGATAATTACGAGACTACTTGGAAGGGTGTCAAGAAAGATTTAGAAATCTGGGAGAGATTGAAACTTTCCTTCTTAGGGAGGATATCGGCTATTAAAATGAATGTCCTGCCCAGAATGTTATTTTTCTTTCAAACTATACCAGTAATGAAAGGACTAAAACAGTGTAAAGATTGGCAAAGGATCTTAGCGAGATTCATTTGGCAGGGAAAAAGATCACGAATAAAAATGAAAATACTGGTAGATAAAAAAGAAAGAGGGGGTTTTTCTTTACCAGATTTGAGTTTATATTATGAAGCGGCTTGTTTAACGTGGGTGAAAAACTGGATAAAGCTAGAGAATACTGATATCTTGGATTTGGAGGGCTTTGATAACAGGTACGGGTGGCACTCGTACCTGTGGTACAAAAAGGTGAAAGTTCATAGAGGCTTTCTAAATCATATAATTAGAGGACCATTATTTCAAGTATGGGAAAGAAATCAGAACCTGCTGGAAAAGAAAACCCCATGGTGGATCTCACCAATAGATGTCTTAACTGTCAAAAAAACTAACATGGAGGGGGAAAAAGCTACCTATGAAGATCTTATCAATAAAACTGATCAGGGAATAAAACTCAAGCCCTATGAGGAGGTAAAGAATCTACTCACGGGGTGGCTGCAATACCATCAAGTGAATGATCTGTTAAAAGATGATAAAAAGAAACTGGGATTTGAAGATACAAAATCTAAATTTAATGTGGAAGTCATAGAAGGTAAAAACAAAACATTATCTAGGATGTATGATCTCTTACTGGATTGGTATACAAAAGACGAAGAGGTGAAGGAGGCCATGATAAAATGGGCCATAGATATTGGTTACAACATTGACTTTGTAAAGTGGCAAGAATTGTGGAATGTAAATGTCAGGGAACTGACATCGGAGCCGAGTGGAGAGGTAAGGCTCCCTAATGATGCCGGAGAGGGAACCAGCAAGGAGAGAGAGAGAGCTTCCGCTGGGGAAGGAAACCAAGGTGACACCAGGAAGAAAGGAGAGGCTGAGAGTACTTCGGAGGGCCACTCTGGAAGAATGGCAGATGAAGATGATTGGAATGATTGGAAGAAGTTTAAAGACTATCTTAATAAATACCATAAAATTAATGAAGGCTAAAAAGATATGGGTCTAAAAATTAGGGGTTTACAGGGGAATTGATTTAAGGAAAAAAGAACAGAATTAATAAAAATTATGGGAAATGTGGGAATGGATTTGCTGATAAGATAAATGAGATTAGAATACAGAAGGGGGAGGTGTGAGGAGGTCGGTGAAATTAGGATTAGAAATTATGGTTTGAATTTATACCTGTTTTTTATTTGTTTGTTTGTTTGTTTATGTTTTTACTGTTTTTTGTGTCTATATGTGTTTTTTCTTAAAAAAAAACCTTCAATAAATATCATTTTTTAAAAAAAGAGAGTACTTCGGAGGGGGAGGCTCCGAGACTCTTCCAGTGAGATCAGTGAGGAGAGTGCAGGACCACCGCTTGGCACGCCCACTCTGCGCAGAAGGCTTCCGCGCAGAGAAGCGAGGAGGAGGTTGTCTGTTAAGGAATTCTTATGTTGGAGGAAGTTTAGGAAACACCCACTGACGGATTCTGCCAGTGACTGAGACAGTCGCGTTTTTAGGGCTGTCAAACCGGGAAAAGGTCCAGCTATACAACCAGCTCGGAGCAGTTTGGAATTTACACACAAGCAACCCCAATTCCCATTACAGCAATCCGTCAGTCCTCTAAGTTGCGTGTGTGCAGAGCAGCAGAGGCGGCATCATGAGTCAAACCGGAGGAGCCGGCGCAGGAGAGGGGGCCAGAGGAGGACCAACTCTGGAGGAGAGAAACAGAGATTTGGAACAGCAACTGGCTCTACTAGCGGCGCAGCTTGATGAAAGGCAGACTCAGGATGCCCAGGGGAAGCCCACCCCCATCGCAAGGAAGGTACCAGGACTAGTGCAGAAGTTTGGGGGCAACCCCAGAGATTATAATGCATTTAAGACAGAAGTGCAGTACGCGCTGGACCTGCAGTATGATGACTTTGTAGACGATGGGGGAAGAGTCGCTTTTGTGGTGGGGCACCTGGAAGGGAGGGCCAGAGATTGGGTCAGACCCTTAATGGCGGCGGAGAATGCTGCCTTGAAGGATTTGAGAAAGTTTTTTAGCGCCATGGATCACATGTTCTCGAGTGATGTGGAGCAAAGCGTGACTCGCAAAGAACTGATGGGGTGCAAGCAAGGGAACCAGTCAGTGAGAGAGTACTGGTCGCGATTTGCGATGCTGATCCATAAACTTGGGTGGGAGCTGAGTTCTGAACCAGTGCAAATGTTATTTGAGGAAGGCTTATCCCCTTGGGTGAGAGATGAACTTTCCCGCTCACCCCGTCCGGAATCGATGGACCAGCTGACCAAGTTGGCGCTTGCTGTGGGAGTAAGGCAAGAGACGCACGCTCTGGAAAGGCGGGAAGGGAGAGCAGAGCGTTGGTATGACAACCGCATTCCAGACCTGCCGGTGCCAACTGCGTCTCCCGAGGAACCAATGGAGATTGGAGGATCGCGCGCGGGGGGGGGGGTCAAACTCCAGCGAGGTTCGTAAGAAGGAGGGGAAAGCAAATAAGAAGTCCCTCTGAGACTTCCTGGCATGGTGCGCTCAACGCCGGGTCAGGGAAAGCGCTCTGCTGCAGTAAGAGCGCTCCCAATCACGGCTACGGGATAAAAAGACGGGGAAGCGAGGGCGACGCAAACCCTGAAGAGGTCTGAGAGGAGGTTCCAGACTGAAGAAAACAGATCCAAGCAGCGCATAAAGGGGTTTTCTGCCGTCCCAGCACAAAAAGTGGAGGGAGGTGGAAGAACTTCAGCGCAGAAAAGATCGCACACCCGACCGTGAGACGCCCCTGAGACCCGAATGAGAAAGCACCAGGCTGCTCCAAACTAAAACTGTAAGATCAAGAGTACTCCTGAAGGAACAAGGTAATAATGCTGGCTTAAATTGAAACAAAGGAGTACGGACTAACTTAATATTACAAAGGACAGTAAAGCTAATGGAGAGAGGAGCTCCAGCGTTCTGAGATTTATCAAGTTGTGGCAAATAAGCCTTGTAAAGAGGCAGAAAATATAAACTGAGACATACTGAGTACCTGCTTCTACAGGGGGACGCTCTGCTGAGAGAGACAAGGAGCTGAAATAGCAAGCAGCAGCAGCGGTGACAACAAAGCAGCGGCCATTAAGAAGGAGATTAGCGTAAAACAAAGGGGTGAGTGAAAAAGGAAAAGGAGGGGGAGAAACGTGGAGGATTCAGTGCAAAAAGAGAAGGAAAAGAAAAGACTTGGAGACCAGGCAGCGGTGGGAAGATAAAGATTAAGATAAAGAAGTGAAAGGGAAGAAGAAAAGATATACAAAGGGAGAGAAAGAAGGAGGAAAAGACTGGAATAGGGAAGAAAGCAGCTGGCGAAAATGGCGCTGGGAGCGGGAGAATGAGTCATCGCCCTCAGAAGGGAATAAGCCGGAAGAAGAATAGTGGAGGAAACAGTCACTGCAACAAAGAGAGGCTAGAGAAACAAAACAAGAAGGACCACCTCACAAGTAAATTCGAAAATTGCGCCACCTAGTGGCGGAAAATAAAATTACTCCCATAATTAAAAAAAAACGCTGCTAAGACACAGGCTTGAAGTACAACCATAAAGAAAACTAGCTATACACGAAAGGACATTTGAAATACCAAGTTCAGCTTCTAGAAAATAAGTTTTTATGACGGATGTTAAGTACTGCGAAGGTTTTTGGTTTTTTTTTCTTCTCTCTGATCATTGCCAAAGTAATTAAAAATACTTAAATATTTTTTATTAAAACTTGGAATTTTTTTTTCTGACTTTTCTTTTTTTAAAAAAATAAATAAATATTTGAGATGAACTGAGAACAACATAGGGCAAATCCACCGGAATCTTAACTGACTCTCAATCCCATCAGGTAAAAGGACCAAATTATAGACTATAAACAGAGCATTTTCAAAGTTTAGGAATATATATATTCTTGGTTTGAAATAAAGATATCTAGATCAGAACCAAAAGGAAGAATGACAAATATGGGTTCTAAAAAATACCAAACCACACTGACATCTGGGTCAGGTCTACAAGTGAGAAGACAATCAACAGCTGAAACAGACCCCAATGCTGACATAAAAGACCTTATAATGGGGATGGAAAAGAGCCTGAATGATAAGTTGGACATACTAACTGGCAACATCCAACAAAACTCAAAGCTAATAATAGACCTAACAACACAAATAAGTGACCTCTCACTTAAAAATAAAGAACTGGATAAATCTGTACAAGAACTTAAGAGTAAATCTACCAAACAAGAGGAAATGACAAAGAAACTGCAAATGGAAAATAAGGACATTAAAAAATCACAAGACTCAACGAAGGAAGAAATAAATGACCTAAAGAGAGCCCATGAAGAGCTGCTAGATGATATATCATTGATGGAGATGCGTCAGAAGGAGACGGTCCTTCGTTTCCGAGGTGTCCCACAAACTCATGATGAACAAATTCAAGAGAAACTATCACAGGAGATTGCAAACTGGTTGGGAGTAGAGGTAGAAGAGATGCTATTGGATATTGATAAAATTTTCAGGATCAAATCAGAAAGATCGGACACTTATAAAGGGCCAGGAGATTGCTTAATTTTTTTCAACTCAAGACTTTTAAAGGACAAAATATTATATCAAAAAGGACAAGTGAAGTTAGTAATAGACGATAGGCCTATCAAAATATTCAAGGAAATTCCAAAAAGAATTCTGAAGAAAAGGCAGAACTATAAGACGGTAACAGAAGCACTCAGGAAGAATTCGATTAGATTCCGGTGGGAATTTCCTGAGGGTATCACTTTCACATATAAGGACAGAAGAAAAACTCTTAGATCAGTAGATGAGCTGGGAAAATTCTGGAGGAAGTACAAAAAAGAATTAACTGGAGAGCCAACATTGGAGCGAGAGGAAACAACGCAGACATCACAAGAAGCATAGAGAGATAAGCGCGTATTAAGGAGGGGGGGGGGAGAGATTGGTGAAGCAGATTATCAAAATCCTAAAATTTCTGAGTTTTTCTCTTTTTTTTCCTTTTTTTTTTACCTACTCAACGAAATTACTGTAGATAACAAATAAAAATTAATGAATTTAAAAATTATATCTTGGAATGTTAACGGTCTAAATGATAAAAGGAAGAGAAACAAAATAGAACATGTATTGAGGAAAGAACAATGGGATATTATATGCTTGCAGGAGACCCATGTGACTAGAAACCATAGAAGGGTTTTAGAAAATAAGAGATTGGGTCAAGAATTTATATCCTCAGATGTAAAAAAGAAAAGGGGATTTGTGATCTATGTGAACCCTAAACTAGACGCAAAAAAAATCTTTAAGGATGATGAGGGTAGAATACTAGGGGTAAAAATAACAAAAGGTAAAGAGCATTTAATTATAGTAGGAGTTTACGCACCGAATGGTAACAAAACAGAATTTTTCAGAAAAGTAGAAGCTAATTTACTGGAATTTATAGAAGAGGAAATTATTTTGATGGGAGACCTAAATGGTGTCACATCAATAGAATTAGACAGGACAGAGAGAGAAAGAAAATCTAAAAAAGGCAGACTCCCAGACACCTTCTTTCAGATGGTAGAAAACTTAAATTTGATTGATACATGGAGATATAAAAATCCAGGAGAAAGACAGTATACACATTTTTCGGAAGTTAAAAAATCAGCGGGCAGAATTGACAGCATATGGGTATCAAACAATTTAACAACTAAAATTAAAAAAGCAGAAATACAGATCAAAATTATTACAGATCATAACCCAGTCACATTAGAATTAAAGGAATACAAGAAAACTAATAAAAGATGGAGACTTAATGAAAGATTATTAAATGACGAAAAGATTGTAAAAAAAGCGCAAGAACTATTGAAAGAATTTTTCGAATTAAATAAAGAACAGGATACAGACCTCAGGATAATATGGGATGCAAGTAAAGCTTTCATAAGAGGCTTTTACATACAACAAAGCGCAATAAGGAAAAGAAACAGAGAGCAAAAACTGGAACAAATAAGGAAGGAAATAGGAATAAACGAAAAATTATTAGCAAAACAACCAAAAAATGAATCAATAAACCAAAAATTAAAAATATTACAAACTCAGGCTTCAGCAATATTAAATAGTGAAATTGAGGATAACATTAAATGGATGAAACAAAGGTCGTTCGAATTTGCAAATAAACCCGGAAAGATGCTAGCCTGGCAACTGAAGAAGAGACAAAAGGAAAAACTGATTGACAAAATAGTGGAAGAGGGGAGAACTTTAGACAACCCTGAGGAAATTAAAAAGTGTTTTACAAAATATTATAATAAGTTATATAAAGCAGGAAACGAGACAGAGGGTGAAATAAAAGACTATTTATGTGGAAAGGATATACCTAAAATTAAGAAAGAAAAGATTCAAGAGCTAAACTCCCCAATAACCACGACAGAGTTATCAAGCGATAATTAAGATGAAACTGGGAAAATCCCCAGGACCAGACGGTCTTACCGCAATACACTACAAAAAATTAGAGGAACCATTATTATCACCTATGAAGACACTCTTAAACAGAATATTAGAAGACGGGAAGATTCCCAACACCTGGAAACAGGCGCACATAGTAGTAATCCCAAAACAAGGACGAAACAAAGAGTTTGTAACCAATTATAGACCAATATCATTACTAAACAATGATTACAAGATCTATGCACAAATATTGGCAACAAGATTAAAGACAGTTTTGCAGGATTGTATAAATAAAGAGCAGGCAGGGTTCTTGCCGGGCAGGAAAATGAGTGACAATGTAAGAACAGTGATTGATATGATCGAGTATTTAGACATGAAACCAAGTAAGAAGGTAGCCTTTGTCTTTGTGGACGCGGAAAAGGCGTTTGACAAAGTATCATGGAAATTTCTAAAAATATTACTAGACCAGATGGACATGGGAGACCAAATCACAAGAGGGTTAAAAGCAATTTATGAACAACAAGAAGCAAATATAATAATAAATAACGACACAACTGATTATTTTAAAATACAGAAGGGCACCAGGCAAGGGTGCCCACTTTCACCTTTGCTATTCATTTTGGTTTTGGAAATATTAAATCAAGAAATCAGATTGGATCAAGAAATAAATGGAATATCCCTAGGAGAGAAAATATATAAAATAAGGGCATTTGCGGATGATTTAGTTTTAATGGTGGAAAATCCAAAGGAAAGCATAGCAAAGGCTCTAGAAAAAATGGAAAACTTTGGATGGGTATCAGGTTTTGCTTTGAATAAAGAAAAAACGAAACTAATGGTAAAAAATATGGGAGATCAAGAGAAAAAGGAACTGGTAGAAAAATTTGGATTACAAATTGTAAAAAAAGTGAAATATTTAGGCATACAAATAACAATGAAAAATATAAATTTGTTTGAAGATAATTATAAAAAAATTGGGAAGAAACAAAAAGAGAAATGGAAACTTGGACAAGACTGAAATTAACACTCTGGGGTAGAATTTCGGCTATTAAAATGAATATCTTACCAAAACTTTTGTTCCTTTTTCAAATGATTCCCATAATAGGTAAAGATGATTGTTTTAAGAAATGGAAAATGGACCTAACAAAGTTTATATGGCAAGGCAAAAAGCCACGGATCAAATATAAATTACTAACTGACATAAAAGAGCGGGGAGGTTTTGGACTCCCAGACCTGAGACTATATTACGATGCAGCATGCTTTACTTGGATCAAATTGGATAACAGTGACATTCTGGTTTTGGAGGGATGGAACAACAGATATGGTTGGCATGCCTATCTAATTTATAACAAGGTGGCAGTCCATAAAGAATTTCTAAGCCATGTAATTAGAAATGCACTATACAAGGTCTGGATGAGACATAGAAGGTTGTTAGAACCAAAAACCCCATGGTGGGTCTCACCGCTAGAAGTAATATCAGTTAAAAAGAAAAATACTATAGGAAGAATGGCAACTTACCAGCAGCTCCTAAAGGAAGAACAGGGCCAATTAAAACTAAGACCATATGACGAGGTGACCCAATACTGTACCACATGGTTTCAATATCATCAAATTGCACAAATATTCAACCAGGATAAAGTAATAGGATTTGAAAAAGAAGAATCAAAACTACAAAAAGTATTATTACAAAACTCAAAAAAATATATATCCAGACTGTATAATTTATTATTAGAATGGGAATTAAAGGATGAAGAAATAACAGAAGTTATGATCAAATGGGCATGTGATATAGGATATGTAATTCGGCTGGATCAATGGGAGAAATTATGGAAATATGACATCAAATTCACGGCATGTTATACAATAAGAGAAAATTTTATGAAAATGGTGTACCAATGGTACTTAACTCCAGTAAAATTGGCTAAAATTTACAAATTAAAGTCGAATACCTGTTGGAGATGTAAAAAAGAAATAGGAACAATGTTCCACATGTGGTGGGAATGCCGACCTATTAAACAATTCTGGAATGAAATCTATGAAGAACTCAAAAAGATGTTTAAAATATCTTTTAGTAAAAAACCGGAGGCATTCCTTTTAGGTTTAATTACAAACGATATCCCCGAAAATCAAAGGAAAATATTCCTTTATGCAACAACAGCTGCCAGGATGCTTATAGCTAAAAACTGGAAAGGCAGAAAAATTCCATCAGTGAAGGATTGGCAAATTAAATTTTGTGAATACATAAATCTGGCAAGACTTACAGCTTACATAAGGGGACAATCGGACCAGAAACTATTAAAAGAATGGGGTTGTGCTAAAGAGTATATGAAAAAACATTGTTCTGGAGTCAGTATATTGGTATGTAATGAATGATGCTTTACAGGGTTAAAGAACAAGAAAAATGATGTAAAAAAGCATAAAGATGGAAGTAATCTAATTAGACACAACAATACAGTAAGAGTAATTATTTTTGGAGGTCTTAGAACAAAGGAAGGAAGTCAATTTGTGTTTATGTATGTTATGATATGGTTTTGCTTTGTAGATGTGTGTTTTTTCGTTTTTGTTTAGTTTTGTTTCCTTTGCCCCCCTTTTTTTCCTTTTTCTGTTTTTTTTTGTTTTTTGTTGCTGTTTTTTGTTTTGTTTTGTTTTTTTTTTTTATGTGCCGGGGATTTTTGTCTGTATAGCACTATCTTGGATTCAATGTTTGTAATTTTTGTTATGCTTTTGCATTGAAAATAAAAGCTTAATTAAAAAAAAAAAAAGAAGTGTTTCCTCTGCCAGCAGCCGGGACATTTTGCCAGAGTCTGCCCTCAGAAAAAGGCGTGGCAAGGAATGGTGGGGGCAGTTGGGAGTGAGGAGGAAAGAGATAAGGAGCAGGGAAACGGCAATGCTTGGCTGCAGGAAAGCGGGCACAGCAGCCAGGCGAGCAACCAGTAGAAGTGCCCAAACGAGACCCTCCCCGAGCAGCCATAGCCATAGAGGTGGTGCTAGAACTCCCCAACGGACACCCAATCAAGGTGAAGGCGCTGCTGGATTCAGGCAGCTCTTGCAACTTCTTTAGCAAGGACTTTGCGCTGGAACACCAGCTCCATGTGGTGCCTCTAGAACATCCCTTGCAAGTAACAACTATTGATGGGAGAGAACTCTTGGGGGGGGGGAAGTTACCCACCAGACCCCGCCCATGAAAATGACGGTCTCCAGACACACAGAGACAATTGCCTTTCACGTAGCCACATTAGCAGGACCACCTATCATACTGGGAATGAGTTGGTTAGCACTGCACGACCCAGTAGTAGGGTGGCACCAGCGGACAGTCACCTTTGGGTCGGCCCACTGCGTAGAGCACTGCCACGGGGGGGGAAACCTGAGGATGGCAGTAGCCAGGGTGGCAGGGATGGCGGTAGGGGAAAAGGGGAAGGTACCACCTCAGTATGCCGACTTGGAAGAAGTCTTTAGCGAGAAGGAGGCGGATAGGCTACCCCCTCACAGGCCCTTTGACTGTCAGATCAACCTACTCCCAGAGGCTCAGCTGCCAGTGGGTAAGCTGTACACCATGTCAGATAGGGAGATGCAGGAATTGCGGAAGTTTATTGACAAGAACCTGAAGAGAGATTTCATACGGGAATCTAGGGCGGTGGGGGGTAGCCCAGTGTTCTTTGTGGACAAGAGAGACTCCAAGGAGCCCAGGCTCGTAGTAGATTACCGGGCCTTGAGCCGGGTGTCGGAACCAGTGACCTTCCCAATGCCCAGAATTGATGACATTTTGACCAGGGTAAGGAAGGGGAAGATTTTTACCAAACTGGACCTTCAGGGGGCGTACAACCTGATAAGGATGAGGGAGGGGGATGAATGGAAAACCACCATGTTCACTCCTCTGGGGGCCTTTGAGTACTTAGTTATGCCCTTCGGATTACAATCCGGCTCAAGCACGTTTCAAGCTTTCATGCACCACGTGCTAGGGTCCCTGCTGTACAAGAATTGCGTGGCTTTCTTGGACGACGTGCTAATCTACTCGGAGAACGAAGAGCAGCATGTAAAAGACGTCAGGGAAGTGCTGAAAAGACTGCAGGAGCACCAGCCGTGGGTCAAACTGGAGAAGTGCCAATTCCACGCTCGAGAGGTGGAGTTCCTGGGTTACAGGTTGTCGGACAAAGGCTTAGCCATGGACCCAGGCAAGGTGCAGGCAGTGCTAGAATGGAAGCCTCCCAAGAACCGGAAAGACGTACAGAGGTTCCTGGGGTTTGGAAACTTCTATAGGAAGTTCATCAAGAACTTCGCCCATTTAACGGCACCCATAACTGATTGTCTCAGCAGTAAGAAGAAGTTTGAATGGACGGAAGAGGCCCAGCGGTCCTTTGAAAAGCTAAAGAGGGCGTTCGCATCGGAAGAGCAACTCCTACACGTGGATCTGCAGAAGCCGATGAGGCTGGAGACGGACGCGTCAGACAAAGCGGTGTGGGCCATATTGCTCCAGCCGGGAGATCGGGGAGTGTGGAAGCCGTGCGCCTTTTTCTCAAGGAAGCTGAACAAGTCAGAACAAAACTACACGGTGTATGATCGGGAGCTGCTGGCAATTCACGAGGCTTTTTGACGCTGGAGACATTTTCTAATAGGGGCACAGCACAAGATCCATGTGTGTACGGACCATAAGAACCTGGAATATTGGAGAACTGCGCGAGTCCTGAACCAAAGACAGGTGCGGTGGGCACAGGAGTTTTCCAAGTTTTATTTTGAGATTAGGTACGTGCCTGGGAAGGAAAACGTCAGAGCAGATGCTCTCTCCCACAAACCCGAGTACTTGGAAGGGGAGGGAGTGCCGGAAGTACGTCATGTCATACCCGAGGACCGATGGGTGTGTGGGGGAGTGTTGGTAGGGAGACAAGAACTAGCCGGGTTGACGAGGGAGGACCAGTACGCCCAAACCAAGATCAGGGAGATCCGAAATGCAGAAGGAAATCAGGGGGGTTTTGAGGTAAAGGAGGGGGCTTTGTACTATAAGGGTGCGTTGTACATACCCGAGGGGGACTTGAGGAGAAGAATACTGAAACAACTTCATGACAACCCCACAGCGGGACATTTTGGCCAACACAAAACAATGCTACTTGTCACCAGGCAGTTCTGGTGGCCAAGGGTGAGGGATGATGTGAAGGAATACGTACGGGGGTGCGAGCGCTGCCAGCGAGCTAAGGGGGAGAGGGCAGCACCCGCGGGGTTACTGGAGCCTTTACCCACACCAGAGAAACCATGGGAGGTGGTATCAATTGATTTTATGACCGATTTACCCAAGGCCAGGGGGAAAACGGCAGTAATGGTGGTAGCTGACTTGATGACCAAAATGTGCCATTTTATTGCTTGCTCGCATGCTGTGATAGCAGAAGAAACAGCTAAGCTGTTTGTAGAGCATGTTTTCAGGTTGCATGGCGCCCCCTTGAGGGTTTTATCCGACAGAGGCAGGCAATTTACTTCCAGATTCTGGAGAAAGCTGATGAGCCTGCTGGATGTCGAGGTGAGCTTCTCGACGGCCAGACACCCAGAGACCAACAGACAAGCAGAAAGAGCTAATAGCATACTTCAACAGTACCTACGCTGCTACGTCAACGAGAGGGAGAACGATTGGGTGGACAAATTAGTGCTGGCTGAGTTTGCATACAATAACGCGGAACATGTGTCCATGGGGATGAGTCCATTCATGGCCAATTACGGGTGTCATCCCAGGGCCTTCCCCGGGGAGGGGGAGGGAAGGTGGAGTGTGCCGGCGGCCAAACAATTTGTGGAAGAAATGGAGGCTTTACACCAACAGCTTAAGATTAACCTGGAAAGGGCAAAGGAAGAGTACAAAAGGCAGGCTGACAAGCACCGCAGAGAAGGGGAAACTATAAGAGTGGGGGACCAGGTGTGGTTGTCTACCCAAGGGTTACCGTTCAAAGGGGGGTGTAAGAAATTACGGCCAAGGCGATTGGGACCTTTCGAGGTAACACAACAGGTGAATCCTGTGACCTTTAGGCTCAAATTGCCCTCCAACATGAAACTGCACCCGGTGTTCCACAGGTCCTTACTCTCACCGTTCAGGGAGGGGAGGGAATTTCTGGGTCAACAAAGAGAAACACCCCTGCATCCACAGATGGAGGAAAGGGAACTCAGTGGTCATGCAGCTGAAATTCTCGATTCAAGGTGGAGGGGGAGGCGAGTGGAATATTTGGTGGCTTGTGAGGGGGAGTCAGAATCGGAAAACACATGGGTCCCAGCAGAAGAGATTAGGGATGAGTATCTGCAGGAGGAGTTTCATCGCAGGTTCCCTAGGAAGCCCAAACCACTAGAGAGGTTCTGGGGGGAGCAATTTGGTACCACGGATGATGAAGAAGAGTTTGTGGGATTTCCCGCCTCCGAAGAGGAGGAAGGGGAGTTATCCGAAGGAGAGGAATCCGACTGGGGAGATTGGGGAGCGGGAAGAGACAGCAGCAGGTGGAGAGCGGTGTTTGAATCATCAGAGGGAGGGGATAGCTCCTTCCAGGGGTTCCCTGTGTCACCATCCAAGGAACGGACGGGGGAGGGGGAGGGCCCTGGGAGGGAGGTGGATGTCAGGGAACTGACATCGGAGCCAAGTGGAGAGGTAAAGCTCCCTAATGATGCCGGAGAGGGAACCAGCAAGGAGAGAGAGAGAGAGAGCTTCCGCTGGGGAAGGAAACCAAGGTGACACCAGGAAGAAAGGAGAGGCTGAGAGTACTTCGGAGGGGAGGATCCGAGACTCTTCAAGTGAGGTCAGTGAGGAGAGTGCAGGACCACCGCTTGGCACACCCACTCTGTGCAGAAGGCTTCCGCGCAGAGAAGCGAGGAGGAGGTTGGCTGTTAAGGAATTCTTATGTTGGAGGAAGTTTAGGAAACGCCCACTGACGGATTCTGCCAGTGACTGAGACAGTCGCGTTTTTAGGGCTGTCAAACCGGGAAAAGGTCCAGCTATACAACCAGCTCGGAGCAGTTTGGAATTTACGCACAAGCAACCCCAGTTCCCATTACAGTAAATATGAAATTCACGGCGTGTACGGCACTAAGGGAGAACCTCTGGAAGATGATTTATAGGTGGTATCTCACACCAGTGAAATTGGCTAAGATTTATAAACTGAAGATTAAGAAATGCTGGAAATGTGGAGAGGGGAATGGTGAGTTCTATCATATGTGGTGGACATGCAGTTAAAGGCTTTTGGGAACTGATTTACAACAAACTTAAAAAAAAAAAAAATAATAAAGTATACTTTCCCCCAAAAGCCTGAAGCTTTCCTGCTAGGAATAGTTGGCAAGGAAATCAAAAAAGAGGATAAAAATCTGTTTCTGTATGCCACAACGGCCGCTAGAACTATGTTAGCCCAAAGCTGGAAAATGGAATTAATACCTAATATAAATGACTGGCAGATCAAGATGATAAATTATGCTGAACTAGCTAGAATAACCACGGGACGCAGGTGGCGCTGTGGGTTAAAGCCTCAGCGCCTAGGACTTGCCGATCGAAAGGTCGGCGGTTCGAATCCCTGCGGCGGGGTGCGCTCCCGCTGCTCGGTCCCAGCGCCTGCCAACCTAGCAGTTCGAAAGCACCTCTGGGTGCAAGTAGATAAATAGGTACCGCTTTATAGTGGGAAGGTAAACGGCGTTTCCGTGTGCTGCGCTGGTGCTGGCTCGCCAGATGCAGCTTTGTCACGCTGGCCATGTGACCCGGAAGTGTCTCCGGACAGCGCTGGCCCCTGGCCTCTTAAGTGAGATGGGCGCACAACCCCAGAGTCTGTCAAGACTGGCCCGTACGGGCAGGGGTACCTTTACCTTTACCTTTAGCTAGAATAACAGGAAGACTAAGAGACCAGGATGACCAGAAGTTTCATGAAAATTGGAACAAATATCTGATGTATATAAGAGATGAGTATAGAACTTCGATGACTCTGGCAGGGTTGGAACAACTCTAACAGTGTTTGGCAAATATGTAAAGGAGATAAAACACATAACTTTAGAAATTATCTGATACTTACCGATGAAGTGAATGGAAGTCCGAGGCTCGGCGGAGCCCAAAATAACTGTGTACTATATATATGATCCTTGTAACAGCTATGTTATATGCAACTTATGTAATCTAGACAGTATATATGTACAACAACAACAACAACAATCTTTATTACGGTCCAGAGACCAACAAAACATTACAAATCAATACAGAGTTCATACAGCCTACCTTCAGGTTAATCAAGCACTTTGTTTGGAATATAGGGCTCATTTGTTCTTGCAACCACCGATAAAAACCTTGCCACTGCCAAAGTTCTAGCTTTTGTCCGGTCTTCCAGTAGGAACCTGACATAGTGAGCCTCTGACTTTCCCGGGAAAGGCACCAGCAAGGGTAGTATCAATTCAGCCCTGGCCTGCTCATACTTTGCACAATGTAACAAAATATGATTTATGGAATCGATGTCTTGAGCACACGAGCAAAGTCTGTCCTGGTAGGGAACTCCTCTCAACCTACCATCCAGCACTGCAGAGGGGAAGACATTCAGTCTGGCCTTGGTAAAAAGCCTTCGATAGTTAGGTACTGTCAGGTTTTTGATGTAAGATGTTAACTCGAAGACATACCCATATTGAACTCCTGCTGCCAGTGGACTACAGACTGCATGTGATCGAGATCGCAAGTCACTGTGTGCATTGTCCCATAATCTTTGCTTTAAAGCCTTTTGGGCGCCTTCATAGCCCAGGTAATACAGTTGGGGGGGAGACAGACCAATAGAGGTGGCTTTTTTAGCCATGGTTTTCTGCCATTTGCTGACAAATTCCTCATTGGTCAAATGTTGGTACAGACCCTTCCCTAGATTAAACACTGAAATCCTGAGCCAATGTCTTAGGGCAGCCCACCACGCTCTAGCTGAAATTGGGCATTCACCAGCTTCCAACAAAAGTGCGGAGTTGGGGACGCAGTTAGGTACCTGCAGCAGAGATCGTATAAATTTTGCCTGAAAGCCATCTAGCTTTGGCAGGTCCCCATTATGCCAGTCATTTGCTGCATACAGGAGTTGGGAAACGGGCTTTGCGTTGAAAACCCTTAAGGCTGCTGGAACATATTTGCCGCCCTTTGTGAAGAAGAATCTATGTATGGCTAGCTTTGTAATCTCCGCCTTTTGAAGGGAGGTTTGCCAATGGTGCTTCCAAGATCTTGTATGATGGAATGTGAGCCCTAGGTAACTGAAGTATTTTACCTGTTCAAGGTTATGGCCATCCAGCACCCATTTAGACTGGGAGAATCTTCTTTCGAAGACTAAGATTTTAGATTTTTCATAATTAATGGATAAACCATTTCCAGAACAGTAATCAGAAAATTTCCTCAACAGATAATTCAAGCCCGGCCTGGAACGCGAGATGATGGCTGCATCATCAGCATACAACAACAAAGGGGTCCTTCTCATTCCTATTTTTGGAATGTGTCCATCTGGGTCCATTAAGTTCTCTTCTAGGTCATTTAAGAATAGACAAAACAATGAGGAACATTCTTTCACCTCTGGTGGACCTGCCCTAAAGTGAAGGCCTTCTGGGAAATGATATATAATGAGTTGAAAAAGGTATTTAAGTATACCTTCACCAAGAAACCAGAGGCCTTTCTTCTGGGCATTGTCGACCAGAAGGTGCTAAAGAAGGATAGAACATTTTTCATGTATGCAACAACAGCAGCAAGGATACTACTCGCTAAGAACTGGAAAACTCAAGAATTCAAAACTTTATTAGCAAAGCCAACAGGCCACAGCTATACAAGAGTTAAAAGTGAAAATAGGGATAAAAGGAAGAAAAGAACAAGCAAAAGGAGGTCCGTCAGATGAACAAGTCTGTCACTCAGATGGTGGCCCTCAATTTCGCAGCTCTCTCGATGTACCTCGCGACCTTCTCTGTTATCTGACTATCCGTATCAGATAATAGAAAATACAGTGTAATGTCTGGTGAACGGCCGGGGTTGGAGAGAATGAGTGGAGTAATAATCTCGTTCCTTAGGTCTTTGTAAAGGGGGCAAGATAGAAGGACGTGGGACACTGTTTCCGTGTTACCATCTCCACATGGGCAAAGTCGTTTTTCAAATGGAGTCTTTTGGTAACGACCTTCGAGTACAGCAGAGGGAAGAACATCCCATCTAGCCAATGTAAAGGCACGTCTGTATTTTGGGATGGTTAGTTTAAACAAATATGAAGCTGGAGAGTCAAAATGAGAAGGGGGAAAGTAGGTATACCATGGGCACAGTTTCTTTAAGATAATCAGGTTGTTTTGTCGTTCAATGTCTTTCAGGCGCTGGCCTATTAGACTCTTTGCTTTAATGAGGCCCATTGATAGTAGGGACTGTGAATGCAGACCGCATGTAAGGAGTTTTTGATGCACAGTTTTGAACCACTTGCTTTTGTGAGGGTCTTGCATTACTAGAGGCAGTAGACCAGGTGGGTTTAGATTAAGACGAAGCCAATAGTTGAATGTTCTCTGCCAGGTCTGAGTTTCTACAGATGGAAGGCAGGCCTCGAGTCGTAATGCTGCGTTTGGAACACAGGAGGGGACGCCGAATATCTGCCTTAGAAATTTAGACTGAACAGTTTCAAGACTGGAGCAGTGGTTCCCCGTCCAGATTTGTGCCCCATACAGTAACTGCGCCAGAGGTTTTGCTTGAAAAACTTCAAGGGCTGCTGGGATGTATCTGCCCCCTTCGTGTAAAAGAAGCGGGACAACATCTTGATACTTTGAGCTGCTTTTTCTTTGGCACATTTTTGATGGACATCCCAGGACCCGGTCGACTGGAAAACGATACCCAGATATTTGAAGGCTTTAACCTGTTCAATTGTCTGGTTATCCATCCTCCAGCTGTACTGTCTGTGTTTCCTTGCAAAAACCATAATTTTGGTTTTCTGATAGTTTATTGCAAGTTGCTCTCTCCTACAGTATGCTGAAAATTCACCTATGAGCCTATTTAAGCCTATTCTTGTTCGAGATAGGAGTATCGCATCATCAGCATACAAAAGCACTGATATTGATTTGTCAGCCAGTTTGGGGGCGTGGAAGTCCGGAGATGACAAACAGTTAACCATATCATTGATGTAGATGTTGAATAGAACTGGGGCCAGGATGCAACCTTGCTTGACCCCCTTACTGACAGGAACTGGTCCTATAAGATGGCCATTTAACGAAGTTCTTACATGCAGCACCGTGTCTTTATATAAACAGCTGATCAGAAATAATAGTCTTTTGTCAATACTTGATGTGCTCAATTTATCCCAGAGTCTTACACGTGGAATTGAATCGAAAGCAGCCTTTAGATCGATAAAGGCTGCATATAACACCCCACGGGATTTTTTGGCATATTTGTCAATTAAATAGGCTAGGGTGAAGCAATGGTCTATGGTGGATCTGCCTTGCCTGAAACCCGCTTGCTCTTCCGCTAGAATAGCTTCAGTTTCCAGCCAGCTAGTTAGCTTGATATAAAGATGTTTGGCATATAGTTTGCTGGGTATAGGCAGAAGGCTGATTGGTCTATAACTCGCCGGGTCTGTCATGGGTCCTTTTTTATAGATTGGGATAATTATTGCCTCAGTCCAACCATCTGGGAGTAAACCCGTTGAGTCGATCCAAGAAAATAAAGACGCCAGCAGGGGGGCCCACCAGCCAATGTTGGACTTCAGAAGTTCGGCAGGGATGTAATCATTCCCTGGGGCCTTGTTGTTCTTTAATTGTGCGATTAAATTCTCAACTTCCTTTGCGGTTACTGGTGGCCAATGAGGTAGGTCCTCCAATTGAATGCATAGTTTGTAATGTTGGGCTTCCTGGTCATAGAACAAAGATTGAAAATGGCGCAACCACTCCATTGGTTCCACTGTACAGATGGAATTAGTACGCTCCTGGTCCAGTAGACCAGATATGGTTCGCCAAAAGCAAGTAGTATCTTTCTCGTGCGATGCCTTAACCAAACTGTGCCATGCGGCTCTTTCAGCTTCCAGTTTCTTTCTCCTTAGTAATTGTTTGTAAGACCGTCTCAGATAAATATAAGCATTAAGTAGGAGGGCAGTCCCTGATTTCCTGTATCTCTGGTAGGCTGTTCTCGTTTGTCTCCTTGTTTGCCTGCACTCCAGGTCAAACCAGCTAGCTCCGTCCTTTGCCCTCTTTGTAGCGGAGCTATGTATCACTGTTGTTAAATGGGGTTTCAATCTTTCCAAAAGTAATTTAAAGCGTTCCATAATCGCATCTACTGAATTGCCTGATACAATAGCGGAGCGAATAAGCTTTAACTCCACTGACTGAAGAAGGAGGGTTAGATTTTCATTCAGTATTGGGGACCATTTGAGTCTTTTGGGGGCAGGTATATCCAAATTTACAGAAGGTATATATTGTGGCTCGGCAATAGAATAGTCAAAAGGCCGACCTGCAAGCTCTAAAATTAGAGGTAGGTGATCACTCAGAGTATTGTGGCCCACTTGGAACTTCCTTACAAAGCTGTGAGCAAATCTTGAGATTAAGATATAATCTATAACGCTTCCCCCAGCCTTGGAGAAATGAGTATATTCCCCGGGGCGGTCCCCCTCTATATTGCCGTTTAATATCAGCAGTTCCCTCCGTCTGGCAGCCTGCACTAAGCAGAGACCTGGGAAATTACTTCTACTATCTTTGGACAGTCGTGTCGCACCAATATCCGTCTGTTCTTCAGGGTCCATAAATAGGTTGAAATGAGTGTATAGACTGTTGTCATCTGTTCCTATACGAGCGTTGAAGTCTCCACACACAATAGTCAGGGCAGACGGGTAAGTAGATTCGAGAGGCTCTAAAAACGCCTCTAGCTCAGCCCATGTAGCCTTGACAACGGGGTTTTTTTGGCCTGGGGGAATATAGACATTGACCAGCAAGAGAGTAGTTCTCTTGAAGCTAAGTAGAGCGGCTGTTGCTAAAGAATTGCAGCTGGGTAGGGCTGTTAGAGAATGCGCCAGCTCCGTAGAAATGAAGCAAGCTAGGCCACCACTAGATCTGCCGCCCCTTAGAGATGGAGAGGCAGGCAGGTAGTGGCAGTTATACCCATTAAGAAATATAGGGTCATTCTGCCATGTCTCCTGAAAGAAGATGATGTCAAATTGCTTAAGGTAGCACAAAAATTGTTGATTATTTTTCTTGGCGTGCCAACCCGCGATATTCCAAGACAGCACTTTTAGGCCCCGGGCCCTTCGGGGAGCTGGATCTATGTCACCACCACGTCCAGCGATTCTTTGGTGTCTAAAAAAACACACCCGTTGGCTCTTTTCGAGGATGACTGCTTGGAGAGAGTGTAGTGATCCTCTTTTCTTGGTGATTTGGGGCTAGATTTTGGAGTTGGGGGGGAAGCTAATTCATTCGGAGACAATTTAAGATAGCTGTGCCAGGAGCTTTGAGGTTTCACACCTTGATTTGGTCTTACTTTATTGTACATCACAGGGGGCTCAGATTGTAATTCCACGTCTACACATTTAAAAGTGCCTCCCACTGTCTTCTTATCCACCAGACATTTGGGAGATATGGGCTGCACATAAGGGTCCTTCATTGTCTCACCTTGATCATCCTTTTTTTCTAGTCTGCTTCGAAGTAAATCAAGTCTTTTCAGGATCTCAGTTTGAGCTGGAGAATGCAGTGACCAGAATCGCTTTATCAGCGAGAGTTCTTCCTCCAAAGCGGAGTCCTCACTATCACACGTGAGAGGCCAGACGCCAGTTGGATGTGGGGCTTCCTTTTTTTCATTTGGTACTGTTTGATGGAGATGATCCTGCTGGAACTTATGCTTTCTATTTCGATGGTTTTGGTGGTTGGTTTTTTCCCTTTTGTGAACTTCCATTCCTATGCCCTTGGGCCCCATCAGAGAGGTTGCAGGTGCTCTATTTTCAGATATTCTTAATAGGACTATTCTTTCTTTTTTGAATAGGTTTTTAGCTCTAAGAATGAAACTGGCCAGATTATGATCTAAAAAAGTAATCAATGCTCGTACCGAGCAATCATCTTGATGTAGATACTCAATAGCGGCTATGTCAGTTGCTTTTACTACCCCCGGTAAAATGCCACTTATAATGGACAAAAAGTGGTCTATACGGTCCAACCCTGCATAAAATCTAGGCGGTTTAGGGTAATTAGCAAAGACAAGCTTTTGTGGGATTAGGACTAAACTCCATTCTCTTTTGGGACACAACATCTGTCGAGCTTGGGAGGAGTGGTTCCCCTCAATAGTTTGGGTCGCCTGCTCACCTCTGTCTACAGATTCTGCGCTGGCCATAAGAGGACTCTGGGGCGGTATGACTGTAGATGGATTAGTTCCTTTGTCCCAGCTCGGTGTTGATTCTTCAAAACTTGATTTAGATTCTTTTATGGGTGTATCTACTTTACGTGTCTCTTTGATGGCACTCGAGTTGGATTTGTTTGTTCCACTTGTAGAAGGGGATGGAAGAAGGTTAAAGAGCTTCTGCCAATATTTTTTACAGGTACGGTGAGTTGTCTTAAGCCGCCTTAGGTTTTTCATATTTTTGCTTTTCTTCATCTTAGGCTCAGCTTTTTTCCTCCGGGGTTTGCTGGGGAGTGGTGGATCCGGGCTGGCTAGGGGATTTGTATTCTGGTCTGAAGCGCTCACATGTTGTTTGAAATTATCCACTAGGGTCAGGAGCAGCCCGTTTGTTATCGCTAAAAAAATTTTAACGTTAAGGAGATCCTTAGAAATCTGGTATATCTGCTCCTGAAGATAATCACCCCACATTTCTGTTCCGCTGTCATTGGCTTTCAACCAATGGGTTGAAAGATTACCTCCAAGTTCCAGCGGTGACAAATGAGGATTGGCATCAGGTGTGTTGGCTGTATTAGCCTTTGTAGCATTCTCTGCTATGGCAAGTTCTTGGGCCAAATTTGTTGGATGGTTTGTCCTCTTGTTGTTTGTTTGCAAGTCCTTTAGCTGTGTTGACCAATCCAACACTGTGAGTGGCAAAGGCATAGCTACATCTAGGATACTCTCATTCTGAGTTCTCTTGCTCGAGTCTTTTTGAGGAAAGTAGCTGGTAATTTTACTTTGTCTCCTTCGGCGCTCCATCGGGCTCTGTGGTGAATTAGGCAAAATTCCTTGGTCCTTGTATTTTTTCCTGGTGAGGACCATAGTGGGTATATGGGTATATATGGATATATGGTAGGGGGTGCTTGCTTAACGGCGGCTTATCTTTTGTTCTAAGCTGGAGTAAACAATAGCAGAAATGCCGATTTGTGGAAGTTGCCTCCTAAACCTCTCCAACCTCTCCAACTTGTTAGTTTCTCCAGCAATTTACATCGGGGCTTGTGAGGTATCAGTCATTTAAAATGTTAGAAAATATTACTGGTCTTGAGCTTTCATACTATGCCTTGTTTCGTTTAAAATTCAACTAGGTCTTTCTCCCTCATTCAACAGCCTCACGACGTAACCAGTAAAGTAGCTAGGCAGTATAACAAAGCAGAAAAAAAAAAGTCCCTTGGAATAATTATCGGGTTGAACTTGCCTTGTGTTTCTTGGGGTTATAGCTGCTTCAATTCCTTCCTTTTTTTTATAGATAAAAAGCTCGGCGTCCTTCCAAAGGAGTAGCTGGCCTCCCCGTCTGCTAATTACCAGCTTCGTGAAGATAGGGCGGCTTGCTGAGCCTCTTTTGGATAAAAATAGGCCTTTGGCAGTTAATAAAAAAAGAGTGATAGTTTAAAACTGCTAAGCTCGGTTAAAAAAAGAAAAAGGAAAAAAAAAGCTTTAAAAGTGCTGATAAATACTGATAAATCTATATTATCAACGCGGAGCACAAAATAGAGCTACCACTAACGACGCCATCTTGCCGGGGAAAACTCAAGATCTACCCACACTGGAAGAATGGCAGATGCAACTGATGGACTATATGCAACTGGCGGAGATGACTGGCAGAATCCGAGACCTGGGAGAAGAAAGGATCGAAGAAGATTGGAAGAAATTCAAGATTTATCTACAGAAACATTGTGATTTAGTGGAATGTTAAGAAGGATGCTTGGTTATAAATAATTGGCCATCACTAAAATGGATCAGAATTTGATGATAAGAGAGATTAAGAGAAACAAAATTTGTAGGAGAATTATTTTATTGTATTTAAATAAGTGGTTATAAAATTGAAAATAAGATGATAATTTGCTTGACAAAAACTTATTAATGATGTAAGTGGGAGCGGGGGATGTGAGGAAGTCTAAAGATGTTATGAAATTTTGCAAAAACAAAGTAACGCTGTTTATTATTTTTGTATTTCTTTTATTAAAAACTCCAATAAATATTTATTAAAAAAAAAGAATAGACAAAACAATGTGGGGGCCAAAATACAACCCTGTCTCACCCCCCTAGTCATCTCGATGCTGTTCGATAGCTGTCCCTGTCGACCGCATCGGACCTGCAGTTTGGTTCCATTGTACAGGGCTTTTATAAGAAAGAGAAGTCGTTTGTCCTGCAGGATCAGACTCAATTTGGACCATAGCTGGGATCTGGGGATGGAGTCAAATGCTGATTTCAGGTCCATAAAGGCCACGAAGAGTTTACCCTGTAGGTGTCTGGTATACTTCTCAGCTAGGAAGGACAGCATTAGACAATGGTCTGTTGTTGAATGATTCTCACGGAAAGCTGCCTGGGCTTCAGATAGTATATTATGTTCATTTAGAAAAGTTGTCAATTTGCTACTGAGGAAATGGGCATACAGTTTCCCAATTATTGAGAGCAGGCTAATAGGCCTATAATTGGAAGGTACATTTGGGTGGCCTCTCTTAAAGATTGGAACTACTATAGCATGTTTCCAGCTATATGGTACCTTACCAGAGTTATTTACTACCGTAAAGAGTGCTGCCAGAAGCGGAGCCCACCAGTGCTGGTTTGATGTAATCAACTCAGCTGGGATAAAGTCTTTCCCCGGAGCCTTTCCACTCTTCAGATTCCCAATTAATGTATGGACTTCCTCCACAGTAACCGGCCTCCAATTAGGGAGCAGTGACAATTGTGCCCTGTCATCCTCCTGTAAACTGGAAGGGAGGTTTGGATTTTCCATAAATATATTTCTGAAGTGGTTCTCCCAAACCTGAGCTGGAATGACACAGCTGGGGGCTGAGGAGCTATTTCTCATTGAGTCGGAGACCAGTTGCCAAAAGAGTTTAGTTTCATTGTTTAGTGAGGCATTCAATAGTAGGGACCAGGAATTTTGTTCGGACTGCCTTTTTTTTGAGGCCAAAAGGGCTTTGTACTCTTTTTTGATTTTGAAATAAGATTGAGGTAAGTAGCTTAATCCAGCGTTTCTATAGGCCAAATAGGCGTTCCTTAAGGCTTCCTTCTTTGTGTGGCACTCTTGGTCAAACCAACTGCGCCCTTTAGCAGTGCGTGGCTTGCCGGCTGAGTTTATATTAACCGAGACCACATCCTGCAAGGACTCAATGAGATTTTCATAAGCTGTCAGGGAGGAGTCTATTGATAAATTGTTTATTATAATTGATCTTAACTCAATTGCAGTTTGTGAATTCAATCTATTCTCAACTGCAATTGCTATCTCAGGTGTCCATTTTTTCCTACGCAATGCTGGATCATTTGCTTTGACTATATCCTCATGTTCTATGTGAGAGTGCTGAATTGAATTTTGGCCAGTAGTGGAGATGATAAGAGGTAAATGGTCACTTTCAGTCCTATTATCTATTGTGAATTTTTTAATTGATTCGAAGGCCTGTCTGTTAGTGAGACAGTAGTCTACTGTGCTGGCCCCATTTGAATTTATGAATGTGTACTCGCCTTCTCTGTCCCCGGGGAATGCCCCATTAGCAATGATCAAATCAAGACTTATTTGTAAAAAAGCCAGACAGAATCCAGCATAGTTGATTTGGCAATCTTTCGAATGTCTACGTGGGGGTGGGTTTAGCAAGAGGGCGCTATTTTCCTTTAGATCTCTTAATATTGGGAATTTTATTTCCAGGCTATCATCATTTGAGCCTATTCTGGCGTTCATATCTCCCATTAGGTAAAATGGCGAGCCAGGGTACCTAATTTGTAGGGAATGAAGGAAACTATGGATTTTACGCCACGTGCTCTCTATCTGTGTTTGCACTGTATGTGGTGGAATATACACTGAAACAAGAATAATACTCTTGGATTCCATATGCAAGGTGATCCCCAGTGCCAGCTGCTCGAAAACTGAGCACTCAATGACTTGTGACGCCAGTTGAGTGGAAACCAGAGTTACTAGGCCCCCCCTCGGTCGTCCCCTTCCAAGCAGTTTAGAGGCCTTGATTTCATAGACATCGTAACCGTCGAGAGCTATGTTATCAGTTGCCCAAGTTTCCTGCAGCATTATTATGTCAAAACCCGTTATATATTCACGAAATGGCTTGTCCCCAAGTTTGTTAGCCCAACCCGCTATGTTCCATGAGATAATGTTAAAGCTGCTCGTTCCATAACTGGCTTGGCTTCATTGTGGTGGGGAAATTGTTATCAGCTCTCCCACTGGTTCGGTAATGATGCAACCGTTCTTAGGATATGCACGGTGTTGTTGTTCTCGGGGTTGATTTGCAGCATTTTCCCGATTTTCCGGCATCGACGGTGTTATTTGGATTGCTGGTGCCATCGGGGGGTCTTCGTCAAAGATAATTAAATCTGTCTCTGGCTTTCTATATGTCCCATTTCCCTTGGGAGGGTCGTCACTTGGCATTGGTTGATCAGATTCCAGTTGGGGTAAAGGGTGGTGAAATTCTGGATCTGCCAAAGGCGTAATAGAGAGTCCTATCTTTGAATTATCTAGATTGGGCTGGCGTTCTTTGTGTGTTTGACCTTTTTGGTCTGATGTTTTCCTCTCCAAGTGAGTGTTGCAGCTGGGTTCACCGCACATAATTATCTTTGACGGCCCTTCCGAATGAATCATGGCCCTGTGGCGAAAGCCCTTCGGCAGAGAGGGTGCTGATTGCTTGGGGTTGGTCCGGCTATATGACAAGTTTGGCAGTAGTTGTTTTCGTTCTGTGTCTTTAAAAACACGCCTCAAAACAATATTATAGTCCTGTAAAATGGCCCTATATTTCAGTAGCATTTTAGGGGTAGCTGAGTCAGAAAATGTCAGCGTGAGTCTAGTGTGCTGGGGGTCCGTGCAAAGCAAGTTTATCGCGATCAGAGTGTTGCAATGGATATTTAGTAAAAGCCTAAAGTTTCTCTTCACACTGTCGATTGATTTCCAGTAAGGCAGCATACCATTAAAAGGATATATATCCAGAGCTACTTGAGTACTTTGTAGGATCAGGTCCCTACTTTCGCTTTTGTTGTTTTTAATATTTGTAGTCTCTCGGTTATCAAGTCCAGGCCAGTTGCACCCCTGTACATGATGGTCTAGAGGGAGGCCAATGCTATGGTCGGTCTCTTTAGTACTGAGTTGGCTATTTTTGGCTGTCAGGAGCACCAACTCCGTCAGGAGAGACGTTACCTTTTCTAATTTGATATTAATTTCCTCCACTGTTCTTGCAGTCAGCAGACAGTGGTCCGCGAGTATTTCTGCATAGAGCGGTGCCCCCTCAGATGGTAGTTCATGGGATAATTCATGAGCGCTCATCTCAGCATTCTCCCCTGGGTGATCTCCGCCCATTAAAGCATTCCCACCTACCTGGGAATGAGTTCTGTTTGGTGTGGTAGGTTCTGAGTTCTGTGCTTTTACAAAATCGTCCATTTTGCTCTGCTTGCTCTTCTGTGGGCTCCCTTCTGGAGATGAGGCCGGTCGTTTCTTTTTCCTAGGCATTTTCCAGGGATAGAGCCGCTGTAAATCAAAGCAGCTTCTGCTGTAAATCAGGAAGCTCGGCGTCTACCCACGATAGGACGTCTAATCTCCACTCCTGCTGAGCTGGAGCTAATTAGGGCCTTCTCCGGAGCTTTCCAGACTTTCTGTAACTCAGGCCCTTGACCTAAGCTTTGTAAATTAATAGCTGCCAACTAACAAAAATAAAGTACTGAGGCTGATAAAAGCTAATAAAAACTGATAAAAAGCTAGTAGAAACTGATAAAAATAATAAAAACAGCATCAACTGATGCTTAGTTCAAGTCGACGCTACTACTAACAACGACGCCATCTTGAAAATATATGTATAATCAATGGAAAACCAATAAAAATTTGTATGGAAAAAAAAGTAATATGTTGAACATGTGAACAAGTCCAAGTTGGCCTGCCTGTTTCCAAACAGCGAACTGCTTTCTTACTGCAATTCACAATCTGAGCACAAGAGGTGTCTGGCGGTGCTGCAACTCTAGGTGTGTATATTGCATCCAGAGGTAACATTTTTGTCACCTTTTCCCAATCATGAAGATTGGTATAACCAATGATACCTTCAGAAATCCATTTAGCAAACCACTTTCCCATGTGTGTGGCATGTGCCATATGAAAGGGTTGTGTACAAACAGGGAGTATCATATGTTTCACTCAGACAAAAATGAGAGATGTTAGCCACTTTAGCTAAATGCATCCACAAATTATAGCTATGACTAGAAGAAGTGTCAGGGGAAAAATAGATACATTGCGTACTAGGTATCAAGAAAACAAATAATATATATGTTAAAATCAGCATAGAGTTCATATTTAGCTGAGTAATTAGCTACTAAAAAAGTCTCTGGTTCCGCTGGAACATCAAGATGCTGAAGTTGTGTCCTGGCATCAAAGGTCAAGGTCTTCAACATTCCCCATGTCACCTTCGGGCATCCCTCAGCCTTTCGAGGATGAGGACGGGTGCGATGGACTTTTGCATGGGGCTGCTGAGCCTGTAGAGGCGGAGTCAGGGTCATGGTCCTTGCGAAGTCTGGAATGGGATTCTGCAGGCCTTGGTGCCAGCACATGTCTTGGCCTATAGGGATGGATACAGCGACTTGGAATCCACAAAGGACCTGAGGAAGTAAGAACAGTAGGGCACCCTGCCCCAGGTAATCAAAGGAACAGGGCCCTCTCACTGTGGGTTGGGGAGCTGCTGGTACATCACTAGAGGGCGTTCTAGAGGTACCTCTTCCCTACAATGGTGTTCCATAGGAGAAAATTTATTAGGAAAGGAAACAGTTAATTGATTTAAGGTAAAGTTAACAGGAGTTAAAGCGCAGGAAGAACATCCACCAACGATATCCTTAGCTTATGTCAGAGGAATGGAATAATTGTTTTATGCAGCTGCTTAGTTCCCTGGTGAAAAATGCATGGCTGTCAATTGCATTAGAAAATAATTGACAGAAAGATTTCAGAACAGAATCAGCATGTTGATTTCCTTCTGAAATTATATCTTGAATCCTATATGGGAGCAAATTGTGAGCAGCATAGAAAGGCGCAATTCTATTTGTCAAGAGATATTTCAGTGTCAAGAACAAAGAGAGTAGTTTAAAATCTAGCATAGGAGAAAGATGGGAATTAGCAAAATGCGATAAAAAGATATCCCACTTGACACAAAAATCACAAAATGCAGTGGAAGTGTAGGCTGGTCTCTGTCAGTTTTCTGCTTAGCTGCAAAGAAATATGGCAGTTATTTTCAGAGTCCTTATACGTTAAAACACTCTAGAGGTGTTGAATAGGAACCTGTTTTTGGACAGAAACCAATTTTCAGGGTACCTGTTGTTAACAGAGAAATCTGAGGGCTCCCTTGGACAAAAAAAAAAATAAGGACACCAGCCAGGAATACCATAGCAAAACAGCAGCCAGTAGGCTTGGTCTTTATTGAAGACTGTTGTGACAGGACTCCCACCTGCCACAAGGTGGAACAAGATGGAAGCCCCAAACAAAAGAAGACCACAACTTTTATTAGCTACTAATCCCCCATGCTACACCCCTAAGATTACATCATGACTACATCATTGACACATCACAAAGACGAGGGGTTGAGGGAGGAGTTGTGGTGGTAACCTGAGTGTCTGGTCACCTGGCTGGTTCCTCCTTTCCCCCTCCCCATAAGTACTTGCCAGAGGACAAAGGGGAGTTCGCAGTTTCCTGCACCCAGAGGGAAGGGCTGATCACTGTCCTTTGTTTCAGTTCGTACTGAATCCACTTCCATATGCAGGTCCTTTGTGAGTGTAATGATCTTCTGTCCAGGACCATCAAGGTTGGCATGCTAACTGGGTAGGTGTGATGGCCTGGGAATCCGACTCAGAGGCTGAACCGGAGGAATCCCAGCCTGCACAGGAGTCCCCGCCTCCAGGGACGGCTGAACTGGGGCAGGGCCTTGGATCTGAAGAGCCTGCACCTGTGCCGGAGCCTCAGGAGCAGGCACCAGGTGATTCCACTCTAGCTCCAGAGGTGATTAAGGACACAGTGCCTACAGGTGCGCCTCTCCCGGCCCTGCCAGAGGAAGGAGAGTCTCCCCCTGGGTCCAGTAACTCCCCAACCTCTCCTGAACTGCAGAGAGGCGGAGGGAACTGGTTTCTCCCAGGAGGAGTGCTCGCCTTAAGGCCAAGAGAGGCGGGTCTCCTGGGGGCCGGGACCGCCCCTGGCCTCAGAGAAGATAAAGGCCAGTCAGCCCGGTCCCAGGTTGTGGGAGCAATGTCGCTGAGTACCTGCTCCCGCCCGGACCCAGACCTGACCCTCCAATGTTCCTGTCCCCGCCTGGCTCCCTGCTTCGGACCTCACCCCGCTCCTTGTGAACTGTTTCCAGGCTAGTGACCCAGGACCGGACTTTGACTACGCCAACGGTAACCTTCCCCCTGGGACCAGCACAGTAGGGCTCGCTGCGGGCTTGGGGAATTATGGCTGCCTTCTGTCAAGTCTCCCCCCTTTGATAGCATTTTTTCAGTTGATTTAGGACGAATCTGATGCGCTGAATCCAAAAATCACATTGGTTTTGCTCAATCACGTCAAGTTTTTGAGCTATGGCCACATGTCATTTTTTTACGTTTTTGCTCACATGTACGCTTGTGTGGAGCATTTTAGAAGAAGTTGGTGGGGGTAAAATGCCATGTCGAATAATTGTTTTGATTGGAAATGATTATTTTAATGACAAGAAGTATTCAGGACCGATAGTTCTGGGTGATTATGTCGAAAAGGGTGAGGAGATTTCACCCCTCCCATATCCAATAATCTGCTGATGTTCTCTGCTGATTCTCCAGAGAGGAGGGGCGGTTTCTGTTCTTTACTTATTCCGCTCCAGCCTCACATCAGAGAGAGAGAGAGAGAGAGAGACTGAGTGTTAGAGAGAGAGATCATGTGTATAGATAAGGTTGCTGCTAAGAGCAGCTGCAGACACTCAATGCAGTTCAGCATTTTCGTTTAGACCTCATTTAGCTCTGTACATAGTTGTGTATTATAGTTGTAGATAGAATAAAGAAGTTATTCTACAGAGCTGCTCTCCAAGTCGTTTATACTCTGCTAGACTCTGCTATACTCTGCTGTGCGACGACTGTCTTCTTGTTGGAGTGAATCCGGTGCTCACAACACTAAGCTGTGAGTCCACAGCACTTTGACCTGTTCCTGTGCAGAAGGTGGTCTCTGGAAGTGCTACCCAGCTCGCCTAGCCCAGTCGGGGCTGAGGTGTATGAGTCCAGTTGGTGGCACTGGCTCAAGGGCGATGCTGACAAACGATCAGTTTGAAGTCATAAAACCTCGAAATCTTCCATAAATTGGTGCGGCAAAGCATAAAGTTATTTTGGTATTAAACTTAGTGACCAGGATAAAGCTTGGGCACCACACATGGTGTGCAAAGCATGCACCGAGACTCTACGTGGGTGGACCAATGGCAAGAGGAGTCTGAACGTTGGAATTCCCATGGTTTGGAGAGAGCCGACAAACCATGTCACTGACTGCTACTTCTGCGCTGTTGATGTGACTGGGATCAACAGAAAGAACCGTAGCAGCCTCAAGTATCCTGATCTTCAATCAGCATGTCGTCCTGTAGCTCATTGTGATGAAATTCCAGTGCCTATCTTTGGAGAACTTCCTGACATTAGTGACGAAGATGCCTCCAGTGTTGAAGGACATGAAGAAGAAGTGGTTCTTGAAGATGATGCTCCACATCCATTTTGCAAAAGGGAGTTGAATGTTCTAGTTCGCGACCTCAGCTTGTCAAAGGACTCTGCCGAACTGTTGGCATCCAGATTGAAGGAAAAAACCTCCTCTCTGAAAGTGCTCGCATCAGCTTCTTCCGCAACAGGCATCAAGAGTACCTCAGTTTTTTTCTCAGAAGAGAAGGACTTGGTGTACTGTGCAGATATTGCACAGCTTCTGCTCAAGCTTGGAGTGCCACAGTACGAACCCAACGATTGGAGACTGTTCATTGACAGCAGCAAACGATCACTGAAATGTGTTCTGCTACAGAACAGCAACCAGTTTGCCTCTATACCCCTGGCTCACTCGAGTACACTGAAGGAGAACTATGAAGCGGTGAAGTATGTGCTGGAGAAAATTGGTTATGATCAGCATAAGTGGTTTATTTGTGTTGACCTGAAGATGGTGAACTTTTTGTTGGGACAACAGTCTGGCTTCACCAAGTACCTATGTTTTCTGTGCATATGGGATAGTAGGGACCGTGCTCAGCATTACACGAAGAAGGACTGGTCTGTGTGGGAGGAATTGGTGCCTTGCAAAGAAAGGAACGTCATCAACGACCCTCTGGTGGACAGAGACAGAATACTCTTCCCACCGCTGCACATCAAGCTCGGCTTAATCAAGCAATTCACCAAGGCTCTGGACAAGGATGGTGACTGCTTCACTTACTTGTGCCAGGCTTTTCCTTTTTTTATAATAATTTTTATTAAGGATTTTACATTACAAAAAATAAAAAAACAGAAAAAAAGAAAAAATATCCAACAAAAATTGTTAAAAACAATCCTTCTTTCCATCTCCTTAATTTTCATTTACTTGTTTCTCGGACCACCTCATACCCTCCTTTTTTGTATTCCAAATCAAATTAATAATTCAACAATTCCTTTCCCTCTTTTTGTTACCCAAATCTTATTCTTAAATTATTACAATTTTAGATTTTTACTTATATAAACCCATTTATTTCATATTCTTTTAACCCATCACAGCTAGAAACCACTTAGTTCCAATCCAACATTATTCTAAAATTCCTTAATTTTACAATATTTCTGTAAATAGTCTTTAAATTTCTTCCAATCTTCCTCCACTGACTCTTCTCCCTGGTCTCGAATCCTGCCGGTCATTTCCGCCAATTCCATATAGTCCATCACTTTCATCTGCCATTCTTCCAAAGTGGGTAGATCTTGTGTCTTCCAATATTCTGTGATAAGTATTCTTGCTGCTGTTGTGGCATACATAAAGAAAGTTCTATCCTTCTTTAACACCGATTGGTCAACTATGCCCAGGAGAAAGGCCTCTGGTTTCTTCAAAAGGGTATATTTAAATACCTTCTTCAGTTCATTATATATCATCTCCCAGAAAGCCTTGATCCTTGGGCACGTCCACCAAAGGTGAAAGAATGTGCCTTCATTTTCCTTACATTTCCAACATTTATTATCAGACACATGGTAGATTTTTGCTAGCTTGACTGGTGTCATGTACCACCTGTAAATCATTTTCATAATATTCTCTCTTAGGGCATTACATGCCGTAAATTTCATACCGGTGTTCCACAACTGTTCCCAGTCTGCGAACATAATATTTTTTAAAAAAAAATATTTATTAAGATTTTCCAATGAAAAAGAAAGATAGAAAGAAAAGATAGATATAATTTACGTTTAGCTTCAATAACATCTTTCCCGAGCTTCCCCCCCTCCCCTTGTTGTATCCCACTTCCCTTAATTAATTCCACAAATTCTTCCCCAACTTTAAAAACCTTATTTGTAATTTTAAATAACACATTTGTTCCAAATTAGTTTGTCTTGTTATCCTTAGTTAACCATTTCTCCTTATATTTTGAATAATTCCCTAAGATCGACCCCATATCCCTTGTACGAATTCCCTTATTTTCAAACAGCAAACAGTAAAAAGAAGAAAAAGAGAAAAAAAGAAATATAAAATTTTACAGCCTTTGGTTTCCAAATCTCTCCCCCCCCCCTTCCCCGGTTCCAATCTCCAAAGTTAATCCAGTTGTCTCCAGCCAGCCTGGTGTATCCATGTCTATATCTCTGCTCCACTTTGCCGTCTTTAATTGTTTTTAGCTTCAAAAAGTCCAATCTCAAAGAAACTCTCCCAAATGCTCCACCTTCAAATTTAATCCGACTCTCATTCCTCAGGTTGCTTTTTTTTTCTGTTCTGCTGCAGAAAACTTCTAATTCAGAAACTTCTTGTTCTCCACAGAGGCTTTTGTTATTCAGGAACATAACTTACGTCAAGTCCCTTCCTTTCTTCAATAGATAAAATCCATTGTCTCCTTTAGTATAGAAACCTCTGTAGACAAAATAATGCTTCGTTTTCGCAGCTTTCCCAGAAGATAACAAATCCTGTTCAAATTCATAGTATTTTTCCACTTGCAGCTACTGTTGCAATGTCCCATCCTCCCTCTAGAGGGAATTTAGTAACTTAGTTTCTTTCAAAGTCAGACCCAAAAATCAAATAACTTGTTGCCTTTTATTTCCAATAGTTTATGTCCAAATTGTAACCATCCAGCAAAGCCATCGTAACAAAGTTTTCTTATATTTCCCTGCTTTGACAGCTACCTTGACAGCTGTCAAAGTTTCTGTGTCTCTTCGCCAGCCTCTCATATCGGTTCGTTCCCGGTTCCAGGGGGGTTGCCATTTAGTTCCACCATTCAATCTTCTCCTCCAGCACAAAATTGTTGTTTCCCTTCGTAAGGTTAAAATTTTTTCCGAATAAGCAAGTTCATATCTCGATCTTAGTTGTCACATCCTTGCGTTAATCCATCTACAACAAGGAGGGGGGCGGACTTCCTTTTTGCACCCCCCGCTCGCTCCAAATTCATAAGTCAAATTTGTCTTTTTAAGTCTGATAATTTTTAAATTGCCTTTTTAAATCCAATAAATTTACTCACAAGTACTTTTGAGTCCAAATCCGAAATTTCCAAGGAAGAAGTCGTTGCTCTCCACCGAATGGCATGCGGCTTCGCTGGGCAGGGGAAGCAGTGGACTCATAGCACCACACCCCGCCCCCAACGCCCGTTCCGGAGCCTTTAAAAAGGCTCCTTCACGGGTCGGGGGGGTGCTAACGGTACCCGCCGAGTCACCAAGTCCATGGGCATCTCCGCCCATGGTTTTTGAGGGTCCCCGCGTCGCCGGCGCGGCAAGACCCGACCCCTACCCAGCAGACTCCCTCCGGAGCTCGGAGAGAGTCCGCCATTCGACGATGGCGCCGACTCGGAAGTCCTGCGAACATAATATTATGTCCAACGTCTTGTGCCCATTTTATCATAGCAGATTTAACCGTTTCATCCTGAGTGTTCCATTTCAACAGCAAGTTATACATTCTTGACAAATTCTTTGTTTTGGGCTCTAACAATTCTGTTTCTAATTTTGATTTTTCCACCTGGAAGCCAATTTTCTTGTCCAAATTATATGCCTCCATTATCTGATAGTAATGGAGCCAATCTCGCACTTTATTCTTCAATTTTTCAAAACTCTGCAATTTAAGTCTATCTATCTTCATCTTGTTCTAGAATTTCCCAATATTTCGGCCATTTAGCCTCCATATTGAGCTTTTTCTGAGCTTTCGCTTCCATCGGTGACAGCCACCTTGGGGTTTTATTTTCCAGTAAGTCCTTGTATCTTATCCAAACATCAAACAATGCTTTCCTAACAATATGGTTTTTAAATGCTTTGTGCGCTTTGATCTTATCATACCACAAGTATGCATGCCATCCAAATACATTGTTAAAGCCTTCCAAATCCAAAATGTCTGTGTTTTCAAGAAGTAGCCAGTCCTTTAGCCAGCAGAAAGCTGCTGATTCATAATAAAGTTTAAAGTCTGGCAAGGCAAACCCACCTCTTTCCTTTGCATCTGTTAATATTTTAAATTTTATTCTAGGCTTCTTGCCCTGCCAGACAAATCTTGAAATATCTCTCTGCCACTTCTTGAAACAATCCATCTTGTCCACAATTTGCAATGTCTGGAATAAAAACAACATTCTAGGCAATACATTCATCTTTATAGCATCAATACGACCCAACAAAGAAAGTTTCAAATTTGACCATATTTCTAGATCTTTTTTCACTTCCGTCCAACATTTTTCATAATTATCTTTAAATAAGTTCCCATTTTTTGTTGTCATATTGATCCCCAAGTATTTAACTTTCTTAACCACTGTTAAACCTGTCATATTCTGAAACCTCTCTCTCTCAGTTTGTGTTAAGTTTTTCTCTAAAACCTTGGTTTTGGATTTGTTCAGTTTAAACCCAGCAACCTGACCAAATTCTTGAATCAGTTCTAAAACACTTTTTGTACTAGATTCTGGCTCCTGTAACGTCAAAACTAAATCGTCTGCAAATGCTCTCAATTTGTACTGTCTAGCTCTGACCTGTATGCCTTTAACCAACCGGTCCCTTCTGATCATATTCAGCAAGACCTCCAGAACCGATATAAAAAGCAATGGGGAAATTGGACAACCTTGTCGTGGCCCTTTTTCTATTTTAAATTCTTCCGTCACCACATTATTCACAATTAATTTTGCCTTTTGTTCTGAATATATTGCACTTATACCATTTTCAAAACCTTCGCCTACCCCCATACCCTGTGTCAGGGGTTCAGGAGCAGAGGCACAGGGGAAGGAGGAAGTGGAGAGCGAAGGGGAACAATCCGAAGGCAGTGTAGGTGAGGATGACAGTGGGACAAGAGATTCCATGAGTCTGTCCAGTGATTCGGAAGATTCCCAGAAGGGGGCACCTATAGCCAGAGCAAGGGGGGTCCCGTGGGGGGGGGACGCACCAGAAGCAAGGGACCAGCGGTGACTCCCAAAGCAGCAGCTGGAGATCGGGACCAGCTTCCCCACCGGAGCGTAGCGGGGGGGAAGGTTCCCACGTGTCATGGCCGGCTTCCCTTTCAGGGGAAAGAGAAGATGAGTCAGGACTGACCACGCCCCTATCGCTGAGTGAGGGAACAGAGGGGAAGTCAGAGCCAGCTAGCCCCCCCGAAGGGGGAAGCAGTGAAAGGAGCAGCGTAACGGTCAGGAGGAAGGTTACCGGCTGGGCGCGCGCGCCAAGTTCAAATGCACAGGGGCGCGGGACAGCTGGGAGTGCAGACTGGGAGCCAGGTCCTAAAGCACGCCGGAGGGAGGGGGAAGAATCCGCGGACTCAGCATCAGAAGAGTCCAGAAAGGGCAGCACCCCAGCGGGCAGAAGGACCCAGAGGAGAAAGGAGCAAAGGAGGAGGTGGAGCAAGGCTAGGGTCTTGAACTGGTGTCTGGGGGGAGGAGATTCAGACGGAGCTTCAGCGGTCTAGCGTTGAGACGTAGAGCTGCGCGCCGCGGCTTTGGAATCGAAACTGAACCTTAATAAAGACTTTTGTATATAACAAGAACTGGCGTTGGTCCTCTGTGAGCTGGGACCTTGGGCAGCTCTGACAGTAAGCTCCGTCTCCTTAAAAACCTTCGCAGCGTGAGTTGGCGCCGCGAGGGGCAAAACTTGACGTTTTGCGAGCTCACGAAGATCGGCAAGGATGGCTACAGCGGAGATTGTGGCAGCACTGCAAGAAGCAGTCACGAACCTCTCCGTGGAGGTAGCAGCATCCAAAAAGAGAGAGGAAGAAACAGCAGCGCGTTGCCAGGATCTGCAAATCAGGTGGGAAAGGTTGGTGAAAGAGGGGATGCCCGGGCCCCGGCCGGAGGGAGTTGGCCTCGGGAAGAGGGGGGGCAGCATCGTAGCTCACTTCAATGGGAACCTGGAGCAGTACCCTAACTTCAGAGCAGACATAGTTTTCGCGCTCAATTTGCTTCGGAAAGACTTTAGAGATGAGGCGGAGAAAGTAGGCTTCATAATAACGCATCTCCACGGGGAAGCTAAAGCGTGGATGCGCAATTTATGGCGCGAAAATGATCCCGCCCTCCAAGATGCAGACGCCTTTATCAAGGCTATGGACAATTGTTTTCAATCAACAGTAGATGTAGATGTGGCCAGGAGGCAAATGCATGGCCTGAGGCAGGGCAAAGCCACTGTGAGACAATATCACTCCCGCTTTTTTGCGTTAGTAAATGTGCTGGGCTGGGAGAAGGACTCCGCTGCCGTCAGATCTGTTCTGGGAGGGGCTGAATGGAGCCGTGAAAGATGAGCTGGCGAGGGGGGAGAGGCCCAAAAGCACTGCAGAGGTTGTCCAAAAAGCGCTGCAGATAGGGGTGCGCCTGGAAGAACGCCCCTGGAACAGGGATGAGGGACGTATGGGGCGCACAACAGCCAGAACACCCCCTTTCCTGTCCAGAGAGCCAGCGCGAGCCCAGTCCACGCCTCCACTGGGAGGGGGAGAAGAGCCGATGGAGATAGGCGGTGCCAGGGCTCAGACAGCAACCAGAGCCCAAACACCAGGAGCAGTCAAGGCGCAGCCTCCTAGAGGAACCAGGAAGTGCTACATCTGCGACAGTGCACAGCACATGGCCAAAGAGTGTCCCCAGAGGCTCCAAAAGCACACTGCAGCCTCAGCAACAGTGAAAGGAGCAGTGCAGCCAGAGGAAAAGCTACAGGGAAATGACGAAGCCTGGTTGGAGGCAGTGTGATATATGCTTCCTTCCACGACTCTGGTGCCACTTTCCCCTGCATTATCTTGTTACAAACTTCTTTCAAAGGTTGCACTAGCCATTCCTTCAAAGATCTGTAGTATCTGGAAGTCAATCCATCCGGTCCTGGAGATTTACCCAATTGCATATTCTGGATGGCACCTTCTATCTCCTGTTCAGTTATTTTGTCACTCAACATTAATTTGTTTTCTTGAGAGATTTTTTGTAGTCCATTTTTCTTCAAAAATTGGTCTAAATCATTTTCTCTCTGTGGCCCTTGTGTATATAGTTGTTTAAAATACCTCTGGAAACAATTTCTGATCTCAGCTGGGTTCTATATATTCCTTCCTTCCACTTCTAAGTTTGTGATTGTATTTTGTTTTTGTCTTTTTTTCATTTGCCAAGCCAAGAGTTTCCCACACTTGTTAGCTGACTCAAATGTCTTTTGTCTCATTTGTTTGATTTTCCATTCAATCTCTTGATTCATCATTTTCATGAGTTCCACTTGGTATAACTATATTTCTCTCACAATCTCCTGCGACTTGGGTTTTGCTCTCATTTTTTTTCACCTTCCTTTATTTTCTCCAAATTTTTTTCCCCTCTTCTCATTCTGGATTCTCTTTTTTAATGCATTGTGTTGTATGAAGAACCCTCTCATAACCGCCTTACTAGCATCCCAGATTACTCTTTTTTCCACATCAGTATTCATATTTATCTCAAAATAGTCTCTCAAGGTTTTTTGGGCCTTCTTTAAAACTTCTTCATCTCTAAACAAGGTGTCATTCATCCTCCATCTGAAGGAGCCAGTTGATATTAATTTCATCTCCATCTTGACAGCATTATGGTCGGAACAGGTTTTAGGGCAGATTTCCACTGTCCTAGTCTTTGGTGCCATTCCTCTAGTTACCCATATTTGGTCAATTCTAGTCCATGTCATTTTGTCTTCAGAAAAGAAGGTTCCCTCTTTAGCCAAGGGGTTCTTTATTCTCCAAATGTCCACTAAATCCAAGTTGTCTGTCATCTCAAAAAAAGTTTTCGGTAGTCTACCATCCTTGGTGACTACCTGTTTTTGTGCCTTATCCATATGTGTAGATACCACTCCATTCATGTCTCCCAGCAAAACTACATTGCAATCCATATAGTCCATCAGGGTCTCATGCAACTTTTTAAAAAATTCAAACTTCCCCTCATTTGGAGCATAAACACCTACTATCAAGAATTTCTCTCCCTGTATTTGAACTTCCACTGCCACAATTCTTCCTTGGTCATCTTTGAATATAAATTTCAGATGCAATCTTTTTTTTGCATAAATAACAACTCCTCTTTTCACTTTATCCGATGAAATAAACTCCTGACCAAGTCTTTTGTTAACCAATAATTTCCTGTGTAATCTTGTTATATGAGTTTCTTGTAGACAAATCAAGTCCAATTGCTCCTTTTTTAATAAATGAAACACAGATCTCCTCTTCTTCGGGGAGTTCAGACCATTACAATTCCAACTTAATAGTTACAGAGCCATGATGTAGATGCTATGCTTCTCTTCCAACTGCACCCAGTGCCTGTTCCTGTTCTGTTGGTGGTATCACCTTCTTCAAACGCTCTTTTAATCCAGGAGGGAGATCTGGTATGTCCAAGGTTTCACTTACAAGTGTTCTTAACTCTCCTTCAGCTTTCTTCGGCAGGTCTTCTCCGTGGTCTCTCCAAAATTTGGTTTTGTCGTCCTCTGATTTTATTCTTATCTTCTTGCCTTTATAACTGAAAGACAGGCCTTGAGGTAATTCCCACCTAAAGAGAATTCCGTTACTTCTCAGCAGTGCGGTCAAATCTTTATAATTGGACCTAAGGTCCAAAAGATGTTTCGGAATGTCCTTGAATATCTCGACTCTTGACTGATGTATTACCAGGGTTTTCTGAAAGTGTAGACTCAAAATTTTATCTCTCTCCTCTTTCGTTCGAAGGGTGATCAGACCGTCTCTTACTTTGTTCTTTCTCCCTCCTTTCCCAAGTCTGAAAGCACTCACTATCTTGAAACTGTCCTTTTCTAATTCTGGATTCCAAAAGTCTGCAAATTCCTTTGTAAGGAATTCAATCAAATTATCTTTCTCCAATTCAGGGACCGCCCTGATCCTCAGATTTGTCTGTTTCTCTCTCAGTTCAATCATAGAAAGAGTTGATTTGTGATCCTGTAGTTTTCTACATATTGATAGTATCTTCTCTTCTACCACAGTGGCTGTATAGGTTGCAATTTCTTTTGCCTCATCAGCTGTCTTTCGTATTGAAGATGATTCCGGAACTAATCTCTGGATAGTCTCAGTATTAGTGTTTACTTTCTGACCCAAACTATTGATGCTTGTGGTGTTTTGATTAATACTTATGGTGTTCTGGTCGATTTTATTTGATGCCTCGGCAAGTTGCCTACTTATTTTGTCCAAAGACTCATTTATTTTACTCAGAGCCTGAGCCAAGGCATCAGCAGCAGCCATACCTTTAGGCTTAGGTTGTGCTAATGGGGATGTTATTGGCAAGCCAGAAGAGCTGGGTACCGAGCCTCTCCTTTGCAGCCCAATATCTGTACGTAATACTTTCCCAGATCTGGTAGCTTGTTGAGACTCTAATTTGTCTTTCCCATCAGCCATAACCTCCCCCCCAAAAAACAACAACAACAACAACCAAGGTCAGTCACACATCCAAAGTCAGAGTCAGAGTCTGAGTCTGTCAAGGTCAGTCACACTCTCAGAGACTAAACTTGTTTTGAAATGGAAAATTCCCTTAATCCAGCTGCAGTTGCAGCAAATTCAAAGTTCCTCTAGGGGGACACAATGTTAACAACAGTCAATAATGTTTTTAAAGTCACTTACTTTCCATTTCATCCCCCAGTCTCTAAAGGACAACGTTTTTTGTTTCAATTTGTTTGTTAAATGATACTTTAAAATCAGGAGAAACCAGTCAGTTAACTGTTGCAGAGTTAACTGTTGCAAGGAAGAAGTTAACCAGAGTTAACTGTTGCAAGGAAGAAGTACTTTCAGCGACAACACACGTCCCAAAGCAATATTATTTACAGTTCACAGCAACCGGTCTCAGGGGTTTGAGCAGTGGATTTAGCTGCTTTCTCTCTCTCTTTTTACAGGGAAAAACTGTTCAAATCTTTCCCCCCTCCTCCCCCTGCATCAGAGGGGCGCTGATGCTTGTTTGATGTTCGGATTGTAAACTTAAAGACGTCCTTTAAAATTCCTGCTTACAGATTCATTGCTTTACTTCTTTACAAAAACGGGAGGCAGACTTCCTTTTTATAGCTCTCCGCCTTCGGTGCCAAATTCTTCAAATCAGTTCCTTTAATTGCCAAATTAACCTACTCACGGATCGTTGATCTTGGTGTCAATTTTCAAGGAAGAAGGCAGCGTTCTCCGGCAACGGCTTAGTGGCTTCGCTCCACGGAACGAGCAGACGACTCACAGCACAGCGCCACTTCCCCGCTCAGCTCCGGGACCCAAAACTGGGCTCCTTTGCCGATTGGGGGGGGCGCAAAAAGGTGCCCGCCGAGTCCCACGGCCACAGGCTTCACCCGCCTGTGGTTTTTAAGGGTCCCTGCTGCGCCGTAGCGGTAAGAACCCCAGTTTCTGCGGAGCCAGTCCCCTCCGTTTAAGGGGAATCAGCCATTTTCCAATGGCGCCACCCCGGAAGTTGTGCCAGGCTTTTCCAGGATTGACCATGGAGAAGTTGAAGGCTGGCATCTTTGACGGTCCTCAGATCCATCAGCTCATCAGAGATCCAGAGTTCGGAAGCTCAATGAACGAAGTGGAACTGGAAGCGTGGAAGGCATTTGTTCTGGTAGTGAAGAACTTTCTTGGCAACAATAAGGCCAGAAACTACGCAGAACTTGTCAACAACATGCTGACTGCTTTCAGAAACCTGGGCTGCAACATGAGCGTCAAGATGCACTACCTATTTTCACATATGGACCAGTTTCCTGAGAACCTGGGTTCAATGAGTGACGAGCAGGGGGAGAGATTCCATCAGGACATGAAAGAGATGGAGACCAGGTATCAGGGTCACTGGGATGCAGTCATGATGGCTGACTACTGTTGGACTCTGAAGAGAGACCTCCCTGCTGCTGAGCATTCCAGGAGTTCCAAGAAACGGAAGTTCAAGCCCTGAAGTCTGAAAAATGGTGAAGCAACATGCAATTTACGTGTACTTACCTTTATCAATGCCCACCATTCAGTTTACAGTAAACTTGACCTGATGGAGAGAAACGGATGCCATTTCCTGATTCAGCAGTGCAAAAATACCCTAAATCAATTGTAGAAATCTAGACAACATTCAAAAAGTAAAAAATTATTGCCCAGTGAATTCCTGTCCACCCTCCGGCCCAGGTCGTTTTATTCACAAAAGAACTTTTTACACAGTGTTCATAAGAACCAATCAGATTTCCTCTGAGCATTTCAAAAAAAAACTTTAACAAAGTTAAAGTTAAAACTACAAAGAGCTAATTTCCTACTTGAGCATGCATATGCAATTCAGAGTAAATAAAAGAGGAAGGGAAGAGAAAAGCTTTTAGGAAGGTCATAAACAGGAGTAAACAGGAGAGGACGGAAGGGAAGAGTATTTTCCATCTTCTTGTGAACTCTCTTCCTGGCCCCTAAGATCTATCTAAAGATTAAACTACATCAAAGTGTAGCAGGAACCCCCCCATCCAGTTCTGCACAAGCACACACACCCCGTCTTCCCCACTCCCGACCCCCGGGATGTCCCTTTTAGAGAGGCATCCCCCAAAAGCCTTCCGTAAGTAAGGAAGCGCTTGAATTGACAACTCGCTTCTATAAAACCCCTTTTCCTATACTTTGACTGGGTTGACCGGTTCCCTGAACTTAGGTGAATGGGCTAAAGCTTCAGCCAATTAGCATTATTGAATAGCGCCCCTTGTGGCAGTTATGCAGGGACTGCAGGGACTGCACCTATTTCTCAATGGTTTTGACAGCTGTTAATACAATATTTCTGGATTTAATTGACCGTGACTAATCCAATCAAAATGTATCAAGGTGCTTCCGACAAGTGAAAGTGCTTTAAACTTCTGAAGGGTTTCTGTTATAAAATCATAGTAAATCAACCGTACATTAGATTTGCACCGGACCACTTTTATTCTGCTCCATGAGGGAAGGACTATCAAAGGGGGGTGGTTTGATACAGGATGGCAATAATCCCTTAAGTATACCAACACATACTCGGGAGTCCTACCCAGTTGGCATGACAACCTTGATGGTCTCAGACAGAAGACCATCAGGACCACAAAGGACTTGCATATGGGAGTGGATTCAACACGGACTGGAGAATATATTCTCTTGTGGAGAATAATAATAATGGAAAATGGGAAGGTCCATAGCCCAGTGACAGAATATTTGCTTTCATGGCAGAAGACCCCCTTGGCAACTCCCAAGCAGAGCTAACAGAGACACCTGTCTCAAATTATTTAGAGCCACTGCCAGTCTTTGTAGTCAATTCTGAGGTATAAATGGACCAATGATGAATTTTCTTCCCCTAGAGTACTGTGGAGAATCTCAAAAGGCAGCTCTCCATTCTACCACCAAGTTACTGGGAATCACAAGTGGGAAGAGTGCTGTTGTACTCAAATCCTACTTTTAGGGCTTCCCAGAGACATCCTGTTGGTCAGGATGCTGGACTAGATGAGCCTTTGGCCCAATCCAGCAAGCCTCTTCTTATGTTCTTATGATGTTTTCTCACTTCAGGAACCTCTCACACGAGAAGCTAATGCAGCTATTTGGAGTCTGCACGAAGGAGAGGCCAATACTGATTGTCACCGAGTACCTCTCCAAAGGTTGCCTCTTGACTTACCTGCGGGACACTCGGCGGTCCCTCCAGGGCACGGAGCTTCTAGAGATGTGCAAGGATGTCTGCAAGGCCATGGGGTATTTGGAATCCAAGCAGTTCCTGCACAGAGACCTGGTAGGTGATTGCTTTTCAACTGCTCCATATACCCCTGCCATGTGAAGTAAATTGGGGGGGGGGGGCTAATAGGGAGACGACCTCCTTGTTAGTAGCACCTTGGCTATGGAATAGCTTCCCCAGAGAAGAGTGCCTTGTTTGTTGCTTGAGCTCTTTTCCTCACATTTTGAACAGAATGTTGTTGTTTTTTTTAAAAAAAAATCTGGCCTCTCAGTGCTGTGAACCAAGTCTTATTTTATCATCTCTGGTGCTGATTGGAAAAGTGGAACACAGGAAACTTCATTTTACCCACTCAGACCACTGGTCCATGCAGCTCTACACTGATTGGCAGCAGCTCTCCAGTGTTTCAGGTGGGGAACATGCCCTGCTCTACCTGGAGGTGCTGGGGACTGATCCTGAGTCCTTCTGCATACAAAGCAGGTGCTCTACCACTGAGCAATGGCCCTGGGTTTTGTGCTTTTTCTCTGCTAGAAAGGAGGTCTTCCTGCTGCATTTTGTTTTCTTATTGCATTTGTAAGAACTGTATTTTATAAGTTACTGTTGTTGTATTTTATTCCTGCTCTGGTAGCTACCCAGCTAAAGTATGTTGAGACCATATTCCTTATATCTCTGCCACAGACTGCTCGCAACTGTTTGATCAGTGAATGAGGTGTTGTCAAAGTCTCTCCAGGTTAGTTTGTGTGCATACGCTTGTGTAGGGAGCTGAGGTTGCTTAGCTTTTTCTTTGTTTAACTTTGTATATGCCTTTTTTCTTATTTCCTTTGCTGTCTTTCTCATTATGACTGCCATTCTATTGTTCCTCCTCAGCCTCTTTGTTTGCATCCTTCACTGCAGCTACCATTTCGGACTACCTCTTTTTATTCTAGGTTTGTTACCTGATTAAACAACTCTCAGTCGGTTATTATTATTTAAGACATAAAGTGCTTAATGTTTCCTAAGCATGGCACATACATTAAAATAGAAGACAGCCCTGCCCAGAAGCCCCCAATCTGACACGATACAAAGGAAAAATAAATGAGGAGGGAAGAGGGAAGCTAGCATTGGAGCTGCTGCTCCTTCTCTGGACAATGGTGGGAGGGAGGGCAGGCTGGTCTCTCGCCAGCCATGAAGAAGGCTTACTGAGAAGCAGGAGGTGCCCACCTACCTCATAGGAGCCTTAGTTGTTTAAGTGCACAAACTTGCATATGAGAAAACACAACAGTTCTAATGGTTTTGACAGAAAGCACGGATATGTCTTTTCAAGGAAGCATTTGGAATGGTTTGCAGTGCAATCCCATTAACTCAGAAGCTGCATTTGAGTTTAGTAGCGCTTACTCCTAGGCAAGTGTATAGCAGGGAAGGGCAATCCTTTTCTTTTTTTTATAGAATATTTATTAAGATTTTTTTATAGTAATACAATAAAAATGAAAAAAGTAACAAAAATACAAGATAAAAATAATTAAAAACACACAGATTTTCCATTGCTTATTTTCCTTTAGGTTGTTTCCTGGACCTCCTCATACCTCCCTTTTTTGTATTCCACTTCAGATTGTTGGTTCAGCAAATCCTTACCATTAAATTTTTACCTGTTTCTAACCCTTTTTTTCGTATTCTCTTAAAGCATTACAGCTGGAAACCACTTAATTTCTATCCAACATCATTCTAAGATTCATTAATTTTACAATATTTCTGTAGGTAGTCTTTAAATTTCTTCCAATCTTCTTCCACCGACTCTTCTCCCTGGTCTCGGATTCTGCCAGTCATTTCTGCCAATCCCATATAGTCCATCACCTTCGTCTGCCATTCTTCCAAAGTGGGTAGATCTTGTGTCTTCCAATACTTTGCAATAAGTATTCTTGCTGCTGTTGTAGCGTACATAAAAAAAGTTCTATCCTTCTTTGACACCAATTGGCCGACAATGCCCAGAAGGAAGGCCTCTGGTTTCTTCAGAAAGGTATATTTAAATACCTTTTTCATTTCATTATAGATCATTTCCCAGAAAGCCTTGATCCTTGGGCACGTCCACAAAAGGTGAAAGAATGTACCTTCAGTTTCTTTACATTTCCAACATTTATTATCGGGCAAATGATAATTTTTTGCAAGCTTGACTGGGGTCATGTACCACCTGTATATCATTTTCATAATATTCTCTCTTAAGGCATTACATGCCGTAAATTTCATACCTGTGGTCCACAACTGTTCCCAGTCAGCAAACATAATATTTTTGTCCAACATCTTGTGCCCATTTTATCATAGCAGATTTAACCGTTTCATCCTGAGTGTTCCATTTCAACAGCAAGTTATACATCTTTGACAAAATCTCAGTTTTGGGTTCTAACAATTCTGTTTCTAATTTTGATTTTTCCACCTGGAAGCCAATTTTCTTGTCCAAATTATATGCCTCCATTATCTGATAATAATAAAGCCAATCTCACACTTCGTTTTTTAGTTTCTCAAAACTCTGCAGTTTCAGTCTATCTCCCTCTTGTTCCAAAATTTCCCAATATTTCGGCCATTTGGCCTCCATATTGAGCTTTTTCTGGGCTTTTGCTTCCATTGGTGACAGCCACCTTGGGGTTTTATTTTCCAATAAGTCCTTATATCTTATCCAAACATTGAACAATGCTTTCCTGACAATATGGTTTTTAAATGCTTTATGTGCTTTAACCTTGTCGTACCACAAATATGCATGCCACCCAAAAACATTGTTAAAACCTTCTAAATCCAAAATGTCTGTGTTCTCAAGGAGCAGCCAGTCTTTCAACCAGCAGAATGCTGCTGATTCATAGTAGAGTTTAAAGTCTGGCAGGGCAAATCCACCCCTTTCCTTTGCATCAGTTAATATCTTGAATTTTATTCTGGGCTTCTTGCCCTGCCAGACAAATCTAGAAATATCTTTCTGCCACTTCTTGAAACAGTCCATCTTGTCCACAATTTGCAATGTTTGAAACAAAAACAACATTCTAGGCAATACATTCATCTTTATAGCTGCAATTCGACCCAAGAAGGAAAGCTTCAAATTTGACCAAATTTCTAAATCTTTTTTCACTTCCGTCCAGCATTTTTCATAATTATCTTTAAATAAGTTCCCATTTTTAGCTGTCATGTTAATCCCCAGGTATTTCACTTTCTTAACCACAGTCAGACCTGTCTCATTCTGAAACCTCTCTCTTTCAATCGATGTTAAATTTTTCTCTAAAACCTTAGTTTTTAACTTGTTCAGTTTAAATCCTGCCACTTGACCAAATTCTTGAATTAGTTCTAAAACCCTTTTAGTACTAGATTCTGGCTCCTGTAACGTCAATACTAAGTCATCTGCAAATGCTCTCAGTTTGTACTGTTTGGCTCCGACCTGTATACCTTTGACCAACCGGTCTCTTCTGATCATGTTCAGCAGAACCTCCAGGACCGATATAAAAAGCAATGGGGAAATTGGGCACCCCTGTCGTGTCCCTTTTTCTATCTTAAATTCTTCCGTCACCACATTATTTACAATTAATTTAGCCTTTTGTTCAGAGTATATTGCACCTATACCATTTTCAAAACCTTGGCCTACCCCCACCCCCTGTAGGTTCTTTTTCATAAAACTCCAAGAGATATTGTCAAAAGCTTTCTCCGCGTCCACAAATATCAGAACTGCTTTAGTGTTTATATTCACTTCTAATTTTTCCAAGATATCAATTATGTTCCTCAAATTATCAGACAAATGTCTTCCCGGGAGAAAGCCCGCTTGGTCTTTATTAATCTCTTCCATCAATACTTTTTTCAATCTCTTGGCCAAAATGTCAGCAAAATTTTGTAATCCACATTTAGTAACAATATAGGGCGGTAGTTCTTAAGCTGAGTCATTTCAGTCTCTGTTTTCGGTATAAGTGTGATATACGCCTCTTTCCACGACTCTGGTGCCCTTTTCCCTTCCAGAATTTCATTGCAGACTTCCTTCAAAGGTTGTAATAACCACTCTTTCAAAGATCTATAGTATCTAGAAGTCAGCCCTGGAGATTGGGCAATCCTTTTCAACCCAAAGGTCACATTTCCTACTGGCCAGCCTTCTTGGAGTCTCCTAGCCACAGAAGTCAGTTTATTTTTTCAAAGTGGATGTGTTGTACCAGAGTGACAGAGCACTTCTGTTATACAAACTTAAATTTCCTCTATGTGAGTGAATGTGTCCAACAACATACTGATAATCTGAAGGCAACCTTTTCTGCTTAAGAGTCTTGGGGGAAGGCACTTAAAAGGATAGGATAATGTTTGACTGATGGGAATATACATATAATTTCCATGCAAACAAATCAGGATGAATGCACGTTCTTGTATAACCTTCCTGCAAACAAGTAAGAATGGATGTGCATTGCTCAGTAAAGAGCAAACATTGTTTAATCTCCACAGAAGCTTTGTGCACACAAATTGGAATGAATGTTCATCTTGAGGAGCTCTTAGGCTTTTAGGAAGCACAAGATCCTGTAAGGCAACATATAAACTAGCAAAACCAAAATCTGTCTACACAGGTACATCTTGGATGATGACTACATTAGCTCCATGGGATCCAAATTTCCAGTCTGGTGGTCCCCTCCAGAGGTTCTTTTGTACAGCAAATTCAGCAGCAAATCAGACATTTGGGCTTTTGGTGAGCTGAAAGTGTGTGCCACTGATGTAGAACCTGGAATAGCCAGAGGATGAACTTTCTATGGCAGTAGATTTAAGGAAAGTTTGTTATTGGTATGAGCATTCGTGTGCATGCACACTTCTTCAGAAACTTCAGGTATCTGAAGAAGTGTGCATGCACACGAAAGCTTATACCCAGAACAAACTTAGTTGGTCTCTAAGGTGCTACTAGGGACGCGGGTGGCACTGTGGGTTAAACCAAAAAGCCTAGGACTTGCTGATCAGAAGGTCAGTGGTTCGAATCCCCGTGATGGAGTGAGCTTCTGTTGCCCAGTCCCTGCTCCTGCCAACCTAGCAGTTCGAAAGCACGTCAAAGTGCAAGTAGATCAATAGGTACCGCTCCGGTGGGAAGGTAAACGGCGTTTCTGTGCGCTGCTCTGGTTCTCCAGAAGCAGCTTAGTCATGCTGGCCACATGACCCGGAAGCTGTATGCCGGCTCCCTCGGCCAATAAAGTGAGATGAGCGCCGCAACCCCAGAGTTGGCCACGACTGGACCTAATGGTCAGGGGTCCCTTTACCTTTTAAGGTGCTACTGGACATTTAAAAAATATATATATATTTTGACTGCGTCAGACCAACACGGCTACCTACCTGAATTTAGGACATTAGTGAGGGGAGGTGAGTGGCTCTCCAGATGTTCTAATTAAATTATTAATGCTAATTGCAACAACTCTATACACATTTTCCTGGGAGCTGCATCATGTCGCTTCCTTCTGAGTAGGCGCGCGTGAAGCCGAGCTGCAGAACCGACTGGGTTCTTGCCTGATGGCAACTCTACCCTCCCCACCCACGCCGTAATTCTATGGCCTCGTGCCAGCACACCTCCGCCCTCTGCTTAAGGACGAAGCGTTAAGCGTGCGGTGCACTCTAGAAGCGAAAGCTTACTGCACATGTGTGGAGGGAGCGGCCGGGGGTGGGGGGGGGGTAGAAGCTGGTGAAGGTTGCCTGCCAGACCGCCGTCCTTCCTTCGATCGGTCGCTGTCAGCTCACAGATCGGGACCAACATGGACCCTTCGTCTGCCGCGGGAAACCTGGGGGCGACCGTCAACGACCCGCAGCTGCAACACTTCATTGAGGTGGAGACGCAGAAGCAGCGCTTCCAGCAGCTCGTGCACCAGATGACGGAGCTCTGCTGGGTAGGAAGGAGCTGATAGCCCGGGGCGTAGGCGAAGGCCTCCTTCATGCTGCTCACGGCTGACCTTCGGAACTCTCTGCCACAAGATGCGCTGCACCAGGCTTAGAGGATTGGGCAGAGTGTCCGAAAGAGGCGGCGGTGGTGGCTCAGATGGAAATCATGATGGATGAGGAAGAGGGCCCAGGGCTACGGGACAAAAGCCCACCCTCACTCTTTCATGCTACGTGCAATTAACTTGCGGAACGTGCTGCTGTAAGATGGGGAGCAGATCCGCACCGTACATTTAAAACACATGATTTCCACCCCCCCAAGAATCATGGGAAATAAAGTTTCCCCTTCAGAGGCACAGTTCTCGGACCCTTTAAACAACGGAGCCCAGTTTCTTTGGGGGAAGCCATGTTGTTTAAATGTGTGTTGAATGTGGATTTGCCTGTGGTGAGACCAGAAATGTGCTTTAGAAGGTGGTCTAGCAACATCTAGGAGGAGGACTTGTGCCTCTGGGGTGAAGTTTGGTTGTGATGTGGTTGCTCAATTTAAATTAATTTTCCCCCACTTCAAGGTGATCCTCAGGGCCCCTGCCAACTCTATGATTCTGTCTCTGTGGCGATGGACAGAGGCTTTAAAAGTAGGTCATGCAAAGGACTGGTGCCCCTATAGGGGTTACTGTATTTTTCACTCTATAGGGTGCACCGGGCCATAGGGCACACCTAGTTTTTTGGGGGGGAAATAAAGGGGGAATTTTTTTTTTCCCAGCCCCAAAGAGCAAAGAAGCCAAGACAGCCAGTGGGATCCATCCCACTGGCTGTCTTGGCTTCCTCTTTAGCCACGCACAACCTCTCCAACCGGGATGGATTACTGCTGCAAGCTGTGATGATGGTTCTTGTCTTGGGTGGCTTTAACAGGAGATCAAACGAAGTTACAGAGAGCAAGGAGGACTGAAGGCCCTGGGAGCAAAGTCTTTCAGCCTACGCATACTTAACTGCTTTAAGGGTGTCCCCCCCCCCAAGCAGTGCATAAATTTTCTGAAATAATACAGAAATCGTGGATACTGATGTCGGAAAACAAGCCTTTCTCGGGAGAACCTGGCAACTCTCCCAGACTCCTGGCTTGGTCTCCGGTGACCTCCCTGGCTGCAATCCCCGCAGGATCCAGGCTAGGTCTCGATCTCGATAGGCGATACTTCCCAGCGTGGGAAGTACACACCCACTCCCTCCTGCTTCCCTAGCAGGGAAAGGAGATAGACAGAAACGTCTATTTACATGCTTTTATTTTGACTTTTCAGCAGCTGCGAACAAAGCTTGATCCAGAGAAGAAAACAAACAGTTGTTATACATATAACAATCCCCTGTTGTTTTAGTTCCACCCTTGGAACTACCCGCCACTGGTTTTCCCAATGTAACTCTCTGGTTGTCTGTTTTCCAAGGAATGAGTGCATTTGCATTACCTTGGCAAGGGAATGTAGTGTTACGCTTAGCAACTCCCAGTTGTGTCTCTGTCTCTGACTTAGACACAGCTTTAACTTGTCTAGAGTTGTCAACAATAGTAACACATGCAACAGCTGAGTTAGCAAACTCTTGGGAATACCTCTTGGGTGGTACGCCCTTTGTGATTCTCTCAGATCTGCGTATAAGGTGCTGATCTTCTTTGCTGACTGGCTCATCCTTTGGACTCTTTGGTGAACCAGTTCCAATAGTAAACAGTGGTTCATCCTTAACCTGTGAAGGTCTAGCTGTAGCACGTGAAGGTATAGCAGGTACCCACTTAGCGTTAATAAGGATCAGGCAGACACAGCAATGGAGAAAAAGAAAGTGAAGTTTATTGCCAAGCAATAAGGACCCAGTTGGAATCTCTTCCAAAGAACTGGGACCCCGATTGACAGAAATCCAGAGGTCTTTATACCTGAGCAGATCACAGCAAATCACAGATCATGAGACAACAATGAGGCAGTCACAAATCGCCAGCAAAATTTAACAAATTAGCGAGCTTCTTGCCATGCTTCCAGCTCCTGGTCAAGCACAGAGTTCTACTTCTGCTTTCCGTTGCCTGCAGTGACGCTCTGTCTAACCTCTCCCCTAGTTATGACAGGACAGGGAGTTTGGAGTTTTTGTGGTTTGCTCTTCCTGTTCTGTGGATTAATTTAGCCTGTATCTGAGGGGATTTTGTACCAGTATCTCTGATTCACGTCTTCCCCTTGTTCAGGGTACACGGATGTTTCTAGGGGAAAGGTCGGCTTCTAATTTGCTGTTCCAAGCAGTTTGCAGTTAGCTAAGGCACAGCTTCCTTTGATTCAAAATGGATTATAAAAATACTGTAAGCCCTGATTATGTGTGAGCATATATTAATATATTGATTACTGATAACTGATTATATGAATAGCATAAGGGTAGCCCTTCTTTCTTTGCGTCATAGCAACTGTGTGTGACCCTCTTTCAATGACTGTGTCAACAGAGCTCTCTGAGCTTTCTGTGTCACTTTCAGTACCACTATAATCTGCAAAATTAGACTCATCATAATCATCTTCTGAATTGTCCTCAGTGGGAAATGTGTGAAAAACTACTCTCTCCTGTCCAGGAGCACGCTCTAGAAATTTTGTGAGAACCACCTGACCAGATTCAGACAAAATTACTCTGTAGAGACCTTTTTCATAACCCACAAAAATGCCTTTGTGTCTTTACGTGAGATCCAAAAACCTTAAAATGTGCTACAGAAGGTTTTCTGTGGAATAACCTTTCAAAAGGAGAACATTCCATACCTTTTGAAACCTTTCTCAACCAAGTGTAACAATAACAAGATAAAGATTCAGCCCAAAACTCATGTGGCAAATGTGAACTCAGCAATTGTGCCTTCATGCCATTCTGCAATTCCTTGTTCACTTTTACACAAATACTTTTGTTCCATGCAGCTTGAGAAACAGCAACTTTGTGCTTTATCCCTTGTTTCTCCAGGAAATCCTGAAAATCCTGTAAGAGAAAAACTGGCTTTTCATCTATGAAAAGACAATCAATGTTAGCATCATGAACATCCTTAATCTTGTTACAAAACTCTTTAAAGCTTGTTAAGGCTTCTTTGGGACTCTGCAAAATGTATATCCATACATAATGAGAAAAATTATCAACACATATAAGATAGTATTTACAACTGCCTCTAGATGGTGCTAGAGGACCAATCACATCAGCATACACTCGCTGAAAGACACTGGTAATCTTCTTTGTCTTCTTATCCTCGACGTTTTTCGACACACCTGCAAGAGAAATCATGTTAGAATCATTTGCATTACAATTATTGTAATCAGATTCCTCAAATGTCAACAGATACAGTCCATCTTTCTCTCTGGCAGAAAGATACAGCTCTCCATCTTTGAAGATTTTGCAGCTTTCCTTATCATAGGACAACACCAGTCCTTTTTTTGTGATCTGCGAAACACTCAGCAGATTAAACTTTAAATCAGGAACAAAATACACATTGTTAATTGTTAAGTTCAGGCTTTTCAGGTAAACAGTTCCGAACACTTATTATGAAAATGGTTTACAGGTGGTACATGACCCCAGTCAAGCTTGCAAAAAATTATCATTTGCCCGATAATAAATGTTGGAAATGTAAAGAAAATGAAGGTACATTTTTTCACCTTTGGTGGACGTGCCCAAGGATTAAGGCTTTCTGGGAAATGATTTATAATGAAATGAAAAAGGTATTTAAATATACCTTCTTGAAGAAACCAGAGGCCTTTCTTCTTGGCATGGTCGGCCAATTGGTGCCAAAGAAGGATAGAACTTTCTTTATGTATGCTACAACAGCAGCAAGAATACTCATCGCAAAGTATTGGAAGACACAAGATCTACCAACCCTGGAAGAATGGCAGGTGAAGGTGATGGACTATATGGGATTGGCAGAAATGACTGGCAGAATCCGAGAGCAGGGAGAAGAGTCGGCGGAAGAAGAATGGAAGAAATTTAAAGACTATCTACAGAAATATTGTAAAATTAATGAATGTTAGAATGATGTTGAATAGAAATTAAGTGGTTTCCAGCTGTAATGCTTTAAGGGAATATGAGAAACAGGCTCAGAAACAGGTTAAAACTTAATGGCAAGGATTTGCTGAACTAACAATTTGAATTGGAATAAAAAAAAGGGAGGTATGAGGAGGTCCGGGAAACATGTTAAAGGAAAATGAGAAATGGAAAATTTGCATGTTTCTTTTTTTTAATTATTTTTACTTTTGTATTTTTGTTACTATTTTTTATTTTTTATTTTCTTTTTACCTTGATTGTATTATTATTAAAAACCTTAATAAAAATTCTATAAAAAAAAAATAAACAGTTCCGAACACTGTCGCTTCGATCTCCTGGCCATTGGCCTATTTCACAGTGAAGCGTTGCTCCTTAAATGTAGAAAACAGTTCCCGGCGTGATGCCATGTGCTGCGTGCAGCCTGTGTCCAAAAGAAACGCGTTTTCCACGGAAAATGTGGTCTTTGTCGACAGCAAAGCTTTAGCTGGTTTCACCTGGGTCTTAGTACGACCTTTGCTTGAAGCCTCAGGCTTTCCAGAGCTCCCTCTAGCTCCTTTCTATTGACGTGGCTTCTTACAGTCCCTCTGAACATGCCCAGGCTTGCCATAATTGTAACAACAAACAGTGTTCAGAGTTTCAGTTTGCTCTTTCCTTGCAATAGCAGTGGGGGCGCTATAACTCCGAGCATCACTCCCCCTGTCACCAACATCCATTGCAGCAAAAACAGCAACAGCAACAGTTCCTTCACTCCCCCTTCGGGGCTCAAAGCTCCTCCCAGCTTTAGATAAGCTCTCAAGAATCTGGCCAACGCCATCTTGGCTCTCCCCTTCTGGGGTAGTCAACTTGCGGCTCTTGCTTCTCACTCCAGCTTTACAAGCTTTTCGGAGCTTCTGAGAGAACAAAGCCATCTCAATCTCTTTTTTTAAAAAAAATAATTTTTATTAACAGGCCAATCACATCACATTATCCAAATCACATTAGTTCCAAATTATACAGCCAAATTTTAAATTTTGTTGGGGGTACCCATACATCAAGCTCCGCACGAGTCCAAAACTCCGAACGAGTCCAAACATCACTTATATTACTGCTTTAATTAGACAGTTCTATCCAGTTCAATCCAGATAGTCCTTTATTACTTTCTTTCTCTTCTTGTTGTTATTGTATATTCCTTTCTTTGTGATCTCTGATAATTTTCACAAGCAGATTGAAAACAGGCATCCTCTGTGTGGGTTTTGTACTCTCCAAAGATCATATTGCTCAGGGACAGCCTCTGTACAAGGCTTCCATAAAAAAAAATAATCTTCGGTCTGTCCTTTACTTTTCTCAGGCTTGCCAAATAAACCAAATGAATCAGGAGGCTCTGTCAGGTCAAGCTTGCGTTCCAACATTCCTTCTCTTTCGAACGATCCTGATTCTCCTCCCCCTGTCCTTCTTTCTCCGGCAAGCCTGTCTTGGCGAGATGCCATTTTTTAACTGCGTCATAAAAATTTTCCTCTTTCTCACCGTTCACCAATCCTCTTTCCTGTTATAATCCATCCCACACAGTTCTTGAATTCCTGCTTGTGATGAATAAAAACAAAATGATCTTATTTCTATCTGGGGTGAAGGGTTATTAATATCACATTGTGCAAAGAAGAAAAAAGTTTTTTCCTCCACCCCCCCTTCATTCCAAACGTACAGTCTCCTAGTGGTAATTCATCAGAAGATTTACTTATCCATCCGTCTCTCCCGGTCACAGAGATCCATTAATCAGCAGTCTTATCTCTTGAACGTTACTTGATGTATGTGCTTCAGCTTCATTCCAATCATATGTTTCCAATTATAATTCCGAGCTGAAGCTAACCAGCACACGCTAATTGGAATCGGCGTCAGGAAGATCTGACTTCACCAAGGGCTCATGCCAAGTGTTCTGCACCTCCATCTCTCGGATCAGGGGGTGCATTGTGAACACTGCTGACAAGGCAGCCCCCCGTCTCCTGGGGGGGTAGGAAGACTGCATACTTCCCATAGCAGCCCCTTAATTACCTCGTATGGGTCAGAGAGATGTTATTCCAACGCGCCACCTGGTGGCCCCCCAAAGCCATCTCAATCTCAAGCTTCAGCTTTCAGCAGTGAGCTGAAAACTCCAAAGGTTTATTGGGCTGTTTACAAGCTGCGTGCACCTGGCAGTCAGCCCAGCTTGGAAAGTCCCTTTTCTAAGAGTCTGTAAACAACAAGCCTTCGCTGTTATTCCAACATCTCTTTGCTGCTTGGAAAGTCCCTTCTTTCCCAGTCTGTGAGATAGCAAGCAAACGCTGAAATCCCAACAGAAATTGCAGCCTTTCAGCTTAGCTTTCGCTTCGGCTTGCTTTTGTCTCACTCTTCGGAAGCTTTCTAGCTCACAAATAAGCTCAAAAAGTACTCACGTCTTGTCACTAGGCAACGGAACTTGGCAGACGACGGCAGACCTTATCAGTTTTCCCTGGAATGCGAAGTATGTGGTTCTCTCCGTGTTGTTTCAATCCAAAAAACAGCTACTGTGAACCAGAGAAGAATCAATCTGCGTTCACTTTTTAGCCATAAATCTTCATACCTTTCAGGGATCCGTCCGTGGAACGTAGCTTATCAGCCATACATCTCCACCGGTGCTCAGCCGTCCTTTGTAGCTTCCATCCGCTCGCTACCACTCCCTTTTCAGAGGATGTTTTTACAATCCATCGACCTCCGATCTGCTACCAGATGTCGGAAAACAGGCCTTCTTCGGGAGAAGCTGGCAACTCTCCCAGACTCCCGGCTTGGTCTCCGGCGACCTCCCTGGCTGCAATCCCCGCAGGATCCAGGCTAGGTCTCGATAGGCAATACTTCCCAGCGTGGGAAGTAAACACCCACTCCCTTCTGCTTCCCTAGCAGGGAAAGGAGATAGACAGAAACGTCTATTTACATGCTTTTATTTTGACTTTTCAGCACTACAGAAAAGATGTCTGTTTACTTCAAACTCCTTCCAGCAAGTGGCAAAGACTTCCTGTACAGACGCAAGAGGAAGGTCTCAAATTACACTCTGAGCAAATTCCGGTGCATCGCCCTGTGAACTGACTGTAACATTCTTTCCCACAGTCAGTCCCATCATTCCCATCATGTGATGTTTTCAAGCTACGAGTTTGCAGCTATGTTGCTTCTATATCGTAACAACTGATGGCCCCTGGTTTAGGTGGCTTTAAAAGATAATTGCATGAAGTCCTGGAGGAGGAGAGGTCTATTGATTGGCTAAATAAAACCTCTAGATTCTGAGGCTTTTCAATTCCGTGTTGCTGGAAACTGTTGGTTTCTGCTTCCTTCACTGTGCAGCGAAGTGCTTGTCACGGGACAATGTTTTGCATTCCACAGTCAGTGCACTGTTGGGTTTCCCACGGGAATGGGAGACTGGATGTGACGTACACTGGTTTCCTGTTTTTCACTGTTCTCTCGGTGTTCTTTGTTTCCGAGGAGAAGGAGTTGCTTCTCTGCTCTCGCAGAGGCAAGATGCATGCTTGTAATCTCTCAGCATTGAAGTGTAAATAAAGTAAAGTTAAGCATGTGGCATGTACTGCTCATCCTTCTGCTGTGTACAGGAGTCTGCAATTACAACATTTTTGGTTCCGGGCCCAGAAAAACACAATCAAACTGAAGGATGGACTCCAGAAGTCGGGTCGGAATGCCGGCAGAGGAACAGAGAAACAGAGTCTTATCTACTCTGCGTGTCAAGTTGATTGATGAGAGGTATGTGCTCATGCTCCGGGCAGCCTGCCAGCTCCTAATTAATGGCTGTAAGGCTGGACTTTGAACTTTGAAAGCCGTTTGCCGTGACACAAGCGCAGAGGCTTGGGAGGCTGGAAAACCGAAAGTACCTTTTAAAAGTGCTTTTGGAATGAAGCAGCTGCAGAACACAGACGCAGCTTGATTTAAAGCAGCAGAGATGGCTAGCTGCAGAAGGCTGGCTGATGCTTGTGGCACTCGGATTGCTGTTCAGCCAACTGCTCAGCTCACAGTAGACTATGTTACTGCCGTGATTCTGAATGAAGCAGACCGCCAGGGTGCTAGCTACATGGGTAAGGGGGAGTCTTCACAGACGTCATCCCAGAGTGCAGTGGAACCACCAGATGGCGCCAAAGCTTTGAAGGCAGTGAAATGCTACTTGTGTGGACGTCTAGGCCATATGAAGAGGGAATGCAGATATCCCAGGGCCAAGACAGAGCAGCGCAGCGAAAGCTCATTGCGTGGAAAAGGCCAAAGCAAAGGCAAAGGTCCAGTGTCCAGGACAACGCAGCACAAGGCAATGGTCTCCAAAGGTTGCAAAGGTCCAGAAAACGTCTAGATCTTTCTTCGTTGTTGATTCAGCAGCGACCCACCACATGTGCAACGATAAGCGACTGTTCGTGTCTTTTACACCGCAGGAAGGTGCGATTCACCAGGCGGATGACCACACGATCCCCAGTCAAGGCTACGGAACTGTTGTTCTTCACAGTTTGGACTTATCGATACAAGATGTACTTTACGTACCAGATGCCAAACACAATCCACTCAGTGCTGCGCAGCTGAATGAACGGAAAATTGACGTTTCCTTCAAGAACAAGAAATGCACCATCACAAAGAAAAACGATTATGTATTGCATGCTGAATATGTTGATCGTTTGTTTGTTTTGTATTATGATGATGTTGTGCAGGATGAAACTTGTTGCATTGCAGGTTCTAACAAAAGTTTGCATGCAGGATGTATTCACGATTTTCACAGGAAATTTGGTCATTTGCATTTTGTGGCAGTATCTAAAATGCCTGTCTTAGTTGAAGGTATGACTATTAAACCCTGCAGGTACCACATGAAGTGCAAAGCATGCGCAGCAAACAAGGTGAAAATGGCTGCGAAAGGTAAGGTGTCTAGTAGGCAAGCTACAGAACCATACCAGGTTGTTCATGCTGATTTGGTTGGTCCACTATCGCCCTCTTTGGGTGGAAATAGGTACTTCATGGTTCTCATTGATGCATTTTCCAGGTATATTTATGTGTACAATCTCAACCAGAAATCAGAGGCTTTTCCAAGGTTCAAGGAATTCTGTGCTTGGTTGGAAAATGTGCATGGTAAGAAGATAAAGACTCTTTTCACTGATCGCGGGGGGGAATTCACTTCTCAGCAGTTTGAAGCTTTTCTGACTGAGAAAGGAATTCAACACGATTTGTCTAGTCCTCGCTCGCCATGGCAGAATGGACTTTGCGAGAGGGCAAATCAAACATTGCTTCAAGGGTTAAAAACCTTGCTGCATGATGTCAATCTTCCAGAGAGTTATTGGGCCGAAGCTCTCTCGTGTTTTCTTTACAGTTATAATCACAGGTTATCTTCAGCGATTGGTTGTACCCCCTATGAGAAGATGTTTGGCAAGAAGCCATATATCAAACACATGAGAATTTTTGGTTCTGACATGTGGGTTCACACACCACAAAGCTCCAAGTTAGACAAGCGTGGATTGCATGGTATCTTTCTAGGTTATCAGAAAGGTTCTTACAGAATAATGATGACTGACTCTAAGACAATTAAGCTCACAAGAAGTGTTGAGTACAATGCAAAGTGGGGGGAGAATGTGGGAATTTTCCAATGTTATCCTGATGACAGTGATGAGACTGATGATAAGCAAAAGCAGCCGCAACAACCCACACCCACTGATGAAGGTTCTGATTCTGAGTCTGAAACTGAATCGGATGATTCAGAGGATTTCAAGAGTGCGAAAGCCTCTATGCGACCCTCTGAAAGCTCTGATCAAGAATTGGAAGAACCATTGTTCACAATAGGTCACTTTTCTCCTAAGAAGGAAGAGGAAAGTGTTGAGGACTTAAGGCTAATTCGCAGGTCACAAAGAGCCACAAAAGGCAGACCTCCAAAAGAGATTTGCTGATGAATTTGCTAAGACAGCAGTAGCAGCTGTTAAAAGCTCCAAGAAGGTATTTGAACCTTCAAGTTTCCAAGAAATCCAGGATTTGGATTCAAAGGAAGCTGAGCCATGGTTAAATGCCATGAAGGCTGAGCTTGATTCCTTAGAAAGGAACAAAACTTGGGAGCTAGTTCCAGTAGTTCCAGGAATGAAACTGCTTGGAAGCAAATGGGTCTTCAAAGCGAAGACAGATCAAAATGGCAAGATAGTCAGACACAAAGCCAGATTGGTAGCCAGAGGTTTTGCACAGGTACCAGGTGAAGACTATCACGAGACCTACTCACCCACAGTGAGGTATGAGAGCATTAGGCTTATGTTCAAGCTAGCTGCAGAGGAAAATCTACACGTTAGTCACCACGATGTGAATACAGCGTTTTTGTACGGATCTCTAGGTGAATCACTTTATATGCTTCCACCTGATGGCGTACAGGTAAAACAGGGATTTGTTTGTGCTCTAAAGAAGTCCCTTTATGGTCTCAAACAAAGTGCACGGTGTTGGCACACAAAACTCACTGAAGTATTGTTTTCTCTAGGTTTTCAGCAAGGGAAAGCAGATCCATGTGTATTTGTCAAAGAGGAAGGGCAAAAGAAGCTGTATTGTTTGTTTTATGTTGATGATATTTTATTCTTTTGGAAAGATGTCACAATGTACAATAACGCCCTAGCTCAACTGAAAGAGCACTTTGACATGAAAGATCTTGGTGAGGTAAACAACTACCTATCTCTGGAAATAGAGAGAGATCAAAATGGTAACATTCTAGTACACCAGTCAAGGAAAATTGCTGATGTGTTAAGTAAACTAAACCTGATGGATGCTAACCCTGTAGACACACCAATGACAACAGGTTATCAGGTAGAAGACACTGAAGAAGCATTTTCTGACACTACATTGTACAGAAGTGTGCTAGGCAAGCTAAACTTCATTGCCAGATGTTCAAGACCTGACATTGCTGTTAGCTGTAATTTGCTAAGCAGACAAGTCAACAATCCTAGTGTTAAGGATTGGAAAGCTCTGAAATGCATAGCGTGCTATTTGAAAGGCACTATGCATTACAGACTGAGATTTAACAATCAGAAGTCTGGTGGTCTTGAGATATTTGCAGATGCAAGTTTTGGAAGTGACACTACAGACAGGAAAAGTACATCTGGAGTTTGCTACATGTACAATCAGGGTCTATTTGATTGGTCATGCAAGAAGCAAACAACAATTAGCTTAAGTACTTGTGAAGCTGAACTGAATGCACTGTCTTATTCACTTAAGGATTGTGAATGGTTGTTACAATTGTGCAAAGACATGAAAATTCCTGTCAAATGTCCAATCCAGTGTAGGTGGATCTAAGGTCCAAAAGTTGTTTAGGGATGTCTTTATAGATCTCTGCTCTTCTATCCGAAATTTCAAGTGACTTTCCGTAATGTAGGCCTAATATTTTGTCTCTTTCCTCCTTAGATCTCAAGGTAATCAAACAGTCTCTGGGCCTGTCTTTCCTTGTCAGTTTTCCAAGTCTAAACGCAGTCACAATTTTAAAGTCCTTTTCTACCTCCAAAGGCCAAAACTTGGAAAATTCCTTTGTCAGAAACTCAATTAAATTCCCTTGTTCTAGTTTTGGTATAGACCTCAATCTCAGATTATTTTCCCGAGCCCGTAGTTCAATCATAGACAGATAGGCCTGTTGTTCCCCAACCTGCTTATGCAGAGGTTTTACCTCCTGCTTCAGTTCTTCCGCTTTTTGATTAGCTTCCTCTGCCAATTTCCGATTTTCTGCGGTGGCTTCAAATAATTTGCCAATAGATTGTGCATTCAAAGTAACTTGTTCAGTTAATTTATTGACACTGGCTGTATTTTGATCAATCTTTGCTGTTTGCTCATCCGCTTTTTTATCTAAAGCTTCCAATTTTTCAAATATTTTATCTAATACTGAAGCAGATCCTCCTGCTGCCATATCTTCCAGCAAAGGTTGCTCAATTCCTTCTTCCAGTTCCAAAACAGCAGGGACAGATGATCTACGCGGCTGTGAAATGAAAGTCAGAGTTGTTTGTTTTGCTTTCGCTTTAGCCGCTCTTGTTGGTGCCACTCATTCCAATTCTGTCTACTAGTCAAGGTCAGACTGAGTATGTTCCCATGGGACACCACCAGCCCAGAGGGTAAACAGCCAAATAGGAGGAAAGGAAAAAAAGAGAAGCAAAGTCACATGCAGTTATAAATCCAAGATCCTCTAGAGGGAGCCCAATTATATTTTGAGGGAGGAAATTAATTTATTAAAGTCAATTGTTTAAAGCTCCAAATTTTTCCAAATTCCAATGGTTCTAAAACAATGTCCATACAGCCTTTAATTTCCAAAGAACCTTCAGTTTTCCTGTAGTTAGCAGAGTTGGTCTTAAAAACGTAACAATATCTCCAGCAAGTGCCAGAGAAGATGATTCAATATAACAGTTCCAATAGCACTCAGCTTGTAACAGCCCAAAGCAACAAAGTGTCAAAAATTGCAATCTGACAGTTCTGTAAAACAGGCAGTCCGGCTGCCTGGGTTTCTCTATAAATTTGTAGTTCCAACAGAAGAGGTAAAGCACAGTCCAACTAAAAGATAGGTCACTCAAAGAGTTAACTCCTAAATCTCCACAGTATCAGCTCCATTAGATGTAGAGATTGACTGCTTTTAACGCCTCTTCAAAGGCTCCAAACATCAAAGTCCTTGCTTTGTTGTTAAACAGAGACAGGAGACGGACTTCCCGGCTTCCTCTCCCGCTTTTAGCCAAATTAACAGCAATTTAGCGTCCAATTCTTTCTTTCAGTTCTTACTCACGGGTAGCAGCTTTTCAATTCGAATGTTCCCAGGAAGAGAGGTCACCGCTCATCGACAGCGGCAACGCGGCTTCACTCCACAGAAAGAGCGATTGACTCACAGCACCGCGCCAGCCCATTTTGGGGGGTGCTTCTGGTGCCCGCCGAGTCCCACGGCCACAGGCTCTCGCTGCCTGTGGTTTTCCGATGTGGGTCTCCGCTTCGCCGTAGCGGACGACCCGTTTCTGCGGAGCTCCCTCCTCCACAATTAGAAGAGGGCAGCCATTGTCGTTTCGCGCCGCCTCCGGAAGGCGGATGTTTTTACAATCAATCAGCCTCCGATCTGCTACCAGATGTTGGAAAACAGGCCTTCTTCGGGAGAAGCTGGCAACTCTCCCAGACTCCCGGCTTGGTCTCCGGTGACCTCCCTGGCTGCAATCCCCGCAGGATCCAGGCTAGGTCTCGATAGGCGATACTTCCCAGCGTGGGAAGTACACACCCACTCCCTTCTGCTTCCCTAGCAGGGAAAGGAGATAGACAGAAACGTCTATTTACATGCTTTTATTTTGACTTTTCAGCACTACAGAAAAGATGTCTGTTTACTTCAAACTCCTTCCAGCAAGTGGCAAAGACTTCCTGTACAGACGCAAGAGGAAGGTCTCAAATTACACTCTGAGCAAATTCCGGTGCATCGCCCTGTGAACTGACTGTAACATTCTTTCCCACAGTCAGTCCCATCATTCCCATCATGTGATGTTTTCAAGCTACGAGTTTGCAGCTATGTTGCTTCTATATCGTAACAACTAATGGCCCCTGGTTTAGGTGGCTTTAAAAGATAATTGCATGAAGTCCTGGAGGAGGAGAGGTCTATTGATTGGCTAAATAAAACCTCTAGATTCTGAGGCTTTTCAATTCCGTGTTGCTGGAAACTGTTGGTTTCTGCTTCCTTCACTGTGCAGCGAAGTGCTTGTCACGGGACAATGTTTTGCATTCCACAGTCAGTGCACTGTTGGGTTTCCCACGGGAATGGGAGACTGGATGTGACGTACACTGGTTTCCTGTTTTTCACTGTTCTCTCGGTGTTCTTTGTTTCCGAGGAGAAGGAGTTGCTTCTCTGCTCTCGCAGAGGCAAGATGCATGCTTGTAATCTCTCAGCATTGAAGTGTAAATAAAGTAAAGTTAAGCATGTGGCATGTACTGCTCATCCTTCTGCTGTGTACAGGAGTCTGCAATTACAACATTTTTGGTTCCGGGCCCAGAAAAACACAATCAAACTGAAGGATGCACTCCAGAAGTCGGGTCAGAATGCCGGCAGAGGAACAGAGAAACAGAGTCTTATCTACTCTGCGTGTCAAGTTGATTGATGAGAGGTATGTGCTCATGCTCCGGGCAGCCTGCCAGCTCCTAATTAATGGCTGTAAGGCTGGACTTTGAACTTTGAAAGCCGTTTGCCGTGGCACAAGCGCAGAGGCTTGGGAGGCTGGAAAACCGAAAGTACCTTTTAAAAGTGCTTTTGGAATGAAGCAGCTGCAGAACACAGACACAGCTTGATTTAAAGCAGCAGAGATGGCTAGCTGCAGAAGGCTGACTGATGCTTGTGGCACTCGGATTGCTGTTCAGCCAACTGCTCAGCTCACAGTAGACTATGTTACTGCTGTGATTCTGAATGAAGCAGACCGCCAGGGTGCTAGCTGCATGGGTAAGGGGGAGTCTTCACAGACGTCATCCCAGAGTGCAACTGAAGGAATGGGTTTCCCAAACCCCAAAACTGACTGTGCAGGCAGTTTTTAAACTGCACCAAAATCCCCATTTCTCCTTAGCTAAAATGCATAAACTTCAGCCGTTGAGCAAATGCAAAACAAGAACACAGCTCTCTCCCTTATCAGTTTGACGGCAAGACTGGCCTTGACTCTACCAGTAGAACAGACACAGACATATCTTATGTTCTGAACACAAATGATGCAGAGACCCAAGTCTGGGACTAACGCCAGAGCATGTTCTCGGAAGTAGTGACCTCTTGCTCCAAGATAGGAGTAGGAACAGGAATATCCTTTTATGGTCAGAAGTACAGGAAGGAAGATCCCTTTATGGTTGAGAGTACCAGAGCAGGAACATATGTGATGTCAACCTGTGTACGTACGCCGACGTGGTTGGGCTCCTAGGGGAGGAGTGAGAGGGTGCCTGGAGGATATATAAACTGCATGAAACCTGTCATTTCTTTGTACTTGCTGTGGACTCACCACGCAGGTGCCTTCTGCTATCCGGAGAGCAGAATAAACTCTTTCTTTGAAACAACCTCGGTGTCATTTTGACTTCCTTCCTCCTGTCCCGGAGCAACGCAGACCCAATCGGTGAACTCTAATAAGGCTACATTTCTTGGTGCATTGGCCCGGAACCCGCGTTCTCTGAGGACAAGGACGAAGGACCGGGGCGTCACTGCTCAGCGAACAGCTCGGTCGGCGTTGGTGGCTCCAAGCGCGCACCCTACATTTTCTAGGGGGAGCCCCCCACCCCGTACCTGAGTGGAGACGCAGGAGAGACGGAAGAAAGACAGCAGCTGCACGGGGAAAAGGGTGCCCAAGGGAAGGGAAAGGTAGGCTCCACAGCTTGTTTTGTGAGAGTCAGGGGTTTGATCAGCCCCGCCCAGTAGGAGCAGTAAAGTGCCGCTGGGTTTAGCCAGTAGAGAGCAGTAGTGTGCCGCTGGTTTGCCGGTAGAAGAGCAGTAAAGTGCCACCGGTCTTGGGAAGTTTGTGGGTAAAGGGGATTGGGGAGGTGCATGGGGTTTGTATGTGTATGGGGTTTGTATGTATGTGTATTTATTTGTGTATGGGGACACTCCAGTGAATGTTTTGAGTGGATGAGACGTCGAGGCTCAGAGCCGCTGACGAAGCGAAGTGTGGTCCTTGTAAGGTGCGGTTCTTAGCAACATGAGTCCGTCTAGGCCACTAACAGGACGCGGAGAAAGGTGACTGAGTGGGAAACAACGTTAGGTGGACGGAGTGTCCCAGAGGTTAAGGGAAAGAAAAAGAAAAGAAAAGAAAAAGAAGGAAAAGTAAACCGACCCCCTAGCAGTCTTTGTTCTTTTTGGACAATTGGAAATGTCAAGCTACAGTTGAAAAAAAAAACCCCTTTAAGCTCCTTTCTGTATTCTGGCAGTAACCAGCATAGGTGCGTCCAGTTGGCTTGTATTGTATTGCCAACACGTGGGGTCCGGGGGAAAAAAAGGATATGTGCTCTGCAGAGGCAGGAATAGAACCCTGCATGAAGGGGTTCTCAATTCTGCCACATCTACTGTGCTGCGTCTTAGGGGGTTGGGAAACAGACCTTAAAACACCTAGAATCTTGCAGAGTACAAGTATTTTAATAAAAAGGGTAGGATTATTTGGTCTTTAACATTAAAAGTGACATGAGTTGTTAATGAGGTCAAATTTTATATTTTCATGATAAAGTTGGGAAGGTTTCAATTACTAATATAATCATGTACTGGTTTCAGAATTTGAATGTCATCAGTTCACTGTGCTTTGAGCTACCTGGTATCTTAATGTTTTTGTTAATAAGTTTGTTTCTTATTGACTCTGTTGCATAAGGTACCCTGGGTGATTTAGAAACCACTTGTTAAATATTGATCAAAAGTAAAAGTGTACAAATGTATGGAAAAATGTAGTGTTGTCAAAAGGGATGGGGTTTTAACCTAACCCCATCCCATGTTCAGATAGATGAGAAGAGAAGTAAGAGGGTTACGGGGACAAAGCAGTAAATCATCCCCCTTGCAGTGTCTGTGTTTAACACAGAAACAAAGACGCCATGCAGCCCTTGGTGGAGTCTGGAAACCAGGTTAAAATGGGGACAGAGAACACTAAGGAAAATTACAAATTACCAAATATTGCATAGCAATATTTAAATTCAACCAAAATTGATTTTTGCACTACCTTTATATTTTTGAAATGCGTATAATATTTTTATTTGTAAAAGGGATGAACAATTGTATGAAAGTGAAGTAGTGGTCTGTCGGAGAAGGCTCTTCTTTTGAAGAGAGATGTATGCAGAAGGTGAAGTAGTGGTCTGGGCTGGAGAAGGTAGAGGGAAGTAGAAAAGGTGAGAGGTAGAGGGTAGAGAAGTGAGAATGTTGGAACAGGAGAAAGGTTGGGTAATGGGTTGTAAAGACAATTGAGTGTTTTATGCTGATTAGTATCACTGAAATTAATATATTCATATGCTATTATTGAGAGTAATTAATACAGCTAATTATATGAGCAATAATATGCTATTATTGAGAGAGTAAATTCTTTTTATTCAGAGAGATATAAATATAGTAAAAGCCGAATAGTTAGAGGCTGTGTGACCAGCAACACACCTTAGTCACAGTCCTACATGGATATGTGGAGTGATCCACACTAAGATTCTTGGTTGAGGTTTTCATGAATAAAACCAGCTTTTAAAGAATTCTGAATTAAGAACTAAGAATATAATATATTATGGAACAGCCCTCCTTTTGACTGGCTGGACAGCTAACCATCCATAAATTAACAACAAGAGTAGGGACCTGGAATGTTGTTTGTGCTTTTTTTTAGTATGTCCCTCCCATGAAAGATACTCCTTAGACATCTATTAATTGAAAATTGAGATGGCTCTGAGTGTACATGCCAGGAGAAGTCTTAGGCAAAATAATTTTTATTTCCCTGTTCACATTAGACTGTGGAAAGTGTCCAATGCTTTGAAATTTTCCTGTTCTGAGACACACATATACTCAGGGTAGTTGCCAGAATCAAAAGTTGTCAAATGCATTAGTGACAGCAGAATCAAGATGTTGATAGACAAATACCTCAATGCTTATTGATACAATTACACCCCCCCACTAGAGGACTAGTGGGTAGATCCGACCCAATATTTTTGTGTTAATAATTTCTAAAGCTTCAAAAGCAAACAAAAGTTCTATTAGAGGCCCTTTCCTTCAACTATACTACTTACGAAAGCAGCATATATCTTAGATTGCCTTTGGGATCTGTATTTTTCAACCAAATGCATAAGTATAAGACAGTGGTCTAGTGTAGAGCAACCTTTGGAGAAACCTATTTGTTCTTTCCCTGGTAATTTTAGATTTTTCATCCAGGTAAGGAGTTTAGATAAGAGGTGCTTGGCGTAGATTTTCCCTATCACTGATAATAGGCTTATCGGTCTATAATTCCTTGGTTCTTTTGGGTCGCCATTTTTAAAGATTGGAATAATTATTGATCTTAACCATATCTCAGGTATGATCCCATATTTATCTATGAGAGTGAACAGTTGAGCTAAGGGTTCTGCCCACCAATCTATATAGGTCTTAAATAATTCTATTGGTAGACCGTCTGGCTCAGGAGATTTCCCCGATTTGAAATTTTTAACTATCTCTCTAATTTCCTCTTCCTTTACCCTTGGCCACTCCTGGAGTTTATTAATTTTATTTTTAGTGGTTTCATTTCCTTTAAGTTCACTGTGTAGATTGTTAAATACAGATGTAAAGTATTGGGACCATTTGGATTCTGCAATTAGTGGCAGAGTTAGTTGATTTTCGGCTTTCAATCCTCCGTACACTAAGTTCCAGAACGCTTTGTTGTTTTTACTCTGGATTGAGTCGAATAATTGTAGCCATTTTTGGGTTGCGTATTTCTGTTTCTTTTCGGCCAGAATGTAATGATATTTTCTTTTTTCATCAAGATAAGAGGGCTCTAGTTTAGTGCGATTATTTTTAAATGTTTGGCGCAGTTTTCTTTTTAGCTGGAAACATTCATCATCAAACCAAGGGCTAGCGCTATGTTTAAGTACCCAAACTTTAGGTGGAGTACTAAGCTCTACGAACATTTGGAAGATTTCATTATAAATTTTCGGTATATCACTGTAGAAATTAGTGGTCTTTAATTTGGATAATACTTGTTTTCTCAGGTTGGCTGTAAGTTTTTGCCCCACTGCTGCACTCATTTCCTGGGACCATTTTAATTGGGTCATTTGTTTGTATTGAGAAGGTTCTATGATATTGTGCTTAGTTATTTTAGTTTCGTCCTTTAAGTTTATAGACAACGATAATGGCTGATGGTCGCTTTCAGTGCGCGTTCCAATTTTGAGGTCCATGATCGAATTTATGATATTATAAGGGACAAGAATATAGTCGATGACACTGCATCCTCGGGGGGAGAAGTATGTAAACTCCCCACTTCTATCGCCTTTTGTTGAACCATTCACAATCTGCAAATTAAAGTTGTTACATAATTCAAGTAGGCGTAAGCCTTCGTTGTTTACAACCCTGTCTCTGGAGAATCGTCCTATTTTCAGGGCGTGTGCGATATCATTATCAGTATTCCAATTTAGTTTGCTACATAGTTGTTCATTGTTGGTTCCCACTCTGGCATTAAAATCACCTGCTATTATCAGTGAGGCATTTGGGTATTTATCGGTCAAATTTTCTATATAAAAGGTTAGTTGTGACCAATTTTCACTGCTGCTGTTGTTTTTGGTTGGGGGGATATAGACATTTACAAGTAGCAAAGTATCATTTTTTTGGGTTAAAAGTAGAGCTTGTGCAAGTGGTAAGGATTTTTCTAGTTGCTTGATTTCAAACCCTAAGTTGTCTTTGATCATACAACAGAACCCTGCTTTCGGCCGACCCTTTGCGTTTGTTTTCAATGCGGGTTTCGTATAGGAGGTGAATCCATTGATTTTAATATCTCTAGTTGACCATGTTTCTTGTAGAAGTATTAATTCAAAGTCTTTAAAGAAGTTCATTAGGTCTGGGTCTCCGTCTTTGTTTCCCCACCCTGCGATATTCCAGGACAGCAAGCGTAGGATCCGTTTTTGAGTTGGTGGCTGGTTGACAGCATTTAGTCATTCTAGTTCTGTCATTGAGTCCAGCGAGGGATTTTGTCTTGTGCAGATACAGCCATTTGTCGCTGCTTTCGGTGGGGAGCATAATGATGGATCTTTTAGATTCTTCTTTAAAGTGCGGGGAACTACAAGATGGCGCCGAGGTAAGACGCTCTTATCGGAGCTCAAAGAGATCTTTTAACTAAATGTTGCTGGCTCTCCTCCTTCCTTTGGATTTTATTTCCTTTCACTATTTCGCTGTGCTTTTGAACATCTTATCTTATCCTCCTCGGTGCCGGGACTTAATGAAGTTAATGAAGTTTTAACGAAGGCTCTCAGACATTCCCTCCCGGGCATTAAGGCACTCCCTCCTAGTTTCTCGTTGACTCCAAAGGAGTGCTATAATTGGACCCAGTTTTAAACTCCTCGCAGCAGCCCAGCCAGGACTGAAAGAGAATCAAACGAGATTGCGACCTGAGAACTTTAGCGCTTTATCACTCTATTTAGAAGTCTGATCTCATTGATTTAAGAAGAATCTAGCAATGAGAAGAGCCAAAAGACTCAGGTGTCTCGATACAGAAACTGACACAGAGCCCTCTGGTTTCAAACAGAGTAATCTAGATAATTACCTGCTACCTCAAAAACAGCACGTATCTCCTCCTAAAACCTTCCTCAACTCTTTACATGGAAAGACAACTGAAGAGATATCCCTAGGAATAAATGAGGACAAGGCTACTACTCCCATAACCGAGGCACAAGCACTAATTGATAGAAAGGTGGAGCTGCTGGAGGAATGCTGCCTATTGACTGCTCAAACAGTTCAACTATACAATCTTGCAGGAAGTGCAGAGAAAGTGGAACTTGGGTTTTCAAACCAAAATGCTAAGTAAAACAGGATGATGTGAACACTGGCCCAACTGAATGCATGAATGTGTGGATCCATTAAGGAAGAGTGTTGGGGTGAAATAGCAAACGTGTGTATTGAGAAACTGGGACTTAATTCATAAAGCAAATAACACCAAGCAAGAGGCCCCACTGCCTGTATTCGTTTGTTTGTGGTTTGTGACTTTCTTTGTGGTTTCAAATATGGAAGTTATCAGGCACTTCTTATCAGGGCTGCTTGTATGCTGTCATAGCCTTCTATGTGGTGTTCTCTAAAATGTTCCTAGTGCTCTAGGTCAGATATTCAGTTTCACATTATGAAAAGGAACAAGCAGGAACCTTTCCCCTAAACAGTGTCTTGGTACCTGCTCTCTCACCCCCCCCCCCATCTGCTCTACATGGGATTGAATTAAATAGATATGCCAAAAAAAAAAGGTGGTGTTAAAGAGTTGAGCTGCACTCTGTCTCCTTCTGTGTGTAATATACAGATGCAGAAATGAGTTTATATTTAGTCAGCATGAGTTGCTTATTCCTCCTGTTTAATAGGAATACCCTTTCTGACTGTCATCAGATGTTTTCTTATAAGAAAATTCAGCCATACAGCAGGTAGCACTTAACTTTTTCTAACTGAACCATAATTCTAACTGAACCACTGTCCCAAGCCAATTAAGTACGTGAATATGTATATCAAGGATTAAATTATTTGCAGATAAATAATAAATAATAAGAGGGGGAAACTAGGAAGGACTGTCCTACAGTTTATTTAAAAGGTCAATCAACTTCCAAATGCAGCCCAACAGAACACCCTTTCGCTGTGAATATTCTGCAGAAAGAATTTAAAACAGAAGCATATCTTAAAAGGAAAAGGTAGGATAATCATGGTAATAGGCTACCTTCCGAGAGGATCTCATTCTTTTGTGGTTTAATTTCTTCTTTTAATTTGTGTGTGTGTGTGCTACAATCATATTTAGCTCTGGAAGAGAGCCAGCATCTGGTACATTTTTTTAATGTGTTTTTAAGCTTTCTGTTTGTGTGAATGATTTCAGATGCCAGATCATCACCTGTGTTACCTTGTTAACGTACTTCATCTTTGTGTAAAAAGAGAGAGAGAGAGAGAGAGAGAGAGAGAGAGAGAGAGAGGATGAGAAGGGAAAATAATAATGATGATGATGATGTTGGGATTGAATAATTTAGAAAGGACTTAAGAAAAGGAGGTGAAGTAGACAAAAGGACAGTACAAAAGGGTGTTTCAGTATATAAGATCATATAGCGATAAAGTGGGCGTAGCGCCTTTGGTCCTGAGGGCAGCAGAGTACAGGGATGGGAATTGGCCGAAGAAACAGAAGGCATTAATGAGGTAATGGGGCCCTTTGGATGTCCAGCAGTCCTTTGTTGGGCTCAAATTGTCGTTTTTGTGTGTGTGTTGAATATATGCTATATGGTGATTTGTGGACCTAGTAGGTATCTAAAGCCATTTGCACATGGCAAAATATGTTTTTATCAAGGTAATTTTATCAAGGTAATTGTTAGACCCTGTTGATGACCAACCCATAGCCTATTTGTCTGAAAAATTAACCACTACGGAACAAGGTTTGCCTCCCTGCATGTGAGCAGTAGTGGCGGCTGCCACTGACTAAAAGAGAACTGACAGGTTCACCTTTGGACAAGAAACTACGTGCGTCACTCCTCATGCTGTGCCAGCATTGGTGGACATGAAAGGAACTTATTTTTCTATCCCAAGCAGAGATGATGAAGCGCCTAGCAGCTGACTTATATTGCCCATGCACCCACGGTTGCAGCTGCGAATTACTGAGACTCTTAACCTGGTTACCTATGGGAGAGGATGGGCCTCCAACACCTGACTGCATATATTACAGCAGGCCTGATTTGAAGAATGAAGCAAACCCCAGACAGTATCAGATTGGACTGCTACGATTGATCTACACCAACCCCTTCGACTCACCATCTCTTAGTGCCCTACAGACACCGCCTCACGCTTCTCACCGCATCGGCTCAGCCCCACCCACCAGACAACCACCCTGCTGGAAGCTGGCATCTCTACACACGGCAAGAGAAGAATCCAGCGTGAACTAAAAGAGGACATTTTCTTTTCTTTCCCTTTGAATATGTAGCTTTGTGGGAGGTACCCTCCTTATTAGAAGAAGAAGGTATTAGGAAATAGATATATCCCTGTGCCCAAGTGATGCAAGTAGGGCTGTGGGGGGACATAGTTTTAGCCGGGATGGTAGTCTTCTGATTTCTGGCCATTGCCGCACCCACACCACTTAAGGTAACCCAGAGGCTAATGAGAGAATGGGGTGCCCGCAACACGCAGAAATGGAAGCCTATTCTGCAAAACCAAACCAATTGCATGGTCTGCACCCGGGACCTCTCGCACTCTGTGACCTACAGATGCTTTGGGAGGAGTACCCCTCCTCCCTGTGCCTTGGAATGAGTCCTCAGTTACGGCCCCGATTTTGGGTTCCGCCGGATTTGGGGCTGTGTTAAATTTGACAGAAGGAGCCTGTGGCTTTAACACTTCTGACCATGGTGTAGCTATTTGACACCTGGCAACAGAAAGAGAGAAAGTAGCCCATGTTCCTGTCCCAACCTGGAAAGGATGGGACATGTCTTGGTTGACTAAGTGGCTTCCAAACCTTGGGTGGCTTAGAGGACTTGTAATGATGTTAATAGACTAATATTGCTTCTTTTCTGCTCCTGTATACCCTGCTTAACACAATGCCTGCAAAATATGATGCATAAAATGATGTTACGAATGATTCGGCCCCAGATTACAGCACTGACATGAGAATACCAGCCAGTACCTTGGGACGAGCCGAAAGGCTGTCCAAAAGAAGAGTAGGGAATGAAGGAATGGGTTTCCCAAACCCCAAAACTGACTGTGCAGGCAGTTTTTAAACTGCACCAAAATCCCCATTTCTCCTTAGCTAAAATGCATAAACTTCAGCCATTGAGCAAATGCAAAACAAGAACACAGCTTATCAGTTTGACGGCAAGACTGGCCTTGACTCTAGCAGTAGAACAGACACAGACATATCTTATGTTCTGAACACAAATGATGCAGAGACCCAAGTCTGGGACTAACGCCAGAGCATGTTCTCGGAAGTAGTGACCTCTTGCTCCAAGATAGGAGTAGGAGTAGGTGTCATTTTGACTTCCTTCCTCCTGTCCCGGAGCAACGCAGACCCAATCGGTGAACTCTAATAAGGCTGCACAACATGCTAGGGAATGTATTCAGAAGGGACTCGTAACGGTGTCCTATATGCCAGGTAATGAAATTCCTGCTGATGTATTGTCCAAGATTGTATCAAGGGATCAACACTGTACCTATGTACGGAAGTTGGGTTTGTACTGATATTGTACGAACACGCTGCCCAGTGATGTTCACAGAAAGGGGGAGGTTGTTGGTTTCTGCTTCCTTCACTGTGCAGCGAAGTGCTTGTCACGGGACAATGTTTTGCATTCCACAGTCAGTGCACTGTTGGGTTTCCCACGGGAATGGGAGACTGGATGTGACGTACACTGGTTTCCTGTTTTTCACTGTTCTCTCGGTGTTCTTTGTTTCCGTGGAGAAGGAGTTGCTTCTCTGCTCTCGCAGAGGCAAGATGCATGCTTGTAATCTCTCAGCATTGAAGTGTAAATAAAGTTAAGCATGTGGCATGTACTGCTCATCCTTCCGCTGTGTACAGGAGTCTGCAATCACAACAGAAACAACCAGTGGCTGTGCATGTGGCTACTGGGAATTCAGTTCCTGGAAAGAAGCCACTGTGAGAAACTTGATGGTGGACTGTGGATCTGATCCAGCCATGGCTCTCTTTATTTTTGTATTGGTGGCCTGTGGTGAGTGGGTGCAAATTCACTGCTGCTTACACTCACCAACATAGCAGAGCTCCAACATCTTTAATAGCTGTAATGTAGGAAGTGTAGTAAGTGGTGTTGGCATGGGGATATACTGGTGAGGACATATACACCTATTGAAATTGCTGGTACTGCTGCTGATAATGCATGCAAGCAAAGAATGACAGATGGTGAGGGATGACTGGAATAATAGTCCCAACAACACTGGGCATGGGGAGGGCATAGATTCCTCAGTCCTGTTTTACCTAGGCATGCAAAGAGATTGAATGTGAACCCTTCTTCATGAAAGAGTGTGCTGTACAACTAAGATATAGCTCCCAGGTGGAGACAGGCCATGAATCAGGAAACTGCAGGGGATATTGCAGTTTATTTTTTGATGTTAGCCTTCTCATAGTTGAAACAGCTGTGGTGGTGGCACAGTGGAAGGCAGTGAGGATGGAGAGGCCACCTGAGTGTTTTGTGTTCTGAGCCAGCTGTTCTGTTTAGAGTTACAGGACAGGAACTCCAGGCATGTCCCTCTTGTATATTGCAAAAAGGGTGTGTGTGTGTTTTGGGACTGGTTCTGTGGTTCAAAATTCTGAACTGCTGGTGTCTCTTGAATGCTCCTAAGCCCTATATACTAGAAAGAGAAGGGGTATAACTCAGTTGTATAACTTGTGTGTGCAAAAGGCACTAACTTCAATTCCTAGCATCTCCAGGTAGGGCTGGGAATGTTCCTCGTTGGAAATCACTGTCAGTCAGAGCAGATAGTACCAAGCTACATGGACCAGTAGTCAGAGTCAGTATAAGGCAGCTTCCGGTCTTCCTAAACAATGCTTACTCTTCCATATCTTGAATAGGAGAAATGCATGGACAAGCCCGGCCCCAAATTGGACAGCCGCACGGACACATGCTTTGTGAACTGTGTGGAGCGCTTCATTGAAACCAGTCAGTTCATTCTCTTTTTTTAAAAAAAATAATATTTATTACTTTTAAACACTACAAAAAAGGGAAAAAAACAAAAAAACCCAATACAATACAATATAAAAACATTACACAACACTAACACAATAAACTAAACAAAACAAGACAAAGACAGTTTAAGACATCATACACACATCATACAATTTCAATATCTTGTCTTTCATTCACTTGTTTCAACTACCTCCTCACACCTCCCTTTTTGTATTCCACTTCTATTAATTGTTTCAGCAATTCCTTTCCATCTTCCTCTGTTTTCTGTCATATAATTATCTTAACATATTTTAACCTTATTTTCCCTTTAATACTCTAATAATCTATTTGTACTTAATTCCTTATAACATTTCTACTAAAGCCATATAACTTCATTCCAACATTTTTCTAACACTCATTAATTTTACAATATTTCTATAAATAGTCTTTAAACTTTTTCCAGTCTTCTTCCACCATCTCTTCTCCCTGGTCTCGGATTCTGCCAGTCATTTCCGCCAGTTACATATAGGCCATCAACCTGGTGATCTTCTGTCCGATGCTCTTAGCTCTTTTCCAAGTCCCTTCTGCAAGTCTTCTTCATATTTATACAAAAACTTCACTTTGTCTTCTACTGATCTTATTTTTATTTTCCTTCCTTTGAGGCTGAAGAGTAGACCTTGGGGAAGCTTCCACCTAAAAATGTTTTTATTCCTTCTCGACAGGGCAACCAAATCTCTGTAGTTAGACCTAGGATCCAAAAGGTATTTCGGGACGTCTTTAAGAATTTCCACTCTTGACTGTTCTAGGTTCTTCTGGTAGTGCCAACAGTCTCTTATTCTGTTCTTCTCTTTTTTCCCTCCTCTTCCAAGTCTGAAGGCCCTCACAATTTTAATCTCTTCTTGACCCAAGTCCAAGTCCCAAAAATCAGCAAATTCCTGTGTGAGGAAATCTATCAAACTTTCCTTCTCCAGTTCAGGTAGGGCTCTGATCCTCAAATTCATCTGTTTTTCTTTAAATTCAATCATAGCAGACATCAACTTATGGTCATCAAGTCTCTCTCCAATTGTGTTACTTTACGTTCAGCAGCAACGGCTTTCTCCCTAGCTTCCTCCGCAGTCTGCCATGTCAAAGTAGATTCCTGTATCAATTTCTGGATGGTTTCTGTATTGATGTTCACCCTTTGTCCCAAATTATTTATACTTTCTGTATTTAAATCGATTTTAGTAGTTGCCACATCCACCTTCTTGTTAAGCTGTTCCAGTGAATCATTTATCTTACTTAATGCAACCACTAAGGCTTCTTCTGTCAACATTCCTCTTGATTTTGAATATGCTGGTACTTTTGCCATAACACTTAACCGATTCAAGGTCAGTCCCAGAATCTCACAGCTTTTTATCTTGCAGCTGGAAATTCCCCCAGCCCAGCTCTTGTAACAGTTTCAAAGGCTTCCTCTAGAGAGAAACGGTTTCTATTTGTATTAGTAAGTAATGCCCTCTTTTAAACACAGCTCAAACAATGAAGTTAGTTTCAATTTTCGGTTGCTTTTGCTCCTTTTTGAAAGCAGACGGAGACAGTAGAAACAATGTATTTCTCTTATTAACTAGCTGTCAACGAACGTTCTAATCGCTGTCAGTGAACATTCCAAAAAACGTCAGTCCTGCTAGCAGCCCGTTCCCAGGGTCTGAGCGGCGGTATTTTAACTCTCTTCGCTCTCTCCCGCAGGCATATTCAGTTCACAATTTCCCCCCTTCTCCTGCCTCCAAGGGGGGGTTTAATGTTCTTTACTGATGGAAATTTGGTCCTTTACAATAGACTTTTCAAGACTTCAGCTTGCAACCTCATTGCTTCAGTCTATTTACAAAAGGGGAAGGCGGACTTCCTGTATTGAACCTCCCCGTTACGATGCCAAATTAAACGTTTAAAGATCCAATTCTCCCGCTTCAGCTCTACTCACGGGTAGTTACTTTAGAGTCAAATTGTCCACAGGAAAAAGTCAGTGCTCTCCGGCAACAGCTATGCGGCTTCGCTCCGTGGAAAAAGCAGACGATTCGAAGCACCGTGCCGCTCACCCCACGTCGCTCCGGATCCCCGAAATCGGGTTTCCCCGTGAGTAGGGAAGGCGCAAAAGGTGCCCACCGAATCCCACGTTCACAGGCTTCACCAGCCTGTGATTTTTAACGGGTCTCCGCCTTCGCTGTGGCGGCCAGACCCAAATTCCCACGGGGCAAATTCCTCCCGATCAGAGGAATTCCACCATTACCAGAGGCGCCAACCCGGAAGTCCCCCGTCAGTTCATTCTCAACCGACTGGAGCATACACACAAATCCAAGTCGCCCTTCTCCGAAAACCTCTCTGACTGATTTGGGTGCTGCAGTGCCTCAGTTTCCTTCCTTAATGAGAAACCAACCTACTGAATGAGAGAAGAGGAGGAGGTGGAGAACAAGGAGAACAAGCAGAAGAAAGGATCAAAAGTTGTGAAGGCCGTTGGCCTCCACATTCAGGACAGACTTCTGGGTTTTCTGGCCAACGTGAGCAGTTCTGGTTTAAAATTCCCATCTTGTGGACTTCTGGGTTAGCGCCATCGGCGAATGGCGGAGTTCCTCCGGCCGGAGGAACGGGTTCCGTGGAAACTGGGTCTTCCCGCCGCGGCGAAGGTGGGGACCCGCTAGAAATCCCAGGTGGAGGAAGCCTGGGAACGTGGGGTTCGGCACGGCACCAGGAGCGCCTCCCCTACTCGCGGGGAACCCCATTTTGGGGCTCTGGAGCAAAGTTGGGTGAGCGGCGCGGTGCTGCAAACTGATTGCTACTTTCACGGAGGGAAGCCGCATAGCCATTGCCGGAGAGCGCTGACTTTTTCCTGTCGACAATTGGACTCTAAACAAGTACCCATGAGTAAAAACAGAAAATTGGATCAAGAAACATCCTAATTTGGCACTGAAGCGGGAAGGTTCAAAACAGGAAGTCCGCCTTCCGCTTTTTGTAAATAGACTGAAGCAAAAACCTTGTAAGCTAATAGCCTGGAAAGTTGTTTGTAAAGGTCAAAATTTCCTTCATCTATAACCACTAAAACCCCCTCGGAAGCAGGAGAAAAGGGGGGGGGATTTGACTGTTTAAGCCTGCAGGAGAGGGAGTAAAGAAAAATAAGTTTCCACCGTCTCAAACCTGGGAACGGGGTGTCAGAGACAGAAATTGTTGGAAACGTCCATTGACTGTGAATGGAACATTTTGACAGATAGCTAAAAAAGAGAAACAAACTGATTCCAATGTTGCCTTCTGCATTCTAAAGAAACAAAATATTTGAAAATTGAAAGTAACTTTCTTTTGTTGGACATGCTTTAAAAAGATGGATACAAATAGAAATTGTCTCCTCTAGAGGGAGCTTGTCAAATTGTTGCTGCAGTTTACTTGGCGACTTTACAGCTGCGAGATTAAGATCGTGGGACCAGTCTTTTGACCTTGAATAAAAATATATTGGGAGGAAGTTTTGGTGCTTGCTTTTTGCAAGACAAATGCTTTGCTGGAGCAGTTGCATGAGAAGATGGATTTGATGAATGAGAAGTTGGATTTGATGACTGCTGTAGTCAGTGAATGTGGACAAATAGGGAATACTGACACAGAAATCATACAGGGACCAACTCAGGAAACGGGTTTGACTGGGCAAGTGCAAGGGCAGATGATAATGGAGGAGGTTGCGGCTGCACCTCAAGCAATTCAAATGGAGAGATCTAAAGCCCTGCAGGAGCATAAGCCGCTGTTTTGGAAGATTGAATTTGGAGTGGGCCAGGGGGAGCCTGGAGCTGAGGAGGCTCTTAACTTTGGAGGGACTTTGAAATATGCTGTTAAATATTTTTTGGATTATATTGATGACTGTGGGGAGCGGGACTGTGGGAAATGGGCTGATCTGATGAGGGGAGTCTTGAGGTGCAAATAAATTTACCTTCGGGTAAATATAAATTGCCGTCCAGTCACGCTTCCTCTGGGCAGCTCTGCTTGGAAGCGCTGACCTGGCAGGATAGTAGCAGAGTAAATGCAGCGGTCCTGAGTCCATGTGAGAAAGGGATAAATTAAGTCCAAAGACAGATCGGTTCTTATCTCTAGAAGTGTTTATTTACAAGCCATAAATCAGTCTCTTCCATCAGAGTTTTCCTGCATTCTCCGTGCTTCCAAAAGCACACCGATTCACAGCCTCTCCGTTGAGCTGTGTCTCTCAGGCAGAATCGAAAGGAACTTTTCCTACAGGCTGTGACGCACTCCCCTGCGTCAAGCTCCTCCCAGATACAGGACACCACAGAGTTTTAACCCTGCTTGTTCCAAACTCCACAGGGAGATGGAGACAATTATGGGCTGGAATCCACCAGAGACCTACTCCTCATTGAGAAAGGAAAGAAATCAAGAAAGAGACAAACAAAAGACAAGGAAAAGTGCAAGTATAAACAAGAAGAAGAAGATCTGCAGAAGGGGCATGGAAGAGATTTAAGAGCCTCGGACATAAGACTACCAGGTTGATGGACTAGATGGAATGGACAGTAAGGACTGACATAACCCGAGACCAGGAAGAAGGGACGTTGGATGAAAATTGGAAGAAAGTCTATAAAGAAAAAATTTATTTTGGGAATTAGTGTAAAATTAATGAATATTAGGGAAAATGTTGGAATGAAACTCTCTGGCTTTAGTAGAAATGATATAAGGAGTTATGTATAAATAAGCATTAAGTTTTAAGTTTTAAGGTATTTTATGGTAAGATAAGGTTAAATAAAGTAAGGCAAATTGAATAACAGAATATGGTGAAAGATGGAAAGGATTTGCTGAGTTAATTAATAGGTTAGATTGTCAAGATAAATTATTCAATAATAATTGAAAAAGAGGGAAAGAATTTGCTGAAATAATTAATTAAGCTAGAATACAAAAAGGGAGGTGTGAGGAGGTCAAGGAAACAAGCAAATGAAAGATAAGATATGTAATATGGGATTTGTATTTTTCTTTTTTGATTTTGTTGTGTTGTATTGGTTTTATGTATCTTTTTTCTTTTTTTCTTTTTTCTTTTTCTTCTCTTTTTTGTAATTTTGAAAATTCTTAATAAATATCATTAAAAAAATAAAAATAAAATTCCCATCTTGTGAACATTTAGCAGTCAGACAAGTGAAGCCTTGCTGATTCACGTGGGCTTGTGCTGCACAGGTTTTTAAAATTTTGCTGTTGAATAACAAGAGCTTCATAGCAGAACTGTAGCATCAAACAACCAGTGGTGTGACCAGGGAAGCACACCTATCAATATTCAATCATTTCCTCCATTTTGAAATGAAGGGAGCTGGGAAGTTTCAGACATGAATGTTGTTCCTGGGAAAAGCAAAGGTGACTTTTAAAATGGTATTGTGTTTTAGCACGGCTGATATAAATTGCTCACCTGCAGCTTGAACATGTGGCTGAGCTGACCCTTTTGTAAATCGCAACTAGTGTTGCAGTTGAACAAAGGGAGGCTGACTTTGCTTTTTAAATGTGCCATTTAAGGTGCATATTCAAGCCCTCCTTTACATAGCTAGGAAGAAGTAACCCCAGAGGACATGGGAACTGAATACCATTCATCTGGTCATGTAAATGTTTCACTTACCAAGTACAAAAGTCAATTTTAACTTTCTCCATTAATTCCTTTCCTGCTGATCAGTGAAATAAACATCAAATAGATTCATTTTAAACTGCCTGTTGAGTCGGTGGTGATTTCTTCTGCTTTGATTGCTAGGGATTTAGAAATAGGAATGCTGTTGCTAGCAGTTATGGTGTTCTGGAATATGAGAATGCTGTGCTGTTAAAAGATAGTTTGAAATTCTCTTCTCACTGTCTGTTAGAGAAGCAGTCTCTGAGTTAAGCATACTAAGAGATACATCAATTGCTGGTAAGTCTCCACAAGTTATTAGTCCTCACCTCAAACAGTTTTTATAACTAGCTATCCACTCATGTATATTACAAATGTGTGTTTCCCCTCACAAAAAAACCCATGTTTGGATAGCTTCTCTTCTGTCTGGTCTAAATAGATCTTTACTTGCCACAAGAGACCACTTCAATAGTTGCATAGATACTGGCTAAGCCATTAATCAATTAATGCATAGGAGAGTATTGACCACACTGACTGGCAGCAGGGTTTTCAACAGGGTGTCTCCCAGCCTTACCCGGAGATGCTGGGGATTGAGCTTGAGGCCTTCTGTGGGCAGCACAGAGGCTGTTCCCATGAGCTACAGTTCTTTATGTTGCATATGTATGCTGGCGAGAGAGGAGGGACAGCCCACTTATTTTCTAGGTTGAGCAGAGAGAGTGTACTCCATGCCTCCTCACTCAGTTTAATGACTATAATGTGCCTTGAATTCCTTGTTGCTTAAGGTTACCGGACTGCAGCTTAAATATGAGGCTGCTGTAAATGCATCAGGCTTGTCTTTGAAAGATTGCTTAATATGGAAAGGCAAAGGCAGCCTACTAACAAAGTTTGCTCGTTTAAAAGTTCCTTATGAGTCCAATACCACGATAGATGAAGCCAAACTCAGCGACTTGTCTCTCAGAGGTATCTGCCCTGTAATGTTTCAGATCAGGAGGATAACACTACACATACCAGACCTGTTTTATTAGCCTACCACATATTGCAGAATTTGCGCAAATGCAGAACCTCTTGAGTCTTCCAAACACTGGTTTGCTGTTCTGCCCAGAAGTGAGAGTGAGAAATCAAAGCTTCGGTTTCTGCATTGGGTGAAGTTTTACTTTTAAGGCTTTGGCGGATGCCTGAGCTGCAAGCAATATTGCAGGGTTGGGAAACCTGTGACTCTCCAGGTATTGTTAGACTACAACTTCTACAATTTTGATGACTGGGCAATGTTGGCTAGGGCTGATAAGATCTGGAGTCCTCAGATGCCCTATACTTTATCTGCTTCACCTGCTTTATGTGGATGTGTAGCAGATGCTGGTTCTTGGCTGTATATTTTTTTTCAAAATTACTGTCCTAATGTATTTGAGCTGGTCTGATTTCTTGTCCAGTCCACACGTAGAAGGATGTAGAAGGTTGGCAACCCCTGATAATACTTTAAAGAGAAGGTTTTTTTAAGTCACTTAAAATGCATTGTCCTTACATTCAGAAAGCGGTAGAACACTGCTGTTGTTAAGATCAGGCATGTAAATAGAGTAGCAGCTGCAGTCTCATGAGAGACTTGCATACTGAGTTAAAAACAATTACGTTTTACAGAACTTCTGTGCATTCTGATTCTGAAGTACACCAGTGTAGAGCTCATTCAAGAGCTGAACTCATTGCTTACCGTATTTTTCGCACCATAGGACGCACTGGACAATAGGACGCACCTTGTTTTAGAGGGGGGAGAACAAGAAAAAAAAATTCTCCCCCTCTCTGCCCAGCGCCCCTTCAGCGAAGCGGCAGGAGGCGCTGCGCAGAGAGGGGGAGAATTTCCCCCCTCTTGTTTTCCCGCTCCTGCTATAGCCACGCGTCACCTCTCCAGCCGGGAGAGGATTTGTGGGGGGCTTCTTTAGCCCCACACGCGCGCTCTCGGCTGGAGAGGTGGTGCGCGGCTAAAGAGGCTCCTGCCATAGCTGCGCGTCAGATCTCCAGCCGGGAGAGGGTCGCGGGGCTATGGCTTCTTTTGCCTCGCGCGCGCGCTCTCCCAGCTGGAGAGGTGACACACAGCTATAGAGGCTCCAGCCATAGCCGTGCGTCACCTCTCCAGCCGGGAGAGGGTCGCAGGGGGCTGCCTTAGCTCCGCACACGCTCTCCCTGCTGGAGAGGTGACGCGCGGCTATAGAGGCTCCTTCTATAGCCGCGCGTCACCTCTCCAGCCGGGAAAGGGTAGCGGGGCTATGGCATTTTCGCTCCATAGGATGCACACACATTTCCCCTTCATTTTTGAAGGGGAAAAAGTGCGTCCTATAGAGCGAAAAATATGGTATATCTTTTTTTTATCAGTGGGGCACTTTACATGATAGAGCCAAGCTTCTCCATACCCCAAGTGGTCTGCTGTCCATGCCAGCTTGTCCTTGTGTTCTCATGTGTCTTCCCTTAATCTGTGTTCTTTAAAATGACCCAAAGGAAGAAAACACAGGGAGAAACCCTCCTCTCTCTTGCACACTCTTATCTGTCCACATACTAGTCCTCTTGCTCATACACATACAGGTGAAACTTGGAAAATTAGAATATCGTGGAAAAGTTCATTTATTTCAGTAATTCAACTTAAAAGGTGGAACTAATATATGAGATAGACTCATGACATGCAAAGCGAGATATGTCAAGCCTTTATTTGTTATAATTGTGATGATCATGGCGTATAGCTGATGAAAACCCCAAATTAACAATCTCAGAAAATTAGAATATTAAATGAAATCAGCAAAACAAGGACTGCAAATAGAGCAATATTGGACCTCTGAGAAGTAGAAGCATGCATATTTACTCAGTACTTGGTTTGGGCCCCTTTTGCATCAATTACTGCCTCAATGTGGCGTGGCATGGATGCTATCAGCCTGTGGCACTGCTGAAGTGTTATGGAAGACCTCTGGGACATTGCTGCTGCTGCTGCTGCTGCTGCTGCTGCTCTCGTGAGTGCTGGGAAGACTGCTCCCTTTCCTGCCAACTCCATCGGGCCTAGGGGGCGGGGCCTGCACTCACTGCCACAGTTTAGAGGCCTGAGCAGCTCCCTGAAGCAAGTGACAAAAATGGTTTTAAGTGCTTTTAATTTGCTGCTCCTTAAATGGTGGGTTTAAAAAAAATATTATTATATTATTTTATTATTTTATTTCTGCTTGGGGTGGGATAAGTTGTAGTGATCAGGTGGGATTGCTATGAGGAATTATAACAAATATAGAGTAAGCCATCTGTGTCAGCAGTGAAAGCATTGCGTTGACTGGGTTTAAACTATTTTGATATGATTTTTGATCAATCCACACCTCTGCATCCCTGTTCCATTTCTCTTGCTTGACAAGTCACATACACAGCCCAGCTGCCAGTTGCTTCGCCAGGCAGGCATCCTGGGTCATCAAAGACAGTGGGCAGTTTTTTTTAAGTAGCCTTTCCAATATGTTAATCTCAGGATGTTGATCTTAGGGGCTGGAAATAGTTTCACAGGAAGGTGATAAAGATGCCTACCTCCTTGCCATCCTTCCATCCTGTAATGGTTCTAGGGGTTGCTCGTGCGTAAGTTGCCGCCACTCCTGGCTAGGTTGCCTGGTTGAACCCTTTCTGTCTGGACAGCCTCTCACCCGTGGCTGTCTCAATCGCTGGCAGAATCCGTCAGTGGGCGTTTCTTGAACTTCTTCCAGCAAAGAAGTTCTTTGACGCCAAGTCTCCTCCTACTCTCCCTGCACGGAGGTCTTCTGCGCAGGGAGGGTGTGGGCAGAGGAGGACCCGTGCTCTCCCCGCTGGTCTCCGGCGAGGAGTCCTGGAGCCTCCTCTCCGATTCCCCCATCCGCCCCCCTTCTCCACTGGTGTTACGCTGATTAGCTTCCCCAGCCTCTCTCCCTACTGGGACCCTCTCCGGCATCCCTCCGGAGCCTTCCCTCCGCCTCTGGCTCCGATGGCAGTTCCCTGACACATCCTCTCCAGTTTATTCCTGTTTATGATCTCCGGAGTTTCTCTAGTCCTCTTTTATTTACTCTCAGATTATGTATGCATGCTCAGAGTAGTCTTTGTAGTTATAAGAATTTCTTTTTATCTAACTTTGTCCCCACGTGGGGTTTGTTGAAATGCTCAGAAGAAATCTGATTGGTTCTTACAAACACTCTGTAAAAAGTTCTTTTGTGAATAAAACGACCTGGGCCGGAGGGTGGACCGGAATTATTATTATACGCACTCCTCCCAGAGTCTTGCTGGTTCAAGCCTCTGTGTGTGTTCTTCTTAATCAGAGTTCAATCCTTCCTTTACACATCAATAAGTATTTAGTTACTTGCTTTGTTTTTGTTTTTATTATTTTGTTAAGTTATTATATAGTTTGTATTTAGCTTTTTAAGGGGAAGGGTCAGGGCTGCCTGGCAGTGGGCCTCAGCCAATAGAATGGCTGGGGCAGGTTCCACAGGGGAAGATGTATTGGGACACCCGATCTCAGTGATCACGGGCAGCAGGAGGAGTTACGCTAAGACCAGACAATGTCATTACCGAGGAGGCAGGCTTAGTCGTTGTTTGAGGACTATCCCTGCCTCCAGGTCTGGTCCTGACCGGAAGGATACTGGAATCAGCAAGGGAAACCCACATGACCTGAAAGTGTTGCTGTGCAATGCCAAGTCAATGATGAATAAAACCACTGCCATCCACGACCTGATTGTGGATGGAGGATTTGACCTGGCATGTGTGACACAGACCTGGTTGGATGAAGCAGATGGGCCTGTCCTTGCCGCTGCTTGCCCACCAGGTTTCTCTTACGCACAGCAACCCAGGTCATGTGGGCGGGGAGGGGGGGGGGTTGCAGTGATTTTTAGGAAGTCATTAGTCTGCACCAGGCGTCCCATTGGGAAGACCCAGTTTTCTGAGTGCATGTTCTGGAAGTTGGGCAATAGGGGCAGTACAGGATTCATTTTGGTGTACCGACCTCCCTGCTGCACCAAGGATTCCCTGCCCGAGCTGCTTCAGGTCGTGGCAGATATGCTCCTGGAGACACCTAGTTTGGTTGTCCTGGGGGATTTTAACATCCATGGCGACACGACCTTACAAGGGGCCACTCGGGACTTCGTGGAAAGCATGGCCTCCATGGGGCTGTCCCTGAATAAGTTTGGCCCAACTCATAGCTGCGGACAAGCCGTAGACTTGGTGTTTACTTCCATTGATATTGGTGATCTGAAATTAACTAAAAGTGAAACAAAAGAAGTGCCATGGTCAGATAACTTCCTGGTGCAACTGGACTTCTCTGCAACCCTTCCCCTCTGCAAGGAGGTGGGACCAATTTGGATGGTCCGCCCCCGCTACTTAATGGATCCAATTGGCTTCCAGAGAGTGGTAGATGTTTTATCCCAAGTTGATGGCCTTTCAGCTGATTCCCTGGTGGCACGCTGGAATGCGGAGTTAACCAGGGCTATTGACTGTCCGGCTCCGAAGCGCCCTCTCTGATTGCATGGAGCCCAGACAGGCCCGTGGTTTTCCCTGGAGCTGAGGGCGATGAAACAATCACTGAAAAAGCTAGAGCGCCGGTGGCAGAAAACTCATTCTGAATCAGACCGGACACAGGCTAGAGCTCAACGTCGAGCCTACCAAGTGGCGACAGCGAAGAGGGCCTTCTTTGCCACCTGTATTGCATCTGCAGAAAACAACAGCAGGAGACTTTTTCAGGTGGTTCGCAATCTATCGGAACCACCTGCACCACCTGGGCCTGGTAGTGACCCCAGGATCTCCTGCGATGCTTTTGCAAAGTTTTTTGCAGATAAAGTCGCTCAGGTTCAGAAGGGCCAGGGCAGGAGAGTGCTAGAGTTCTGTCTAGTCTTGTTACATGGGATCAATTCCAATCTGTTACCTCTGAGGATGCGGCTGGGGGATGGACTCTGCGGGGTGGTAAATGCTTCCCTCTGTGAGGGAGCCTTCCCAGACCCGCTGAAAGAGGCGGTCATTAAACCGCTTCTTTAAAAACTTCTTTAGACCCGGCCAATATGGCCAACTATCACCCAGTCTCAAATCTACCATTCTTAGGCAAGGTGATTGAGCGGGTGGTTGCTGAACAACTCCAGGCACGCCTGGAGGATGCGGACCATTTGGATCCCTTCCAATCGGGATTCAGGCCTCATCATGGGATTCAGGCTTCATCATGAGTGTTCAGACTCCTGGGCTCTCACTTGTGGGGTGCCTCAGGGTTCCATCCTCTCCCCCATGCTTTTTAATATCTACCGTATATGAAGCTGCTGGGAGAGATCATCAGGGGGTTTGGGCTGGGTGTTCATCAGTATGCAGATGACACCCAGCTCTACCACTCCTTTAAATCGGAACCAGTGAAGGCGGTGAAGGTCCTGTGTGAGTGCCTGGAGGCGGTTGGAGGATAGATGGCGGCTAACAGATTGAGGTTGAATCCTGACAAGACAGAAGTACTGTTTTGGGGGGATAGGGGGCGGGCTGGTGTGGAGGATTCCCTGGTCCTGAATGGGGTAACTGTGCCCCTGAAGGACCAGGTGTGCAGCCTGGGAGTCATTTTGGACTCACAGTTGTCCATGGAGGCGCAGGTTAATTCTGTGTCCAGGGCGGCTGTCTACCAGCTTCACCTAGTACGCAGGCTAAGACCCTACCTGCCCGCAGACTGTCTCACCAGAGTGGTGCATGCTCTAGTTTTTCTCCTGCTTGGACTACTGCAATGCGCGTGGGGCTACCTTTGAAGGCTACCTTTATCTACGGGGGGCTACCTTTGAAGGTGACCCAGAAACTGCAATTAATCCAGAATGCGGCAACTAGACTGGTGACTGGGAGTGGCCGCCGGGACCAGATAACACCGGTCCTGAGAGATCTGCATTGGCTCCCAGTATGTTTCCGAGCACAATTCAAAGTGTTGGTGCTGACCTTTAAAGCCCTAAACGGCCTCGGTCTTGTATACCTGAAGGAACGTCTCCACCCCCATCGTTGAGCCTGGATACTGAGGTCCAGCGCTGATGGCCTTCTGGCGGTTCCCTCATTGCGAGAAGTGAGGTTACAGGGAACCAGGCAGAGGGCCTTCTCGGTAGTGGCGCCCACCCTGTGGAAATAAGCAGCTATCTTCTTTTTAAAAGACATCTGAAGGCAGCCCTGTTTAGGGAAGTTTTAATATTTAATGCTGTATTGTTTTTAACATTTGATTGGGAGCCTCCCAGAGTGGCTGGGGAAACTCAGCCAGATGGGCGGGGTTTAAATAAATTATTATTATTATTATTATTACTACTACTACTACTACTACTACTACTACTACTTCTACTACTACTACTACTTCTACTACTACTACTACTACTACTACTACTATTATAAGACCAGGATGCTTCAATAGCAGCCTTCAGCTCTTCTGCATTGCTCGGTCTCATGCCTCTCATCTTTCTCTTGGCAATGCCCCATAGATTCTCTATGGGGTTCAGGTCAGGCGAGTTTGCAGGCCAATCAAGCACAGTAATCCCATGGTCACTGAACCAGGTTTTGGTACTTTTGGCAGTGTGGGCAGGTGCCGAAGAGTCCTGCTGGAAAATGAAGTCAGCATCCCCATAAAGCTCGTCTGTGGAAGGAAGCATGAAGTGCTCCAAAATCTCCTGGTAGACGACTTCCTGGTTGGTCACCCTTTTATGGAGGACAGGAACTCTTTCAGCTGAAAGAGCTCTGCGCACTGAGGCTGGGGGTGACTGCAAGAGCAAGGTGAAACTAATATATGAGACAGACTCATGACATGCAAAGCGAGATACGTCAAGCCTTTATTTGTTATGTTGTTGTTTAGTTGTTTAGTCGTGTCCGACTCTTCGTGACCCCATGGACCAGAGCACGCCAGGTACTCCTCTCTTCCACTGCCTCCCGCAGTTTGGTCAGACTCATGTTTGTAGCTTCGAGAACACTGTCCAACCATCTCATCCTCTGTCGTCCCCTTCTCCTTGTGCCCTCCATCTGTCCCAACATCAGGGTCTTTTCCAGGGAGTCTTCTCTTCTCATGAGGTGGCCAAAGTATTGGAGCCTCAGCTTCACGATCTGTCCTTCCAGTGAGCACTGAGGGCTGATTTCCTTAAAAATGGATCGGTTTGATCTTCTTGCAGTCCATGGGACTCTCAAGAGTCTCCTCCAGCACCATAATTCAAAAGCATCAATTCTTTGGCAATCAGCCTTCTTTATGGTAGTTTACTTCTTTGTGGGAGTTTACTATAGATCCCCAAGCCAAACGGAGGACATAGATGATGCCTTCCTGGAACAGATGGCCAAGCATGCAAAAGGAAGGGAGATAGTAGTAATGGGGGACTTCAATTACCCGGATATTTGTTGGATGTCAAACTCAGCCAAGAGCATAAGGTCAAACAGATTCCTCACTGGCCTTGCAGACAACTTCATTGTCCAGAAAGTGGGAGAAGCAACAAGAGGAACAGCCATTTTAGATCTGGTCCTAACCAATGTTGATGACCTGGTTAGTGGGGTAGAAGTGGAAGGATCATTAGGCGCGAGTGATCATGCTCTTCTGAAGTTTACTATACAGCGGAAAGGAGCAACCAAGCATACTAGGACTCAGTTTCTTGACTTTAAGAAAGCCGACTTCCTAAAACTTAGGGAAGTGCTGGGTGAGATCCCATGGACAGTAATACTAAAAGGAAAGGGAGTTCATGATGGCTGGGAGTTTGTTAAGAGGGAGATAGTAAAAGCACAACTTCAGGCAATACCAATGAGACGGAAACATGGAAGGTGCCTAAAGAAGCCAGGGTGGCTATCTAAAGAACTTTTAACTGAGTTAAGATTAAAAAAGGATGCGTACAAAAAATGGAAAAGGGGGGAAACCACCAAAGAGGAATTCAAACAAATAGCCAGCACGTGTAGACACAAAGTCAGAAAAGCTAAAGCACAGAATGAACTCAGGCTTGCTAGAGAGGTTAAAAGCAACAAAAAAGGCTTTTATGGGTATGTTCGTAGCAAAAGGAAGAACAAAGAAACAGTGGAGTCACTCAGAGGAGAAGATGGTGAAATGCAAACAGGGGACACAGAAAGGGCTGAACTCCTTAATGCCTTCTTTGCCTCAGTCTTCTCCGATAAAGAAAACAATGCCCGACCTGAAGAATTTGGAACAAATGATTCAGCAGAGGAAACACAGCCCAGAATAACAAAGGAGATAGTACAAGAATACTTGGCTAGTCTAGATGTATTCAAGTCTCCAGGGCCAGATGAACTGCATCCAAGAGTATTAAAAAAACTGGCAGATGTGATCTCAGAACCACTGGCAGTCATCTTTGAGAATTCCTGGAGAACAGGCGAAGTCCCGGCAGACTGGAGGAGGGCAAATGTTGTCCCTATTTTCAAAAAGGGGAAAAGAGAGGACCCAAATAATTACCGCCCAGTCAGTCTGACATCAATACCAGGGAAGATTCTGGAGCAGATCATTAAGCAAACAGTCTGTGAGCACCTAGAAAGGAATGCTGTGATCACCAATAGTCAGCATGGATTTCTGAAAAATAAGTCATGTCAGACTAACCTGATCTCGTTTTTTGACAGAATTACAAGCCTGGTAGATGAAGGGAATGCAGTGGATGTAGCCTACCTTGATTTCAGCAAGGCATTTGACAAGGTGCCCCATGATATTCTTGTAAAGAAGCTGGTAAAATGCGGTCTTGACTATGCTACCACTCAGTGGATTTGTAACTGGCTGACTGACCGAACCCAAAGGGTGCTCATCAATGGTTCCTCTTCATCCTGGAGAAGAGTGACTAGTGGGGTGCCACAGGGTTCTGTCTTGGGCCCGGTCCTATTCAACATCTTTATCAACGACTTGGATGATGGACTCAAGGGCATCCTGATCAAATTTGCAGATGACACCAAACTGGGAGGGGTGGCTAACACCCCAGAGGACAGGATCACACTTCAAAATGACCTTGACAGATTAGAGAACTGGGCCAAAACAAACAAGATGAATTTTAACAGGGAGAAATGTAAAGTATTGCACTTGGGCAAAAAACATGAGAGGCACAAATACAAGATGGGTGACACCTGGCTTGAGAGCAGTACATGTGAAAAGGATCTAGGAGTCTTGGTTGACCACAAACTTGACATGAGCCAACAGTGTGACGCGGCAGCTAAAAAAGCCAATGCAATTCTGGGCTGCATCAATAGGAGTATAGCATCTAGATCAAGGGAAGTAATAGTGCCACTGTATTCTGCTCTGGTCAGACCTCACCTGGAGTACTGTGTCCAGTTCTGGGCACCACAGTTCAAGAAGGACACTGACAAACTGGAACGTGTCCAGAGGAGGGCAACCAAAATGGTCAAAGGCCTGGAAACGATGCCTTATGAGGAACGGCTAAGGGAGCTGGGCAAGTTTAGCCTGGAGAAGAGGAGGTTAAGGGGTGATATGATAGCCATGTTCAAATATATAAAAGGATGTCACATAGAGGAGGGAGAAAGGTTGTTTTCTGCTGCTCCAGAGAAGCGGACACGGAGCAATGGATCCAAACTACAAGAAAGAAGATTCCACCTAAACATTAGGAAGAACTTCCTGACAGTAAGAGCTGTTCAACAGTGGAATTTGCTGCCAAGGAGTGTGGTGGAGTCTCCTTCTTTGGAGGTCTTTAAGCAGAGGCTTGACAACCATATGTCAGGAGTGCTCTGATGGTGTTTCCTGCTTGGCAGGGGGTTGGACTCGATGGCCCTTGTGGTCTCTTCCAACTCTATGATTCTATGGTCTAGCTCTCACTTCCATTCATCACTACTGGGAAAACCATGGCTTTAACTATACGGACCTTTGTTGGCAAGGTGATTTCTCTGCTTTTTAAGATGCTGTCTAGGTTTGCCATCGCCTTTCTCCCAAGGAGCAGGCGTCTTAATTTCGTGACTGCTGTCACCATCTGCAGTGATCATGGAGCCCAAGAAAGTAAAATCTCTCACTGCCTCCATTTCTTCCCCTTCTAGTTGCCAGGAGGTGATGGGCCCAGTGGCCATGATCTTCATTTTTTTTGATGTTGAGCTTCAGACCATATTTTGCGCTCTCCTCTTTCACCTCATTAAAAGGTTCTTTAATTCCTCCTCACTTTCTGCCATCAAGGTTGTGTCATCTGCATATCTGAGGTTGTTGATATTTGTCAGGGTTTCAGGGAGAGAAGAGCAGATGGGGGAGGAGACAGAGAGCGAGGGGGAAGAATCCCAGAGAGATGAGGAGGAGGATGACGATGACCAAAGGTCGTCCATGAGTCTGTCCAGTGAGTCAGAGGACTCCCAAAAGGGAGCCCCCCTGGTCAGACCAAAGGGAGGCCAAGGGGGAAGCAGTGAGGAGCAGGGGAGCGAAGGGAGAAGCCCCAGTGGGAGTTGGACACCGGAGCCGGCTTCTCATCCGGAACGGAGTGAAGGGGGTGGAGTTACCAGTGTGTCAGAGGGAGCAGAGCAAGAAGGAGACAGGGGAAGGAGATCGGAGCAGGACGCTCAGCCGGAGGGGGTGGAGAGTAGCACCGGGAGCAGTGTAGCGGTCGAGAGAAAGGTCAGAAGCAACGTACGCGCGCCAAGTTCAAATGTAGAGGCGCGCGGAAGTGAGGAGAGCCCTGGGGAGGAGCCCGGCCCCAAAGCGAGAAGGAGGGGGGCAGAGGCGTCAGAGGATTCAGCCTCGGGCGAGTCCCGGCGAGGGGGAACCCAGGGGGGCAGAAAGACCCTGCGGAAAAGGAAGGAGAGGAAGAGGTGGTCCAGCACAAGCCTCTTAAATTGGTGCCGAGGCGGTACGGATTCAGAGGGGACTTCAGCGGTCTAAAGTTACAGACGTAGAGTCACACAGATGGAATGTAAACGCAACCATGATCTTCAATAAAGACTTTCTGTAAATAAACTGGATTGGAGTTGGGTCTCTTGTGAGCTGGGACCAGACGGGTGGCTCTGACAATATTTCTTCCGGTGATCTTAATTCCGGCTTGGGATTCATCCAGCCCATCCTTTCGCATGATGAATTCTGCATATAAGTTAAATAAGCAGGGAGACAATATACAGCATTGCAGTACCCCGTTAAAAACCTCAGATCGAGCGTTCTGTGGACCTGGTGTTCCGGCAGGTACCCATTGCGACTCCCTCGCTTCCCAGTAAGCTCTGTTAGAGCCCCGAGAGTGAGTGAGGTTGGAGACGTGGGTACTGCGGAAAAAAACAAAAATCTCCTGGTAGACGGTTGCGTTGACCCTGGACTTAAATGAAGCACAGTGGACCAACAGCAGCTGATGGCATGGCTCCCCAAATCAACACTTCACACTGAACTTCCAGCATCTGGCATTGTGTGCCTCCCCATTCTTCCTCCAGACTCTGGGTCCTTAGTTTCCAAATGAGATGCAAAAGTTGCTCTCATCAGAAAAGAGGACTTGGGACCACTGAGCAACAGACCAGTTCTTTTTTTTTTCCCCTTTAGCCCAGGCAAGATGCTTCTGACGTTGTTTCTTGTTCAGGAGCGGCTTGACAAGAGGAATATGACATTTGAAGCCCAGCTCCAGGATCCTTCTGTGTGTGGTGGCTCTTGATGCACTAACTCCAGCCTCAGTCCACTCCTTGTGAAAGTCCCCAACACGTTTGAATGGTCTTTTCCTGACAATCCTGTCCAGGCTGTGGTCATCCCTGCTGCTTGTGCAGCTTTTTCTTCCACACTTTCCCCTTCCGCATAACTTTCCATTCATGTGCTTCGATACAGCACTTTGGGAACATCCAACTTCTTCTGCAATGACCTTTTGAGGCTTTCCCTCCTTATGGAGGGTCTCAATGATGACTTTCTGCACAACTGTCAGGTTAGTAGCCTTCCCCATTAATAATAATAATAATAATAATAATAATAATAATAATAATAATAATAATAATAATAATAATAAATTTTATTTATATCCCACCCTCCCCAGCCGAAGCTGGGCTCAGGGCGGCTAACAACAATCAAAATAATCCAACATTCTAAAAACATTCATTATAAAATTAATTAAAATGAAATTAAAATCAAATTGATGGCAACCATCAAGCAAAATTCTGTGCAGATTGCCAGAGGAGGGAGTCAGGCTGCGCCCTGACCAAAGGCCTGGTGGAACAGCTCTGTCTTGCAGGCCCTGCGGAAAGATGTCAGGTCTATTGTGCTTCCTACTGACCAGACTGAGAGACTATTTAAAGGCTCAGGAACCCATTGCAGGTGTTATGAACTGAATAGCTAATGCACCTTTTCACAATATTCTAAATTTCTGAGATTGTTAATTTGGGGTTTTCATTGGTCCTCCACCCCCATCGTTCAGCCCGGACACTGAGGTCCAGCTCTGAGGGCTTTCTGGCAGTTCCCTCATTGCGAGAAGTGAGGTTACAGGGAACCAGGCAGAGGGCCTTCTTGGTAGTGGCACCCGCCCTGTGGAACGCCCTCCCTTCAGATGTGAAGGAAATAAGCAGCTATCTTATCTTTAAAAGACATCTGAAGGCAGCCCTGTTTAGGGAAGTTTTAAATATTTAATGCTGTATTTTTAACACTCAATTGGAAGCCGCCCAGAGTGGCTGGGGAAACTCAGCCAGATGGGTGGGGTATAAATAATAAATTATTATTATTATTATTATTATTATTATTATTATTATTATTATTATTATTATTATTATTATTATTATTATTATTATTATTATCAGCTGTACCCCATAATAATCACAATTATAACAAATAAAGGCTTGACATATCTCGCTTTGTATGTCTATCTCATATATTAGTTTCACCTTTTAAGTTGAATTACTGAAATAAATGAACTTTTCCACGATATTCTAATTTTCCAAGTTTCACTGGAAATCAAAAATGGTTTTCAGGTCGGTCTTCCTGTGCTGATCTATGTACGTGCTTGGTTGGTACATTTATGAACATTTATTATATATCTAAGACTTTAAAATTCTTATCACAATACCACCTCAAGTGTCCTGGCTTTTCTCAAAAGAACTCCTGGAACTGTAGTTTATGAGGGTGCTAAGTACTCTGTCTTAGAGATCTTGAACACTTAAGGAAGTACAACTCCCAGGGTTCCTTAGTTGCATTGAATGCCTATTAAACCACTTTAATTCTATGGTATAAAGATGTACATAGTCTGCAAAATAGTCTTGCAAGTTCCAATTCAAAACAGGGCTGCAACACTTATTCCCCTGCATGTTTACTTGGTATTAAGTCTCACTGAGTTTAACGGGGCTTGTTCCTCTAGGTGTTAAGGCTACAATTTCCATTCCACCCTGTCTTCATCACAATCAATGCAGTTTCCATTCTGCTGCAGTTCAGTTTCCACAAAATACTGCGCTATTTGACTCACGGTCTGCTATTTCACGTAACTTACACAATCAATGACAAAATTATTTCCACACCAATCAATTCGATATAAAAGAAATGTAAAAACAAGGTAAAAAGATACTATGTATTGATTGAAACAAGAACATTGCAGGAGAATAAAGATTGTACTTGCTGGATTGATTTCTGTTGATTTCTGTTCTGGACCTTGGATAGAAATAGTGGCAATTTCCACTTCCACTAAAATTCTCTGACGTTCCAATCTGCTCCCAAGTAAGCATGCATAGGATTTTCAGCCACCGTTTATTTAAAATATATTGACAAAAAAGTGTGACTGGTGATTTGGAAAGCAAATTAAAATAAAATAAATTGCATCTAAACTGCTCACCAGAGATGAGGGGGTTGCACTGGAACAACCCAAGATCTACCTACTGCAAACACACTCAGCCTACGAGACGTAGGATTTCAATTGTGCTATTAGGATGGTGGCAGCTCAGATTCATAAGGAATAACTTGCCAAACAGCTAAATATGGCCAACATCATGAATAGGGCAGGAAATACAGTATCTATGCTGCTACTCTAGCTTCCTCACTCCCGTTGTTTTAAAACAGGGGTCAGTAAACTTTTTCAGCAGGGGGCCAGTCCACTGTCCCTCAGACCTTGTGAGGGGCCGGACTAAATTTTGGCGGGGGGGGGGGGAATGATGCAAGAGCACCACGAGCCCCAGTAGCTGCTTACCTGTGTCTTGCGAGCGGCAGGGGCTGGCGGTGGTGGGATGATGAGCAGCGCGTGAAAGGGCTCCGGAGAGGGGCTGCTTAAAATGGCAGCTGCTTGAGCGCTGCTGCTGCTGGCACCAACAAAACCCAGCCCTCGTCCTCCTCTAGGCAGGGCGGGGAGAAGCCAGGAGTAGGGAGGGAGGGAGGAGGAGGCGCCACTGTGTGAAGGAGAGGGAAAGAACATGCACGCTGGCGATCCACGTGGCAATTCCTGGACCATCCGTGGGCCGGATCCAGAAGGCAAATGTGTCTGATCAGCCTGCGGACCTTAGTTTGCCTACCCATGTTTTAAAAGCTACAGTTTTTAAAGCTACAGAGCCAAGAAGTGCACCTCTCCTGTTTATGAAGAATGGACTGGCATAGAAACTGAAACAGACTACTTTAAAGCAAAGTCTGCAAAAACAATTGCCAACTTCTTATTTGCAAATTCAGCTAAATCTAAATATTAAATCTAAAGGCTTACAACAGCAATACAATTGCACACTGTGCCATCAGTAGTCCGACATATTTCAAAGGAAAAATATGGAGAAAAATCCCCCGAAGGAAACAAAACACATACATTGCCTAAAAACATTTAAAAACATTATTCCATATTTACCTAGTTATAGATAACCTGTTTGGGGAAGCTAAAACAGACCCCAAAAATGCTGTTGGCTACATTGATTGATTGATTGATTGATCTTTATTACGGCCATTGGCCCATCACACCACCATAATGTACTTGAACCTCCAAATTTTAAACCGCCAAAACTTACAAAAAAACAGACAAGAACCAAAGCAAAACAAAAACAAAAGACCAACATCATACATTACAACAAATTTGTAGCATAAACATCGCCCTCTGCTCATAAATTAATAGAAGACATCAATGGTGATATCACCTAATTACATCCTAAAACATAGATCATGGTTTAAAGGGATTATCCGAGCCACACAGGAGTCCGTTTCTCTTCTTTAGGGATAGGACGCTGACCAAGAATCTGGCAACCATGAGTGATCTTAGGGGGTCATCATCATTTAATAGATATCTCAGTTTGGCTTCAGTCGTATCATCAGCAATTCCCTTAAGATATTGAGCAAGAAACTTGCTCCTGGCCGATAAGTGAAAAGCACAATCAAGAATTATGTGATGCAACGATTCCGGTGCCCCACAATTACAATCACATAAGAGCGATATCTGTCCATTGGAGAATCTATTTCTCAGCACGTTCGATGGGAAGGTGTTGAATCTTGCCTTTACAAAGGCATATCTATGAGCTGAGGAAGTTAAAGAATTCAAATAGTTTGGGAGCCTCAAGAGGGGTAATAAACCAAGATTTAGAGGTGAGCAGGTACCATTGCCCAAGATCATTTTCTGCTGCAAGTCCATCTCCTCTAGCTTACAGGTTACTGTTCTTTTAGCTGGAACTATGTCCTGCTCTAGTAATTTGGATGGGGAGATTCCCATTGCCGTTATTTTCAGCTGTAATTTTTTTACCCATGGGCTCTGGAAATCATCTCTCCACATACATTGTATCAAGTACAAGTTTGGGAGATTGTGCCATAGAGATAACCAGTGACAAAGTATGTGCTTCCACAGAGCATTTTCCAGGGATACAATATTAAGTTCCATGCGTAACGCTGTATTACTTACACAGTTGGGCAGTTTCAATATCCCTCTTAAAAACTGATTTTGAATGACCTCCAGGTGAGATAGGTTGGCAAAAGTCCCCCAATGGCATAAGCAATTGTCGGGATCACCTTGGCCTTGAAGACTTTCAACGCCGATGGGATATGAAGGGCCCCATCGGTGAAGAAGAATCGCAAGATCGCCAAGGAGATAGATTTGGCTCTATTTGTAACATAGGCTACATGGGCCTTCCATCTGAGGTTATGTTGTAACCAGACTCCCAAATATTGGAATCTATAGACTTGTTCGATGATTCTCCCATCAATTCTCCAATTATGGAGTTTCCGGCTCTTTGAGAAAATCAGGATCTTAGATTTTCCATAATTAATTGTAAGGGAATTTGCGTGACAGTATGATCCAAAAGTTTTTAGGGCCCTCCTGAGACCTACTCTAGAAAAAGAAAGAATGACTGCGTCATCCGCATATAGTAACAAGGGGCAGCGATAAAGTGCTAGGCGGGGTGCATGAATCCTTTCTTGGGCCTCTATCAGGGGAGTCCTCATGTCACTTATGAACAAATTGAACAGGAGTGGAGCCAATATACAACCCTGTCGAACACCTCTGTTAATGGGAATTGAATTCGTGAGATCACCCTCCGGAGTGAATCTCACTCTGGCCGCTGAGTTCTCATGGAGTTTGATTATTAGCCAGAGAAGCCTTCTGTCGATGCCCCAGCGGGTGAGTTTTTCCCAGAGGATGCTCCTGGGGATACTATCGAATGCTGCCTTTAGGTCAATGAATGCCACACAGAGTTGGCCACCTTTTGGGGTGGAATATTTCCAGGCAAGATGCTGTAAAATTAGAATATGATTAATTGTTGACTGTTTTGGGCGGAATCCAGCTTGTTCGGGCCCAATTAATTTTCTCTCTTCGGCCCATTGGATTAGTCTGTTCAACAGGGAGCGGGCATACAGTTTCCCCACTATTGAGAGCAGGCTGATGTTCCTGTAGTTCCCCGGGTCATCTGGTGAGCCCTTTTTGTGGATTGGAACGATAACAGCGTCCTTCCATACTTCCGGAATCATTCCAGAGTTGTTAACTGCATCAAAGATGTTCGCCAGGACCTTGGCCCACCAGTCCGCATGGTATTTTATAGCTTCTGCCGGGATCAGGTCTGGCCCAGGCGCTTTCCCTGTTTTAAGGTTGACGATCAAGTCATGGATGTCTTCTGGATCGGTAGGGGGCCAGAGGGGAAGCTGATCTTGAAATTCGTCTCTTGTGTTAACGATACAGTCAGTTGTGGCAAAGTAATTTTTTAAATAAGATTCCCAAACCGGGGCGGGAATAATAGTTAGAGGGTATCTTTTAGTTCTTTTATTTACCAGGAGCCAAAATTGTCTGGTGTTCCGTGATGATGAGGCTTCTATAATTGCCCGCCATTGATTCGCTTGCCATTCCAGTCTGGCACCCTTTTGAATTTGCTTGTAGGCCGATTTTGCTTGGAAATATTCTTTTGGCAAGACCGTTGCCCCAGAGGCTTTATACTCTTTGTAGATGTTACCAAGAAGTTGTCTAGCCTGTTTACAAGCACTGTTGAACCACAATGCACCTGTCTTCTTTTGTGTTCGATTTATTATATGCGTCGGGACAGAGCGTTGGCTACATTTGATTTAGAAATTAATTAAAACAGCAGCATATGATCTTTTTAGGACCAGGTGAAAGGAAAAATAAGTAGATACCTTGTGAGTTTCATGGAATACTCCATCAAGCAGGGTGTAAAATAAAAAAGGGGGAGGGAGATTAATGAAACTGGAGATTATAACTTGTGTATCTACTAAAAGCAAAGTCAATAGAGACCAAAGTGGAAAGCAATATGTACAACCACACTGTATTACTTTCCACTCTGGCTTCTATTTGAGACATTTTGTTTCACACATAGAAAAAGTGACAGCATTAGGTGGTAAAAGGTAGACTTCCTCCTTTTCTATAATTGCTTGACAATAAATTTGGTATTCCTCAAAGAATACAAAGGTGCCCTGATCAGCAATAGAATCAGTTTCAAATATCTGTTGTTATTTAACATTTTCAATGGGAAGCAACCCCCCCCCTGTGAACACCAATGTTGGAATTCTAGTGTAATGTAGCATTTAAGCCTAGTATAGTTGTAGGTTTTAACCCAAGTCCCCCATTGGAATTCGGCTGTGAATTGGAGGTGGGGGGGGGGGTCTGCAACTTCACTTTATGTGGGTGGTGGGGTGAACCTGCACTCAACGGCAAATTGCAATTACAGTCATGTATAATTTGGCTCTCATCATGCCTTCTATCAGCAACATTTTCCTCTTTTTAAAAAAAATATATATATACACATCTTGCCTGATGAAGAGCTGTGAAACCTGACGGATAGCTCACTTTCTGTGACTTTCAAGTGGTTTAAATAAACATATTATGCTACTGCTTCTATCTGAACCTGCTACTGCTACTAATGACCTGCTTCACTGACCTCTGTGACTGTACGATGAAGATGGCTATTGTAAAGGCTAATAGCTAAGTCAACTTTCTCTTCCAAAATGTTCATGTAGCAGGGAGACACCTTGACCTATAAAATCTAAAAACACTGCAGCATGCTTTGGAAGTATAAGCAGCTGCAAAAAGGGGGAAAGAATGGAGTCAGCACACCAGCTTTCATACTTTTGGCCAAGATAAGCTACTTTTAATCTTTAATATTCACCAGTCACAAAGTGCTTACCTATCAACAGTGGCGGCAATCTGCATAAAGAACAGAGCTTGATTTCCAGTTTGAGGTAATTTCAATTAAGTTTTGGATATAACTGTTATTAATTTTTCCCATTACACTGAAACTTGAAATTCAGAAATGACCTATTTTCCTACAGTCCCCTTGTACCTAGGAGTGGCTTGCTTCTTGTTATGTACTGAGTGAATAGGATCCAAAATGCAGCAGTCTGATTGGTCCTAGAACAATAGGATTCAGAATGCAGCAGTCTGATTGGTCCTAGAACAATGCAGCAGTATGATTGGTCCGCAGGAGCCACCCAATCCAGCTCCAGGTGGAAGTGAATCTGCAACCTGATTGGCCAGGCATCAGATGACCGACACCAGGCATCAGATGACTGATCCAAGAGCCCCAGGTCCTGAGGCCCAACGCACCAAGGCAACTTGACGGAGATCACGGACTGCCAGGTATACCAATTGCCCCACCCCAACATGGAGAAAATTTATGTAGAGGTACAGATAGAGGGGGGCCCGTGCCGCATGGAGCTTGACACGGGTTCAACTCTATCCATAATCTCGGCAAGGACCTTAAGGAAACTGTGCCCTAGTGGGGGTCCCAAACTCAGGCCGACCCCATTCACCCTCCGGGACTTCCAGAAATGTAAGGTCCCCACAATGGGGGTGGGGACCTGCAGGGTGCAATATCGAGGGTGGACATGGCAACTGGACTTGCTTGTGGTCAAGGGCCCCTACACTAGCTTACTGGGTTTGGCATGGTTTGGACCACTGGGGCTAGCCGTCACTGGGGTGAACCACACTAGCTTACAAGTTGACGTGGACGCCATATGCAAGGAATTTCTGGGGGTTTTCGATGGGAAATTGGGACAGTATACGCCCCCCATTACCCTAAAGCTTGACCCCGTAGTACGACTGGTCAGGCTTAGGGTCCGCTGGGTCCCGTTTGCCCTGAAACCCCAGCGCCAACGGCAATGGCGGTCTCCTTCTGATACAGAAGGGGAAGCTCCGCAGAAATTGGGTCTATCCGCTGCAGCGAAGCGGAGACCCTTCCAAAAACCACAGGCGAGCAAAGCCTGCGACCGTGAGACTCGGCGGGCACCTTTGCGCCCCCCCCCCGCTTGGTAAAGGGGCTTGTCAAAAAGGTCCGCAGCGAGACGGGGGTGTGCTGCGCGGTGCTGAGAGTTAATCGCTACTTCTGCGGAGCGAAGCTGCACAGCTGATGCCGGAGAGCGCTGACCTTTTTCCTTTGAAAATTCGGCTCCAAAACTACAACCCGTGAGTAAGATCTTTTAAAAGGGGAAGATCAAAGGATTTGTTTGCTTTGATCGGCGTAACGAACTTGAATTTGGCACTGAAGCGGGAAGGCGCAAAAAGGAAGTCCGTCTTCTGGTTTTGTAGATAGGACTGAAGCAAAGACTTTTGAAGCTGAGAACTTGGAAAGTTAAGTTAAAAGGAGTTAAATTTTAATGTCCAGAATAAGCACCCCCCCTCAGAGTGGGGGGGAGGAGAAGAAAGTTTCGGATTAGGGGAAATAAAGACCACCGCTTAATCCCTGACATTGGACTGCCAGAGACAGCAGGGAAAGTTTTGCACCATTTAAAGACATTGTTACTACATGAGATCACTCTGTAACTGAACTGATATTACTGAAGGACTTTCTTGGTAACTGTTGCCTTTGACTGAAGGTACTATTGCCTATAGAAATAAGTTATTTTGAAAAGAACATTGTTGCCAAGGAGCTCCCCTAGAGGAGGTTTGTGATACAACTGGGGACTTTCCATTACAGCTGGCCAGGAAATTTTCCCACCACTAAAGAATCTGAACTGTGAGAGCGACCTTGAGTTTCAAAGTTTAAGTAATGGATCAACTTCAACCACAGGAAAAATCCCAGGAAAAATCCTCAAAGATAAAAAGCAGGCTGCAGCAACGAAGACAATCAGTAGCAGCCCCACCTGTTTTAGAAAAGGAAGAATTTGGACAGCCTGGAGCAAAAGGTGGGGGCTCTGAAGAGACATTAAACGCATCACTAGACAATATATTTGGAGCTTTGGAAAAACTGTCAGCTAAAATTGATGTAAACACTACAACTATTAGCTCCAACACACAGGCCATTGACCGTTTGCTGCAGGAATCTAAATTGACAAGAAAAATTGCTGAGGAAGCAAAAGAGAAGGCGCAGGCGATAGAAGAAAGGATACAGCCAATTAACAAAGAACTTGAGGACCATAAGGCACAATTGTCCTTGATTGAATTGAGACATAAACAGACTAATTTAAGGATCAGGTCGGTACCAGAACAGGAACAAGAAAATTTAAGTGAATTTTTGACACAGGAATTTGAAGATTTCTGGAGGCTTGAACAGGACAAAGATTTTAAGATAGTGACTGCCTTCAGACTGGGTAAAGGCGGCAGAGGGGGAAGAAAAAATAGGGCAAGAGACTGCCTGATCACACTCAGATCTAAAGAAGAGAGAGACAAAATATTGGGCCTTCACTATCAGAAATCATTGGAGATAGAAGACGCAAGGATTGAAATTTTTAAAGATATCCCAAAACATCTTTTAGATCTTAGAGTAAAATACGGAGACCTAGTGTATCTGCTAAGAAGAAACAGCATCATTTTTAGGTGGGAGTTTCCACAAGGCCTGTCTTTTACCTACAAAGGGAAAAAGGTGAAGATAAGATCAGAGGAAGATAAAGTGAGATTTTTGAAAGACCAAGAAGAAAACCTACAAAAAGAGGCAGAGGAAAGAGAACCGAAGATACCAAGACCAGGAGCTTTGGACCTAGGGAAGACACCATTGGGACTGGATAAATCAGAGAAAGTGATACCACCCACAGACCAAGAACAACTGTTGGGAGCTGTTGGAGGGAATACAGAATAACTTTCACAATGTCTCTGCGGGCACTAAGTTGGAACATTCGTGGTTTGAACTCCCCTGATAAAAGGAAAAGAATCTTTCATTTATTAAAAAAGGAAAAATTGGACTTGATTTGTCTGCAAGAAACTCACGTGACCAGAACACACAGGAAGGTATTAATTAATAAAAGATTAGGCCAAGAATTTATCTCATCAGACAAAGTTAAAAAACGAGGAGTTGTGATTTATGCAAAAGAAAGTTTATCACCAAAATTTATTTTTAAAGATGACCAAGGAAGATTTGTGGCAATTGAGATACAATCTCAAGGAGAGAGACTCTTAATAGTAGGGGTTTATGCACCAAATGAGGGGAAATCAGAATTCTTTAAGAAACTGCATGAGACATTGTTGGACTTTATGGACTAGAACATCATCATGCTCGGAGATATGAATGGGGTGGTATCGACAAATATGGATAAGTCAGAAAGACAGGTGGTGACAAAAGATGGAAGACTACCGAAAACCTTTTTTGAAATGACAGACAATATGGACTTGATTGACTCTTGGAGAACTAAGAACCCCCTAGGTAGAGAGGGGACTTTCTTTTCTGAAGCCCAAAAGACCTGGACAAGAATTGACCAAATCTGGATAACCAGAGGAATGGCTCCCAAGATCCGAAAAGTGGAAATCTGCCCAAAAATTTGCTCCGACCATAACCCTGTGAAAATGGAAATGAAATTAACACCGACTGGTTCCTTTAGATGGAGGATGAATGACACCTTGTTTAGAGATACAGAAATTACCAAAAAGGCCCAAAAAACTATAAAGGACTATTTTGAGATAAATTTGAAGACATCGGTCGAAAAAAGAGTAATCTGGGACGCAAGTAAAGCTGTAATGAGAGGGTTTCTGATACAACAGAATGCAATAAAAAGGAGAACTCAAGAGGATAAAAAAGAAAAGATTTTGGAGAAGATAAGAGAAGGAGAGAAGAGACTTAGAGCTAAACCAAAATCACAAGAGATTCTGAGAGAAATTAAATTACACCAAGTACAATATATGAAAATGATTAATCAAGACATTGAATGGAAAATCAAACAGATGAGACAAACGACTTTTGAATCAGCGAACAAATGTGGGAAGCTGCTAGCATGGCAGTTGAAGAGACAAAAGCTAAATACGGTCACAAATTTTGAGGTGGAAGGAAAGAACATACAGAACCCACAGGAGATTAGAAGTTGCTTCCAGAGATACTTTAAACAACTTTATACACAAGGGCCACAGATTGAGACAAAAATAGACCAATTTTTGAAAGTTAATGGATTACAAAAAATCTCTCAAGAAAACAGAGTGTTATTGAACCATAAAATAACTGAACAAGAGGTGGAAGGTGCGATTCAGAACATGCAATTAGGCAACTCTCCAGGGCCTGATGGATTGACCTCTAAATACTATAGAACTTTGAAAGACTACCTAATTAAACCACTAAAAGAGGTGTGCAACGACATTATGGAGGGGGGGAAAGCGCCTGAGTCGTGGAAAGAATCCCATATCACACTTATACCGAAAACTGAGTCTGAAAAGACACAACTCAAGAACTACCGCCCCATATCCTTGCTTAATGTGGATTATAAAATTTTTGCTGACATTTTGGCTAAAAGACTGAAAAGAGTATTGGCAGAGGTTATACATAAAGATCAGGCAGGCTTCCTCCCTGGCAGACATTTATCAGACAATATGAGGAATATAATTGCCACCCTGGCTGGGTCAAAAAATTTTGGCAAGCTGGACTTGGGCCAAACCTGTCAACAGCTGCCGGTGGATGAAGCCACAGCAGAGGCACAGACGATTGTGACGCACAGAGGAGCGTTCAAGGTAAAGCGGCTGCAATTCGGTGTCAGCGTGGCACCAGGCATATTACAGAATCTAATGTTAATTGCCGGGCCCACGCCAGAGGAGTTTGAGGACCGCCTCCGCACCGTTCTGCACCGTTTTCTTTCTTCTTTTTTTAAATTATATATTTATTGAGTTTTCACAGATTATATAAAGACAAAACAAAACAACAATACAAACAAGCACAAATCAAACAAAAACAAGTATAATTTCATTCCCTTGTTTTCAAAAACCTCACTTCCCCGACTTCCTCACACCTTCCCTTTCTGTATTCCAATTTCTAATCAAAGTTCAGCAAATCCTTTCCTTTAATCCTATTTAGATCTTTACCTTTCTTTTCTTTTTCATATCCATTACAGCTAGTAACCACATAGTTTCTAAACCAACATCGTTTCAACATTCATTAATTTTACAGTATTTTTTAAGATAGTCCTTGAATTTCTTCCAATCTTCTTTCGCCGTCTCTCTTTCCTGGTCTCGGATTCTGTCGGTCATTTCTGCCAGTCCCATATAGTCTATTACCTTCATCTGCCATTCTTCCAGAGTGGGTAGATCTTGAGTCTTCCAATACTTTGCAATAGGTATTCTTGCTGCTGTTGTTGCATACATAAAAAAAAGTTCTATCCTTCTTTAACACCATTTGGCTGACCATGCCCAGGAGAAAGGCCTCTGGTTTCTTCAGAAAGGTATACTTAAATACCTTTTTCAGCTCATTATATATCATTTCCCAGAAAGCCTTAATCTTTGGGCACGTCCACCAGAGGTGAAAGAATGTACCTTCAGTCTCTTTACATTTCCAACATTTATTGTCAGGCAAATGGTAAATTTTAGCGAGTTTGACTGGTGTCATGTACCACCTATATACCATTTTCATAATATTTTCTCTTAAAGCATTACATGCTGTAAATTTCATACCGGTGGTCTATAACTGATCCCAGTCAACACTCATGATGTTATGACCCACATCTTGTGCCCACTTGATCGTTCTGCACCGTTGTCAGACAGCGGGTCTCAAGGTGAAGTGGGGAAAATGTCTACTAGGAGTGCCTCAGGTGGACCTTCTGGGATTTATGGTGGACGCAGAAGGGGTCCACCCAACTGGGGACAAGGTATGGGCCATTTGTGATGCCCCAGTGCCCAAGGGCAAGACTGCACTTCAGGCCTTCTTGGGACATTGAACTTTTACCATGCCTTCCTTCCCCATAAGGTGGCGGTAGCGGAGCCCCTACACAGACTTCTGGATAAATGGGCCCCTTGGGTGTGGGGCCAGCGCCAGGAGGCCGTATTTCAGGTAGTCAAGGACTTGCTTGTCCTTGTGGTAGTCAAGGTAGTCAAGGACTTCTCATCTGAATTTAGCCCTGCCTTAAACAGGGCCTGCACTGGTTCAGAACTCAAATCCCAGCCCAGCTTGTGGACCAACATGGGAAACTGAGACCAGTAACTGCGAACAGTCAAATTGCCTTGCTTCAAAGCCAAGAGTTCCTGCTGAGTCATATCAACTTGGCTCTCATTTGTAAACAGGGCGTCCATCGCCTGATAGAATTTTTCCAAGTCCCGGAGTGCATCATTACCGGCTGCTATCAGTGGCCTCACCCACTCTCTAGCTGGCCCAGATAGGTGGCTAATTACAAAAGCCATTCTCTGCTGATCATTGGCAAACCCCCTCGCCTGGAGCTCCAATGCATATTTCAACTCCGTTTTAAAGCTTAAGTATTCCTGAGGATCCCCTTCAAACCTACCCACCAACGAAGGCATCTTCCTTCCCTGCAGGTCACCCCTCGGTTCCTTAATTTGCGAACGGCTCTCCTATAGTCTAATACGCAGCTCCTCTGCGCGTCTTTCCAGATCAGCATGGCGTTCCTTAAAAGCAGCAAATTCCCTCTCCATCATTCTTATCTGTCCTTTCTTGCTAGCACCCGATAATGAGTCTTTGCCATGCTGTCAGGGATGATTGGTGGGTGCTAGAAGAGATAAGAGTCTGGGCCTCCAGCCAGTTTTACAAGTTTTATTAGGTCCATTTTCCTATTTACACACAGAGCTCTCAGAGCACATCCGGCTCATTCGGTATCAGATGCAGAGATTAAATGTTCCCTTCGTTTTCTCCAGCATAGCCACTTCCAGAGCCCTCCCCTTTTCCTTCCTCTTTTACATAAATAGCTGAGCCCTGGAAATTGCTCCTCCCTCCCTGATTCATTGCTTCCTGGCATCCCGTTGTCATCCTCCCCCTCTGATGAGGTGCAACTACTTAAGATCGGAGGCTTATCTCTGTATTTTCCCATCATTTCCCCCTTCTCAGCCCCCAGTTCCCTGACACAGTAGGTGTCTCCTCCTAGGTGAAAGGCAATATTGGGTGAAAGGCATTATTGAACAATATTGGGTGAAAGGCAATATTGAACAAAGTTACCTTATGTATGGTTCCTTTGAAGGAAAAGTGATTTTTAATATTTTCATGCAAATTGATGTACTAAGGTAAATGGAGAAAGTATGTACAATGAACTCATCACTGGTATGCTACTGAACCATGGTGAATAATTGGAAGAGGAAGAATTTTGTGTTCTGATTGTGTCATGGTATTGACTGAGAACGCAGGGGAGGAGGGGAGACAAGCAGAGGAAGGGGGGCAGGAAGTGACAGTGGAGGAAAGGAGGGAAACTCAGGAGGAGGGAAGGCTCTCAGATGTTGGAGCAGAGCCTCAACACCACACAGGAAGCTCTGGCACAGATAGCGAGGCAGTGCCGGTTCCATCTGCCCAGGAAAGGAGAGTGTTAAAGAGGAGGGGGCAGAGACATCAAATGAGAATGCCTCGCTTCTTCTGCTGGAAAAGGGGCAGACGTAAGTCACTCCGAGAATCTGACTCACAGGATTCGGACGCATGATTATGTGTGTTGCTTGTACATATGTAAAATAAAGGATGTATATATGTATCTCTGAGTGAGCAGAGGCATTTCTTGCGGAGAGCATTCACAAGCCATCACAGCATTCTTGGAGTCACCGTTCTCTTTGCAAGGAAAGGGAAGCGGAGCCATGCAGAACCCATCGAAAGACAAGAAAGGTACGCCTGAACCGCCAAGGGAGTGGCTGGTGGAGCCGGAGGAGGGCTATCGGTGGAGGCAGTCTGGCAGCAAAATGTTTTACTGCAATCGCAGGTTGAACAACTTGCAAATAAATTGGACCTACAAGTTCAATTGTTGGAGGCTGAGAAAGCAAACAAGGGTAGCAAGGTTGTACCCTTACACCTCAATAAATTTGATGGGGACAGTCAGAGATACTACAGCTTCCGAACAGCCGGGTGCTTGGGATTGTTGCCAGCTTCTCCTAATATGCGCTCGAATTCCCAACATCTGGTAGCACGGAGCCGATGGCATCGATCCATGAAAGCAGCTAAAGAGGTTGATGGATCGTATTCATCCTCTGCAAGGAGATAAAGGAGTTTGTGGTAGTGTGCGGATGGAGGGTACAACGAACGGCTGAACACCGAAGCAGACGTTTTTGCTGATAAGCCAGGAGCAACGGAACCCCCAAGGTATGCTGATTTATGGGCTAAAAGAGTGAACGCAGATTGATTCTTCTCTGGTTCACAAATGCTGCTTTTTGGATAGAAAAACAGCACTGAGAGAGAGCCACATTCTTCGCATTCTTGGGACTGATAACGGTTTGCTGCTCAAACCTGGAATGTCCAGTTGCTAAGCAACGAGACTTCAGTCTTTTCAGCTACTTCGGAGATAGTTAGCTTGAAAAGAAAGTGGAAAGTTACTAGCCAACACGGCTGACAGTGTTAGAGGCTAGAAAAACAGTGTTTGTTTGTCTGCTATCTCACTGCTCTTGGAGGGACTTCCAAAGCAGCCTGCGTTTAGCTGCCAGGTGCAAAGAGTAAACAGCCAGCTATTGGATTTTAGAGGCTCGAGAGTGAGAGCTGAAGTTTGGATTCAAAATGGATACCAAGAAGGGGGGAGGCTTACCTTACCCACCTCCACTGACTAATGACAATTATGCCTCATGGTCTGTAAAGATGAAAGCCCTGCTTCAGAATCAGAGGATTTTTGGGGTGATTGATAACCCCATCCCTCCTGCACCAACACCAAGTTGGAATTCATAGAATGTGAGAGCCAGGACGGCCATAATTCTGTGTGTCTCAGATGATCAACTTGTGCATATTCAGGATTTGGAATACGCGCGTGAGATTTGGCAAACGCTGCATAGAATACACCAAAGAGATGCTGGTTCTTCAGCATTGCTGCATTTTGAAAAACTGACCAATCTAAGGCTAGCGCCTGATGGAGATGTGCAAGCGCATCTGACAGAGATGAAATTCTTACGCCAGCAGATGGCGCAACGCAATTTTCCTCTACAGGAAGAGATATTCTGCTTCATGATTATTAACAGCCTTAATCGGACTTATAAAACGGTTGCAAGTCAGATGGGTTCTCTACCTGCCAGAGATCTTACGGCGGAGAGAATTTGTGCCGTGATTCTCAATGAGAGAGACCGCCTTGCTGCAATAGATGTCAAAGACAGGGGGAGAGAAGCTCGGAGTTCTGAAACCCCCACTGCTAGGTGCAAGTGAAGAACAGGCTGTTGCTTTGAACGTTGTCTGTTGTTTCAGTTGTGGACAGACTGGGCATCTTCAGCAGAATTGTAAGAAGCCATGTCAACAGAAAGAAGCTAAGGGGAGCTCTGCAAAGCCTGAGGCGTCAGGCAAAAGTCGTACCAAGTCCCAGACGAAACCTGCAAAGGCATTGCTGTCAACAAAAGCCACATTTTCAATGGAGAACGCTGCGCAGAGAGCTGTTTTCTACGTTTAAGAAGCAAAGCTTCGCTGTGAAACAGGCCAATGGCCAGGAGCTGGAAGCGACTGGGTTTGGAACTGTGTATCTTGAAAGTCTGAACTTGACTATTAACAATGTGTATTTGGTTCCTGATTTAAAGTTCAATCTGCTGAGTGTTTCGCAGATCACAAAGAAAGGACTGACTTTGTCCTATGATAGAGAAAGCTGCAAAATCTTCAAAGATGGAGAGCTGTATCTTTCCGCCAAATAGAAAGATGGACTGTATTTGTTGCCTTTTGATCAAAGTGATTGCATAAATTCTAATGCATCTGAATCTAACATGATTTCTCTTGCAGGTATGGCGAAGGACGTCCAGAAGGCGACCAAAGTTGACATTGCATTTCAGCGAGTGTATGCTGATGTGATTGGTCCTCTATCACCATCTAGAGGCAATGCAAGATATTATCTTGTGTGTGTGGATTATTTCACTCATTATGTGTGGATATACATATTGCAGAAACCACAAGAAGCCTTAGAAAGGTTTAAAGAGTTTTGTGACAAGGTTAAGACTGTTCATGATGCTAACATTGATTGTCTTTTCACAGATGAAAAGCCAGTTTTTCTTTTACAGGATTTTCAGGATTTCCTGGATAAGAAAGCGATAAGGCACAAGACTGCTGTTTCTGCAGGAGCATGGAACAAAAGTGTCTGTGTGCAAGTGAACAAAGAATTGCAAAATGGGATGAAGCCGCAATTGCTGAGTTCACATTTGCCACATGAGTATTGGGCGGAATCGCTATTGTGTTTTTGTTACTCGTGGTTGAGAAAGGTTTCAAAAGGTTTGGGCTGTTCTCCTTTTGAAAAGCTATTTCACAGAAAACCTTCTGTAGCCCATTTTAAGGTTTTTGGGTCTCAAGTCAGGACTGAAGCTCCAGGTGGAGTAAAGAATGCCAGAGGCATTTTTGTGGGTTATGAAAAGTGTCTCTACAGAGTAAATTTGTCTGAATCTGGTCAGGTGATTCTCACAAAATTTCTAGAGAGTGCTCCTGAACAGGAGAGAGTAATTGTTCACACATTTCCCACTGAGGACAATTCAGATGATGATGATGATGATTTTACTGATTACAGTGGAACTGAGAGTGACAGTGATAGCTCAAAGAGCTCAGTTGACACAGTCATTGAGAGGAAATCTCACACAATGGCTAGACCTTCACAGGTGAAGGATGAACCACTGTTTACTATTGGAACTGGTTCTCCAAAGAGTCCTGAGACTGAACCAGTGAGCAGAAAGGATCAGCACCCCATACGCAGGTCCGAGAGAGTTACAAAGGGTGTACCACCCAAGAGGTATTTGAAAGAGTTTGCCAACTCAGCTGTTGCATGTGTTACTATTGTTGACAACTCAAGACAGGTTGACGCTGTGTCTAAGTCAGAGACAAAGACACAACAAGGAGTTGCTAAGCGTAACACTACATTCCCTAGCCAAGGTAATGCAGATGCACTCGTTCCTTGGAAGTCAGACAACCAGAGAGGTACACTGGGGAAACCAGTGGCGGGTAGTTCCAAGGGTGGAACTGAAACAACAGGGGAGTGTTATATGTATAACAACTGTTTGTTTTCTTCTCTGGATCAAGCTATGTTCGCAGCGCACATTGATTCATATGGGGGAGTATGTTACGATACGGATGCAATGCTGCTGCAAAGTACTAGCTTGAAAAGTAAACATGATGGGAATGTTGGGACTGCCCGTGGGAAACAGAGGGACAGTCAATTCACAGTGCAAAGCACCGGAATTAGCTCAGAGTGTAATATGAGCTGTACAGGAAGTACAGGAAGTGTTTGTTACTACACTGCCGGAGTTTGAAGAGAGCAGTCATGTTTTTGTAATGCTGCAAAGACAGAAATAAAGGCATGTAAATATGTTTCTGTCTATCTCTTTCCCCTGCCAGGGGGCAGGAAAGAGGGGGGGGGTGTTCATCTCACGTTTGAGAAGAATCGCCTATCGAGACCTAGCCTGCGCTTGCTGGGGAATGCAGCCAGGGAGGTCAATAGGGAATCAAGCTGGGTGCTTGGGATTGTTGCCAGCTTCTCCTGATATGGGCTTGAATTCCCGACAATTTTATATCCAATTATGCACAAATCACAGCCCCTATAACCGACTGCCTGAGAGGGAAGAAGGCTTTCTATTGGACTACTGAGGCACAGGCATCCTTTGAAAAATTAAAGAAGGTGTTTGCCTCAGAAGAGTACTTAATACACGTAGAGCCAAGGAAACCCACGAGGGTTGAGACAGATACCTCAGACAGGGCGATTGGTGCCATACTACTTCAGGAGGATCGAGAAGGGGATTGGAGGCCATGTGCCTTTTACTCCAGGAAGCTAAGTCGTACTGAGCAGAATTACACAATCTTTGATAAGGAGCTTTTTTTATATAATAATTTTTATTAAAGATTTCACATTACAAAAAAGAAAAAAACAGCAAAAAGAAAAAATATCCAACAAAAGTTGTTAAAAACAATCCTTCTTTCCATCTCCTTAATTTCCATTTACTTGTTTCTCGGACCTCCTCATACCACCCTTTTTTGTATTCCAAATCAAATTATTAATTCAACAATTTCTTTCCCTCTTTTTGATATCCAAATCTTATTCTTAAATTGTTACAGTCTTAGATTTTTACTTATATAAACCCATTTTTTTCGTATTCTTTTAACCCATCACAGGTAGAAACCGCTTAATTCCAATCCAACATTATTCTAAAATTCCTTAATTTTACAATGTCTCTGTAGATAATCTTTGAATTTCTTCCAATCTTCCTTCACTGACTCTTCTCCCTGGTCTCGAATCCTGCCGGTCATTTCCGCCAATTCCATATAGTCCATCACTTTCATCTGCCATTCTTCCAAAGTGGGTAGATCTTGTGTCTTCCAATATTTTGCAATAAGTATTCTTGCTGCTGTTGTGGCATACATAAATAAAGTGCTATCCTTCTTTAACACCGATTGGTCAACTATGCCCAGGAGAAAGGCCTCTGGTTTCTTCAAAAGGGTATATTTAAGTACCTTCTTCAGTTCATTATATATCATCTCCCAGAAAGCCTTAATCCTTGGGCATGTCCACCAAAGGTGAAAGAATGTGCCTTCATTTTCCTTACATTTCCAACATTTATTATCAGGCAAATGATAGATTTTTGCAAGCTTGGCTGGGGTCATGTACCACCTGTAGATCATTTTCATAATATTCTCTCTTAGGGCATTACATGCCGTGAATTTCATACCGGTGTTCCACAACTGTTCCCAGTCTGCAAACATAATATTATGTCCAACATCTTGTGCCCATTTTATCATAGCAGATTTAACCGTTTCATCCTGAGTGTTCCATTTCAACAGCAAGTTATACATTCTTGGCAAATTCTTTGTTTTGGGTTCTAACAATTCTGTTTCTAATTTTGATTTTTCCACCTGGAAGCCAATTTTCTTGTCCAAATTATATGCCTCCATTATCTGATCGTAATGGAGCCAATCTCGCACTTTATTCTTCAATTTTTCAAAACTCTGCAATTTAAGTCTATCTATCTCCATCTTGTTCTAGAATTTCCCAATATTTCGGCCATTTAGCCTCCATATTGAGCTTTTTCTGAGCTTTCGCTTCCATCGGTGACAGCCACCTTGGGGTTTTATTTTCCAATAAATCCTTGTATCTTATCCAAACATTAAACAATGCTTTCCCAACAATATGGTTTTTAAATGCTTTGTGCGCTTTGATCTTATCATACCACAAGTATGCATGCCATCCAAATACATTGTTAAAACCTTCTAAATCCAAAATGTATGTGTTTTCAAGAAGTAGCCAGTCCTTTAGCCAGCAAAAAGCTACTGATTCATAATAAAGTTTAAAGTCTGGCAAGGCAAACCCACCTCTTTCCTTTGCATCTGTTAATATTTTAAATTTTATTCTAGGCTTCTTGCCCTGCCAGACAAATCTTGAAATATCTTTCTGCCACTTCTTGAAACAATCCATCTTGTCCACAATTTGCAATGTCTGGAATAAAAACAACATTCTAGGCAATACATTCATCTTTATAGCAGCAATACGACCCAACAAAGAAAGTTTCAAATTTGACCATTGTCAGAGCTGCCCAAGGTCCCAGCTCACAGAGGACCAACGCCAGTTCTTGTTATATACAAAAGTCTTTATTAAGGTTCAGTTTCGATTCCAAAGCCGCGGCGCGCAGCTCTACGTCTCAACCCTAGACCGCTGAAGCTCCGTCTGAATCTCCTCCCCCCAGACACCAGTTCAAGACCCTAGCCTTGCTCCACCTCCTCCTTTGCTCCTTTCTCCTCTGGGTCCGCCTGCCCGCCGGGGCGTTGCATTTCTGGACTCTTCTGATGCTGATGCTGACGAGTCCCCGGATTCTTCCCCCTGCCTCCGGCGTGCTTTAGGACCTGGCTCCCAGTCTGCGCTCCCGGCTGTCCCGCGCGCCTGTGCATTTGAACTTGGCGCGCGCGCCCAGCCGGTAACCTTCCTCCTGACCGTTACACTGCTCCTTTCACTGCTTCCTCCTTCGGGGGGGCTAACTGGATCTGACTTCCCCTCTATTCCCTCACTCAGCGACAGGGGCGTGGCCAGCCCTGACGCATCTTCTCTTTCCCCTGGAGTGGAAACCGGTCCTGACACCTGGGACTCTTCCCCCCCGCTACGCTCTGGTGGGGAACCTGGTCCCGAGCTCCAGCTGCTGCTTTGGGAGTCACCGCTGGTCCCTTGCTTCTGGTGCCTCCCTCCCAGGAACCCCCTTGCTCTGGCTATCGGTGCCCCCTTCTGGGAATCTTCCGAATCACTGGACAGACTCATGGAATCTCTTGCCCCACTGTCCTCCTCACCTACGCTGCCCTCGGATTGTTCCCCTTCGCTCTCCGCTTCCTCTTTCCCCTGTGCCTCTGCTCCTGAACCCCTGACAACCATATTTCTAAATCTTTTTTCACTTCACCCTAGCATTTTTCATAATTATCTTTAAATAAGTTCCCATTTTTTGCTGTCATATTGATCCCCAAGTATTTAACTTTCTTAACCACTATTAAACCTGTCATATTCTGAAACCTCTCTCTCTCAGTTTGTGTTAAGTTTTTCTCTAAAACCTTGGTTTTGGATTTGTTCAGTTTAAACCCAGCAACCTGACCAAATTCTTGAATCAGTTCTAAAACCCTTTTGGTACTAGATTCTGGCTCCTGTAACGTCAAAACTAAGTCATTTGCAAATGCTCTCAATTTGTACTGTCTAGCTCCGACCTGTATGCCTTTAACCAGCTGGTCCTTTCTAATCATATTCAGCAGAACCTCCAGAACCGATATAAAAAGCAATGGGGAAATTGGACAACCTTGTCGTGTCCCTTTTTCTATTTTAAATTCTTCCGTCACCACATTATTCACAATTAATTTTGCCTTTTGTTCTGAATATATTGCACTTATACCATTTTCAAAACCTTGACCTACCCCCATACCCTGTAAATTCTTTTTCATAAAAGTCCAAGAAATGTTGTCAAAGGCTTTCTCCGCATCCACAAATATTAAAACTGCCTTAGTGTTTATATTCTTTTGCAATTTCTCTATAATATTGATTATGTTTCTCACATTATCAGAAAGGTGTCTTCCTGGGAGAAAACCCGCTTGGTCCTTATGTATCTCTTCCATTAAAACTCTTTTTAGTCTTTTAGCTAAAATGTCTGCAAAACTTTTGTAATTCACATTGAGCAATGATATGGGACGGTAGTTCTTAAGCTGGGTCTTTTCAGTCTCTGTTTTCGGTACAAGTGTGATATATGCTTCCTTCCACGACTCTGGTGCCACTTTCCCCTGCATTATCTCATTACAAACTTCTTTCAAAGGTTGCACTAACCATTCCTTCAAAGATCTGTAGTATCTGGAAGTCAATCCATCCGGTCCTGGAGATGTGATGACCTGGGATTCCGATTCTGAGAGTGAACCGGAGGAATCCCAGCTGGCACAGGAGTCCCCGCCTCCAGGGCCGGCTGAACTGGGGCAGGGCCTTGATTCTGAGGAGCCTGCACCTGTGCCGGATCCTCAGGAGCAGGCACCAGGTGAATCCATTCTGGCCCCAGAGGTGGTTGAGGACTCAGTGCCTGCAGGTGAGTCTCCCCCTGGGCCCAGTAACCCTTCAGCCTCTCCTGAACTGCAGAGGCTTAGGGCAGAGAGGCGAAGGGAACTGGTTTCTCCCAGGAGGAGTGCTCGCCTTAAGGCCAGGGGAGGCGGGGCTCCTGGGGGTCGGGACCGCCCCTGGCCTCAGAGAAGATAAAGGCCAGTCAGCCCGGTTCCAGGTTGCGGGAGCAATGTCGTCATTGAAGATCTGTTTTGGCCAGCATCCAGTCCTGTTCCTCCAGTGTTCCTGTTCCCCGCCCGGCTCCCTGCTTCGGACCTCGCCTCGCACCTTGTGGACTATTGCCAGGCTAGTGACTCAGGACTGAACTTTGACTACGGTAACAGTAACCTTCCCCCCGGGACCAGCACAGGAGATTTACCCAATTGCATATTCTGGATGGCACCTTCTATCTCCTGTTCAGTTATTTTATCACTCAACATTAATTTGTTTTCTTGAGAGATTTTTTGTAGTCCATTTTTCTTCAAAAATTGATCTAAATCAATTTCTCTCTGTGGCCCTTGTGTATATAGTTGTTTAAAATACCTCTGGAAACAATTTCTAATCTCAGCTGGGTTCTGTATATTCCTTCCTTCCACTTCTAAATTTGTGATTGTATTTTGTTTTTGTCTTTTTTTCAATTGCCAAGCCAAGAGTTTCCCACACTTGTTAGCTGACTCAAATGTCTTTTGTCTCATTTGTTTGATTTTCCATTCTATCTCTTGATTCGTCATTTTCATGAGTTCCACTTGGTATAACATTATTTCTCTCACAATCTCCAGCGACTTGGGTTTTGCTCTCAATTTCTTTTCGCCTTCCTTTATTTTCTCCAATTTTTTCCCCCTCTTCTCATTCTGGATTCTCTTTTTTAATGCATTATGTTGTTTCAAGAACCCTCTCATAACCGCCTTGCTAGCATCCCAGATTACTCTTTTTTTCCACATCAGTACTCATATTTATCTCGAAATAGTCTCTCAAGGTTTTTTGGGCCTTCTTTAGAACTTCTTCATCTCTAAACAAGGTGTCATTCATCCTCCATCTGAAGGAGCCAGTTGATGTTAATTTCATCTCCATCTTGACAGCATTATGGTTGGAACAGGTTTTAGGGCAGATTTCCACTTTCCTAGTCTTTGGTGCCATTCCTCTAGTTACCCATATGTGGTCAATTCTAGTCCATGTCATTTTGTCTTCAGAAAAGAAGGTTCCCTCTTTAGCCAAGGGGTTATTTATTCTCCAAATGTCCACTAAATCCAAGTTGTCTGTCATCTCAAAAAAAAAGTTTTCGGTAGTCTACCATCCTTGGTGACTACCTGTTTTTGTGCCTTATCCATATGTGTAGATACCACTCCATTCATGTCTCCCAGCAAAACTACATTGTAATCCATATAGTCCATCAGGGTCTCGTGCAACTTTTTAAAAAATTCAGACTTCCCCTCATTTGGAGCATAAACACCTACTATCAAGAATTTCTCTCCCTGTATTTGAACTTCCACTGCCACAATTCTTCCTTGGTCATCTTTGAATATGAATTTTGGTTGCAATCTTTCTTTTGCATAAATAACAACTCCTCTTTTTTTTACACTATCAGATGAAATAAACTCCTGACCAAGTCTTTTGTTAACCAATAATTTCCTGTGTAATCTTGTTATATGAGTTTCTTGTAGACAAATCAAGTCCAATTGCTCCTTTTTTAATAAATGAAACACAGATCTCCTCTTCTTCGGGGAGTTCAGACCATTACAATTCCAACTTAATAGTTACAGAGCCATGATGTAGATGCTATGCTTCTCTTCCAACTGCACCCAGAGCCTGTTCCTGTTCTGTTGGTGGTATCACCTTCTTCAAACGCTCTTTTAATCCAGGAGGGAGATCTGGTATGTCCAAGGTTTCACTTACAAGTGTTCTTAACTCTCCTTCAGCTTTCTTCTGCAGGTCTTCTCCGTGGTCTCTCCAAAATTTGGTTTTGTCGTCCTCTGATTTTATTCTTATCTTCTTGCCTTTATAACTGAAAGACAGGTGTCAGAGCTGCCTCCAGGTCCCAGCTCACAGAGGACCAACGCTAGCCGGTAGTAATGTACAAAAGTCTTTATTGAGGTTCAGTTTCCATTTACAAGCCGCAGCGTGCAGCCCTATGTCTAGACGCTAGATCGGCGAAGCCCTGTCTGAGTCTCCACCCCCTGTACACCAGTTTAAGACTCTAGCCTTACTCCACCTTTTCCGCTGCTCCTTTCTCCTCTGGGTCCTTCTGCCCCCTGGTGTCTCCTCCTTCCTGGACTCTTCTGACGCTGACCCCCCTGACTCCTGTCCCTCCTTTCGGCGGGCTTTAGGACCTGGCTCCCTATCCGGGCTACCCACTGTGCCGCTCGCCTGTACATTTGAACTTGGCGCGCGCGCCCAGCTTCCAACCTTCCTCTCGACAGTTTCCTCGCTCTCCGATGGAGGCGTGGCCAATCCTGACTCATCTCCTCCCGCTGGCGGTGAGCAGCCTGGTCCCGATACCTGGGACTCCTCCCCCCTACTGCTCTTTGGTGGGGAAGCTGGTCCCGATTTCCAGCTGCTGCTCTCTGAGTCCCCTCTGGCCCCTTCTTCCTGGGGTGTCCCCCTTGCTCTGACCCTGGGAGCCCCTTTCTGTGAGTCTTCCGATTCGCTGGAAAGACTCAGAGACCTCGGACCACTGTCATCGCTTACGTTTCCTTCGGATTCCTCCCCCTCACTCTCCGTTTCCTCCCTTTCCTGTGCCTCTGCTCCTGAGCCCCTGACAACAGGCCTTGAGGTAATTCCCACCTAAAGAGAATTCCGTTACTTCTCAGCAGTGCGGTCAAATCTTTATAATTGGACCTAAGGTCCAAAAGATGTTTCGGAATGTCCTTGAATATCTCGACTCTTGACTGATGTATTACCAGGGTTTTCTGAAAGTGTAGACTCAAAATTTTATCTCTCTCCTCTTTTGTTCGAAGGGTGATCAGACAGTCTCTTACTTTGTTCTTTCTCCCTCCTTTCCCAAGTCTGAAAGCACTCACTATCTTGAAACTGTCCTTTTCTAATTCTGGATTCCAAAAGTCTGCAAATTCCTTTGTAAGGAATTCAATCAAATTATCTTTCTCCAATTCAGGGACCGCCCTGATCCTCAGATTTGTCTGTTTCTCTCTCAGTTCAATCATAGAAAGAGTTGATTTGTGATCCTGTAGTTGTCTACATATTGGTAGTATCTTCTCTTCTACCACAGTGGCTGTATAGGTTGCAATTTCTTTTGCCTCATCAGCTGTCTTTCGTATTGAAGATGATTCCGGAACTAATCTCTGGATAGTCTCAGTATTAGTGTTTACTTTCTGACCAAAACTATTGATGCTTGTGGTGTTTTGATTAATACTTATGGTGTTCTGGTCGATTTTATTTGATGCCTCGGCAAGTTGCCTACTTATTTTGTCCAAAGACTGATTTATTTTACTCAGAGCCTGAGCCAAGGCATCAGCAGCAGCCATACCTTTAGGCTTAGGTTGTGCTAATGGGGATGTTATTGGCAAGCCAGAAGAGCTGGGTACCGAGCCTCTCCTTTGCAGCCCAATATCTGTACGTAATACTTTCCCAGATCTGGTAGCTTGTTGAGACTCTAATTTGTCTTTCCCATCAGCCATAACCTCCAAGAAAGACCAAGGTCAGTCACACATTCAAAGTCAGAGTCAGAGTCTGAGTCTGTCAAGGTCAGTCACACTCTCAGAGACTAAACTTGTTTTGAAATGGAAAATTCCCTTAATCCAGCTGCAGTTGCAGCAAATTCAAAGTTCCTCTAGGGGGACACAATGTTAACAACAGTCAATAATGTTTTTAAAGTCACTTACTTTCCATTTCATCCCCCAGTCTCTAAAGGACAACGTTTTTTGTTTCAATTTGTTTGTTAAATGATACTTTAAAATCAGGAGAAACCAGTCAGTAAAATTGTATCTTAATTGTATCTTCAAACGCAGAGTTAACTGTTGCAAGGAAGAAGTACTTTCAGCGACAACACACGTCCCAAAGCAATATTATTTACAGTTCACAGCAACCGGTCTCAGGGGTTTGAGCAGTGGATTTAGCTGCTTTTTCTCTCTCTTTTTACAGGGAAAAACTGTTCAAATCTTTCCCCCCTCCTCCCCCTGCATCAGAGGGGCGCTGATGCTTGTTTGATGTTCGGATTGTAAACTTTAAAGACGTCCTTTGAAATTCCTGCTTACAGATTCATTGCTTTACTTCTTTACAAAAACGGGAGGCAGACTTCCTGTTTATACCTCTCCGCCTTCGGTGCCAAATTCTTCAAATCAGTTCCTTTAATTGCCAAATTAACCTACTCACGGATTGTTGATCTTGGTGTCAATTTTCAAGGAAGAAGGCAGCGCTCTCCGGCAACGGCTTAGCAGCTTCGCTCCACGGAACGAGCAGACGACTCACAGCACAGCGCCACTTCCCCGCTCAGCTCCGGGACGCAAAACTGGGCTCCTTTGCCGATTGGGGGGCGCAAAAAGGTGCCCGCCGAGTCCCACGGCCACAGGCTTCACCCGCCTGTGGTTTTTAAGAGTCCCCGCTGCGCCGTAGCGGTAAGAACCCCAGTTTCCACGGAGCAAGTCCCCTCCGTTTAAGGGGAATCAGCCATTTTTCGATGGCGCCACCCCGGAAGTATCTTTGATAAGGAGCTTTTAGCCGTGATGGATTCTTTCAAATTTTTGAAGCATTTCCTAGCAGGTGCACAGCAACAGGTGCAGGTGTATACAGATCACAAAAACCTGGAGTACTGGAGGAAGGCTAGACTACTTAATCAGAGACAGGTTAAATGGGCGGAATTCCTGTCGGGCTTTAACTTCAAGATAGGGTATGTGCCAGGGGTGCAGAACGCAAGGGCAGATGTGCTCTCCAGAAAGCCAGAATATATGGAAGGGCAAGAGGCTCCCATGGATAGGTATGTGTTTAAACCTGAACAATGGCAATGGCACCATAGTAAGAGAGCAAGAACTGCAAACACTCACAGAAAGGGACGAGTATGCACAAAGAAAACTGTCAGAAGTAAGGCAAAACGAAGGCAGAGGCGGGTGTTTTGAAGAAAGAGAGGGTTTACTTTATTACAGGGGGGCGTTGTATGTACCAGCTGGGGAATTGAGGGCAAGAATTCTCAGACAACACCATGACAATCCGACAGCGGGGCATTTTGGGCGTAATAAGACTATGTACTTGATTACTAAGGAATTCTGGTGGCCCAAAATCAAGGATCACGTAGCAGAGTACGTCAGGGGCTGTGCGGTTTGCCAAAGGGCAAAGGGAGAAAGGGCCACGCCTGCAGGCTTGCTCCAACCTTTGCCCACACCGGATAGACCATGGGAGATGGTATCTATGGATTTTAGCACAGACTTGCTGGTGTCTCAGAGGAAGACAATGATTCTAGTAGTAGTGGACATGTTGACAAAAATGGCACACTTCATACCCTGTGCCAAGATGCCCTCGGCACAGGAAACAGCCAAACTGTTTATAGACCATGTATTCAGGTTGCATGGAATGGTTTCTAGATTAATTACAGATAGAGGAAGTCAATTTACGTCACGTTTTTGGAGGAAGTTAATGCAGTTACTGGAGGTGGAAGTAAATTTCACCTCAGCCAGACATCCCCAAACGAATGGACAGTCAGAGAGGGTGAATGCTATATTACAGCAATACTTGAGGTGTTACGTGAGTCACCAGCAAAATGACTGGGCAGAGAAATTAAGTTTGGCTGAATTTGCATATAATAATGCAGTGCACACCTCTACAGGGGTGTTGCCATTCATGGCCAACTATGGAAGGCATCCACGGGCATTCCCTGGGAGGGGAGAAAGGTTGGTGCCTGCAGCAGAAGAGTTTGTAGAAGAAATGGAATTTCTACATAGGATGCTGAAGGAGGACTTAGAATTAGCAAAATTAGAATACAAGAGAATGGCGGATGCCAGAAGGAGAGAGGGAGAGAGGATACAAGTGGGAGATAAAGTTTGGTTATTGTCCAAGGGGTTACCTTTTAAGGGTAGGTGTAAAAAGCTGGAACCTCGGAAGTTGGGGCCATTCGAAGTAATAGAGCAGATTAATCCAGTGTCCTTCCGACTCCGCTTACCAGAGAACATGAAACTACACCCTGTGTTTCACAGATCTTTGCTATCTCCATATAATCCTGCACACAGGTATCAGCAGGAGGCAAGGGAAACTCCTCCATCTCCAACAGTGGTAGAGAATGGGGTGGAGGAAGAGATTGAAGAAATTCTGGATTCTAGGTGGTATAAAAATAGGTTGCAATACCTGGTGGCGTGGGAGGGTTGTCCTGAAACTGAGAACTCCTGGGAACTGGCAGAATCTGTTCACGCGCTGGAATTGCAAAGGGATTTCCATACACGATACCCCCATAAACCTAGACCCCACGATTGGCAATTAAGAGAAATATTTGAGCAAACTGATGAGGAAGAAGACTTCTTCGGTTTTCAATCCTCAGAAGAAAGCGAGAGTGACACGGATGAGGGGGGTCTTAGAAGGGGGGGTGATGTCATGGTATTGACGGAGAACGTAGGGGAGGAGGGGAGACAAGCAGAGGAAGGGGGGCAGGAAGTGACAGTGGAGGAAAGGAGGGAAACTCAGGAGGAGGGAAGGCTCTCAGATGTTGAAGCAGAGCCTCAACACCGCACAGGAAGCTCTGGCACAGATAGCGAGGCATTGCCGGTTCCATCTGCCCAGGAAAGGAGAGTGTTAAAGAGGAGGTGGCAGAGACATCAAATGAGAATGCCTCGCCTCTTCTGCTGGAAAAGGGGCGGACGTAAGTCACTCCGAGAATCTGACTCACAGGATTCGGACGCATGATTATGTGTGTTGCTTGTACATATGTAAAATAAAGGATGTATATATGTATCTCTGAGTGAGCAGAGGCATTTCTTGCGGAGAGCATTCACAAGCCATCACAGATTGTAACCGCATTCTCCCCAGAACTAATTCTATCTGAAGTACGGTATGTAAGGTGTAAATGAACCTTTATATGAATGTAACAAAAGACTTTCAAGTTTATATTTGCGGCCACCCAGGGGGGGAAAGATATGAATTATCTGGGCATTAATTTTGAAATTTCTGAGTAATTATCTGGCAGTTTCTGACGCCTGGTGGGGATTATATGCAACTCCAAGACACATGTTCTCTTGGAAAAATGTGCCTTTTGTTCTGTTCATCAACTGAGGGCGCTGACAGAAAGCAAAGAAATCTTCTGCCAAAGCATCCAGTTGTACCCTAATGGTTCAAGAGTAGTCTGCAGCCATTAAAATAAGAGAACTAGTGGGTAGATCTTTCCCAATATTTGTGTGTTAATAATGTCCCCTTCATGGATCACTGCCTTGCCGTGGCGAAGGGGCTTGAATAACTCAGGGAAGCTATGAACTATGCCGAGCAGGGCACCCAAGATGAACAGGTCATAGTGGAGAGTTTTGACCAAACGTGATCCACCTGTAGGAGGAACCATGCACTCCTGTCTTCCACTGCCTCCCGCAGTTTGGTCAAACTCATGCTGGTAGCTTTGAGAACACTGTCCAACCATCTCGTCCTCTGTCGTCCCCTTCTCCTTGTGCCCTCCATCTTTCCCAACATCAGAGTCTTCTCTTCTCATGAGGTGGCCAAAGTACAGGAGTCTTAGATTCAGGATCTGTCCTTCCAGTGAGCACTCAGGGCTGATTTCCTTAAGAATGGATAGGTTTGATCTTCTTGCAGTCCATGGGACTCTCAAGAGTCTCCTCCAGCACCATAATTCAAAAGCATCAATTCTTCGGCGACCAGCCTTCTTTATGGTCCAGCTCTCACTTCCATACATCACTACTGGGAAAACCATAGCTTTTAGTATACGGACCTTTGTTGCCAAGGTGATGTCTCTGCTTTTTTTTTTTTAATTCTTTTTATTAAGTTTCTTTCATCAAAACACATATAGAAAAAAAAGCATTTAAAAAAGAAAAACAAGGAATACAGCTACTCACTAAACACAAAGTGAGTTAAAGAAAAAAGGCACTAAGAAGAAAAAGAAAAACCAGAAAGTGAAAGAAAAAGACAAAAAAAATTGGTGCATGTAACAGTTAACACACATCACCTGACCTCCTTCCCTGCTGATTTCGGGTTTCCAGTTTTAATAGTTTCCTTTTTACAGCTGGTGTTGGTTTTTAGTTTACACACCGGAAGTTTTATAACAGACCTGCTATAGTTGGTAGGTTTCTAAAATTACCTTCAATATAGACCATAAATTTGTTCCAGTCTCTGCTTTTGAAGGTGCTGTCTAGGTTTGCCATCGCCTTTCTCCCAAGGAGCAGGAGTCTTTTAATTTCGTGGCTGCTGTCACCATCTGCAGTGATCATGAAGCCCAAGAAAGTAAAATCTCTCACTGCCTCCATTTCTTCCCCTTCTATTTGCCAGGAGGTGATGGGCCCAGTGGCCATGATCTTCGTTTTTGTTTTTGTTTTGATGTTGAGCTTCAGACCATATTTTGCGCTCTCCTCTTTCACCTTCATTAAAAGGTTCTTTAATTCCTCCTCACTTTTTGCCATCAAGGTTGTGTCATCTGCATATCTGAGGTTGTTGATATTTCTTCCGGCGATCTTAATTCCGGCTTGGGATTCTTCCAGCCCAGCCTTTCACATGATGAATTCTGCATATAAGTTAAATAAGCAGGGAGACAATATACAGCCTTGCCGTACTCCTTTCCCAATTTTGAACCAATCAGTTGTTCCATATCCAGTTCTAACTGTAGCTTCTTGTCCCACATAGAGATTTCTTAGGAGACGGATGAGGTGATCAGGCACTCCCATTTCTTTAAGAACTTGCCATAGTTTGCTGTGGTTGACACAGTCAAAGGCTTTTGCATAGTCAATGAAGCAGAAGTAGATGTCTTTCTGGAACTCTCTAGCTTTCTCCATAATCCAGCGCATGTTTGCAATTTGGTCTCTAGTTCCTCTGCCCCTTCGAAATCCAGCTTGCACTTCTGGGAGTTCTCAGTCTACATACTGCTTAAGCCTGCCTTGTAGAATTTTAAGCATAACCTTGCTAGCGTGTGAAATGAGTGCAATTGTGCGGTATTTGGAGCATTCTTTGGCACTTCCCTTCTACGTGGGGCTACCTTTGAAGGTGACTCGGAAATTACAACTAATCCAGAATGCGGCAGCTAGACTGGTGACTGGGGGCGGCCGCTGAGACCATATAACACCGGTCTTGAAAGACCTACATTGGCTCCCAGTACGTTTCCGAGCACAATTCAAAGTGTTGGTGCTGACCTTTAAAGCCCTAAACGGCCTCGGCCCAGTATACCTGAAGGAGCGTCTCCACCCCCATCGTTCTGCCCGGACGCTGAGGTCCAGTGCCGAGGGCCTTCTGGCGGTTCCCTCATTGCGAGAAGCAAAGCTACAGGGAACCAGGCAGAGGACCTTCTCGGTAGTGGCGCCGGCCCTGTGGAACGCCCTCCCATCGGATGTCAAAGCGATAAACAACTACCAGACATTCAGAAGACATCTTAAGGCAGCCCTGTTCAGGGAAGTTTTTAATGTGTGATATTTTAGTGTATTTTTGGTTTCTATGGAAGCCGCCCAGAGTGGCTGGGGAAACCCAGCCAGATGGGCGGGGTACAAATTATTATTATTATTATTATTATTATTATTATTATTATTATTATTATTATTATTTGGGATTGGGATGTAGACTGACCACCTCCAATCCTCTGGCCACTGCTGAGTTTTCCAAACTTGCTGGCATATTGAGTGTAGCACCTTCTTTTAAAATTTTAAATAGTTCAGCTGGAATACCATCACTTCCACTGGCCGTGTTATTTGCAGTGCTTTCTAAGGCCCATTTGACTTCACTCTCCAGGATGTCTGGCTCAAGGTCAGCAACCACACTACCTGGGGTATACGAGACATCCATTTATTTCTGGAATAGTTCCTCTGTGTATTCTTGCCACCTCTTCTTTTTTTTATATAAATATTTATTAAAGATTTTCTTAATACAATAGAAAAAACAAAGAAAATAACATATAGTTTTTCAGTATCCACATTTTCTTCACTTCTTTGGACTTCCTCACAACTCTCGTTCCTGCGTTCCAAATTTTCGAGCTTTACCCAGCAATTTATTACCTTGTTTCAATTCTTATAATTTTCTAATATTGTATCCCTAATTTTAGATAATTTAAACCCAAACCTTTAAAACTTAATTTTAACATGATATTTATCCAAAATTTATCTTTTCTTGTACTTACATTTATCTTCGTATTCCTTTTAACTAACTTATTGGTGCCATATTGTTGATAATCTTACATCTTTCTTAACATTCATACAATTTACAGTATTTTTGTAAATAGTCCTTAAATTTCTTCCAATCCTCTTCCACATCCTCTTCTCCCAGGTCTTGGATTCTGCCAGTCATTTCTGCTAGTTCCATATAGTCTATCAGTTGCATCTGCCATTCTTCCAGTGTGGGCAAATCTTGGGTTTTCCAGTGTTTGGCGACAAGTATCCTTGCTGCTGTTGTTGCATACATAAAAAATGTTCGGTCTTTCTTTAACACCCTCTGGCCGACAATACCTAAAAGAAAGGCCTCTGGTTTCTTAGGGAAGGTATACTTAAATACCTTTTTCAACTCATTATACAGTGGTGCCCCGCAAGACGAACGCCTCGCAAGACGAAAAACCCGCTAGACGAAAGGGTTTTCCGTTTTGGAGGCGCTTCGTAAAACGAATTCCCCTATGGGGTTGCTTCGCAAGACGAAAAAAATCTTGCATCCCCCCGCGGGTTTTTTCCGCTTTTTTCGCCCTTTTCTTAAGCCGCTAAGCCGCTTATCAGCTGTTCCGCTGATAAGCCGCTTAACAGCTGATCGCTGGAAGCCGCTTGACAGCTGTAGCGCTAATCCGCTAAGCTGTCAATGGGCTTGCTTCGCTAGACGAAAAAACCGCTAGACGAAGAGAATCGCGGAACGGATTCTTTTCGTCTTGCGAGGCACCACTGTATATCATTTCCCAGAAAGCCTTAACTCTAGGGCAGGTCCACCAGAGGTGAAAGAACGTTCCTTCGGTTTCTTTACATTTCCAACATTTATTATCTGACAGATGGTATATTTTTGTGAGCTTGACGGGGGTCATGTACCACCTATATATCATTTTCATAATATTTTCTTTCAAGGCATTACATGCTGTGAATCTCAAACCGGTGGTCCATAACCTTTCCCAGTCAGCAAACATGATATTATACCCTATGTCCTGTGCCCATTTTATCATAGCCGATTTGACCGTTTCATCTTGTGTGTTCCATTTTAGCAGCAAGTTATACATTCTTGAGAGTATCTTAGTCCTGGGTTCTAACAATTCCGTTTCTAACTTTGATTTTTCCACCTGGAATCCTATCTTTTTATCCAACTTAAAAACTTCTTTAATCTGAGCATAATGTAACCAATCTCGCACTTTATCTTTTAGTTTCTCCAAACTCTGCAACCTCCAATTATCTCCATCTTTTTCTATTATTTCCCAATATTTCGGCCATTTGGCCTCCATATTGAGTCTTTTCAGGGCCTTGGCTTCCATTGGTGATAGCCACCTTGGGGTCTTATTTTCCAATAAGTCTTTATATTTTATCCAGACATTGAACACTGCTTTCCTGACAATATGGTTCTTGAAAGCCTTATGAATTTTAACCTTGCCATACCACAAATATGCATGCCATCCAAAAGCATTGTTTCTAGTACCCTTTTTGTACTAGACTCTGGCTCCTGTAGGGTCAATACTAGGTCATCTGCAAATGCTTTAAGTTTATACTGTTTCGCTCCGACCTGAATTCCTTCCACCAACCGGTCTCCTCTAATCATATTCAAGAGCACCTCCAGGACCGACATAAATAGCAAAGGGGAAATAGGGCAACCTTGTCGTGTTCCTTTTTCAATTTTGAATTCTTCCGTGACCACATTGTTCACTATCAATTTAGCCTTTTGTTCCGAATAAATTGCCTCTATCCCATTCTCAAACCCCCGTCCCACTCCCATCCCTTCCAAATTTTTCTTCATAAACTTCCATGAGATGTTATCAAAGGCCTTACAGTGGTGCCTTGCAAGACGAAAAGAATCCGTTCCGCGATTCTCTTCGTCTAGCGGTTTTTTCGTCTAGCGAAGCAAGCCCATTGACAGCTTAGCGGATTAGCGCTACAGCTGTTAAGCGGCTTATCAGCGGAACAGCTGATAAGCGGCTTAGCGGCTTAAGAAAAGGGCGAAAAAAAGCGGGGAAAAACCGCGGGGGGATGCAAGATTTTTTTCGTCTTGCGAAGCAACCCCATAGGGGAATTCGTTTTACGAAGCGCCTCCAAAACGGAAAACCCTTTCGTCTAGCGGGTTTTTCGTCTTGCGAGGCGTTCGTCTTGCGGGGCACCACTGTAATGTTCCTTGTGTTGGCAAACAAATGTCTACCTGGGAGAAAGCCTGCTTGGTCCTTGTGAATTACTTCATTTAAAACTTTTTAAAATCTACTTGCTAAAATGTCTGCAAATATTTTGTAATCCACATTTAGGAGGGAGATGGGACGGTAATTCTTAAGTTGTGTCTTTTCAGTTTCTAGTTTGGGTATCAATGTGATGAAAGCTTCTTTCCACGACTCCGGTTCCTTCTTCCCCTCCAAAATTTCATTGCAAACCTCCATTAGTGGATGTATCAAATAGTCTTTCAATGTCTTATAATATTTGGAGGTAAGCCCATCTGGCCCTGGAGATTTGCCCAGTTGCATGTTCTGAATGGCTTCTTCAATCTCTTGTTGTGTTATTTTATGATTCAGGAATGTTCTATTTTCCTGAGACAGCCTTGGTAAACCGTTCTTTGTCAAAAATTGTCCTATCTCCACCTCATTTTGCGGCCCTTGTGTATATAGTTGTTTGAAGTATCTCTGGAAACACTTTCTGATCTCCACTGGGTTCTGAATATTTCTTCCTTCAATCTCTAAATTTGTGACCGTGTTCAGTTTTTGTCTCTTTTTCAACTGCCACGCTAACAATTTCCCACATTTATTTGCCGATTCAAATGATCTTTGTTTCATTAACTTAACTTTCCACTCCACTTCCTGATTTATCGATTTAGAATATTGTGCTTGGTAAAGTTTAATTTCTCTCAAGATCTCCTTTGACTTCGGTCTCGATCTTAACTTCTTCTCACAATCTTTGATTTTCTCCAAGATCTTGTTCTTTTTCTCATTCTGTGTTTTTTTCTTTATAGTGTTCTGTTGTATCAGGAACCCCCTCATAACCGCTTTACTTGCGTCCCAGATGATTCTTTTTTCCACCATAGTGTTCAAATTTATCTCAAAGTAGTCCTTCAAAGCTTTTTGGGCCTTTTTAGTAATCTCCTGATCTCTAAACAAATTGTCATTCATCCTCCATCTGAAGGAGCCGGTTGGAGTAAGTCTCATATCCATCTTTACGGCATTATGGTCGGAGCAGGTCTTTGGGCAGATTTCCACTTTTCTTGTCTTAGGTGCCAGACCTCTAGTTATCCATATTTGGTCGATTCTTGTCCATGTCAGTTGGGCTTCAGAAAAGAATGTTCCTTCTCTTCCCAGGGGGTTCTTTGTTCTCCAAATGTCAATCAAGTCCATGTTGTCAGTCAGTTCAAAAAAAGTTTTAGGTAGTCTGCCATCTTTTGTCACATTTTGGCTGTGTGACTTATCCATGTTGGTTGATGCCACCCCATTCATGTCTCCCATCATAATGATGTTGTCATAGTTCAGATAGTCCAGCATTATCTCATGCAGCTTCTTATAAAATTCCGATTTCCCCTCATTTGGTGCATAAATACCTAATATCAAAAACTTTTATCCTTGGTTTTGTATCTCAATTGCCAAAATTCTTCCTTGTGCATCTTTAAATAAAAATTTTGGTGACAGGCTCTCTTTTACATATATCACCACACCTCTTTTCTTTTTTATATATATAAATATTTATTAAAGTTTTTGAATAAAAGAATACAATAATAATAAACATTATTGCTTTGTTTTGACAAAGTTTCATGATATCCTTGAACTTCCTCACGTCTCCCGCTCCCACTTGCATCATTAATAAATTTTTGTCCAGCAAATTATCATCATATTTCCAAATCTGTAACCACTTACTTAAATACAATAAAATAATTCTCCTGCAAAATTGTTTCTCTTAATCTCTCTTATCACCAATTCCTGATCTATTTTAGTGATGGCCAATTATTTATAACCAAGCATCCTTCTTAACATTCCACTAAATCACAATATTTCTGTAAATAAATCTTGAATTTCTTCCAATCTTCTTCAATCCTTTCTTCTCCCAGGTCTCGGATTCTGCCAGTCATCTCCGCCAGTTGCATATAGTCCATCAGTTGCATCTGCCATTCTTCCAGTGTGGGTAGATCTTGGGTTTTCCAGTTCTTAGCGAGTAGTATCCTTGCTGCTGTTGTTGCATACATGAAAAATGTTCTATCTTTCTTTAACACCTTCTGGTCGACAATGCCCAGAAGAAAGGCCTCTGGTTTCTTGGTAAAGGTATACTTAAATACCTTTTTCAGCTCATTATATATCATTTCCCAGAAGGCCTTCACTTTAGGGCAGGTCCACCAGAGGTGGAAGAATGTTCCTTCATTTTCTTTACATTTCCAGCATTTGTTGTCAGACGAATGGTATATTTTGGCAAGTTTAACTGGGGTCATGTACCATCTGTATATCATTTTCATTACATTTTCTTTCAAAGCATTACATGCAGTAAAATTCAACCCAGTGGTCCACAACCTTTCCCAGTCCTCAAACATAATGTTATGCCCAATATCCTGTGCCCATTTTATCATAGCCGACTTAACCATTTCGTCTTGTGTATTCCATTTCAACAGCAAGTTATACATTCTTGAGAGTACCTTAGTCTTAGGTTCTAACAGTTCTGTTTCCAACTTCGATTTCTCCACCTGGAATCCTAACTTTTTGTCACTTTTAAAAATTTCCTTAATCTGAGCGTAGTGTAACCAGTCTCGCACTTTATCCTTCATTTTCTCCATACTCTGCAATTTCCAATTATCTCCGTCTTTTTCTAACAATTCCCAATATTTTGGCCAGTAGGCTTCCATATTGGGTCTTTTCCAAGCCTTAGCTTCCAAGGGTGAGAGCCACCTTGGAGTTTTATTTTCCAATAAGTCTTTGTATTTTGTCCAGACATTAAACACTGCTTTTCTGACCACCACACCTCTTTTCTTGACTCGGTCCGAAGAGATAAATTCTTGGCCTAATCTTTTGTTTATTAACACTTTTCTGTGGAGCCTAGTCACATGTGTTTCTTGCAAGCAGATAATTTCCAATTGTTCTTTTTTCAATATGTGAAATATTATTTTCCTTTTTTCCGGAGAATTGGCGCCATTAATGTTCCAGCTCAGAAGTTGCAGAGACATCCTGGACAAATCTGTTATTCCTCTAGTGGTGGTATCTTGTTCTCCTGGTCTTCTGACCCCAAAGGTGTAGGTGTAGGCGCAGGGGCAGGTCCAGACCCTGAAGGTCTTTCAATCCCTTTCTGAAGGTCCTCTCCGTAGGCACTCAAAAATTTATCTTTGTCCTCGGCTGTTTTGATTGTCACCTTCTTCCCTCTGAAGGTAAAAGATAATCCTTGGGGAAATTCCCACCTGAAGACAATTGAGTTGCTCCTCAGCAGTCTTACTAACTCAGTGTAGGTGGATCTAAGGTCCAAAAGTTGTTTAGGGATGTCTTTATAGATCTCTGCTCTTCTATCCGAAATTTCAAGTGACTTTCCGTAATGTAGGCCTAATATTTTGTCTCTTTCCTCCTTAGATCTCAAGGTAATCAAACAGTCTCTGGGCCTGTCTTTCCTTGTCAGTTTTCCAAGTCTAAACGCAGTCACAATTTTAAAGTCCTTTTCTACCTCCAAAGGCCAAAACTTGGAAAATTCCTTTGTCAGAAACTCAATTAAATTCCCTTGTTCTAGTTCTGGTATAGACCTCAATCTCAGATTATTTTCCCGAGCCCGTAGTTCAATCATAGACAGATAGGCCTGTTGTTCCCCAACCTGCTTATGCAGAGGTTTTACCTCCTGCTTCAGTTCTTCCGCTTTTTGATTAGCTTCCTCTGCCAATTTCCGATTTTCTGCGGTGGCTTCAAATAATTTGCCAATAGATTGTGCATTCAAAGTAACTTGTTCAGTTAATTTATTGACACTGGCTGTATTTTGATCAATCTTTGCTGTTTGCTCATCCGCTTTTTTATCTAAAGCTTCCAATTTTTCAAATATTTTATCTAATACTGAAGCAGATCCTCCTGCTGCCATATCTTCCAGCAAAGGTTGCTCAATTCCTTCTTCCAGTTCCAAAACAGCAGGGACAGATGATCTACGCGGCTGTGAAATGAAAGTCAGAGTTGTTTGTTTTGCTTTCGCCTTAGCCGCTCTTGTTGGTCTCCCAGTGCCACTCATTCCAATTCTGTCTACTAGTCAAGGTCAGACTGAGTATGTTCCCATGGGAAACCACCAGCCCAGAGGGTAAACAGCCAAATAGGAGGAAAGGAAAAAAAGAGAAGCAAAGTCACATGCAGTTATAAATCCAAGATCCTCTAGAGGGAGCCCAATTATATTTTGAGGGAGGAAATTAATTTATTAAAGTCAATTGTTTAAAGCTCCAAATTTTTCCAAATTCCAATGGTTCTAAAACAATGTCCATACAGCCTTTAATTTCCAAAGAACCTTCAGTTTTCCTGTAGTTAGCAGAGTTGGTCTTAAAAATGTAACAATGTCTCCAGCAAGTGCCAGAGAAGATGATTCAATATAACAGTTCCAATAGCACTCAGCTTGTAACAGCCCAAAGCAACAAAGTGTCAAAAATTGCAATCTGACAGTTCTGTAAAACAGGCAGTCCGGCTGCCTGGATTTCTCTATAAATTTGTAGTTCCAACAGAAGAGGTAAAGCACAGTCCAACTAAAAGATAGGTCACTCAAAGAGTTAACTCCTAAATCTCCACAGTAGCAGCTCCATTAGATGTAGAGATTGACTGCTTTTAACGCCTCTTCAAAGGCTCCAAACATCAAAGACCTTGCTTTGTTGTTAAACAGAGACAGGAGACGGACTTCCCAGCTTCCACTCCTGCTTTTAGCCAAATTAACAGCAATTTAGCGTCCAATTCTTTCTTTCAGTTCTTACTCATGGGTAGCAGCTTTTCAATTCGAATATTCCCAGGAAGAGAGGTTAGCGCTCATCGACAGCGGCAACGCAGCTTCACTCCACAGAAAGAGCGATTGACTCACAGCACCGTGCCAGCCCTTCCACGTTCCGAAACCCCTTACGGGGTCTCTTCTCCGTTTCGGGGGGGGGCGCTTCTGGTGCCCACCGAGTCCCACGGCCACAGGCTCTCGCTGCCTGTGGTTTTCCGATGTGGGTCTCCGCTTCACCGTAGCGGACGACCCGTTTCTGCGGAGCTCCCTCCTCCACAATTAGAAGAGGGCAGCCATTGTCGTTTCGCGCCGCCTCCGGAAGCCCGGCCTTGAAGACTTTCAACGCCGATGGGATATGAAGGGCCCCATCGGTGAAGAAGAATCGCAAGATCGCCAAGGAGATAGCTTTGGCTCTATTTGTAACATAGGCTACATGGGCCTTCCATCTAAGGTTATGTTGTAACCAAACTCCCAAATATTGGAATTTATAGACTTGTTCGATGACTCTCCCATCAATTTTCCAATTATGGAGTTTCCGGCTCTTTGAGAAAATTGGGATCTTAGATTTTCCATAATTAATTGTAAGGGAATTTGCGTTACAATATGATCCAAAAAAATTTAAGGCCCTCCTGAGACCTACTCTAGAAAAGGAAAGGATGACTGTGTCATCAGCATATAGTAACAAAGGGCAGCGATAAAGTGCTAGGCGGGGTGCATGAATCCTTTCTTGAGCCTCTATTAGGGGAGTCCTCATGTCGCTTACGAACAAATTGAACAGGAATGGAGCCAATATACAACCCTGTCGGACACCTCTGTTAATGGGAATTGAATTGGTGAGATCACCCTCTGGGGTGAATCTCACTCTAGCCGCTGAGTTCTCATGGAGTTTGATTATTAGCCAGAGAAGCCTTCTGTCGATGCCCCAGCGGATGAGTTTTTCCCAGAGGATGCTCCTGGGGATACTATCGAATGCTGCCTTTAGGTCAATGAATGCCACACAGAGTTGGCCACCCTTTGGGGTGCAATATTTCCAGGCAAGATGCTGTAAAATTAGAATATGATTAATTGTTGACTGTTTTGGGCGGAATCCAGCTTGTTCGGGCCCAATTAATTTTTTCTCTTCGGACCATTGGATAAGTCTGTTCAGCAGGAAGCGGGCATACAGTTTCCCCACTATTGAGAGCAGACTGATATTTCTGTAATTCCCCGGGTCATCTGGTGAGCCCTTTTTGTGGATTGGAACGATAACAGCGTCCTTCCATACTTCCGGGATCATTCCAGAGTTGTTAACGGCATCGAAGATGGTCGCCAGGACTTTGGCCCACCAGTCCGCGTGGTATTTTATAGCTTCTGCCGGGATCAGGTCTGGACCAGGTGCTTTCCCTGTTTTGAGTTTAACGATCAAGTCATGGATGTCTTCCGGATCGGTGGGGGGGCCAGAGGGGAAGCTGATCTTGGAATTCATCTCTTGTATTAGCAATACAGTCAGTTGTGGCAAAGTAATTTTTTAAATAAGATTCCCAAACCAGGGCAGGAATAATAGTCAAAGGGTATCTTTTAGTTCTTTTATTTACCAGGAGCCAAAATTGTCTGGAGTTCCGTGATGATGAGGCTTCTATGATTGCCCGCCATTGATTCACTTGCCATTCCTGTCTGGCTTCCTTTTGAATTTGCTTGTAGGCCGATTTTGCTTGGAAATATTCTTTTGGCAAGACCGTTGCCCCGGAGGCTTTATACTCTTTGTAGATGTTACCAAGAAGTTGTCTAGCCTGTTTACAAGTACTGTTAAACCACAATGCACCTATCTTCCTTTGTGTTCGGTTTATTTTATGCGTCGGGACAGAGAAAAAAGACATTAGATCTTCCGACAAATTCGAGAATAGTCTTAGAGTTTGGTCATAATCATAATAATCCTTGATTAAGCCTGAATATGCTTGTTTTAGTCCTTGTTGGAAATATGCTGAGTATTTTTGGGCCTGTAGTTCGGACCATTTTACACTTTTGATTTGCAATACTGAGTTCGTAATCAGATGTGTTGGGTGTCTGTCTCCATCTGGGGTCCAGTCTATAGTCATTATGGCGACCAACGGTAGGCGGTCGCTCAGTTGAATATTTTCAACTTTAAAATGGGAAAATTTGGGGAATATGTCATAAGATACTAACATATAATCCAGGACACTGTTTGCAGAGGAGCTTATGTGTGTAAACTCACCCGGTACGTCAGACGGGCAGTTCCCGTTTAGAATCACTAAGTTTAGACGTAGTACCAATTGGTAAAGAAGGGTTCCTGCTTCATTTACCCTTTTGTCTTTGGAGAGTCTTTGATTATGGAGGGAGAGGTCATTAATGAATTCAGGGGTTATCCACCATTTGGCTTTGGTTAAGGACTCCCAGTTTGTTGCAATGCGAGCATTGAAATCCCCTGCTATAACATTGGGTATATTGGGGTATTTGGAGTGACAAAGAGTAAGATGTTCCTCCAAGATTCCCCATTTATTGTATAAGTCTGCAATGTTGCCTCCAGGAGGAAGATAAACATTTGTTATAACAAGTTCAAAGTTTTTCCCCGTAACCAGGGCTGTAATTGCAAAGGTGGAAGCATTTACAAGCATGAGTTTTGCCTGTATTTTCAAGGAAATTGCTATAACTAATCCTCCACTAGGCCGGCCTCCTTTAGTAGACAGGCATGCCGGTAATGATGTAACATCAAAACCATTAATATCTACTCTCCCCTTTTCTCATGTTTCCTGCAAGAGAATTACTTGGTGTGAGTTTATTAGTTTTACAAAGTCCGGGTCAGATTTTTCCCCCTTCCAACCTGCTATGTTCCAGCTTAAAAGGGAGAACGGGGGAGGATTTGACTGAGGTTTGGGTACTCACAATGGAGAAGGGGGGAACGCTGATCTTGGTGGGTTGTCAAATTTAAAGAAGTCAGTAATTTTCCTTTGACTAATGGTAGATGACTTCTCTCCTTTTGGCGCAGGTGTGCCTCTTGAGCTATTGTGAATAGAGATAATATTTGGCGTTTTTAGCTGTCGGGCCCAACCAGGCTCTGAAGAGGCTCCTGCCAAGTCCGCTGGAGCCGTCCTCTTTGGGGATCTAACCGATCCACTTGTAATCATTTGGTTTATATGTCCTGCTGGGTCTTCAGTCCACTCTGTGGTGACTCTCGACACTGTGGTGTCTTCCTCACTTGATTGTTGGATTTTTGGTGGAGAAGCCTGACTTGAGGTGGCCACTACCGTCTCAGGACGTGGATGGTCTTCGATGTATGTTGATTCCAAGTCCGGCATGGAGGGGTGAAGGGACAACGATTTATCCAGGGGGGTGTTATCCTGAGTTCCATTCTTTGATCGGTTAATCACGGAGGGAACAGATAAGGCTATTAAAAGCAGGGATGAGTTACCAGCGTGAAGGGGAGGAGAAGAGTCTGCCTCCAGCAGTGGGACCTTCCCATCTACTGCAGAAGGCACCTTATATGCTGGGTATTGGGGAGTTGTTGTTTCCACCTCCATGGGGCATGGCACCGCTAAATTAGAGTGGGTATCATTCGTAGGACCTCCGTTGCAGGCGATCCTTAGGAGCTGAAGTTTAAGTAAATCCAGCCTATTTATAATTTCTTGTTGTTCCATCGCTGGTAATTCTCCAAAGGAGGCGATAAGCTCTTTCCTCCTGGGGTGTCAAAGAGTTACTGGCACACTCGTAGTGTTTAGTTGTAGGAGTGGAGGTACTATGAGACTGGCCCAGACATGGGGTGTACAGCTCAGCCCTCTTTTGTGGTTCAGGGCGGGAGGGTTGTACAGTCTCCTTGGTTAATCCCTCCGATAGGAGGGGTCTAATTTTGGAATCCATGAAAACTCTCGTTGGAAAAATACCAAGATTATTCAAAAAAACTTTTTGCTTAATAATAAGAGAGGGGATTTTTGCAGAGTGGAAAGCCAGCATCATTCTCTGATATCTGTTCTGGCGGACTAAGGGAAGCACAGCACAAAGGTCTATTTGTGATGCCTCAAGTTTTAGAAGCCATCTGAGGTGCTCTTTAGTCCCATGTAGCGTTGTCCAACTTAGGTCCCTTTCCCGGAAGGTTAGGGAAATCTTCCTTGGATGTAGAATCAGTGCGGGGTTGAGATTGTATTTGCAGTTCTTCATACAATCAGTGTTTGGTGGAGCTTTCTGCCGGCGCAATGAAACATCTACTGCCCCATCTTGGGCTGTCTGTGCCGGCTGGTCATCCAGTTTTTGCTGAAGGCTATGCAGCTGAGAGGATAGGCCGTCAATTCTCTTAAATATACAGTTTAGAGTTCTAATTATTAGATGGAGTTGCTCGCATCCTGTGCAGTCCGATTCGGCTACCAACTCCTTCGGGTAGGGACCATCCCCATTTGTGTTACCATTAGCGTTTCCAATTTGTAACGTCTCAGGGGCCTCATCTTCTGATGTTGTTTCAAGGGCAGTTAGAGGATCGAAACGATTTTGAGTGCTATTGAGTAGGTACATTCCTCGGGGCCTCTCCCTCCTTTAGGTGAACCCTTCCTTAATTGCTTAGGCCTCGGAGAGGATAATGCCTCGTCAGAGTCTCTTGGACGTTTCCCATGGCCCATAAATCAATTTTGCAGGAGAACCGTTGTGGGCACTGTGCTGGGGAGCTCCTTAAATCCTTTAGTCTTCCTCACAAGAATACTAACACTTCCAGGAGAGTGGTGCCATAAAATTACTCACAGTAAGGCAGTCAGTTCAAGCCTCTTCCTTCCCCTCTTCCTTGTTCCTAGGATTTTTGAGACAGCTCGGTTCCAGCAGTCGGGCAAAATTCACTTCGTAATATGCAATAAACTAAAAGCTAAAGGAAAGAGTTGGTCGACAGGGCAGAGGATTTATGCCCAGGAGAACCTTTCACTTATCTCTCCCAGTTAGGGAGGCGGCGGCAAGTCCGGGCGTCGGAGCAGCCCAGATAAAAAGAAAACAAAGATAACACAGGTAGCGGGATACTAAAAGACAGCCAGCACAGCCAGCAGATCATTAAAACTCACGGATAAAAACAAGGGAGGATAAAAACCGCTTAAAACCACTTAAAACTTTGATAAGAGTAAGCGAAATTACTCGGAAACTACCTTCGCCGCCATGTTGGATCCTCCTCCACAGATCTCTGGTCTTTCCCATTCTATTGTTTTCCTCTATTTCTTTGCATTGCTCGTTTAAGAAGGCCTTCTTGTCTCTCCTTGCTATTTTTTGGAAATCTGCATTCAATTTCCTGTATCTTTCACTAGCTCCCTCGCATTTTGCTTGCCTTCTCTCCCCCGCTATTTGTAAGCACTCATTGGACAGCGACTTTGCTTTCTTGCATTTCCTTTTCATTGGGATGGTTTTCGTTGCTGCCTCCTGTATAATGTTACGAGCCTCCACCCATAGTTCTTCAGGCACTCTGTCCACCAAATCTAAATCCTTAAACCTGTTCCTCACTTCCACTGTGTATTCATAAGGAATTTGACTTAGATTGTATCTTACCGGCCCAGTGGTTTTTCCTACTTTCTTCAGTTTAAGCTTGAATTTTGCTATAAGAAGCTGATGATCTGAGCCACAGTCAGCTCCAGGTCTTGTTCTTGCTGACTGTATAGAGCTTCTCCATCTTTGGCTGCAGAGAATATAATCTGATTTTGATGCTGCCCATCTGGTGATGTCCATGTGTAGCGTCGTCTGTTGTGTTGTTGGAAAAGCGTGTTTGTGATGACCAGCTTGTTCTCTTGACAGAAGTCTATTAGCCTTTGCCCTGCTTTGTTTTGAATTTCAAGGCCAAACTTGCCAGTTGTTCCTTTTATCTCTTGACCCCCTACTTTAGCATTCCAATCCCCTATAATGAGAAGAACATCCTTCTTTGGTGTCATTTCTAGAAGGTGTTGTATGTCTTCATAGAATTGGTCAATTTCAGTTTCTTCAGCACCAGTGGTTGGTGCATAAAGTTGGATTACTGTGATGTTAAAAGGTCTGCCTTGGATTCGTATCGAGATCATTCTATCATTTTTGAGATTGCATCTCAGTACAGCTTTCGCCACTCTTTTGTTGACTATGAGGGCCACTCCATTTCTTTTACGGGATTCTTGCCCACAGTAGTAGATATGATGGTCATCCGAACTGAATTCGCCCATTCCCATCCATTTTAGTTCACTGATGCCCAGGATGTCAATAGTTATTCTTGCCATCTCATTTTTGACCACATCCAACTTACCTTGGTTCATGGTTCTTACATTCCAGGTTCCTATGCAATATTTTTCTTTACAGCATTGGACTTTCCTTTCGCTTCCAGGCATATCCGCAACTGAGCGTTCTTTCGGCTTTGGCCCAGCCGCTTCATCAGCTCTGAATCTACTTGTACTTGTCCTCCGCTCTTCCTCAGTAGCATGTTGGGCGCCTTCCGACCTGAGGGGCTCATCTTCCAGCGTCATAACTTTTATATGCCTGTTGTCTTTGTCCATGGAGTTTACTTGGCAGGAATAGTGGAGTGGCTTGCCGGTTCCTGCTCCAGGTGGATCATGTTTGGTCAAAACTCTCCACTATGACCTGTCCATCTTGGGTGGCCCTGCACGGCATAGCTCATAGCTTCTCTGAGTTATTCAAGCCCCTTCACCACGGCAAGGCAGTGATCCATGAAGGGGTAACTTGCTGAGTTGGTCAATAAAATTGCAGCAGCTGTTAAGGAGAAATGGACTATGGGACTGTGTTGAAACTGAGGTTTTGAGACGGGACTCTGCTGAGAAAAACCAGCTGGATGAAAGGGCTTGTGCCCAAATCATGCTGTGTTTGAGCAACTCTCACTTATTGCGTGTAGCAAATGCCAGCACCGCGTTTGAGTGCTGGAATTTATTGTTATAATAATGTTTTTATTTGCTTTTTTCCAAGGTCAGATACATCGTCAGTTATTCAACAAAGGCAGTTTTACAGAAAGAAAAGGAAAGAGGTTATAAGCAAAAAAGAGATCTTACTTTACAAAACAATTTTTCATGATCTACTGGACTTCCCCACATCTTCCATCCCCTGCATCTTTTTCAATAAAATAAAGTTACAGCAAATTAATACCTTGTTTCCTGTGTTTTGTACTTTCCTCAATTGTATATTAGGTTTAGGGGAAATATTGTTAGTTCACAATTCCAACAGTCCTCAATATAGAAACTTTACCCTAGACTTTAGTCATTTCATCATCAGAACTTAAATTCAGCAATATCAGAAATTTGAGATCTGAAGCTTGTTGTCTAAAAACTTAACAAATTCTCAACATTCACATAACTTATAATGTTTTTGTAAATAGTCCTTAAATTTTTTCCAGTCCTCTTCCACTGCCTCTTCTCCCAGGTCTCGGATTCTGCCAGTCATTTCGGCCAGTTCCATATAGTCCATCAGCTGCGTATGCCACTCTTCCAGCGTGGGTAGCTCCTGTACCTTCCAATATTTAGCCAATAGAATTCTTGCTGCTGTAGTTGCATATAAAAAGAAAGTTCTATCCTTCTTTGTCACTCTCTGGCCCACAATGCCCAGGAGAAAGGCCTCTGGTTTCTTAGTAAAGGTATACTTAAATACCTTTTTCAACTCATTATAAACCATTTCCCAGAATGCCTTCACCTTCGGGCATGTCCACCAGAGGTGAAAGAACGTTCCTTCAGCTTCCTTACACTTCCAACACCTTTTATCAGACAAATGGTAAATCTTTGCAAGTTTGACTGGGGTCATGTACCACCTATATATCATTTTCATAATGTTTTCTTTCAAGGCACTACATGCCGTGAATTTCATATCTGTGTTCCATAACCTTTCCCAGTCTTCAAACATGATGTTGTAACCAATGTCTTGAGCCCATTTAATCATAGCTGATTTAACTAACTCATCTTGTGTATTCCATTTAAGCAGCAAGTTATACATTCTTGAGAGCACTTTCGTCTTAGGTTCAAGTAGTTCTGTCTCTAATTTTGATTTTTCCACCTGGAAACCAATCTTTTTATCTTTTTTAAACATCTCTTGAATTTGGGCATAGAGAAACCAGTCTCGCACCTTGTCCTTTATTTTTTCTAAACTCTGCAGCTTCCAATTATCTCCAACTTTTTCTATTATCTCACAATATTTAGCCCAACCACTCTCCATGTTAAGTACTTTGGTGGTCTTCGCCTCCGTTGGTGACAACCACCTCGGTGTCTTATTTTCAAATAAGTCCTTGTATCTAGTCCAGACATTAAACAAAGCTTTCCTGACAATATGGCTCTTGAACAATTTATGTACCTTTACCTTGTCGTACCACAAATATGCATGCCATCCAAAAGCATTGTTAAACCCTTCCAGATCTAGGACATCAGTGTTTTCTAGTAGAAACCAATCCTTCAGCCAGCAGAAGGATGCTGCCTCATAGTATAGCCTTAAGTCCGGCAGGGCAAACCCCCCTCTTTCTTTAGCATCTGTTAGTATTTTAAGTTTTATCCGGGGCCTTTTGCCCTGCCAGACAAATTTCGTAATGTCCTTCTGCCACTTTCCAAAACACTCCACTCTATCCACGATCTGCAGGGTTTGAAACAAGAATAACATCTTTGGCAATACATTCATCTTTACAGCTGCAATTCTTCCCGACAAGGTAAGTTTTAGTCTTGACCAGATTTCTAAATCCTTTTTAATTTCAATCCAGCATTTTTCATAATTATCTTTGAATAAGTTCAAATTTTTCCCGGTCAAATTCACCCCCAGGTATTTCACTTTTTTAGCCACATTTAACTCCGTTTCTTTCTGAAACTCATCTATTTCTAAAGAAGTCAGATTTTTCGCCAAAACCTTTGTTTTTTGTTTGTTCAACTTGAATCCTTCTTTCATAACAGTCCTGAACAGCCTTCTGGTCAGAGAAATTATAGTTCCAGCAGTTTCTCTGACATGCATTGCCCTTAATAAATTCCAGCACTCAGGATTCAAGTTGAGTGCTGGAATTTATTAAGGGCAATGCATGTCAGAGAAACTGCTGGAACTATAATTTCTCTGACCAGAAGGCTGTTCAGGACTGTTATGAAAGAAGGTGAGAGTTTGCAACTCATCTTCAAATGCTTAAATATCTGTTTCTTCAACTACAGCAGAGAGGTAAGCGTTATGATGAAACTGACCAAACAAACATTATCCTTTCAAGTTTGCTTGAAAGCTGGTTGCCTGTGCTTAACAGCATGGGGAGTATGTGTCCCCGAGATCTGACCCTTGAGTATGTGGTTGGAAGATTGACCGAAGAAGCAAAAAGAAGGTCAGATAGACAGGCTGAACTCCAAGAGCGGAGGAGTTACAGCCAAGGGGGCCAGCAGCAGAATCTGCCAATGGAGCAACGCCAAGGTTTGGACTTGGCCATGGTGGTGAGGAGGTGCTATAGATGCAACCAACCTGAGCAGCTCCAATGTCAATGCTGGGCGAGACTTCCAAGAGACGACATGGAGCAGAGAGAGCAATCGACGCAGAAATATAAGCAGAAGGGGTTCTCTTCAGGGAAGAAGAACACGCGTTCTGCTCAGTGTGTGTCTGCATTTTCTCGAGAGGAGAGGAAGATACTTCAAGGAACATGGTTGCTGGACTCTGGGAGCAGCAGGATTATCTGCAACAGTCGGGAGGTGTAGGGATGATCGCAGGGTCCGGAGGGAGCACACTCCCCACCTGCAGGCAGCCTCAGTCTGCCTGCACGCGTGACCTTGGGGGGTGGGGCACACCCCCCCTCACAGACAAAGCCACAGCTGTCTGAACATCATGTCCTCTGTCTAACCTTTTGCGATCTCAGTAGTCTGCGGTGTCCTGTCTGTGACCTTTGTCTCTGAGACCTTTTGTCTCCTTCGTCATACACTGTGCAAGGGGGAAATGACTGAAGAATGTTTATTGCTCAGATAAGCCTTGGCGTCCAGCCCGCTTCGGCTGCGCAGTTCTGCTAGGCCTCCGGACTTCAAAGGCCACATTCCAAAGGCTCTGAGCAAACGTAGAGATTAAGCAGCGGTCAGAGAAAGCTGCAAACTCCAGTGCGATTTTCAGTGTGCTTAAATAAAGTCCACTCAGGATCTTAGCAGCTAGAAGCAGTTTTTATTTACAGCAGACTATCCATTGTCTATCACAGCGAACAGCATCATGAAAACACGTCCTCTCTCCTCAAAAGCAAAAGTAGAGAGAAAGAACAAAGGCTGGAGACTCTCGGAAATGACGAATCTCCCCCCTCCCATTAGTAGGCAGGGCGTACACTCTGAGCTGTTTAACCCTGTAAGCTCAGGTTCTCCTCACAATGACACGGTGGAAACAGGTGCCAAAATAACTTTGTACCACCCCATGATCTTGGGACTGGAAGATGTGTAAAGGTCACAGCCCAAAATGTATTTGCCTGGGTTTGCATATTTGTGTCAATAAAAGGAGGCTGCACAGAGCTTGCCGGTAGCTTGCATGCAGGCCACCTGTGTGCAGCTCACCTGCATTATCAACTCCTGCCTCATGTCCTTCACTTCAGGGAGGACTTTAAGACCCTGGGGAAGCCAGCCGATGAAAAAGACTCAATCTATCTTGCTGATGGTCGTAGAAGCAAGATTGGTGGCCAGGGAACATGTTTCCTGCAGTGCTTGAACACTACTCTACCAGAGACTCTGTTTGTCAGCAGTTTGGACTATTGTTTACTGTCTGTAAGCTGTTTGATTAATGCAGGGTATAGTGTTAAGTTCACGCAGGATGGTTGTCTGATAAAGAATGGAACTCAGGTATGTGGCCATGCAAAGATGGAAAATGGGTTATATGTAATGCAGGACAAGCCTATTAAAGCAGCCTAGGTGGTTCAGGATAATTTGCCAGTTCATAAGGGGCGTGTACATGACCTACACAGAAAACTGGGTCACAAAAAATTTCTTTTGCTTTCAGAGATGCAAAAGGTGTGCAAGAACCTAAAAGTAAATAGCTGTAACTGTTTCCTAGATTGCAATGTATGTAAAATGGCCAAATCTAAGAGGAAGCCTGTGGCTTCTAAAAGTGACAGAGTATCTAAAGAGGTTTTAGAACTTGTCCATTGTGACGTGATAGGTCCTTTTCCACAGAAGACTGAAGGGGGTGCCAGATATGCTTTTCTGGTAATAGATGATAAATCACATTTTAGTTGGTTGTTTTTGTTAAAGCAGAAATTGAAGTGTTTCCTCACATTCAGAGAATGGGTTGCCCAAGCTGAAAAGCTCTTTGCTCGCCATGTTGTGCAGTTGCAAACAGATAGGGGCGGAGAATTTCTGAACAAACAATTTGGGGCATGATTGCGACGTAAGGGGATCACTCACCGTTTGACTAACCCTTATAGCCCTGCTGAAAATGGTCTGTGTGAAAGATGTGGGGCTGTAATACAGTCAGTAAAGGACTACCTGCTAGTGGATGCAGGATTGGGTCACAACCATAGGCTGTGGGGTGAGGCTTTCCTCACAGCAAACTTTCTGATTAATAGAACCTGGTCTAGCTCTATAAAAGATATTCCTTATCGTGTATTGTTTGGGAAAGAACCATAGTGGACAATGCTCCATAACTGGGGTTCTTGGGCACATGTAAATATCCCCAAAGCTCAGTGCCAAAAAGGGGGCACTAGAGCACAGAGACTGCAGTTTATGGGATATCAGCCCTATGGCAAAGGGTGGCGTTTCAATTTGCCCCCAGGACACATGGTACTGTCACAAAGAGCAGACTTTGCTGACCAGGACAGATGGACTGCGATCCATGCCATCCCAGATTACCTACTGCCCCTGCAAGCAAGAGAAGAGGCTTCTTCTCAGCCATTGGCAACACAGGAGCAGGATGAGGAGGAGGCACAGATTTCCCCAAAAGATGTGGCAATAGATAATACTTCTCTAAAGGAAGAGGAAGAAGAGCCAGAGATAAGGGGGGGAGAAGAAGTAGTTGTGGCTAGGCGCTCCCAGCATTCAAACAAGGGTGTACCTCCTCAGCGTTTGACCCTAGGAGGAGTGAGAGTATGCAATGTGACTTGTGTGGAACCACAAAGTTATAATGAAGTCTTAGACTTACCCCCTGGGGAACGTGCTTTGTGGCAACAAGCTATGAAAGAAGAAATGGACTCTTTTAAACGTAACAAAGTGTTTGAGGTCATAATGCCGCCACCTGGTGGCAGAGTGGTGTCATGCAAGTGGGTTTACAAAAGGAAAACCCTTGCATCTGGGGAACCACGTTTTCGAGCCAGATTAGTAGCCAGAGGGTTCACTCAGATTAAAGGGGAGAGTTATGATGAAGTGTTTTCTCCCACTGTAAAGAGTGAAACTTTTTGTTTAATGCTTTCCATTGCTGCTGTAAGACAATTAGCAGTACACCATTTTGATGTTGATGCTGCATATCTGCATGCAAATTTAGACCATGAAGTGTTAATGAGACAACCCCCTGGGTTTGAAGAGGGGAATGGTGCAGTCTGGCGTTTGAAAAAGGCTGTTTATGGTCTCAAACAAAGTGGAAGGTGTTGGAACCAGTGTTTAAATGAAGCCCTTGTAAAACTTGGTTTTAAAAGGAGTGTGGCTGATCCATGCCTGTACACCAAGGGGACAAGCAACAAATATCTAATGCTCTTAGTCTTTGTTGATTATTTGCTTGTAACTGGGAGATCCACAGATGAGCTCCAGAAGCTCACAAGTCAACTGGAAAAGAGGTTTAAGCTTAAAACCTTAGGGCCTGTAAGCAATTACTTGGGAGTAGAAGTAAGGCAGGAAGCTGATGGAAGCTTCCTATTGAGCCACAAAGAGAAAATTCTTCGTTTGATAGAGCAGTTTGGCATGGAAAACTGCAAGCCAGTTCAGACTCCCATGATACCAGATTTCCCAAAGACAGTGTGTGATAATGAATTTGATCAGCCTGAGTTGTATCACTCAAAAATAGGATTACTGTTGTATTTAAGCCAGTGGTCAAGGCCAGACATTGCATGTGCTACAAATGTTCTGAGCCAACGTGTATCTAAACCCAGTACTGCCGATTGGTGTGCTTTGAAAAGGCTTATCAGATATCTAAAGGGGACATTAAATGTATGTTTGAAGATATCTAGTACACAAAACGAAAAACTAGAAGTATTTGTTGATGCGGACTTGGGAAGCTGTGTAGCTACTAGAAAATCTACAAGTGGAATGGTTATGATGTTTGCCAATTCCATAATTGGATGGACCTCATCCTGTGAGGCAGAATATGGGAGCCTGTCACTAGCATGCAATGAAATCATGTGGTTTATACAGATACTAAAAGATCTAGATTGTAAAGTAGATTTGCCTATCCAAGTGTATGAAGATAGCCAATCGTGCATTGCATTAGCGGGCTCGGAAATAATGAAATCTGCATCAAAACATATTGCTATCCATCATGCAAATGTTAGAGATTGTGTACAGAATGGGGTAATGAAACTGGAGTATTGTCAATCACAAGATAATATTGCTGATTTGTTTACCAAGCCTTTGCCAGCAACATAACATAATGAATTGATGACAAAGACTCTCCTCCCTGCAAGAGAGGGGAGTGGTTGTGGGCGGGAGCCCGAGCTCCGCCGCTAGCAGGGGGCGTTAGCCCCCTGCCTTCACCTCACCTGGTTGGCGCCCACGCCCCTCAGCGGGCATCCAACCAGGTGCCTGAGGGGGGCGTGTTCAGCAGCCTTTTGCTGCGGCGGCAGCCTTCGCCCGGCCTCATTCTTCGTCCTTTCGCCACGAGTCAGGAGGGTCATCCCATCCGTCTGTCCAGCTACGGAGACCACGTGGATCCAAACTTGAAGAGGACCTTTTGCAGAGAAGTCTACCCCTATCTTTCTGTTCGTCTGCTGCTTTCCTCTTTACTATTGTTTCATCTGCGTGGGATAGGTGTTCCATTCAGCCTGTTGCGTTGCGTGAGTCTTTTATTTTCTGGGGGGTCCTCTTTCCCCTGCTGCTACGCTGCTAAGCACGGCGTTTGAAGCAGCCTGACTTTTAATACTTCACTGTCTGTCTTTTATGCATTTTACTTTCCATGGTATTTATTTTGCCTTTGCCTTCATTGGAATCTATAAGCAACCGCTTGGGTGTTTCTCCCTGCCTCCAATCCAACACCGGTGCTAGCTAATTGATTTCCCTCCACTCCTCCGACATCAAGTCGGACACTCTGTGTGTTTGTGTGTTTGGTGTGAGGGCTCCAGCAACGCTGCGCTGCTCAGGGGGAATTCCTGGGACTTACTGTGTGTTTTACTGGGGTGACTGCTAAGCCGTTCAACGTTAGTTCTGCTGGTGCGTTGCTGTTTGTGTGTGTGTTTAGTGCTCACATGGTCAGCAGAGGTACTTTGTAATTTCCTCATCCCTACCAAGCGTGTTGCTGCGTTGTAGTATTTTGACTGCTTTTAAACAGCTGATTTTGAATGGTCTCCGCTGCTCCCTCTGTTTGTGGACATTTATTTGCCTGCCCCCTTTGTTTGTCCCCCTCTCTCCACGTGTCTCTCCCCCTCTCTCCCCCTCTTTGTTGACATTCTGCTTGCTGCCCCCTTTGTTTGTCCCCCTCTCTCCACGTGTCTCTCCCCCTCTCTCCCCCTCTTTGTTGACATTCTGCTTGCTGCCTCCTTTGTTTGTCTCCCTCTTTCCACGTGTTTCTCCCCCTCTCTCTCCCTCTTTGTGGACATTTTGTTTGCCTGCCTCCTTTGTTTGTTTCCTTCTCTCCACGTATTTTTATTTTTTATGTTTTATATTTTTAGAATTTAAGATTGTGCAAATCCAACTTTGCCCTGGGTTCTCATTTCCCCCTCCCCTCACCTAGAAGGAGATTGGCTTTATTCCTGTTTCTGTGTGACTCACTCTGTTGCCATAGAAACGGAAGCGTTTGCTGCTTAAGGGCAGAAACTAAGTGGGTAAAAGAGTGATAGCTAAGGGCTTTGTCCCACAGCCTTCTCATTTGTAAGGGACAGTGTTACTCAGAAGAAGTTGCCTTTAAAATCACCTTCTCTTCCTGGCTATTTAAAATTGCATGTGGTTGTGGGGGTTTCATATAAACAGGCTGTTTTGCACCTCTGGGCATATTTCATTTTAATATCCTTTTGTTCTTACTCCCCTAGTGGGCATTCCCTGCCCCTTCCTTACCCATTTATTTTATTCTGCTAATTTACATGGTTGCTTGGCAGCTGGCCCATTCATAAAAACAGGAAGCTTCCTCGTGGCTTGGAATTTCCAACCAACAGACCCTGCTTCAGCAGTTTAAATCTGTCTATTTCTGCTGCCTTGAGTTATTTCAATTAAGAGTTATTTCCCGCTTTCTGCTTTGCCAGTTGCTTCCTCGTGGCTTGGAAGAAGGCCTGGTGCGATTTCCTGGGTTTCAGGTTTGGGATATCTGGGCTTTCACATAATGTTCCACCCACCACCGATGATGTCCTTCAGTACCTTTCCCACCTCGATGATTTGGGACGCGCTCCCAAAACCTTAAAGATACATGTAGCAGCAATCAGCTTCTTTTCTAAAGCCACCTTTTCTTCCGACCCGTGTAGTGACTTTCTTATCCGTAGAGCTATTGAAGGTTGGAGCAGGTCTCAACCCCCTAGGACCGAGGGCCGCAAGCCAATTTCTTATGGGTTGCTATCTCAAATACGCTCAAAGCTTAGGTCAATTTGCTGGAGCAAGTTTGAGGCCCGCCTCTTTTCCGCGGCGTACGCCATTGCCTTTTTTGGCGCTTTGAGAGTTGGCAAGGTTATAGTGGAAGCTAGCGCGAGGGGTTCTACGCGCGGCCTTCTTATGGAGGACGTGCAGTTGTCTGAGTCGGCTTTGATGGTCAGGATACGCCAGTCCAAAACGGATCAGGCTGGGAAAGGGGTTCTGGTTAAGCTGACAGCGTCGGCGCAACAAGGCCCATGCCCGGTAAAGGACACTAGGCGGTACCTTTACCTTAGACCACCCGGCCCCGGTCCGCTCCTGGTGCACGAGGATGGGTCTCCATTGTTGAGGCACCAGTTCACCAGGGTACTCCACAAAGCTATTGAGGAGTGTGGCCTCTCGGTGCCGCAACAACAGCTGCCCACTTGGGCCTGCCCACGGATAGGATAAAGGAAATGGGCCGGTGGAAATCCAACGCATACAAAAGCTACATACGTTAGAGTGCTCCCCCTGTTGTCCTCCTACTTACCGGTTTTCTCTTTCCTTTCATCCTCAGCTGTGTTCAGGCGACACGTGTGGATTTGCGGCCACAGTATAGTCCATTGGGCCCGCGTTTGGGCGGCCAGCCGCGGCCTTGCGCCTAACCTTGGTTTACCACCCGGAGTTCGAGTTTCCTGGTTTTCGAGAAGAGGCATGCGCTGGGTCGAGCTTATGCCGTTGTTGTGGGAGAAAGTAGCCGCGTTCGGCCCTCCCGATATCCTAGTCATCCAATTAGGAGAGAATGACTTGACTAGTAGGAGAAGTGTGGACTTGCTAGCGAGCATGAAAAGTGACTTGGATGCGTTCGCTACTTTATGTCCCAGAACGACAGTGTTCTGGTCTTCTATGCTGAAGAGGACTTTTTGGCACGGAGCACGAAGCTGTATGGCCATTGAAAAAACCAGGAAACTCGTAAATCGGGCAGTGGCCCGTTGGGTGCGATTCATGTATGGCCGAGTCATTTATCATGACCGTATCCGTATCGGCGAGCACGCCTTATATCGGAATGACGGAGTGCATTTATCAGACCTGGGGAACGACATCTGGTTAGATAGCGTCATTAATAGCATCCGGGATTGGTTACAGCCGTGAGGGTATTGGCGGCGAGCCTTGCGGCTCGGGTGGCAGTTAGGCATTGGAATAATGTGTTGTGCTGTGTCGAAGAGCTAGGTGTGGCCATCGCCTATGCCTTCAATTTTTAGGGGTATTCCGTTAAAGGAATCTGGCGGTCGTGTATTCTGTCCGATGCCTGCTTGGCAGGAGGCCATGGCACGACCCTCGGTGACATCAGGGGTGAGCCTATAGTTGGATCGGCATCAACTGGCTCCACCTACTGGTAAATAAACCCACTTGTTTTAGAGATCCAATGCCTAAGCCAATACCTTTTCACTGCTGTAATCAATAAAGTTGTGGCCTTTCCTTGCCCATTAACCTTATATCACGTGTCCTTGTGTATTCATTTCACATTGCGGGGGTCGGGTCCTCGAACCACAAAACTGGGTTTATGTATATAGTGTATGTATGTATTGTATGTATGTATGTATTGTATGTATGTATGTATTGTATGTATGTATGTATGTATGTATTGTTTCTGTTGGGGTTTTTTGCATTTAAGAAATAGAAGGGGTGGAATGGCTAAAAATTGGCCGCTGTTTCTTTAATGCTTAAAAAGCTGGGTCAGCATGAGTCAGCGGCCTGCAGTGACTCATGCAGCCTTTCACTGGGTTGTACTTGTATATATAGAATGGTAAATGTCAGTGTGGTGTTGGGTCGGTTGGGTGGTTAGTGAAAGCTGGTAGTGTTGATGTGCGTACAGTTGATGTGCGTACAGCCCCCTGCCTTCACCTCACCTCACCTGGCTGGCGCCCACGCCCCTCAGCGGGCACCCAACCAGGTGCCTGAGGGGGGCGTGTTCAGCAGCCTTTTGCTGCGGCGGCAGCCTTCGCCTGGCCTCATTCTTCGTCCTCTCGCCACGAGTCACCCACCCTCCACTCCCTTTTAGCTAGGGCTTAGGTCACTGGCCTTGCTATGGACCTTAGGTTGGTCGCCCTGGTTGTCTAGGGGGCCTGGTAGGAGTTTTTCCATTTGGCATTAGGCCTTTTTGGTTTTTTCGCCTACCTCGTAGCAATCGTCACAACTTTTGTGGTATTGGTGGGTAGGTTAGGCATTGGAATAATGTGTTGTGCTGTGTCGAAGAGCTAGGTGTGGCCATCGCCTATGCCTTCAATTTTTAGGGGTATTCCGTTAAAGGAATCTGGCGGTCGTGTATTCTGTCCGATGCCTGCTTGGCGGGAGGCCATGGCACGACCCTCGGTGACATTAGGGGTGAGCCTATAGTTGGATCGGCATCAACTGGCTCCACCTACTGATGAATAAACCCACTTGTTTTAGAGATCCAATGCCTAAGCCAATACCTTTTCACTGCTGTAATCAATAAAGTTGTGGCCTTTCCTTGCCCATTAACCTTATATCATGTGTCTGTGTGTATTCTTTCCACATTGCGGGGGTCGGGTCCTCGAACCACAAAACTGGGTTTATGTATATAGTGTATGTATGTATGTATTGTATGTATGTATGTATGTATGTATGTATGTATTGTTTCTGTTGGGGTTTTTTGCATTTAAGGGGTGGAGCAGCTAAAAATTGGCCGCTGTTTCTTTAATGCTTAAAAAGCTTGAGTACAACATAATTTTATCAGCCAAATTCATACCAGGGACCAATAATGATATAGCCGATGCCTTGTCTCGCTTTCAGATATCTCGCTTCCGGTCGCTAGCACCTGGAGCACAACTGTTGCCCGAACCCTTTCCGGAGCACCTGTGGAACGTTGGAGGCGCAAAGTGATACAGGGAGTATTAGCGTCCGTCGCACCCTCCACTCTCAGGTCTAACAAGAAGGCCTGGTACGATTTCCTGGGTTTCAGGTCTGGGTTATCTGAGCTGTCGCATAACGTTCCACCCACCACTGACGATGTCCTGCAGTACCTTTCCCATCTAAACTATTTGGGTCGTGCTCCCAAAACCTTAAAGATACATGTAGCCGCCATCAGCTTCTTTTCAAAAGCCACATTTTCCTATGACCCGTGTAGTGACTTCCTGATCCGTAGAGCTATTGAGGGTTGGGACAGGTTACAACCTCCCAGGGCGGAGGGCCGTAAGCCCATTTCTTATGGGTTGCTATCTCAGATACGCATAAAACTCAAGTCAATTTGCTGGACCAAGTTTGAGGCCCGTCTCTTTTCCGCAGCGTACGCTATCGCCTTTTTTGGCACGCTGAGAGTTGGCGAAGTGGTGGTTGAAGTTAGCGCACGAGGTTCAACTCGCGGCCTCCTTAGGGAGGACGTGCAGTTGTCCGAATCTACTTTGACGGTGCGGATACGTCAGTCCAAAACTGATCAGGCCGGTAGGGGTGTTCTGGTTAAGCTGTCAGTGTCTGCACAACAGGGCCCCTGCCCGGTAAAGGACACTAGGCGATACATCTACCTCAGACCAACCGGCCCGGGTCCGCTTCTGGTTCACGAAGATGGGTCACCCTTATTGAGACACCAATTCACCAGGGTACTCCGCAAAGCTATTGAGGCTTGTGGTTTATCTTCCCAGGAGTACGCGGCGCACTCATTCAGGATCGGCGCCGCAACAACTGCCGCCCACTTGGGGCTGCCGGCGGATAAGATTAAAGAAATGAGCCGGTGGAAATCGAACGCTTATAAAAGTTATATTCGCTAGAATGCGCCCTGTTTTATCACCCCCACTTACTGTTTTTTTCTCTGTCCTTTCATCCTCAGCTGTGCTCAGGAGAAGCGTGTGGATTTGCGGCCACAGTATAGTCCATTGGGCCCACGTATGGGCGGTCAGCTGCGGCCTCGCGCCTAATCTTGGTTTGCCACCTGGAGTTCGAGTTTCCTGGTTTTCGAGAAGAGGCATGCGTTGGGAGGAGCTTATGCCATTGCTGTGGGAGAAAGTAGCCACGTTCGGCCCTCCCGACATCCTTGTCATTTAATTGGGGGAGAATGACCTTGCTAACAAAAGGAGTGTGGACTTGTTACGGAACATAAAAAGAGACTTGGATGCGTTTGCTGCTTTATGTCCCAGAACGACGGTGTTCTGGTCCTCCTTCCTGAAGAGAATTTTTTGGTGCGGTGCGCAGAGCTGTATGGTCATTGAAAAAACCAGGAAACTTGTAAATCAGGCAGTGGCCCGTTGGGTGCGCTTCATGAATGGCCGAGTCATTTATCATGACCGTATCTGGATCGGCGACCAAGCCTTATACCGGAATGACAGGGTGCATCTATCAGATCTGGGGAACGACATTTGGTTAGATAGTGTCATCAATAACATCTGGGATTGGTTACAGCCGTGAGGGTATTGGCGGCGAGCCTTTCGGCTCGGGTGGCGGTTAGGCATTGGAATAATGTGTTGTGGTGTGTCGAAGGGCTAGGTGTGGCCATCGCCTGTGCCTTCAATTTTTGGGTATTCCGTTAAAGGAATCTGGCGGTCGTGTATTCTGTCTGATGCCTGCTTGGCAGGAGGCCATGGCACGACCCTCGGTGACATCAGGGGTGAGCCTATAGTTGGATTAGCATCAACAGGCTCCACCTACTGGTAAATAAACCCACTTGTTTTAGAGATCCAATGCCTAAGCCAATACCTTTTCACTGCTGTAATCAATAAAGTTGTGGCCTTTCCTTGCCCATTAACCTTATATCACATGTCCTTGTGTATTCATTTCACATTGCGGGGGTCGGGTCCTCGAACCACAAAACTGGGTTTATGTATATAGTGTATGTATGTATTGTATGTATGTATGTATTGTATGTATGTATGTATTGTTTCTGTTGGGGTTTTTTGCATTTAAGAAATAGAAGGGGTGGAACGGCTAAAAATTGGCCGCTGTTTCTTTAATGCTTAAAAAGCTGGGTCAGCATGAGTCAGCGGCCTGCAGTGACTCATGCAGCCTTTCACTGGGTTGTACTTGTATATATAGAATGGTAAATGTCAGTGTGGTGTTGGGTCGGTTGGGTGGTTAGTGAAAGCTGGTAGTGTTGATGTGTACAGTTGATCAGTCGCTTTTGCAGAAAGACTTTTAAGAATAAAGGCAGAAAGTACTCAGCAAGGATACTCTTCTCGTGGACTCTTTTATGCTGACAAGGGTCCAAGGACCAGGCCGAGGCGACAAAGGGAGGTCAGAACCTTTGCTTTTTACAAACACTGACAGAATATGTATGCAGATCATATTTTGTTACTATTAACAAACCCGTTGGATAGTGTAAGAGAATTGATGATAATATTGAAAGATTTTAAAGATGAGTCTGGATTGGGAGTTAATACGGAGAAGTCCGAAATTTTGTACTGGGATGTAAAGCCAGAGGAAAAGAACGAGATAGCAAAAATAACTGGGATGGATACAAAGGGGGGGTCAAATATTTGGGGGTAAAAATAATTAAAAATATTGATAGGATTTCAGACGTAAATTATAAAGAAGCATGGACAAAGGTTAAGAAAGATATGAGATCTTGGAAAGATACAAATCTGGCTATTTTAAGTAGGGTTAGAGCAGTTAAAATGTTTTTGGTTTCAAAAGTACTATATTTATTACAAGTTATTGCAATGCCGTTTAAAAAGAAGTGGTTTAAAACATGGAATAAGGTCTTTAAAAATTGCATTTTTGGTAGTAAAAGAGCCAGAACATCAGATATAGCAAACTATTCCCCTCAGGAGGAGATTGGATGGGGGATATCAAATTTAGAATTTTACTATGAAGCATTCCAATTGAAATATTTAATAGATATTGGTTATAATGATAAGATCAAATGGGTTAGGATGGAGAATGAAATAAATAATGGAATAGAAAGAGAGGGGATCTTTATTAGAGATATACAGATGGCATGTAAGAAGACGACAGGACCTAGGAAAATAGCTCTAGGAATTTGGAAGAGGTGGAATAAGAAATGCAGTGGCGTAGCGTGGGGGTGCAGGGGGGGGCCGGCCGCACCGGGCGCAACATCTGGGGGTTAGGGTTAGGGGGCGCAAATCCACGGGTTAGGGGGCACAAATTACTTGCCTTGCCCCGGGTGCTGACAACCCACGCTACGCCACTGAAGAAATGGACACCTATATATTCAAAGTGGGCCCCATTAAAATATATAGATAAGAGTTATACAGATCCTGGTTGGTGGAAGAAATTAGAAGAACATGGATTTAATAAATTAAAAGATCTGTTAGATGAAGATGGGACGTTAAGGACAAAAAATAGCATTTTGGAGAACGTAGGAAACCAATATTGGTTGAAAGTGCAAGGGCTATATAAATTAAAAGAAGGGGGGGAAAGAGGATATGATGAGGTCAGGATCAGTAATTGATGAAATACTTAACAAAAGACAATTAACAGAGAAAGGGATAGCAAGCATGGTATATAAATTAATGATAAGAAATAAGGAAAGGATGATAAGGATAATTCAGAATAAATGGGAGCGGGAAGGACTGTTTCATTTGAATACGGTCCAAGAGATGATGAAGAGTACAGATAAAATAAAAATGGATAAATATAAAGAATTAAGTAGGAAATTCCTATTGAAATGGTATAGAACCCCGGCACAATTGGCATATATAGTTAAAGGATTGAGTCCTAAGTGCTGGCACTGCGGTCAAGAGTTAGGGATACATGCACATATGTGATGGGAGTGCGTTTGTGTAAAGGAATATTGGCAAAAGATTATATAGGTTATTTCTGATGTATTTCATTTTTTTTTCCCAAATACATTTTTATTAACATTATATACATAACAAGCATACAAACAGATACAAACAAATACAAAAGAAAAAATTACAACAAGAAAAAAATAAAAATATACAAGACAAACTTTTTTCCTCTCTCTAACTATACAAAGAGAGATTAATCCGGCTACTTCACAAAAAAGGAGGGGGAAAAAAAGAAAAAAAAGAAAGAAAAAAACACAAAAAACCCCTCCTGGACTTCCTTCCATCCTTTTGGTAAGTATCAAATATTTACTTCCATTCACGTATTTGATTTTTGATCTGTAAACCTAAATTCACACGCTGGTAGTATTGTTCTGACCCCGCCAATCACATTAAACATTCATTCCAATGTAGTTCCAGTATTTACTCCAATTTTTCAGAGATTTCTGTTCATCATGGTCTCTTATTTTACCTGTTAATTTATCAAGCTCAGCATATTTTATCATTTTAATTTGCCAATCATTTATATTGGGGATAGTTTCCACTTTCCAATATTGTGCCAACAGAATTCTCGCTGCTGTGGTGGCATAGAGGAATATCGTTCTATCTTCTTTTTTGATCTCTTTATCCAACATTCCCAGCAAAAAGGCTTCGGGTCTTTTGGGGAAGGTGTATTTAAATATTTTTTTAAGCTCATTGTAAATCAATTCCCAAAAGCCTTTCACCCTTTTGCATGTCCACCATAGATGATATAGGTCACCCTCCACCTCCCCACATTTCCAGCATTTCTTATCCTTTAATCTATACATTTTGGCCAACTTCACAGGGGTGTGATACCACCTGTATAGCATCTTCCAAATATTTTCTCTCAGGGACATACATGCTGTAAACTTTATGCTGCGGTTCCACACTTCCAACCACCTTTCAAAGTCGATGTTATAACCAAAATCAATTGCCCATTTGATCATTGCCTCTTTGACCTCCTCGTCCTTTGTGTACCACTCTAATAGTATATCATAGGTTCTAGATAGGGTTTTGTTTTTACCTTCTATTACTTCTACATTGAATTTTGATTTTTTGTCCTCAAAACCCAACTTCTTCTTGTCCTCTTTTAACAAATCATTCACCTGATGGTATTGCAACCACCCAGTGAATAGATTTTTTTATCTCTTCATAAGGTCTAAGTCTTGGCCCTTAATCTGTTTTTCTTAACATTTCTTCGTAGGTGGCGTTTTTCCCCTCCATATTTGTTTTCTTCACCGTTAATACCTCAATCGGTGAGATCCACCATGGGGTCTTTCTTTCAAGGAGATTTTTATTCCTTTCCCATGTTTGGTATAAAGGTCCCCTGAAGATATGATTTAGAAAGCTCTTGTGAGCCTTCGCTTTCCCATACCAAAGGTACGAATACCATCCGTACCAATTATTAAAACCTTCTAAATCCAGCAGGTCTCTATTCTCCAGTTTAATCCAATCTTTTAACCAAAGTATACAGGCCGCTTCGTAATATAAACTTAGGTCCGGGAGAGAAAAAACCCCTCTTTCTTTTTTATCTATCAAAATTTTCATTTTTATCCGTGGCCTTTTCCCCTGCCAGATATACTTTGCCAAAGCTCTCTGCCACTCTTTACATTGTTTCAGGTCTTTAAGTATGGGAATAGTCTGGAATAGAAATAGCATTCTAGGCAAAATATTCATTTTGACAACCGCTATCCTCCCCAGAAAAGAGAGTTTCATCCTCCCCCATATTTCCATGTCTTTCTTTATACTCTTCCAGGTGACATCATAGTTATCCTTATATAAATTTATGTTCTTGGCTGTGACCCATATCCCAAGATACTTCACTTTCTTGGCTACTGCAATTTCCGTCCTTCTCTCTAAGTCTGTTATTTCTTCCTTTGTTAAATTTTTAACCAACATTTTGGTTTTATTTTTATTTATCTTAAGTCCTGCCACGACTCCAAATTCTTCAATCTTTAATAAAGCTTCTTTTACACTATTTTTTGGGTCTTCTAAGGTTAGTACGATGTCATCTGCAAAGGCCTTGATTTTATATCTTGGAAATCGATCTGCCGTGACACCTGATTACTTTATGATCGTCAATCAGCAGTTTATAACGGGTCCGGCACACTTCTTCAAAGCTGCGCCACTGTTGCTCCCTTCAGGTCACGGCTTAGCAGAGTAGAACAGCGGTGTAAAGCAGTCCTTTTCTCCATGCAAGCATACACAGACAGGTTCGTCTATTTACAGCTCTTTATTAAAACATTTTACCAACAAAGACCGGGGCTTCTTTCAGCCATGTCTCTCTCTCACAGATACACAGAGAGAAGTGAAAGTACAGGGAAAAAGCTCCTCCTCCTTAGCTTCTAAAAGCTTCTGTCTCCTCCCGGCTTACGTCTGACGTCGGAATGTGACGCACACTCAGAACCCTTAACCATTTAAGTTCTGAACACTCACACCCCCCCCCCTTGCGTTGGATTCCGACTGCACCTGTGGAACATCCTCAGCAAAACTCTGTGAGATCAATGCCTTCCCCAATGCCTTGCGCCCTCTCTTGGCGTGCGTCCCTGTTAGGCAACTGTGGAACCACCTCACAACTCTCAGAATCGCACTGTGCGAAACTTACCCACGCACCTGTGGCCTGGTACCTCTCTGGTGGAATACCCTTTGTTGTGCGACTGGACCTCCTAGGCACAAACTCAGGTGTTCCCTCTGACTCACTTTGATCAGCAGGTGTGTCCTCTGCATCATGGGATTCTCCTTCTGACTTAAAGCGTCTTCGAATCCTTTCCATGACGCTCACAGGAGAACTAGGCTCACTCTTGGGCACTCTCTTAACAACTTGTGGAGATGCCACATCCTGCTCTTGACCCTGGTCAGTGACCTGGTCGTCATCAGCAGCCTCAGCCTCTTCTTCCGCCTCATCAGAACTGTCTTCTGGATCAGAGAGACAATCTGAGAGAAGATCACGCTGGACAAACATTTTTGGCTTCTCACTCTGCTCTAAGAACTCAGCGTGTTTACTGATCAGCACCTTACTCTGATCACCTGAAGGGTAAGCAAACCGCCATGCACGGGCTTCTGGCTCATACCCACAGAAGATCATTTTCTGGAATTTGGCTCCATCTGGCCCTCGCAAAGCCTCAGGCGCAGAGACAATCGCAGGAGACCCAAACTTGCGCAGAAAGTGAACCTGGGGTTTGCGGCCATTCAACAGAGAAAACGGAGTGTCACCTACCAGCGAATTGTAGGTCCTATTCCAGGTGAAGCATGCAGCTCTAGCCGCCTCCAGCCAAAACTGTGGAGGTAACTCAGACTCTGTAAGCATCACCTGTGCTGCCTGAACCAGAGCTCCACTCCTCAGCTCTGCCACCCCCCTCTGATTGGGTGAACTAACTGTGTGACGTATCCCTTTCTCGTGAAAGAACTTCTGCAAAGCAGAACCAGTGTACCTAGCATTTCTGTCACTGATGATCGCTTGCACTCTGGTGGAGAACCTTAGTTCTACTCCCTCAGTCCAGCTCTTGATCAGCTGTGCTGCATCCTCCTTGGATCTGAGACCATGAGTCCAGGAATTCTGCGAAAAATCATCCAGAAAAGTCAGCAGATACCTGGCCCCCCCTAGACTCTGTTCCCTGACAGAATTGGACAGATCTATGTGAACCAGCTCAAAAGGTTTGGTGGTAACCCGTTCCACCTTTGGGTAACTGCACCCTCTCACCTTTGCTTGCTTGCAAGTGTCACAATTAATGGCACTTCCACAATTTTGAATCCTACACCCCTTGGCAACCTCGGGCAGAGTCTGCAAGTCCTCTACCGACCCATGAATTGTTCTCTGATGCCATACGCATGCACATGAGGCATCATGAGCGGGAACTGTAGTACGCTGGTTGGGAACTGTAGCACGCGACGCTTGTGCTTTCTCAACCTTCCCCTCACCCCCAAGAGACGTTTTAAGAACGAAAAGATCATTCTGTCCCCGTTTCACTTCAACAAGTCGTCTTCCTTCTCTGGAGATTGTGCAGGAATCCCCCTGGAAACAAACGTGAAAACCCTTTTTTAACAAATAAGGCACAGATAACAAACAGTGATGAACCCCTGGAACAACACAAAAATCCACCGTCTCCTGCAAAACAGAAAGATATACATTAGTACACTTATCAATTTTGGATCTCTGTCCATTTGCGAACTTTACAGTCTGTCCCTTTGAAACTGCCGTGCAATTCCACATCTCGACTGCAGGGGTCTCTGGAACCATGTTGCGGTTAGCTGCAGAGTCAATAACAAGGCTGAGCTCGAAATTTTCCACTCGGCCGTCTTCGAACAATGCCATGCTTGCAGAAACTTGATAAGACTCTTCCTGCTGCTTCCCCTGGCCACCTGCACGCTTGCCTGCCTTCCCAGGCCTGTTGCCATGGAAACCCGTCTGGTTCCCATGAGAAGTGTCCTTGACAACATCCTTCCGCGCCTGTGTGCTCCGGTGGGGGCAACTGCCACGCAGATGTTGAACTCCTGTGGAAAAACACTGCCCGGGGCTCCTGCCAGCTGGCCTGGCCTTCCTCCTTCTGGAACGGCGCCTCCCACCAGCCTGGCCCCCCCCTGAAGCTGCTCTTCGCTTCAGCACAAGTGGAAAGTCCTTTAAACTTGCCTTTGGAACTCTTCGCCCCCCCGATCTGCTCACTAGCGCTCCTAGAGGCCAATCCATCGGGAACAGGGCCTGCCAGTCCAGCCTCTCCAGGACCCAGTCCATCACACAGACGTGTAGAAGCATTACAACAGCTCCCCAACACTGTCCCAGCCCCCATTGGGCTTTCTGGGCATCCTCCAGCCTCTCCTGGGCTTCCTCCAGCCCCCTCTGGCCTGGCTCCCACTGAGCTTTCACACACACTCCTCAGCGCCTGCCAGGCGGCATGGGCCGATTCAACGCCCTCAAGATGAAGCTTCAGCGATTCATCAACGCATGCTCTGAGCATATCCAGCTCAAGTTGCATTCTCTGCTGGCTATCTTCAGCCCACGCAGCCCCACAGCTTGCAACGCCTGTTCCAGCTGCTGGCCAGCTAAGGGGTGATTCTTTTGGCTCCCACTGGTTTGCTTCCCAAAGCCCTTTGACCAAGAACCATCCCCTTATTCTTCTGCTCCATATTGCCCAACTCTTTAGAGTTAGAGGCTCCAACGGTATATCCTGGCTTTTGGCCATCTTCTCCCGTTCTCCCAAGGTGCCCATTAAGCTGTACTCACTCAGTGCTCAGTGCCAGCTCATCCGGCTCTTCCTTGCGTGGAGAAACGATTTTTCCAGCTGCTTCTCAGCTTCCAGCTCTCAGCTGCTTTTAGCTCCAGCCAGCTCTCTGTATCAGCAGCTCCTTGCCTCTGAAGCAGGCAAATACTCATCTGCTCTCCGGCATCCAGTCAGCTCCCGTTCAGCTCCTCAGCCTCAGAACGCTGACTTCAAAGACATTCCTGGAGCTCACACCGACTGCTTTACGAGCGTTGGCTGACCTCCCATAACCTCTTGGAAATCGATCTGCCGTGACACCTGATTACTTTATGATCGTCAATCAGCAGTTTATAACAGGTCCGGCACACTTCTTCAAAGCTGCGCCACTGTTGCTCCCTTCAGGTCACGGCTTAGCAGAGTAGAACAGCGGTGTAAAGCAGTCCTTTTCTCCATGCAAGCATACACAGACAGGTTCGTCTATTTACAGCTCTTTATTAAAACATTTTACCAACAAAGACCGGGGCTTCTTTCAGCCATGTCTCTCTCTCACAGATACACAGAGAGAAGTGAAAGTACAGGGAAAAAGCTCCTCCTCCTTAGCTTCTAAAAGCTTCTGTCTCCTCCCGGCTTACGTCTGACGTCGGAATGTGACGCACACTCAGAACCCTTAACCATTTAAGTTCTGAACACTCACATTATATTCCCTCTTTCCTACCCGGACTCCTTTTATTTCTGTTGCCTCCCTCAGTCTCTCATTCAGTATTTCTAATACCGTTATAAACAATAAAGGAGACAGGGGGCAGCCCTGTCTAGTTCCTTTATATATATCAAAATATTCTGTTGTGGTGTTGTTTATTACCAATTTTGCCTTCTGTTCCTTGTATATTGCTTCTATCCCTCTTCTGAATTTCTCTCCCATTCCCATTGTTTCCAAACTTTTCTTCAAGAAATCCCATGAGATGTTATCAAACGCCTTTTCAGCGTCTATAAATACCAAGGCCGCTTGTCTGTCTATACTCATATCCAAATATTCAATAATGTCTATCAGATTCCTTACATTTTCCCTTAATTGTCTCCCTGGGAGGAAACCCGTTTGATCTTTATGTATTTTGTTGTTCAAAACCTTTTTTAGTCTTTCTGCCATTATGTCTGTGAATAGTTTATAATCATTATTTAATAATGAAATTGGCCTATAGTTTTTCACTTCCAGGGTATCTGCATCTTTTTTGGGGATCAAGGTAATATATGCTTCCTTCCAGGTATTCGGGATCCTTCCTTCCTTTAATATATTATTCCTCACTTCTCCTAACACTGGGGATATTTGATTACTTAGTGTTTTATAATATTTGGCCGAAAGGCCATCTGGCCCTGGCACTTTCCCACTTTTCATCCTTTTAATAGCCTTTTTTATCTCTTCTTGAGTAATTGTCTGGTCTAATATCTCATTTTCTTCTTTAGAAATCGGTTTTAGGTGGTGCTCTTGCAAAAAATAGTCTATTTCTTGCTTAGTTTCCTTTCCTCTTTTATATAAATCCTTGTAATATTTTTGAAATATTTTTCTTATCTCTTTTGGCTCTTCCACAATCCTTTCTCCTTCCCTTATCCTACTAATCGTATTTTCTTTTCTTCTTTCTCTTATTTGCCACGCCAAATATTTGCCTATCTTATTTGCTGACTCAAATGTCCTCTGATTCATCATTTTAATTTTCCATTCTACCTCTTGGTCAATTATTGTAGAAAATTTAGCTTGTAATATCTTTATATTCTGCTTTGCGGTCTCCTCGTTGGGGTTAATAGTTAACTTTCTTTCATTTTCCATAATCTGTGTTAGGATCTGTTCTTTCTTTGTCTCTTTTTCTTTTCTTACTTGACTATTTTTCTGTATTAAAAAACCCCTCATAACTGCCTTTCCTGCGTCCCACACAGTCTCTATGGCGGTTTCCCCATTTAAATTCCATTTAAAATAATCTTCTATTGTCTCTATTGCCTTATTTACAATTTTCTGGTCATTAAATAAAAATTCATTCATTCTCCATCTAACTCTTTGGATATCCCTACCTTTTAACTCAATGGAGACCACATTATGATCAGATATAATTCTTGGAAGAATTTCCGATTTAATTAGATTTTGGGTTAGTTCCTTCGAAATCCAGATGCTGTCTATTCTCCCCCAACTCTGATTTGGGTTTGAAAAAAAAGTATATTGTTTTGTAGTAGGGTTTTTGAGTCTCCACGCATCAATCAGTCCCAGATTATTTACCATATCAAAGAAGGATCTCGGTAATTTACCTTCCTTCTTCTCATGTTTTTTTGTTGACTTGTCTAGGTTTGGAGACACCACCCCGTTAAAATCGCCCATCAATATCATTTTTTGGTCCATCCATTCCATCAATTTGTCTCCTAATTCCAAATAAAAGGCTGATTTTTTTGTCATTTGGAGCATATATTTCCACGACAATTATTTTTTCTCCCTGAAACACTATCTGAACAATAACTACTCTCCCTTGGTCATCTTTATATAATAATTGTGGATCATATTTTTCCTTTATATATATTACCACCCCTCTTTTCTTCACTCTATCTGATGTCACGAAATCTATTCCCAATCTCTTATTGCTTAGTAATCTCTTATGCTTATTTATTATGTGCGTCTCTTGGAGACATATTAAGTCACAATTCTTTTTCAATAGTACGTGTGTAATCTGATTCCTTTTATTCTTATTATTCAATCCATTCACATTCCAGTTTAGTATTTTTAGTGCCATCTATTATATATTGTTAATTAGCTTGTTGAACCTATGTACAATCTAGTGTTCTTTGTCTCCTTTCTCTAGTTCTTCTCTTTCTCCTGTTAAGCTCTCCTCTCTTTCTTCTTCTTCACACCCTCCTTTTCCTTCTCCTTGCTGGTTCTCTGTCTCCTCCTCTACCTCCTCCTCCCCCATCATTTCCCCCAGGTCCTTCTCGTATCTCCTTGCGAATTTTTGAAGTTCTGAGATAGTGGATAGTTTAAACTTTTTTCTTTGAAATAAAATGAAATACCTTCTGGAAACTCCCATCTATACAAGATCCCATTTTTCTTCAGTTGATTTGTTAATCTTTTATATGGGTCCCTCCTTCGAAGAAATCTCGAAGGGATCTCTTTGTAAATAATAATTGGGTTTTCTTCAATATATAACCTTTTAACATAGTTCTGTTTCAAGATTTCATTTCTTATCTCCAATGAGTTAAACATGACTATTACATCTCCTGGCAATTTTTTCCCTCTAGCTTTGGCCGATTTTATTCTTATTTGAAATATGTTTACCAAGCAATGGTTTATCTCTTCTTCTTTTCTATCTAGCCATATTGCCAGCTCTTTCACCACTTTAGCTCTAATATTCTCATTTAAATCCTCTGGTATTCCTCTAAATTTTAGGTTAGATTGATTTTGTCGCATCTGCGTCATCGCCATGTTATCCAACAACTCTTCCTGTGTTGCTCTTATTTCTTTAACTTCTAGTCTAATCCTGTCCATCTCTTTCTTACTGTCTTTCGTGTCTTTTTGCACCCTCTTCACTGAGTCCTCCAAAACCTTAGTTTTTACCGAGAGATCTTTAACTTTCCCTTTCAATTCCCCCACCACTTCCTCCAATTTTTTATCTAGAGTTTCTTGTACCTCTATCAGTTTTCTCTCGATATAATGTTCATTGTTTTTAAATTCCTTTCTTATTTCGGCCATCAAGCTATCATAATCTCTAATTTCTCTTGCCTCCTTCCCCTCTTCTTGTCTTGAAGGCCTCCTTTCCGCTGGTGTTGCCACCCCCTTCTTAGAGCCATTCGGCATTTGTATATTTAAGCTTAGTTCTTCCTAATACACTGTATAATAAAATATACTATATAGGTAAGATATGGAGGTAACAAGGTAACAAGATAACAAGATTAACGTCTCTCAGATATTATAACAAAAATCCAAAATTGACTAAGTTGGAACAGTACGAAAATTGGCCCTTAATTAAGATCAGATAGTAATAATACAGTTTTAACTGTACCTAAATCCAGGCACGTATTTAAATCCTCAGGATCTTATAATTTAAGCATAATAAACGCCTGGACCACCAAAAACACTCCCAGATTCAAGGGATTTTCAAACTTATGGGCAAGGTTCTGCGAAGACCTATTCTTTAACTTTGAATCCCGGGGTGTATGTCTCTTTAAATCCCGAAGAGTCAAGAGGGTCACAGCTGTCTCTGAGGCTCCAAACGTATCAGATTGGAATGAATAAGGCGGGTCCCCTTTAACTCACTCAGTATGGCAGTCCTTTCACAGTCTCACCGTCTTCAGGTATTTCAGGTTAAGCTAGAAGTCAATGGAGAAATGCTTATCTCAGGAATTCTGGGGAATAGTAAAATAGAAAGAAAAGAGCAAGATTGGTATAAAATTATGATCTTAGCTGGTATGCTTGTTCTTGCATCAGGATGGAAAGAAAAGGATAAATGGACAATGGAAAAATGGAATGACTATGTTTTTTAAGACAGTTGTACCTCGGGTTAAGAACTTAATTCGTTCCGGAGGTCCGTTCTTAACCTGAAACACCACTTTAGCTAATGGGGCCTCCCGCTGCTGCTGCGCCGCTGCTGCACGATGTCTGTTCTCATCCTGAAGCAAAGTTCTTAACCCAAGGTACTATTTCTGGGTTAGCGGAGTCTGTAACCTGAAGCATCTGTAACCCGAGGTACCACTGTATACAATCTGATATATTTGAACAGGTAATGATGGAAGATACATGAGAAAACAATCCCGTTGCAGTCGCTGCAACATCCCAATTGGAAAAAGCTGCACTTGGAACAAATCTCCTTCTTATGCAACTCATTCATCAAGACCTTAACTCATGTTAAGGTAAGTCCCGCCGAGTGCAATGGGGCTTCGTTGCTCTCAAGTAAGTGTGCAACGTGAACAAGCCATGTAAGCACATGTGCCCACAATTTCCTCTCCTTTCCTGAAGGTGGCGGACACGGCTCACTCTAGCCTTCTGGGTTCCCTTTCTTTTTCTCTTCTCGTGTATTTTTGACTTCCGCTTCCGGGAAGAGGTTCTTTCTTCCTCTGTGCAGGTGATGTTGACGCTGGCAAGATGGTGAGATACTTGGATCCAAAGCCATCCGCTTCGGGGGCTAAGGGCAGTGGTTTGGGTGTAGGTCTGAGAGAAGCAGCGACAGACGGCTGACAGGGCTGGGGGATTTGGTTGAGGGAATCGCCGGGTTGTGGAGAGAAGGGAGGTGGAAAAGGCCTGAGGTTGGCATGGCCAGAATGGGCATTGAGGGAAAGTGTAGGCCCTGATTGTGCCTATCCAGTGAGTGAGGCCCTAACGGTAGTGCAGGTCACTCTTAGGCTATTGTAGGCTGCGCTGTGGTTCAGGTTGCGGGAGTGTTGGCGGAGGGCACGGTGCATATAAAGGCATTAACATTCCTGCATATAGAAAACTAGCTTGTCGGTGGAAAGGTTTCCAACCTAGCCTTCTCGTGCTGATTTCCTGCTGGCGGGGATTTGATTACTTGTAATTCCGTCGTGTAAACCTGTCGATGGCCATGTGTGCCTCAGAAGATCAGTTGCTGTGGGATGTGAAAATGCTGCTGTGCTCAAGTCCTGTTTTTTATTTATTTCACAATTTACATAGGGCTTGATTGGTTTAGTCTCTAAACAATATGCAATAAAATCAATACACAGATTTTTTTTTAAAAAAAAACAACCAATTCAGTTAAAATTCCCATGGGGATTTTTGTTTTAAAAAAAGCAATGCCTTCTGTGGGTTCTTGAAGTTAAGCAATGAGGGTGTTGTTGTTTAGTCGTTTAGTCGTGTCCGACTCTTCGTGACCCCATGGACCAGAGCACGCCAGGCACTCCTGTCTTCCACTGCCTCCCGCAGCTTGGTCAAACTCATGCTGGTAGCTTCCAGAACACTGTCCAACCATCTCGTCCTCTGTCGTCCCCTTCTCCTTGTGCTCTCCATCTTTCCCAACATCAGGGTCTTTTCCAGGGAGTCTTCTCTTCTCATGAGGTGACCAAAGTATTGGAGCCTCAGCTTCACAATCTGTCCTTCCAGTGAGCACTCAGGGCTGATTTCCTTCAGAATGAATAGGTTTCTTCTTTTTGCAGTCCATGGGACTCTCAAGAGTCTCCTCCAGCACCATAATTCAAAAGCATCAATTCTTCGGCGATCAGCCTTCTTTATGGTCCAGCTCTCACTTCTATACATCACTACTGGGAAAACCATAGCTTTTAGTATACGGACCTTTGTTGGCAAGGTGATGTCTCTACTTTTTAAGATGCTGTCTAGGTTTGTCATTGCTTTTCTCCCAAGAAGCAGGCGTCTTTTAATTTCGTGGCTGCTGTCACCATCTGCAGTGATCATGGAGCCCAAGAAAGTAAAATCTCTCACTGCCTCCATTTCTTCCCCTTCTATTTGCCAGGAGGTGATGGGCCCAGTGGCCATGATCTTCGGGTTTTTTTTTTTATGTTGAGCTTCAGACCATATTTTGCACTCTCCTCTTTCAACCTCAATAAAAGGTTCTTTAATTCCTCCTCACTTTCTGCCATCAAGGTTGTGTCATCTGCATATCTGAGGTTGTTGATGTTTCTTCCGGTGATCTTAATTCCGGCTTGGGATTCATCCACCCCAGCCTTTCGCATGATGAATTCTGCATATAAGTTTAATAAGCAGGGAGACAATATACAGCATTGCAGTACCTCGTTAAAAACCTCAGATCGAGCGTTCTGAGGACCTGGTGTTCCGGCAGGTACCTATTGTGACTGCCTCGCTTCCCGGTAAGCTCTGTTAGAGCCCCGAGAGTGAGTAAGCAGGGAGACAATATACAGCCTTGTCATACTCCTTTCCCAATTTTGAACCACTCAGTTGTTCCATATCCAGTTCTAACTGTAGCTTCTTGTCCCACATAGAGATTTCTCAGAAGACAGATGAGGTGATCAGGCACTCCCATTTCTTTAAGAACTTGCCATAGTTTGCGGTGGTCGACACAGTCAAAGGCTTTTGCATGGTCAATGAAGCAGAAGTAGATGTCTTTCTGGAACTCTCTAGCTTTCTCCATAATCCAGCGCATGTTTGCAATTTGGTCTCGGGTTCCTCTGCCTCTTCTAAATCCAGCTTGCACTTCTGGGAGTTCTCGGTCCACATACTGCTTAAGCCTTCCTTGTAGAATTTTAAGCATAACCTTGCTAGCGTGTGAAATGAGTGCAATTGTGCGGTGGTTGGAGCATTCTTTGGCACTGCCCTTCTTTGGGATTGGGATGTAGACTGATCTTCTCCAGTCCTCTGGCCACTGCTGAGTTTTCCAAATTTGCTGGCATATTGAGTGTAGCACCTTAACAGCAGCATCTTTTAAAATTTTAAATAGTTCAGCTGGAATACCATCACTTCCACTGGCCTTGTTATTTGCAGTGCTTTCTAAGGCCCATTTGACTTCACTTTCCAGGATGTCTGGCTCAAGGTCAGCAACCACACTACCTGGGGTGTACGAGACATCCATATCTTTCTGGTATAATTCCTCTGTGTATTCTTGCCACCTCTTCTTGATGTCTTCTGCTTCTGTTAGGTCCTTTCCACTTTTGTCTTTTATTATGGTAATCTTTGTACGAAATGTTCCTTTCATATCTCCAATTTTCTTGAATATATCTCTGCTTCTTCCCATTCTGTTTTTTTAAAATAATATTTTATTAGATTTTAGGAATAAAAGATTTAGAAAAATACAGAAAAAACAAAAATACAAAATCACAAAATACAAAAATGCAAACATTAAAGTATGAACAAGAAAGAGATAAAACTAAAAAGGCACATACAAGAAAAAAAGAAAAGAAAAGACAAATAGCCCTCTTTTTTAGTTTCACATCTTTGATTAACTTATAATCCTGACTTCCTCACATCTCCCTTTTTTGTATCCCTTTTAAAATTTATTTCAGCAAATTAATTAAATTTAATTATTTAGTTTATCTATTTATCTGTTATAAGTCCGATCTTAACCTTGTTACTAGAACCCTTTCAATTCAAATCAATACCATCAACATTCAAAAATTTTACAGTGCTTCTGTAAATAAATTTTAAATTTCCTCCAATCTTCTTCCACCAACTCTTCTCCCTGGTCTCGGATTCTGCCAGTCACCTCCGCCAGTTCCATATAGTCCATCAATTGCGTCTGCCATTCTTCCAGCGTGGGTAGATCTTGTGTCTTCCAATGCTTCGCGATGAGAATTCTTGCTGCTGCTGTGGCATACATAAAAAAAGTTCTATCCTTCTTTAACACCGTTTGATCAACTATGCCCAGGAGGAAGGCCTCTGGTTTCTTCAGAAAATTGTATTTAAACACCTTTTTTATTTCATTATAGATCATCTCCCAGAAAGCCTTAATCCTTGGGCACGTCCACCAAAGGTGAAAGAATGTACCTTCAGTTTCTTTGCATTTCCAACATTTATTATCGGCCAAATGATATATTTTTGCAAGCTTTACTGGGGTCATGTACCACCTGTACATCATTTTCATAATATTCTCTCTTAGGGCATTACATGCCGTAAATTTAATCCTGGTGGTCCACAACTTCTCCCAGTCAGCAAACATAATGTTATGCCCTATATCTTGTGCCCATTTTATCATTGCAGATTTTACCGTTTCCTCCTCAGTGTTCCATTTCAACAGCAGATTATACATTCTTGATAATATCTTAGCATTGGGTTCTAACAATTCTGTTTCTAACTTTGATTTTTCCACCTGGAAACCGATTTTTTTGTCCAAATTATACACCTCTCTTATTTGAAAATAGTGCAGCCAGTCTCGCACCTTCTCTTTAAGCTTCTCATAACTCTGCAATTTCAATTTGTCACCTTCCTTGTAATCGGAATTGGGGTTGCTTGTGCGTAAATTCCAAACTGCTTCGAGCTGATTGTATAGCTGGACCTTTCCCCGGTTTGACAGCCCTAACAGCGCGACTGTCTCAGTCACTGGCAGAATCCGTCAGTGGGCGTTTCCTAAACTTCTTCCAACATAAGAATTCCTTAACAGCCAATCTCCTCCTCGCTTCTCTGCGCGGAAGCCTTCTGCGCAGAGTGGGTGTGCCAAGCGGTGGTCCTGCACTCTCCTCACTGACCTCACTTGAAGAGTCTCGGAGCCTCCCCTCCGAAGTACTCTCAGCCTCTCCTTTCTTCCTGGTGTCACCTTGGTTTCCTTCCCCAGCGGAAGCTCTCTCTCTCTCTCCTTGCTGGTTCCCTCTCCGGCATCATTAGGGAGCCTTACCTCTCCACTCGGCTCCGATGTCAGTTCCCTGACATCCACCTCCCTCCCAGGGCCCTCCCCCTCCCCCGTCCGTTCCTTGGATGGTGACACAGGGAACCCCTGGAAGGAGCTATCCCCTCCCTCTGATGATTCAAACACCGCTCTCCACCTGCTGCTGTCTCTTCCCGCTCCCCAATCTCCCCAGTCGGATTCCTCTCCCTCGAATAACTCCCCTTCCTCCTCTTCGGAGGCGGGAAATCCCACAAACTCTTCTTCATCATCCGTGGGACCAAATTGCTCCACCCAGAACCTCCCTAGTGGTTTGGGCTTCCTAGGGAACCTGCGATGAAACTCCTCCTGCAGATACTCATCCCTAATCTCTTCTGCTGGAACCCATATGTTTTCCGATTCTGACTCCCCCTCCCAAGCCACCAAATATTCCACTCGCCTCCCTCTCCACCTTGAATCGAGATTTTCAGCTGCATGACCACTGAGTTCCCTTTCCTCCATCTGTGGATGCAGGGGTGTTTCTCTTTGTTGCCCCAGAAATTCCCTCCCCTCCCTGAACGGTGAGAGTAAGGACCTGTGGAACACCAGGTGCAGTTTCATGTTGGAAGGCAATTTGAGTCTAAAGGTCACAGGATTCACCTGTTGGGTTACCTCGAAAGGTCCCAATCGCCTTGGCTGTAATTTCTTACACCCCCCTTTGAACGGTAACCCTTGGGTAGACCACACCTAGTCCCCCACTCTTATAGTTTCCCCTTCTCTGCGGTGCTTGTAAGCCTGCCTTTTGTACGCTTCTTTTGCCCTTTCCAGGTTAATCTTAAGTTGTTGGTGTAAAGCCTCCATTTCTTAAACAAATTGTTCGGCCGCCAGCACACTCCACCTTCCCTCCCCCTCCCCGGGGAAGGCCCTGGGATGACACCCGTAATTGGCCATGAATGGACTCATCCCCGTGGACACATGTTCCGCGTTATTGTATGCAAATTCAGCCAGCGCTAGTTTGTCTACCCAATCATTCTCTCTTTCGTTGACATAGCAGCGTAGGTACTGTTGAAGTATGCTATTAGCTCTTCCTGCTTGTCCGTTGGTCTCTGGGTGTCTGGCCGTCGAGAAGCTCACCTCGACGTCCAGCAGGCTCATCAGCTTCCTCCAGAATCTGGAAGTAAATTGCCTGCCTCTGTCGGATAAAACCCTCAAGGGGGCGCCATGCAACCTGAAAACATGCTCTACAAACAGCCTGGCTATTTCCTCTGCTGTCACTGCATGCGAGCAAGCAATAAAATGGCACATTTTTGTCATCAAGTCAGCTACCACCATTACTGTCGTTTTCCCCCTGGTCTTGGGTAAATCGGTCATAAAATCAGTTGATACCACCTCCCATGGTTTCTCTGGTGTGGGTAAAGGCTCCAGTAAACCCGCGGGTGCTGCCCTCTCCCCCTTAGCTCGCTGGCAGCGCTCGCACCCGCGTACGTATTCCTTCACATCATCCCTCACCCTTGGCCACCAGAACTGCCTGGTGACAAGTAGCATTGTTTTGTGTTGACCAAAATGTCCCGCTGTGGGGTTGTCATGAAGTTGTTTCAGTATTCTTCTCCTCAAGTCCCCCTCGGGTATGTACAATGCACCCTTATAGTACAAAGCCCCCTCCTTTACCTCAAAACCCCCCTGATTTTCTTCTGCATTTCGGATCTCCCTGATCTTGGTTTGGGCGTACTGGTCCTGTGATGCACTCTCTCTAGTGCCTGGTAGGCCTCATGAGCAGTCTCTTTTTTAAAAAAAATATTTTATTAGAGTTTCAAATAATACAAAAAGCAAAAAATAATAAAAAGAAAAAAGAAAAAAAGATTCAACCTTTACAGTCCATATTTTCAATAACTTTTTTCCAGAATTTCCCCTCGCCTCCCCTTCTTGTATTCCATGTCCAAATATTTGTTCAACAAGTTCATATCCCTAAATTTTTAACCTTAATTTGTTATTATATTTAATTCAATTTATTTATCAACTTTTAACTTATATACATCAATCATTTATGCTTACACACTTTTTCTAAGGCCGACCCAGTTTCCCTTCCACAAATTCCCCATTTTTATACTAATGACAACACAAAAATAAAAAAAAAGAGTAGAAAGAATCAGACACCCTTTGGATTTCCAAACCCCCACCCTCCCTTCCCTGGTTTCAATCCCCAGGCCATTGTCCATTAACATCTACTATCAGCCTGGCGACCTCACGTCTGAGGCCCTTAAATCTCTCTCAGTCTCTCTCTGCCGGTTTCTTTGGAAGTCCTTTGTGTTTAACACCAAGTCTTGGAGGGGCACTATCCCTATGATGTCCATGTTCCTTCCAGCCAGACCTCCATGGTTAAAGGTGGAGCTCAAATCTTGTTTCTTAATTCTTTTAAGTCCAAATAACCCAAAGGCTCCAACTTCCACCTTGATCAAATTTGTAGTCCATAGATCTTCAGATCCCCACAAAAGGAGATCTTTCAATTCCTCATTTTTTAAATTCAAACCAAATTTCCCTCATCCAGCCCTTATTTTCATTTATATCCATCTTGACAGGCCTCTGGCTCTCCTTTGCCTTCTGCAGCATTACAGCCCCTCCTTCCTGCTCCTCCTGTTCAGCGTATATCCCTTTCTCCACTTCCTCAGTTTTCTCAAATTTCTTTTCTTGTTCAGCTGCCTGGGTTTTGTACATCAAGTTCTTTTCCAGGTCAGTAGATTCCTTTGCTGTTGGCTTCAAAGTTATGGCACTTGTAGACAAAACATGACCTTGCTCTTGCAACTTACGCAACTTTCTCACGAGAAAAATAACCTCATCCAGGTCAGCTAGTATTTTTCGACCTATTTCCATTTTTGTAATGTCCCTGAACCCCCACTAGAGGGATTCTGGTTATTCAGTATTTCTTTCACTTCCAACCCAAAAGTCCAGTTAATTTGTTTCAGTTCTTCTTTATTTTCAGCGATTTGTAACTATATTGTATCTAATGTAACCAGCAGGAACATCAGAAACAAGTTCTCTATTTTTTCCAACTTTGACAGCTAATTTAACAGCTGTCAAAATCTTCTATGTCTCCTCAGCAGGCTCCTCTCGCGGATCACTCCCGGTCCCGGGACGGGTGGCACTTTAACTCAAAAAATTAGCTCTTATCCTCCAGCACAATTACTTATGCTATCAATCCGTGCAATTAATAACTTTTATCCAATATAGAAAAGGCTCTTCTCTCGACCTTAGTTGTCAAATCCTTGCTTTGAATTGTATACAATGGGGGGGAGACGGACTTCCTTTTTGCACCTCCCCCGCTCGTACCGAATCCAAGAAAATTTTTAGTCCAATTTCCAAATTACTCACGGTTTGTTGTTTTTAGATTTTAGTCCAAATTTTCAGAAGAAGAAGTCAGCGCTCTCCGTCGAATGGCATGCGGCTTCGCTCGGCAGGGGAAGCAGAAGACTCACAGCACCGCGCCGCTCCCCGTCCCTCGCTCCGAAGCCTTTAAAAAGGCTCCTTCGCGGGTTGGGGGGGGCGCAAACGGTGCCCACCGAGTCACCAGGTCCACGGGCTTCCGCGCCCGTGGTTTTTGAGGGTCCCCGCATCGCCGGCACGGCAGGACCCGACCCCTGTCGAGCAGATTCCCTCCGGAGTTCGGAGGGAATCCGCCATTCGGCTATGGCGCCAACCCGGAAGTCCCCTCATGAGCAGTCTCCAGCCCCTCTACCAAAGTTAGCTGCGAACCCTCCAAACTGAGCACGATAGCTCCCAGGGCTTTGTGATTTCTTCTCTGCGAAGCATGGGCAGCTGTAATATCTGCTGCCGAAGCACCGGCTGCCACTTGTTGTGGAGGCCCTTGGACCGCCTCCCACAGACCCTTGGCTACCAGCCATGCCTTCAGCTTCCTACTCCACTCCTCCCAATTCTTTCCATCTAATTTTTGAAAAGGGATGGAGAATGAATCCTGGCCGTCTGCCATCTTCTCCCCCGGGGCTCAGCGTCTCACGTAACAGCAGCTGCTCCGGCACCCGGTTCTGCAGACCAGCTCCTCCCAGCGAGCTCCTCTCTGCCTCAAACGTTAGGCACAGCTCCAACTGGCTCCAGCGTCTCCTCAGCTGGCTTCTCCCACACACAGACACATCACAGCAACAGCTTCAAAGCTTGGCTGACTTCCATAACCTATGGGGGCCAAGATGGCGTCCGGCACTCTTCTTAGCTGCGCCACTCCTGTCCGTGCCGGTAAAAACCTCCTCCGGCCTCTTTGGCCCTCTTAGCAGAGTTTACACAGCGGTGAAACACTGTTGCTTGTGTGGGAATAACTCAGACTGCAAAGCAGGCTTTTCTCTTATCTCCAATAGCCTTTAATCAGTAGAATCACATCGTAAATTCAGCCCGGCGAATTGGCTGGCATTCTCGCCGCTTCTCCGCAAAAGCGAAAGGAAAAAGACACACAGAGAAACACTCCCCTCTGTGAACACAGCCATGCCTCAGAATGTGAGACGTCACTCAGAACTGTTTAACCCTGTCAGTTCTGATTCTCCTCACAGTGAATTGCCAGCAGCTCCCAATCATACACCGTGTAGTTTTGTTCTGACTTGTTCAGCTTCCTTGAGAAAAAGGCGCACGGCTTCCACACTCCCTGATCTCCCGGCTGGAGCAATATGGCTCCCACCAATCTGTCTGACGCGTCCGTCTCCAGCCTCATCGGCTTCTGCAGATCCACGTGTAGGAGTTGCTCTTCCGATGAGAACGCCCTCTTTAGCTTTTCAAAGGACCGCTAGGCCTCTTCCGTCCATTCAAACTTCTTCTTACTGCTGAGATCTGTTATGGGTGCCGTTAAATGAGCGAAGTTCTTGATGAACTTCCTATAGAAGTTTCCAAACCCCAGGAACCTCTGTATGTCCTTCCGGTTCTTGGGAGGCTTCCATTCTAGCACTGCCTGCACCTTGCCTGGGTCCATGGCTAAGCCTTTGTCCGACAACCTGTAACCCAGGAACTCCACCTCTCGAGCGTGGAATTGGCACTTCTCCAGTTTGACCCACAGCTAGTGCTCCTGCAGTCTTTTCAGCACTTCCCTGACGTCTTTTACATGCGGCTCTTCGTTCTCCGAATAGATTAGCACGTCGTCCAAGAAAGCCACGCAATTCTTGTACAGCAGGGACCCTAGCACGTGGTGCATGAAAGCTTGAAACGTGCTTGAGCCGGATTGTAATCCGAAGGGCATAACTAAGTACTCAAAGGCCCCCAGAGGAGTGAACATGGTTGTTTTCCATTCACCCCCTCCCTCATCCTTATCAAATTGTACGCCCCCCGAAGGTCCAGCTTGGTAAAAACCTTCCCCTTCCTTACCCTGGTCAAAATGTCATCAATTCTGGGCATTGGGAAGGTCACTGGTTCCGACACCCGGTTGACCCCCCTAAAATATACGAGGAGCCTGGGCTCCTTGGAGTCTCTCTTGTCCACAAAGAACACTGGACTACCCCCCACCGCCCTAGATTCCCGTATGAAACCTCTCTTCAGGTTCTTGTCAATAAACTTCCGCAATTCCTGCATCTCCCTATCTGACATGGCGTACAGCTTACCCACTGGCAGCTGAGCCCCTGGGAGTAGGTTGATCTGACAGTCAAAGGGCCTGTGAGGGGGTAGCCTATCCGCCTCCTTCTCGCTGAAGACTTCTTCCAAGTCAGCGTACTGAGGTAGTACTTTCCCCTTTTCCCCTACCGCCATCCCTGCCACCCTGGCTACTGCCATCCTCAGCCCCCCCCCCCCCCGTGGCAGTGCTCTACGCAGTGGGCCGACCCAAAGGTGACTGTCCGCTGGTGCCACCCTACTACTGGGTCGTGCAGTGCTAGCCAACTCATTAACTCATTCCCAGTATGATAGGTGGTCCTGCTAATGTGGCTACGTGAAAGGCAATTGTCTCTGTGTGTCTGGAGACCGTCATTTTCATGGACGGGGTCTGGTGGGTAACTCCCCCCCCCCAAAGAGTTCTCTCCCATCAATAGTTGTTACTTGCAAGGGATGTTCTAGAGGCACCACCTGGAGCTGGTGTTCCAGCACAAAATCCTTGCTAAAGAAGTTGCAAGAGCTGCCTGAATCCAGCAGCGACTTCACCTTGATTGGGTGTCCGTTGGGGACTTCTAGCACCACCTCTATGGCTATGGCTGCTCGGGGAGGGTCTGGTTTGGGCACTTCTACTGGTTGCTCGCCTGGCTGCTGTGCCCGCTTTCCTGCAGCCAAGCATTGCCGTTTCCCTGCTCCTTATCTCTTTCCTCCTCACTCCCAACTGCCCCCACCATTCCTTGCCACGCCTTTTTCTGAGGGCAGACTCTGGCAAAATGTCCCGGCTGCTGGCAGAGGAAGCACTTCTTATTTGCTTTCCCCTCCTTCTTACGAACCTCGCTGGAGTTTGAACCCCCCCCCCCGCGCGCGCGCTCCTCCAATCTCCATTGGTTCCGCGGGCGGCGCAGTTGGCTCCGGCACGTCCGGAATGCGGTTGTCATACCAACGCTCTGCTCTCCCTTCCCGCCTTTCCAGAGCGCACGTCTCTTGCCTTACTTCCACAGCAAGCGCCAACTTGGTCAGCTGGTCCATCGATTCCGGACGGGGTGAGCAGGAAAGTTCATCTCTCACCCAAGGGGATAAGCCTTCCTCAAATAACATTTGCACTGGTTCTGAACTCAGTTCCCACCCAGGTTTATGAATCAGCATCGCAAATCGCGACCAGTACTCTCTCACTGACTGGTTCCCTTGTTTGCACCCCATCAGTTCTTTGCGAGTCACGCTTTGCTCCACATCACTCGAGAACATATGGTCCGTGGCGCTAAAAAACTTTCTCAAATCCTTCAAGGCAGCATTCTCCGATGGCATTAAGGGTCTGACCCAATCTCGGGCCCTCCCTTCCAGGTGCCCCACCACAAAAGCGACTCTTCCCCCATCGTCTACAAAGTCATCATACTGCAGGTCCAGCGCGTACTGCACTTCTGTCTTAAATGCATTATAATCTCTGGGGTTGCCCCCAAACTTCTGCACTAGTCCTGGTACCTTCCTTGCGATGGGGGTGGGCTTCCCCTGGGCATCCTGAGTCTGCCTTTCATCCAGCCGTGCCGCTAGTAGAGCCAGTTGCTGTTCCAATCTCTGTTTCTCTCCTCCAGAGTTGGTCCTCCTCTGGCCCCCTCTCCTGCGCCGGCTCCTCCGGTTTGACTCATGATGCTGCCTCTGCTGCTCTGCGCACACGCAACTTAGAGGACTGACGGATTGCTGTAATGGGAATTGGGGTTGCTTGTGCGTAAATTCCAAACTGCTCCGAGCTGATTGTATAGCTGGACCTTTCCCCGGTTTGACAGCCCTAACAGCGCGACTGTCTCAGTCACTGGCAGAATCCGTCAGTGGGCGTTTCCTAAACTTCTTCCAACATAAGAATTCCTTAACAGCCAATCTCCTCCTCGCTTCTCTGCGCGGAAGCCTTCTGCGCAGAGTGGGCGTGCCAAGCGGTGGTCCTGCACTCTCCTCACTGACCTCACTGGAAGAGTCTTGGAGCCTTCCCTCCGAAGTACTCTCAGCCTCTCCTTTCTTCCTGGTGTCACCTTGGTTTCCTTCCCCAGCAGAAGCTCTCTCTCTCTCTCCTTGCTGGTTCCCTCTCCGGCATCGTTAGGGAGCCTTACCTCTCCACTCGGCTCCGATTTCAGTTCCCTGACATCCCTGTTCTAAAATTTCCCAGTATTTTGGCCATTTGGGCTCCATGTTAAGTTTTTTCAGTGCTTTCGCTTCCATAGGTGAAAGCCACCTTGGGGTTTTGCTCTCCAAAAAGTCTTTGTATCTTGTCCAGTCATTAAACAATGCTTTTCTGACAATATGATTTTTAAATGCCTTATGTGCTTTAACCTTGCCATACCACAAATATGCATGCCACCCGAATACATTGTCATGACCTTCAAGATCTAGCAGATCTGTGTTTTCAAGAAGTAGCCATTCTTTCAGCCAGCAAAAAGCCGCTGATTCATAATAGAGTTTAAAGTCTGGCAGGGCAAACCCTCCTCTATCTTTAACATCAGTCAGTATCTTAAATTTTATTCTGGGCTTTTTGCCCTGCCAGACAAATCTAGATATATCTTTTTGCCACTTCTTGAAACAATCCATCTTATCAATAATTTGCAATGATTGAAATAGAAATAACATTCTCGGCAGTACATTCATCTTTATAACAGCAATTCGACCTAGCAAGGAAAGCTTCAAGTTTGTCCAAATTTCTAAATCTTTTTTCACTTCTGCCCAACATTTCTCATAATTATCTTTAAATAGATTTACATTCTTAGAAGTCATGTTCACCCCTAGGTATTTTACCTTCTTTACTATTGTTAAGTCTGTCTCTTTCTGAAACCTCTCCCTCTCTATCGGTGTCAAATCTTTCTCCAAAACCATAGTTTTTGACTTATTCAATTTAAAACCTGCCACTTGACCAAAATCCTGGGTTGTTTCTAAGGCCCTCTTGGTACTAGATACTGGCTCCTGTAGTGTTAAAACTAAGTCATCTGCAAAAGCCTTAAGTTTGTATTGTTTAACTCCGACTTGAATACCTTGAATCGAGTGGTCCCTTCTGATCATATTCAGCAAAACCTCCAGAACCAAAATAAATAACAGTGGGGAAATTGGGCAGCCTTGTCGTGTCCCTTTCTCTATTTTAAACTCTTCTGTCACCACGTTATTTACTATCAGTTTGGGCTTTTGTTCAGAGTAAATCGCACCTATACCGTTTTCAAAAAAATTTCCAACCCCCATCCCCTGTAGATTTTTCTTCATAAAACTCCAAGAAATATTGTCAAAGGCTTTCTCCGCATCTACAAATATCAAAACTGCTTTCGTATTAATGTTCACCTGCAGCTTTTCTAGGATATTAATTATGTTCCTCATATTGTCCGATAGATGCCTTCCAGGGAGAAAGCCAGCTTGGTCCTTATGTATCACTTCTGCCAGTACTTTTTTCAGTCTTCTGGCCAAAATATCTGCAAAAATTTTGTAATCCACATTAAGTAGGGATATGGGGCGGTAATTCTTAAGTTGTGTCTTTTCAGACTCAGTTTTCGGTATAAGTGTGATGAAGGCTTCTTTCCACAACTCAGGCGCATTTTCCCCCTCCATAATTTCATTGCATACCTCCTTCAATGGTTGAATTAAATAGTCTTTCAAAATTCTATAGTATTTGGAGGTTAGTCCATCAGGCCCTGGAGATTTGCCGAATTGCATATTGTGAATCGCACCTTCCACCTCTTGTTCTGTTATTTTGTGATTCAATAATAATTTATTTTCTCGAGAAATTTTTTGTAATCCGTTAATCTTCAAAAACTGTTCAATTTTCGTCTCATTCTGTGTCCCTTGTGTATTTAATTTTTTGAAATATCTCTGGAAGCAATTTCTAATTTCCTGCAGATTCTGTATATTCTTTCCATCCACTTCAAGGTTTGTAACTGTATTTAATTTTTGCCTCTTCGTCAGCTGCCACGCTAACAGCTTCCCACATTTATTAGCTGATTCGAAGGTCTTTTGTCTCATCTGTTTAATTTTCCATTCAATATCCTGATTTATCATTTTCATGTATTGTACTTGATATAACTTAATTTCTCTCAAGATCTCTTGTGACTTTGGTTTAATTCTAAGCTTCTTCTCTCCCTCTCTTATTTTCTCCAATTTTTTTTCTTTTTTCTCACCTTGAATTCTCCTTTTTATTGCATTTTGCTGGATCAAGAACCCTCTCATTACAGCTTTACTTGCGTCCCAGATTACTCTTTTTTCCACAGGGGTCTTCAAATTTATCTCAAAATAGTCTTTCTTTTGAGCCTTTTTAATAATTTCTGGATCTCTAAGCAAGGTGTCATTCATCCTCCATCTAAAGGAACCAGTCATTGTTGGTTTCATTTCCATTTTCACAGGATTATGGTCGGAGCACGTTTTAGGGCAAATTTCCACTTTTCGAATCTTTGGAGCCATTCCTCTGGTTATCCAGATTTGGTCAATTCTTGTCCAGATCTTTTGGGCTTCAGAAAAGAAAGTCCCCTCTCTACCTAGGGGTTTTTTAGTTCTCCAAATATCAGTTAAGTCCATATTGTCTGTCATTTCAAAAAAAGTTTTCGGAAGTCTTCCATCTTTAGTCACCACTAGTCTTTCTGACTTATCCATATTTGTCGATACCACTCCATTCATATCTCCGAACATAATGATATTGTAAACCATATAGTCCAACAACGTCTCATGCAGTTTCTTGAAAAATTCTGATTTCCCTTCGTTTGGTGCATATACCCCTACTGCCAAGAGTCTCTCTCCTTGAAATTGTATTTCAATTGCCACATATCTTCCTTGGTCATCTTTAAAAATGAATTTTGGTGATAAAGTTTCTTTTGCATAGATCACCGCTCCTCTCTTTTTGACTTTATCTGATGAAATAAATTCTAGACCTAATCTTTTGTTAATTAATACTTTCCTGTGTGTTCTAATAACATGGGTTTCTTGTAGACAAATCAAGTCCAATTTTTCTTTTTTCAGTATATGAAAGATTCTTTTCCTCTTGTCGGGGGAGTTCAAACCTCAGATATTCCAACTTAATACCTGCAGAGAAATTGTGTAATTATTCTGTTGTCCCTCCAACTGCTCCCAATGTTTGTTCTTGATCTGTGGGTGGTATGCCTTTCTCTGATTTTTCTTGTCCCAATGGTAGCTTTGCTAGGTCCAGAGCCCCTGGTCCTAGTATCTTCGGTTCTTTTCCCTCTGCCTCTTTTTGTAGCTCTTCCTCGTGGTCTTTTAAAAATCTCTCTTTATCTTCCTCCGATCTTATCTTCACCTTTTCCCCTCTGTATGTGAAAGACAGACCCTGGGGAAACTCCCACCTGAAGATGATGTTGTTTCTTCTTAGTAAGTACACTAAGTCTCTGTAATTAGCTCTAAGATCCAATAAATGTTTCGGGATATCTTTAAAAATTTCAATTCTGGAATCCTCTATCTCCAATGGTTTCTGATAATGAAGGTTCAGAATTTTGTCCCTCTCTTCTGTGGATCTAAGTGTGATCAAACAGTCTCTTACTTTGTTCTTTATGCCCCCTTTGCCCCCTTTACCAAGTCTAAAAGCAGTCACAATCTTAAAGTCTTTATCTGAATCAAGGCCCCAGAATTCTTCAAATTCCTGTGTGAGAAAGTCACACAAGTTACCTTCTTCCACGTCCGGTACTGCTCTAATTCTTAGGTTAATCTGTTTATCTCTAAGGTCAATTAGAGATAGTTGTACCTTATGGTCCTCCAGTTGCTTATTGATTGGCAAGATTTTTTCCTCTACCTCCAACACCTTCTCTGTCAGGGAACTGACATCGGAGCCGAGTGGAGAGGTAAGGCTCCCTAATGATGCCGGAGAGGGAACCAGCAAGGCGAGAGAGAGCGCTTCCGCTGGGGAAGGAAACCAAGGTGACACCAGGAAGAAAGGAGAGGCTGAGAGTACTTTGGAGGGGAGGCTCCGAGACTCTTCCAGTGAGATCAGTGAGGAGAGTGCAGGACCACCGCTTGGCACACCCACTCTGCGCAGAAGGCTTCCGCGCAGAGAAGCGAGGAGGAGGTTGGCTGTTAAGGAATTCTTATGTTGGAGGAAGTTTAGGAAACGCCCACTGACGGATTCTGCCAGTGACTGAGACAGTCGCGTTTTTAGGGCTGTCAAACCGGGAAAAGGTCCAGCTATACAACTAGCTCGGAGCAGTTTGGAATTTACGCACAAGCAACCCCAATTCCCATTACATTCTCCTTCGTTTCTTCGGCAATTTTCCTTGTCAATTTGGACTCCTGGAGCACCCGGTCAATAGCCTGTGTGTTAGAGCTGATAGTTGTAGTGTTTAAATCAATTTTAGCTGACAATTTTTCCAAAGCTCCAAATATTTTGTCTAATGATACATTTAATGTCTCTTCGGAGCCTGCACCTTTTGCTCCTGTCTGTCCAGTATCTTCTTTTTCTGAGGCGGAGGGGGCTACTATTGATTGTCTTCGTTGCTGCTGCCTGGTTTTTATCCTTGTAGATTTTTCCTGGGGTTTTTCCTGATCCATAACTTTATCTTTAAGCCTCAAGGTCGTTCTCACAGCTTTAGCTTTTTGTTATGAGAGAGTCTCAAACCAGCTGTAATGGAAAATCCCCAGTTGTATCACAAGCCGCCTCTAGGGGAGCACATTAGCAACAATGTTCTTTTCAAGTATCTAAAGGCAGCAGTATCCCTTTTAACTTTTTAAGTTTCCAGCTTTCCAACTTTTCCCATAAAAGGCAACAGTTACAAAGGGGGACCTTCGTTAATCAGTTCAATTGCAGATTAGTCACAAACAATTACAATTCTTGGAAACAAACAATTCATCTGAATTTATGATGTGCCGAGAAGCTCCCGAATCGACCACCCAGACAGCTTGTTTCTCATCAGCAATCTTGACCTCGGGGGTCACCAGCTGAGCCGACTGTTTTCGTTTGAAGAATTTCTTTTTCCGCTGCTGCTGCTGCTGCTGCTGATCTCGTCTCTGCTCCTGCACCGGCTCCTGAGACTTGACCAACTCCGGACATTGTCGTTTTAGATGCGCTGAAGACCCACATCGGAAACAACGCCTAACAGCAAACGCTGACTCCTCACCGGTACACTGCTTTTGCTTCACCTCTGGCACGGCATGAGAACTCCTTCCAAACCGCCCGCCTGTAGAAGCCTCTGCAGCCAACAACCTTTCTTGCCTCTTCTGCCATTCTTCAATCAAACGCCCAGTAACGTAACTGACGGATAAATCACGCTCCTGCATGCCTTCTAGAGACAAAACTAAATTATCCCAGCTTTCCGGGAGAGAACTCAAAATAGCCACCTTCTCCTGCTGGTCTAATGCACAGTCTCTTTCCTGTAGCGCTGCAAACTTTAACTGTAAACTGTGTAGGTGTTCCTGCATTGTAACCCCAGGCTGTAACATTGCCTTGTACAATGCCTGGCGAATGAACAGCTTAGAGACCGCTGTCTCACGCACATGGAGTTCTTTAAGTGCTTGCCACACACCTCTAGCTGTCTTGATTCCCCTCACATACGGCAACTGGGAATCTTCCAGCCCCAAGACAATTGTGGCCCTTGCTCTTTGGTCTTTATCGAGGTCTTCATCATCAGGCTTCGCAGGAAACTTACTCACCACTTGCCAGAGACGATCCCTCTGCAGCAGTGCCTGCATGCGTTCCGACCACAGCAAGTAATTGGAGTCATTCAGACGCTCAAAAGCCATCTGAACTGGTTGTGAGGCCATCTTGAGAGCGATGTCCCTGGAACCCGGAACGAGCTACTCACGACCACCGAGAGAGAGAACAGGAACCACAGCACCCAGCACTCACACGCTGCAGCTGTTGTCCTTCTGTCCGCTGCGTCACCAGCTCACCACGGTCAGGAACCAGCCAGGAACAACAACTTCTGGAACTACTGGAACCAACGCCGTTGATGCTGACACCACCGCAACTCAGGCTGGCAGCACAATGCCCATAACCTCATGGAACTTTGAAGTGTCAGGCATAGCCCTATTGGCTTTAGCCCAAACGTAGCAGAGTTTTCCTGCACAGCGAAGAAGCTAGTTGCGGCAGTAATGACTAGTCAGCTAGACTCAGAATAACTATTTACAGGATTTATTAAAAAGGAGAAAATGAAACCAGCAGAGTTTCTGCATACAAATAAAAGCAAAATAAATCCTCTCTTTCTCTCTCTCTCAAAACCATACACAGCACTTCTACTCCTAACACACCTCACATCAAACTGAGCTAGCAATCCCTAGTTAAGAGTTGAATGCTGGTCGTTAACCAATCAGAGTAAGCAGTTTCTAGGTCAAGCTGACCTGGGCTTTCTGCCAAGAGTAAATTGACACTGCCTTGAGTTAATTGTTTGAAGCCAGAATCTGCAAGTTTCCCATGAGAATCAATTAACAGAAACTGAACACAACCTTTCCCAGACATTTAGGAAGGTTACCTGCTTCTGCTTAAAAGTCCTCCTTGGGAGAAAAAAAATGAGGGGGGGGGGAGAATATGCTATGTTACAAGAACTCTGGAAAGTGCTTGTTTCCATTATCTAACAGTTTCTCCTCAGTCACCACCATCTTCAACAGCACTGTGCCAGTTGGGTTCACTACCACCTTCAAAGATGAAACCCAGTTGTGCAGCCCCAAATCCACGCTGGTGGGAAGGATCTGCTGGATGGAGCAGGCAGGGTTACAAGCTAAGCCACTGCCAAGGAAGGCAGTAGAGAAGACAAAAGCCTGTGGTCCACCAATCTCCTAATGGTTCAGCACAGAAATGGTAAAGGCTCTGCCCGACAGGGGCCGCTCCCACAGCTCAAAGTTGCTTTCCTGGAAAGACACAACATCCAGCTGCAGTAACAATCACCAGGGATGGGGAAGCTGTGGCCTTCCAGATGTTGGGCTGTTAATTCCCATTGGCCATAGACAACCAGCCCAATAGCCAGGGATGATGGGAGCTGTAGTCCATCAGCATCTGGAAGGACACAGTCTCCCCATCCCTGCTCTGTAGACATACAAAACTGCTTACAAACAAAACAGCAAAGAAGACAAGTAAAGTGTGCTGGTCCGGGGGGGGGGGGTTGCCGTGAGGCGTGGTCAGAGTCCGGTCCTGGTTCGGGGGTCTGGAGACTGACTGTCAAGGGCAAAGCAGGGTCCAAGGCAAGGAGCCGGGCGTGGTCGGGAACTCCAGAAAAACAGGTCTGGGTGCTGGCAGAAACAGGTTTCCAATGATGTTGCTCCTGCAACCTGGGACTGGGCTGACTGGCCTTTATCTCCTCTGGGGCCTAGGGCAGTCCTGGCCCACAGGTGACTCACCTCTCCTGGCCTTAAGGCGAGCACTCCTCCTGAGAGAACTTAGTTCCCTTTGCCTCTCTGCCCTGAGCCTCTGCAGCTCAGGAGAGGCTGGAGGGTTACCGGACCCAGAAGCCGCCTCGCCTTCCCCTGACAGGGCTGGGAGAGGAGCACCTGCAGGCAATGGGTCCTCAATCACCCCCGGAGCCAGAGTGGATTCATCTGGTGTCTGCTCCTGAGGATCCGGCACAGGTGCAGGCGCTTCAGATTCAAGGCCCTGCCCCGCCGGTGGGGACTCCTGTGCAGGCTGGGATTCCTCCGGTTCAGCCTCTGAATCAGATTCCCAGGCCATCACATAAAGTTTACGAAACCTTATATAGTGAACCCTTAAAAAACTACTAAAAGGGCTTCAAGGACAGAACAGTAAAAGATTGTGTTGGGGACTCCCTTGCTCTTCATAAACAAGGGGCCACCACCGACGAGGCTGTCTCCCTATCTAAATTCCTCTAGCAGGAGCACCAGGAGGCCTCTGATGGAGATCTTAAGATTTCAGCAGCTTCATACTGGAGCAAGTAATCCTGTGATAACCCTGATCCAATGTTATTTATTGCTCTAAAGCAGAGCTAGGAACCTCTTGCTCTCCAGGTGTTTCTGGACTTCACTCAGGATATTTATATATCTATTCAAAATGGGAAACTTCATTTAAATTGGGAGCAGGGAATTTTGGATGCAGCGGCCAAATGAAAACCTCCAGACCTCTATCTCTGTCTCTCCAGTCTTGTTTCATGCTTTCCTTGAGTGGTATCGTCCAGCTGTAACTATCTTGGAACTGTGATGCTGCCTTTCATTTGCCTGGATGGAAAGGGTGTGGGTGGGTGTATGTGTGAATAAACTTGGGAATTTTGCACAGAATGCAGCCTTCAGGTTTCCCCTAACTGAATGTGGCCCTCAAGCTGAAAAGGACCACCCACCTCTTATTTAAATGGATGATCTAAGGAAGGGAGAAAGATGGCTTGCCGCAGCTTGACTCCAGATGTGTGTTTCTTTGGGCTCCGGGAGACGTGCACTCACCCAAGGGGTGAAATGGGGGTTGTAAGGCTTCATGACCCCTCAGAAGGTTCAGGAGGGCTTCCAGAACCTAGAAGGATTCGCTGTGACGTGGGAAGGTCTCCAAAAACGGACCTAGAGGTTTGGGAAGGAGACCACAGGCGTCGGTAACAGTGTTCCCTCCCCCCGGTGAGAAAGCCTGATTTTCAGGGTGTCCTGGCGGCAGAACTTCCACAGAACAACAATGACGAGTTTAGATACCTGGTTAGTATGACTAAAACTTTGGAAAACGGCATTAATGACTTTCTATATTAATTAAATTTACGCAAACTCTGCTTACACGAGCTCCCAGCTCGTATAAACCGGCTGGGAAAACTAACCGGAAGAGCTTTGTTTAACCATACAGTCGAGTAGTTGACACAAGTGAAAGAGGAGGTCAATCCCGAGGTATATAGAAAACAGTGCCTGAAAAAAGCCAATGTCAAGAAAAGAACTTTTATTTACTGGAGGTTGGAAGTGACAGTATAGATTAAAACATTATTGGATAAGAAACAAAAGAGATTGGAGTAAGGAATATCCCCCCCCCCCCCGGTAACAGAAGCTTACCGGGTGTTTGTCAGTGAAAGTGGAGAAAAGCTGAAATGGAGGGGAGAAGCGACAAAGTTTAAAGACATTATCACCGCTCCAAAACCCAGTGCTGGAGTCTGGTAACCAACCAGACTCTACTTAGAAGGAAACTGTTTAAAACTGCAGAAGCAAATGATTCACAGTGAATTATGGGACCACCTGGTGAGAGGAATGTGTGAGTCTCTGCTGAAAATCTTCTGAAAAAGGTTTAAGGTACTTCCTCTCCCCCCCTTTGAACTACGTATTGAGACTGGAGACAAAGGGGTTGTTTTAGAGAGCATATTCAAAAGACGCTAAGGAGAATGTGAAAGGGGAAACAGCTGAGTCATTGTTGCAAGCTGCTCCCTCTCTGGGGGCCATTTTTGTAAGCTGTTTCTTCCTCCTGGGAAACAATTGGCTACAGAATAACGAGCAGAGAGACAGAGAGACAGAAGAGGAAATAGAGACGAGGAGACCAAGAGAGACAGAAAGAAGGAAACAACATACAACGGAATACTGACATCTGGAGGACAAAACTGGAATAGCTTTTAAACTGTGGTTTTGCTGGAAACCTTTGGAAAAGGTCTCTCTCTGACTCCTCTTGTTAACTTGCTAACATGAGTGTTGATGAAATACACTGACAGATATACTTTTTGAGTTATGTATCGAGATTGGAGTTAAAGATAAAGAGGCATCTTTGTCAAAAAGAATTAAAAGACATTAAAGAGAATTTAAAAGGGCAAAATTGGAGCTAAGGTTGCAAGCAGCTCCCCCTTTGGAAAAAATGGAAAGAAATTAATGAGGATTTGTTGTTATAACATTACATCTATCTCTTCCTTCGATTTAAATTCTCTCCTGGTCTTTATATTTTTAAGTGAAAAGTGCCTTAAGTTTATTTTGGGGTTGCTATCTGTTCTTTCTTCCCTTCTTCTTTTGGGGTTGTTTTTCCCCCTCCCCCCTTCTCCCCTTTTTCATTTTCCTTTCTTTTTCTTTTCTGTCTTGTTCTTCTTCTTTCCGCTCCCCCTCCCCCCCTTTTCCCTTTCTATTATTATTATTACCTTCTTTTGTTTTGTTTTTTGTTTCTGTTTTTGCTCTGCTTTTTTTGGGGGGGGGTTGTTTTTTTCTTCCTTCCCCCCCCCTCCTCCTTTTTTTGATTCTACTAAGATCATTGCCTAGTGGTTATTAAACCTTTTCAGTGGTTAAAATCTTAAACACTCCTTAGATATCTAAGGGTACAAGGTAATTTGATTAGGGGTGTAATTGTCAGATTATTACCACTAGGATAGTAAGAGGTGAAACTGAACCATATAATTGGTTTATCAATTTAATTTGCTAAAACAATCACTGACACTGAACTTAAAAAACTGGGTTTGATATGTCCAATACAAATAAGAAATCTGCAAATACAGTGACATCAAGTCCTGTTACCAATCCTAGCAGAAGAAACTCAACTGTTGATTCAGGTATAAATATGGATATGAAAGAATTAATTTTGGGATTGAAAAGAGATATCTTAGAAATGAAGAAAGAGATGAATGAAAATGCTAGGACTGCAGACCAAAAACTGGATAGGATGGGAATGAAAATTGATGAAAATGCAAAGATGGTGAATGAATGAGTTAGTTATAAAAAATATGGAGATGTCAAAAACCGTACAAGAACTGAAGGGCAGAACAATTAACTTGGAGGAGGGGGTGAGGAAGGTACAGAAAGAGAATAGAGAGCGGAAGGGAGAAACAGATAAAATAAAGAAATTGTAGAAATGAAAGAGACACACGAGGCAGTCTTAGATGCAATATCTATGATCGAGATGCACAGAAGAGAGAAAACGTTAAGATTAAGATCAATTCCGGAGGAGCCGGATGAACAGATAGATAAGAAAATAGTTTCAGAATTAGCAAAGTGGTTTGAAAGAGAAGAGCAAGAGATGGCACATAATATAGAGAGAATCTTTAGAGTCAGATCCAGCATAGCTAGAACAAATAATTGGCCAGGGGACTGCCTTGTAACTTTTGTAAATAGGAAAATGGGCGATAAAACTTTACAAACTAGCAGTAAGAAAAAACTTAGAATCCAGCAGACAGATATTATTACACATAAAATTATTCCATCCAGGCTTCTAAGAAAAAGAGATAAGTACAAACCGTTAGTAGAGGCCCTAAGAGGAAAAGCAATGAACACAGGTGGGAATTTCCAGAGGGAATTTCCTTTTCTTTCCAAAGGAAAAAGAAGATTTACTTCGTGGGAAGACGCAGATAAATTCTGGAGAAGGTATAGAGAGGAATTGGGAGGTAAAAAACAGCTGGGTGGAGGAGCGGAGGATACTGGAAAACAATCAGAAGAGAAGGAAGGCAGCAGAATATAAAGGCCCTACAAACTCAGTTTGCGATGATAATTAACAGAGAAGTGGAATGGAATATAAAAAAAATGAGACAAAGAAATTTTGAATTGGCTAATAAGTCAGGAAAATGGCTGGCGTGGCAAATCAAAAAAAGGAAGGAACAGAATACAATTAATAAAGTCATTGTGGAGGGTCAAGAAATAAATAGTCCAAAGGGCATCAGAAAAGGATTTTTGGATTTCTACAGGCATCTATATAAAAGAACAGAAAGGAATAACATGAGAAAGATAGAAAGATATTTGAAAGAAAAAAAGGTGCAGAAGATCCCGACAGAAAAAAAAGAAAGGCTGAATGCCCCAATAGAAATTAGTGAAATAAAATAAGTTATAAAAGAACTTAAAAGAGGGAAGGCTCCGGGGCCAGATGGATTTACAGCACGATATTATAAAGAAATGAAACACATCATGTCAGTACCTTTGAAAGAAGTTATGGACAATATTCTTAAGGAGAAAGAAATCCCTGAAACATGGAAGGAAGCATTTATCACCTTTATTCCAAAACAGGACTCTGACTTGACACAAGTTAAAAATTATAGGCCTATTTCATTGTTAAATACAGACTATAAGATTTTTGTAAGCATCTTGGCGAGGAGAATTAAAATAATATTACAAGAAGTTATTCATAAAGATCAAGCCGGTTTTCTTCCTGGCAGACAGATGAAGGACAATGTAAGGAATATAATTAATATGTTGGAATATCTGACTGCCAGGAATGAGAAACAAGCAATGTTAATATTTGTAGATGCGGAAAAGGCCTTTGATAATATATCATGGGACTTTATGTTGAAAAACTTGGAATTTATGGAGGTGGGGAAGGAATTCCTGAATGGAATAAAGGCAATATATACTGAACAAAGAGCTAAATTAATTGTAAACAATGTGACTACAGAAGAAATAGGGATAACCAAAGGTACACGACAAGGGTGTCCACTTTCGCCATTGTTATTCATCATGGTCCTGGAAGTCTTCTTAAACTCTATAAGGGAAAATAAGGAAATAAAAGGGGTAGAATTAGGCCGGAATGAGTATAAGGTTAAAGCCTTTGCCGATGATCTGGTTTTAACAGTGGAAGAACCTTTAGGGAGCACCAAAAATATTCTTGAAGAGGTGGAGAGATTTGGTCAAGTAGCAGGTTTTGAACTGAATAAGAGAAAGACCAAAATAATTGCTAAGAATATGGATCAAGAAACGATAGAAATAATGCAACAGCAAATAGGAATAGAAGTAGTGAAGAAGGTGAAATATCTTGGTATCTGGTTAACCCCCAAGAGCATTGATTTATATCAGAATAATTATATACCGATTTATATCAGAATAATTATATACCAGTGTGGAATGGAATAAAGAAAGATCTGGAGGTGTGGGGACGAATGAAATTATCGATGTGGGGGAGGATTTCAACGATAAAGATGAGCGTTCTGCCAAAATTATTATTTTTGTTTCAAACAATTCCGGTAATCAGAGGGATGGCTATTTTTAAGGAATGGCAAAGAACAATTTCAAGGTATATCTGGCAGGGTAAGAAGCCAAGAATTCAATTTAAGTTATTAACAGATGCGAAAGAAAGAGGTGGCTAAGCCCTGCCAGACCTGAAATTATATTACGAAGCGTCATGTCTCTGTTGGTTAAAGGAATGGATAAAATTGTTGGAATTCTGCCTGGGTCAGAGGAATGTGCCACAGCGTAGGCACCGGCAGATATTCCTTGTCGACCTCCCCGCTGCTACTCCCGGCAGATAAGCAGGCGAGGTCTCGGCGATTCTTCCCAGATGTGTGAGAAGAACACACCGTTTCTTCTCTCTCCCCTTTGGTATCCCCCAGGGAGGGGAAAGAAGCAGACAGAAATCTATTTACATCCTTTATTTCTGTCTCTTACATCAGTACAGAGAAACATGTCTGCACTCCACAGCAGTAAGAATAAACTCCACCCATGTACTTCCAGTACGGGTCATATGACACACACACTGAGCTAACATCCGGTGCTCAGTACAGAATGGACTGCCCCTTTGTTCCCATGGCAACAGTCACAAACATCCTGTTTGGCTTTGCAGCCACCTGCCGCTGACTGAGCTGCTAGAGCCTTTGCTTGCTGCAGCATTGCTGCTTTATGGAAACAAAAATTAGATAACACGGAGTTGTTAGATTTGGAAGGATTTGATAACAGATTTGGGTGGCACGCATACTTATGGTCTGGAAAGAAGAAAGGTTATCTAGGTTTTGAGAACCACATTTTCCGAAGATCGTTGAAAGAAATTTGGGATAGGTATAAAAACCTACTCGAGCCGAAAATCCCACACTGGTTGTCTCCACTAGAGGTTATGAGTGTCAAAAAAACTAATATGAGGAAAAATTGGATTACATATGGAGAGTTAATTGTTAAGGAAGGGGGGAGATGGAAAATGAAATCCTATGAAGAGGTAAAAGAGCATGTATATGATTGGTTGCATTATTTACAAATAAATGAAATGTTTAAGAAGGATTTTAAAGAACATGGATATGCAGAGAAAGAATCAAAATTTCAAACAGAAATAATAATGAATATAAAATATTATCTAAAATGTATAAAATTTTGTTGGAATGGCATACAAAAGATGAGGAAGTTAAATCGGTTATGATAAAATGGGCCAGGGACTTTGGATATAATATACAAATGGATGATTGGAGTAAACTATGGAATGAAAATATGAAATTTACTGCATGTACAGCGTTAAAAGAAAACATTATGAAAATGATGTATAGATGGTACATTACACCGGTGAAACTTGCAAAAATGTATAAAACATGTAAGAAATGTTGGAAATGTAAAGAAAAGGATGGTACTTTCTATCATATGTGGTGGGAATGTAAAAAAGTGAAGAGCTTCTGGGAACTGATCTATAATGAATTGAAGAAAATGTTGAAATATACATTTGTTAAGAAACCAGAGGCTTTTCTTTTAGGAATTACAGGAAACGAAATAAATAGAAAGGACTGTAAACTATTTCAATATGCAGTAACAGCAGTGAGAATATTGCTGGCCCAGAATTGGAAACAGGAACAAGTACCAACACTAGAGGAGTGGAGAATGAAGCTGATGGACTATGCAGAACTGGATAAACTGACAGGAAAGGTCAGATATCTACGAGATCAAAAGTTTATCGAGGACTGGGGAAAGCTGGTGGATTATTGGGAAGGTATAAGTGACAGAGAAATAACGTTAGTGGCATTTAAAGAAGCTCTGTAAAAGTCGAAGAAATATTGCAAAAAATGTGGGATATTGATTGAAGACGTGACCGTCTAATTGGTTTACGATCGCCAATTAGCCCTTTACCACGGTCCAGCACATTTCCTCACGAACTGCGCACTTCTGCTACCCTCCTGGTCACGTCGCGCAGAGTAAAACACAGCGGTAAAAAACTGTCGCCTAGCTTCAGACAAACTCAGAGAGCACTTAAGTCCATTTACAGTTGTTTATTGAAACATTTCATCAAAAGAATCCAGGACTTCTTTCAGCCATAACAAAGGCACGTCTTTCTCTCTCAAAGACCCAGAGAAAAACGAAAAGACTCCTCCCAGCTTCTAAAAGCTGACGTCAGAATTTGACGCACACCCAGAACAACTTATCCAGTTAAGTTCTGGATTATCACACCCCCTCTTGCGTCGGATTCTGACTGGACCTGTGAAACATCCTCCCCCAATGCCTTGCGCCCTCTCCTGGCGTTCCTGTTAGGCAACTGTGGAACAAACTCACAACTCTCAGAATCGCACTGTGCGAAACCTACCCACGCACCTGTGGCCTGGTACCTCTCAGGTGGCATACCCTTTGTTGTACGACTGGACCGCCTGGGTACAAACTCAGGTGTTTCCTCTGACTCACTGTGGTCAGCAGGTGTGTCCTCAGCATCACGGGGTTCCCCCTCTGACTTGAAGCGTCTTCGAATCCTTTCCATTACACTCACAGGGGAACTAGGCTCACTCTTGGGCTCTCTTTTAACAACTTGTGGAGATGCCCCATCCTGCTCTTGACCCTGGTCAGTGACCTGGTCGTCATCAGCAGACTCAGCCTCTCCTTCCTCCTCATCAGAACTGTCCTCTGGATCAGAGAGACAATCTGAAAGAACATCACGCTGGACAACAATCTTTGGCCTTTCATCCTGCTCAAAGAATTCAGCGTGTTTACTGATCAGCACTTTACTCTGATCACCTGACGGGTAAGCAAATCTCCATGCACATGCTGCTGGTTCATACCCACAGAAGATCATTTTCTGGAACTTGGATCCATCTGGCCCTCGCAAAGCCTCAGGCACCGGCACAGATGCAGGTGATCCAAACTTGCGCAGAAAATGGACCTGGGGTTTTCTGCCATGCAACATGAAGTAAGGTGTGTCACCTACCAGTGAATTGTAGGTCCGATTCCAGGTGAAGCACACGCATCTGGTTGCCTCCAGCCAAAACTTAGGAGGTAACCCGGACTCCGTAAGCATCACCTGTGCAGCTTTGACCAGAGCCTCACTTCTAAGCTCTGCCACCCCCCTCTGCTGGGGATCAGTAACTGTGTGACGTATCCCTTTCTTGTGAAAGAACTTCTGCAGAGCAGAACCAGTGTACTTTGCATTTCTGTCACTGATGACTGCTCTCACCCTGGTGGAGAACCTCTGTTCTACCTCCTCAATCCAGCTCCTGATCAGCTGTGCTGCATCCTCCTTGGACTTGAGACCAAAACTCCAGGTGTTCTGCGAAAAACTGTCTTGAATCGTTAGCAGAAACCTGGCCCCTCCCAGACTCTGTTCCTTGACAGGACTGAACAGATCTATGTGTACCAGCTCAAAGGGTTTAGTGGTTACCCTTTCCACCTTCGGGTAACTGCACCCTTTTTCCTTTCTCTGTCTGCAAGTGTCACAATTAATGGCACTTCCACAATTTCTAATTCTACACCCCTTGGTAACCTCAGGCAGAGTCTGCAAGTCTTCTACCGACCCATGAATTGTTCTCTGATGCCATACGCATGCACATGTGACATGAGCGGGAATTATAGTACGCTGATTGGGAACTGTAGCACGCAACGCTTGTGCTTTCTCAACCTTCCCCTCACCCCCAAGAGACGTTTTGTGTTTCTCACACAGCTGTTCTCAAACAAAGCCATGCTTGCAGAGAGCTGATAAGGCTCCTCTTCGCGTTTAGCACGTCCACTTCCCCGCCTGCCCGCCTGGCCATGCGTGTTGCCATGGAAACCCGGCTGGTTCCCATGGGAAGTGTCCTTGGCAACATCCTGCCGTGCCTGTGTGCTCCGGTGGGGGCAACTGCCACGCAGATGCTGAACTCCAGTGGAAAAACACTGCCCGGGGCTCCTTTCTGCTGGCCCAGCCTCGCCCCCTCTGGAGCTCCCTTCTGCTCCAGCACTTCCAGTGGAAAGTTTTTTAAACTTGCCTTTGGAATTCTTCGCCCCTCCGATCTGCTCAACAGCGCTCCTTGAGGCTGATTCAGGAACAGGGGCTACTTGTCCAGCGTCTCCAGGGCCCTGGCCTCCTGCTGAAGCTTCACACAAACTTTGCAGCACCTCCCAGGCAGCCCACGCTGATTTTACACCCTCCAAGTGGGGTCTCAGCGATGCATGAACGCATGCTCTCAGCATATCCAGCTCTTGTTGCATTCTCTGCTGGCTATCTTCAGGCAACGCAGCCTCACAGCCTGCAACGTCAGCTCCAGCCGCATCCCAGCCAAGGGGTGGTAGTGGCTCCCTCTGGCTTGCTTCCCAAAGCCCATGGACCAGGAACCAACCCCTTATTCTTTTGCTCCAGGTTGCCCAACTTTTTAAAGTTAGGGTTTCCACCGGTATATCCTGGCTCTCCGCCATCTTCTCCCGTTCTCCCAGGGGCCCAAGCCTACTTACGATCATCTTCAGCTTCTTCTGGCTCTCCCTTCCGTGGAGAAACGATTTTCCAGCTGCTTCTCAGCTCTCTCAGCTCACAGAACGCAGCCTCCCGTGACAGTTTTACGATCGGTGACTGACCTCCATAACCTGTGGGATATTGATTGAAGACGTGACCGTCTAATTGGTTTACGATCGCCAATTAGCCCTTTACCACGGTCCAGCACACTTCCTCACGAACTGCGCACTTCTGCTACCCTCCTGGTCACGTCGCGCAGAGTAAAACACAGCGGTAAAAAACTGTTGCCTAGCTTCAGACAAACTCAGAGAGCACTTAAGTCCATTTACAGTTGTTTATTGAAACATTTCATCAAAAGAATCCAGGACTTCTTTCAGCCATAACAAAGGCACGTCTTTCTCTCTCAAAGACCCAGAGAAAAACGAAAAGACTCCTCCCAGCTTCTAAAAGCTGACGTCAGAATTTGATGCACACCCAGAACAACTTAACCAGTTAAGTTCTGGATTATCACAAAAAAGAAAAACAGGATTAAAAGGTATATTAAAAGGCAATAGCGAATTTAAGAAATGTGTATTTAAAAATTAAATTCGGATGATTATCGGAGAGGTTGAAGGAAGTCCAAAATGAAAAATTTGTTAAAGTTGAAATGTGATGTGTTATGTATTTTATGTGGAAATTAATAAAAATTTATTATAAAAAAAAAGAGAAGGAAGGCTAGGAAGCAGGGTTAAGGAAAACATAAAGGTTCAAAACTATATCGTGAAAAATTTATACTGACTGAGAGCAGTCGTATTTTTACAGTTAATTTCAATTTGTTGATTGTTAAACTAATAAAGTAAATTATGGATTTAAAATAAAAAGTGCAAAGAGAATAATTGGGTGCACTCTTCCCACCTTAGATCAAATCTATGCTGCCAGGTGCCATAAGAAAGTGGCAGAGATAGCGCAGGATAGTACGCATCCCGGAAATGATCTCTTTCAGCTTCTGCCTTCTGGAAGAAGGTATAGGGTTATAAAGGCCAGGACTAGCCGCCTGAGTCTCTATAGTATAGTGTATTTTTTAGTATAGTGTATAGTATAGTATAGTGTATTTTAAAATGGGGTTTCAGAGTTTTTAGGGGTTTTTATAGTATAGTGTAGTGTAGTGTAGTGTAGTGTAGTGTAGTGTAGTGTAGTGTAGTGTAGTGTAGTGTAGTGTAGTGTAGTGTAGTGTAGTGTAGTGTAGTGTAGTGTAGTGTAGTATAGTATAGTATAGTATAGTATAGTATAGTATAGTATAGTATAGTATAGTATAGTATAGTATAGTATAGTATAGTATAGTATAGTATAGTATAGTATAGTATAGTATAGTATAGTATAGTATAGTATAGTATAGTATAGTATAGTATAGTATAGTATAGTATAGTATAGTGTATTTTAATATGGGGTTTCAGAGTTTTTAGGTGTTTTTATGGTATAGTATAGTGTATTTTAAAATGGAGTTTCAGAGTTTTTAGGGGGTTTTGTTTTTGTTTTTTAAATAATATTTATTACTTTTAAACACTACAAAAAAGGAAAGAAAAAAGAAAGGAAGAAGAAAAAAGCAATACAATACAATATATAAACATTACACAACACAACATTAACGCAAGAAACTAAACCAAACAAAGCAAAAACAAGTTAAAACACACAATTTAAAACGCACCATACCATTTCAATATCCTATCTTTCATTCCCTTGTTTCAACGACCTCCTCACACCTCCCTTTTTGTATTCCACGTCTATTAATTGTTTCAGCAATTCCTTTCCATCTTCCTCTATTTTCTTTTTTTATATATAAATATTTTTTATTAACTGGCCAATGACATCAAATTAAATCACATCACATAAATTACAAATTACAAAGCCAAATTTTTAAATTTTGTTGGGGGAACCCATACTTCAAGATCCGAAGGGGGTTTCAAATCATCTTCTTATTACTGCGTTAATGTCCAAATCAGTCCCAATCAGTCCAGACAAAGTTCATAATTCTATCCAGTCGTATCTTGGTGTTTCCACATCATATCTTGTTCATATAATTTCTCTTTTTCTTTTACGATCTCTTCTGTTAGTCTCCTTAAGCCGATAAGCAAATATAATAATCCTGTGTGAATTTCCTGTTCTTCCAATCTAAGTCCAGATGGTTTCCATATATCTCCTTTGTAGATAACATCGCTCTTTCCATCATAAATTAGGCATTTGTCACTCTTAAGTCCCACTGAGGAGTTAATCCATGATATGTAAACAGCTCTATTTCTCTCTTTCTCCTCCCAGACTCAGGAGCTCCAACAATGCCTCCCAAAATGGCGACGGCATTTTTAACTGCGTCATTCCAAAACTCTTAACTTTCCAGCTTCGTCTTGAAACATTGCTTTGGTTCGAAAGTTTATCTCCACACAGCCTTAAATCCACAGCTTAAGTCCTTAAAGCGACATTTCTGACTCATTAGGGGAGGGGATTCTTGTTTAATCACATAAAAAAAGGAAAGGAAGGTTTTTTTCCCCCTCCCCCCTCAGTCATTTGCCGTACCGTATCTTGACGTATCTTCTCATATTTTATTCTTGTCTTGTTTTATCAGAGATCTCTTCTGTCAGCAGTCTTTACTCCCCTTTTTCCTTGAAGCATGTGCAATTTATTTCGTCCAAATTGTTTCTTTTGAAACTAGTGGCGCGGATCAGAGACAGCATCGAGGAGTGCCGGAATCCCACAGGAGGGCTTTGTGCCTAGTGCCCCCACCCCCACAAATTCGGGGGTGGTATAGGGCACAGCAGGCAAGGGCCATCCCCCCCCCACAATCCTGGGGGGGTTAAGGAGGCTAATTACCCCCATCATAGTCTCCAAATTACCTCGTGTGGGTCGGAGAGATGTTATTGTCAGCCATCTTCCGATGCGCCACCTAGTGGCCCCCCCCATCTTCCTCTATTTTATATCATATAATTATCTTAGCATATTTTAACCTTATTTTTCCTTGATACTATAATAATCTATTTGTGCTTAATTCCTTATAACATTTCTACTAAAGCCATATAACTTCATTCCAACAGTTTTCTAAGACTCATTAATTTTACAATATTTCTATAAATAGTCTTTAAACTTTTTCCAATCTTCTTCCACCATCTCTTCTCCCTGGTCTCGGATTCTGCCAGTCATTTCTGCTAATTCCATATAGTCCATCAACCTGGTGATCTTCTGTCCGGTGCTCTTAACTCTTTTCCAAGTCCCTTCTGCAAGTCTTCTTCGTAGTTAAGCATGCACTTTACTTTGTCTTCTACTGATCTTATTTTTATTTCCCTTTGAGGCTGAAGAGTAGATCTCGGGGAAGCTCCCACCTAGAGATGATTTTATTCCTTCTTGACAGGGCAACCAAATCACCGTAGTTAAACCTAAGATCCAAAAGATATTTCGGGACTGTTGTTCTTCAAGATTCTTCTGGTAGTTCCAGCAGTCTCTTATTTTGTTCTTCCAAGTCTGAAGGCCCTCACAATTTTAATCTCTTCTTGACCCAAATCCAGGTCCCAAAAAACAGCAAATTCCTGTGTGAGGAAATCTATCAAATTTTCCTTCTCCAGTTCAGGTAGGGCTCTGATCCTCAAAATCTGTTTTTCTTTAAATTCAATCATAGAAGGCATCAACTTATGATCATCAAGTTGCATCTGTAAGGCTGGGACTCTCTCTCTCTCCAATTGTGTTACTTTAGGTTCAACGGTAACAACTTTCTCCCTAGCCTTCTCCGCAGTTTGCCATGTCAAAGTAGATTCCTGTATCAATTTCTGAATATTTTCTGTATTGATGTTCACTTTTTGTCCCAAATTATCGATTTTGGTAGTTACCACATCCACCTTCTTATTAAGCTATTCCACTGAGTCATTTATCTTACTTAATGCAGCCACTAAGGCCTCTTCTGTCGACATTCTTAACCAATTCAAGGTCAGTCCCAGAATCTCACAGCTTTTTATCTTGCAGCTGGAAATTCCCCCAGCTCAGCTCTTGTAACAGTTTCAAAGGCTTCCTCTAGAGGGAAACAGTTTCTATTTGTATTAATCCTTTTAAACACAGTTCAAACAATAAAGTTAGTTTCAATTTTCAGTTACTTTTACTCCTTTTTAAACACAGACGGAGTAAACACAGACGGAGACAGTGGAAACAATGTATTTCTCTTATTTAACTAGCTGTCAGCGAACGTTCTATTCGCAGTCAATGAACATTCCAAAAACGTCAATCTTACTAGCAGCCCATTCCAGGTTCAGAGCGGTGGTATTTTGACTTTCTTCACTCTCTCCTGCAGGCTTACACAACCCAAAACTTCCCCCCTCTTCTCCTGCTTCCAAGGGGGGTTTAATGATTTTAGCCGATGGAAATTTAATCCTTTACAGAAGGCTTTCCAAGACTTTAGCTTGCAGCCTCTTTGCTTCAGTCTATTTACAAAAGGGGAAGGCAGACGTCCTGTATTGAACCTCCCCGCTTCGATGCCAAATTAAGACGTTTAAAAATCCAATTCTCCGCTCTACTCACGGGTAGTTGTTTTAAGATCAAATTGTCCACAGGAAAAAGTCAGCGCTCTCCGGCAACAGCCATGCGGCTTCGCTCCATGAAAGAAGCAGTCAATTCGAAGCACCGCGCCGCTCACCCCACGTCGCTCCGGATCCCCGAAACCGGGTTTCCCCGCGAGTAGGGGAGGCGCAAAAGGTGCCAGCCGAATCCCACGTTCACAGGCTTCTCCCGCCTGTGATTTTTAGTAGGTCTCCGCCTTCGGGTTTTTGAATGTTTTATGTAGTTTTTCAATTTCATTGTTCTGTATAGGACAATGACAATAAAGATATCGTATATCGTATGGTTTTAAAAATAATAACTTGGAATGTAAATGGTTTGGGCCATTAAGGAATCTAAGTCTGGAAAGACACCAGGGCCGGATGGCCTCCTGGCCATTTATTATAAAAAATTAGAGGATGTTCTCTCTGAACCTCTCAAAAATATTATGAATAACATTCTGAAAGAGGTCGAGATGCCCGAGTCATGGAAAGAAAGTTTTATTACGCTAATTCCGAAACAGGAAACAGATCAGCAAGCAATAACTAGCTTTAGACCCATATCGCTCCTTAATAATGATTATAAATTATACGTGTATATTTTAGCTGAAAGAACAAAAAACTCTCCAGAAGATTATCCATAGTGATCAAGCAGGCTTTCTCCCCGGTAGACAGATTCAGAGCAATACAAGAAATATTATAAATCTGCTGGAATACCTGGATTTAAGAATAGATAAACCAGCCATTTTAATGGCAGTGGACGCGGAGAAAGCCTTTGACAACGTATCCTTGACGTTTATGAAGGGTATGTTGCAACAGATGGAATTTGGAGATCAATATTGTAAAGGTATTCAAGCAATATATACCAAACAAAAAGCTAAAATTATAATAAATGGGAATATAACTCAGGAATGCGAAATTAACAAGGGGACGAGACAGGGTTGTCCACTCTCTCCGTTAATATCAAATCAAAATGTTTATTCGGCTTTACGCCCATCATGAAACACACACACACACACACAAAAAAAAACCAGCGGACTCGTACAAACCACAAATAATATAACACAATTCACAACTCACAAGGGCAGATATTAGCCATTCATAAGAAAAGATTAAGATTAAGAATTAAAAATTTTAGGCACTACATTAAAATCAATATCTGATGTCATTATAGAAAATTCTTATAACAATCAATAATCAGCTAACATTCCATTCCGTCTCTTGTACGAGAGGACGGCTGTTAGGAATTTAGCAACCTGTATGGTAATATAAGGATCCACATCTTGAAGAACCCAGGCGAGCTGTAGGTCTACTGGTTTGTCAGCCATAGGATGGATTATGGAGTTTAGTATACTGGCACGGGCTGAACTGTACAAAGGGCAGATAAACATAACATGATGTAGAGATTCAGATGTTTTCATTTCACAAGCACACATTGAAGAGACTTGGCCCTTAGTGAATCTATGTCTCAGCACATTTGTTGGAAAGACATTGAACCTAGCTCTAATGAAGGCATATCGGTGAGACGCGGCCATTAGCGATGTTAAGTAGGACGGAGCGCGGTAGATAGGGGTTATGCCGAAATTTAACGGCGAACAGGCTCCACCGCCAGCTATGAAATTTTGGTATAGCTCCGCATCATCCAGCCTTTGATTTATACACCTTTTTGCCATATTTAGATCCAGCTTGAGCAGTTCAGTGGGCGAGATCTCATAGGACAGCAATTTGGCATGGATTTTTCCTGACCACGAATTTGTGAAGTCATCACGCCACATGCATTGAATGAGATAGTGGTTCGGGAGTTTATGCCATAGAGATATCCAATAAATCAAAACTCTCCTCCATATAACTAACTCCACTGAGGGGATCTTCATTTCTAAGCGGATAGCCGCATTACTTACGCATGTTGGTAATTTTAGGAGTCGGCGTAAGAATTGGCTTTGAAGTGTCTCTAAAGGTGAGAGGTTTGCAAAGGCAGCCCATAAAGGTGCAGCATAGGCCATTGTGGCCATCACTTTGATGCTATACACTTTCAAGGCCGCAGGGATGAATAAGGCCCCCTCAGAGTAGAAAAAACGGAGGAGGGAGTGTGATAGGGCTTTTGTCTTGTTTTGAATATATTCAACGTGCGCTTTCCACCCTAAATTATATTGAAAATAAATTCCTAAATATTTAAATTTATGTACTTGTTCAATTTTCGTGCCCTCCAGTTTCCATGAATAAAGTTTTCGACTCTTTGAAAATATCAGTACTTTGGACTTGGAGTGGTTGATAGACAGATGATTAGAATGGCAATATGTCGCAAAAATCTTTAGTGCCCTCCTTAAACCCACTCTGGAGTAAGAGAGTAGTACCGCATCATCTGCGTAGAGAAGTAGAGGACAACGGTAATCTGCTATACGAGGGGCATGGATAAATTTTTGTGAGACGGCTAATGGGTTCCTCATATCACTGATAAATAAGTTAAAAAGAAGAGGCGCTAAAATACAACCCTGGCGTACACCCTTATTTACTGGCACAGGGTTAGTCAGGTCTCCAGCAGGGGATATTCTCACCCTGGCCACGGACCCGGCATGAAGTTGGGAGATAAGCCACAGGAGCCTTCTATCTATTCCCCAGCCGGCAAGTTTATCCCATAGTAATTTCCTCGGAATACTATCAAACGCAGCTTTCAAATCTATGAAAGCTGCGCAAAGTTGGCCCCGTCGAGGTGTCGAGTATTTCCGGGCTAAGTGATAAAGAATAATTGCCTGGTCTGTTGTGGATCGGTTTGATCTAAATCCAGCTTGCTCATGTCCAATCAGGTCAGCCTCAACTGACCACTTCATCAACCTTGCCAGCAAAAAACGGGCATATATTTTCCCAATGGACGATAGCAGGCTGATATTCCGGTAATTCCCTGGGTCACCGGGAGGGCCTTTTTTGTAGATAGGAATTATAATGGCCTCCTTCCACATTCCTGGTATTAAGCCCGTGGCATTTATTGCGTCGAACGTTTTAGCTAAAATCCCTGCCCACCATACAGGATGAAGCTTTATAGCCTCAACAGGGACCAAATCTGGCCCAGGGGCCTTACCAGTTTTCAGCTCAGCTATCAATTCTAGGATTTCAGCAGGGTCGGTATTAGGCCAGACAGGAAGGGGATTAGAAGGTCTCCAATGAGTGGCCGGAGCTTCTGCCACTGAGAAATATTTTCTCAGGAACTGCTCCCATGTAGGGGCCGGGATCACCGTTAAGGGATATTTCGTGCTTCTTCCCTTTATTAAGGATCAAAATTTCCGGGAGTTATGAGATTTTGAGGCAGAAATTATAGTCTGCCAACGATTTAAATGCCATTCCCGTTTGGCCGATTTCTGGGCCTGTTTGTATGCTTTTTTAGCCAGGGAATAAGATGGAGGTAAGGCCGGAGCGCCGGAAAGTTTATAGTCATTATATATTGTATGTAGATGGAGTCTGGCTAGTTTGCAAGCAGAGTTGTACCAAGGGGCGCCAAATTTAAAATCGTTTTTAACTCCATAGGTTGGAGAAGTAAAAAAGCGAGTTAAAACTTCTGTCAGGCAAGAAAAAAAATTCAAACAGGATCACGCGGGACTATTCCTACATCCGGCTGATCACCAGAAAACTTTTCTCGGATAAAATCCGTATATCTATGAGCGAGGGCAGGGGACCATCTAATCCCCTTTGTTTTAGTGGACGACTCCACAATCACCGGGATTGGGTGGGAGCGGTTGAGCAACTGCCAGTCAACACATAACTTGGTTGTCAGGGGGAGATGGTCACTGAATTGAGCATTATCAATTTTAAAAGAGGTGACATTCAAAAATAGATCCCGGGAAACCAATACATAGTCAAGAACACTGTTTGATTTTAACCCCAGGTGGGTGAACTCTCCTGGTATGTCTGGAGGACACCTGCCATTTAATATAATTAAATTAAGGCGTAGAGTCATCTGGTAAAGCATCACTCCCGCCTTATTGACTTTTACATCCTTTGATATTCTAGTGGGGGTGTATACTAGGTCGTAAATAGACATTTGTAACCAATAAAGAGAAGTTTCCACCAGAAATCAGTCCGGTAATAGCATAAGGCGGAAATGCATGCACTAGTGAAAGTTTAGCCCGAAGTTTAAGGGAGATACCAATTGTAAGGCCACCTTTAGGGCGGCCACCATTCGTTGACGGGCTAGCAGGCAGACATATAAACTCAAAGCCATTTAACTCAATTTCTTCCTCCACCCAAGTTTCTTGTAATAGTATGATAAGAAAGGAATTAATATATTTTTGGAATTCAGGATCTAATTTTTTACTTTTCCATCCAGCGATGTTCCAACTTAATATTGAAGGCTGGGATTTCCCCGTTCCTCCAATTGACTGTCATTCGGAAAATTGGCTCGACTTTAATACGGGAAGAGGGGAGCCAATAAAGAAATCAGTTATCTTCCTCTGATGAAAAACCTCTCGTAAAGGCTGAGTGGGATTTACAGGGTCATCTGACTGTTGAGCTTGGCCACTCGATCTATTAGGAGTAGGACCTTGAACAGGGGCGGACCCCTTTTCCAAAAGAGTTTGGTGGGCCGCCCGGTGTGAACCAGCTGTCTCGTCAGAAGTTTGGTCTCTCTGTAGCCTGCTACTGGTCTTTTGGGCTACTTGATTTATGTGGCCTGTTGGGTCTTCAATCAGTTCCGCCACTGGTCTTGCTGTTGAATCCATAGTACTCCACAAAGAGGGATAAGGCTGGGCGAGAGGGCTATTTGGGAAGGTTGGCAAAGGCACCTCTTCTCTTAATTGGTCAGTGCTATAAGAAGGTTCCAGGTCTGGCATCGATGAATGTGTAGAAGGGGATTTTTCCTGTTGTGTGCTGCATTCTTCAGGTATGTTTTTCGATGGACGGTCATGTAAATCTATTAAGAGCACAGAGAGTTGTTCTGCTTGGAGGGAAGGACTGGTAGTTGCTTCTTGGGGTTGTATCTTATCCTCCATTGCCGACATACATTTAACATTAAATATTGGGAGATCCATATGATCTGGTTCTTCTAGGGAGTCATGTTCACTGTGCGTGAGGATTCTGGTGCTGAGCTTCCTAATAAGTTGGGTTTTAAGCGATTCCAGTCTATTGATAATTTCTTTTTGTTCCACCACTGGTAAATCTGCAAAGGAGGCAATGAGTTCGATCTCTTCTGGTGGTGTCAGGCCGCTTTCCGGATGGTCATTTTTCTTTGCTAGGGGAGTGGAGGCCACATAACTCTTCTCCTGGGGAAGAACACCTACTCCGGTGTCCGCTGGTGGATCGGGTTTAGTAGATTTTGAGCCCTCTTTGGTTGTTGCCTCCAACAGTAAGGGTTTAGGCATAGAGTCTATAAATGTTCTCGTTGGTGCTATCCCACAGCGAAACAAAAATGCTTTCTTTCGTAATATGATAGTAGGAATTTTTGTGGATTGGAACGCAAGCAGGACTCTCTGGGATTTATGATGATGGACAAGGGGGAGGACTGCACAGAGGTCGATTTGTGATGCCTCCATATTTAAAAGCACCTTTAGGAGATCCTTGGCACCACCCAGAGTTCTCCATCTTGGGTCCCCATTTTGTATAGTTAGGCTCACTTTCCTTGGTGTTAAGATCAGGGATTGATGACCTAATTGAAGGTTAAGGCTGTATTTAAATTTTCCAGTACGTTTGTTATTTAAGGACAAACTCCTCGTCCCCTTCCTCTCTTCAAGGGACTTAACACCGGCTGATGCTGGGGAAGTAGTAACTAGCTTTTGTTGGAGGCTGTGCAGCTGGGACGAAAGATCATCTAGTCTTTTGAATATACAGTGCAAGGTTTTGATTATTAAATGGGACTGTTCAAATGTCATATGATTAGCCGTGCCGAGGACCAGTTCCTCCTTCTGAGGAGAGACTACACTCTTACTGTGGGCCACATTGCATGTTAATTGTGGAATTGTTCGCTCTTCGTCTTAAGTGCTGACGTGCAATCAATCAATGGGTTGAAGCGGTTCTGAGTTTCTACCATGAAGGAACAATCCAGTAGATTACTCCCTTCTTTAAAGTGACATGGTTCCACCCTTGTTTGCTTAGATCTCGGAAAGGGAGTGGGGACTGTCTCCTCGGAATCTCTAAGACGTTTCCCATATCCCATAATTCAGATAACAAGAAGAGGGGAGATAATATTTCAACGTCAGCTCAGGAGATAAATATTTCCTTCTAGTCTACCAGCACTTGCAGTGGGGGTATATTTCACTGCCTGTTCTTATGAAATTTGGCTGTATAATTTATCTTAACAATGGAAATTCTAAATAAACTAATCAGAGAGGAAAAAAAGATTAAAGGGATAAAGCTGGGGAGTAGTAGTTATAAACTGAGGGCGTTTGCTGACGATCTTATTATAACAACTGAGGATCCGAAAGAGAGTCTTACTAAAGGGCTGGAAATCATTCAAGAATATGGAAAGGTTTCTGGATTTAAATTGAATATCAATAAAACCAAATTATTAGTAAAAAATCTATCACCAACAGAAAAGGAGGGAATTGAGAAATTAACAGAATTAAAAATATATTCAAAAATCAAATATTTGGGAATTTGGCTGACATCTAAAAATATAAATCTTTATGAAGAGAATTATGTTAAGTGCTGGGCAGGAATTAAAAGAGAGGTGGAGTAAGTTAAAAATATCATTTTGGGGCCATATATCTGCAGTTAAATTAAACATTTTGCCAAAGATGCTTTTATTGTTTCAGACTATTCCGGTTATTGAGAAAACAGGTTGCATCAACTGCTGGCAGAAAGAAATATCTAAATTCATTTGGTCAGGGAAAAGACCAAGAATAAAACATAAGGTCTTAATAGATACTAATGAAAGGGGAGGCATTGGCCTCCCTGATTTAAAATTAAACTATGAGGCTGCCTGCTTTTCGTGGATGAGGGACTGGTTCCTTCTTAGTAATACAGAGGATTTTTGATACAACATAATGCAATTAAGAAGAAAACTCAAAACGAAAGAAAAGATAAAATCCTGGAGAAAATAAAGGAAGGAGAGAAGAAACTGAGAGCAAAACCAAAGTCACAGGAGATCCTGAAAGAGATAAAGTTATATCAAGTACAATATATGAAAATGATGAATCAGGAAATAGAATGGAAGATCAAACAGATGAGACAAAAGACATTTGAATCGGCAAATAAGTGTAGAAAATTGTTGACTTGGCAAATGAAAAAAGACAAAAACTTAATACTATTACAAATTTGGAAGTGGAAGGAAAGAATAAACACAACCCAGTGGAGATCAGAAAGTGCTTCCAGAGGTCCTTTAAACAACTTTATACACAGGAGAAGCAGAAAGAAATGGATATTGATCGATTTTTGAAAATAAATGGACTACAGAAAATCTCTCAGGAAAATAAGTTAATGTTGAACTATAAAATAACGGATCAGGAAATGGAAGGGGCCATACAGAACATGCAATTGGGTAAATCTCCAGGGCCGGATGGTTTGACTTCAAGATATTACAGATCTTTGAAAGAATGGTTAATACAACCATTGAAGGAAGTCTGCAATGAAATATTGGAAGGGAAAAGGGCACCAGAGTCGTGGAAGGAAGCTTATATTACACTTATACCGAAAACAGAGACTGAAAAGACACAGCTTAAGAATTACCGCCCCATATCGCTGCTTAATGTGGATTATAAAATTTTTGCAGACATTTTGGCTAAAAGACTAAAAAAGGTGTTAGTAGAAGAAATTCATAAAGATCAAGCGGGCTTTCTCCCGGGCAGACATTTGTCTGACAATACGAGGAAAATAATTAATATCCTAGAAAAATTACAAGTGAATATTAATACTAAAGCAGTTCTGATATTTGTGGACGCAGAGAAAGCCTTTGATAATATTTCTTGGAGTTTTATGAAGAAGAATCTACAGGGGATGGGGGTAGGTCAAGGTTTTGAAAATGGTATAGGTGCAATTTACTCAGAACAAAAGGCAAAATTAATTGTGAACAATGTAGTGACAGAAGAGTTTAAGATTGAGAAAGGAACACGACAAGCTTGCCCAATCTCTCCATTGCTTTTTATTTCGGTCCTGGAGGTTCTGCTAAATATGATTAGAAAGGACCAATTGGTTAAAGGTATACAAGTGGCGCTGTGTATACAAGGTATATATATATATATTGTGTGTGTGTGTTTCATGATGGGCGTAAAGCCGAATAAACATTTTGATAAAGGTATACAAGGGACGCGGGTGGCGCTGTGGGTAAAACCTCAGCGCCTAGGGCTTGGCGATCACATGGTCGGCGGTTCGAATCCCCGCAGCAGGGTGAGCTCCTGTCTTTCGGTCCCAGCTCCTGCCCACCTAGCAGTTCGAAAGCACCCCAAGTGCAAGTAGATAAATAGGTACCTCTTTATAGCGGGAAGGCAAACGGCGTTTCCGTGTGCTGCGCTGGTGCTGGCTCACCAGAGCAGCTTCGTCACGCTGGCCACGTGACCCGGAAGTGTCTCCGGACAGCGCTGGCCCCCCGGCCTCTTAAGTGAGATGGGCGCACAACCCGAGAGTCGGACACGACTGGCCCGTACGGGCAGGGGTACCTTTACCTTATACAAGTGGGAGCTAAACAGTACAAACTGAAAGCATTTGCTGATGATTTAGTATTGACTTTACAGGAGCCAGAATCTAGTACCAAAAGGGTACTAGAACTGATTCAAGAATTTGGACAGGTAGCAGGTTTTAAGTTGAACAAGACGAAAACTAAGGTTTTAGAGAAAAAAATAACTGTGAATGAGAGAGAGAAATTTCAGGAGAAGACAGGACTAACACTGGTTAAGAAAGTGAAATATTTAGGGGTTAACATGACTGCTAAGAATGTGAGCTTGTTTAAGGATAACTATGAAAAATGTTGGATTGAAGTGAAAAAAGATTTAGAAATATGGTCAAATTTGAAGTTATCATTGTTAGGTCGAATTGCTGTGATAAAAATGAATGTATTGCCAAGGATGCTGTTTTTGTTTCAAACATTGCAAATTTTGGAAAAGATGGATTGTTTCAAGAAGTGGCAGAGAGATCTCTCCAGATTCGTCTGGCAGGGCAAGAAGCCTCGAATAAAATTTAAGATATTAACTGATGCTAAAGAAAGAGGTGGATTTGCCCTGCCAGACCTTAAACTTTACTATGAATCAGCTGCTTTTTGCTGGCTGAGAGAATGGCTGCTTCTTGAAAACACTGACGTGTTGGATTTAGAAGGCTTCAAGTGGCCGAAATATTGGGAAATTCTGGAACAAGATGGAGACAGAATAAAACTGCAGAGTTTTGAAAAATTAAAAAATAGAGTGCGAGATTGGCTCCATTATTATCAAATAATGGAGGCATATAACTTGGATAAAAAAGATGGCTTCCAGGTGGAAAAATCAAAATTGGAAACAGAATTGTTAAATCCCAAAATTAAGAACTTGTCAAGAATGTATAACTTGCTGTCGCAACAAAAAAAAATACAAAGTTTATTAGTGATTGGAATAAATTTATGGTATATATTGAAGGAAATTACAGAAATTTAAAAACTATAGCTGGTCTGATATAAATCTTAAGATGCGTAAATCATCAATAATTATTAGCAGCAGGAAAAAAAAAGAAAATTTCTTTTTATCAAGAAGCCCAAAATCAGGAGGGAAGGAGGTCAATAGGTGCGTAGAAGAAAGATCTAAATACCTAAAGATATAAAGATTTAAAGAATAAGATAAAGAACTGTAACAGAAATTGATGTTTCTTCTCTTTGGTATTATGTATGGATATTTTTTTTCCTTGTCTTTATTTCCTTTTCTGAAACTGCTGTTTTGCTATTTGTTGTTTCTTTTGGTTTTTTTTAAAGATTTAATTAAAACTCAATAAAAAGAATTAAAAAAAAAAGAATGTATAACTTGCTGTTGAAATGGAACACTCAGGATGAAACAGTGAAATCTGTTAGGATATTTCCGTTCCACCTTAAAAGGTGAGTCACAGAGTCTGCGTATTTCCTGTTCACAGGATGTTTATGTTTCCTGTTGCTTTCGTCTCTCGGTGCCTGAACACGCTAGCAGGCGGTCATGTTTTTCTTTGTTCTGACCAACGCTGAATAAACTTTCTAAATAATGCTCTCCTGAGTGCAACGTTTGCTGTGTGAATTCTGCTGATAGAGCGTGCATCAGTTCTGGAATGTGGAAGGCTATTTTCTGGAGCTCATGTCGCTAATTGCTGATACTGTATCTACGGGAGGTCGATGGACGTCCGGAGTCCGGAGTTGGCGTGGAGGCAGTGATGGCCTATGTCTCCCTGGCAGTATCCCAACAACAGGTTATGGGCCCAGATTCACGGCACTTACAGGAGAGTAAGACTGCGGCAGACTGCTGAGGTATGTGTTGGAAAAGAGAAAGCAGAGGCTTTTCTGAATGCCGGCAAGAGTCTTTGAACTCCAGCTGCCTAATTGGCCTGGGAGCCGAGCCAAGCAGGCTTCGTGATTAATGGGGTGCCAAGATAAGAAGTCTTTGAAGGCATAAAGGCTCACAGCTCAAGTAAAAAGCTGAAATGGAGTTTTTCCAAGCCTCTGAAGCTGCTGAGTGCCCAAAGCTAAAAGGCCACAACTATCAGACCTGGGCAAGGTACTGTGAGAGCTTGCTGCGACAATTTGGAGTGTGGCATACTGTGTGTGAGGCCCCTCCAGTTCCTCTGACAGAGAAATGGAAGGCTCAGAATTTGAAAGCCGTAGACATAATAGTCTTGTCCGTCTCTCTGGAGGAAATTGCTACGCTAGCTGGCAACACGACTGCACGTCAGATGTGGAATGCTTTGAAAGTAGCTCATCTGCCAGTCATCCCAGCCCAGAGTTTGAATGCATTGGAGGTCCTGGATGTTTCCCAGAATGCAAGTGAATGCAGGGATGCTGAGGGCACCGGTTGCAAGCTGCAGGGGGAGCTGACTGTGATGTCATCCCAGGCAGAATTCCAGCCTCCAGGGGGAGCCAAGGAGTCGGCAGCTGAGAGCTCTGTTTCTCGTGGGAGCCAAGGTCATCATCTTTGCAGAGGCCGGAAGGCCATAGGTAAACAAAGACAGATGCCTGCAGATGGCCAGAAGCAGAAGAGGGGTGGAAAGCCCAAGCCAGGGAAAAACAAGGCTATGTTTGCTGGCACTGCTTCACCAAAGGCTAAAGGCAAGTTTGTTGGCCAGGAGCAGGGGGGCAAGCAGCAAAAGCCCACGCCGGTGGAAAACAAGGTTTTGCTTGCCAGAAAAGTTGCTCCAAAGCCTAAGGCCAGATTTGTTGTGGACTCTGGCGCCAGCCGCCATTTGTCAAAAGACCGGCACCTGTTTATCTACTTCACACCTCAAGACGGAGAGATCCACCTGGCTGATGGAAGAACGTTGCAAATTGCAGGAGTTGGGACTGTGAAACTTGCAAGTCTGCACACTACCATCAGAGACGTACTTTATGTTCCAGGTGTTGCTGACAATTTGCTTAGTGTCCCACAGCTGACTGGGCGTGGTTTTGAGATTTCCTTCAAGAGGAGCGTCTGTGTCATCAGGAAAGGCAAAGAGGACATTTTGCATGCAAAGTTTATAGATGGTTTATCCTGTATAACTTATGATGACAATGCTGTTATGTCCAATGTTGATTCTTGTTGTGTTGCACAAACTAACAAAGTTCTTCATGCAGGGTGTATTCATGAAGCACATCGAAGGTTTTGTCACATGTCTTGGCAAGCGCTAGCCAAGATGCCTGAGTTGGTTGAAGGTTTGAACATCAAACCCTGTAAGTTTCACATGAAATGTGTATCTTGTGCAGAGAACAAGGTGAAGGTTGCTCCAAAAGGCAAGGAGTCTAGCAGGCAGGCTTCCAAACCCTACCAGCTAGTGCACACAGACCTGGTTGGTCCACTTGCGCCCTCTTTGGGAGGAGCAAGGTACTTCATGGTTCAAATTGATTCTTTTTCTAGGTACATTCATGTGTTTAAGCTTGAGCAGAAATTGCAAGGGTTCCCTAAGTTCAAGGCATTCTGTGCTTGGTTGGAGAATGTTCATGGTAAACGTATCGGCTGTTTGTTTACTGATCGAGGTGGGGAGTTCACTTCTCAGCAGTTTGAAGCTTTCCTGACTGAGAAGGGAATCCAGCATGACTTGTCAACGCCTAGATCGCCATGGATAAATGGACTTGCTGAGCGAGCAAGCCAAACTTTGCTTCAAGGCCTGAAAACCTTGTTGCATTTTGCCAATCTCCCTGAGAAGTTTTGGGGGGAAGCTCTGTCGACGTTTACTTATTCCTATAATCGCAGACTGTCATCACCTATAGGTTGCACTCCCTACGAGAAGATGTTTGGTAAGAAACCGAACGTCAAGCACATGAGAATCTTTGGTTCTGACATGTGGGTACACACCCCACAAAGCAACAAGCTTGGGAAGCGTGGGGCACATGGTTTGTTCATGGGGTACGAAAAAGGTGCATACAGGGTATGGATGACTAACTCTAAGTCCATTAAGTTCACCAAGAGTGTTGAGTACAATCCTAAGTGGGGGGAAAATGTGGGAATTTTCCAGAGGTACTCAGAGGAGGTTGAAGGTGATGTGAAAAAGGCAGATAATGTTGAGAAAGCTGAGAAAGCTGAGGATGAGGATGATGATGATGATCAGAGTTCGGATTCCAGTTCAGTTGGTGGCACTGCTGCTGGTGTCAGCGACAGTGATGACACAGCAGACTACAAGAGCGCAAAGGCCTCGGTCAGACCATCTGATGCGTCTGACAATGAACTCGAAGAACCACTGTTCACCATTGGTCACTTTTCTCCTAAGAAGGAGGAGATGAGTCCAGAAGACTTGCGTCTAGTTCGCAGGTCTGAAAGGGCGACCAAAGGCAGACCTGCGAAGAGATTTGCTGATGAGTTTGCTAAGACAGCAACTGCTGTTCTTAGTAGCTCAGAGAAGGTGTGGGAACCTTCAAGCTTCAAAGAGGTTCAGGAGTTAACCTCTAAAGATGCTGAACCTTGGTTTAATGCCATGAAGGCTGAAGTTGATTCCTTGAATAGGAACCAAACTTGGGAGCTGGTACCGGTAGTCCCAAGAATGAGACTGGTTGGCAGCAAATGGGTCTTCAAGGCCAAGACAGACCAGAATGGCAAGGTTGTCAGACACAAAGGCAGATTGGTTACCAGAGGTTTTTCACAGGTACCAGGACAGGATTACCATGAGACCTACTCACCCACCGTCAAATATGAGAGCATTCGACTGATGCTCAAGATCGCTGCGGAGGAGAAACTGCATGTTTCCCATCATGACATTAATACAGCTTTTTTGTACGGGATTTGGGGGGGAGGAGCTGTACATGCTTCCACCTGATGGAATGCAGATACAGAAGGGAATGGTCTGTAAACTGCGGAAATCCTTATATGGTCTCAAGCAGAGTGCTAGGTGTTGGAACACAAAACTCACTGAGACGTTGCTTTCTCTAGGTTTTCACCAGGGCAAAGCTGATCCATGTGTGTTTGTCAAGGAGGAGGGGCAAAACAAACTGTATTGTTTATGTTTTGTTGATGATCTTCTGATGTTTTGGAAGAATCAGGCTTTTTACCAAACCACCCTAGCTCAGCTGAAGGAGCACTTTGACATGAAGGATCTTGGTGAGGTATCCAACTATCTTTCTCTGCAGGTGGAGAGGGACCAAGCAGGTAATTTTCTGGTACACCAAACACAGAAAATTGCTGATGTATTAACCAGGTTGAATTTGGTTGATGCAAACCCAGCAGACACACCGATGGTGACAGGTTACCAGGTAGATAGTACTGCTGAAGTGTTTTCTGACACTACGCTGTACAGATGCATTCTAGGCAAGTTGAATTTCATTGCTAGATGCTCAAGACCTGACATTGCTGTAAGCACTAACCTGCTTAGCAGACATGCTAACAATCCTACTGTTCAGGATTGGAAAGCTCTGAAGCGCATAGCCCGTTATTTGAAAGGGACTATGCACTACAGGCTGAGGTTCACCAGTCAGAAGACTGGAGGTCTTGAAATCTTTGCAGATGCTAGTTTTGGAAGTGACACCACGGATGGTACAAGCACTTCTGGAGTATGCTACATGTACAACCACTGTCTGTTTGACTGGCTGTGCAAAAAGCAGACAACAGTGAGCCTAAGTTCCTGTGAAGCAGAACTCAATGTTCTGTCATTTTCACTCATGGATTGTGAATGGTTGATGCAACTGTTTAAGGACATCGGGGTTTCTGTGAAATGTCCTATACAAGTGTATCAAGACAATAGATCCTGTTTGGCTTTGCTGAACTCAGAGAGTTGCAAGCAAAGAACCAAGTACTTGCAGATTAAGCTACATCGTGCAAGAGAGTGTATTCAGAAAGGACTCATTCAGGTGTCCTACATGGCAGGTAATGAAATTCCTGCTGATCTGTTGTCTAAGGTTGTTAACAGAGAACAACTTAAGGTTTATGTACAGAGGTTGCAATTGGGTTGAACCACAGGTACTACAGGTTACACGGAAAGGCAGAGGATGTTAGGATATTTCCGTTCCACCTTAAAAGGGAGCAGGCTTTGTGAGTCACAGAGTCTGCGTATTTCCTGTTCACAGGATGTTTATGTTTCCTGTTACTTTCGTCTCTCGGTGCCTGAACACGCTAGCAGGCGGTCATGTTTTTCTTTGTTCTGACCAACGCTGAATAAACTTTCTACATAATGCTCTCCTGAGTGCAACGTTTGCTGTGTGAATTCTGCTGATAGAGCGTGCATCAGTTCTGGAATGTGGAAGGCTATTTTCTGGAGCTCATGTCTCTAATTGCTGATACTGTATCTACGAGAGGTCGATGGACGTCCGGAGTCCGGAGTCGGCGTGGAGGCAGTGATGGCCTATGTCTCCCTGGCAGTATCCCAACAAATTCTGTTATGATCAAATGGGCACAGGATGTTGGACATAACATTATGATGGCTGACTGGGAACAGTTATGGACCACAGGTATGAAGTTCACGGCATGTAATGCCTTAAGAGAGAACATAATGAAAATGATTTACAGGTGGTACATGACACCAGTCAAGCTTGCAAAAGTTTACCTGACAATAAATGTTGGAAATGTAATGAGACTGAAGGTACGTTCTTTCACCTTTGGTGGACATGCCCAAGGATTAAGACATTCTGGGAGATGATTTATAATTAAATGAAAAAGGTATTTAAATATACCTTCCTAAAGAAACCAGAGGCCTTTCTCTTGGACATGGTCGGCCAATTGGTGCCAAAGAAGGACAGAACTTTTTTTATGTATGCAACAACAGCAGCAAGAATACTCATTGCGAAGCATTGGAAGACACAAGATTTACCCACGCGGGAAGAATGGCAAATGAAGTTGATGGACTATATGGAACTGGCGGAAATGACTGGCAGAATCCGAGACCAGGGAGAAGAGTTGGTGGAAGAAGACTGGAAAAAATTTAAAGATTATTTACAGAAATACTGTAAAATTAAAGAATGTTAGAAAAAATGTTGGAATGAAGTTACATGGCTTTAGCAGAAATGTTATAAGGAACTAAGTACAAATAGATTGTTAATGCATTAAAGGGAAAAATAAGGTCAGAATATGTTAAGATAAATACAGGACAGAAAATAAAGGAAGATGGAAAGGAATTGCTGAAACAGTTAATTGAAGTGGAATACAGAAAGGGAGGTGTGAGGAGGTCGCTGAAACAAGTGATGAAAGATAAGATACTGAAATTACTGGATGTGTTTTTAATTGTTTTGTTTTGTTTTGTTAATTTAATGTCTTTTGTAGTGTTTTTTGTTTTTGTAATGTATATGCTGTGACGTAATTTATGGCTGTTTGCGTGACCTTTGCAAGCAGCTTAAGCCCGGCACGCTTCCCTGTCCGGCTCTGCTTTCCGTCAGCCACTTGTAGCAGAGTAAACACAGCGTAGAAACTGATGCGGTGCGTGTGTGATAAATCAAGACTCCAGACGGGCGTTCTGGCTTAGCTCTTCTCTTTAATCGTGTAGAAAAACATACGTAACTCAGACAGAAGTTAGACCCGGTCAGCGAGCACACATCTTGCTTCCACCGTCTGGAAACAGAACAACAGACTGAACACACAGAGTAAGAACACTCCCCTCTGTGAACACTGGCCACGCCTCAGGAATGTGAGACATCACTCAGAACTTCTTAACCCTGTAAGTTCTGATTCTCTCCACAATGTATTGTTTTGTTTTGTTTAATTTTTCTTCTTCTTTATGTAATCTTTTAAATTGTTAATAAATATTATTTAAAAAAAGAAAGAAACTTAAACTGCTTGAGGACTTCCGGGTTGGCGCCTCTGGTAATGGCGGAATTCCTCTGATCAGGAGGAATTTGCTTCATGGAAATCAGGGTCTGGCCGCCACGGCGAAGGCGGAGACCCACTAAAAATCACAGGCGGGAGAAGCCTGTGAACGTGGGATTCGGCTGGCACCTTTTGCGCCTCCCCTACTCGCGGGGAAACCTGGTTTCGGGGATCCGGAGCGACGTGGGGTGAGCGGCGCGGTGCTTCGAATTGACTGCTTCTTTCACGGAGCGAAGCCGCATGGCTGTTGCCGGAGAGCGCTGACTTTTTCCTGTGGACAATTTGATCTTAAAACAACTACCCATGAGTAGAGCGGAGAATTGGATTTTTAAACGTCTTAATTTGGTACCGAAACGGGGAGGTTTAAAACAGGAAGTCAGCCTTCCCCTTTTGTAAATAGACTGAAGCAAAGAGGCTGCAAGCTAAAGTCTTGGAAAGCCTTCTGTAAAGGATTAAATTTCCATCGGCTAAAATCATTAAACCCCCCTTGGAAGCAGGAGAAGAGGGGGGAAGTTTTGGATTGTGTAAACCTGCAGGAGAGAGTGAAGAAAGTCAAAATACCACCGCTCTGAACCTGGAAACGGGCTGCTAGTAAGACTGACGTTTTTGGAATGTTCATTGACTGCAAATAGAACGTTCGCTGACAGCTAGTTAAATAAGAGAAATACATTGTTTCCACTGTCTCCTTCTGCGTTTAAAAAGGAGTAAAAGTAACTGAAAATTGAAACTAACTTTATTGTTTGAACTGTGTTTAAAAGGATTAATACAAATAGAAACTGTTTCCCTCTAGAGGAAGCCTTTGAAACTGTTACAAGAGCTGAGCTGGGGGAATTTCCAGCTGCAAGATAAAAAGCTGTGAGATTCTGGGACTGACCTTGAATCGGTTAAGAATGTCGACAGAAGAGGCCTTAGTGGCTGCATTAAGTAAGATAAATGACTCACTGAAACAGCTTAACAAGAAGGTGGGTGTGGTAACTACCAAAATCGATAATTTGGGACAAAAAGTGAACATCAATACAGAAAATATTCAGAAATTGATACAGGAATCTACTTTGACATGGCAAACTGCGGAGAAGGCTAGGGAGAAAGTTGTTGCCGTTGAACCTAAAGTAACACAACTGGAGAGAGAGAGAGTCCCAGCCTTACAGATGCAACTTAATGATCATAAGTTGATGCCTTCTATTATTGAATTTAAAGAAAATCAGATTTTGAGGATCAGAGCCCTACCTGAACTGGAGAAGGAAAGTTTGATAGATTTCCTCACACAGGAATTTGCTGTTTTGGGAGACCTGGATTTGGGTCAAGAAGAGATTAAATTTGTGAGGGCCTACAGACTAGGAAGAGGAGGGAAAAAAGAGAAGAACAAAAAAAGAGACTGCTGGAACTACCAGAAGAATCTTGAAGAACAACAGTCAAGAGAAAAATTTTTGAAAGACGTCCCGAAATATCTTTTGGATCTTAGGTCTAACTACGGTGATTTGGTTGCCCTGTCGAGAAGGAATAAAATCATCTCTAGGTGGGAGCTTCCCCGAGATCTACTCTTCAGCCTCAAAGGAAGGAAAATAAAAATAAGATCAGTAGAAAACAAAGTAAAGTGCATGTTTAACTACGAAGAAGACTTGCAGAAGGGACTTGGAAAAGAGTTAAGAGCATCGGACAGAAGATCACCAGGTTGATGGACTATATGGAATTAGCGGAAATGACTGGCAGAATCCGAGACCAGGGAGAAGAGATGGTGGAAGAAGATTGGAAAAAGTTTAAAGACTATTTATAGAAATATTGTAAAATTAATGAGTCTTAGAAAAATGTTGGAATGAAGTTATATGGCTTTAGTAGAAATGTTATAAGGAATTAAGCACAAATAGATTATTATAGTAATAAGGGAAAATAAGGTTAAAATATGTTAAGATAATTATATGACAGAAAATAGAGGAAGATGGAAAGGAATTGCTGAAACAATTAATAGAAGTGGAATACAAAAAGGGAGGTGTGAGGAGGTCGTTGAAATAAGGGAATGAAAGATAGGATATTGAAATGGTATGATGCGTTTTAAATTGTGTGTTTTAAATTGTTTTTGCTTTGTTTGGTTTAGTTTGTTGTGTTAATGTTGTGTTGTGTAATGTCTATATATTGTATTGTATTGTGTTTTTTTCTTCTCTTCTTTTTTCTTTCCTTTTTTGTAGTGTTTAAAAGTAATAAATATTATTTTTTTAAAAACAGAAACTTAAACTGCTTGCATCTTTGGGTTGGTCACAGAGGATTCATGCTCCATCAATACTTAATTTATTACTTAGTCCTGGGCTGTTCTCAAAATACTCTGTTGCAACTATGCTGCTGGCATAAAAGTGTAACTTGTTTTAAACTATAATTGTCAACATGAGTACCATGTAAGCTTTGATACTGGATGTTATCAAAGAAGGAAATTATGTATGATTTGTGATGTGGTCTGAGAGCTGCAATGCTCAAGCAACCAGTGGTGTTGAAAGTACATGTCTGACCCTGAGCATTGATGGCAAGAGCAGAGGAACATCCCAGGGGGTTGCCTCTTGGGTGCTCTTCTGAAGCTTCCTGTGCATAAATGTGAGCTCCTTTTAAAACTCATTGAGAGACTTGGTGCCAAGAGCCCTGGAAGAGCAAGCTGCTTGGGAACCCCTGGGGTCTGCCTGCCTGCAGATTGTGGTCAGGGTAGCCTGTAGGGTATTACTTTGGAAGGTAGAGTTCCAGTGGTCCTTGCATTGTGTTGTGTTGTGTTGTGTTTGTATTGGAATTGGCCAATGGTGGAATGAATTGCAATAGTTTTGCCTTTAAAACAACAACAACCTGGAGAGAAGGGGAAAGGAAACATTCTCCGTTAGGAACTCAGGTGCTGCTGACTCTGCTTTGAGGTCCAAGGGCAGATGAGAGAGACCTAAGGAGACCCATTTCCCCAGAACACAGTCTTCCTTGCTGGGTTTTGAGGTGAAGAATCTCAAAAATATTGGGTGCAGGAGGCCTTCCTAAGTCAGATAAGAGCCGTGGGGATAGTGCTGTTCCTTTGGGGGGGGGGGGGAGCTTGGCTGACAAGGTGTAATGAGATGCTTGTTGGACCAGGCAGTGTGCTGTTGTTGGGGTTTCAGGTCTGAGTCATCCAGCAGCTCAATAGGTGCTGATTAATTTGTTGGCAGTGTGCAAAAGCACCATGCAGGGTCCATCAAGAGGGAGAGAGAAATATTGGTGTGGAGAAGTCAATAAATGAAATCAATGAGATGCCGTGGTAGGGATTGAGTAGCCTTTGAGAGAGCAGCACAGCGTGACTCGTAACAGCCCTCTGCTCCTCTTGCAAGAGCTCTGCTGTGATGGGATGCTATGAGTCTTGCACATGACTGTGGCCTGATGGGAAGTCTTGCTCCTAAGCTTCGCTTCTGTACATAATGCTGCACAAACCATCCTAATACTAAGACATTCACTCACCACTTTAGAATGTTCAGTTCACACTGAGTTCAGGAAAACATTGTCCTTTGACCTGTTCCTATATGCATAGTTGATCACATCTACGGAACGTGCTTGTTATGCTCTTTTAAGTTTCCTATATCAATCATTAGTAATTGTTTTAAGTCTTACTATATTAATCATTGGTTATAATTTAATTAGGAGGTTTTCATGCCTGTCTAGTTCTGCGTTCCCTTTCCCAGTCTTTAATCTATTGGTGATTAATGCAACCTTTGCTTTGTACTTGTGTTAACCAATCAGCAATAAGCACATATGTGGCAATGTTGTAATAATCAATAAAAGAGGCTCCTTGGGACTTGCTCGAGAGGATGCCTCCCAGATGACACTCGCTACCTGTCTGTCGTTATTTCAACCCAACACTGCTGCCACTGACTTTGAAGTCGTGGGTGATGGGAGGGATTTCCCTTAAAACAGACCTAATCAAGGCAAGCCATCCAGTTGCTCCTGATGTGTCCAGAGTGAGCCCTCAAGCAGAGGCCCTGGTGCACAGGGGGGGGGGGGTCCTCAAGGGAGCCTCTGCTTCCTTTTTTATGCCATCCAAGGAGACACTTCTTGCTTCGGAGGAGTGGACCCTGCAGTCCGTCTTACCAGACATTGGCCTGGGAATCATGAAACCCCAAGGATCTCCTGGTCCACACCTGCATGGATCACCCCAGCCCACGTCAGGAAGGCCTTCAGGGCCACCATAGCAAGGAGAAAGAGTTTTGCTGTTGCTCTGGTGGAGAGAGAGGGCCTTTGGCCAGGAACGAGCCTTGGCATTGATTGCTGCCAAGTAAACAGCAACAGGACTTACTGAGGTTGGTTCTCCGACTGAAATTGTTTGTTTGTATGTTTTTTTCTTAAATTTATATACCTCTCTTTGTCCCAGGATCACAGGGCAGTTTACAGTATAAAAGCACGAAAATACGTAACATAATAACAAACAAATCAATAAAAAACCCACAGTTTAAAAGGCCATAGATTGTTTAAACAAAGGCTTGGGAGAAGAGGAATGTTTCCATCTGGTTCCATGATGGTACCAGGCAAGCCTCCCAGGGAGAGTACTGTATATACTTGAGTATAAGCTGACCCGAATATAAGCCGAGGCACCTAATTTTACCACAAAAAAACTGGGAAAACTTATTGACTTGAGTATAAGCCAATTGACCACACCACAAACCTCCTGGTGGGCCGGACTGTGTGTGTGCACATGCACACACCTCAGAGGGGGCTTCTCTCCCCCCCCAGCCCCTCCTGTCCCCCTGCCTACCTAGGGTGCTGCCAAGAGGCAGAGGCTGGTGGCGGCAGCGGCAGAGGAAGAACAAGCAGCCCAGGCTGCTCGTTCCTCCTCTGCTGCTGCCGACAGCCGCCGACAGGGACCCTCACTCGAGTATAAGCCGAGGAAGGCTTTTTCAGCATAAAAAAATGTGCTGGAAAAGTCAGCTTATATATGGTATTCCACAAAAAGGGGGAGCCCTTCAAATGGTTCCTTTCTCATGTTGCCACTCTTAGCCACATGAGAAAGGACCTTTCATGGAGGGGGCACATGAAGAAGGGCCTCAGATTATGATCACAAGATCCAGGTTGGTTCATACTGCAGTCCTGAGCCATTTAAGGTTTTATAGTTCTAGGCAAGCACTTTGAATTGGGCCCAGAAAATAACTGTCAGCCAGTGCAGTTGGGCCCAGATTGGTGTAATATGCTCAAACTACCTTGCCTTGGTGATTAGGCTTGCAGAGGGAGGACAGCAGTACTCAAGCTGAGTGTTACTGACAAAGAAGTAGGTATGACTCCTTCGAAGATGAGTTTTAACTATATTTTACTTTTATCTCCTGCCTTATTGAATTGCTATCTCAGAGATAGAGCCGCTACTAATTTCTGCTGTAAATCAGGAAGCTCGGCATCTTCCCACAATAGAGCGTCTAATCTCCACTCCTGCTGATAAGTAGTTTATTGGTTTAGTTGAGCTGGAGCTAATTAAGACTTTCCAGACCTTCTCTAAGACTTTTAACTCAAGCCCTTGACTCAAGCTTTGTAAATATAATAGCTGCCAAATGACAAAGATAAAATACTGAGGCTGATAAAAGCTAATAAAAGACTGATAAAAATAATAAAAACAGCATCAACTGATGCGGAGCTCAAGTCGACACTACCACTAACGACGACGCCATCTTGGGACCCTTTGGAAGATGAGTTTTAACTATATTTTACTTTTATCTCCTGCCTTATTGAATTGCTATCTATCTATCTATTGATTGATTGATTGATTGACTTTCAAATGTGTTGTGAGCCAGCCACCCTGAGCAGTATTTGAATGAAAAGGTGGAGCACAAATAAATATAGGGTGGTGGTTTCTGTGAGCCCAAACAGGCTCACTCAGCCCATTGTGTCCTACTCAGAATCATTAGGATGGGCAAGATGAAATGAAAATGCTTTCCTCTCCATACCGAGCATGAAGCCCTTTGGAGCCAGAACTGCCATCGTTACCAGTTGTTAGAACTATAGCACTAGGTGGTGTTACCGGAAAATCCGAGGGCTCCCTTGGGTAAAAGTAAAGACACCAACCAGAGCAACTTGGAGCAAATCAGCAGCCTGTAGGCTCGGTCTTTATTGAATACTGTCACAACAGGACTCCCACCGCCCACAAGGTGAAGCAAAATGGAAGCCCCAAACAAAAGAAGACCCCAACTTTTATTAGCTTCTAATCCCCTGAGTTCCCCCCCTAGAAATACATCATAACTACATCATGACTACATTAAAAACAGGAGAGGTCAGGGGAGGGGTTGCACAGGTAACCTGAGTATCATGACACCTGGCCGGTGTCCTTTCTCCCCCTCCCCATGAGTCACACGCTGGATTTGATCTTTGGATTTGAAGGTCCCATGGTCTGATCACTACGCTCTGAAAGCCAGGATTGACTTTCCACCCCCACCCTGCTTAGGTGGCGAGCCGATTTGGGCTCGCCCGCAGAGGCTGATGGACCCTGATAGATTCCGTCAAGCCTTGCGGGACCTTGCTCCCCCTGGCGACTCATTGACTGAGCTTGGTGAGGGCTGGAATACCCAGCTCCTGGCAGCCATCGATGAGATCGCACCTAAGCGCCCTCTGCGACCCCGCAGAAACCGGGCTCCCTGGTTTACCGAGGAGCTTCGGAAAATGAAGCGGGACCTCAGACGGCTAGAGCGAGTATGGCGGGGTGCCCGTGACGGAACCTCAAGAACATCTTATAGGGTTTTTATGAAAACCTATGAGATGGCAGTGAAGGCCGCTAAGAAGTTTTACTTCTCGGCCGCCATTGCATCCGCTAGCTCTCGCCCGACGCAATTATTTAGTATAATTCGGTCTTTAACGTCCCTTGAAGGACAGCCAAATTTAAATAACAATCTGACACACAGCTGTGAGGCATTTGCGACCTTTTTTGCGGAGAAGGTCCTGTTGCTCCGCCATGACCTCCCTGCCAATTTGGATACAATAAAGGAACTGGAGGCCCCTCGACTGTCCTCGGGTCCAGTATTGGACCACTTTGACCGGATATCTCCAGCCGATGTGGACAGACTCCTCCGAACTGGAAAGCCCACCACCTTTCCTCTTGACCCGTGCCCGTCATGGCTGATTAGAGCGTGTCCAGATGAGGTGCGGGCCCCCCTGGGGGATATCATCAATTTGTCCCTTGGCACCGGGATATTCCCAGGGGAACTGAAGGAGGCAGTGGTGCGTCCACTCTTAAAGAAAACATCATTAGATCCCTTAGTAGGTTTCTGGATGAAACATCTGCTCTGGATCCATTCCAGTCCGGCTTCCGCGCTGGTCATGGGACCGAGACGGCTCTGGTCGCCCTAACAGATGATCTCCGCAGGCAGCTGGATCGCGGCGGGTCGGGGCTGCTGATTCTTCTAGATCTGTCAGCAGCCTTCGACATGGTCGATCACGAACTCCTGGACCACTGCCTTGCCGACGTGGGGATCCAGGGCACAGTCCTTCAATGGCTGCACTCGTTTCTCTCTGGTCGGGGACAGAGGGTGGCGCTTGGGGGGGAATTGTCATCGCGCCACTCCTTGGGGTGTGGAGTGCCTTGGGGTGCGATTCTCTCCCCGATGCTTTTTAACATCTTTATGCGCCCCCTCGCCCAGCTTGTCCAGAGTTTTGGGCTGGGTTGCCATCAGTATGCTGATGACACCCAACTCTATCTGTTGATGGATGGCCATCCTGACTCGGCCCCAGACACACTGACCAGATGTCTGGAAGCTGTGGCTGGATGGTTACGTGGGAGCCGGTTGAAGTTAAATCCTTCGAAGACAGAGGTCCTCTGGCTGGAGCGGGACGATATGGGATTGAGGGGGCAACTCCCATCTCTTGTGGGGGTGCAATTAGTGCCGGCACCGTCCGTTAAGAGTTTGGGTGTAATCTTCGATACCTCCCTCTCTATGGAGGCACAGATTACAGCTATAACAAAGGCGGCATTTTTTCATCTCCGCCAAGCTAAGCAGTTGGCCCCTTATCTCTCTCGCCCTGACCTAGCCACTGTGATCCATGCAACGGTCACCTCCAGACTGGATTATTGTAACTCGCTCTACGTGGGGCTGCCCTTGAGACTGACCCAGAAACTCCAGCGGGTGCAGAATACCGCGGCGAGACTCCTTATGGGGTCTTCGCTGCGAGATCACATTCATCCGGTACTATACCAGCTGCACTGGCTCCCGGTGGAGTACAGGATCAGGTTTAAGGTGCTGGTTTTAACCTTTAAAGCCCTATACGGCCTAGGACCCTCGTACCTACGGGACCGCCTCTCCTGGTATGCCCCACAGAGAAACCTACGGTCTGCAAATAATAACATCCTCAAGGTCCCAGGCCTCAGAGAGGTTAGGCTGGCCTCAACTAGAGCCAGGGCTTTCTCGGCTGCGGCTCCAATCTGGTGGAACGCTCTGTCACAAGAGACTAGGGCCCTGCGGGACCTGACATCTTTCCGCAGGGCCTGCAAGACAGAGTTGTTCCACCAGGCCTTTGGTCAGGGCGCAGCCTGACTCCCTCCTCTGGCAACCTGCACAGAATTTTGCTTAATCGGTTGCCATCAATTTGATTTTAATTAATTTTTATAATGAAATATTTTTAGAATGTGTGATTATTTGACTGTTTGATTATTTGATTGTTGTTAGCCGCCCTGAGCCCGGCTTTGGCTGGGGAGGGAGGGATATAAATAAAATTTATTATTATTATTATTATTATTATTATTTAGGCACAAAAGCATATTGGTTACATTTCACATACTTAGACCAACAGTGATACATGTCCAACAACATAGTCCTTTAAATAAGTTGGGTGCTTGGAAACTGCCAGACCGCCGGGGACTGGTAGCCAAGTCCGGGGGGGGCACCCTATTCTTGCTGAGGCTGTGGTGCGACCCTAGATGGCGTTGAAACGAAGTCCCCTGGATCTGCTGCTGTGGGTGGAACCTCCGCAAGTGAGGTTGGCGGAATGTCAGGCACGGCAGTGGTCTGAGTCTGTGGTAAGTCTGGCAGACCCTCTGAAGTGGCTTGGTTCGGCTCCATGCTGGCAGTTTGCGAGAGAGGTGTAGGTGGAGCCTCACCATCTGTAAGTGTCTGTTCTGGAGCCACGAGCACAGTTGGGGGCCCCACGGTAGTGTCCAAGTCCCCAACCCTGTGCCTAAGCTGGTCTATGTGCCGACGCCACAAGCGTCCGTCTTCAAGTGCCACCTGGTACGAGCGAGGTCCAGTGACTCCCACTACTGTGGCTGGCACCCAAGGAATGTCCCCCACAAAGTTGCGGGCAAAGACCTGGTTTCGGAGCGGTCCAAGATGGCGACGGCTTAGCAAGCACGCTTCGGAGCTCCGCAGATAACAGGACTGTAATTAGCATTGACTGCCACCCAGGGAAGTAATTTTTCCTTTTTACTTCTCTACATTTTAACTTACCAACTTACTGAGATTCTAACAGCACCTTCTTGTCTATGCTATGAGAAACATCTTGGGCAAGTTCTGTGAAGCATCCTGGGCAGGCCGCCGGTTAATAGCTGCTAGCTATTAACCGCCAACTCCCTTCTATACTTTGTTCCTGAAACTCCTGGCAGTCTCCACACAAAGAAGCTCTTAAATTGAACAAACTGGGCACTTTCTATTTTTTCTCTCTTTTTTGGTTGGTGAAACCTCTCCTTGTTTACTCCCCACGGTGACACTATGCCTGCTAGTAAACACCACAGGGACCCAGAGGATGTAGCTCTCTCACCGGTTCCCAAACAATCTAAAATAGAGGACTTTTTAAACAAATCTGCTTTTATAGTTCCAACAAAAAACCGGTTTTCTCCTCTTGAAGATGATTGTGAGTGTGGGGAGAGTATTCATTTTTTAAAAAATATTTTAATTAACCGACCAATCAAATCAAATCACATCACATAAATTCCGAATTACAAAACCGAATTTTAAATTTTTTGTTGGGGGGGACCCATATTTCAAGTTCCGAAGGGGATTCTATTTTTTTTTTTAAAGATATTTATTGCGATTTTCAAACAATACAACACACCTCACATTCAAAGCCAAAATAAAAAAATGACTAAATTAAAAAGAAAAACAAAAACACCATCACAATCAATCAGTCAATCAAAAACAGAAAAATACAGCAAAAAACATAGAAGACAAAAAAAGGTAAACCTAAGAGAAAAAATAAAAATCATATATATCCAGTTTCCATTATTTTCATATCCTTCTTTCCTGACTTCCTCACATCTCCTTTTTCTGTGTTCCCTTTTTACACCATCATATTCAGCAATGCCTAACCTTTTTTCCAGATCTTCTTCTATATTGTACCTTTCATCTATTATGTCTCTAATTTTTCCCCTTATACCCTCTTACATAAGTTTGACATAATGACATTCTAACTTTTCAACCTTATTTCTCATAAAACATTTTTACATATTCCTTTCAACTATGTCACTAATGCCACATTATCTTTATATCCTGCATCGCTTTAACATTCAAATATTTTGCAATGTTTTTGCAGATAGTCTTTAAATTTCTTCCAATCCTCTTCCGTTTGCTCTTCTGCCGTGTCTCGGATTCTGCCAGTCATTTTTGCCAATTCCATGTAGTCTATCAATTGCATCTGCCATTCTTCCAGAGTGGGCAAATCTTGTGTCTTCCAATACTTTGCGATAAGTATTCTTGCTGCTGTTGTTGCATACATAAAGAAAATTCTATCCTTCTTTGGCACCATCTGGCCGACAATGCCCAGAAGGAAGGCCTCTGGTTTCTTAAGGAAGGTATACTTAAATACCTTTTTCAGTTCATTATAGATCATTTCCCAGAAAGCCTTAACCTTTGGTCACGTCCACCAGAGGTGAAAGAACGTTCCCTCAGTTTCCTTACATTTCCAACATTTATTATCAGGCAAATGATATACTTTTGCAAGCTTGACTGGTGTCATGTACCACCTATAAATAATTTTCATAATATTTTCTTTTAAGGCATTACATGCCGTGAATTTCACACCGGTGGTCCATAACCGTTCCCAGTCAGCAAACATAATATTATGACCAATGTCTTGTGCCCACTTGATCATAGCTGATTTGACCGTTTCATCCTGAGTATTCCACTTTAACAGCAAGTTGTACATTCTTGAAAGTACCTTAGTTTTAGGTTCTAACAATTCTGTTTCTAATTTCGATTTTTCCACCTGGAAACCTATTTTTTTATCCATATTAAAAACCTCTCTAATTTGGTAATAATGTAACCAATCTCGCACTTTATCTTTTAGTTTCTCGAAACTCTGCAATCTCCATGTGTCTCCATTTTGTTCTAGTATCTCCCAATATTTCGGCCATTTGGCCTCCATATTGAGTCTTTTCAGAGCCTTAGCTTCCATAGGTGACAACCACCTTGGGGTCTTGTTTTCTAATAAATCTTTGTATCTTGTCCAGACATTAAATACTGCTTTCCTGACAATATGGTTCTTAAATGCTTTGTGAGCTCTAACCTTGTCATACCACAAATATGCATGCCACCCAAACGCATTGTTAAACCCTTCCAGATCTAAAATGTCAGTGTTCTCAAGAAGTAGCCAGTCTTTCATCCAGCAGAATGCTGCTGATTCATAATATAGCTTCATATCCGGCAGGGCAAACCCCCCTCTTTCTTTAGCATCAGTCAGGATTTTAAATTTTATTCTGGGCTTTTTGCCCTGCCAGACAAACTTAGAAATGTCTCTCTGCCACCTCTTGAAACAGTCCATCCTGTCCACAATCTGCAAAGTTTGAAACAAAAACAGCATTTTTGGCAATACATTCATCTTTATAGCAGCAATTCGACCCAACAAGGAGAGCTTCAATTTTGACCAAATTTCCAAATCTTTTTTGACCTCTGACCAACATTTTTCATAATTATCTTTAAATAAATTCAGATTTTTGGCTGTCATATTTATCCCTAGGTATTTCACTTTCTTCACCACATTTAAATCTGTCTCCTTCTGAAACCTTTCTTTTTCCATTAACGTCAGATTTTTCTCCAAAACCTTAGTTTTTTGCTTATTTAATTTAAATCCTGCCACCTGACCAAATTCCTGAATCAGTTCTAAAACTCTTTTTGTACTAGATTCTGGCTCCTGTAACGTCAAAACCAGGTCATCTGCGAAGGCCTTAAGTTTATATTGTTTAGCTCTGACCTGAATTCCTTTGATCAACTGGTCCTTCCTAATCATGTTCAAGAGCACCTCCAGGACCGAGATAAATAGCAATGGAGAGATAGGGCAACCCTGTCGTGTTCCTTTTTCAATTTTAAACTCTTCTGACACCACATTATTAACTATCAATTTTGCCTTTTGTTCCGAATAGATTGCTTCTAAACTATTTTCAAACCCCCGTCCCACTCCCATTCCCTTAAGATTTTTTCTTCATAAAATTCCAAGAAATATTATCAAAGGCCTTCTCCGCATCAATAAAAATTAGAACTGCTTTTGTATTAGTGTTCACCAAAGGGGATTCTAATCATCTTCTTGCTGCTGCGTTAATATCCACAAATCTGTCCAAATAATGTTCATAATTCTATCCAGTCCTATCTTGCTGTTCCCACATCTCATCTTGTTCGTATATTTTTCTTTTTTTACTTTATGATCTCTTCTGATAATCTCCTTAAGCAGGTAAACACCAGTTATAATCCTGTGTGAATTTTCTGTTCGTCCAATCATCATGTCGAGATGGTTTCCATATATCATCACTTTCATAAATAAAATCACTCTTTCCATCATTAGTCTTGCAAATTAATCCCTCTGAGGAGGCTCACCCACAATATGAAAACAGATCTATTCCTCCTCCCAGACATAAGTCTTTCAACAGAACTTGCCAAGATGGCCACACTATTTTTTGCTGTGTCATTCCAAAGCTCTTATGCTTTCCACGACCTCCTGAAAACATGCTTTGGTTAGGACCCGGACTTCCGGCGAACCGCAGCCACAGGAAAGGAGCGCGAGGCTGCCCTCCGGGGGGGGGGGTCTCGAACAACGCGGGGGTCTAGAGGTGTCACGAAGGCTCCGTGGACCTCAGGGGACAGGTACCTGGTGGTGCTGCTGGCGCTCCTCTGTTTTTCGGACATTTTAAATCAAGTTTGAGAACAGGATTGGAGCTGCAGCACGAAAGGGAAACAACAGACCCCGTGTTGTGAAGCCTCAGGCTCCGAGTGAAAGCGGCAAGCCTCCAACAACAATTAAGAAGCTGGGTCATAACTAAAACAATAACAGACTGAATTTAAGTTAAAGAAACCAGCGGAATAAAGATACTATGATATGAAAGAAGAAGGAATTCGCTTTAGCGGTAAGAGTAATCGGCGTGTAACGGAAGACTGGGAGAGGAGAGGGAGTAAGACTGTAACTGCCGAGTGGGCGTTGCGGAGAGACCTCAGATACAAAGTGTAAAAATCTGAGGCAATGGACTGATTGAAAACAGTTGAATATTTGAAATGCGGATAGAAACATTTCTGCTCTGCCCTGGTCGGAGCGCGCTACGCCAGCGACCAAAAGGGACTGTAATTTTTCACCCAGTCTAGGATATATAAGTGAGACTTTGTTCCGCCTAATGTGTTCAAGCTGAAACTGTTTCTCTTTATTATTTGGGGTGCTTAATTGACTGAAAGCTGAGTTTGCTATTGAGAGGAGCGGATACGATGAGAGGTTTGGGAGGAGAAAGTGAACTGTAAGAGGAGAACTTTGGAAAACAGCAGAACCTCTCACCGCCATTGTGTGTTCCATTTCCTGTTTTTCTCTTAAAGAGGCACACAGCTGTAATCATCTAGGAGAAGATAACCTTGGCGCCTTAAACATGTAATCTATCGCTACAGAAAACGGGGAGTAAACGGTTAAGTCGAAAGAAAAGACTTTACGTTCCCTCTAGATCCTGCTGCCTTCCCGTGGCAATCTCTCAGTTTAATTTTGACTCCCCCCCCCCCCACCTTTTCTGTTCCGGCTTCGAAACCCGCCTCGTACTTCATCCCTACATCCTGGAAAGTATTGAGCTGGATGTTCCCCACCTCCTTTTCTCCCCCCTGTGTCTTGATGTTCCTACTTTATTTACTTTCTAGGACTTAAATCCCGAGAACTTTCTTCCCCCTTCATTTGCTTTTTGTGACTGTAAACAATCCATCTAACTGGTCCCCTAGTTGTGAGTGGAGAGAGACTTTATACTGAAGAACTAAGACTTCCGGAGGCGGCGCGAAACGGCAATGGCGGTCCTCCTCTCTTGTTGAGGGGGAAGCTCTGCGGAATCGGGTCGTCCGCTACGGCAAAGCGGAGACCCGCACCGAAAAACCACAGGCAGCAAGAGCCTGTGGACGTGGGACTCGGCGGGTGCCAAAAGCGACCCCTGATACGTTGAAGAGACCCCGTAAGGAGCCTCGGATCACGGAGGGGGTTGCGGCGCTGTGAGTCGATCGCTACTCTGCAGAGTGAAGCCGCGCAGCTGCTGTCGGTGAGCGCTGACCTTTTTTCCTTCAAATTCGGAACCAGAAGCTACAACCCGTGAGTAAAGAGGGACTTTTACATTTGGACCCTAAAATTAAAGAAACCTGGCTGAAAGCGGAGAGACGTTAAAAAGGAAGTCCGTCTTCCGCTGCTATTTAAATCACAAAGCAAAGAGCTGGAGGAGTGGAGCTTTTGTAGAGGCTGTTTAAACTTTCTGAATTGAGCATCCACTAAAACTACCTTTTAGATGAAGAAACGATCCATTTATTGGACTTATTTTCTATCTGGACTGTTTTAATTAATTTTCTCCTGTGGGAACTACAAATTTGGACTGAGAAACCCAGGTATTAGGGCTGCCTAAAGAACAGAAGAACTGTCAGTTTGCAAACTTGGCTATTGTGTATCTGGACTTGTAACATTCTGAGCTTTTACAGACTTGCCACTTTGAAATACCAGCTAGCACTTGTCAGAAACAATGTTATGTTACTAATACCAACTCTGCTAAATACTAATTCGAAGGTCCTGGGACTTTAAATTCAATTTTATTGACTTTATTTGATTTGACTGCTTCCCTCAAGACAATCCAAGCCCCCTCTAGAGGATTTGGGACTAACAGCAGTGACAATATTCTACTTTCTCTTTCCTTTCCTCCTGCCTGACTGTTTATCTCTGGGCTGCCACTTTCTCATGGGAACAACTCAGACTGACCTTGACTTTCAGATAACTTTGGAATGAGTGGCACAAGAAAAAGAGGAGCAAGAACTAGACAAACAACTTTAACCTCGGCCTTGCAGACACGTAGATCATCTGTACCTATCTTACCGTCGGCAGCGGAAGAAGAAACTGAGCAGCTACAACTGGAAGATATGGCCTCAGGAACATCTGCTTCAATTCTAGAGAAAATCTTTGAAAAGTTGGAATCTTTGGATAAAAGAGTAGAATCTTTGGACAAGAAAGCAGATGAACAAACAGCCAAGATTGACCAAAATACAGCCTGTTTAAATCAAATAACTGGACAGGTGGCACAGAACGTACAAGCAATTGGGCAGCTGACTGAGGACACTGCAGAAAATCAAAAATTGGCTGAGGCCACCAGTCAAAAAGTTGAACAATTGGAACAAGAGGTAAAGCCACTCTGCAAACAGGTTGGAGAGCAACAGACGTATTTATCTATGATAGAACTACGGAATCGGGAAAATAACTTAAGGATAAGGTCAATACCAGAAGTTGAAGAAGGGAATTTAACTGAGTTCCTGACCAAAGAGTTTTCCAAGTTTTGGCCTATAGAAGAGAAGGATTTTAAAATTGTGTCAGCTTTTAGACTTGGAAAATTTGCAAAGAAAGACAAGCCCAGAGATTGTTTGATAACTTTAAGATCGAAGGAGGAAAGGGACAAGATTTTGGGCCTACACTACGGAAAATCACTGGACATTTTGGGCAGAAGAATCGAAATTTATAAAGATATTCCGAAACAACTGCTTGACCTCAGATCTGAATATTTTGAACTGGCCAAACTGCTGAGGAGCAACTCAATCATCTTTAGGTGGGAATTTCCTCAGGGATTATCTTTCACCTTTAGAGGGAAGAAGGTTAAAATTAAAACACTGGAAGATAGAGACAAATTTTTGACTGCTTACGGAGAGGACCTACAGAAAGGAATTGAAACACCATTTGGGCCTGGAGCATCTGCTGTACCTACACCCTCGGACACTGAGGATCCAGAGAAAAAGGAACAACCCCTTGAAAAATAGCAGATTCATTCAGGATGTCTCTGCAACTTCTGAGTTGGAACATAAATGGCGCCAACATTCCGGAGAAAAGGAAAAAAATATTTCATATTTTGAAAAAAGAACAATTGGACATTATTTGTTTGCAAGAAACACATGTGATTAGGCTACACAGAAAAGTGCTAATAAACAAAAGATTAGGCCAAGAATTTATATCTTCGGACCGAGTGAAGAAGAGAGGAATGGTCATCTACGCAAAAGAGAGCCTGTCACCTAAATTCCTTTTTAAAGACAAACATGGAAGAATTTTGGCAATTGAGATACAACACCAAGGAGAGAAGCTTTTGATATTAGGAATTTATGCACCAAATGAAGGGAAATCAGAATTCTACAAGAAGTTGCATGAGAACGTCCTGGACTATCTGGACTATGACAACATCATTATGATGGGAGACATGAATGGCGTGGTCTCAACCAACATGGACAAGTCTCAAAACCAAAATGTGACAAAAGATGGCAGACTACCTAAGACTTTCTTTGAACTGACTGACAATATGGACTTGATTGACATTTGGAGGACAAAGAACCCCTTGGGAAGAGAAGGAACATTCTTTTCTGAAGCCCAACTGACATGGACAAGAATCGACCAAATATGGGTATCTAGAGGTCTGGCACCTAAGATCAGAAAGGTGGAAATCTGCCCAAAGACCTGCTCCGACCATAATGCGGTAAAGATGGATATGACACTATTACCAACCGGCTCCTTTAGATGGAAAATGAATGACAACTTGTTTAGAGATCAGGAGATCATTAAGAAGGCCCAAAAAGCTCTGAAGGACTATTTTGAGATAAATTTGAACACCTCAGTGGAAAACAGAACTATCTGGGACGCAAGCAAGGCCGTGATGAGGGGGTTCTTGATACAACAGAATGCTGTAAAGAAAAGGACACAAAACGAGAAAAAAGATAAGATTTTGGAGAAAATTAAAGAATCAGAGATCTAATCCGAAGTCACAGCCGATTCTGAGAGAAATCAAACTCTATCAAGCACAATATTCTAAACTGATAAATCAGGAAATAGAGTGGAAAGTCAAACTAATGAAACAAAAAACATTTGAATCTGCGAATAAATGTGGGAAACTGCTAGCTTGGCAGTTGAAGAAAAGACAAAAACTAAATACAGTTACTAATTTAGAGATTGAAGGAAGAAACATTCAGAACCCCGTGGATATTAGAAAATGCTTCCAGAGATACTTTAAAAAATTATATACACAAGGGCCGCAAGATGATGCTGAGATTAAACAATTTTTGGAAAAGAATGGATTACCAAAATTGTCACAAGAAAACAGATCAATCCCGAATTGTAAAATAACATCACAAGAGATTGAACTTGCCATTCAGAACATGAAATTCGGCAAATCTCCAGGGCCAGATGGGCTGACCTCCAAGTACTATAAGATACTGAAGGACTATTTGATACAACCACTGATGGAGGTCAGCAATGAAATTATGGAGGGGAAGAAGGCGCCGGAATCGTGGAAAGAAGCCTTTATCACATTGATACCAAAATCGGAAGCTGAAAAGACACAACTTAAGAACTACCGCCCCATCTCTCTCCTAAATGTGGATTACAAAATATTTGCAGACATTTTAGCAAGTAGATTTAAAAAAGTTCTAAATGAAATAATTCATAAAGACCAGGCAGGCTTTCTCCCAGGTAGACACTTGTTTGCTAACACAAGGAACATTATTGATATTCTGGAACTTCTGCAGACAGATGTCAATATAAAAGCAGTGCTAATTTTTATAGATGCGGAGAAGGCCTTTGACAACATCTGTTGGAAATTTATGAAAGGGAACCTAGAAGGGATGGGAGTGGGACGGGGTTTTGAAAATGGGATTGACGCAATTTATTCAGAACAAAAGGCTAAACTGATAGTTAACAATGTGGTCACAGAAGAGTTTAAAATTGAAAAAGGAACACGACAAGGTTGCCCTATCTCCCCATTGTTATTTATTTCAGTTCTGGAGGTGCTCTTGAATATGATTAGAGGAGACCGGTTGGTGGAAGGAATTCAGGTCGGAGTGAAACAATATAAACTTAAAGCTTTTGCAGATGACCTAGTTTTGACCCTGCAGGAGCCAGAATCTAGTACGAAAAGAGTATTACAATTAATTCAAGATTTTGCTTGGGTGGCGGGATTTAAATTAAACAAGCAGAAAACTAAGGTATTGGGAAAAAATCTGACAGACGCAGAGTCAGAACGGTTTCAGAGAGAGACAGAACTAAATGTGGTTAAAAAAGTGAAATACCTAGGGGTAAATATAACAGCAAAAAAATTGAGTTTATTTAAGGACAACTATGAGAAATGTTGGTCAGAAATTAAAAGAGATCTAGATAGTTGGACAAGACTGAAACTTTCATTGTTAGGCAGAATTGCTGCAATTAAGATGAATGTATTGCCAAAAATGTTGTTTTTGTTTCAAACATTACAGATTGTGGATAAGACAGAGTGCTTTCGGAAGTGGCAGAGAGATATTTCTAAATTTGTCTGGCAGGGCAAAAAGCCCAGAATTAAGTTTAAGATACTAACAGATGCGAAAGAAAGAGGGGGCTTTGCCCTGCCAGACTTAAGGCTCTACTATGAAGCAGCAGCTTTCTGCTGGTTAAAAGACTGGCTACTTCTTGAAGACACTGATGTGTTGGATTTGGAAGGTTTTAACAATGCTTTTGGTTGGCATGCATATTTATGCTATGCTATGACAAGGTTAAGATTAACAAGGTTTTCAAGAATCATATTGTCAGAAAAGCAGTGTTTAACGTCTGGACAAAATATAAAGACTTACTGGAAAACAAAACTCCAAGGTGGCTTTCACCTTTGGAAGCTAAGGCCCGAAAAAGACTCAATATGGAGGCCAAATGGCCAAAGTATTGGGAAATATTAGAAAAAGATGGAGACAATTGGAAATTGCAGAGTATGGAGAAAATGAGAGATAAAGTGCGAGATTGGCTACACTACGCTCAGATTAAGGAAGTTTTTAAACTTGATAAAAAGTTAGGGTTCCAGGTGGAGAAATCGAAGTTGGAAATGGAACTGTTAGAGCCTAAAACTAAGGTACTTTCAAGAATGTATAACTTGCTGTTAAAATGGAACACACAGGACGAAACGGTAAAATCGGCCATGATAAAGTGGGCACAAGACATTGGGCACAATATCATGTTTGAAGACTGGGAAAGGTTGTGGACTACTGGGTTGAATTTCACTGCATGTAATGCTTTGAAAGAAAATGTAATGAAAATGATATATAGATGGTATATGACCCCAGTCAAACTTGCAAAAATATACCACTTGTCTGACAATAAGTGTTGGAAATGTAAAGAAAATGAAGGAACATTCTTCCACCTCTGGTGGACCTGCCCTAAAGTGAAGGCCTTCTGGGAAATGATATATAATGAACTGAATAAGGTATTTAAGTATACCTTCTCTAAGAAACCAGAGGCTTTCCTTTTGGGTATTGTCGACCAGAAGGTGTTAAAGAAAGATAGAACATTTTTCATGTATGCAACAACTGCAGCAAGGATACTACTCGCTAAGAACTGGAAAACCCAAGATCTACCCACACTGGAAGAATGGCAGATGCAACTGATGGGCTATATGCAACTGGCTGAGATGACCGGCAGAATCCGAGATCTGGGAGAGGAGACGGTAGAAGAAGACTGGAAAAAATTTAAGATTTATTTGCAAAAACATTGCAAACTGTATGAATGTTAAGCAGGATGCTTGATCATAAACAATTTGGCACCATCAAAACTGATGAAGTGAAGTAGGAAGATAAGTTAAAATGTAAGAATTTTTTTTTTCTTTTGGATAATTATTTGGCTAAATTCAATTGATAATTAGACAGTAAGGATGGAAGTAAGGTGATAATTTGCTGGATTAATTTTTTTAATATGGAAGGTAGGGGCGGGAGATGCGAGGAGGTCACAAGAAGATGAGAAAATATGTCTATGTTATGTTATAACTTTGTTCGTTTGGCATATTGTAACTTAAAAATTTCAATAAATATTTATAATATATATATATATACTGAAGAACTAAAAGGGTGAATGCAAGTAAAGCACCACTGTGTGGGGCCAGAAAGGAACTACATTGGGGAAGCAAAGAAATTTCCTAAATTACAGTTGAGCGACCCCTAGGGGTGGGGAAAACTTTTTCTTTCTTTTCTTCTTTTTTTCATTTTCTTTTCTTTTTTTTTAGTTAATTAAGACAAATAGAAATACAAAATGAAAAAGGGGGCGGGAACGCCTGCTGAAAGGAGACCACCCAGACAAGAAAATGGGAAAGAGGGGAAGGAAATTAAGGACTATGATAATTTGATGGCTGCAATAAGGAAAGAATTTAAACACAATGAACAGTATATTGAGAAAATATTATTGGAAGTACAGGACTCATTGAATAAGAGATTAGAGGGGGTGGTGGGAGAACTAACAGGAAAAGTAAAAGATTTATCTCTAAGATCCAAAGTACTTGAAGACTCAATGAAAAGGGTTCAAAAAGATATCAAAGAAAATAGGAAAGATATGGACAGGATTAAGACAGAGGTGAAGGAGATAAATAAAATACAGGAAGAGTTACCGGATAGTGTGGCGATGACTCAAATGAGACAGAAGCAATCAAACCTGAAATTTAGGGGGATCCCTGAGGAACCAAATGAAAATATACGATCTAAATTGGTTAGAGAATTGGCAGTTTGGTTAGATATGAAGGAAGAAGACATAGGATATTCAGTTGCAAATATTTTTCGAATAAAAACAAAATCAGCCAAAGCCAGAGGGAAGAAACTGCCAGGAGATGTCCTGGTTATGTTTAACTCTCTGGATATGAGAAATGAAATACTAAAGTTAAACTATAATCAAAAACTATGTATTGAGGGAAAGCCAATTATTATATTTAAAGAGATTCCTTCGAGATTTCTTCGTAAGAGAGATGTTTATAAAAAACTAACTAACCAACTGAAGAAGAATGGGATCCAATATAGATGGCAGTTCCCGGAAGGGATTTCATTCTATTTCAAGGAAAAAAGATTCAAACTATCCAGCTCTCTGGAATTGGATAAATTTGCAAGAAGATATGAGAAGGAACTGGGAAGCTTGGGAGGGTGGGAACCAGAAGGGGAGCAGATGGGGGAAGAGAGGGGTGGAGGTGAAGGAAGTGGAGAGGGAGAAGGGGAGGAAAACCTAGATGAAGAAAAAGAAGAGGAAGAGACAGATAACAAGGAACAGTAAATCTAACTTAGATTCGACCACTTACTGATTGTACATTAAAAATGACTTGTGGAATGTGAACGGGCTCAACAATAAAAATAAAAGGAACCAAATTGCTCATGTATTGCTTAAAAAGAACCTTGACATAATCTGTCTAAAAGAAACTCATGTAACAAGAAAACAAAAGAATTTTAAGTAATAAGAGATTAGGGTTGGACTTTGTAGCATCGGATAATGTCAAGAAAAGAGGAGTTATATTATATATAAAAGAAAAACTTGATCCAAAACTAATACATAAAGACGAAGAGGGGAGAACAATAGTAGTACAGATCACCCATCAAGGAGAAAAGATAATTGTGGTTAGGATATATGCACCCAATGACAAAAAGTCAGCATTTTATTCTGAACTAGGTAACAAATTGTTAGAATGGATGGACCAACAATTGATATTGATGGGGGACTTTAATGGAGTGGTTCTCCCAAACTTGGATAGATCAATAAGAAAACAGGGAGTGAGGGAGGGCAAACTACCGAAAGCCTTCTTCGAATTAGTGGAAAATTTGGGACTAATTGATGCTTGGAGATTTAAAAACCCCACGATAAAACAATTTACCTTCTTTTCAAACCCAAATCAAAGCTGGGGGAGAATAGACCATATTTGGATTTCGAAGGAATTGACGCAAAGAGTAATTAAGACTGAAATCCTCCAACAAACCTTATCTGATCACAATCCAGTATATATGGAGGTAAAAGGAAAAGACTTTAGAACATTAAGATGGAAAATGAATGAAAATTTATTCAATGATCAAAAGATAGTAAATAAAGCAAAAGAGACGATTGAGGAATATTTTAAGTGGAATTTGAATAAAGAAACATCTCTAGAAACGGTGTGGGACACTGGGAAGGCGTCCAGAAAATCCAGGAAAAAAGAAAAAAGAAAAAAAGAAAAAAGAGAAAAGGAAAGAAGAAATCTTATTACATCTCATGGAGAATGAAAGACAATTAACCATTAAACCAGGAGATGAAATAATAAAACAAAACATAAGGATGCTACAAGCTCAATTTTCTATGATAGTTGTCAGGGAACTGCCATCGGAGCGCAGGGTGGTGGAGAGGCTCTCGGATGCTGGGAGACCCTCGGATGCTGAGGAGGGAACCAGCAGGGGGAGAGGGAGAGTTTCCGCTGAAGAAGGAGGGGAGGAGGAGACAGTGTTGGAGGTGAGGCACAGAGACGCTTCAAGCGAGACCAGTGGTGAGAGCTCGGGGCCTCCCCTTGGGACGCCCACTCTGCGCAGAAAGCTGTCGCGCAGAGAATCAAGGAGGAGACTTTCTGTCAAAGAACTTTTATGTTGGAAGAAATTCAGGAAACGCCCACTGACGGATTCTGCCAGTGATTAAGGCAGCCACGCACTCATGGCTGTCCGGCTAGAGAGAGTTTAAAACTAACCACAAAACTGGGAGCGTTTTAGCGCTTACACACAAGCAACCCCTTATGCCATTACAGCAATCCGTCAGTCTTTGACGTTGTTTGTGCGAAGGAAGGGCATCATGAGCAACCCAACGGGAGCCGGAGGAGCGGAGGGAGCCGGAGGCGGACCAACTCTGGAGGAGAGAAACAGAGATTTGGAACACCAGCTGGCTCTGCTAACAGCGCGACTCGATGAAAGGCGAGCTCAGGATGCACAGGGGAAACCCACCCCCATTGCAAGGAAGGTACCGGGACTGGTGCATAAATTCGGGGGGGATCCAAAGGACTACCAAGCCTTTAAGACAGAGATGCAGTATGCTCTGAACCTGCAGTATGATGACTTTGCCGACGAGGGGGCGAGAGTAGCCTTTGTGATCGGACACCTGGAAGGAGGGGCTAGAGAATGGGTTAGACCCCTGATGGCATCGGATAATGACGCCTTGAAAGACTTGAGGAAATTTTTTTTAGCTATGGACTTGATGTTTTCCAGCCAGATTGAGCAGGGCATTGTACGCAGGCAGTTGATGGCGTGCAAACAGGGGAATCTATCAGTCCGAGAGTACTGGGCGCGATTTGCTATGATCATACACAGACTAGGTTGGGATCTGGCTTCGGACCCGATACAGATGTTATTCGAAGAAGGCCTAGCCCCTGCAGTGAAAGATGAACTTTCCCGCGTGCCCCGCCCGCAGTCGATGGATCAGCTGACCAAGGCTGCGCTTGGGCTCTAGAGAAGCTGAGAAATTAGCCCTGGCCGAATTTGCCTACAATAACGCCGAGCATGTGTCCACGGGCATGAGTCCATTTATGGCCAATTATGGTTGTCACCCTAGGGCCTTTCCAGGGGGAGGGGAGGAAAGATGGAGTGTACCGGCGGCAGAACATTTTGTAGCAGAAATGGAAGCAATACACCAACAGCTGAAGTTGAATTTAGAGAGGGCCAAGGAAGCGTACAAAAGGCAGGCAGATAGGAGCAGGAGGGAAGGAGAGACCATAAGGGTTGGGGACCGGGTGTGGTTGTCAACACAAGGGTTACCGTTCAAGGGAGGTTGCAAGAAATTGAGACCGAGACGACTGGGCCCCTTCGAGGTTACACAACAGGTGAATCCGGTGGCCTTTAGGCTCAACCTGCCAGACAACATGAAACTACATCCAGTATTTCATAGATCCTTACTATCACCATACAGGGAAGGGCGGGAATTCCAGGGACTGGAGGGAGAGGTTCCCGCGGCACCACCAGTAGAAGAGAGGGAGCGCAGCAGTCATGTAGCAGAAATACTCGATTCAAGGTGGAAGGGTAAACAGGTGGAGTACCTAGTGGAGTGGGAAGGGGAACCGGAGTCAGAAAATGCATGGGTACCAGCGGAAACCATCAAGGGTGAGTTTCTCTTGGGGGAGTTTCACCGTAGGTTCCCAAGGAGGCCCAAACCCTTAGCTAGGTTCTGGGAGGAGCAATTTGGCACCACAGATGATGAAGAGGAGTTTGAGGGATTTCCGGACTCTAGGCAGGAAGAGGAAGAAGAATCTGAAGAGGGGGAATCAGATTGGGAAGATTTTTCAGGAAGACGGGATAGTAGTAGGTGGAGAGCAGTTTTCGAGTCATCAGAAGATGGGGGAGATTCTTTCCGGGGGTTCCCAGCCTCACCGCCCAAAGAAAATGGGAGGACAACGGGGGTGGGGGGGTCCTGGAGGGGAGGTGGATGTCAGGGAACTGCCATCAGAGCGCAGGGTGGTGGAGAGGCTCTCGGATGCTGGGAGACCCTCGGATGCTGAGGAGGGAACCAGCAGGGGGAGAGGGAGAGTTTCCGCTGAAGAAGGAGGGGAGGAGGAGACAGTGTTGGAGGTGAGGCACAGAGACGCTTCAAGCGAGACCAGTGGTGAGAGCTCGGGGCCTCCCCTTGGGACGCCCACTCTGCGCAGAAAGCTGTCGCGCAGAGAATCAAGGAGGAGACTTTCTGTCAAAGAACTTTTATGTTGGAAGAAATTCAGGAAACGCCCACTGACGGATTCTGCCAGTGATTAAGGCAGCCACGCACTCATGGCTGTCCGGCTAGAGAGAGTTTAAAACTAACCACAAAACTGGGAGCGTTTTAGCGCTTACACACAAGCAACCCCTTATGCCATTACAGCAATCCGTCAGTCTTTGACGTTGTTTGTGCGAAGGAAGGGCATCATGAGCAACCCAACGGGAGCCGGAGGAGCGGAGGGAGCCGGAGGCGGACCAACTCTGGAGGAGAGAAACAGAGATTTGGAACACCAGCTGGCTCTGCTAACAGCGCGACTCGATGAAAGGCGAGCTCAGGATGCACAGGGGAAACCCACCCCCATTGCAAGGAAGGTACCGGGACTGGTGCATAAATTCGGGGGGGATCCAAAGGACTACCAAGCCTTTAAGACAGAGATGCAGTATGCTCTGAACCTGCAGTATGATGACTTTGCCGACGAGGGGGCGAGAGTAGCCTTTGTGATCGGACACCTGGAAGGAGGGGCTAGAGAATGGGTTAGACCCCTGATGGCATCGGATAATGACGCCTTGAAAGACTTGAGGAAATTTTTTTTAGCTATGGACTTGATGTTTTCCAGCCAGATTGAGCAGGGCATTGTACGCAGGCAGTTGATGGCGTGCAAACAGGGGAGAAATACCTGGTGTGGCAATTAAGAGAGAGGAAAAAACAAAACACAATATGTAAGATAAGGGATGGAGAAAGAATAGTGGAGGACCCAAAAGAGATAAAGAAGATATTTCAGAAATATTATAAGGAATTATACAAAAGAGAAAAAGAGATAGATAATGAGATAGAAGATTACTTAAAAAAATACCAACTGCAACAGATCACGACTGAAGAAAGAGAATATCTAAATCAGACAATTACAGAGGAAGAAATTAGGAAAGCAATAAAAAAAATGAGAACAGGAAAAGCGCCAGGGCCAGATGGTATCTTGGCTAAATATTATAAAATATTAAGTGATCAACTTTCCCCAGTGCTATGTGAAGTCATGAACAATGTATTAAAAGAAGGGAGAATTCCAAACACCTGGAAAGAAGCGTATATTACCTTAATCCCTAAAAAAGATACAGATGGCTTAGAGGTAAAAAACTATAGACCTATCTCATTATTAAATAACGACTATAAACTATTCGCAGACGTATTGGCGGAAAGGTTAAAAAAAGTCTTAAATAAAAGAATCCATAAAGACCAAACGGGTTTCCTCCTGGGGAGACAATTGAAAGACAACGTAAGAAATGTGATAGACATTATTGAATATTTGGATAGTAGAATAGACAAGCAGGCGGCGCTGATCTTCATTGATGCCGAGAAGGCATTTGACAACGTCTCCTGGCGTTTCATCAAAGAAAATTTAAAAATGATGGGAATTGGTGAAGGATTTAGAAAAGGTATTGAGGCTATTTATCAAGAGCAAAAAGCCAAACTTATAATAAACAACAATATATCGGAGGCCTTTGATATTGCCAAAGGGACTAGGCAAGGCTGTCCCTTATCCCCTTTGTTATTTATAACAGTGTTGGAAGTGTTTAATAAAAGGTTAAGGGAAACACCGGAGGTTAAAGGAATTAAGGTAGGAAGTAAGGAATTCAAAATAAAAGCATTTGCAGATGACCTGATATTAACATTGGAAGATCCTAAGAACAGTCTACAAGCAGCCCTACAGAAACTAGAAGAATTTGGAAAAGTGGCAGGTCTCAAGCTTAACAGACATAAGACTAAAATGATAACAAAAAATATAACCAGGGAAGATATAGTAGAGCTAGAACAAAGGACGGGAATTATGGTTGCTAAGAAGGTAAAATATTTAGGAGCGTGGATCACAGCAAAAATTATAAACTTATACAAAGATAATTACGAGACTACTTGGAAGGGTGTCAAGAAAGATTTAGAAATCTGGGAGAGATTGAAACTTTCCTTCTTAGGAAGGATATCGGTTATTAAAATGAATGTCCTGCCCAGAAAGTTATTTTTGTTTCAAACTATACCAGTAATGAAAGGACTAAAACAGTGTAAAGATTGGCAAAGGATCTTAGCGAGATTCATTTGGCAGGGAAAAAGATCACGAATAAAAATGAAAATACTGGTAGATAAAAAAGAAAGAGGGGGTTTTTCTTTACCAGATTTGAGTTTATATTACGAAGCGGCTTGTTTAATGTGGGTGAAAGACTGGATAAAGCTAGAGAATACTGATATCTTGGATTTAGAGGGCTTTGATAAAAGGTACGGGTGGCACTCGTACCTGTGGTACAAAAAGGTGAAAGTTCATAGAGGCTTTCTAAATCATATAATTAGAGGACCATTATTTCAAGTATGGGAAAGAAATAAGAACCTGCTGGAAAAGAAAACCCCATGGTGGATCTCACCAATAGTAGTAGTAGTAGTAGTAGTAATAATAATAATAATAATAATAATAATAATAATAATAATTTATTTATACCCCGCCCATCTGGCTGGGCCTCCCCAGCCACTCTGGGCGGCTTCCATAGAAACCAAAAATACAGTAAAATATCACACGTTAAAAACTTCCCTGAACAGGGCTGCCTTAAGATATCTTCTAGATGTCTTAACTGTCAAAAAAACTAACATGGAAGGGAAAAAAGCTACCTATGAAGAACTTATCAATAAAACTGATCAGGGCATAAAACTCAAGCCCTATGAGGAGGTAAAGAATGTACTCACGGGGTGGCTGCAATACCATCAAGTGAATGATCTGTTAAAAGATTATAAAGAGAAACTGGGATTTGAAGATAAAAAATCTAAATTTAATGTGGAAGTCATAGAAGGTAAAAACAAAACATTATCTAGGATGTATGACCTCTTACTGGATTGATATACAAAAGACGAAGAGGTGAAGGAGGCCATGATAAAATGGGCCATAGATATTGGTTACAACACTGGCTTTGTAAAGTGGCAAGAATTGTGGAATGTAAATATGGAATTCACCGCGTGTACGGCACTAAGGGAGAACCTCTGGAAGATGATTTATAGGTGGTATCTCACACCAGTGAAATTGGCTAAGATTTACAAACTGAAGATTAAGAAATGCTGGAAATGTGGAGAGGGGGATGGTCAGTTCTATCATATGTGGTGGACATGCAGTAAAGTAAAAGGCTTTTGGGAACTGATTTACAACGGACTTAAAAAATAAATTAAATATACTTTCCCCAAAAAGCCTGAAGCTTTCCTGCTAGGAATAGTTGGCAAGGAAATCAAAAAAGAGGACAAAAATCTGTTTCTATATGCCACAACGGCCGCTAGAACTATGTTAGCCCAAAGCTGGAAAATGGAATTAATACCTACTATAAATGACTGGCAGATCAAGATGATAAATTATGCTGAACTAGCTAGAATAACAGGAAGACTAAGAGACCAGGATGACCAGAAGTTTCATGAAAATTGGAACAAATATCTGACGTATATAAGAGACAAGTATAGAACTTTGATGACTCTGGCAGGGTTAGAATAACTCTAACAGTGTTTGGCAAATACCCGGTATGTAAAGGAGATAAAACACGTAACTTCAGAAATTATCTGATACTTACCAATGAAGTGAAGGGAAGTCCGAGGCTCGGCGGAGCCCAAAATAACTGTGTACTATATATATGATTCTTGTAACAGCTATGTTATATGCAACTCATGTAATCTAGACTGTATATATGTATAATCAATGGAAAACTAATAAAAAATTTATAAGGGAAAAAAAACATGCTTTGGTTAGAAAATTATCTCCACACAGTCTTAAATCCTCAGCTTAAATCATTTAAACGGCATTTCTGACTTGTGACTTGTGGGGGGGGGGGATTCTTGGTTAATCACATAGAGAAAAGAAAGGAAAGTTTCCCCCCCCCCCCATCCAGTCCCGTTGCCGAACATACCAAGCCTTGGTGTGTCTTCTCATGATTTATTCCTGTTCCTCCGACCCGTCTTGTTTATCAGAGATCTCTTCAGTTAGCAGTCTTTACTCCCCATTCTTCCTTGAAATATGTGCATTAGCTTCCTCCTAATTGTTTCTTTTGAAGTTGCTGCAGCTAGAGGCGCGAATCAGAGACAGCGTCCAGGAGCGCCGAAATCCGGACAAGGGCTTTCTGCCTAGTGCCACCACCCACTCAAATTCGGGGATGGTATAGGGCACAGCAGGCAAGGGCAGTCATCCCCACACGCTTGGGGGGGGGCTGGGAGGCTGTTTACTCCCATCACAGCCTCTTAATTACCTCGTGTGGGTCGGAGAGATGTTATTGTCAGCCATCTTCCGATGCGCCCCTAGTGGCCCCTCTGTGGGGAGAGTATTCAAGGTGAGAGCGTGGAACTGGATCCAGCAATGGGGCAAGTTGATCCTGTGCTCCTCAGAGAGGAAGGAATAACAAGTAGGGAGAGCACCCAATTAACTCTAATTGCAAGAACGGTTGAACATATCTTCCAGCAAATTAGAGGTAATGCCTCTCAAATAACCCAATTATCCAAAGAGGTCCACAGTTTATCAGTTAATAACAAGCAGGCTTCAACAGAACACCATAGTACCAAAGGAAATTGGCGACAACAAGAGCAGACCCCTAAGCTCAACATAGAACATGCAGAGGCTCTTAAAACAAACTTTTCTTATTTAATCTTCCAACCAAAAGAGATCTGCATGACAATTTGTGGAAGGCCAGATCAAACTCCTAGCTGGAAAGGTGCCCAGCGTTCCAAACGACATTTATCAGACTTACTTGGCATTGGACTTACAGAGATCGACCTCGTTAGGACTGAACTCTTGAATACCACAAATCAAAGCCAAAAAAATATGTTAACTTTTTCCTCTACTAGACTGCCCTCACTGATTCACAAGCTGAAATTCAGATTGTCAAGCAGAGGAGTTTTTCCAACCCGGGTATTTCGCAATTCTATTGTTGCACCCTTGTGTAAGATGAGGACTGGTGCTTCAGAGGGGATCACAAAACCAAAGCCTGGATCCCCAATGGAAGTAATGACATAACAAAAAAACTTGACAGGTGGGGAGGAAACAGACATGCCTGAGTTGAACTCGCAGGATCATGCCCAACATCAAAATAACCAGGTGAGCCAAAAGCAACAGCCGATTCCTCTAGACAATCAGCTTCAGGAATCTGAGCACTCTGTAAATCCTTGGGAAGAGGATTTTCTCCGCTCCTTTAGGAATCTCCCTCAGGAAGAGCAACAAACAGTTATCAAGAGGCTTGATCTTATGAGCCAGACATTGAAAGAGATTAAAGAACTGGAGGCAGAGATTGATAATAGACCCAATGGCCACAACAGAATGATAACTATAGAACCACCAGAGTATTGGACAAAGATGAGATATTTAGAAGAAGAGGAGTCTGTTGGAATACTGCCAGGGAGACAAAGGCCATCATGACCCCACGTCGATTCCAGACGATCCATCGATCTCCCGTAGACACGCAGTATCATTCAATTAGCGACACGAGCTCCAGAAATAGCTTGCCACATTCCAGAGCTGATGCACGCTCTATCAGCAAAATTCGCACAGCGAAAGATGCACTCAGGAGAGCATATTTACAAGTTTATTCAGCATTGGTCAGAACAAAGAAAAAACATGACTGCCTGCTTCAGTGTCTCAGACACAGAGAGCGAAACGAAAGCAATAGACAAACAGAAACATCCTGTGAACAGGAAATTCGTAGGCTGTGACTCACAACAGCCTGTCCCCCTTTTTAAGGTGGAACGGAAATATCCTAACAGAGTCAGGAAATACACCCAAGGAATCCCCATTGGCAAGCAATTTGTAAAGAAAAGGCCCAGTGATTACAAATGTGAGTACTTTATGTACGATGACTGAAATAATCGAACATCTGGATTATTCCACTAGCATTAGCAATACTCTGTTGCCTCAAAAACTGGTAAACTCCGAGAGTACATTGGCCAACAACTGACTAAGAGCAAATCACTGTAAAACAATTAAACTTATCTCATGGAGTGTAACAGGGTGGATGAACAAGATCCAAGACAGTGATTTCTGTTCTTATCTACAAACACATGATATAATCTTTCTTCAAGAAACCTGGGCGAAAGTGGGCACTATGGTTGTATTACAGGGTTTTACAAGTTACACTCAACCAGCTCTTAAAACTGTAAAGTATGGAAGGCCTAGTGGGGGGCTGGCGGTGTTGGTGTCAACCTCTCTTAATGTATCAATTCAACAGTGTCCCTCGCTGACCACCCCTAATTTTTTAGTGTTGTCCCTTTCTGATAGTCTCCTGAGAAATACTTATTGCATCTGTGTGTACATACCTCCAGTAAAGTCTTGTGGGGAACTGAGATCATATTGGGATAAACTTGACCAACTACTGGAAAGTATAGACTCTCTGTCACCTAACCCTTGGCTTGTCTTGGGAGGTGACTTCAATGCCTGGATTGGCCTTGTTTCCCCACAAAATGCAATATTATCTGGTCTAAACTTGGAGGACGAACCTGAAATCTGTCAGACGGCAGCAATGGACACCACCTCTAATCGCGCTGGGAAATATCTTTGTGAACTTATAATAAAGCATAACCTTTTGTTATGCAATGGGCATGGTCAAGGGGATCAAGAGGGTTATTTTACTTTTATCTCCCCCAGTGGATTTACTAGCACCATAGATTATATCCTAACATCTAATAATGTGCCAGTTAACCGAGATACCTTCAGGATAATTCCCAGAGCTGAAAGTGACCACTTTCCACTTGAGTTATCTTTGACATCATTCTTTTCTCCTGCCTTTCCTAAATTATTGGATGAAACAGAATATCTGATACTTGGAAACAGAAGGTTAAAATGTAAAGCACAGGTTCAAGAAAAAATGATTCAGATCCTGGATTCCCATGAATTTGCTTTATTAAAGGGGGAAATGTTGTTAGAAACAGGAAACATAATTGGACTTTATGAGAACATAATCAACCGATGGCACCCACTGATGACCACAGCTAGCGTGATAAAAAACAAAAACTTTAAGAGACAGACTTGGTTTGATAAGGAATGTCAGAATAGCAAAAAATGCCTAGCTAGGGTACTTAGAAAATTGAAGTTAAAACAGGATAAGCACAATCTTGCTCTACAAGCTGAGGTAGCCCAGTTACGAAACAATTATAAATTATTACTTAAAAGCAAGAAACAAATATATTATGAACAACAGTGGAAAGAATTGGGAGTTGCAGCATTTCAAAAGGACTCACGGAAATTTTGGCATCTAGTTGCCCAAGGCACAAATGAGCTGGGCTACTCGTTAGAAGCATCTGTCCAAGGAAAGGATTGGGTGACATATTTTACAGAAATCTATGGCCCCTGTCCTGACCCACTCTCACAAGTTTACTATACTCAGTTATCAGAACTGCCAGAATGGCCAGACGTCACGCCCAATCAGATTAAGAGGCTAATCGCAAACCAACTAGCTAATAAAGCTCCAGGAGAAGACATGATCCCAATGGAGAGCTATAAGATAAGACCTGATTTCTGGTCACCCATTTTTGCAAAATTGTTTTCATACATTAACAGCTCAGGTTGCATACCTGAAGGGTGGAAGTTGAGTAAAATTGCCCCAATATATAAAAAGGGTGATAAGAAAAACCCTGCCAATTATAGACCCATTAGTTTGTTAGATGTAGCCTCCAAACTATATGCCAGGCTCCTTCTTGGGAGACTAGAAGAATGGGCAGATACAAATAAGGTGATATCTGAAGTTCAGGCAGGTTTCCAAAGAGGGAAATCCACATTGGACCAGTGCTTTGTGCTGGACTTTCTGCTATGTAAATACATCCATAATTTGAAGCAAAAATTATATGTTGCTTTTATCGATCTAAAGTCAGCTTTTGATACGGTCCCAAGGCACGCATTGTGGCAAAAATTGGAAAAGACAAATATAGACCTCCGTCTATTATTTCTCATCAAAACATTATATACTGACACATCAATACAAGTAAAGGTGGATCTGGCTGGCCATCTCACCTCTAGAATTAAGACCATTACTGGAGTTAAACAGGGATGCATTTTGGCACCTTTCCTGTTCAATTTTTATATTAATGACATGGTTAAAGAACTGGAGGGCCTACAGTTTGCCCCTGTCACAATTCTTGACCAAAAACTCTCAGTTTTAATGTATGCTGATGCATAGCTGTCAAGTGTCCCTTATTTGAAGGGACAGTCCCTTATTCCAGCGCCATGTCCCGCTGCTGTCCCTTATTGATGGATGTCCCTTAAATGTCCCTTAAATGTCCCTTAAATGATGTCCCTTAAATTTCAAAGGAAGCAGCTCCTCTCCCTCCCTCCCTGCCAGCCAGGGAGGAGGGAGGCTCCAACTGTGTTGCCTGGCTGTGTTGCTCACCCAATAAGAAGTCTAAGAATGACTGGGGGGCGTGGAGCTTGCTTGCCTTGTGTGTGGCTAGTTAATGCAAGCTGAGGAGGTTTTTGAATGCTGGACGCCATTTTGTTGCATGTGCTGCTGCAAACTTTGCAGTGCAAAGCCAGGCCGCGGAGCCATCTTAAGTTGAGGCTGCATAGGCCTTGTGGTGCATGTGATTCAGATTCTATTCAGTTGAACCTCTGGTTACAAAGTTGGTTGGACAGTGTTCTCGAAGCTACCAGCATGAGTTTGACCAGACTGCAGGAGGACAGGAAGACTGGAGTGCCTGGAACAGGTGAGGCCGCAGGTCCCTTATTTTGGCTGCTGGTCCCTTATTTTCAAGGCTGCTGGTCCCTTATTTTCAAATCTGTAAGTTGACAGCTATGTGCTGATGACCTAGTACTTGTATCTAGAACCCAGGTGGGCCTGAGACGGCTGCTTGCAAAATTAAGTTCTTATTGCACGAGGAATGCTTTATCTATAAACTATGATAAGACGCAGGTTATTGTATTTGGGAAGTGTTCTAAAAAGCATGTTTAGCACCTGGATGAACACATCATAAATCAAGTAAATACGTTTAAATATCTGCGATTGATTTATTCAGAAATGGCATCTTGGAATACACAGCTATCCAATATTAAATTGCAAGCCTTTAAATCAGCAAAAGCCATTCTGAAATTCTCTGCCTGTAAAGGTGGAAATCTGGTCAGCCCAGCTCTATCTGTGTATAAAGCAAAAACAATGGCCCAGATTTTATATGGTGCAGAGGTTTGGGGTACCTCAAAGGTCTCCGGTCTGGAACCCCCACAGAATTATTTTTTAAGAGTTCTTTTAGGTTTACCCAAAGACGTGCAATCTGCCATGGTCAGGTTGGAAACTCACATGTTGAGCATAGAGAGCCAAATAGATAAAAGAATTCTCTGTTACTGGTTTAGAGTTCAACAGATGGACAACACTAGGCTACCAAAAAAATGCCTGATTGAGCTCTCAAATGGATTACCCCTTAAAAACTGGGTACATCATGCTGCCCAACTGATGGGCAAATATGACCTCTCAGTGACTGAGATTAAAGAACTTCCCTTATATTCCCAGAAAAATATCTTTAAATGAACCATAAGGGCAGTGGCAACTAAAAACGATCTAAACTCTATGTGCACATCTACATGCGCCCCATTGTATTTTAAACTTAGAGAGGCCAATGAACAAATATCTTATTTTAATGAATTGACCTTTGCACAACTTCAAAAAGCTTTTACAGAGCTACGACTAAATACAATAAGCTCTGCTTATAGAGATGGGAGACACAGAGGCATACCAAAAAACGAACGTGTTTGCATTAGGGGATGATCTGAAGTAGAGGACCTTATGCATTATATCTTGCACTGTCCGTTATATAATGATGCAAAGAAAAGATTTTTGGTACCTATAATGACAGGGTCCCCTGGCCAGAACCCCCTTGACATGATTTTATATCTCCTTGCAGACATAGATAAGTATGTGACCTGGCGGGTAGCACTTTTTGCAACTGCTGCTAGGAAAATTAGAGCAAATTATATAGCCAAGGTAACCATTACCATTAAGGTGATGAATTTATTTGATCCCATCTATCTACCTCAGGCTATGCTCTATCTTTGTCACCACACTCTGAGTATAAATTGCACACTGTATTAATTGATATTGTTTTTAACATTAGTGACCATGTGATGATTTTAGCTTATGAATTTTATTGTTTAATGTTTTTATTTGTACATTGGGGTATTTTTATAGCTTTGTTTAGAGTACGTAATGTTTTAATAATATAAATGTTGTAAATGTTGTAAGTCTTTTTTATCAATTCAGTATATTTTCTTTTAATTGTCAAATAATTCTGTGTACATTGCGGCAGCCTTTGGCTATGTGCAATAAAACTGACTGAGACCTGGTTTCCTGGAACAAATGACCGTGGCGCGTTGGCACAGCCTGGGGGTTCGGTCATGGCAAAATCCAGGTGCAGCCGGTTGAGCGGGGACCTGAGGCGGTGGCCCATAAGCAGTTCGGCAGGACTCCGCCCTGTGGCCACATGAGGGGTGATGTGTTGCACGAACAAGTATTTGGCGACCCGCTCGTGCCAGTCTCCCCGGTCCAGGCGCCCCAGTGCCTCTTTTGCCGAGCGCACCATTCTCTCCGCTTGCCCGTTGCTGGATGGATGAAATGGTGCCGTTAGGGAATGGCGGATGCCCAGTCCCAAAAGGTACCGCTCAAAAGTGCCTGACGTGAACTGCGGTCCATTGTCAGAGACAAGGACATCAGGACACCCATGTGTCGCAAAAAGGCCTCGCAGCACCCGGATGACGGCCTTGGTAGTGGTGGAGGACATCAGGGCCACCCGCAGCCATTTGGAATAGGCTTCCACCACTACCATAAAGGTCCGGCCGTGAAAGGGGCCGGCCAGATCGATGTGCACCCTCGACCAGGGTGTCTTTGGCGTCTCCCAGGTGTGTTCCTTAGCTACCGGTGGCGCAGGCCTCGATTCTTGGCATGCTTGACAGGCAGAAACCCAGGCAGTGATGGCATCGTCCATGTTAGGCCACCAGACGTAACACCGAGCCAACGCCTTCATTTTGATGATTCTCGGGTGGCCAACGTGCAGAGACTCCAAGACGCGTTGACGGAGTCTTTGGGGAATCACGATGCAGTCTCCCCACAGCAAACAGCCGCAATGAGCCGAGAGTTCATGTTGTCTGGTTGCGAACAGCTGGAACTCCGGTGCAAATGGCCCTTGTGGCCACCCCCTCCACACCCAGTTGAGCACACGGCTGATGGTGCGATCCTGGGCAGATGCGGAGGCCACAGTGGCAGCCGATACAGGCGCTGCCGGAAGATCCTCAATTAGGAGGAGCGATGAAGCAGGAGCCGGGTCTTCCACAAAAGCTGGAAGAGGGCAACGGCTGAGGGAGTTGGCATGGCCCAGTGATTTCCCCGGGCGATGGACGAGCCGGTAGTGGTAGACAGCCAGAAAAACAGTCCATCACAGCATGCGTTGAAGGCCGCCGTCTCCCGATGACCCCAGGACCAAGGCGTCTTTGTGCTGAGGAGTTGGTGAAGAGGCTCAGCCACCGTGGCTTTGTGGGGCAGGAACATGTTATAAAAGTTCAGCAGCCCCAGGAACGCTTGCAACTCCATCTTGTTCTTTGGGATGGGGACCTGCTGGATAGCGCGGATCTTGGATGTGGTCGGGTGAAGGCCGGAGGCGTCAATAAGATAGCCCGGGAACTCCACCTGTGGAATGGCGATCTGGCACTTCTCCCTCTTTACCTTGAGCCCAGCCTCCTGGAACCTGGTCAGCACAGCACGGAGGCGCTCGAACAGCTGCTGGTGTGAGTCTGCGGACACCAAGACGTCATCAAAATATGGTACCACGCCCGGAAGCCCTTGCAGGAGCTGCTCCATAAGACTTTGGAAAATGCCAGGAGCCACACTCACACCGAACTGCAAACGGCGGCAACGGAATGCCCCTCGGTGGGTGATGATCGTCTGGGCTTCAGCAGTGGCATCATTGACGGGCAGTTGTTGATAGGCTTGGGTAAGGTCCAGCTTCAAATCAATCAAATTTTATTAAACGGTCACAGACCAGATTAACTCGTACAGCTAGTCAGCGAAGCATAACACCGGAAAAAACAAAGGACAATTTCAATACAGATTAGGCCATGACAGCAATTTAAAATTAGACAGCATAAATAAAATTAAGTATTTGCCTTCGCCTGCATATTGACATTGGGAAGCTCTTGTTTCCTACGCCTAATAGCGGCTACACAGAATTTGGCAACATTGATCGTAATTTCAGGAACCTTATCTTCTACCAAGGCTCTCATACGTTGGAGTTCTGGTTCATTTTTAAGCTTTTGTAGAACTGGGGCAATAAAGGTCAGGCGTAGATCCTCGTAGTAACTACAGTGCAGCAATACATGCAGACTTGTTTCCACTTCCGATGAGCCACATGGGCAAACACGTGACTCATATGGTTTGCCCTCATATCTGCCTAGCAGCAGGGCAGAGGGCAGAACGTTGAATCTGGCCAGGGTAAAGGAGTGTCTGTACTTAGGTATTTGTAAATCAGCCAGATAATTTGTGGGTGAAAACCCTCTCCCAAAGTCTCTAATTGTGGCATGTTTATCCATTTTGCCCATATGACATTGCAACTCTATGTCCCTAATGAGTTGAAGCACTTGACTTTTGGCTCTCTCATATCCTGCCGCTATCAAGATCTGCGGGGAGAATCCCAAGCTTCTTATCTTTTCAAACAGGGAAGCTTTCCAGGTAGAATGAAAGGTTTCTAAGAGTGTTAAAGGAGCCAAACCGGCCGGGGGGAAAATAAGTTTTAACCAATAGTGTATCTTTAGAATCCACAACCACGCGTTAACGGGTGGTTGTCCAACTTCTAAGCGGACAGCTATATTAGATACACAGGGGGGGATCCCCAATAGACACCGATAGAATTTTGTTTGAAATGCCTCCATAGGCGCAAAATTTTTAAAACTGCAAACCTGGGATCCATAAGTGAGTTGTGGGAGTATTTTTGCAGCAAAAACCTGGGAGGCTGCCGGAACGTATTTACCCCCTTTCCCGTGAAAAAATCTTGTAAGGGCTTTATTGGCCCTTCCTGCGTTGGCAATGGCGTTTTTCATCTGTTGGTGCCACGAGACCCTTTCCTGAAAAGTTATTCCCAGGTATTTGAAATTTGCTACCTGGTCAATAGGTTGACCATTTATTCTCCATTTGTGTTTCCTTCTTTTTTTTGAAAACACCATAATTTTAGATTTGCTGTAATTTATTGATAGTTGTTCCTCTTGACAATAATCAGCAAGTGCTCTCAAAAGCTTCCTCAAGCCAACGCAGGAAAAGGAGAGTAGGACTGCGTCGTCCGCATACAGAAGCACCGGGAGGGGCAAACCTGCCAGTTTGGGAGGGAGGGCATTTTCTTTCACCATATTTACTGCTAGAGAGTTGATGTAGAAATTAAATAGCGTTGGCGCGAGGACACATCCTTGTTTAACCCCATAGTGCGTTTGAATTTCTTTAGTTAGATGGCCTGACCGATCGCATCTTACCCTCACCCTGGTGTTTTCGTATAGACCACGAATAAGGCGTAATAAGCGTTTATCTATGTTTGTAGCGCCAAGCTTTTCCCAGAGTCTATCCCTTGGTATTAGATCAAAAGCCGATTTAAAATCGACAAAAGCTGCATATAAAGACCCCCCTTTTCTAGAGTATTTATCTGCCAGGTGTTGAAGGATAAGGGCCTGGTCTATAGTTGAACGCTTTGCTCTAAAGCCAGCTTGAGCTTCTGATAGAATATGCTCTCTTTCCATCCACTACACTAATTTATCACATAAATGAGCAGCGTACAGTTTACTAATAATACTTAATAGACTGATTGGTCTATAGTTAGCTGGCTCAGTTCTGTTTCCTTTCTTGAATATTGGAATGATGATGGCTAAACCCCAGTCCTCGGGGATAATAGCCACTTGATTTATACTAGTGAACAAGGCGGCTAGCACAGGGGCCCACCATTCAACATTTGCCTTAAGAATTTCTGGTGGGATATTATCAGCACCCGGGGCTTTCCCTGATTTAAGAGATTGAATAAGGCCAGTAATTTCTTCTGTGGTCACAGGGGGCCATTCCTTGCCAAATTCACTTGAAGCAGGAAGCAGAGCTGGGACCAGTTGATTTGATGAATATAATGAGAGGACGTAGGCCTCCCATGCTCCAGCGGGTACAGAGTATTCGATTTCAATTGGGGAGTCTCTCCAGCTTTTTGCAATTGTTTTCCAAAACGTGGCAGAATCTTTCCTTCAGGAGGCCTCCACTAGGCACTGCCATTCCTCCCTTTGTGCCTGGAGCTTTTTCTCCAGCTTAGCAAAGACCTTACCCTCACCCAAGAAATGCAGCAGGTGTTGAACAACAGGAACCGGGTAAGCGTGCTGCTGAAGTGCCTTGTTGATCGTGCACTTGTAGTCGGTGCAGATTCTCACGGACCCGTCTGGCTTGACAGGCATGACGATGGAGGTTTCCCACTTAGCGTGGTCAACCGGCTCCAAAACTCCTTGGGCGATCAGCTTGTCCAGTTGTTCAGCCACCTTAGCCTTGAGAGCAAAGGTTCAGGCGTGGCTTTAGCTTGATGGGGCAACTTGTGGATCAAGGCTAAAGGAGATGGGCGTACCTGTATATTGCCCTAAAGTGCCGTCAAATGCCTCGGCCAAGTCTTTGACCAGACCCTCAGTCTCTGCGTTAGAGATGCAGTTGATGCCGGTGACTTCCAGGCCGAGGGCATCAAACCAGTCTAGCCCTAGGAGGCTTGGCCGCTGACCTTCGATCACCACCAGTCGGAGCAGGCCCAAAAAATCCTTGAAGGTGATCCGGAACTGGCCAACGCCTACCACGGGAATGTCATTTCCCTGGTAGTCTCTCAGGTGTATGCGGTGAGAGTCGAGTTGCCTTTTGGACACTCTAGGTACCAGTCTTTTGATGGTGCTCCAAGACACGATGGGCAGGGCAGACCCGGTGTCAATCTCCATGTCACATGGAGCTCCTTCAATGAGCACCGTGACGTTCAGCTTGCGTCGCGTAGGCGAGTCGGTTTGGCCAATCGTGGTTCCAGATGAGCAGCGGCAGTTGGTGAGAGCGAAACAGCTTTCCTTGGCAGACTGGAGTGAAGACTTGGACTTCTGAGTCGGTGGGGGGGGGTGCCAGACGGAGCCGATCGGCAGACCTTAGTGATGTGGCCCCTTCTGGAACACTTCCAACAGATGGCATCTCTGAATCGACACTTGGCATGGGAATGGTTGCCTCTGCAGCAGGCACATTTTGATTGGCCCTTGGACTTCTTTTGGAACTTCCTGCACTCCCGCTTTGTCTGGTGCACGTTATCGTCTTCACTGGAGGATGCCTCGTCACTGCTGGCCTCTTCATGATGCACTGGAACTGGCTTCCTAGCAAGACGCGGGCTGCTGGCCTTGTGGATCTCCTGGGCGGAGCATTCGGCAGCTTCCGAGGCCACGGCCTCCTCAATGGCTTTCTGCAGCGTGAGGTCAGGCTTGGCGAGGAGACGCCGTTGCAGACGGATGTCCCGGACCCCGCATACGTTTCCATCCATCAGGGCATCGTCTAAGTCTCAGAACTCGCAATGCATTGCAGCCTGTCGGAGGGCAGTGGTGTAGTTGTTGATTGACTCCCCCTCTGCCTGGTTCTGGTGGTAGAATGCATGGCGGGCAGCAATCTTGGACGGCTTTGGTGCATAGCGGTTGCGGAGCTTCTCTTGAATCGTGTCCCATGGTGTTGCCTGGACTGCTTCAGGCGCAACCAATGCTTGAGCCGTCTCAAACACCTCAGGCCCACAGAGGCTGAGGAATAGGCCCCGCTTCCACTCCTTTGATACTTCTGTCAGCTCCTTGGCTTGGAGGTAGCAGTCGAACCGAGCGAGGTAGGAGTCCCATGATTCAGAGGTTGGCGCAAACGGCGGTAGAGGCACAAGTGAAGCCATGATTCCGATACCGGTGAGAAGGGCGATGGATGGAACACCGTGCTCTAGCCAGAACAGTCAGCTCTGAATGGGTTCTGTTCAGTGATTTCGCTCAGTGATTCAGCTCAGTGATTCAGCTCAGTTCAGAGGGTGGCCGCATCTGGCTGTGCTCTGATGTCCATCGATCCCATCCTCGTCACCAGTGTTAAGTTGTGGGTGAACATATCAGACGACACAGCGATTCTTCAAACAGCTCTTGTTTATTCCGAGGCCAGAACAGAACTGAACTGAAGAGCTCAGTCAGCCTGCTTATATAGAGCTCCAGAACAACGTAACTGTAGCAACTTTCTAAAACTATCCAATCACTGAATGTCACTTTCGATCCTTCATTTGCATATCTACAGTATCCCCCTGCTGGCCCAGGGTGAGAACCTCAGTATATAATAATCTCTCTTTCAGAACAGTGGCTATGCATTCAAAAAGGAAAAAGAGCTTGGCTTAGCATTCCCTGCACCCACTGGTCCCGGCATTGTGCTTCCGATGCTGTTCTAAATAGATGCTGTGACACTTCTACCAAATTTCAGTTGTGGCAACTGGAGGCACCTCGTCTTCATAATCCTGCTGATCAGCTCAGACTGAATGCTTTACAGTCAGGCACAAGGAGAAATCCATCTTGCGAGCTCCACTGTCTCTAAGTATGCAATGGCTGAACATCAGCATAATTGTTTTTGAATGTAGACGCTTACTAATTGGAACATTATACTATTATTCAGTGAAAAGAGAGTGAATTAATGTTACCTCTGTGCATCACCCTGCGGGAGTGCATGTGTTGAACTGCACTGCACAACTGCACAAAATATTTCCAAACTGTCCTTTCTAGGATTAGCCGCTTCTGCTTTTTAAAATACTGTGAAGGGAAAACAAACAAAAAGATGAACAAGACAGCACTGAATCTCAATCTCTCTCTCTCTCCCTCCTTCAGTCATGGCTAATGTGTTCATCAGCTGCCACCTTACTGTTGTCCTCAAACCATCAGGCAAAGTAGTTCGGCCTCTGCTTCCCATTTAACTCCTTGCCTATGTATAGAAACTTCAATGCAATTCACTAATTAACAGCATTATGAAAAATATGCTTAAATAGGTTTGACATTTTTGAATGGACACCAATTATAATCAGCATTAATCTCATTAATTACCTTGCAGAACATATTTAATGCCTCAAAACAACAAATGTCTGGAGTGTTTTGCCTTAAGAAACAAAAGGATTTGTTAGGGGTGTGTTGCTTTTTGTTTTGTTTTGTTTTTTTTTATACCCAGCATCTTGAAGGTGTTCATCAGAAGCATCATTATAAAAGCATTCTCCCTTTAGTAAACAAGCTACTGAATGCTCCTCTAATATCAGATATGGCAGCACTTTTGCAGCAGTTTGCACATGGATAAAATGCCCCAGAAAGTTGGGATGCCCAAAAACAGACAAGATGCCAGATTACATAAGCTGCTAGTCCTGTATTGCAGGGGGTCAGACTAGATGACCTTTGGGATACCTTCTAACTCTAGAATTTTGTGATTCCATACTTGTTGCATACTACTGATTGAAACAAATAGACTGCAGTAACTAAGGCTGTGAGTGTTCATAAAATGCTGCCTTACTTTTTTTCAAATACTTTTTATTGCTTTTTTGTAACAACAACAAATAAAACAAATACTCTTACATTCAAAAATTTATATGTCTTCTTATTTACCCTGCGTCTTATTGCGCCCAGACTTCCTTCCATCCCTTCAATGGTTTTCATGTCTCAAATCTTTTCTTACCGTTTCTTATTTACACTCCATCCACATCAGAAGATTTACATTAATCCTGCTACAGTTTTAAAATTCTTACAATTACTCCGTATATATTCAACAAATTTACTTCAATCCTTTTTGAACTTTGCTTCTTTTTGGTTCCGAATCTTTTAAGCCAATTTCACCAATTCTATGTATTCAAACATTTTTGTCTGATACTCCATTAAAGTTGGGATTTCTTGGGATTTCCATTTCTGAGCCACTAAGATTCTAGCGGCGGTTGTTGCGTACATGAATAGTTTGTAATCTTCCTTTTTTAATTCATCCCATTATCCCTAGCAAAAATGCTTCTGGTTTCTTTGGGAAAGTGTATTTAAATAGTTTTTTCATTTCGTTATATATCATGTCCCAATATTTTTTCATTTTTTCACACGTCCACCACATGTGAAAAAATTCACTGTCTTTTGTTTTACATTTCCAACACATTTTATTACTTACTCTATACATTTTTGCTAGTTAAACCGGGGTGATATACCAGCGGTACATCATTTTCATTAGATTTTCTTTTAGAGTGGAGCATGCCGTGAACCTCAAACCTTCTGTCCATGATTTTACCCAATCATCATAATCAATATTATAACCAAAATCAACTGCCCATTTTATCATAACTTCCTTTGTCAGTTTGTCTTTTGTATTCCATTCTGACAAATATTCATACATTTTTGATAGAAGTTTTGTTGTACCCTTTATAATTTCAATTTGATATCTTATTTTTTTTCCACTAAAACCTAATTTCTTATCCTCTTTGAGTATTTTGTTTACTTGGTTGTATTGTAACCATCCCGTGAAGGCGTTCACTATGCAATTATAGGGTTTTAACTTCCGTCCTTTATCAGTCTTCATTAATATTTCTTCATAGGTTGCTCTCCTCCCTTCCATATTCAATTTTTTCACTGTTAGCACTTCTGCCGGGATAACCACCATGGCGTATGTCTCTCTAATAGGTTCTTGTTTCTATCCCATACCTCGTATAGGGCACCCCTAATAATGTGTGTGATGGGACGATGAGCTGCTTGTGCGTAAAATGCAAGTCCCTCAGAGTTTGATCAGGTTTTCAAACCTCTGCCTGTGACGGAGCCCCTCCAGCATGGCTGCGTCAATCACTAGTAGTATCCGAAAGTGGCTGCTTTCGGAATCGTTTCCAACATAAAAGCTCTTTAACGGAAACACGTCGTCTGGCCTCTCGGCGTGACAGTTTCCGGCGAGGTGTGGGTGTCCCTATAGGAGGTCCTGAGACCTCCCCACTGTTTTCGCTGGAAGCGTCTCTGAGCCATCCCTCCGACTCACTTTCCCTTGGAGTTCTTGCTCGCCCTCTACTGGTTCCCTCTTCCGCTGCTACTCCTCTCTCAACCTCAGTGAGCCTTTGCGCCCCCGGCGCTTTAGATGGCAGTTCCCTGACATCCACCTCCCCTCCAGGGCCCCCTTCACCCCCTCCCGTCTCCTCCCCTACTGGCGGTGAGGAGGTAAAACCCCTGAAAGAACCTCCTTCGTCTTCCGACGTCGCGAACACTTCCCTCCACTTGTTGCTGTTCCTACTCTCTCGGTAATCTTCGTCATCGGAGTCCACTCCCTCTTCCAACTCCGACTCCGCGAACCCTTCCATTTCCTCTTCCTCATCGGTGGTGCCGAAATACTCCCTCCTAAACCTTGCTATCGGCTGAGGTTTCCTCGGGAACCTTTGGTGGAACGTTTCTGTTAAAACCTCGTCATTGACTTCCTCTGCATTCACCCAGGTGTTTTCTGACTCCGGTTCCCCTTCCCACGCCACCAAATACTCCACCTGATTTCCCTTCCACCTGGAATCGAGGATTTCCGCTACATGGTTGCGGCGTTCCCTCTCTTCCAAGGCTGGTCCCCTGACGTACTCCCCTTCACGTCCCCCCCTGTATGGTGACAGTAACGACCTGTGGAACACTGGGTGCAATTTCATGTGGTTGGGTAATCGGAGTTTGAAAGCTACCGGGTTGACCTGCTGAATGACCTCAAAGGGTCCCAATCTTCTGGGCCTCAATTTCTTACAACCCCCTTTGAACGGCAACCCTTGGGTTGACAACCACACTTGATCCCCCACCCTTATGGTTTCACCTTCCCTTCTGTTCTTGTCTGCCTGCTTCTTATATTGTGCCTTAGCCCTTTCTAAGTTGAGCTGGAGCTGATGATGGATCGCTTCCATCTCTTCTACAAAATGTTCAGCCGCTGGGACGCTCCATCTCTCCCCTCCTTCCCCTGGAAATGCCCTGGGGTGACACCCGTAATTAGCCAAAAAGGGACTCATCCCTGTGGACACATTCTCCGCATTATTGTAGGCAAATTCTGCCAACGCCAACTTTTCGACCCAATCGTTCTCTCTGTCATTGACATAACACCTCAGATATTGTTGAAGAATGCCATTTGCTCTTTCCGCCTGCCCGTTGGTTTCAGGGTGCCGGGCAGTTGAAAAATTGACTTCCACGTGCAGCAAGCTCATGAGCTTCCTCCAGAACCTGGAAGTAAATTGTTTGCCGCGATCTGAGATCACCCTCAAGGGAGCCCCGTGCAACCTAAAGATGTGTTCTACAAACAACTTCGCTGTTTCTTCCGCTGTGACTGCATGTGAGCATGCTACAAAGTGGCACATCTTAGTTAACAGGTCTACTACTACCATGATGGCTGTTTTCCCCTTGGACTTTGGCAGATCCGTCATAAAATCTATTGATATCGCTTCCCAAGGCCGTTCTGGTGTGGGTAATGGTTCTAATAACCCTGCCGGCGCCCTTCTTTCCCCTTTGGCTCGCTGACATTGGTCACACCCTCTTACATACTCCCTTACATCTTCCCTCACCTTAGGCCACCAAAATTCCCTGGTAACCAACCACATGGTCTTGTGTTGTCCAAAATGTCCCGCCGTGGGGCTATCATGCAACTGCTTGAGTACTCTCCCCCTCAATTCACCTTCGGGTATATACAGTGCCCCTTTGTAATACAATGCCCCATTTCTTTCCTCAAAACCTCCGGGGCTCTCGCCCTCCCCCCTGAGACCTCTGAGCTTATCCTGGGCATATTCATCATTTTCCGTTTCCTCTACCAGTTCTCGTTGCCCCACCAGCGCCGCCCCACACACCCAGCGGTCCTCAGGGATGACATGTCTCTCTTCGATCACCCCCTCCCCTTCCCAATACTCTGGTTTGCGTGAGAGCGCGTCCGCCCTGACGTTTTCTGGGCCTGGCACATAACAAATTTCAAAGTTGAATTTGGAGAATTCCTGTGCCCATCTCACTTGTCGTTGGTTGAGCACTCGAGCTGTTCTCCAATACTCTAAATTCTTGTGGTCGGTGCACACTTGCACCTTGTGTTGTGCCCCAATTAATAAATGTCTCCACCTCCGGAATGCTTCGTGAATGGCAAGTAGTTCCCTGTCATACACCGTGTAATTCCTCTCGGATTTATTCAGCTTCCGCGAGAAGAAGGCACACGGTCTCCACTCCGACGCACTCCTCCCCGGTTGAAGAAGGACCGCCCCTACCGCCCGGTCGGATGCATCGGTTTCCACTCTCATGGGTTTTCGTAAATCCACATGCAGAAGTTGTTCTTCCGAGGCGAAAGCCCTTTTCAGTTCTTCAAAGGCTCGATCCGCCTCTACCGTCCAAACAAATTTCTTCTTGCTGCTGAGGCAGTCGGTGATGGGCGCCGTCAAGTGGGCAAAGTTCTTGATGAACTTCCGATAAAAGTTCCCAAACCCCAAGAATCTTTGCACGTCCTTCTTGGTCTTCGGTGTCTTCCATTCCAGTACCGCTTGGACCTTGCCTGGATCCATGGCCAATCCCTTGTCTGACAAGCGGTACCCCAGGAATTCCACCTCCTTGGTATGAAACTGGCACTTCTCCAGTTTCACCCACAGCTGGTTGGCTTGCAGCCTGCCCAACACTTCTCGAACGTCCCTCACATGCTGTTCCTCATCTTCCGAATACACCAACACGTCGTCTAAAAAGGCCACACAATTCTTGTAGAGCAAAGGTCCCAGAACGTGGTTTATAAAAGCTTGAAAACACGCGGAGCCCCCTTGTAGACCGAAGGGCATAACGAGGTATTCAAAGGCTCCCAAAGGGGTAAACATGGTGGTCTTCCATTCATCTCCCTTCCTTATGCGTATCAGATTGTACGCCCCCCGCAGGTCCAGCTTTGTAAAAATCTTTCCCTTCCTTACTCTGGTCAAAATGTCATCAATTCGGGGCATAGGGAAAGCCAGGGGCTCCGACACTGCATTGAGGGCCCTAAAGTCACACACCAGTCTCGGTTTGTCTGTGTTCTTTTTGTCCACAAAAAACACTGGGCTGCCCCCCACCGCTCGGGACTCTCTGATGAAACCTCGCTTCAGGTTTTTGTCAATGAACTCCCTCAGCTCCTGCATCTCCCTGTCTGACATGGCGTACAGCTTGCCTACTGGGAGTTGGGCCCCAGGGAGTAGGTTGATTTGACAGTCAAAGGGTCTATGCGGTGGCAGTTTGTCTGCTTCCCTTTCGCTGAATACGTTGCTCAGATCTGCGTATTGCGGGGGCACCTTCCCTTTGTCCATTACTTCCATCCCGGCTAGGGTGACTCTGTCTCCTCCCGAAACCTTCCCCTCCTTGCAGTGTTCTAGGCAATGCGCTGACCCAAAGGAGACCACCCTCTGATGCCAGCCCACTAGCGGATCGTGTAGCGCCAGCCAGCTCATCCCCAAAATGATGGGCGCTCCTCCCAGGATGGCCACATTAAACGCTATCTGTTCGGTGTGCCTTGCCACCCTCATTATCATCGGGACAGTCTGTTGGCTAACTTCTCCCCCCAACAGCTCTCTGCCGTCAATCGTAGTCACCTGCAAGGGGTTACTTAAAGGGATGGTCTGTATCTGGTGCTCAGCTGCAAACTCCTTACTCATGAAATTACAGGAGCTGCCTGAATCCAAAAGCGCCTTGATCTTTAGTGGGTGTCCGTTTGGCAGTTCTAGTAACACCTCTATCACTAAAGCGGGTCTGGGAGGTTCCGGCATGGGCACTTTCACTGCTCTTTGGCCTGGCTGCTGTGCCCCGACGGTGGCAGCCAGGCGTTGGCTTTTACTTGCTCCTTGCCTTCCTCTTCCTTTCCCCCAACAGCTCCTGCCATCCCTTGCCATTCCTTTCTTTGTGGGCAGACTCTGGCAAAGTGCCCTGGCTGTTGGCAGAGATAACATCTCTTGGCGCTCCTTCCCTCCTTCTTCCGCCCTTCACTGGGATTTGAAACTGCGCGCGCCCGCGCTGTTCCAACTTCCATCGGCTCTGCCGGCGGGAAAGGTGGCTCTGGAATGTCTGGAATGCGGAACTCCCTCCAACGGTCTCCTTTCCCTTCCCGCTTTTCCAAAGCCCTCGCCTCCTGGCGCGCTCCTATGCACAGCGCAGATTTGGTTAACTGATCCATAGACTCCGCCCTGGGCCCCCGGGAAAGCTCATCTTTGACGGTTGAAGAAAGCCCCTCTTCGAAAAGCATTTGGATGGGCTCCGCCGATAGGTCCCACCCCAATTTATGAATCAGCATAGTAAACTCAGTCCAGTACTCACGGACAGATCTGCTTCCTTGCTGGCAAGCCATTAACTGCCTTCGCACCACCCCCTGCTCAATATCGCTGGAAAACATCAGGTCCATGGCACGAAAAAACTTCCTCGTGTCCTTTAGGATCTCATTATTCGCTGCCATCAGGGGTCTAACCCAATCCTTCGCCCCGGATTCGAGATGGCCAATCACAAAAGCCACTCGCGATTCCTCGTCGGGGAAGTCATCAAACTGCAAGTTTAGAGCGTATTGCATCTCTGTTCTAAAGGCATGATAGTTCCTGGGATCCCCCCCGAATTTCTGCACCAATCCTGGCACCTTTCTGGCGAGCGGGGTGGTTTTCTCCTTTCCCTTTTCTGCATCCTGAGCCCTCCTCTCCTCAAGCCTCGCCGTTTGCAGCGCCAACTGGATCTCCAACGCCCTGTACCTTTCTTCCAGGCTTGGACCCCCTCCAGCTGCTCCTGCTCCTCCGGTTCCGGCTGGGTTGCTCATGATGCTTCTCCCTGCACAAGCTGGCTTTCGGTGACTTTCGGATTGCTGTGATGGGACGATGAGCTGCTTGTGCGTAAAATGCAAGTCCCTCAGAGTTTGATCAGGTTTTCAAACCTCTGCCTGTGACGGAGCCCCTCCAGCATGGCTGCGTCAATCACTAGTAGTATCCGAAAGTGGCTGCTTTCGGAATCGTTTCCAACATAAAAGCTCTTTAACGGAAACACGTCGTCTGGCCTCTCGGCGTGACAGTTTCCGGCGAGGTGTGGGTGTCCCTATAGGAGGTCCTGAGACCTCCCCACTGTTTTCGCTGGAAGCGTCTCTGAGCCATCCCTCCGACTCACTTTCCCTTGGAGTTCTTGCTCGCCCTCTACTGGTTCCCTCTTCCGCTGCTACTCCTCTCTCAACCTCAGTGAGCCTTTGCGCCCCCGGCGCTTTAGATGGCAGTTCCCTGACAATGTGGTTTACAAATCCTTTATGTATCTTTACCTTGTTATACCACAAATAGGAGTGCCACCCATATCTATTGTTATGCCCTTCTAGATCCAGCAAATCTGTATTTTTCAATACTATCCATTCTTTCACCCAACACAGACAGGAGGCTTCATAATAAAGTTTTAAATTTGGTACAGAGAATCCTCCTCCCTCTTTCTTGTCAGTTAGTAGTTGAAATTTTATCCTGGGCCTCTTCCCTTGCCATATGAACCTTGATAATACTTTTTGCCAGTCCCAAAATTGTGATAAACTTTTAATAATTAGAATCGTTTGAAATAAGAATAACATATTTGGTAATATGTTCATTTTGATCGCCACCATTCTGCCACTCCAGGATAATTTTAGACTATTCCAAATATCTAAATCTCTTTTTATTTCCTCTCCATATCGGTACATAGTTGTCATTAAACAAATTAATATTTTTAATCGTTAACCAGATTCCCAAATACTTCACTTTCTTCACCACTTTGATTCCGCACTTTTGTTCCAACAGTTCTTTCTCCTTTCTATCCATATTTTTAACCACCAATTTTGTCTTTGTTTTGTTTAATTTAAATCCTGATAATCTGCCGAATCCTTCCATTTCCTCCATTGCTTTCATAACACTTATTTGTGGTTCCTCTAAGGTTAGTACTAAATCATCGGCATAAGCCTTTAGTTTGAATTCTTTTACTCCAATTTTTATACCCCTTATTTCTGATGTCTTTCTCAGCGAGTTTGTTAAGACCTCCAATACTATTATGAACAGTAATGGGGATAAAGGGCATCCCTGTCTTGTGCCCTTGGTTATATCAAATGACTCTGTTAAGACATTATTTACAATTAATTTAGCTCTCTGTTTGGAATAGATTGCATCTATACCTTTCATGAAGGCTCCCTCTACTCCCATTAATCCCATACTTTTCTTCAAAAATTGCCATGACACATTATCAAAAGCTTTCTCTGCGTCAATAAACATTAATGCCGCTGGTTTGTCATTTCTAACCTCTAAGTATTCTATTACATTTACAATGTGTCTTACATTATCTTTTAGCTGATGTTCGGGTAAGAACCCCACTTGATCTTTGTGAATTACCTCCTTTAGAATTTGCTTTAATTTATTTGCTAGTATGTCTGAAAATAACTTATAATAAGATATTGGTCTGTAGTTCTTAACATTTAAAGGGTCAGCCTCCTGTTTTGGGATTAGTGTTATGTATGCCTCTTTCCAAGTATTCAGGATATTTCCTCCTTGTAAGATATTGTCAGGGAACTGCCATCGGTGCCAGAGGCGGAGGGAAGGCTCCGGAGGGATGCCGGAGAGGGTCCCAGTAGGGAGAGAGGCAGCCCATCTGCTGGGGAAGGAAATCAGCGTAACACCAGTGGAGAAGGGGGGCAGATGGGGGAATCGGAGAGGAGGCTCCAGGACTCCTCGCCGGAGACCAGCGGGGAGAGCACGGGTACTCCGCTGCTCACACCCTCCCTGCGCAGAAGACTTCCGCGCAGGGAGGGTAGGAGGAGACTTGGCGTCAAAGAACTTCTTTGCTGGAAGAAGTTCAAGAAACGCCCACTGACGGATTCTGCCAGCGATTGAGACAACCACGAAGTGAAAGGCTGTCCAGACAGAATGGGTTCGACCAGGCAACCTAGCCAGGAGTGGCGGCAACTTACGCACGAGCAACCCCTATAACTGTTATTCTAAAGCAGCAATGCTGCAGCAAGCAAAGGCTAAAGCAGCCAAGTCTGCTGCTTGTGGCTGGAAAGCCAAACAGGAAGTGTGTGACTGTTGCCATGGACACAAAGGGGCAGTCCATTCTGTACTGAGCACCGGATGTTAGCTCAGAGTGTGTCATATGACCTGTACAGGATGTACATGGGTTGAGTTTGGAGTTTTCTCTCTGTTTGTTGAAGAGAGCAGACATCTTTTACTGTATGACTGCTAAAGACAGAATAAAAGCATGTAGTTACATTTCTGTCTGAGTCTGATTCCCCTCCCTGGGGATATGAAGGGAACAGGGAGGAGGAGAAGCAGTTGGTGTGTTTTTCTCACAGCCTGGGGAAAATCGCCAGAACGGACCTCGTGTGTTTTCCTGCCGGGCGTCGCCGGAGGGAGGTCTAAGGAATTCAGCCGGTGCCTGGATAGATAGGCACATACCTCTGACCGGGCCTGAATTCTAACATTACAGCAATGTTAGAATTGCTGGGCCTGAATTCTAACATTACAGCAATCCGCCAGTCACCGACGTTGCTTGTGCACAGCCCCAGAGAGGCAGCACGATGAGCCAAACCAGGGCAGCCGGAGAGACGGAGCAAGCAGCTGGAGTGCAAAGTCTGGTAGAGAGGAACCGAGACTTGGAACAGCATGTAGCTCTCCTGACGGCGCGGCTGGACGAAAGACGGACTCAGGATGCACAGGTCAGACCCACCCCCATCGCAAGGAAGGTACCGGGGCTGGTACACAAGTTTGGGGGGAAACCCCAGGACTACAATGTGTTCCGAACGGAAATAGAGTACGCTTTGGAACTGCAGCACAATGACTTTGCTGATGACAGGGAGAGGGTAGCCTACATTGTGGGGCATCTGGAGGATGGGGCACGCGAATGGATCAGGCCCCTAATGGCGACGCAAAATGATGCCTTGAAGGACCTTAAGAAATTCTTCCAGGCAATGAACGCGATGTATTCCAGTGAAGTGGAGCAAAGTGTGACTCCGCGAGAACTGATGGGGTGTGTGATGGCCTGGGATTCTGATTCTGAGAGTGAACCGGAGGAATCCCAGCTGGCACAGGAGTCCCCGCCTCCAGGGCCGGCTGAACTGGGGCAGGGCCTTGATTCTGAGGAGCCTGCACCTGGGCCGGATCCTCAGGAGCAGGCACCAGGTGAATCCATTCTGGCCCCAGAGGTGGTTGAGGACTCAGTGCCTGCAGGTGAGTCTCCCCCTGGGCCCAGTAACCCTTCAGCCTCTCCTGAACTGCAGAGCGTTAGGGCAGAGAGGCGAAGGGAACTGGTTTCTCCCAGGAGGAGTGCTCGCCTTAAGGCCAGGGGAGGCGGGGCTCCTGGGGGCCGGGACCGCCCCTGGCCTCAGAGAAGATAAAGGCCAGTCAGCCCGGTTCCAGGTTGCGGGAGCAACGTCATCATTGAAGAGCTGTTTCGGCCAGCATCCAGTCCTGTTCCTCCAGTGTTCCTGTTCCCCGCCCGGCTTCCTGCTTCTGATCTTCGAGTGTTCCTGTCCCCGCCCGGCTCCCTGCTTCGGACCTCGCCTCGCACCTTGTGGACTAATTCCAGGCTAGTGACTCAGGACTGAACTTTGACTACGGTAACAGTAACCTTCCCCCCGGGACCAGCACAGGGTGCAAGCAGGGGAGCCAATCAGTTAGAGACTACTGGTCGCGCTTTGCGATGTTGATCCACCGGCTCGGGTGGGATCTGGACTCTGAACCAATTCAAATGTTGTTTGAGGAGGGGTTGTCACCAACTGTGAAGGACGAGCTGTCCCGCGCACCCCGCCCACAGTCGATGGATCAGCTGACCAAGGCTGTGCTTGAGATTGGATTATGGCAGGAAGCGTGGGCTCAGGAGAAACGCGAAGTGAGAGGGGAACGTTGCCATGACTACCGCATTCCTGAAATACCGAGACAGCTTTCCCAGGCGGCTGAGCCAATGGAAATAGATGGCGCGCGAGAGAGAGAGGTTTCAAACTCCAGTGAAGGTCGCAAGAGGGAGGGAAAGGATTGGAAAACCACCAAGAAGTGTTTCCTCTGCCAACGGCCAGGACATTTTGCCAGGGTCTGCCCTCAAAGAAAGGCCTGGCAAGGGATGGTGGGAGCTGCTGGCTGTGAGGAGAAGGGGGAGGAAGGGCAGACGCAGGGAAACGACTGGCTGCCAACCAGCGGGGGCAGCAGCCAGGCCAGCAACCAATAGAAGTACCCCAGCCTGACACTCCCAGGGCAGCTATAGCCATAGAAGTGGTGCTAGAACTCCCGAATGGGCACCCAGTCAAGGTGAAGGGGCTGCTGGATTCAGGCAGCTCCTGCAATTTCTTCAGCAGGGACTTCGCTCTGGAGCACCAACTCCACCTGCTGCCCCTGGATTTTCCCTTGCAAGTAACCACCATCGATGGCAGGGAACTTCTGGGTGGGGAAGTGACACACCAGACCCCACCAATGAGAATGAGGGTTTCCAGGCACACGGAGACCATTGCTTTTCACGTAGCCACACTGGCAAGACCCCCAATAATACTGGGGATGAGCTGGCTGGCACTGCATGATCCAGTAGTGTCATGGCATCAGCGGTCAGTCACCTTTGGGTCAGCTTACTGCTTGGAACACTGTCTGGCGGGGGGGGGGATAACCCAAGAATGACAGTGGCCAGGGTGGCTGGGCTGGCTGTGGAGCCAAAAGGGTAGGTGCCACCACAATATGCTGACCTGAAGGAAGTCTTCAACGAGAAGGAGGCGGATAGACTACCCCCCCCATAGGCCCTTTGACTGCCAAATCAACTTACTCCCAGGGGCTCAGCTGCCGGTGGGTAAGCTGTATGCCATGTCTGACCGGGAGATGCAGGAGTTGCGGCAATTTATTGACAAGAACCTGAAGAGAGGGCTCATAAGAGAATCAAAGGCGTGGGGGGCAGTCCGGTGTTCTTTGTGGACAAAAAGGATACTAATCAGCCCAGGCTCGTCGCGGACTACCGGGGCGTCAACCTGGTGTCAGAACCCGTGACCCTCCCAATGCCCAGGATTGTCGACATTTTAACACGGGTGAGGCAGGAGGAAGTTTTTACCAAGCTGGACCTCAGGGGAGCGTACAATTTGTTTAGGATGATGGAGGGGGACGAATGGAAAACCACCATGTTCACCCCCCTGGGGGCCTTTGAGTACTTAGTTATGCCATTTGGATTACAGTCGGGCTCCGCCTGCTTTCAAGCATTCATGCACCACGTGTTGGGGTCCTTGCTGCACAAGAACTGTGTAGCCTTTTTGGACGACATCTTAATCTATTCGGAGAATGAGAAGCAACATGTCAGAGACGTCAGGGAAGTGCTAAAGAGACTGCAGAAGCACCAGTTGTGCGTCAAGCTGGAAAAATGCCAATTTCACGCCAGAGAGGTCGAGTTTCTGGGGTACAAATTGTCAGACAAGGGCCTAGCTATGGACCCAAGCAAGGTGCAGGCGGTGCTGGAATGGAACGCCCCCAAAACCCGGAAGGACGTGCAGAGGTTCCTAGGGTTCAGCAACTTCTACAGGAAGTTCATCAAGAACTTCGCCCACTTGACAGCGCCCATCACAGATTGTCTCAGTAGCAAAAAGAAGTTCGCCTGGACAGAAAGTGCCCAGCAATCCTTTGAAAGACTGAAGAAGGTGTTTGCTTCGGAAGAGCAGCTCCTGCACGTGGATCTGGAGAAGCCCATGAGGCTGGAGACCAACGCGTCAGACCAAGCCATTGGGGCGGTACTTTTGCAGCCAGGGGCCCAGCAGGGCTGGAGGCCGTGTGCCTTTTTCTCAAGGAAGCTGAGCAAGTTGGAGCAAAACTACACGGTGTATGACTGTGAACTGCTTGCAATCTATGCAGCGTTTAGCGGATGGAGACATCTGTTAATAGGGGCGCAGCACAAGATCCAGGTTTGTACGGATCACAAGAACTTGGAATACTGGAGGACTGCGCGAGTACTCAACCAGAGACAGATTCGATGGGCACAGGAGTTCTCCAAGTTTTCCTTTGAGATCCGATACGTGCCGGGAGAGGAAAATGTAAGAGCAGATGCTCTCTCCCGGAAGCCAGAGTACATGGAAGGAGAAGGACCGCCGGAAGTCAGACACGTGTTCCCCGAGAACCGATGGGTGTGTGGGGGAGCGTTGGTTGGGAAACGAGAACTGGCCGGGCTTACTAGAAACGACGAGTTCGCTCAAACTAAAATCAGGGAACTCCGGGACGGAAGGGAAAATCATGGAGGGTTTGAGGAAAAGGAAGGGCTACTGTACTATAAGGGGGCGATGTACGTACCGGGTGAGACCTTGAGGGGGAAGGTACTCAAACAACTCCACGACAACCCAACAGCGGGGCACTTTGGACAGCACAAAACCATGCTGCTTGTCACCAGGCAGTTCTGGTGGCCAAGGCAGTTCTGGTGGCCACTCAGCAGGAACATCTCAGATCGCGGGGAACCCGTTTGTACTCACTCAGCAGGAACTTTCACTTCCTTCTTTGTTCTTGTGGCTTTGATCTCTGCGCCATTTTCTCACCGCTGCCGGGACGGACTCCCTTTTTACATCCCTCAGCATCCAAATTTTCTTTACTTGTATTCCAGTTTTCTCAGGATAAATATATCCTGTAGACGTTTTAAATTCTTTTCTTATTCCTTTGGATGTTTGCTGCTTTCATCTGAAGCTTGAGACAGCACAGCAGGGAGCTGGTAGGTGCCTTCCCTTTCATGTCTGCCACTCTATCCCATCCTTGGGTCTTAAATAAAAAACCCAGAGAGCAGGAGAGCATGCTTTAACGCCGCTGGGTGCCCCTGTCCCTCAAGGAAACACCCTTGAGGTCCTCATAGTCCTTGCGGAGCCTCTAAAAGCTCCCCCAGCTGTTCGGAATCCCCAGAGGGGTTTTTCCGCACTTCTTTGGTGGCTGCAACTAAACAGGAAGTCCATAAAATGCTGCATTACAATGCTGTGGCTCAGGACCGCAATACCTCTAGGATGACCTCTCCCCATATGAACCTACCTGGATGTTATCATAAAGCACCAATGCTGCAGCAAGCAAAGGCTCTAGCAGCTCAGGCAGCTGCTTGTGGCTGGAAAGCCAGACAGGATGTTTGTGACTGTTGCCATGGGAACAAAGGGGCAGTCCATTCTGTACTGAGCACCGGATGTTAGCTCAGTGTGTGTGTCATATGACCCGTACTGGAAGTACATGGGTGGAGTCTATTCTAACTGCTATGGAGTGCAGACATGTTTTCTCTGTACTGATATGAAAGACAGGAATAAAAGATGTAAATAGATTTCTGTCTGCTTCTTTCCCCTCCCTGGGGGACACCAAAGGGGAGAGAGATGAACGGTGTGTTCTTCTCACACATCTGAGAAGAATCACCGAGACCTAGCTGCTTATCAGCAGTGTAGCAGCGGGGAGGTCGCCAAGGAATATCTGCCGGTGCCTACGGCTGAGAAGGGCACATTCCTCTGACCGAGTGGCAGAATTCCAACAGTGGCAGCAGAGGATGGTCCCGATCCATCGACCTCTGCAATAAAAGAGTGGCAGAGCTGCTGTTTTCATCTGCTCCATGGAAGCCTGAAGTGAACAGCTGATCTTCTGCAGCCAGAAGCTGACCAGAAGAAGCTGACAGCCAAGCCTCAGGAGCCCAAGGTATGAGATTTTCGGGCTTAAAAGAGTGAACGCAGATTGAGATATTCTCTGGTTCACGGGGAGCAGAGTTTGGGAAAAACAGCTCCAACTGCATTCCAGACATTCTTGTGGTTTGCTGTCCAAGGGAATGAATGCACTGTTGCTAAGCGACGCCCTTCAGTGAAGGCCGTGCCTCAGAGAGGAGAAGTGAAAGTCCCAATGGAATGTTTTGACTACAGTATCTCATGAACTGTTGGAAAGAAACATTCCAAAGCAGCCAGTGTCAGAGCTGCCAGGTGCACAAGAGTGTAAACAAACAAGCTTTTGGATTTTAGAGGCTTGTGTTTGAGAATTAATGCAAGGACTCAAAATGGATGCAAAGAAGGGAGGTTTGCCATCTCCACCCCTCTTGACCAATGATAATTATGCATCCTGGTCCATTAAGATGAAGGCCCTGTTGCAGAATCAGAGACTGTTTGCAGTGATTGAGAACCCCATCCCTGCAGCACCAACACGTGCTTGGGAGTCACAGGATGTGAAGGCCAGAACGGCTATAATTCTGAATGTGTCAGACTCGCAGCTTATCCATATACAGGATTTAGAGCACGCGAAAGATGTTTGGGACATGCTGAGAAGAACACATCAGAGAGATGCAGGTTCTTCAGCGTTGCTGTATTTTGAGAAGCTGACCAATCTGAGGCTAGCGCCTGATGGAGATGTTCAAGCGCACCTGACGGAAATGAAATATCTGCGTCAACAGATGGTGGAACGCAATTTCCGTTTGCAGGAGGAAGTGTTTTGCTTCATGGTGATAAACAGCCTGAATCGGACTTACAAATCCGTTGCCAGTCAGCTTGGTTCGCTACCGGCGGCTCAGTTAACTTCGGAGAGGGTCTATGCAGTTGTGCTTAATGAACATGACAGACTTGCTGCCCTGGAGGTCAAGGACAGGGGGAGACAAGAACGGAGTTCTGACAACCCCACTGCTGTTGCTACTGGAGAAAATGCTGTGGCGTTAAACGTTGTCCGATGTAACAATTGTGGCCAGACTGGGCATCTTCAGCGGTACTGTAAGAAGCCGCGTCAGCACAGAGGAGCCAAGGCGAGCTCCACAAAGTCTGAGGCGTCAGACAAAGGTCATACCATCCCAAAGGCAAAGACTGCAAAGGCTTTGATGTCGCTAAAAGCCACACCAGAAACGGGGAATTTCTTTGTCATAGACACGGGAGCCACGGTTCACATGACAGGACGCAGAGATCTATTTTCGACGTTTAAGAAGCAAAGCTTCGCTGTGCAACAAGCCAACGGTCAGAAGCTGGAAGCCACCGGAATTGGAACTGTGTATCTTGAAAGTCTGAACTTGACTATAAACAATGTTTATTTGGTTCCAGAATTGAAGTTCAATCTGCTCAGTGCTTCGCAGATTGCTAAGAAGGGACTAAAACTGTCCTATGATGATGAGAACTGCGAGATCTACAAAGATGGAGAGTTATATCTTTCTGCCAAAGAGAAAGATGGACTGTATTTGTTGACTTTTGATCAAAGTGATTACATGGAATGTAATTCTTGTGATTCTAACATGATCTCTTTTGCAGGTCTGACCAAGGAGAACACCAAGAAGGTGACCTCGAGGGTCGACAGAGCATTTCAGCGGGTGTATGCTGATGTGATTGGTCCTCTAGCACCATCTAGAGGCAATGCAAAATATTACCTTGTGTGTGTGGATTCTTTCACAAATTATGTCTGGATTTATCTTTTGCAGAAACCAAAAGAAGCCTTAGAAAGGCTTAAAGAGTTTTGTGACAAGGTTAAAAATATGCATGATGCTAATATTGCTTGTCTTTGTACAGATGACATGCCACTATTTCTTTCACAGGATTTCCAGAGGTTCCTGAAGAAGAAAGGGATAAGACACAAAATTGCTAGCTCTGAAGAAGCTTGGAAAAGATGTGTTTGTGTTAGGGTGAACAAAGAATTGCAAAAGGGAATGCATGCACAATTGCTAAGTTCACATCTGCCAAATGAGTACTGGGCGGAATCACTGATGTCATTCACTTACACGTGGTTGAGAAAGGTTTCAAAAGAGTTGGGAAGTTCTCCTTTTGAGAAACTGTTCCATAGAAAACCTTCAGTTGCCCATTTCAAGGTTTTTGGGTCTCAAGTGAGAACAGAAGCTCCAGGTGGGGTAAAGAATGCCAGAGGCATTTTTGTGGGTTATGAAAAGGGTCTCTACAGAGTAATTTTGACTGAATCTGGTCAGGTGATTCTCACAAAATTTCTAGAGAGTGCTCCTGAACAGGAGAGAGTGATTGTTCACACATTTCCCACTGGAGATGATTCTGATGATGATGATGATGATGAGTTTGATCTTATTGAGTTCAGTAGTACTGATGATGACAGAGATAGCTCAGACAGCTCAGTTATAACAGTCATTGAGAGGAAATCTCAAATAATGACTAGACCCTCAGAAGAGGAGGATGAACCACTGATTAAGCTTAGTACTGGTTCTCCAGAGAGTTCAGAGGTTGAACCAGAAAGCAGAGAAGAGCAGCAACTCTTACATAGGTCTGAGAGAGCAACGAAGGGTGTACCACCAAAGAGGTATTCACAGGAGTTTGCTAACCTAGCTATTGCATGTGTTGCTGTTGTAAATAACAAAGGACAAATTGAAGCTGTGTCTGAGTCAGAGACAAAGGCACAACAGAGAGTTGTTAACCAAGGTAATGCAGAAGCACTCATTCCTTGGAAGTCACACAACCAGAGAGGTACATTGGTAAAACCAGTGGCGGGTAGTTCCAAGGGTGGAACTGAAACAACAGGGGAGTGTTATAAGTATAACAACTGTTTGTTTTCTTCTCTGGATGACGCTTTGCTCGCAGCACGCATTGATACTTTAGGGGGAGTATGTTATCATAAAGCACCAATGCTGCAAGCAAGCAAAGGCTCTAGCAGCTCAGGCAGCTGCTTGTGGCTGGAAAGCCAGACAGGATGTTTGTGACTGTTGCCATGGGAACAAAGGGGCAGTCCATTCTGTACTGAGCACCGGATGTTAGCTCAGTGTGTGTGTCATATGACCCGTACTGGAAGTACATGGGTGGAGTCTATTCTAACTGCTATGGAGTGCAGACATGTTTTCTCTGTACTGATATGAAAGACAGGAATAAAAGATGTAAATAGATTTCTGTCTGCTTCTTTCCCCTCCCTGGGGGACACCAAAGGGGAGAGAGATGAACAGTGTGTTCTTCTCACACATCTGAGAAGAATCGCCGAGACCTAGCTGCTTATCAGCAGTGTAGCAGTGGGGAGGTCGCCAAGGAATATCTGCCGGTGCCTACGGCTGAGAAGGGCACATTCCTCTGACCGAGTGGCAGAATTCCTGTGGTCATCATCTGAGGCCCTTCTTCATGTCCCCCTCAATGAGGGCTCCAGAGGATGGCAACATGAGAACAGACCTTTTCAGCGGAGGCTTCCCATTTGCAGAATGCTCTCCCCAAGGAGGCTTGCCTGGCGTCTTGTCTTCTCTGCTTATTTTTAGGCACCAGGCAACTCACCTTTCCAGCTGAGTTACTGAAGACACCATGTCGACACAGACAAACAATTTTATGCTGCGTGTGAACTCTGCTATTAGCTGAAAACTGAGAAGAGTGGAAGCGTGTGGGTGCCATTGAAGTTTGTCGGAGTGGCAATAAATCAAATTTATTGCAGGGCCGTTGCAGCAGACTCAGTGGGTCAAAGGATTTACGACCCACGAACTTTAACAGGTTATGGGCGGCAGTAATGCGCTAATGGCTGAGTGTCCTGAGGTGATTGATGGCCAGGACTGGAGGTCTGTGTCTCTGCTGCAGTCGGCAGCTTGAAAGTTCAGCTGGAGCCCTGTTTTTATGCCATGATTGGAGGCACAGAACAGTAGAGACTCACTGGTGAAGCAAGCCATTTTTCTGGAGCTGGGAGCTGAGAGCTGGGAGCTGGAGATAGTGGCAGCCGTGTGAGTAACAAAAGCCCCGGGGGGGGGGGGATGGCAGAGGTGCAGGAAAATTTTATGGCAGCTTTCCCAAAGCTGACGGGAAAGAACTGGGCGGACTGGTCCAAGAAAATGCAGGTTTTGTTAACTGCTAAAGGCCTTTGGACTTGCACACAGAACCCACCTATGCAGGCCCAGGATGGGGCCGCAGCTGGGGTTGTAGCTGCTGCAGCCGAGGAACTGAGGAGGGACCAGAGAGCTGTTGCTCACTTGGTCATGGCCATAGATGAAGCCCAGATGGTTCACACTGACCACGCCACCTACGCTCATGAGGTCTGGGGGGCCCTGTAACGCGTGCATCAGCAGGACACGGCTGGGGCCCGGATTCACGTCACCAGACAGCTATTTGATTTACAGTTGCAACCCGGAGGCTGCGTCAAAGAGCACATTTCACAGATGCTGGCGTTGTTCAACCGTTTGAGGCAACTACAGATTCCCTTCCCTGAACAGCAAAATGTCTACATATTGCTGAGTTCTTTAGACTCTAGCTATCAGACTCTTTCTCTCACATTGGAAGCTATTCCAGCTCAGGAGCTTAACCTTGAATATGTGTTGGGTCGACTGCAAGATGAGCAGGATCAAAGGCTGAGAGAAAGGCCCACCTCTAGGGTGTTGCTATTTATGGACCTTAAGGTCCTCTGCGGGGCATAGCGGGAGAGGTCCCATAGGTACGAGGATAGATGATGAAGTTATTCTTGCAGAAGAGCAAGCAGAATTTAGGCAAGGCAGATCCTATTGGCAAAACCTATTTGGTGTTTCACAACTTTCTGACTAGTTGCAGGACCTTAGCCAGACCTAGCAGAGTACACACAGAATCCATGGAAGCAATTGGCAACTTGGCTGCAGACAGGATAGACAAAGCAGGAACCAGGAACTTGTAGTTAGGTGTTTATTATATAAAGTGGACTGTTTACAGGAACAGAACACGGATCTTTTGCTAGCTCTCTCTGACACGACTCACAACTCCTACACTCACTGACACACTGAACCACTGAACACCGAACTCTGCTGAACTTCGAACTAACACATTCCAGTTAGTAGGCCATTAATTATCACTCCCTTGAGAGAGCTTGACCAATCAGGGAGCTGTCTCCATGCCTCTGTTATCACCAGGCAGACTTACTCCTTCAGATTGCCTTCTGGCTGTCTGCCAAACCTTAATTGACTCTGTGTGAGTAGCTGCACATGCACAGTTTCCCAACAGATCCACCCTAGATCACTGCTTTATCCTAGCACATCTCAGAGACAAGTATGCTATGTAACCACATGGTGTGCTTTACGCAGTCTTCATCAATTTGAAAGCTGCATTTGACTCAATTTCATGAGTAAGACTCCAGAATAAGCTGAACTCCTCAAGTATGGTCGGCGGTTTGAATCCCCGCGGCGGGGTGAGCTCCCATCTTTCGGTCCCAGCTCCTGCCCACCTAGCAGTTCGAAAGCACACTTAAGTGCAAGTAGATAAATAGGTACCGCTTTATAGCGGGAAGGTAAACGGTGTTTCCGTGTGCTCCGCTGGTGCTGGCTCGCCAGAGCAGTTTCATCACGCTGGCCACGTGACCCGGAAGTGTCTCCGGACGGGGCTGGCCCCCGGCCTCTTAAGTGAGATGGGCGCACAACCCTAGAGTCGGACACAACTGGCCCGTACGGGCAGGGGTACCTTTACCTTTACCTTACCACATTCCCCCAGCCCACCCCCGCAGACATGACTTTTTATAGGACTAATTCCCAATGACTAAGGTTTCCTCGATTAATGTAGTAAGCATAGAAATTTAATGCAACATTTAAAACTGGTTATTCTTTAATGGAATCGTGGAATACTGTAGAGTTGGAAGGGAGGGACCAAAAGGGTCATCTAGTCCAGCCCCCTGCAATGCAGGAATACTTTGCCCAAGGTGAGGCTTGAACCCACAACCCTGAGGTTAAGAATCTCATGCTCTACCAACTGAGCTATCTGAAGTTCTTCTCCGCTGTCTCCAAATAAGAAACAATATGTTGTAACACAATAATTAAAGCAGCCCTTGCTGCTGCTTCTTTTGTAAATGACAATCTTTTTCTAAGTACAATGCATAGAAAATGTAAATACAGGTCTGGTGCGTGAAGAGGTGGAATCCAGGGACACAGAATGAAGAGCCTTCCAGGGATAACATTCCCAGAAGGAGAGTTGGCTACAAGGCAAGCTTACAGACCAAAATAGATTCATGTACACCTCTCTGAACCACCCACACGCCCAAATACCCCAGACATGAACCACAGGCTTACTACTTCACTGAGATGAGGTCTTCACCTTTTCTGACTAATATGTTTAGATTGTATCAGAATGGCTCTGTCTATTGTAATGGTTGTTGTTTAGTCGTTTAGTCGTGTCCGACTCTTTGTGACCCCATGGACCAGAGCACGCCAGGCACTTTTGTCTTCCACTGCCTCCCGCAGTTTGGTCAAACTCGTGTTAGTAGCTTCGAGAACACTGTCCAGCCATCCCGTCCTCTGTCATCCCCTTCACCTTGTGCCCTCAATCTTTCCCAACATCAGGGTCTTTTCCAGGGAGTCTTCTCTTCTCATGAGGTGGCCAAAGTATTGGAGCCTCAGCTTCAGGATCTGTCCTTCCAGTGAGCACCCAGGGCTGATTTCCTTAAGAATGGATTGGTTTGATCTTCTTGCAGTCCATGGGACTCTCAAGAGTCTCCTCCAGCACCATAATTCAAAAGCATCCATTCTTCGGCGATGCCTCCATTTCTTCCCCTTCTATTTGCCAGGAGGTGATGGGACCAGTGGCCATGATCTTGGTTTTTTTGATGTTGAGCTTTTTTTGATCTTCGTTTTTTTGATGTGGAGCTTCAAACCATATTTTGAGCTCTCCTCTTTCACCCTCATTAAAAGGTTCTTTATTTCCTCCTCACTTTCTGCCATCAAGGTTGTGTCATCTGCATATCGGAGGTTGTTGATATTTCTTCCGGCAATCTTAATTCCGGTTTGGGATTACAGCTAAATAAATAAATAGGCACTGAATGATTCTGTGGAGGCAACATATGAAACTGTCTTGGTTGGTTGGTTGATCCCGGGGTAGCCAAAGTGGTTGCCTCCAGATATTGGACTCTCACTCCTATCGGTCCCAGTGGTTAGAGAGTTGTAATCCAGTAACTTCTGGACTGGTACCTCGGGTTACAGCTGCTTCAGCCTACAGCCGCTTCAGGTTACAGACACCACTAACCCAGAAATAGTACCTTGGGTTAAGAACTTTGATTCAGGATGAGAACAGAAATCGTGTGGCGGCAGCGGGGGGCCCCATTAGCTAAAGTGGTTCTCAGGTTAAGAACAGTTTCAGGTTAAGAACGGACCTCCAGAACAAATTAAATTCTTAACCTGAGGTACCACTGTATACTCTAGCTTGCAGCTCTCCCTGGTCTAATGCACAAGTCTTTCCAGAGTCTCCTTCTAGTGATCCCTTTTGCATAGTGGTACCATAGAGTTGACCTGAAACCCTGCTTGCAGAATGCTTTACCATTTGTCTATGGCCCCTCCCAGAAACAATGCCACAAGCCACTCTTACAAGCATATAGCACTATAGCTCACCTTTATAGGTATCTATCTTCCGTGCACAGGTCAGCCTGATATAGGTGGCTCTGAAATACTTTTGCTGGGAGAGGTTTGGTCTAGTGAAAGAGCTCTGCTTCAGTTGCCTTCTGATTTAGTTGTAATAAATGAAAATCTGCCCTTCTTCCCTTATGGGGGACACAAGAGCCCTTATAGAGTCCTTTGCAGGGTCTCCATCAGTCAGAGAAAATAACCGGTTGACACTCCCATAACTAAACAGTACAAAAATGAACCAGAAGGACAAAAATGTGAGAATGCAACAGTATTTCATTATTTGTTAGGTTCTCTGTTATATTTAAGTTGCTGGACAAGACCCGACATAACTTTGGCAGTGCACATGTTAAGCCAAAGAAGTGCAGACCCAGCTCAAAGAGACTGGGTAGCACTTAAAAGAATCCTAAGGTACCTGAAAGGCACAAAAGATTACAAACTAGTGCTGAATACAGGATATGATCAGCAAGTGTATGCATATGCTGATGCCAGCTGGGGAGACAGAGAAAATGGAAAATCTATCACTGGCTATGCCATATATATTAGAAATGCCCTGGTTCTTTTTTTAAAAATATTTTTATTGGCTTTTAACATACAAAATTATAAAACATACCACACAATTTATCACAAATACATTCTTATTGGACTTCCATCAGCACTTCTGACAGTCCTCCGTTTTAATCACTTCTTACGCATTTCCTAACTTAATATCTTAACATCTCTTAACATATCATCTCTCCTCCATTTTTACAATATTTCTAATATTATTCCTTACAGAACTTCTTGCAAACCTACAAACGTCGTCTGGTCATCACAAATACTTTTCAAATAGTCTGTACATTTACTCCACTCTTCGGTAAATTTCTTCCAGTCCCACCAGTTTCGGATCCTTCCGGTTAGTTTGTGAAGTTCCGACTTCTGGGTTGGTGCCTCCGGTAATGGCGGAATTCCTCTGATCGGGAGGAATCTGCCCCGTGGGAATTTGGGTCTGGCCTCCACGGCGAAGGTGGAGACCCGCAAAAAATCACAGGTGGGAGAAGCCTGTGAGGGTGGGATTCGACGGGCACCTTTTGCGCCTCCCCTACTCACGGGGAAACCCGGTTTCGGGGGTCCGGAGCGACGTGGGGTGAGCGGCGCGGTGCTTCGAATCGTTTGCTTCTTCCACGGAGCGAAGCCGCATAGCTGTTGCCGGAGAGTGCTGACTTTTTCCTGTGGACAATTCGATTTCAAGTAATTACCTGTGAGTAAAGCAGAAGCGGGAGAATTGGATTTTTAAACGTTTAATTTGGCATCGTAACGGGGAGGTTCAATACAGGAAGTCCGCCTTCCCCTTTTGTAAATAGACTGAAGCAATGAGGCTGCAAGCTGAAGTCTTGGGAAGCCTATTGTAAAAGACTAAATTTCCATTGGTAAAGAATATTAAACCCCCCCTTGGAGGCAGGAGAAGGGGGGGAAGCTGTGGACTGAGTATGCCTGCAGGAGAGAGCGAAGAGAGCTAAAATACCGCCGCTCTGAACCTGGAAACGGGCTGCTAGTAAGACTGACGTTTTTGGAATGTTCATTGACAGCGTTTAGAATGTTCATTGACAACTAGCTAAATAAGAGAAATACATTGTTTCTACTGTCTCCGGCTGTTCTTAAAAAGGAGTAAAAGTAACTGAAAATTGAAACTAACTTTGGATTGTTTGAAACTGTGTTTAAAAGAGGACATTACTGATTAATATAAATAGAAACTGTTTCCCCCTAGTGGAAGCCTTTGAAACTGGTTGCTTTACAAGAGCTGGGCTAGGGGAATTTCCAGCTGCAAGATAAAGAACTGTGAGACTCTGATCTTGAATCTTTTAAGTGTTATGACAAATGGAAAGGGAAAAAAAACCAGTCAACTACTGAAAAAAAATTAAGGTCTGGGAGGACTTGGCAGGAATCCAGGAGAGGCTCAACATCAGGCCCCTCTGCCTCTTCTGCAGCTGCTGCTGCACCACTACACTCAAAATCAAGAGGAATGTCGACAGAGGAGGCCTTAGTGGTTGCATTAAATAAGATAAATGATTCACTGGAACAGCTTAACAAGAAAGTGGATGCTGCAACTACTAAAATCGACTTAAATACAGAAAGTATAAATAATCTGGGACAAAAGGTGAATACCAATACAGAAACTATCCAGAAATTGATACAGGAATCTACTTTGATACGGCAGACTGCGGAGGAAGCTAGGGAGAAAGCCGTTGCTGCTGAATGTAAAGTAACACAACTGGAGAGAGAGAGAGAGTCCCAGCCCTACAGAGGCAACTTGATGATCATAAGTTGGCGCTTGCTATGATTGAACTTAAAGAAAAACAGACAAATTTGAGGATCAGAGCCCTACCTGAATTGGAGAAGGAAAGCCTGATAGACTTCCTCACACAGGAAATTGCTAACTTTTGGGATCTGGACTTGGGTCAAGAAGAGTTTAGAATTGTGAGGGCCTTCAGACTTGGAAGAGGAGGGAAAAAAGAGAAGAATAGAATAAGATACTGCTTGATTACCCTTCAAACTAAAGAAGAGAGAGATAGAATATTGGGTTGGCACTACCAGAAGAACCTAGAAGTACAAGAGTCAAGAGTGGAAATCTTTAAAGACGTCCCAAAATATCTTTTGGATCTTAGGCCAGACTACGGAGATTTGTTGTTGTTTTTTAAATAATATTTATTAAAGTTTTAAAGGTTACAAAAAGAAAAAAGAGAAAACACCAAATTAAACAAAAACAAAACAACACATCACAATAAGGAAAAATGAAAAAAAAGAAAAAGAAAGAAAAAACAGAAAAATAGAAACAATTAAAAAAAACACAACAAACCTTCCCATAACTTATCTTTCATTTGCTTGTTTCCTTGACCTCCTCACACCTCTCTTTTTTGTATCCTAGTTCGGTTAGCTATTTCAGCAAATCCTTTCCATCTTTCCCAGTTTTTGTCCTATAATTTATCTTAATATAATGTAACTTTACTTTCCCTCCTTTCACCAATTAACAGTCTATTTTTTCTTAATCCTTTATAACATTTCTGCTAAAACCACATAACTTCATTCCAACATCCTTCTAACATTCCTTAATTTTACAATGTTTCTGTAAATAAACTTTAAATTTCTTCCAATCTTCTTCCACCGACTCTTCTCCCTGGTCTCGGATTCTGCCAGTCATTTCCGCCAGTTCCATGTAGTCCATCACCTTCATCTCCCATTCTTCCCTGGTGGGTAGATCTTGTGTCTTCCAGTACTTTGCAATAAGTATTCTTGCTGCTGTTGTAGCATACATGTAATGGGAAAAGGGGGCTGCTTGTGCGTAAGCGTTTAAAGCCTCCAAGCTTTACCATCAGTTCCTAAACTTTCCCAGTCTGAGGAGCCATGGACGCGTGGCTACCTCAATCGCTGGCAGAATCCGTCAGTGGGCGTTTCCGGAATTTACTCCAACATAAGAGTTCTTTGACAGAGACTCTTCTTCTAGATTCTCTCCGTGACAGCTTCCTCCGCGGAGTGGGCGTCCCCAGCGGAGGTCCTGAGCCCTCCCCGCTATTCTCACTGGAAACGTCTTGGAGCCCTTCCTCCGATAGTGTTTCTGCAGGAACTCTCCCTCTCCCCCTACTGGTTCCTTCCTCCGCATCCGAGGCTCTCCTAGCCTCCTTGAGTCCTTCCACCACCTGACTCTCCGATGGCAGTTCCCTGACATCCACCTCCCCTCCAGGACCCCCCTCACCCCCCGTTTCCCCCTCTTCTTTGGGTGGTGAGGCTGGGAACCCCCAGAAGGAATCCTCCTCATCTTCGGTGGACTCGAAAACCTCTCTCCACCTACTACTGTCCCTTCTTCGCCCATACTCTTCCCCATCTGATTCTTCTTCCTCTTCCTGTCCTGATTCAGGGAACCCCTCGAAATCCTCTTCCTCATCAGTGGTGCCGAAGTGTTCCTCCCAGAACCTAACCAAGGGTTGGGGCTTCCTTGGGAACCGGCGATGAAATGTTCCTACTAAGACCTCATCCTTGACCATTTCTGCCGGCACCCAGGTATTTTCGGACTCCGGTTCCCCTTCCCATGCCACTAGGTACTCCACCTGTCTCCCCTTCCACCGAAAGTCGAGAATTTCTGCTACGTGACTACTCCGCTCCCTCTCTTCTACTTGCGGTGCTGCAGTAACCTCACTTTCGCGTTCCCCAAATTCTTGCCCCTCCCTGTATGGTGATAGTAGTGACCTATGGAATACTGGATGCAGTTTCATGTTGTCTGGCAGCCTGAGTTTAAAGGCCACCGTATTGACCTGCTGTATAACCTCGAAGGGTCCCAGTCGTTTTGGCCGCAATTTTTTGCAGCCTTTTGTAACCCTTGTGTTGACAACCACACCCGGTCCCCCACCCTTATGGTCTCTCCTTCTCTTCTGCTCCTATCTGCCTGCTTCTTGTATTCTGCCTTGGCCCTATCCAGATTCATTTTGAGCTGTTGGTGTATTGCTTCCATTTCTTCCACAAACTGTTCCGCTGCTGGTACGCTCCATCTCCCCCCCTTCCTCTAGAAAGGCCCTGGGGTGGCACCCGTAATTAGCCAAAAATGGGCTCATGCCCGTGGACACATTTTCCGCGTTATTGTACGCGAATTCGGCCAGGGCTAATTTCTCTACCCAATCATTCTCCCTGTCATTTACATAACACCTCAGATATTGTTGCAGAATACTGTTTGCCCTTTCCGCCTGCCCATTTGTTTCTGGGTGTCTGGCGGTTGAGAAATTGACCTCCACGTGCAGTAAGCTCATGAGCTTCCTCCAGAACCTGGACGTAAATTGTTTCCCTCTGTCTAAGACCACCCTCAAGGGGGCGCCATGCAACCTAAAAACGTGTATTACAAACAACCTGGCGGTTTCTTCCGCCGTTACCGCATGTGAGCAAGCTATAAAGTGGCACATCTTGGTTAACAGGTCTACCACTACCATCACCGCAGTTTTCCCTTTGGATCTTGTTAAATCCGTCATAAAATCTATGGAAATTGCCTCCCATGGCCGTTCAGGTGTGGGTAATGGTTCCAGCAACCCCGCTGGTGCCGCCCTCTCCCCCTTTGTTCGCTGGCAGCGGTCGCACCCCCTTACATACTCTCGTACATCTTCCCTCACCTTGGGCCACCAGAATTGCCTGGTAACTAACCACATGGTTTTGTGTTGCCCAAAGTGCCCCGCGGTGGGGCTGTCGTGCAGTTGTTTGAGTACCCTACCCCTCAATTCCCCTTCTGGTATGTACAAGGTCCCCTTGTAGTACAACGCCCCGTTCTTTTCTTCAAAACCCCCTGTGATCTCCCCGGCTCTCCCGAGCCCTCTGAGCTTATCTTGGGTGTATTCATCATTCTCTGTCCCTTCTACTAGTTCTCGTTGCCCTACCAATGCTGCCCCACACACCCAGTGGTCCTCGGGGATGACATGTCTCTCTTCTGGCGCTCCCTCCCCCTCCATATACTCTGGTTTTCGAGAGAGAGCGTCCGCTCTCATGTTTTCTGGTCCCGGTACGTAGCGAATCTCAAAGTGAAATTTGGAAAACTCCTGCGTCCATCGCACTTGTCTCTGGTTCAGTACTCTGGCCGTTCGCCAATATTCCAGGTTCTTGTGGTCCGTGCACACCTGAACCTTGTGCTGCGCTCCTATTAGCAGGTGTCGCCATCGTCGAAACGTTTCATAAATAGCGAGCAGTTCTCTGTCATACACTGTGTAGTTCCTTTCGGACTTATTCAACTTCCGCGAGAAAAAGGCACACGGTCTCCAGTCCGACACATCCTTCCCCGGCTGGAGCAGAACCGCCCCTACCGCTCGATCTGATGCATCTGTTTCCACCCTCATCGGTTTCTGTAGATCCACGTGCAAGAGCTGTTCTTCCAAAGCGAATGCTTTCTTTAGCTTTTCAAACGCGCGCTGCGCCTCTTCCGTCCATACAAACTTCTTCTTACTACTGAGACAATCGGTGATGGGAGCCGTTAAGTGGGCAAAGTTTTTGATGAACTTCCGATAGAAGTTTCCAAACCCCAGGAACCTCTGCACGTCTTTCCTGGTTCTGAGTGTCTTCCATTCCAGTACCGCTTGGACTTTGCTAGGATCCATGGCCAATCCCTTGTCTGACAAACGGTACCCCAGGAATTCCACCTCTCTGGTATGGAACTGGCATTTCTCCAGCTTGACCCACAGCTGGTTTGCTTGCAGTCGGCTGAGTACCTCCCGAACATCTCGGACATGCTGCTCTTCGTCCTCTGAGTAGACTAACACATCGTCTAAGAAGGCCACACAGTTCTTATAGAGCAAAGGTCCCAGCACGTGATTCATGAAGGATTGAAAGCAGGCTGAGCCCCCCTGTAATCCGAAGGGCATAACGAGATACTCAAAGGCCCCCAAGGGTGTGAACATGGTAGTTTTCCATTCATCTCCCTTCCTCACCCGTATCAGGTTATACGCCCCCCTCAGGTCCAGCTTGGTAAAAATCTTTCCTTTCCTCACCCTGGTCAAAATGTCGTCAATCCTGGGCATGGGGAAGGCTACTGGTTCTGACACCGAATTTACGGCCCTAAAGTCCACTACAAGCCTGGACTTATTCGTGTCTTTTTTGTCCACAAAAAACACTGGGCTGCCCCCCACCGCTCTTGACTCCCTGATGAAACCTCGTTTCAGGTTCTTGTCTATGAACTCCCTTAACTCCTGCATCTCCCTGTCTGACATGGCGTACAGCTTGCCCACTGGTAGCTGGGCTCCCGGGAGTAGGTTAATTTGACAGTCAAAGGGTCTATGCGGGGGCAGTCTATCTGCTTCCTTCTCACTGAAGACGTCACTCAGGGCGGCGTATTGTCTGGGTATTTTTCCCTTTTCTCCCGCCGCCACCCCTGCAAGACTGGCTCTAGCCAGCCCCTGCATTTCCTTTCCCTTGCAGTGCTCTAGGCAGTGCGCTGATCCAAAAGAGACTGTCCGCTTGTGCCATCCCACTAGTGGGTCATGTAGCGCCAGCCAGCTCATTCCCAAGATGATGGGAGGTCCCGCTAGTGTGGCTACATGAAAAGCAATGACTTCCGTGTGTCTTCCCACTCTCATTGTCATGGGGACCGTCTGTTGGTTCACTTCCCCTCCCAGCAATTCCCTCCCGTCAATCGTTGTCACCTGCAAGGAAGGAATTAAGGGCAGCGTTTGTATTTGGTGTTCTGACGCAAACTCCTTACTCATAAATTTGCAGGAGCTGCCTGAGTCTAAGAGGGCTTTTATAGTCAGTGGATGCCCGTTGGGTAGCTCTAGCAGCACCTCCACGACGAGAGAAGCTCTTGGGGGTTCAGGCTTGGGCACGTTCACTGATCCTTGGCCTGACTGCTGTGCCCTGTAGTTGGCAGCCAGGCGTTGGCTTTTACTTGCTCCTTAGCCCCCTCTTCCTCACTCCCAACAGCCCCCACCATTCCTTGCCATCCCTTCCTTTGCGGGCAGACCCTGGCAAAATGTCCTGGCTGTTGGCAAAGGAAACATTTCTTGCCACTCTTTCCTTCCTTCTTCCGCCCTTCGTTAACATTTGAAGTTCCGCGTGCGCTTGCTCCTCCAATCTCCATCGGTTCCACTGGCGGGGAAGGTTGTGCCGGCATCTCAGGAATGCGAAAATCATTCCAACGCTCTCCTCTCCCTTCCCGCTTCTCCAGCGCTCTCGCTTCCTGGCACGCCCCAATCGCAAGCGCTGCCTTGGTCAGCTGATCCATGGACTCAGGACGGGGCGCGCGGGAAAGTTCATCTTTCACCGCTGGGGCTATACCTTCTTCAAACAGCATTTGAATCGGGTCAGAAGACAGATCCCACCCCAATTTATGAATAAGCATGGTAAACTGTGTCCAATACTCTCTGACTGATTGATTTCCCTGTTTGCAAGACATTAACTGCCTGCGTACCACGCCCGGTTCAATCTGGCTGGAATACATCAAGTCCATCGCGCCAAAGAATTTCCTCAAGTCCTTTAAGGCACTATTATTGTTTGCCATCAGGGGTCTCACCCAATCTCTAGCTCCCCCCTCTAGGTGTCCAATCACAAAAGCCACTCTCGATTCCTCATCAGCAAAGTCATCGTGTTGCAGGTTTAGTGCATATTGCATCTCTGTCTTAAAGGCTTGGTAGTTCCTTGGATCACCCCCAAATTTCTGAACCAACCCAGGTACCTTTCTTCCGATGGGAGTGGGTTTCCCCTGTGCATCCTGCGCCCTCCTTTCCTCAAGCTGCGCTGTTAGCAGTGCCAGCTGGTGCTCCAAAGCTCTGTTTCTCTCCTCCAGAGTTGGTCCCGCTCCAGCTCCTCCTGCCCCTCCGGCTCCGGTTGGGTTGCTCATGATGCCTCTCCTTCGCACAAGCAGCGTCAGGGACTGACGGATTGCTGTAATGGGAAAAGGGGGCTGCTTGTGCGTAAGCGTTTAAAGCCTCCAAGCTTTACCATCAGTTCCTAAACTTTCCCCGTCTGAGGAGCCATGGACACGTGGCTACCTCAATCGCTGGCAGAATCCGTCAGTGGGCGTTTCCGGAATTTACTCCAACATAAGAGTTCTTTGACAGAGACTCTTCTTCTAGATTCTCTCCGTGACAGCTTCCTCCGCGGAGTGGGCGTCCCCAGTGGAGGTCCTGAGCCCTCCCCGCTATTCTCACTGGAAACGTCTTGGAGCCCTTCCTCCGATAGTGTTTCTGCAGGAACTCTCCCTCTCCCCCTACTGGTTCCTTCCTCCGCATCCGAGGCTCTCCTAGCCTCCTTGAGTCCTTCCACCACCTGACTCTCCGATGGCAGTTCCCTGACAATACATAAAGAAAGTTCTATCCTTCTTTGGCACCAATTGGCCGACCATGCCCAGGAGAAAGGCCTCTGGTTTCTTCAGAAAGGTATATTTAAATACCTTTTTCATTTCATTATAGATCATCTCCCAGAAAGTCTTAATCCTTGGGCATGTCCACCAAAGGTGAAAGAATGTACTTTCAGTCTCTTTACATTTCCAACATTTATTATCGGGCAAATGATAAATTTTTGTGAGCTTGACTGGTGTCATGTACCACCTGTAAATTTTCATTATGTTCTCTCTTAAGGCATTACATGCCGTGAACTTCATACCTGTGGTCCATAACTGTTCCCAGTCAGCCATCATATTATTATGTCCAACATCTTGTGCCCATTTAATCATAGCTGATTTCACCGTTTCATCCTGAGTGTTCCATTTCAACAGCAGGTTATACATTCTTGACAAGTTCTTAATTTTGGGATCTAACAGTTCTGTTTCCAATTTTGATTTTTCCACCTGGAAGCCATTTTTTTGGTCCAAATTGTATGCCTCCATTATTTGGTAATAATGGAGCCAGTCTCACACTCTATTTTTTAGTTTTTCAAAACTCTGCAGTTTTAATCTATCTCCCTCTTGTTCCAAAATTTCCCAATATTTCAGCCATTTGGCCTCCATATTGAGCTTTTTCTGAGCCCTCGCTTCCATTGCTGACAACCACCTTGGGGTTTTATTTTCAAGCAAGTCCTTATATCTTATCTAGACATTAAACAGTGCTTTTCTGACAATATGGTTTTTAAACGCTTTATGTGCTTTGACCTTATCATACCACAAATATGCATGCCACCCAAATACATTGTTAAAACCTTCTAGGTCCAGCACGTCAGTGTTTTCAAGAAGGAGCCATTCTCTCAGCCAGCAAAAAGCGGCTGATTCATAATAAAGTTTAAAGTCTGGCAGGGCAAATCCACCTCTTTCTTTAGCATCAGTTAATATCTTAAATTTTATTCGAGGCTTCTTGCCCTGCCAGACAAATCTAGAAATATCTCTCTGCCACTTCTTGAAACAATCCATTTTATCCAAAATTTGCAATGTTTGAAACAAAAACAGCATCCTTGGCAATACATTCATTTTTATCACAGCAATTCGGCCTAGCAATGATAGCTTCAGATTTGACCATATTTCTAAATCCTTTTTCACTTCCATCCAACATTTTTCATAGTTATCCTTAAATAAATTCACATTCTTGGCAGTCATATTAACCCCTAGGTATTTCACTTTCTTAACCAGTGTTAATCCTGTCTCCTTCTGAAACCTCTCTCTCTCAGTCACTGTTAGATTTTTCTCTAAAACCTTAGTTTTCATCTTGTTCAACTTAAAACCCGCTACCTGACCAAATTCTTGAATCAGTTCCAGTACTCTTTTAGTACTAGATTCTGGCTCCTGTAATGTCAATACCAAATCATCGGCAAATGCTTTCAATTTGTACTGTTTAGCTCCGACTTGTATACCTTTAACCAATTGGTCCCTTCTAATCATGTTTAAAAGAACCTCCAGGACCGATATAAAAAGCAATGGAGAGATTGGGCAACCTTGTCGTGTTCCTTTCTCTATCTTAAATTCTTCCGTCACTACATTATTCACAATTAATTTGGCCTTTTGTTCTGAGTAAATTGCACCTATACCATTTCCAAAACCTTGACCAACCCCCATCCCCTGTATATACTTCTTCATAAAACTCCAAGAAATGTTGTCAAAGGCTTTCTCCGCGTCCATAAATATCAGAACTGCTTTGGTATTAATATTCCCTTGTCGTTTTTCTAGAATGTTAATTATGTTCCTCGTATTGTCAGACAAGTGTCTGCCCGGGTGAAAGCCCGCTTGATCTTTATGAATTTCTTCTACTAGTACCTTTTTTAGTCTTTTAGCCAAAATATCTGCAAAAATTTTATCATCCACATTAAGTAAAGATATGGGGCGGTAGTTCTTAAGCTGTGTCTTCTCAGACTCTGTTTTCGGTATAAGTGTAATATAAGCTTCCTTCCACGACTCTGGTGCCCTTTTCCCTTCCAATATTTAATTACAGACTTCCTTCAAAGGTTGTACTAACCATTCTTTCTGGGATCTATAATATCTTGAAGTCAAACCATCTGGTCCTGGAGATTTGCCTAATTGCATGTTCTGGATGGCCCCTTCTACCTCCTACTCCGTTATTTTGTAATTCAACATTAGCTTATTTTCTTGAGAGATTTTTTGTAGTCCATTTGTTTTCAAAAATCAGTCAATGCCCATTTCTTTCTGCGTCTCCTGTGTGTATAATTGTTTAAAGTACCTCTGGAAGCACTTTCTGATCTCCACTGGATTCTGTATATTCTTTCCTTCCACTTCCAAATTCGTAATAGTATTAAGTTTTTGTCTTTTTTTCATTTGCCAAGCCAGCAGTTTTCCGCATTTATTTGCCGATTCAAATGTCTTTTGTCTCATCTGTTAATCTTCCATTCTATTTCCTGGTTTATCATTTTCATATATTGTACTTGATATAACTTTATCTCTTTCAGGATCTCCTGCGGCTTTGGGTTCACTCTCAGTTTCTTCTCTCCTTCCTTTATTTTCTCCAGAATCTTGTCTTTTTTCTCATTTTGAGCTCTCTTCTTAATTGCATTCTGTTGTATCAGAAATCCTCTCATAACCGTTTTGCTTGCGTCCCAGATTACTCTTTTTTCAACAGTGGTGTTCATATTTATCTCAAAATAGTCTCTCAAGGTTTTTTGGGCCTTCTTAGTCACTTCTTCGTTCCCAAACAAAGTGTCATTCATCCTCCATCTAAAGGAACCAATTGGTGTTAGTTTCATTTCCATCTTCACAGCATTGTGGTCGGAGCACGTTTTAGGGCAAATTTCCACTTTTCTAATCTTCGGAGCCAGCCCTCTAGTTACCCAAATTTGGTCAATTCTTGTCCATGTCATTCTGGCCTCAGAGAAGAAAGTTCCCTCTCTTCCCAGAGGGTTCTTCATTCTCCAGATGTCAACTAAACCCATATTATCAGTCATATCGAAAAAAGTTTTTGGTAGTCTACCATCCTTAGTAACTACCTGTCTCTGTGCCTTGTCCATATTTGTAGACACCACTCCATTCATGTCCCCCATCAAAATCATATTGTAATCCATATAGTCCATCAGAGTCTCATGTAACTTCTTAAAAAATTCCGATTTCCCCTCATTTGGTGCATAAATGCCTACTATCAAAAATTTCTCTCCTTGTGATTGAATTTCAATTGCAACAAATCTTCCTTGGTCATCTTTAAATATAAATTTCGGTGACAGGCTCTCCTTTGCATAAAGTACTACTCCTCTTTTTTTAACTTTGTCTGATGAAATAAATTCATTTATAAATTTATTGCTCAATACCTTCCTGTGTTTCTTGTAGACAAATCAAGTCCAATTGTTCTTTTTTTAATAAATGAAAGACTCTTCGCCTTTTTTGAGGGGAGTTCAGTCCATTCACATTCCAGCATAATACTTGCAGTGCCATGATGTAGTTACTCTGATTTTCCTCCAACAGCGCCCAATGCTTGCTCTTGTTCTGTCAGTGGTGTTGGTGTCACATTCACTGGACAGTCCAGTCCAAAGGATAGTGTTGCTATGTCCACTATTCCTCTTTTTGGTGATCTTCTGTCCAATGCTTTTTGTTCTAGTCCTCTGTCTGGTGATCTTCTGTCCGATGCTCCTGGCTCTTTTCCAAGTTCCTTCTGCAGATCTTCTTCGTAGTTATTCAGAAACTTTTCTTTATCCTCTACTGATCTTATTTTTATTTTCCTTGGGGAAATTCCCACCTGAAGATGATTTTATTCCTTCTCAGCAGGACAACCAAATCTCCATAAATGGACCTAAGGTCCAAAAGATGTTTCGGGATATCTTTGAATATTTCCACTCTTGACTGCTGTACTACCAAGGTCTTCTTTAGATCGGAGGGTAATCAAACAGTCTCTTGCTCTATTCTTCTATTTCTTCCCTCCTTTTCCAAGTCTAAAGGCACTCACGATTTTAAATTCCTCTTGTTCCAAATCCTAATCCCAAAAAACTGCAAATTCCTGCGTGAGAAAGTCTATCAAACTGCCCTTCTCCAATTCAGGTACAGCTCTGATCCTCAAATTCGTTTGTTTTTCCTTAAGCTCAATTATAGAAAGCGTCGACTTGTGGTCCTCAAGTTGCCTCTGTAGGTCTGGGACTCTCTTTGTTTCCAGTTGTGTTACCTTAACTTCCACGGCAGCAACTTTTTCCCTGGCTTCCTCTGCGGTCTGTCGGATCGAAGTAGATTCCTGTATCAGTTTCTCAATAGTTTCTGTGTTGACATTCCACCTTTTGTCCCAAATTATTTAAACTTTCTGTATTTTGATCAATTTTAGTAGATGCAGCATCCACTTTTTTATTTAACTGTTCCAATGAGTCATTTATCTTACTTAATGCAAGCGCTAAAGCTTCTTCTGATGACATTCCTCTTGGTTTAGATTGTGTTGGTACAGCCGCAGATGGGGCAGAAGGGCCGGATGCTGACGCTCTTCGCTGCCAAGACTTCCCAGACCTTGTTGTTTTGTCTGGGAGTGACGAGTCTACTTTTTCTTTCCCATCTGCCATAACACTTAAAAAATCCGAGGTCAGTCCTACAGTCACACAGTTTTATCTTACAAGTGGAAAATTCCCCTGATCCAACTCTTGTAACAGTTTCAGAAACTTCCTCTAGGGGGAAGCAGTTGCTGTCTGTACTTGTATTAATCCAAAATAACGCCTTTTAAAACACAGCTCAAGCAGGAAAGTTAGTTTCAATTTTCAGTTACTTTTCCTCCTTTTTAAGATCAGAAGGGGACAGCTAAAAACAATGTATTTCTCTTACTCAGCTAGCTGTCAGCGAATGGTCTATTCACAGACAATGCACATTTCAAAGTACGGCAGTCTTATTGTCCTATTGGCAGCCCGTTCCCAGGTTCTGAGCGGTGGAATTTTAACTTCCTTCCCTCTCTCTTGCAGGTATATATGGTCCAAACTCCCCCCCCCCTCTTCTCCTGCTTCCAAGGGGGGGGGGGTTCACTATTTTTTAGTATTGGAAAATTAGTCCTTTCCGATCGGCTTTCCCAGACTTTAGCTTGCAGCCTTTTTGCTTTGATCTATTTACAAAAGCGGAAGGCGGACTTCCTGTTTGAGCCTCCCTGCTTCAGTACCAAACTAGGTCTTTTTCCCCCTTAAAAACTTCCAATTTATTCTACTCACGGGTAGTTGCTTTTAGAATCAAATTGTCCACAGAAAAAAAGTCAGCGCTCTCAGGCAACGGCTATGTGGCTTCGCTCCGTGGAAAAAGCAGTCGATTCACAGCACCACGCCGCCCGCCCCACTTCGCTCCGGAGCCCCGAAATCGGGTTTCCCCACGAGTAGGGGGGGGGTGCAAAAGGTGCCCGCCGAATCCCACGTTCACAGGCTTCACCCGCCTGTGATTTTTGAGGGGTCTCCACCTTCGCCATGGCGGCCAGACCCGGTTCCCACAGAGCAAATTCCTCCTAGTCAGAGGAATTCCGCCATTACATGGCGCTAACCCAGAAGTCTCCCTGACTACGGAGATTTGGTTGCCCTGCTGAGAAGGAATAAAATCATTTTTAGGTGGGAGTTTCCCCAAGGTCTATCCTTCAGTTTCAAAGGAAGGAAAATAAAAATAAGATCAGTAGAAGATAAAGTAAAGTTTTTGTATAAATACGAAGAAGATCTGCAGAAGGAATTGGGAAAAGAGCCAAGAGCATCGGATAGAAGATCACCAGATAGAGGACTAGAGCAAAGAGCATCGGATAGAAGATCACCAAACAGGAGAATATTGGATATATCAGCATTATCTTTTGGATTGGATCTTCCAGTGAACGTTTCACCACCACCACCAACAGAAGAAGCGCAAGCATTGGGTGCAGTTGGAGGAACACCAGCGTAATTACACGATGGCGTTGCAGGTTTCGAGCTGGAATGTTAATGGACTAAATTCCCCAGAAAAAAGGCAGAGAGTCTTTCATTTATTGAAAAAAGAACATTTGGACTTCATTTGTTTGCAAGAAACACATGTGATAAGGCTACACAGGAAGATATTGAGTAATAAAAGACTGGGCCAAGAATTTATCTCATCAGATAAAGTTAAAAGAGGAGTGGTCCTTTATGCAAAGGAGAGCCTATCACCAAAATTCATATTTAAAGATGACCAAGGAAGATTTGTTGCAACTGAAATTCAATCACAAGGAGAGAAATTTTTGATTGTAGGTATTTATGCACCAAATGAAGGAAAATCGGAGTTTTTTAAGAAGTTACACGAGACTCTGATGGACTACATGGACTATAATATGATATTGATGGGAGATATGAATGGAGTAGTGTCTACAAATATGGACAAGGCACAGAGACAGGTAGTCACCAAAGATGGTAGACTACCAAAAACTTTTTTGACATGACTGAAAATATGGACTTAGTTGACATTTGGAGAATGAAGAACCCTCTGGGAAGAGAGGGAACTTTCTTCTCTGAGGCTAAAATGACATGGACAAGAATTGACCAAATATGGGTAATCAGGGGATTGGCTCCGAAGATCAGCAAAGTGGAGATTTGCCCCAAAACTTGTTCAGACCATAATGCTGTGAAGATGGAAATGAAATTGACGCCAATTGGTTCCTTTAGATGGAGGATGAACGATACTTTGTTTAGGAATGAAGAGGTGACCGAGAAGGCCCAAAAAACTCTAAGAGACTATTTCGAGATAAATATGAATACTGCAGTGGAAAAAAAGAGTAATTTGGGGTGCAAGTAAAGCGGTTATGAGAGGATTCTTAATACAACAGAATGCAATTAAGAAGAGAACTCAGAATGAAAAAAAGGATAAGATCCTGGGGAAAATAAAGGAAGGAGAGAAGAAACTGAGAGCAAAACCAAAGTCACAGGAGATCCTAAAAGAGATAAAGTTATATCAAGTACAATATACGAAGCTGATGAATCAGGAAATAGAATGGAAGATTAAACAGATGAAGCAAAAGACATTTGAATCGGCAAATAAGTGTGGGAAATTGTTGGCCTGGCAAATGAAAAAAAGACAAAAACTCAATACTATTACGAATTTGGAAGTGGAAGGAAAGAACATACAGAACCCAGGGGAGATCAGGAAGTGCTTTCAGAGGTATTTTAAACAACTTTATACACAGGAGGAGCAGAAAGAAATGGACATTGATTGATTTTTGAAAATAAATGGACTACATAAAATCTCTCAGGAAAAACAGCTAATGTTGAATTATAAAATAACGGATCAAGAGGTGGAAGGGGCCATCCAGAACATGCAATTAGGTAAATCTCCAGGACCAGATGGTTTGACTTCAAGATATTACAGATCCTTGAAAGAATGGTTAATACAACCATTGAAGAAAGTCTACAATGAAATAATGGAAGGGAGAAGGGCACCAGAGTTGTGGAAGGAAGCTTACATTACACTTATACTGAAAACAGAGACTGAAAAGACACAGCTCAAAAATTACCGCCCCATATCGCTGCTTAATGTGGATTACAAAATTTTTGCAGACATTTTGGCTAAAAGATTAAAAAAGGAGTTAGTAGAAGAAATTCATAAAGACCAAGCGGGCTTTCTCCCGGGCAGACATTTGTCTGACAATATGAGGAATATAATTAATATTCTAGAAAAACTACAAGTGAATATCAATACTAAAGCAGTAGTCTTGATATTTGTGGATGCGGAGAAAGCCTTTGATAATATTTCTTGGAGTTTTATGAAGAAGAATCTACAGGGGATGGGGGTAGGTCAAGGTTTTGAAAATGGTATAGGTGCAATTTATTCAGAACAAAAGGCAAAATTAATTGTGAACAATGTAGTGACAGAAGAGTTTAAGATTGAGAAAGGGACACGACAAGGTTGCCCAATCTCTCCATTGCTCTTTATATCGGTCCTTGAGGTTTTGTTAAATATGATTAGAAAGGACCAAGAGGTTAAAGGTATAAAAGTGGGAGCTAAACAGTACAAACTGAAAGCATTTGCTGATGACTTAGTATTGACTTTACAGGAGCCAGAATCTAGTACTAAAAGGGTATTGGAACTGATTCAAGAATTTGGACAGGTAGCAGGTTTTAAGTTGAACAAGATGAAAACTAAAGTTTTAGAGAAAAACCTAACTGTGAATGAGAGAGAGAAATTTCAGGAGGAGACAGGACTAACATTGGTTAAGAAAGTGAAATATTTAGGGGTTAACATGACTGCCAAAAATGTGAATTTATTTAAGGATAATTATGAAAAATGCTGGAATGAAGTGAAAAAGGATTTAGAAATATGGACAAATTTGAAGTTATCATTGCTAGGCCGAATTGCTGTGATAAAAATGAATGTGTTGCCAAGGATGCTTGCAAATTTTGCAAATTTTGGACAAGATGGATTGTCCAAAAATTTTGGACAAGATGGATTGCAAATTTTGGACAAGATGGATTGTTTCAAGAAGTGGCAGAAAGATATTTCTAGATTTGTTTGGCAGGGCAAGAAGCCTCGGATAAAATTTAAGATACTAACTGATGCCAAAGAAAGAGGTGGATTTGCCCTGCCAGACCTTAAACTTTATTATGAATCAGCTGCTTTTTGCTGGCTGAGAGAATGGCTGCTTCTTGAAAACACTGACGTGTTGGATTTAGAAGGCTTCAATAATGCATTTGGCTGGCATCCATATCTGTGGTATGATAAGGTAAAAGCACATAAAGCGTTAAAAAATGATATTGTTAGAAAAGCATTGTTTAATGTTTGGATAAGATATAAGGATTTGTTAGAAAAGAAAACCCCAAGATGGTTGTCACCAATGGAAGTGAAGGCACAGAAAAAACTCAATATGGAGGCCAAATGGCCGAAATATTGGGGAATTTTGGAACAAGATGGAGACAGAATAAAATTGCAGAGTTTTGAAAAATTGAAAAATAGAGTGTGAGATTGGCTCCATTATTACCAAATAATGAAGGCATACAATTTGGACAAAAAGTTGGCTTCCAGGTGGAAAAATCAAAATTGGAAACAGAATTGTTAGACTCAAAAATCAAGAATTTTTCAAGAATGTATAACTTGCTGTTGAAATGGAACACTCAGGATGAAATGGTAAAATCAGCTATGATCAAATGGGCACAAGATGTTGGACATAACATAATGATGGCTGACTGGGAACAGTTATGGACCACAGGTATGAAATTTACGGCATGTAATGCCCTAAGAGAAAATTTAATGAAAATGATTTATAGGTGGTACATGACACCAGTCAAGCTTGCAAAAATTGACCATTTGCCTGATAATAAATGTTGGAAATGTAATGAGACTGAAGGTACATTCTTTCACCTTTGGTGGACATGCCCAAGGATTAAGACATTCTGGGAGATGATTTATAACGAAATGAAAATGGTATTTAATTATACCTTCCTGAAGAAACGAGAGGCCTTTCTCCTGGGCATGGTCAGCCAATTGGTGCCAAAGAAGGATATAACTTTTTTTATGTATGCAACAACAGCAGCAAGAATACTGGAGACTTCCGGGTTAGCGCCATCGGCAATGGCGGAATTCTTCTGACCAAGAGGAACCTGCTCCGCGAAAACCGGGTCTTGCCGCCGCGGCGAAGGCGGAGACCCTTCAAAAATCCCAGGCGGAGGAAGCCTGGGAATGTGGGATTCGGCTGACACCAGGAGCGCCTCCCCTACTCGCAAGGAAACCCCTTTTTCGGGGATCCGAAGCGACGTGGAGTGAGCGGCGCGGTGTTTTGAATCGACCGCTATTTTTACGGAGTGAAGCCGCACAGCCGTTGCCGGAGAGCGCTGACTTTTTCCTGTGGACAATTGGACTCTAAACAAGTACCCGTGAGTAGAACGGAAAATTGGATTAAGAAACATTTTAATTTGGCATTGAAGCGGGAAGGTTCTAAACAGGAAGTCCGCCTTCCGCTTTTGTAAATAGACTGAAGCAAAAATTGTGCAAGCTAAAGTCTGCAAAGTCGTAAAATTCCTCCAATTTTAACCATCAAAACCCCTCTTGGAAGCAGGAGTAAAGAGGGGGAATTTTGATTGTTCAAGCCTGCAGGAGAGAGAGTAAAGAAAGATAAATTTCCACCGTCTCAAACCTGGGAACGGGGTGTCAGAGACAGAGATTTTTGGGGAAGTTCATTGACTGTGAATGGAACGTCTTTTGACAGATAGCTAAAGAAGAGAAACAAATTGATTCCAATGTTGCCTTTTGCATTTAAAAGAAACAAAAAAATTGAAAAATGAAAGTAATTCTCTTTTGTTGGACCTGCTTTCAAAAGATGGATACAAATAGAAATTGTCTCCTCTAGAGGGAGCTTGTTAAATTGTTGCTGGAATCGATCTGGGGATTTCACAGCTGTGGAGATTAGGATCGTGGGACCAGACTCTGACCTTGAATAAAAATGTGTTTGGAAGAAGTTTTGGTGCTTGCCTTTTGCAAGACAAGCACTTTGTTGGAGCAGATGCATGAGAAGATGGATTTGATGACTGTTGCAGTCAAAAATTTTGGACAAACAGCGAATATTTATACAGAAATCATTCAGGAGCCAACCCAGGAAACTGTTTTGACAGGGCAAGTGCAAATGCAGAAGATAATGGAGGAGGTTGCTGTTGAACCTCAAGTAACACAAATGGAGAGGCCCGAGGCCCTGCAGGAGCATAAGCCGCTGTCCTTGAAGACTGAATTTGGAGTGGGCCAGGGGGCGTCTGGAGTTGTGGGGGCCCTTAATTTTGGAGGGTCTTTGAAACATGCTTTTAAATATTCTCTGGACTACACTGCTGAATGTGGGGAATGGGACTGTGGGGAATGGGCTGATCTGTTGAGAAGAGACAGAGATATTTTTGAGTTGGAGTATCCCCGAGACCTACTCCTCAATGAGAAAGGAAAGAAATTAAGAAAGAGATCAACAAAAGACAAGGTAAAGTGTAGGTACAAACAAGAAGATCTGCAGAAGGGACATGGAAAAGACTTAAGAGCCTCGGACATAAGATTACCAGGTTGATGGACTAGATGGAGTGGACAGTAAGGACTGACATAACCCGAGACCAGGAAGAAGAGACGTTGGAGGAAGATTGGAAGAAAATTTTAAAAAAAATATTTTGGGAATTAGTGTAAAATTAATGAGCGTTAGGAAAAATGTTGGAATGAAAATACTTGGCTTTAGTAGAAATGATATAAGGAATTATGTACAAATAAATATTAAGTTTTAAGCTTTAAGGTATTTCATGGTAAGATAAGGTTAAAATAAATTAAGGTAAATTGAATGACAGAATATAGTGAAAGATGGAAAGGATTTGCTGAGCTAATTAATAGGTTAGACTGTTAAGACAAATTACCCAATAAAAATTGAGAAAGATGGAAAGAATTTGCTGAAACAAATAACTAAACTAGAATACAAAAAGGGAGGTGTGAGGAGGTCGATGAAACAAGTAAATGAAAGATAAAGATGTGGAATATTGGATGTGTGGGTTTTTTATTGTTATTGTTGTATTGGTTTTTATGCTTCCCCCCCTTTTTTATGTATGTTTTGTTAATTTTTTTTTGTTTTCTTCTTTTCTTTTTTATGTAATTTTTGAAACTTCTAATAAATATCATTAAAAACAAAAACAAAACAGCAGCAAGAATACTTATTGCGAAGTATTGAAAGACACAAGATTTACCCACCCGGGAAGAATGGCAGATGAAGTTGATGGACTATATGGAACTGGCGGAAATGACTGGCAGAATCCGAGACCAGGGAGAAGAGTCGGTGGAAGAAGACTGGAAAAAGTTTAAAGACTATGTCAGGGAACTGCCATCGGAGCTAGAGGCGGAGGGAAGGCTCCAGAGGGATGCCGGAGAGGGTCCCAGTAGGGAGAGAGGCAGCCCATCTGCTGGGGAAGGAAATCAGCGTAACACCAGTGGAGAAGGGGGGCAGATGGGGGAATCGGAGAGGAGGCTCCAGGACTCTTCACCGGAGACCAGCGGGGAGAACACGGGTCCTCCGCTGCCCACACCCTCCCTGCGCAGAAGACTTCCGCGCAGGGAGATTAGGAGGAGACTTAGCGTCAAAGAACTTATTTGCTGGAAGAAGTTCAAGAAACGCCCACTGACGGATTCTGCCAGCGACTGAGACAGCCACGAAGTGAAGGGCTGTCCAGACAGAAAGGGTTCAACCAGGTAACCTAGCCAGGAGTGGCGGCAACTTACGCACAAGCAACCCCTAGAACCATTACAGCAATCCATCAGTCACTGACGTTGTTTGTGCGCAGCTCCAGAGAGGCAGCACAATGAGCCAAACCATTACAGACTACTTACAGAAATACTGCAAAATTAATGAATGTTAGAAAAATGTGAAAATGAAGTTATATGGCTTTAGTAGAAAAGTTATAAGGAATTAAGTATAAATAGATTATTAGAGTATTAAAAGAAAAAATAAGGTTGGAATATGTTAAGATAATTATAGGATAGATAACAGAGGAAGATGGAAAGGAATTGCTGAAACAATTAACAGAAGTGGAATACAAAAAGGGAGGTGTGAGGAGGTCGTTGAAATAAGTGAATGAAGGATAGGATGATGAAACTGTATGATGTGTTTTAAACTGTTTTTATTTTGTTGTGTTAGTCTAATGTGTTAGTGTTGTGTGGTGTTTTTGTATTGTATTGTATTGTCTATTTTGTTTTGTAGTGTTTAAATTGTTGGAAAAGTAATAAATATTATTTTTTTAAAAAAAAAAGTTTGTGAAGTTCCGCATAGTCCATTAATTTCATCCTCCATTCTTCCATCGTTGGTAATTCTTCTTGCCTCCATTTTTGGGCCAATAGTATTCTTGCTGCTGTTACTGCATATAGAAAAAGCTTATATTCCTTTCTATTTATTTCATTTCCAACAATACTTCATTTCCAAGAGAAATGCTTCTGGTTTCTTTATAAATGTATATTTCAACAGTTTTTCCAACTCATTATATATCATATCCCAGAAGCATTTCACCTTCTTACATTCCCACCACATATGATAAAATGTACCCTCTTTTTCCTTACATTTCCAACATTTATTACTAACTTTATACATTTTTGCTAACTTCACTGGTGTAATATACCATCTATACATCATTTTCATCACATTTTCTTTTAGTGCATTACATGTAGTAAATTTTAAACCTTCCTTCCATAGTTTTATCCAATCACTCAACTATATGTTATACCCAAAATCTTTGGCCCAATGAATCATAACTGACTTAACCTCCTCATCTTTCAAGTGCCATTCAAGCAGCAATTTATACATTTTAGACAAAATTTTTAAATCATTATTCAATATCTCTTGTTGAAACTTCAATTCTTTTTCATAAAAACCTTTTTCTTTAAAATCTTGTTTAAACATTTCATTAACCTGATAATAATGTAACCAATCATTAACATACTCTTTCACTTCTTCATATGGTTTCAATTTCCATTTTTCTCCTTCTCTAATTATTAATTTCCCATATGTTATCCATTTCCCACTCATATTAACCTTTTTTGTTCCAATAGGTTTTTATACCTATCCCAAACTTCTATAAGAGATCTTCGAAATATGTGGTTTCCAAATCCTTTATGGACTTTTTTCTTATGATCCCATAGATATGTGTGCCACCCAAATCTATTATCACAACCTTCCAGGTCCAGCAATTCAGTACTTTCTAATTTCATCCATTCCTTTAACCAACAGAGGCACGACGCTTCATAATACAATTTCAAGTCTGGCTGGGCGAAGCCTCCTCTTTCTTTAACATCTGTTAATAGTTTAAATTGTATTCTCGGCTTCTTACCCTGCCAGATATATATTGAAATTATATTTTGCCATTCTTTAAATATTGCTGCCCCTTTGATTATTGGAATTGTCTGGAACAATTTTTTTTAATGATATTTTATTTAGTTTCACAAAAGTTAACAACAATAAAATTAACTAAAATCACAAAAACCAACAAACACACACATCAAAAATACAAACAAAAAGACAGAATAAAAAAAAACATAAAAAAGAAAATTCAACATTAAAAAAAAACTCTGTTTCAAGTTAATACCCTTCCAAATCTTATTTTCCTTACTTCCACCCACCTTCCTTTCATGTATTCCACTTTAAAATTAGTTCAGCAATTATCATATTATTCAAGTTCATCCTTTATCCTTCCCTTTATACTCTTATTTATCTTAATCACTAGAACCCCTTCATTTCATTTACAATGCCCTTAGCATTCATAAATTTTACAATGTTTTTGTAGATAAACTTTGAACTTCTTCCAGTCCTCTTCCACCTGCTCTTCTCCTTGATCTCGGATTCTGCCGGTCATTTCTGCCAGTTCCATATAGTCTATAACTTGCATCTGCCATTCTTCCAGGGTGGGTAGGTCTCGTGTCTTCCAGTGCTTTGCGATGAGTATTCTTGCTGCTGCTGTGGCATACATAAAAAAGGTTCTATCCTTCTTTGGCACCAATTGGCCGACCATGCCCAGGAGAAAGGCCTCTGGTTTCTTTAGGAAAGTATACTTAAATACTTTTTTCAGTTCATTATAGATCATTTCCCAGAAAGCCTTGATCCTTGGGCAGGCCCACCAAAGGTGAAAGAATGTTCCTTCCGTTTCTTTACATTTCCAACATTTATTATCGGGCAAATGGTAAATTTTTGCTAGCTTGACTTGGGTCATGTACCACCTGTAAATCATTTTCATAATATTTTCTCTTAAGGCATTTGTCAGAGCTGCCCGAGGTCCCAGCTCACAAAGGACCAGCGCCAGTGCGTTACTATTTACAAAAGTCTTTATTGAAGTTCAGTTTCGATTTCAAAGCCGCGGCGCGCAGCTCTACGTCTCAAACTCTAGACCGCTGAAGCTCCGTCTGAATCTCCTCCCCCCAGACACCAGTTTAAGACTCTAGCCTTGCTCCACCTCTTCCTTTGCTCTCTTTTCCTCTGGGCCCGCCTGTCCGCTGGGGTCTCGCCTCTTCTAGACTCTTCTGACGCTGAGGAGTCCCCTGAGTCTTCCCCCTCTCTCCGGCGGGCTTTAGGACCTGGTTCCCAATCCGGGTTTCCTGCTGTGCCGCGCGCCTGTACATTTGAACTTGGCCCGCGCGCCCAGCCGGCCACCTTCCTCCTGACCGTAACACTGCTCCTGTCACTGCTTCCCCCTTCGGGGAGGCTAGCTGAACCTGACTTCCCCTCCGTTCCCTCACTCTGCGATGGAGGCGTGGCCAGCCCTGACTCATCTCCTCTCCCTGCTGGGGGAGACGCTGGCCCTGATACATGTGACTCTTCCCCCTCACTACGCTCTGACGGGTGAGCTGTTCCTGATCTCCCGCTGCTGCTTTGGGAGTCCCCGCTGGCCCCTTGTTTCTGGTGTGTCCCCCCTGCCCTGGCCATCGGCGCCCCCCTCTGGGAATCTTCTGATTCCCTGGAGAGACTCATTGAATCTCTCGGGCCACTTTCATACTCCCCTACGCTGCCCTCAGATTCTTCCCCTTCGCTCTCCATTTCCTCTCTCCCCTGTGCCTCTGCTCCTGAGTCCCTGACAGCATTACATGCCGTAAATTTCATACCGGTGGTCCACAACCGTTCCCAGTCAGCAAACATAATGTTATGACCAATATCTTGTGCCCATTTTATCATAGCAGATTTAACCGTTTCATCCTCAGTATTCCATTTCAACAGCAGGTTATACATTCTCGACAATACCTTAGCACTGGGTTCTAACAATTCTGTTTCCAACTTCGATTTTTCCACCTGGAATCCATTTTTCCTGTCCGAATTATAGGCCTCTCTTACTTGGAAATAATGTAACCAATCCTGCACCTTATCTTTAAGTTTCTCATAACTCTGCAATTTCAGTTTGTCCCCATCCTGTTCCAAACTTTCCCAAAATTTTGGCCAGTTCGATCTCATATTAAGTTTTTTCAAGGCCTTAGCCTCCATTGGTGAGAGCCACCTTGGGGTTTTATTCTCCAAGAAATCTTTATATCTGACCCAGACATTAAACAATGCTTTCCTGACAATATGGTTTTTAAACGCCTTATGAGCTTTGTCCTTACCATACCACAAGTATGCATGCCATCCAAAAACATTATCATGTCCTTCCAAATCAAGAATGTCTGTATTCTCAAGAAGTAGCCATTCCTTCAGCCAGCAAAAAGCTGCTGACTCATAATATAGTTTAAAGTCCGGCAGGGCAAACCCCCCTCTATCCTTTGCATCAGTAAGAATTTTATATTTAATTCTGGGCTTTTTGCCCTGCCAGACAAATCTAGAAATTTCTTTTTGCCACTTCTTGAAACAGTCCATCTTGTCAATTATTTGTAAGGTTTGAAACAAAAACAACAATTTTGGCAATACATTCATTTTAATAACTGCAATTCTACCCAGTAAGGAAAGCTTTAGATTTGTCCACGTTTCAAGATCTTTTTTCACTTCAGACCAACACTTTTCATAGTTGTCTTTAAATAAGTTAACATTCTTCGAAGTCATATTCACCCCTAGGTATTTTACTTTTTTCATCACTGTTAGACCTGTTTCTCCCTGAAACCTTTCCTTCTCCATTGGTGTCAAATTCTTCTCCAAAACCATAGTTTTTGATTTATTAAGTTTAAACCCTGCCACCTGACCAAATTCTTGTATTATTTCCAAAGCTCTTCTAGTACTAGGGATTGGCTCCTGTAACGTCAAGACTAGGTCATCTGCGTAAGCTTTCAGTTTGTAATGTTTGGCTCCGACCTGTATACCCTGAATCTGTTGGTCCCTTCTAATCATGTTCAGCAGGACCTCCAGGACTGAAATAAAAAGCAAAGGGGAAATTGGGCAGCCTTGTCGTGTCCCTTTCTCTATCTTAACTTCTTCTGTAACCACATTGTTCACTATCAATTTTGCCTTTTGTTCTGAGTAAATCGCCCCTATACCGTTTCCAAACCTTTCTCCCACCCCCATCCCTTGCAGGTTTTTCTTCATAAAACTCCAAGAAATATTATCAAAGGCTTTCTCTGCATCAATGAATATCAGTACTGCTTTTGTGTTGATGTTAACTTGTAGTTTTTCCAAAATGTCAATTAGATTCCTTGTATTATTTGACATATGTCTGCCTGGGAGAAAGCCTGCTTGGTCTTTATGTATAATTCCTGCTAGAACTTTTTTTAATCTTTTAGCTAAAATGTCCGCAAAAAAATTGTAATCCACGTTAAGTAGGGATATGGGGCGGTAGTTCTTAAGTTGTGTCTTTTCTGATTCATTTTTCGGTATAAGCGTGATATAAGCATCTTTCCACGACTCCGGCGCTCTTTTCCCCTCCATGATTTCATTGCAAACCTCCATTAATGGTTGAATTAAATAGTCCTTCATTACTTTGTAATATTTGGAGGAAAGCCCATCCGGGCCTGGAGACTTGCCAAGTTGCAAGTTCTTAATGGCACCTTCAACCGCCTGTTCAGAAATTCTGTCATTCAATATTAATTTATTATCTTGAGATATATTTTGTAATCCATTTGTTTTTAAGAATTTCTCAATCTTAGTCTCATTCTGTGGCCCTTGTGCATACAATTGTTTGAAGTATCTTTGGAAACAATCTTTAATCTCCTGTGGGTTTTGTATATTCCTTCCATTTACTTCAAGATTGGTCACTGTGTTTAATTTTTGTCTTTTCTTCAGCTGCCAAGCTAGCAGCTTTCCGCACTTATTAGCCAATTCAAAAGTTTTTTGTCTCATTTGTTTAATCTTCCATTCTATGTCCTGATTAACCAATTTCAAATATTGTGCCTGGTATAATTTAATTTCTCGCAGGATCTCCTGTGACTTTGGTTTAGTCCTTAGTCTCTTTTCTCCTTCTCCAATTTTCTCTAAAATCTTTTCTTTTCTTTCCTCTTGAAGTCTCCTCTTTATAGCATTTTGTTGAATCAAAAAACCTCTCATAACGGCTTTACTTGCGTCCCAGATTATTCTTTTTTCCACAGTTGTCTTCAAGTTTATTTCAAAATAATCTTTCATAATTTTTTGGGCCTTCTTAATAATTTCAGGGTCCCTAAACAAGGTGTCGTTCATTCTCCATCTAAAGGAACCAATCGGTGTTAATTTCATATCCATTCTCACAGGGTTATGGTCGGAGCAGATTTTTGGGCAGATTTCCACCTTCCGGATCTTGGGTGCCATCCCTCTTGTAATCCAAATTTGGTCAATTCTTGTCCAAGTCATGTTAGCTTCAGAGAAGAAAGTCCCCTCCCTACCTAGGGGGTTTTTAGTTCTCCAAATGTCAATCAAGTCCATATTGTCTGTCATTTCAAAAAAAGTCTTTGGTAATCTTCCATCTTTTGTGACTACCTGTCTTTCAGATTTATCCATGTTTGTTGACACAACTCCATTCATATCTCCCATCAAAATAATGTTCTGGTCCATATGATCCAGCAACGTCTCATGCAGTTTCTTGTAAAACTCTGATTTCCCCTCATTAGGTGCATAGACTCCAATTATTAGTACTTTCTCTCCTTGTAGTTGTATTTCAATTGCTATGAATCGTCCCTGTTCATCTTTAAAAAGAAATTTTGGTGTCAATTTCTCTTTTGCGTATATCACAACTCCTGTCTGGAACAAAAATAACATCCTTGGTAGCACGTTCATCTTTATCGCTGAAATCCTACCCCAAAATGATAACTTCAACCTTCCCCATACCTCTAGATCTCTTTTAACACTGTTCCACATTGGTGTATAATTATTTTGAAATAGATCAATATTTTTGGGGAGTTAACCAAATTCCTAAATATTTAACTTTCTTAACCACTTCTATACCTATTTGTTGTTGCAATGTTTCAACCAGGTCCTGTTTCATATTTTAAACAATTATCTTAGTTTTCTTTTTGTTCAATTTAAAACCAGCCACTTGCCCGAACTGTTCTATCTCCTCTAATACCTCTTTCATACTTGTAGATGATTCTTCAATTGTTAATATCAAGTCATCAGCAAAGGCTTTTACCTTGTATTCATTTTGACCGACTGTAGCACCCTTTATTAACTGATTTCTCCTTCTTGATCTTAAAAAGACCTCCAGTACCAATATGAATAATAGTGGTGAAAGAGGACACCCTTGTCTTGTGCCTTTAGTAATTGCAATATTTTCTGTTACTATATTATTTAGAATCAATTTTGCTCTCTGCTCAGTATATATTGCTTGTACTCCATTTAGGAAGAATTGACCCATATCCATAAATTCTAGATATATTATCAAAAGCCTTTTCGGCATCCTCAAAGATTAACATTGCTTGTTTTTCTTTCCTGGCTGTCAGATATTCAATTATACTAACTATATTTCTTATATTGTCTTTCATCTGTCTGCCAGGAAGAAAACCTGCCTGGTCTTTATGTATAATTTATTTCAATATTTTTTTCATCCTGTTTGCTAATATACCTGCAAATAGCTTATAATCATTATTTAACAAAGAAATCGGCCGATAATTCTTTACTTGTGTTAAATCCGAATCTTGCTTCGGAATGAGTGTAATATAAGCTTCTTTCCATGTTTCTGGTAATTCTCCCTTCTTTAATATATTGTTCATAACTTCTTTCATTGGCACAAGTAGGGTGTTTCATATCTTGCAGTAAATCCATCCGGTCCTGGTGTCTTTCCGCTTTTCAATTCCTTTATGGCATCTTTAATTTCTTCTACATCAATTGGGTCGTTCAGTCTGTCTTTTTTATCAGTCGGGATTTTCTGCACCTCCTTCTGTCTCAAGAAATCTTCTATTTTTTTAACATCACTTTCCCCAGTTTTTTTGTATAAATGTCTATAAAAATCCACAAATCCTTTTCTGATTTCTTTTGGATTATCTATTTCCTTTCCTTCTAAAATAATCTTATTAATTGTATTCTGTTCCTTTATTTTTCTAATCTGCCATGCCAGCCACTTTCCAGATTTATTTGCATATTCAAAGTTCTTGTGTCTCATTCTTTTAATGTTCCATTCTACTTCCTTATTTATTATAATTGCAAATTGAGTTTGTAGTATCTTAATTGTCAGGGAACTGTCATCAGTGCCGGAGGGGGAGAGCAAAAGCCAGATGGATTATAGAGAGCCTCCAGGGATCGGGAGAAGTAGCTCCGCTTTCGGGGAAGAGGATAAACGCAGGTCCAGTGGAGAGGAGGAGCAGACGTCGGAAATGGCGAGGCGGTCCCAGGATTCCTTGCCTGGGAGAAGCGAGGAGGGAAGGGGTCCTCCGCTGCCCACGCCCTCTCTGCACAGAAGGCATTCACGCAGAGAGGGAAGACGCAGACTGGACGTAAAGGAGCTTCTTTGTTGGAGGAAGTTCAAGAAACGCCCACTCACAGATTCTGCCAGCGATTGAGTCAGCCACGGGTGAGTGGGGCTCCGGACAAATAAAGTTTACTTTGGCAGCCAGGCAAGGTATTCGCAGCCAGCCAGGGAGATATTTGCCTGCTTGCTCATGAGCAACCCCTTGGAACCGTAACAGCAATATTCTGTTTTATTTTATTATTATTATTATTTACTTCTTTTTATTCATTTTCTATAACCAAACCACAAAAAAGGAAAAACAAAAATAAACAACACACACAAAAGAAAAAAGAAAACATCAACCAAAACAAAACACATGAACAAACCAGAAGACAAACATTAATTAACAACAAATAACGGTTGACTTCCCTCCATCTCGGTTTTGGATTATGTAAATATTAAATCCATTCTGCAGTTTTTCATATTATATCGTCTACACATCTCAAGGGTTATATTAAACCTACTGTGATTTTTATATCTCTAGAATTTGTTTCCATATATGTTATGAATTTGGTCCAATCGTCAATAAGCTTTGTACCTTTTTGCTGTCTGATGTTCTGGGTCATTTTTGCCAAATCCATATATTAAAATAATTTAATTTGCCAATCTTTAACGGTCGGGATATTTGGGGTTTTCCAATTTTGTGCTAACAGAATCCTGGCAGCTACAGTTGCGTATTGAAACATTATATGATATTTCTTAATCTCGTCTCCGATCATTCCCAGAAGGAAGGTGTCAGAGCTGCCCGAGGTCCCAGCTCACAAAGGACCAACGCCAGTTCGTTACTATTTACAAAGGTCTTTATTGCAGTTCAGTTTCGATTTCAAAGCCACGGCGCGCAGCCCTACGTCTCAAACTCGAGACCGCTGAAGCTCCGTCTGAATCTCCTCCCCCCAGACACCAGTTTAAGACTCTAGCCTTGCTCCACCTCTTCCTTTGCTCCTTCCTCCTCTGGGTCCGCCTGTCCGCTGGGGTCTCGCTCCTTCTACACTCTTCTGACGCTGATTCCCCTGAGTCTTCCCCCTCTCTCCGGCGGGCTTTAGGACCTGGTTCCCAATCCGTGTTTCCTGCTGTGCCGCGCGCCTGTACATTTGAACTTGGCGCGCGTGCCCAGCCGGCAACCTTCCTCCTAACCGTTACACTGCTCCTGTCACTGCTTTCCCCTTCGGGGAGGCTAGCTGAAACTGACTCCCCCTCCGTTCCCTCACTCTGCGATGGAGGCGTGGCCAGCTCTGACTCATCTTCTCTCCCTGCTGGGGGAGACGCTGGCCCTGATCCATGGGACCCTTCCCCCCCACTACGCTCTGGTGGGGAAGCTGGTCCTGATCTCCAGCTGCTGCTTTGGGAGTCCCCGCTGGCCTCTTGTTTCTGGTGCGTCCCCCCTGGCACTCCCCTTGCCCTGGCCATCGGCGCCCCCCTCTGGGAATCTTCTGATTCGCTGGAGAAGCTCATGGAATCTCTCGGGTCACTGTCATACTCCCCTACGCTTCCCTCAGATTCTTCCCCTTCGCTCTCCATTCCCTCTCTCCCCTGTGCCTCTGCTCCTGAGCCCCTGACAGAAGGCTTCGGGCTTTTTAACGAAGGTGTATTTAAGTATTTTTTTCAGTTCATTGTATATGGATTCCCAAATTTTTTTAACTTCTTCACTTTTCCACCACATGTGGTAGAAACTTCCCTCTTTAGATTTACACTTCCAACACCTTTTATGACCAGTCTTATACATTTTTTGCAATTTCACAGGGGTGATGTGCCAACGGTACATCATCTTTTCCATATTTTCTCTAAGGGTAGTACAGGCTGTAAATTTCATTCCTTTAGTCCACAACCTCGTCCATTTGTCAAAATCCAAATTATATCCGATGTCTATTGCCCATTTTACTATAACCTCCTTAACCTCTTCGCAGTTTAATTTTACTTTCTATTGGGAACCTAGAAGGGATGGGAGTGGGACGGGGTTTTGAAAATGGGATTGACGCAATTTATTCAGAACAAAAGGCCAAATTGATAGTTAACAATGTGGTTACAGAAGAGTTCAAAATTGAAAAAGGAACACGACAAGGTTGCCCTATCTCCCCATTGTTATTTACCTCAGTTCTGGAGGTGCTCTTGAATATGATTAGAGGAGACCGGTTGGTGGAAGGAATCCAGGTCGGAGTGAAACAATATAAACTCAAAGCTTTTGCAGATGACCTAGTTTTGACCCTGCAGGAGCCAGAATCTAGTACGAAAAGAGTATTACAATTAATTCAAGATTTTGGTCGGGTGGCGGGATTTAAATTAAACAAGCAGAAAACTAAGGTATTGGGGGAAAAATTGACAGATGCAGAATCAGAACGGTTTCAGAGAGAGAGAGAGTTAAATGTGGTTAAAAAAGTAAAATACCTAGGGGTAAACATAACAGCAAAAAACTTGAGTCTATTTAAGGACAACTTATGAGAAATGTTGGTCAGAAATTAAGAGAGATTTAGATAGTTGGACAAGACTGAAACTTTCCTTGTTAGGCAGAATTGCTGCTATTAAGATGAATGTATTGCCAAAAATGTTGTTTTTGTTTCAAACATTACAGATTGTGGACAAGACAGAGTGCTTTCAGAAGTGGCAGAGAGATATCTCTAAATTTGTCTGGCAGGGCAAAAAGCCCAGAATTAAGTTTAAGATATTAACAGACGCGAAAGAAAGAGGGGGCTTTGCCCTGCCAGACTTAAGGCTGTACTATGAATCAGCAGCTTTCTGCTGGTTAAAAGACTGGCTACTTCTTGAAGAAACTGATGTATTGGACTTGGAAGGTTTTAACAATGCTTTTGGTTGGCATGCATATTTATGGTATGACAAGGTTAAGATCAACAAGGTTTTCAAGAATCATATTGTCAGAAAAGCAGTGTTTAATGTCTGGACAAAATATAAAGACTTATTGGAAAATAAAACTCCAAGGTGGCTCTCACCATTGGAAGCTAAGGCCCGAAAAAGACTCAATATGGAGGCCGATTGGCCAAAGTATTGGGAAATACTAGAAAAAGATGGAGATAACTGGAAATTGCAGAGTATGGAGAAATTGAGAGACAAAGTGTGAGATTGGTTACACTATGCTCAGATTAAGGAAGTTTTTAAACTTGACAAAAAGTTAGGGTTCCAGGTGGAGAAATCGAAGTTGGAAACGGAATTGTTAGAGCCTAAGACTAAGGTACTTTCAAGAATGTACAACTTGCTGTTAAAATGGAACACACAAGACGAAACAGTAAAATCGGCTATGATAAAGTGGGCACAGGACATTGGGCATAATATCATGTTTGAGGACTGGGAAAGGTTGTGGACTACTGGGTTGAATTTCACTGCATGTAATGCTTTGAAAGAAAATGTAATGAAAATGATATACAGATGGTACATGACCCCAGTCAAACTTGCAAAAATATACCACTTGTCTGATAATAAATGTTGGAAATGTAAAGAAAATGAAGGAACATTCTTTCACCTCTGGTGGACCTGCCCTAAAGTGAAGGCTTTCTGGGAAATGATATATAATGAACTGAAAAAGGTATTTAAGTATACCTTCTCTAAGAAACCAGAGGCCTTCCTTTTGGGTATTGTCGGCCAAGGGGTGGTAAAGAAGGACCGAACATTTTTCATGTACGCAACAACAGCAGCAAGGATACTTCTCGCGAAGCATTGGAAAACTCAAGATCTACCCACACTGGAAGAATGGCAGATGCAACTGATGGACTATATGGAATTGGCTGAGATGACCGGCAGAATCCGAGACCTGGGAGAGGAGACGGTAGAAGAAGATTGGAAAAAATTTAAGATTTATTTGCAAAAACATTGTAAGCTGTATGAATGTCAAGCAGGATGTTTGATAACAAACAAATTGGCACCATTAAAATAGATGAAGTGAAGTAGAAAGTTAAGTTAAAATGTAAGAAAAAACTAATTTTTTGGATAGTTATTTGGTTAAATCTAAACCAGACAGTAAGGATGGAAGTAAGGTGATAATTTGCTGGATTAATTTTTTAACGTGGAAGGTAGGGGCGGGAGATGTGAGGAGGTCCCAAGAAGATGAGAAAATATGTCATGTTATATTATAATTTTGTTTGTTTTTTATATTGTAACTTAAAAATTTCAATAAATATTATTTTTTTTAAAAAAATAATAATTTTACTTTCTATTATCTCTACCTGGAACTTAGATTTTTTCTCATTCATTCCAATCTTCTTCTTTTTTTAATGAATATTTATTGGTATTTTCAGCATACATATAAAAATCGAAAACAAAAATAAACAAAATAAAAACAACACAAAAATACAAAAAATTCAAAACTTAACAACAATTAAAAAAACATAAAGTTTCAATTACTTATTTTCTTTTACCTTATGTCTCAGACCTCCTCACACCTCCCCTTCTTGTATTCCAATTTAAATTGTCAGTTCAGCAAGTCCTTAACTTATTTCTCCACTTTAACTTAATAATTTGTTCTAACCTGCTGTTATTTTACTTTTCTTGTTTCTTCCCTTTCCTCAATTTATTTTTGCAAACCTTATTTCTATTTGATTTAAAAACCAATTTTAACTTATCCAAATTTACACATCAATACTTATACCTCATTAATTATTCTTAAACCTTTTTCCTAAAGTCGACCAAAATTTCCCTTCCACGGTTTTCCCAATTTCCATACAACTAACAAAAATATAAAAGCAAAGCAAATTATATTTGTATACTGTAATGGTTGTTAGGGGTTACTTGTGCATAACCTTACTTCAGTTCAGTTAGCTTGCTTGCCCCAACCATGCCCAGGGTCGGAGCTCGCCCTCCGTGACCTGTTAGTCACTTGCAGAATACGAGAGTGGGCGTCTCTTGAACCTCTTCCAGCATAAAAGCTGTTTGACCCCGAGTCTCCTCCTATGTTCTCTGCACGGAACGCGTCTGCGCAAGTAAGGGGAAGGCAGGGGCATCCCAGCGCTCTCTCCACTATCGTCGGGGGAAGGGTCTTGGAGCCCTGTCACCAATTCCTCCATCTCCCTCTCTTCTCTATGGGTGTTACGTTGAAATCCTTCCCCCCTGCTCGTCCCCTCTCCGGCATCGCTGGGTGGCCCTGCCTCCGTCTCTTGTTCTGATGGCAGTTCCCTGACATCCACCTCCTCCCCAGGACCCCCTTCAACCCTGGCCTGACCCTGTGACGGGACCTTGTCCCCTTCTTCAGCCGACGATGCCGGGAACCCCCGAAAGGAGCTGCTGTCGTCGTCCGTGGACTCAAACACCGCTTCCCACCTGCTCCAATTTCTCACGGGCGGGACTTCCCCATCTGACTCCTCCTCTCCTGACGATTCTCCTCCTTCCTCCTGGGAAGCCGGAAAACCCACGAAATCCTCCTCCTCCTCATCGGTGGTGGCAAATTGCTCCTCCCAGAATCTCCCGAGGGGTTTGGGCTTCCTCAGATACCTGTTGTGGAACTCTTCCACCAGATATCCATCATCTATTTCCCCTGCAGGCACCCACGTGTTTTCTGACGTGTTTTCCCCCTCCCAAGCCACTAGGTACTCCACCTGCCGCCCTTGCCAGCGCGAATCCAGGATCTCCATTACCTTGTGGTGGCGTTCCCTCTCTTCCATTAGTGGGTGGGTGAGCCCTTCCCCTCCTGCCTCCCGGACCCTCCGGTCCCCTCTGTACGGTGAGAGCAGTGACCTATGAAATACCGGGTGGATCTTCATGCTGTCTGGCAACTTGAGCCGGAACGCCACCGGGTTCACTTGGTGGGTCACCTCAAATGGTCCCAGCCGTCTTGGCCTCAGTTTCTTACACCCGCCCTTGAAAGGTAAGCCTTGTGTGGATAACCACACCCGGTCCCCCACCCTAATGGTCTCCCCTTCCCAGCGACGTTTGTCTGCTTGTCTCTTGTACACCTCCTTGGCCCTATCCAGGTTCATCTTAAGCTGCTGGTGCAGGGCTTCCATTTCTTCCACGAACTGCTCTGCGGCGGGCACGCTCCACCCTTCCTCCCCTCTCCCAGGAAAAGCCCTGGGGTGCAACCCATAATTAGCCATGAACGGGCTCATCCCCGTGGACACATGCTCAGTGTTGTTATACGCTGTGATGGCCTGGGATTCCGATTCAGAGGCTGAACCAGAGGAATCCCAGCCTGCACAGGAGTCCCCGCCTCCAGGGCCGGCTGAACTGGGGCAAGGCCTAGATTCTGAGGAGCCTGCACCTGTGTCAGATCCTCAGCAGCAGGCACCAGGTGAAACCATTCTGGCCCCAGAGGTGCTTGAGGACTCAGTGTCTACAGGTGAGCCTCCCCCGGGGCCCAGTAACCCTTCGGCCTCTCCTGAACTGCAGAGGCTTAGGGCAGAGAGGCGAAGGGAACTGGTTGCTCCCAGGAGGAGTGCTCGCCTTAAGGCCAGGGGAGGCGGGGCTCCTGGGGGCCGGGACCGCCCCTGGCCTTAGAAGAAGATAAAGGTCAGTCAGCCCGGTCCCAGGTTGCGGGAGCAACGTCGTTGTTGGCTTCAGACCTTCCAGTGTTCCTGTTCCCTGCCCGGCCTCCTGCTCCTGACCTTCCAGCGTTCCTGTTCCCTGCCCGGCCTCCTGCTCCTGACCTTCCAGCGTTCCTGTTCCCTGCCCGGCCTCCTGCTTCTGACCTTCCAGCGTTCCTGTTCCCCGCCCAGCTCCCTGTTTCGGACCTCGCCTCTCATCTTGTGAACTCGGATTACGGTACCGGTACCTTCCCCCTGGGACCAGCACATACGCAAACTCCGCTAGTGCTAGCTTCTCTACCCAATCGTTCTGTCTCTCGTTGACGTAGCAGCGTAGATATTGCTGTAAAATGCTATTCGCCCTCTCTGCTTGCCCGTTGGTCTCCGGGTGTCTCGCCGTCGAGAATCCCACTTCCACCTGCAATAAGCTCATGAGTTTCCTCCAGAACCTCGAGGTAAATTGTTTCCCCCGGTCGGAGATAACCCTCGTCGGAGCCCCATGCAACCTGAAAATGTGATCCACAAACAACCGGGCAGTTTCCTCTGCCGTTACTGCATGTGAACACGCTATAAAATGGCACATTTTGGTTAGCAGATCTACTACTACCATGACTGCTGTCTTCCCTCTGGATTTGGGTAAATCTGTCATGAAATCGATCGACACCTCCCCCCATGGTCTTCCCGGTGTGGGTAAGGGCTCCAGTAACCCCGCCGGAGCCGCCCTCTCTCCCTTGGCCCGTTGGCAGCGGTCACATCCCCGTACATACTCTCATACATCTTCCCTCACCCTTGGCCACCAGAATTGCCTCGTAACCAGTAACATGGTTTTGTGTTGCCCAAAGTGCCCCGCTGTTGGGTTGTCATGAAGCTGTCTGAGAACCCTTTCTCGCAGGGCTTCCCCGGGCACGTACATTGCTCCCCTGTAATACAGCAATCCTTCCCTCTCCTCAAAGCCTCCCTGATCTCCCCCCGTTCCCCTGAGTTCCCTGATTCTGGTTTGGGTGAATTCGTCCTGGCGAATCAGCTCGGTTAGTTCTCGTTTCCCAACCAACGCTCCCCCGCAAACCCATCGTTCCTCAGGAAACATGTCTCGAGCTTCCGGCGGTCCTTCTCCTTCCGTATACTCGGGCTTCCGTGAAAGCGCGTCTGCCCTCACGTTCTCTTCCCCCGGCACGTACTTGATCTCAAAGTTGAACTTGGAGAACTCCTGTGCCCATCGAATCTGTCTCTGGTTGAGCACTCGAGCTGTTCTCCAATATTCCAGGTTCTTATGATCCATGCAAACCTGAATCTTGTGCTGTGCCCCTATTAGGAGATGTCTCCACTGCCGAAACGCTGCATAAATAGCTAACAGTTCGCGATCATAGACCGTGTAGTTATCCTCCGATTTGTTCAGTTTCCGTGAGAAGAAGGCGCACGGCCTCCAGGTGTGTTGGCTCCGTCCCGGCTGTAGCAACACTGCTCCAATAGCTCTGTCTGATGCGTCGGTCTCCAGCCTCATCGGCTTCTGCAGATCCACATGCAGGAGCTGTTCCTCCGAGGCGAACGCCTTCTTTAGTTTTTCGAAGGACCTTTGGGCACTTTCCGTCCAGACGAACTTCTTCTTGCTACTGAGACAATCCGTGATGGGTGCGGTCAAGTGGGCGAAGTTCTTGATGAACTTCTGGTAGAAGTTGCTGAACCCGAGGAACCTCTGCACATCCTTCCGGGTCTTAGGGGCCTTCCATTCCAGCACTGCCTGCACCTTGCCAGGGTCCATGGCAAGTCCTTTGTCCGACAACTTGTATCCCCGGAATTCCACCTCACGGGCGTGAAATTGGCACTTTTCCAGCTTGACCCACAATTGGTGCTCTAGTAGCCTCTTCAGCACTTCCCAGACGTCCTGGATATGCTGCTTTTCATTGTCCGAATAGATCAGTATGTCGTCCAGAAATGCTACACAGTTTTTGTACAGCAGGGGTCCCAGCACATGGTGCATGAAGCTTTGAAAACAGGCTGAGCCCGATTGCAGTCCAAATGGCATGACTAGGTACTCAAAGGCCCCTAGGGGGGTGAACATGGTGGTTTTCCATTTGTCCCCCTTCCTTATTCTAATCAGATTGTATGCTCCCCGGAGGTCCAGCTTGGTGAAGATCTTGCCCTTCCTCACCCTAGTCAGAATATCATCAATTCTGGGCATTGGGAAGGTCACGGGTTCCGATACAAGGTTTAGTCTTCGAAAGTCAACTATAAGCCTCAGCTGATCCGTGTTTTTCTTGTCCACAAAAAACACAGGGCTGCCCCCCACTGCCTTAGATTCCCTTATGAACCCCCTCTTAAGGTTTTTGTCAATAAAGTCTCGCAACTCCTGCATCTCTCTGTCCGACATGGCATACAGCTTACCCACCGGTAGCTGCGCCCCAGGGAGCAGGTTGATCTGGCAGTCGAAGGGCCTATGTGGCGGCAGCTTGTCCGCTTCCCTCTCACTGAAGACTTCCTGTAAATCCGCATACTGTGGCGGCACGTCCGCTCTCTGCTTCAGTGTAGTTGCTGCCACTCTGGCCAACCTCACCCTGGGTTTCACCCCTCCTAGACAGTGTTCCAAACAGTGTGCCGACCCGAAGGTGACTGTCCGTTGGTGCCAGGCCACCACTGGATCATGTAGCACTAGCCAGCTCATGCCCAGTATTATCGGGGGTCCCGCCAGTGTGGCCACGTGAAAGGCAATGGTCTCTGTGTGCCTGGAAGCACTCATTCTCATAGGTGGGGTTTGATGTGTCACTTCCCCTCCCAGCAGCTCCCTGCCATCTATCGTGGTCACTTGGAGCGGGAAATCAAGTGGCAGCAGGTGGATCTGGTGCTCCAATGCAAACTCCTTACTAAAAAAATTACAGGAGCTGCCTGAGTCCAGCATTGCTTTCACCTTGACTGGGTGTCCATTTGGGAGTTCTAGCACCACCTCTATCGCTATAGAAACCTTGGGTGGGTCCGGTTGGGGCACTTCTGTTATCTGTTCGCTTGGCTGCTGCGCCCCCCTGTGGGCAGTCAAGCGCTGTCGTTTCCCTGCACCTTTTCCTCTGCCCCCTCCTCCTCGCTTCCAGCGGCTCCCACCATCCCTTGCCAAGCCTTTCTTTGAGGACAGACCCTGGCATAGTGTCCTGGCCGTTGGCAGAGGAAACACTTCTTGGTGCTTTTCCCAGCCTTTCCCTCCCTTTTTCCCCCTTTGTTGGCGCCAGAAACCTCGCGCGCCCGCGCTCCATCGATTTCCATGGGCACTACGTCATCGGCAGGCAGCTTAGGCATCTCCGGAATGCGGTAGTCAGAGTGCCGCTCTCCCCTCCCTTCCCGCCTTTCCAAAGCGCGCGCTTCTTGGCGAGCACCTATCGCCAGCGCTGCCTTCGTCAGCTGATCCAGAGTCTCCGGGCGGGGCGCGCGGGAGAGCTCATCTTTAACGGTTGGGGACAACCCCTCCTCAAACAGCATCCGTATGGGAGGGCTATCTAGATCCCATTCGAGCCGGTGTATTAGCATCGCAAAGTGGGACCAGTAGTCTCTCATGGAAAGTTCCCCCTGCTTGCATCTCAGCAGCTCCCTTTGGGTAACGCTCTCCCCCAATTGGCTAGAATACATCGCGTCCATTGCCTGAAGAAACTTCCGAACGTCCTTCATGGCGGGGTTCTGCGAGGCCATTAGGGGGTCTAACCCATTCCCTCGCGCTGCCCTCAAGGTGCCCCACGATATACGCCACCTGCGCTGCCTCGTCAGCAAAGTCATCATGCTGCAGCTGCAAGGCGTACTCTATTTCTGTTCAGAATCCATTATATTTCTGGGGCTCTCCCAGAACCTTGTAACTTTCCCAAGAGAACAAATGCTCTGTCCAATTCTGCTTGAACTTTCCATCCTCCAGCCATTCCTGTAATGTCACTAAAACCCCTCTAGGGGGATTTTAGTTCCTTACTATTCCTTTCAGCTCAAAACCGAAAGTCCAGTTATTTTGTATCAGCCCTTCCTTATTTTCAGCAAGTTGTAACAAATAAACCAGCAGAAGCAACAGAAACAAAGTTCTCTTTTTCCGGCTGACAGCTAACTGTCTGACAGCTAACTTGACAGCTGTCAAACTCTTCAATATTACATCAGCAGGCTTTCTCGCGGGACGCTCCCGGGTCTGGGGGGGGTGGTGTGAAATTTCAGCTCCCAAAATTTATCTTTTATCCTCCAGTAAATCTTCTTATAATGTCAGAACCGTGAAGTTAAAATCTTATACTAAAAAAACAAAGAAAAATTCTTTCAACCTTAGCTAACAGGTCCTTTGCTTTAGATTGTCTACAAGGGGGGGGGGGGGACTTCCTTTTTAACCCTTCCCCGCTCGTTCCTGATCCAAAAAAGAAATTTTTTAAAGTTCCAATCTCCGTATTACTCATGGGTTGATGTTTTAAAGTCTGATTGATCCAAGGAAAAAGTCAGCGCTCTCCGTCAATGGCTTGCGGCTTCACTCCGTAGAAGAGGGAGTACTCTCAGCACCGCGCCACACCCCTTCCCCGTTCCGAAGCCTTTAAAAAGGCTCCTTCACGGATTGGGGGGGTGCAAATGGTGCCCGCCGAGTCTCTGTTACATTCCAATCTTTTTGTCTTCCTTCCATAAGGCGTTAATTTGATGATACTGCAACCAACCTGTTAATTTGCTTTTTAACTCTTCGTATGGTCTAATTTTCCATCCTCTTTCCGATCTTTCCAGGAGATCTTCATAGGTCAATCTCTCACCTTCCATGTTTGTTTTTTTAATAGTTAATATATCAATAGGCGATAGCCACCAGGGGGCATTTCCCCCCAATAATTTTCTATTCTTTTCCCACGCTTCTAACAGTGTTCCTCTGATAATGTGGTTTGAGAAGCCTTTATGCACCTTTTCCTTATTCTGCCAGAGATAAGCATGCCAACCGAATCTTAAATCGAAGCCTTCTAAATCTAGCAGATCTGTATTTTTTAAGGTAATCCATTCTCTAAGCCAGCAAAGGCACGAGGCTTCATAATACAATCTCAGATTTGGGACCGAGAATCCTCCTCTGTCTTTTCTATCCGTTAACAATTTAAGTCTAATTCTCGGTCTTTTGCCTTGCCATATAAATTTGGAAAGAATTTTTTGCCAGTTTTTGAATATTACACTTCCTCTAATCACCGGGACATTTTGAAATAAGAATAATAGTTTCGGCAGTATGCACATCTTAATTGCTGCCATTCTACCTGACCAGGAGAGTTTTATATCTAGTTCCTTTTGGATTTCCTTCCAGGTATTTATGTAATTATCAGCCATTAAATTTATATTTTTCATTGTTAGCCACACTCCTAAGTATTTTATCTTTTTTGCTTCTTTGATTCCCGATTGAAATTCTAACTGCTTCCTTAGATCTTCTCCCATGTTCTTAACCATCATTTTAGTTTTAGTTTTATTTAACTTAAAGCCCACAACTTTACCAAATTCCTCTAGCAATGCCAGGACTTTGTCAATACTCTGTTTTGGGTCCTCCACTGATATTACCACGTCATCAGCGTATGCTTTCAGTTTGAATTCTTTCACCCCAATTCTAATTCCTCGTATTATTCTGTTTTATTTTCAATTTATTTGTTCTTTTAATTAAATTGTTCTCATTTTCCATTATTTGTTTTAAAATTTATTTTCTCCCTTTTTCTCTAAATCTATTTTTAATGGTATTCTGCTGTATTAAAAAACCTCGCATTACTGCTTTTCTGGCATCCCATATTGTACTCATTTTTGTACCCTTATTACAATTGTTCACAAAATAGTCTGTTAAGTTCTTCTATGCCTTTTCTATTATTTTCTGATCATCGAATAAACTCTCATTTATTCTCCATCGAAAGGATTTTTCTTCCATTACACACTTTATTGCATTATGATCCGAAAGTATCTTTGGTTGTATTTCTATTTTTGAAACTCTTGGTGTTAATTCGCTGGAAATCCAAACTTGATCGATTCTTGACATTGATTGATTTGGTTCTGCAAAAAAAGTAAATTGTTTATCTAATGGGTGTCTTAATCTCCAAATGTCTATCAAATTACAGTTCTCTATCATAGAAAAAAAAATCTTAGGTAGTTTTCCATCCCTAACTTTACCACTTGCTTTCAACCTATCCATTTCCATTGACACCACTCCATTCATATCACTCATTATTATAATCTTCTGGTCCATAAATTCAAATAACTTTTCCTCCAAATCTTTGTAAAAATCAGTTTTGTTTCCATTCTGTGCATATACTATTATCAATTTTTTGCCTTGCCATTTAACTTGAACTGCAATTATCCTACCTTCCTCATCTTTAAAAATCTGTTGGGCTTCAAATTTATTTTTTATATACAAAACCAGTGCTCTCTTCCTGCTTCTGTCCGATGAAATAAATTCGTTTCCTAATTTTTTTGTTAATCAATACTTTTCTCTGTCTTCTCGCCACATGAGTCTCTTGTAAACAAATAATATCCAAATTCTTTCTCTTCAAATAATGTTCAATTTTATTGTGTTTTTTTAATCGTTCATTCCATTAATGTTCCAAGTCCATAATTTCAGCGCCATTTTGTACTGTTTTTATGTGTAAACCAAAGTCTTAGAGTCTTAAACCTGCTCTTCTTCCTCTTCTTCTTCTTCTTCCTCTTCCTCTTCCTCTTCCTCTTCCTCTTCCTCTTCTTCCTCCTTTTCTCCCTTTTCCTCCTTACGGTCTTTCTCCTCTTCTATTGGACCACCTGCTCCTGCTCCAACCGTTTCTTCTCCCTTTCCCAATTCCTTGTATCTTCTCAGAAATTTATGTGTTTCATCTACATTTGTAAATTTAAACTTCTTCCCTTTATAAAAAAAGGAAATCCCTTCCAGGAATTCCCATTTGTGTTTTTTGTTGTTGTTTTTTTCAAAAATTTTATTAGTTTTTACAATATCAACGACAAACAAAAACACAAAACAAACAAAACATAACAAACATAAATCATAACCTTATTGAAAATAACAGTTAGTTACTTTGTAAAATGATTTCCTCGTTTCCCCTTAGTTGAATTTCATTGCATATCCTTATAACGGTTTTCCAAATCCCAATTTTGATACCCTTTAAATTAAACATTAATATCTTTAAATCTTCTCCTTCTTCTATTAGACATATTATTTTATCAGTTAACATAAATACAGTTCTAAGCCCATTAAGTATCTGAAAACTATTTCCAGTTAGTTTAGCTTAACAAATTTAGCTAAATAATCATTAAATTTATTCCATTCTTCGTGATGTTCCTCCTCCTTCTGGTCGCGGACTCTTCCGGTTAGATCGGCTAGCTCCAAAAAAATCCATCATCTTCATCTGCCATTCTTCTACTGTTGGTAATTCTTGAGTTTTCTACTTTTTAGCTAACAAAATACGAGCCACAGTTGTGGCATACAAAAATAGTTTAACATCTTTCTTGGGCAATTCCAAACCTGTTATTCCAAGAAGAAAGGCCTCTGGTTTCTTTATAAATGTATATTTCAACATTTTTTTCAATTCGTTATAAATCTTTTCCCAGAAGTCTTTCACCTTGGGGCAGGTCCACCACATATGAAAGAATGTTCCTTCCTTTTCTTTACATTTCCAACATGTATTATCACAATTATGATACATCTTTGCTAATTTTACAGGAGTCAAATACCATCTATACATCATCCGGGAATTCCCATTTGAATTCAATTTCATTTTTCCTCAAAGTCTGTGTCAATGGTTTGTAAGGACCTCGTTTTTTCAATAAACGAAGTGGAATGTCCTTAAAAATGATTATAAAAGCTCCATCAATACTCAATCTTTTTTCTCTTTTTTTGTAATATCAAATTCTTCATTTCTCTATCTTTCAAAATAATTAGGCAGTCCCCTGGAAATTTCTTTGCTTTAACAGATCTTGTCTTAATTCTAAACTCATTTTGGATTGTTTTCCTGACTTCTTCCACTTCCATACCTAACCATTGAGCGATCTCCAATATCAATTTCTCCTTTATGTTTTCTCCTTGTACTTCAGGCAGCGATCTCAATCTCAAATTCATCTCTCTTTGCCTCAAATCATTCATAGCAATCGCGTCCCAACGTTCTTCTTGCATTTTATTAATTTCAGAAACCTCTGCCTTCATTCTTTCTCCCTCCCTCTTCACCTCCCTCACCTCCAATTTTGTTCTTTTCATTCCCTCTTCTAAGCTTTCTGTTCTCTTTGTCATATCCTTCATTTGTCCTTTCAGTTCATTAACTGTCACATCAAATTTTTTATCCATCTGCTCCAACCTTGTCTCTAAATTTTTCTCACTTTGTTTTGAAGCAGGATCTGGAGGAATTTTACCCTTATGCTATTCATATAATCAGTTATCCATGTAATCAGTTATCAGTTATCAATATATTCACATATATTCACACATAACCAGAGTTTTACAGTGATTTTATAATCCATTTGAATCATAAAAGCTTTTGCTTAGCTTAACAGCTAAATTGCCTGAAATTTGCAAGTTTCCAGGAGTGAACTCTGCCCCATTACTTTCTTGCTCTCTATAAAAGAGGAAGCGATAAATCAGGAGGTACTGGTACATCTCCCCCCCCCTTGTCCAGACTAAATCTGTACACAAAACAGGAAAGTGCTAACCACAATGCCCTTAAATGTCCTGTCCCTCCTTTCGGCGGGCTTTAGGACCTGGCTCCCTATCCGGGCTACCGACTGCGGGTCTTGCTGCAACAGGACTGCTCCCACGGCCCTGTCTGAGGCGTCCGTTTCAACCCTCATCGGTCTGCTGGGATTCACGTGCAGTAGCTGCTCTTCGGACGAGAAGAGACGCTTGAGTTTCTGAAAGGACTGCTCCGCCTGCTCCGTCCAGATGAACTTCTTCTTGGAGCTGAGCGTGTCAGTAATGGCCGCCGTCTGCATAGCGAACCCCTTGATGAACTTGCGATAAAAGTTTGCAAAGCCGACAAACCGCTGGACCTCCTTCCGATTGCGCAGGCTCTTCCAGTCCAACACTGAGCGAACCTTGGCGCTGTCCATGGCGAGCCCCTTGTCCGATAATTTGTAGCCCAGGAAATCCACCTCCGTCATGTCGAACTGGCACTTCTCCAGCTTGGCGTACAGTCTGTGCTCCTGTAGTCTCTGCAGAACTTCCTTGACGTCCCTCTCGTGAGCCTCCTGCAATTCTGAGAATATCAGGATGTCGTCCAGGAAGCAGACGCACTTTTTGTAGAGGAGTCCCGCTAACACGTGATGCATGAAGGCTTGAAAACAGTGGGAGCCATTTTGTAATCCAAACGGCATAACTCTGTATTCATAGGTGCCCAGGGGCGTGAACATGGCCGTCTTCCACTCGTCGCCCTCCCGTATGCGAATAAGGTTGTACGCCCCTCGCAGATCCAACTTGGTGAAAATGCGCCCTTTTCTCACCGTCGCGAGCAGATCGTCGATTGGGCATGGGGAAGGCCGTGGGCTTGGTTTTCGAGTTTAAAATTCTATAATCCACCACAAGCCTTTTTTGGGGCGTGTCTTTTTTCTTCACGAAGAATACGGGACTGCCCCCCACTGCCTTGGACTCCCGGATGAAACCGCGCTTCAAGTTGTGATCTATGAACTCCCTGAGTTCCTGCAGTTCGTCTTCAGACATGGAATACAGTTTCCCGGTCGGCAGCGTCGCCCCCGGCAGGAGGTCAATCTTGCAGTCATAGGACCTGTGGGGAGGTAGCTTGTCCACTTCCTTCTCGCAGAAAACCTCCAAAAACACTGCGTACTTGTGGGGCACTGCTTGCAGCGTGCCTAATTGTAGCTGCGGGTCATCCTCTTCCCCTTCCGGGCTAGGCAGAATGCAGTGTTCTGCACAGTAGGAGGAGCCGAAAGTCAGTTGGCGCTGGTACCAAGCCAATGCTGGGCTGTGCCTGTGCAGCCAACTCATGCCCAATACTACAGGCGTGTCCGACAGTTGGGTGACATTGAAGCTGATGACTTCCCGGTGATTTCCAATTTGCATCACCATCGGCGGCGTTTGCTTTACCACCTGCCCCCCCAGCAATTCCCTGCCATCCACCGTGACAACCTTCAGCGGCAGCGTGGCTGGCAGGAGCGCTATGCTGTGTTGCTTAATGAAATCCAGTCCTATAAAGTCTGCGTTACTACCAGAGTCAATGGTAATGGGCACTTCCATTGTGAGTCCATTGGGTAGCTGGAGCGATGCAGTGAGTTGCACCACTGGTTTGGGCGGGAGAGGGTCTGTGGGCTGCAAAATTTCTGGGGACTGCTTCACTGATTCGTCTGGCTGGGCCCCAGTGCCTCTGCTTCCAGCCAGACTTTGCCGTTTCCCTGCTGCGGTTCTCTCTGCTGATTTGCCTCTGTTACTGTTACTGTTGCTGAGGCTGCAGTGTGCTTGTGGAGCCTCTGGGGGCACTCTTTCGCCATGTGCTGAGCACTGTCGCAGATGTAGCACTTCCTGTTCCCTCTAGGAGGCTTCGCTTTGACTGCTCCCGGTGTTAGGGCTCTGGTTGCTGATTGAGCCCTTGCACCACCTATCTCCATCGGTTCCTCTCCCCCTCCCAGCGGAGGCGTGGATTGAGCGCGCGCTGCATCCCTGGGAAAGAAGGGAGTTGCTCTCGCTGGCGTGCATCCCCAACGCCCTTCGCCTTTGCTCCAAGGACGTTCCTCCAGACGCACCCCAATCGTCAGCGCCCTCTGGACCACTTCTTGAGTGTTTTGGGGTCGTTCCCCCCTTGCAATTTCGTCTTTCACAGCTCCATTCAACCCTTCCCAGAAAAGGTCTCTGACTGCAGCTGAATCTTTCTCCCATCCCAGCGCATTGACCAATGCAAAAAAGCGGGAATGATACTGCCTTACAGTGGCTCTCCCTTGTTTCAGTCCATGTATCTCTTTTCTGGCGATATCAACGTCTATTGTTGATAAAAAACACTCATCCATCGCTTTAATGAAGGCATGCGCACTTTGGAGTGCCGGATCCTTATCTCTCCACAGATTGCGCAGCCACGCTTTAGCTTCTCCATGCAAATGAGTTAATATAAATCCCACTTTCTCCTGCTCATCTCTAAAGTCTTTCTCCAGCAACTGCAGCGCAAACACCACGTCTGCTCGGAAGTTAGGGTACTGCTGCAGACTCCCATCGAAATGGGACACAAGGCTGCCTCCTCTCTTTCCCAGCCCAATCCCCTCTGGTTTGGGTCCCGGTAGCCCCTGCTTAGTCAACATATCCAACCTGGTTTGCAGATCCCTGCAGGTGGCTGCTGCTTCGTCTTCCCTCTTCCTGGATGCTAGTATCTCCATGTTAAGTTGCGTCACTGCCTTTTGCAGGGCTGCCATTTGCTCTTCGGTAGTCATCCTGTCCAGTTTTTGTGAGCTCGTGAAGCACCAATCTTCGCCCCTCGCTGCGTCCACTCACGTTGCGAGGTGTATTTAGAAAAAGAGACGGAGCTTACTGTCAGAGCTGCCTCCAGGTCCCAGCTCACAGAGGACCAACGCTAGCCGGTAGTAATATACAAAAGTCTTTATTGAAGTTCAGTTTCCATTTACAAGCTGCAGCGTGCAGCTCTACGTCTAGAAGCTAGATCGGCGAAGCTCCGTCTGAGTCTCCACCCCCTGTACACCAGTTTAAGACTCTAGCCTTACTCCACCTCTTCCGTCTCTCCATTCTCCTCTGGGTCCTTCTGCCCCCCTGGGTCTCCTCCTTTCTGGACTCTTCTGACGCTGACCCCCCTGACTCCTGTCCCTCCTTTCGGCGGGCTTTAGGACCTGGCTCCCTATCCGGGCTACCGACGGTGCCGCTCGCCTGTACATTTGAACTTGGCGCGCGCGCCCAGCCTCCAACCTTCCTCTTGACCGTTTCCCCGCTCTCCGATGGAGGCGTGGCCTATCCTGACTCATCTCCTCCCGCTGGTGGTGAGCAGCCTGATCCCGATGCCTGGGACTCCTCCCCCCTACTGCGCTCTGGTGGGGAAGCTGGTCCTGATTTCCAACTGCTGCTCTCTGAGTCCCCTCTGGCCCCTTCTTCCTGGGGTGTCCCCCTAGGCACCCCCCTTGCTCTGACCATGGGAGCCCCTTTCTGTGAATCTTCCGATTCGCTGGAAAGGCTCAGAGACCTCGGACCACTGTCATCGCTTACGTTTCCTTCGGATTCCTCCCCCTCGCTCTCCATTTCCTCCCTTTCCTGTGCCTCTGCTCCTGAGCCCCTGACAGCACGGAAACACCATTTACTTTCCCGTCGGAGCGGTTCCTATTTATCTACTTGCACTTTGACATGCTTTCGAACTGCTAGGTTGGCAGGAGCAGGGACTGAGCAATGGGAGCTCACTCCATCACGGGGATTCGAACCGCGACCTTCCAATCGGCAAGCCCTTAGCTCTGTGGTTTAACCCACAGCACCACCCGCGTCCCTTATCTTTAATATATCTCCTTTAAATTCCGTTTCTTTCTTACATCCTCTTCTTTCCCCTGGTGTCGCGCCTTCACCCACTTTTTTCTGTGAGTGAGACATTCTCTTATCTTTGTTGTCAGGGAACTGCCATCACAGCAAGAAACGGAGGCAGGGCTCCCGAGCGATGCCGGAGAGGGGACTAGCAGGGGGGAAGGATTTCAGCGTAACACCCATAGAGAAGAGAGGGAGATGGAGGAATTGGTGACAGGGCTCCAAGACCCTTCACCCGAAACTAGTGGAGAGAGCGCTGGGACGCCCCTGCCTTCCCCTTACTTGCGCAGACGCGTTCCGCGCAGAGAACATAGGAGGAGACTCGGGGTCAAACAGCTTTTATGCTGGAAGAGGTTCAAGAGACGCCCACTCTCGGATTCTGCAAGTGACTAACAGGTCACGGAGGGCGAGCTCTGACCCTAAGCATGGTTGGGCAAGCAAACTAACTAAACTGAAGGCAATTTACACACAAGTAACCCCTCACAACCATTATATTTATAATTCCCAATTTAACTTTATAATATCCCAAAAAAATATTATTAAATCTTCCTGCCACTTGCTTGGCTAATCCACCAAATATAACGATAATCCACAAAGAGGAAGAAGGGAATCCACCAAAGTAACATCAACACTTTTCTGCCTCTTGACTGGCCAATCCACTTTTAGTCTGGTAAAATAGTCTTTACTTTTGCAGATTATCCAATATTCCAGATTTGAGCATAATATTAAATGATAAAAAATACAAAGCCAAAAAATAATAGAGAAGAAAAAGAAAGAAGAAAAAAGAAGAAAAGACAGGTAGGAAGAAATAAGTACAGAACTAGCTCAAAGAGGGGCAAGAAAAGAATAAAGAATAAAATATAAAAGTAAGTAAGATATAAAAAATAATCAGAAAGTAAAAGAGAAAAAACATAAAGAGGTGAAGAAAGGAGTAAAAATCAGAAGGAGAGTAAAAATCATATGTCCTCATAAAAATCCAAGAAGAAAAAGAAAAGGAATTTTAAAATAAATAATAAAAAGGGGGGGAGTATAAAAAAAACAGTCAATTTTCCTTCACCAAAGCAATTAAGCCCAAACAAAAGCAAAGAGCCAGGGACAAACAAAAACAAAAAAGAGAAGAAAGAACAAAATAAATTATTTTAGCAAGTACAGTCTGGCACTTCCAAAAAAAATGGCGACGCGCACTATGACTTCCACATTCCACGTCATCAAAAGGCAGAAGCAGGGGATGTTGAGGGGTGGATAAATAACTTCTTCCCCCCACTCATTTCTTCGTCAAAAAGAGTTCAAAGACTTAACATAAATAACAGTTCAGTTAAGTTTGGGCTTATAAATTCTCCACACATCTGCTTTTGGCACAAAAACTAACAAACAAAAAGAATAAATAGTAGTTCCAAGAAGGCTTCTAAACAATAGGTTACACAGTCCCTTAAAATCGAAAGTAAAAAGTTACAGAGAAGGTTCCTTTCCCACGATCCCAGAAATCCACCGAAAAGACGAAAAAAGAAATCCTTATCAAGGGTTTTCACCCCTTCAAAGCTTAAATCCACCCTCTTAAGTTAAGTAAAGTGTTTGATTTAAATCAAAATACTCCGTTTGAGGTAACTCACTATTTCTTCCATTCCGTGGGTACTCCTTGCATGAAAATAAGATTCCAGACGGGGCTGACCTCCTTTTTAACACCCCGCTGCGTCCAAATCATTCCAAATCTCCTTAATCCCGTTAAATATTGCCAATTAAATTCGGGTTTCTTACTGTTTGAGAATCAATCGCTAAGACGTGCAAGCTTGAGGCTGCGCTTTCCGGAGTCAGAAAATGGTGTCCCACTCCAGCGTCTCAATATCGCCGTTCTCTTCGCTCCTAAAAGGAGCTACCTGATGGCGGAGAGACCTCAAAATGGCTTTGCAGGGAACCTGTCCCCTGGATCTTCCTCCAGGGGTATTTTGGGGGGCTGCGGTGCCCTTGCAGCACCCGCTTTTTCCTCTGGAAAGCCAGATTCTCTCTGAAGAGCTGAATCCCGCTTGCGCCCGCTCCGCGATCAACCGGAAGTCCTGGAAATGCCCTGGTTCAGTGGAAATCCCAGAAACAAACATTTGTTGCCACAAGTACTTGTGAAGCAGAGTACTCAGCCATAAGTGAATGCGTGTCACAAATAGAGTAGTTTGCTTGCCTAACAAAAGGACTAGGAATACCTTCTGAAATGCCAATCACAGTGCTCAGTGACAACATGGCAGCACAACAGCTTGCCAACCAACAGAACTTTAAGAGTACAGTGGTACCTCGGGTTAAATACTTAATTCATTCCAGAGGTCCGTTCTTAACCTGAAACTGTTCTTAACCTGAAGCACCACTTTAGCTAATGGGGCCTCCTGCTGCCACCGCGCCACAGGAGCACGATTTCTGTTCTTATCCTGAAGCAAAGTTCTTAACCCGAGGTAATATTTATGGGTTAGTGGAGTCTGTAACCCGAAGCATATGTAACCTGAAGTGTATGTAACCCGAGGCACCACTGTAAAGACAAACATTGCGATAAGATATGGAAATGTAAAAAATGCTTTGGGGATGTCAGGGAACTGCCATCGGAGCCAGAGGCGGAGGCAAGGCTCCAGAGCGATGCTGGAGAGGGGCCCAGCAGGGAGAGAGGCAGCCCATCTGCTGGGGAAGGAAATCAGCGTAACACCAGGGGTGAAGGGGGGCAGATGGGGGAATCGGAGAGAAGTCTCCAGGACTCTTCACCGGAGACCAGCGGGGAGAGCACGGGTCTTCCGCTGCCCACACCCTTCCTGCGCAGAAGACTTCCGCGCAGGGAGAGTAGGAGGAGACTTGGCGTCAAAGAACTTCTTTGCTGGAAGAAGTTCAAGAAACGCCCACTGACGGATTCTGCCAGCGACTGAAACAGCCACGAAGTGAAGGGCTGTCCAGACAGAAAGGGTTCAAACAGGTAACCTAGCCAGGAGTGGCGGCAACTTACGCACGAGCAACCCCTATAACCATTACAGGAAAGAAATGTGTTAAAAGTACAGCATTGTAACACACGATGTAATGTGGCATATTTGTATACCAAATGTTTGGATGCTCCTAAATTTTGAGACTTAAGAGAATTGTTCGGTCTCAAGCCTTTGACTTAAGGAAGAGTGTTGGGATTCACAGAATGCTGTGTGAGATAGTAAGTCTGCAGGCTTGAGGTTGCTAGCTGATGCAACTGGCTGATGCAGTCAGCCTGCAATACTTTCTATGGAGGTGCTGGGTCAGAATGACTCAGCAATAATGTGCTGTCAGTTGATTGGCTGTCATCGGTTTAAAAGGGAAACATTTTCAGCAGTAATGGTGGTGGTGTAGAGGAGTGTGATCAGAGAGAGAGAGTTAGAGGTCTGCCTATTTGCCTTAAGGTGCAGCCAGGTACTCTGTTTGACTGTATGAACTGCTCATGTATTATAGCCTGTAGATATTTGTGTTGGGATACTGCCAGGGAGACAAAGGCCATCACTGCCTTCCACGTCGTCTCCGGACGGTCTGTTGATGTCCCGTAGTCACGCAGTATCAGTAATTAGTGGCACCAAGCCTCAGAAATAGATTGCCACATTCCTGGGGTGATGCACACTCCTTCAGCAGAATTCACACAGCAAAAGTTGCACTCAGGAGAGTATCATTTAGAATGTTTATTCAGCGTTGGTCAGAACAAAGAAAAACATGACCGACTGCTAGCGTGTTCTGGCGCAGAGAGAGAAAACGAAAGCAATAGCAAACATAAAACATCCTGAGAAACAGGACATGCGCAGACTCTGTGACTCACAAGCCTGCTCTCTCTTAAGGTGGAACGGAAATATCCTAACATCCTCCCCCTTTCCGTGTAACCTGTAGTACCTGTGGTTCACCCAATTGCAACTTCTGTACGTAAACCTTAAGTTGTTCTCTGTTAACAACCTTAGACGACAGATCAGCAGGAATTTCATTTCCTGGCATGTAGGACACCTGAATCAGTCCTTTCTGAATACACTCCCTTGCACGATGTAGCTTAATCTGCAAGTACTTGGTCCTTTGCTTGCAACTCTCTGAGTTCAGCAAAGCCAAACAGGATCTATTGTCTTGGTATACCTGTATAGGACATTTCACAGAAACCCCAATGTCCTTAAACAGTTGCATCAACCATTCACAATCCATGAGTGAAAATGACAGAGCATTGAGTTCTGCTTCACAGGAACTTAGGCTCACTGTCGTCTGCTTTTTGCACAACCAGTCAAACAGACAGTGGTTGTACATGTAGCATACTCCAGAAGTGCTTGTACCATCCGTGGTGTCACTTCCAAAACTTGCATCTGCAAAGATTTCAAGACCTCCAGTCTTCTGACTGGTGAACCTCAGCCTGTAGTGCATAGTCCCTTTCAAATAGCGGGCTATGCGCTTCAGAGCTTTCCAATCCTGAACAGTAGGATTGTTAGCATGTCTGCTAAGCAGGTTAGTGCTTACAGCTATGTCAGGTCTTGAGCATCTAGCAATGAAATTCAACTTGCCTAGAATGCATCTGTACAGCGTAGTGTCAGAAAACGCTTCAGCAGTACTATCTACCTGGTAACCTGTCACCATCGGTGTGTCTGCTGGGTTTGCATCAACCAAATTCAACCTGGTTAATACATCAGCAATTTTCTGTGTTTGGTGTACCAGAAAATTACCTGCTTGGTCCCTCTCCACCTGCAGAGAAAGATAGTTGGATACCTCACCAAGATCCTTCATGTCAAAGTGCTCCTTCAGCTAAGCTAGGGTGCTTTGGTAAAAAGCCTGATTCTTCCAAAACATCAGAAGATCATCAACAAAACATAAACAATACAGTTTGTTTTGCCCCTCCTCCTTGACAAACACACATGGATCAGCTTTGCCCTGGTGAAAACCTAGAGAAAGCAACGTCTCAGTGAGTTTTGTGTTCCAACACCTGGCACTCTGCTTGAGACCATATAAGGATTTCCGCAGTTTACAGACCATTCCCTTCTGTATCTGCATTCCATCAGGTGGAAGCATATACAGCTCCTCCTCCAGAATCCCGTACAAAAAAGCTGTATTAATATCATGGTGAGAAACATGCAGTTTCTCCTCTGCAGCTATCTTGAGCATCAGCCGAATGCTCTCATATTTGACGGTGGGTGAGTAGGTCTCGTGGTAATCCTGTCCTGGTACCTGTGAAAAACCTCTGGCAACCAATCTGGCTTTGTGTCTGACAACCTTGCCATTCTGGTCTGTCTTGGCCTTGAAGACCCATTTGCTGCCAACCAGTCTCATTCCTGGGACTACCGGTACCAATTCCCAAGTTTGGTTCCTGTTCAAGGAATCAACTTCAGCCTTCATGGCATTAAGCCAAGGCTCAGCATCTTTAGAGGTCAACTCCTGAACCTCTTTGAAGCTTGAAGGTTCCCACACCTTCTCTGAGCTACTAAGAACAGCAGTTGCCGTCTTAGCAAACTCATCAGCAAATCTCTTTGGAGGTCTGCCTTTGGTGGCCCTCTCAGATCTGCGAACCAGACGCAAGTCTTCTGGACTCATCTCCTCCTTCTTAGGAGAAAAGTGACCAATGGTGAACAGTGGTTCTTCCAGTTCATTGTCAGACGCATCAGATGGTCTGACTGAGGCCTTTGCGCTCTTGTAGTCTGCTGTGTCATCACTGTCACTGACAGCAGCAGCAGCGCCACCAACTGAACTGGAATCCGAACTCTGATCATCATCATCATCATCCTCATCCTCAGCTTTCTCAACATCATCTTTTTCCCATCACCTTCATCCTCCTCTGGGTAACTCTGGAAAATTCCCACATTTTCCCCCCACTTAGGATTGTACTCAACACTCTTGGTGAACTTAATGGATTTAGAGTTAGTCATCCACACCCTGTATGCACCTTTCTCGTACCCCATGAACAAACCATGTGCCCCACGCTTCCCAAGCTTGTTGTTTTGTGGGGAGTGTACCCACATGTCAGAACCGAAAATTCTCATGTGCTTGACGTTCGGTTTCTTACCAAACATCTTCTCGTACGGAGTGCAACCTATGGGTGATGACAGTCTGCGATTAACGGTATAAACCACTGTCGACAGAGCTTCCCCCCAAAACTTCTCAGGGAGGTTGGCATCATGCAACAAGGTTTTTAGGCCTTGAAGCAACGTTTGATTTGCTCGCTCCGCAAGTCCATTCATCCATGGCGATCTAGGCGTTGACAAATCATGCTGGATTCCCTTCTCAGTCAGAAAAGCTTCAAACTGCTGAGAAGTGAACTCCCTGCCCCGATCGGTAAAAAGACAACCGATACTTTCACCACGAACATTCTGCAACCAAGCACAGAATGCCTTGAACTTAGGGAATGCCTGCAATTTCTGCTCAAGCATAAACACATGAATGTACCTAGAAAAAGAATCAATTAGAACCATGAAGTACCTTGCTCCTCCCAAAGAGGGCGCAAGTGGACCAACCAGGTCTGCATGCACTAGCTGGTAGGGTTTGGAAGCCTGCCTGCTAGACTCCTTGCCTTTTGGAGCAACCTTCACCTTGTTCTCTGCACAAGATATACATTTCATGTGGTACTTACAAGGTTTGATGCTCAAACCTTCAACCAACCCTGGCATCTTGACTAGTGCTTGCCAAGACATGTGACAAAATCTTCGATGTGCTTCATGAATACAACCTGCATGAAGAACCTTGTTAGTTTGTGCAACACAACAAGAATCAGCATTAGACACAACAGCATTGTCATCATAAGTTATACAGAATAAACCATCCATAAATTTTGCATGCAAAATGTCCTCTTTGCCTTTCCTGATGACACAGATGCTCCTCTTGAAGGAAATCTCAAAACCACGCCCAGTCAGCTGTGGGACGCTCAGTAGATTGTCCTTAGCTCCAGGTACATAAAGCACCTTACTAATGGTTGTATGCAAACTTGCAAGTTTAACAGTCCCTTCTCCTGCAATTTGCAACGTCCTTCCATCAGCCAGGTGGATCTCTCCTTCTTGAGGTGTAAAGGAGATAAACAGGTGCCTATCCTTTGTTAAATGGCGCGTGCACCCTGAGTCCACAACAAACTTGGCTTTAGCCCTTGGAGTAGTCTTTGCAGCAAGCAAAACCTTGTTTTCCACCAGCGTGGGCTTTTGCAGCTTGCCCCCCTGCTCCTGGCCATGAGGCTTGCCTTTAGCCTTTGGTGAAGCTGTGCCAGCTAACAACGCTTTGTTTTCCACTGGCGTGGGCTCTTCACCCTCCCTCTGCTTCGGGCCATCTGCAGGCATCTGTCTTTGTTTACCTCTGGCCTTCCGGCCTCTGCAAAGACGATGACCTTGGCTCCCACGAGAAACAGAGCTCTCAGCTGCCGACTCCTTGGCTCCCCCTGGAGGCTGGAATGCTGCCTGGGCTGACATCACAGTCTGCTCCCCCTGCAGCTTGCAATCGGTGCCCTCAGCATCCCTGCATTCATTCGCATTCTGGGAAACAGCCAGGACTTCCGATGCAGTCAAACTCTGGGCATTCAGACTCTCAGCTGGGACGACTTTCAGATGAGCTCTCTTTAAAGCATTCCACATCTTACGTGCCGTCACGTTGCCAGCAAGCGTTTTTATTTCCTCCAGAGAGACGGACAAGACGATTATGTCAATGGCCCTTGAATTCTGGGCCTCCCATTTCTCTGTCAGAGGAACTGGGGGGGCTTGAGACACGGTTTGCCACACTCCGTACTGACGCAGCAAACTCTCACACCATTTTGCCCAGGTCTGATAATTTCCCCCATTTAACTTAAGGCATTCAGCAGCTTCAGACACTTGGAAAAACTCCATTCCAGGTCTTTACGTGAGCCCGAGTCTCTTTCTTTACTTCAAAGACTCCTTATCTTGGCTCGCATTAATCACGAATTCTCTGGCGCTGCTCCCAGACCAATTAAGCCTTGCCGCGCAGCCCAACAGAAAAGCCTCCGCTTTGCTTTTCCACATACCTCAGCAGCAGTCTGTTGCAGTCTTACTCTCCTGTAAGTGCCGTGAATCTGGGCCCGAAACCTGTTGTTGGGATACTGCCAGGGAGACAAAGGCCATCACTGCCTTCCACGTCGTCTCCGGACGGTCTGTTGATGTCCCATAGTCACGCAGTATCAGTAATTAGCGGCACCAAGCCTCAGAAATAGATTGCCACATTCCTGGGGTGATGCACACTCCTTCAGCAGAATTCACACAGCAAAAGTTGCACTCAGGAGAGTATCATTTAGAATGTTTATTCAGCGTTGGTCAGAACAAAGAAAAACATGACCGACTGCTAGCGTGTTCTGGCGCAGAGAGAGAAAACGAAAGCAATAGCAAACATAAAACATCCTGAGAAACAGGACATGCGCAGACTCTGTGACTCACAAGCCTGCTCTCTCTTAAGGTGGAACGGAAATATCCTAACAATTTGTATATATAGCTCACAATAAATATACTACACTGAAGAACCTGGAACTCTGAGCATTTCTGCTAAAGCACCGTGAAGAATTCGCGACAGAGGGAAGAAAAAAAAAGGGTGGGGAGAGAAAAAGAAGAAAATGAGCCAAAACACAAGAAGGCTCGTCTATTGTACCCTTCCGTCAAGGTCACAACAGATCATTATTCTTATCAATTCTCTCTATCTGCATTCCATAGAATCCCTCATCTTGGTATCAGGGAACATTTCCCTATGCGGTATCATTCTAAACATCACCAGGTCTTCATTGCTGAACCCTTATCCCCTAGATAATTATTTAAACATTCCCATTCTTCTTTCACCATCTTTTTAGGTTTATCTTTTATTGCCTCTGTCAGCTTCACGAGCTCCAAGTACTTGCACAATTTGACTATGTCAATGTTGCAACTTTATTCACTTTCCCAAAAGTGGTTCCCCACCCCTATGTATGAAAGCCCGCAAAAGAACTACTGCTCCCACTTTTGCATAATCCTTTAGAATGCAAGAAGTCTATGTGCTTATGATGTATGTTTGGTGGACAATGTGACAGTTAAAATTTCCCTGCATATTTTGCCTTTCAGAACAAAAATCAGAGTTGCAATGGACCGCAAAAGTTGCGTCACGTTCATCCAGTGCTTTACCAACTGCACTGGCTCCTGGTGGAGCACAGGGTCAGGTTTAAGGTGCAAGTTTTGACCTTTAAAGTCCTATGCGGCCTAGGACCCACGTACCTATGGGACCGCATCTGCTGGTATGCCCCGCGGAGGACCTTAAGGTCCACAAATGACAACGGTTTGGAGGTCCCGAGTCGCAAGGTGGTTAGATTGGTCTCAACTAGGGCCAGGGCCTTTTCAGTACTGGCCCCAACTTGGTGGAACACTCTCTCCCAAGAGACCAGGGCCCTGCGGGATGTGACGTCTTTCCGCAGGGCCTGCAAGACAGAGCTGTTCTGCCTGGCCTTTGGTCTGGACTCAGTCTGACCCTTATGTTTCCCTCCCCTTATGGTCTTGATTTATCAGCTACTTTTAAAATGAAGCTGCATTTTAAATTGCATTTTAACCTGTATTTTAATTGGGTTTTTTTTTCTTTTCTTATTCCGCTATCATGTTTTTTTTTGTTTTGTTTTTTACTGTGATTATTGGTGTTAGCCGCCCTGAGCCAGGCTCTGGCCAGGGAGGGCGGTGTATACATAAAATTTATTTAAAAGGCGAAAGATTTATACGATCTGAGGTGAAACCAGAGTATGGAGACTTCCAAAGCAGCACGCCAGAGAGACGGGTGGAGATCCGCGCTCCTGCAATCTTGAGGCGGACCTGGTGCCAGAGAGAAAGAAACGAGGGACTAGGCGTAAGTCACCTTGACCTCGGGGGGGGAACCTGAGGGCGGAAGCCTAAGGCAGCGCAAAAGAAGAGGTTTCCCAATATTATAGAACAAAGAAAACTGTCATAAAAGACGTGGGGAAGACCTTTGCGCAAAGAGGCAAAACCACTCTCTGGTACAAACGCCCCAATTCCCCGGCACGGCAGCGCTGAACTCTCCTATAAAAAGGAGACTGTTAAAAGCAAATGCCTCCCCTGTAAAATAAAATTGAAAGAAAAAAATTGAAAAACCTCTGCCTGTTCAGCGGAGTGAAGGGGAGGCAGGAAGAAAACAGTTTGCGAAGGGAACTACAGAACCAAACAGACAACAGAGAAGGGGGCCGTATTCCTCACACGAAAACCCTCTGTTAATAATTGCACAAGGTGTTTTAAGAAAAGCATGCCTAGATACAGCAGATTGAGCAAAAATAAACAAACTGAAACTAGAAATTAGAAGAAACTAGAAGAGTAAACTACTGGAGGACTTTATAATGGACTAAAAACTGTAGCAAAAATAAATGACTAAAAAACAGACCCGCTGGGGAAAAATAACTTGAGAAAACTGACATACCTGTGTGAGAGAGGGGAGAGAGAGGTGTGGAGGGCGATTGCTGAGTCACGGGCCCTCCACCATTGACAGAGATTACTGGGAACAAAGACAGGAAGAGAAGACAAAGAGGACATTGTAAATATCCCAGAGAAAGAAGCACAGGGAAGGAAGGCACACTGAAGGAGGAAACAGTGATACGTGTGGCTGTTAAGAGGAATTAGAAGAATACACTAATTGAGACCACAGCACCACCTATTGGATATAAATATAAAGACAAGAATAATTTTAATTCTGAGGAAACTACCAATCTATTTTATAACCAAAGGGACATATAACAAAATGGACACATAAACAAAAAATTAAGGGAATTCCCAGGAAAGAAAACACTGAAATAAGGAAAAATTAGAAAGAAAGAAAGAAAGAAAGAAAGAAAGAAAGAAAGAAAGAAAGAAAGAAAGAAAGAAAGAAAGAAAGAAAGAAAGAAAGACAGCAGCCTGATGGGATCAAAGAAAATATCAAATCTGAGTGGTGCCAGCACATCGCAAAGCTACCAAAGAAGAATATCACTAGCAGAAAGTGAAAATAACATGGACATGAAAGAAATATTGGCAGCAATGGAATGAATGGAGAAAAATCTAGGAGAAAAAATAACAGCTCTGGAAGGAAATATAAGAATGCTTGACAAGAAGATGGAAAGTATGGGGGCGAAGAATTCCAAAGTGATAATGGACCTCTCAACCCAAGTGAACCAACTGACAGTGAAACACCAAAATTTAGATCAAACAGTCCAGGAGACCATAATAAAAGTACAGAAGCAGGACGGAAGTATGAAAAAGAGCTTGCAAGAACAAAGAGAAATGAAAAGACACCAAGAAAAAATTAAAGAAGAAATAGATGAACTGAGGAAGATACAGGAAGACACTTGGGATTCCTTGGCCATCTTACAGATGAAACAAAAAGAAATGATTCTTCGCATACGCGGTGTCAAGGAAAATCAAGATGAAGACATATTGACAAAATTGACAAAGGCAATAGCAGAATGGCTGGGGGTTCAAGAACAAGAGATGATATTGGACATTGAAAAAAATATTTAGAATAAAGGTGAACAAGACCAAAACAAGGAAAGGACCTGGAGACTGCTTGATGTTTTTAAATTCAAGCCTGCTTAGAGATAAACTACTATTGAAAGGCAGGACAGACCCACTCTGCATAGAAGGGAGCTATGTAGAATTTATGAGAGAGATCCCAACACGCCTGTTGAGGAGGAGGGACAATTATAGATTCATGACATCAGCGCTAAAGAAAAACTAAATAAGGTTTAAATGGGAATTCCCAGAGGGACTGTCATTTACATATAAAGACAGGAGGAGATCCTTCAGATCAGTAGAAGCTACAAAAATATTTTGGAGGAAGTACTGGGAGGAATTGGGAGAAGAAAAACTGGTAGAGTGAAGCAAGACGGGCAAGATGGAAACTTTTATTCCCTTTTCAACGTAACCTTTGGGCATTGGTTTACTCCGGACTATAACCATACAATAATAGTAAAGTTGTGAGTATTTTAAGCAAATAAAGAATTATGAGGCTGAAATGTATTTCATGGAATATAAATGGATTGAACAGCAAACTTAAAAGAAATAGGTTAGAATGTATATTAAAGAAGAAAAAATGGGATGTCATATGTATACAAGAAACACATATATCCAAAACTCATGTAAGGGTGTTAAAAAATACGAGACTAGGACAGGAATATATAGTATCTGGAATGGAAAGAAAGAGTGGAGTGGTCATCTATGTAAATACAATGTTGAAATCTCAAATGTTATTTCAAGATGATGAAGGTAGAGTAGTAGGAGTAGAAATACAAACAAAAGAAGGGAAAATCATAGTGGTGGGAATATATGCTCCGAATAGTAAAAAAGATGATTTTTTTAGAAAATTGGAAGAGAGATTATGGGATTATGTGGACAAAAATATGTGTGATTGTTCAGAACTTAACAGGTTAAGTTGTTCTGGGTGTGCGTCACATTCTGACGTCAGCTTTCGAAGCTGGGAGGAGCTAACACTTCTCTCTGGGTCTTTGAGAGAGAAAGACGCATCTTTGCTATGGCTGAAAGAAGCCCAGGATTGTATTGATGAAATGTCGCAATAAACAACTGATTAATGGACACAAGTGCTCTCTGAGTTTATCTGAAGCTAGGCGACAGGTTTTTTACCGCTGTGTTTACTCTGCAAGACGTGACCGGACGGAGCAGGAGTGTCGCAGCTTGTGAGGAAGCGTGCCGGACCGTTGTAAATGGCTAATTGGCGATCGTAAAGCAATTAGAAGGTCACGTCCCAATAAATAAAAAAATCCCACATATATAGTATCTGGAATGGAAAGAAAGAGGGGAGTGGTCATCTATGTAAATACAATGTTGAAATCTCAAATGTTATTTCAAGATGATGAAGGTAGAGTAGTAGGAGTAGAAATACAAACAAAAGAAGGGAAAATCATAGTGGTGGGAATATATGCTCCGAATAGTAAAAAAGATGATTTTTTTAGAAAATTGGAAGAGAGATTATGTGGACAAAAATATAGTAATTATGGGAGATTTTAATGGGGTGACATCAATAGAAATGGACAGAACGCAAAGGGACAAAATGTTGAGTTCAGGTAGATTACCACTCTCCTTTTCCCACTTAATTGAGAATTTTAATTTATATGATGCCTGGAGAACAAAAAATCCAAGTGCTAAAGACATAACCCACTACTCGGAGGTGAAAAAATCTGGGGGATGAATCAACACAATATGGCTATCAAAAAAGTTGATGTTGAGTTTAGAAAATGCAGAGATACTGAATAGATCAATATCAGATCACAATCCAGTAATGGTATATATGAAATTTCAAAATCATACTAAGGGAAGGTGGAGAATGAATGAGGAGGTATGGAGAGATGATCAAAGGGTTAAAAGGGCTAAGGAAATATTGAAAGAATTCTATGAAATAAATGAAAATCAGGAAACGGGTAAAAAAATGATTTGGGAAGCGAGTAAAGCCTATATGAAAAGGTATGTAATACAAAAAATGGGAAGGATAAGGAGAAATAAATATAATAATATTATGGAAATAAATAAATAAGAGAGAAAGAAAAAGATTTAGTGAAAAACCAAAAAAATATTAGAAAATAGATTACCAGATATAGAAGAAGAAGAATATGCAATTTTAAATTCAAATATTGAACTTGAAGAGATTAAAAAGTGATTAAAAATATGAAGGATGGGAAATCGCCGGGACCAGATGGAATTTCAGTAACATATTATAAAAAATTAGAGGAAATAATAACACCCAAATTACATTTAATTATGAATGAAATTTTAGACAAAGGAGAAATACCCAATTCATGGCAAGAAGCATTGATAACTCTTATCCCAAAGCAAGGTACGGATTTGAGACTTATAAAAAACTACAGGCCAATATCTTTATTGAATATAGACTATAAAATATTTACTGGAGTTCTTGCAAATAGAATGAAAACTCTGCTAAAAAGGGTAATTAAAAAAAGATCAGGCAGGATTTTTGCCAGACAGACAAATAAAGGACAACACTAGAATAATTATAGACTTAATAGAATATGCCAAAATGAATCCAAGTAAAGAAATTTCAATGCTTTTGGTAGACGCTGAAAAGGCATTTGACAGTGTCTCTTGGAAATTTATGATCAAAACCTGCGAAAGCTTCAATTTAGGAAAAGAATTATGAATGGAATTCAAGCAATTTACAAAAAAACAAAGAGCCAAATTAGTCCTAAACAACGAAATTACAGAAGAATTCGACATTGAGAAAGGGACACGACAGGGATGTCTATTATCCCCACTCCTATTTATAACAATATTAGAAACCCTATTAATAGCTCTGAGAAAGGATGAAGAAATAAAGGGCATATGTCTTGGTACACAGTGCTACAAAGTAAGAGCATTTGCAGATGATGTGATCATTACAACCAACACACCAAAAGAAAGTATAAAAAAGCATTTGAAAGAATGAAAGAATTTGGCGAAGTAGCAGGATTCAAATTGAACAAAGATAAATCGAAATTGATAACTAAAAATATAGACGAGAAAGGGAAAAAGGAATTAGAGGAAACAACAGGACTAAAAATAGAAAATAAAGTGAACTACTTAGGGATATGGATTACAAATAAAAATACAAATTTATTTAAGGATAATTATATCAAAAAATGGAAAGAAATTAAAGGAAGTATGGATAAATGGGGAAAACTAAAATTATCATTAGGAGGAAGAATATCTATGTTTAAAATGATGATACTCCCCCAAATTCTATTTTTATTTCAAACGATTCCAATTGTAATAGGAACTAAATATTTTATAAGCTGGCAAAGAGATCTTGCAAATTTTATATGGCAGGGGGAAAAGGAAAGGATAAAATTAGAAGTAATGACGGGCCCAAAGGAAAGTGGAGGATTCGCAGTGCCAGATTTAAGAAAGTATTTTGAGGCAGCGTGTTGGTGTTGGATAAAAAAATGGATATTATTAAAAGATAATGAACTAGAGGGTTGGGACAAAATATACGGGTGGCATGGCTATTTATTCTATGACAAAAAAGAACAACATAAAAAAATTACAAATCACATAGTAAGAAAGGCTCTATTGGATGTCTGGGAAAGAACAAAAGGAAAAATTATTGAGAAAACTCGCCAATGGGTTTTGCCAGTGGAGGCAACCACAACATTAAAGAGTAATGCAAAAGAGACTTGGCCAACATATAAGGAAATATTAGAGGATGCAGACAGAAATATTAAATTAAAAACTCAAAAACAATTACAAACATTTGGAATAAATTGGTTACAATATTGTCAGGGAACTGCCATCGGAGAGTCAGGTGGTGGAAGGGCTCAAGGAGGCTAGGAGAGCCTCGGATGCGGAGGAAGGAACCAGTAGGGGGAGAGGGAGAGTTCCTGCAGAAACTCAATCGGAGGAAGGGCTCCAAGATGTTTCCAGTGAGAATAGCGGGGAGGGCTCAAGGAACTCTTATGTTGGAGTAAATTCCGGAAACGCGCACTGACGGATTCTGCCAGCGATTGAAGTAGCCACGCACCCATGGCTCCTCGAACTGGGAAAGTTTAGGAACTGATGTGAAGCTTGGAGGACTTAAACGCTTACGCACGAGCAGCCCCCTTTTCCCATTATAGCAATCCGTCAGTGTCTGACGCTGCTTGTGCGAAGGAGAGGCATCATGAGCAACCCAACCGGAGTCGGAGGAGCAGGAGGGGCTGGAGGGGGACCAACTCTGGAGGAGAGAAACAGAGCTTTGGAGCACCAGCTGGCACTGCTAACGGCGCGGCTCGAGGAAAGGAGGGCACAGGATGCACAGGGGAAACCCACTCCCATCGGAAGGAAGGTACCTGGGTTGGTACAAAAATTTGGGGGTGATCCAAGGAACTACCAAGCCTTTAAGACAGAGATGCAGTATGCACTGAACCTGCAACACGATGACTTTGCCGATGAGGAATCGAGAGTGGCTTTTGTGATTGGACACCTCGAGGGAGGGGCTAGAGATTGGGTGAGACCCCTGATGGCAAACAATAATAGCGCCTTAAAAGACTTGAGGAAATTCTTTGGTGCGATGGACTTGATGTTTTCCAGCCAGATTGAACAGGGAGTGGTACGCAGACAGTTAATGGCGTGCAAACAGGGAAATCAATCAGTCAGAGAGTATTGGACACAGTTTACCATGCTTATACATAAATTGGGGTGGGATCTGTCTTCGGACCCGATACAAATGCTGTTTGAAGAAGGCCTAGCCCCAGCGGTGAAAGATGAACTTTCCCGCGCGCCCCGTCCGGAGTCCATGGATCAGCTGACCAAGGCAGCGCTTGCGATTGGTGCGCGCCAGGAGGCGAGAGCGCTGGAGAAGCGGGAAGGGAGAGGAGAGCGTTGGAATGATTTCTGCATTCCTGAGATGCCGGCACAACCTTCCCCGCCAGTGGAACCGATGGAGATTGGAGGAGCAAGCGCGCGCGGAACTTCAAATGTTAACGAAGGGCGGAAGAAGGAAGGAAAGAGCGCCAAGAAATGTTTCCTTTGCCAACAGCCAGGACATTTTGCCAGGGTCTGCCCGCAAAGGAAAGGATGGCAAGGAATGGTGGGGGCTGTTGGAAGTGAGGAGGAGGGGGTTAAGGAGCAAGTAAAAGCCAACGCCTGGCTGCCAACGACAGGGCACAGCAGTCAGGCCAAGGATCAGTGAACGTGCCCAAGCCTGAACCCCCAAGAGCTGCTCTCGTCGTGGAGGTGCTGCTAGAGCTACCCAACGGACATCCACTGACTATAAAAGCCCTCTTAGACTCAGGCAGCTCCTGCAATTTCATGAGTAAGGAGTTTGCGTCAGAACACCAAATACAAATGCTGCCCTTAGTTCCTTCCTTGCAGGTAACAACGATTGACGGGAGGGAACTGCTGGGAGGGGAAGTTAACCAACAGACGGTCCCCATGACGATGAGAGTGGCAAGGCACACGGAAGTCATTGCATTTCACGTAGCCACACTAGCGGGACCTCCCATCATCTTGGGAATGAGCTGGTTGGCGCTACATGACCCACTGGTGGGATGGCACCAACGGACAGTCTCTTTTGGATCAGCGCATTGCCTAGAGCACTGCAAGGGAAGAGAAATGCGGGGACTGGCTAGGGCCAGTCTTGCAGGGATGGCGGTGGGGGAAAAGGGAGAAATACCCCGACAATACGCAGATCTGAGTGACGTCTTCAGTGAGAAGGAAGCAGATAGACTGCCCCCGCATAGACCCTTTGACTGTCAAATTAACCTACTCCCGGGAGCCCAGCTACCAGTGGGCAAGCTGTACGCCATGTCGGACAAAGAGATGCAGGAGTTAAGGGAGTTCATAGACAAGAACCTGAAACGAGGTTTCATCAGAGAGTCAATAATAATAATAAATTTTATTTATATCCCGCCCTCCCCAGCCGAAGCCGGGCTCAGGGCGGCTAACAACAATCAAACTATCAAACTATCAGATATTCACACATTCTAAAAATATTTCATTATAAAAATCAATTAAAATCGAATTAATGGCAACTAATTAAGCAAGATTCTGTGCAGGTTGCCAGAAGAGGGAGTCAGGCTGCGCCCTGACCAAAGGCCTGGTGGAACAACTCTGTCTTGCAGGCCCTGCGGAAGGATGTCAGGTCCCGCAGGGCCCTAGTCTCTTGTGACAGAGCGTTCCACCAGATTGGAGCTGCAGCCGAGAAGGCCCTGGCTCTAGTTGAGGCCAGCCTAACCTCTCTGAGGCCTGGGACCTTGGGGATGTTATTATTTGCAGACCGTAGGTTTCTCTGTGGGGCATACCAGGAGAGGCGGTCCCGTAGGTACGAGGGTCCTAGGCCGTATAGGGCTTTAAAGGTTAAAACCAGCACCTTAAACCTGATCCTGTACTCCACCGGGAGCCAATGCAGCTCGTATAGTACCGGATGAATGTGATCTCGCAGCGAAGACCCCATAAGGAGTCTCGCCGCGGCATTCTGCACCCGCTGGAGTTTCTGGGTCAGTCTCAAGGGCAGCCCCACGTAGAGCGAGTTACAATAATCCAGTCTGGAGGTGACCGTCGCATGGATCACAGTGGCTAGGTCAGGGCGAGAGAGATAAGGGGCCAACTGCTTAGCTTGGCGGAGATGAAAAAATGCCTCTGTCAGGGGTTCAGGAGTGGAGGCACAGGGGAAAGAGGAAGCGGAGAGCGAAGGGGAACAATCCGAGGGCAGTGTAGGTGAGGAAGACAGTGGGGCAAGAGATTCCATGAGTCTGTCCAGTGAGTCGGAAGATTCACAGAAGGGGGCACCCATAGCCAGAGCAAGGGGGTTCCCGGGAGGGAGGCACCAGAAGCAAGGAACCAGCGGTGACTCCCAAAGCAGCAGCTGGAGATCGGAACCAGTTTCCCCACCAGAGCGTAGCGGGGGGGAAGAGTCCCAGGTGTCAGGACCGGTTTCCACTCCAGGGGAAAGAGAAGATGAGGCAGGGCTGACCACGCCCCTGTCGCTGAGTGAGGAAATAGAGGGGAAGTCAGATCCAGCGAGCCCCCCCGAAGGGGGAAGCAGTGACAGAAGCAGCGTAACGGTCAGGAGGAAAGTTGCTGGCTGGGCGCGCGCGCCAAGTTCAAATGCACAGGCGCGCGGGACAGCTGGGAGCGAGGATTGGGAGCCAGGTCCTAAAGCACGCCGGAGGGAGGGGGGAGAATCCGGAGACTCTTCAGCATCAGAAGAGTCCAGAAAGGGCAACACCCCGGCGGGCAGAAGGACCCAGAGGAGAAAGGAGCAAAGGAAGAGGTGGAGCAGGGCTAGGATCTTAAACTGGTGTCTGGGGGGAGGAGATTCAGACGGAGCTTCAGCGGTCTAGGGTTGAGACGTAGAGATGCGCGCCACGGCTTTGGAATCGAAACTGAACCTTAATAAAGACTTTTGTATATAACAAGAACTGGCGTTGGTCCTCTGTGAGCTGGGACCTTGGGCGGCTCTGACAGTAAGCTCCGTCTCATAAAGAACCTTCGCAGCGTGAGTTGGCGCCGCGAGGGGCAAAACTTGGCGTTTTGCGAGCTCACGAAGATCGGCGAGGATGACTACAGAGCAACAGGTGGCAGCCCTGCAAGAAGCAGTCACAAGGCTGTCCATGGAAGTAGAAGCGTCCAAAAAGAGAGAGGAAGAAACTGCAGCGCGTTGCCAGGATCTGCAAATCAGGTGGGAAATTTTGAGGAAGGAGGGGCTGCCAGGACCCAAGCCGGAGGGAGTTGGCCTCGGGAAGAGGGGAGGCAGCGTCGTATCCCACTTCGACGGGAATTTGCAGCAGTATCCTAACTTCAGGGCAGACATAATTTTCCCGCTCAATTTGCTTCGGAAAGACTTTAGAGATGAGGAGGAGAAAGTGGGGTTCATTATAACTCATCTGCATGGGGAAGCTAAATCGTGGGTGCGCAATTTGTGGCGCGAAAATGACCCCGCCCTCAAAGATTCAACAGCCTTTATCAAAGCGATGGACACTTGTTTTCAATCAACAGTTGATGTAGATCTGGCCAGAAAGGAAATGCATGGGTTGAAGCAAGGGAAAGCCACTGTGAGGCAATATCACTCACGCTTTTTTGCGTTAGTAAATGCACTGGGCTGGGAAAAGGACTCAGCAGCCGTCCGAGACCTGTTCTGGGAGGGGCTAAATGGGGCTGTGAAGGATGACATTGCAAGGGGGGACAGACCCACCAGCACAGCAGAAGTAGTCAACAGAGCGCTGGCGATAGGAGTGCGTCTGGAAGAACGCCCTTGGAACAAAGATGACGGACGTTTGGGACGCACGCCAGCCAGATCAGCTCCTTTCCTGCCCAGAGAGCCAGCGCGCGCCCAATCCACGCCTCCACTGGGAGGGGGAGAAGAGCCGATGGAGATTGGTGGTGCCAGGGCTCAGACAGTAACCAGAGCCCAAACACCTGGAGCAGTCAAGGTGAAGCCTCCTAGAGGAAGCAGGAAGTGCTACATCTGCGACAGTGCACAGCACATGGCCAAAGAGTGTCCCCAGAGGCTCCAAAAGCACACTGCAGCCTCAGCAACAGTAAAAGGAGCAGTGCAGCAAGAGACACAGCTACAGGGAAACAACGAAGCCTGGCTGGAAGCAGAAGCACTGGGGCCCAGCCAGGCGAGTCAGTGAAGCGATCCCCAGAGATTTTACAGCCCACAGACCCACTCCCGTCCAAACCAGTGGTGCAACTCACTGCATCGCTCCAGCTGCCCAATGGACTCACTATGGAAGTGCCCATTACCATTGACTCGGGTAGTAATGCAGACTTTATAGGAGTGGATTTCATCAAGCAACATCGCATAGTGCTCCTGCCAGCCACGATGCCCCTGAAAGTCGTCACGGTCGATGGAAGAGACTTGCTGGGGGGGCAGGTGGTCAAGCAAACGCCGCCCATGGTGATGCAAATTGGAAATCACCGGGAAGTCATCAGCTTCAATGTCACCCACCTGTCGGACACGCCTGTAGTATTGGGCATGAGTTGGCTGCACAGGCACAGCCCGGCATTGGCATGGTACCAGCGTCAATTAACTTTCGGCTCCTCCTACTGCGCAGAACACTGCATCCTGACTAGCCCGGAGGAAGAGGGGGAAGAGGATGACCCGCAGCTACACTTAGGCACGCTGCAAGTAGTGCCCCACAAGTACGCAGCGTTTTTGGAGGTTTTCTGCGAGAAGGAAGCGGACAAGCTGCCTCCCCACAGGTCCTACGATTGCAAGATTGACCTCCTGCCGGGGGCGACGCTGCCGACCGGGAAACTGTATTCCATGTCTGAAGACAAACTGCAAGAACTCAGGGATTTCATAGATCACAACTTGAAGCGCGGTTTCATCCAGGAGTCCAAAGCAGTGGGGGGCAGTCCTGTGTTTTTCGTGAAGAAAAAAGACACGAACCAACGGAGATTAGTTTGTGATTACAGGGTCATAAATTCGAGGACAAAGCCCACGGCATTCCCCATGCCCAAGATTGACGACCTACTCGCGACGGTGAGGAAGGGACGCATCTTCACCAAGTTGGATCTTCGAGGGGCATACAACCTCATACGTGTGCGAGAGGGCGACGAGTGGAAGACGGCCATGTTTACGCCCTTGGGCACCTATGAATAGAGTTATGCCATTTGGTTTACAAAATGGCTCCCATTGTTTTCAAGCCTTCATGCACCACGTGTTAGCGGGACTCCTTTACAAGAAGTGCGTCTGCTTCCTGGACGACATCCTGATTTTTTCGGAATCGAAGGAGGCGGACGTCAAGGAGGTCCTACAAAGACTACAGGAGCACAGACTTTACGCCAAACTGGAGAAGTGCCAGTTCGACATGACGGAGGTGGATTTCCGGGGTTACAAACTGTCCGACAAGGGGCTCGCCATGGACAGCACCAAGGTCCGCTTGGTGTTGGACTGGAAGAGCCCGCGTAATCGGAAGGAGGTCCAGAAGTTCGTCGGCTTCGCCAACTTTTATCGCAAGTTCATCAAGGGTTTCGCGATGGAAACGGCAGCCATCACGGACACTCTCAGCTCCAAGAAGAAGAAGTTCATCTGGACGGACCAGGCGGAACAGTCCTTTCAGAGACTTAAGCGTCTCTTCGCGTCCGAAGAACAGCTGCTACACGTCAACCCCAGCAAACCAATGAGGGTTGAGACGGACGCCTCGGACAGAGCGGTGGGGGCGGTCCTGTTGCAACAAGATCCGCAAGGGTACTGGAGGCCGTGCGCATTCTACTCCAGGAAACTTAGCAAGTCGGAACAGAACTACACCATCTGGGACAGGGAGTTGCTGGCCATTCATGCAGCCTTCAAAGCGTGGCGGCACTTCCTCGTCGGAGCCAAACACACGGTGCAGGTGCGCACGGACCATAAGAACCTGGAGTACTGGCGCACGGCGCGGTTCCTGAACCAGAGACACATCCGCTGGGCGGAGTTCTTTGCGGATTTCGACTTCAGAATAGAATACATCCCGGGAGGCAACAACGTCATGGCGGATGCGCTATCCAGGAAGCCACAGTACCTCGAGGAAGCGGCACCGGTGGCAGCCAAACACATTTTCGCACCGGAAGCGTGGTCGTGCGCTTTGGCCACCGTGGACCTGGACGCCGTACGTCGCGCGCTGCAGACGGATTCCTTCGCACGATCCAAGATGGAGGAGGTGCGGAGAGGCACAGCGAAGGACGACGAGTTCCAGATACGCAACGGACTGCTCATCCGCAAGGGGGCCCTCTACGTGCCGGGGGACGATCTCCGTGCGAAGGTGCTGCAGCAGTTACACGACGCACCCAGCGCCGGGCACTTTGGCAAGGACAAGACGGCGGAATTAGTAGCCAGGTGGCCCAAGATGAGGGGAGAAGTCGTGGATTACGTCACGAGGTGCGACACATGCCAAAGGGCCAAACCAGTACACAGGCCACCAGCGGGTTTGTTGGAACCGCTACAGACGCCTCTCGAGCCGTGGGAGAAAGTGGCACTGGACTTTGTCACAGATCTGCCCAGCTCGCGAGGCAAGACAGCGGTGCTAGTGGTCGTAGACCTGTTCACCAAGATGGCGCACTTCATTCCTTGCGCGAAGGTGGCCACGGCGGAACAGACAGCCAAGCTGTTCATCGACCACGTGTTCAAGGTTCAAGGTTCACGGCTTGCCGCGGTCCATCTTGTCCGACCGGGGTCGCCAATTCATCTCGAGCTTCTGGCAGAAGCTGCTAGGCATCCTGAACGTCAAGATCAACTTAGCGTCGGCGAGACACCCGCAAACCAACGGACAAGCGGAGAGGGTCAACGCCATCATGCAGCAGTACCTGCAATGCTACGCGAATCAACAGCCCTCGACCTGGGTGGACTACCTACCGCTAGCCGAGTTTGCCTACAACAACACGAAGCACGTATCCACAGGGGTGACACCGTTCTTCGCCAACAATGGACGGCATCCCAGAACCTTCCCGGGGTTAGAGAAAGTGGGGGAGGGGGAGACACAGGGAGCAGAGGCTTGGGCAAAGGAATTGCGGGAGGTCCACGAGCAGCTCCGAAGGCATTTAGAACGGGCAAAGCAAGCATACAAGGTGCAGGCAGACAGGCACAGGAGAGTCGGGGAAGACATACGGGTAGGGGACTGGGTCTGGTTAGCAGCCCAGGCAGTGCCAGCCAGGACGTTAGCTAAGAAGAAGCTCAGACACAAACAGCTAGGGCCTTACCAAGTCGAGGCACAAATCAATCCGGTAGCCTTCCGGTTGACACTCCCGGAGGGTTCCAGAATGCACCCGGTCTTTCATAGATCAGTGCTTACACCCTACAAGGAACCCCACAGGTTCCAGGCGCCAGGGAACGTACCAGACCCACCCCGCAGATCGCCAACAGGGGGAGGGTCGCCGAGAGCAGGGCCACTCAACGAGGTCACAGAGATTTTGGACTCGAGATGGGGGGAAGAGGGGGTTGAGTATCTCCTCGCCAGGCAAGGTACCCCGGCCAGCGCCAACAGCTGGGTGCCGTACTATGCGGTGGAGGAGCACTACCTCAAAGACGAGTTCCATGCACTCTTCCCACACAGACCTATGCCGGCAGATTATTTCGATGAATATCTTTTCACACCCACACTTTCAGCCAGCACGTTCCAGGGGTTCTCATCAGACGAGGAACCAGCACCCGACACACGTTCCCCGGAGGGATCACTCTCGGGGTCTGCCACAGACCGCTCTTATTGGTGGGACAACCAACCGGAGGTGGGGTGGAGCAGGGAGCGGCTGAAGGGGCCTTGGCAGGCAGCATCCCCCGAGGCGACCGGGGGGGGGGGAGACGGACATGGACGTGTTGGGGGAGGACCCTGGGTTCGAGCACAGCTGCAGAGAGATGGAAGCAGCGGAGATCGACGTCGACGAGCCCATTCCGGACTGGCCGACCCCAACCAGCCGGATGCACATCAGAGGGGAGGAACTGTATCCCGCACTCACCCCCACAACACTGGAGCACCTGGAACCCACACCCGAGGAGGAGGAGGGGGGAAGGGGGGGCTTCGAAGGGGGGATGGATGTCAGGGGTTCAGGAGTGGAGGCACAGGGGAAGGAGGAAGCGGAGAGCGAAGGGGAACAATCCGAGGGCAGTGTAGGTGAGGAAGACAGTGGGGCAAGAGATTCCATGAGTCTGTCCAGTGAGTCGGAAGGTTCACAGAAGGGGGCACCCATAGCCAGAGCAAGGGGGTTCCCGGGAGGGAGGCACCAGAAGCAAGGAACCAGCGGTGACTCCCAAAGCAGCAGCTGGAGATCGGGACCAGTTTCCCCACCAGAGCGTAGCGGGGGGGGAAGAGTCCCAGGTGTCAGGACCGGTTTCCACTCCAGGGGAAAGAGAAGATGAGGCAGGGCTGACCACGCCCCTGTCGCTGAGTGAGGAAATAGAGGGGAAGTCAGATCCAGCGAGCCCCCCCGAAGGGGGAAGCAGTGACAGAAGCAGCGTAACGGTCAGGAGGAAAGTTGCCGGCTGGGCGCGTGCGCCAAGTTCAAATGCACAGGCGCGCGGGACAGCTGGGAGCGAGGATTGGGAGCCAGGTCCTAAAGCACGCCGGAGGCAGGGGGAAGAATCCGGAGACTCTTCAGCATCAGAAGAGTCCAGAAAGGGCAACACCCCGGCGGGCAGAAGGACCCAGAGGAGAAAGGAGCAAAGGAAGAGGTGGAGCAAGGCTAGGGTCTTGAACTGGTGTCTGGGGGGAGGAGATTCAGACGGAGCTTCAGCGGTCTAGGGTTGAGACGTAGAGCTGCGCGCCGCGGCTTTGGAATCGAAACTGAACCTTAATAAAGACTTTTGTATATAACAAGAACTGGCGTTGGTCCTCTGTGAGCTGGGACCTTGGGCGGCTCTGACAGCCGCCTTTGTTATAGCTGTAATCTGCGCCTCCATAGAGAGGGAGGTATCGAAGATTACACCCAAACTCTTAACGGACGGTGCTGGCACTAATTGCACCCCCGCAAGAGATGGGAGTTGCCCCCTCAATCCCATATCGTCCCGCCCCAGCCAGAGGACCTCAGTCTTCGAAGGATTTCACTTCAACCGGCTCCCACGTAACCATCCAGCCACAGCTTCCAGACATCTCGCCAGTGTGTCTGGGGCCGAGTCAGGATGGCCATCCATCAACAGATAGAGTTGGGTGTCATCAGCATACTGATGGCAACCCAGCCCAAAACTCCGGACAAGCTGGGCGAGGGGGCGCATAAAGATGTTAAAAAGCATCGGGGAGAGAATCGCACCCTGAGGCACTCCACACACCAAGGAGTGGCGCGATGACAATTCCCCCCCCGAGCGCCACCCTCTGTCCCCGACCAGAGAGAAACGAGCGCAGCCATTGAAGGACTGTGCCCTGGATCCCCACGTCGGCAAGGCGGTGGTCCAGGAGTTCGTGATCGACCATGTCGAAGGCTGCTGACAGATCTAGAAGAATCAGCAGCCCCGACCCGCCTCGATCCAGCTTCCTGCGGAGATCATCTGTTAGGGCGACCAGAGCCGTCTCGGTCCCATGACCAGCGCGGAAGCCGGACTGGAATGGATCCAGAGCAGATGTTTCCTCCAGAAACCTACCAAGCTGTTCAGCAACCGCTCTCTCAATCACCTTACCCAGGAATGGAAGATTCGAGACCGGGCGGTAATTGGATAGATCTAAGGGATCTAATGATGTTTTCTTTAAGAGCGGACGCACCACTGCCTCCTTCAATTCCCCTGGGAATATCCTGGTGCCAAGGGACAAATTGATGATATCCCCCAGGGGGGCCCGCACCTCGTCCGGACACGCTCTAATCAGCCATGACGGGCACAGGTCAAGAGGACAGGTGGTGGGCTTTCCAGCTCAGAGGAGTCTGTCCACATCGGCTGGAGATATCCGGTCAAAATAGTCCAATACTGGACCCGAGGACAGTCGAGGGGCCTCCAGTTCCTTTATTGTATCCAAATTGGCAGGGAGGTCATGGCGGAGCAACAGGACCTTCTCCGCAAAAAAGCTCGCAAATGCCTCACAGCTGTGTGTCAGATTGTTATTTAGAGCGGTGGGGGGCAGCCCAGTGTTTTTTGTGGACAAAAAAAAACACTAATATACCCAGGTTGATCGTGGACGTCCGGGCCGTCAATGCAGTGTCAGAACCGGTGGCCTTTCCCATGCCCAGGATTGACGACATTTTGACCAGGGTGAGGAAGGGAAAGATTTTTACCAAGCTGGACCTGAGGGGGGCGTATAACCTGATACGGATGAGGAAGGGGGATGAATGGAAAACTACCATGTTCACCCCCTTGGGGGCCTTTGAGTATCTCGTTATGCCCTTCGGACTACAGGGGGGCTCAGCCTGTTTCCAATCATTCATGAATCACGTGCTGGGACCAAGGTGAGGGAAGATGTACGAGAGTATTTAAGGGGGTGCGAACGCTGCCAGCGAGCAAAGGGGGAAAGGGCGGCACCAGCGGGGTTGCTGGAACCATTACCCACACCTGAACGGCCATGGGAGGCAGTTTCCATAGATTTCATGACGGATTTACCAAGATCCAAGGGGAAAACTGCGGTAATGGTAGTGGTAGACCTGTTAACCAAGATGTGCCACTTTATAGCTTGCTCACATGCGGTAACGGCGGAAGAAACCGCCAGGTTGTTTGTAAAACACGTTTTTAGGTTGCATGGCGCCCCCTTGAGGGTGGTTTCAGATCGAGGGAAACAATTTACGTCCAGGTTCTGGAGGAAGCTCATGACCTTACTGCACGTGGAGGTCAATTTCTCAACCGCCAGACACCCAGAAACAAATGGGCAGGTGGAAAGGGCAAACAGTATTCTGCAACAATATCTGAGGTGTTATGTAAATGACAGGGAGAATGATTGGGTAGAGAAATTAGCCCTGGCCGAATTCGCATACAATAACACGGAAAATGTGTCCACGGGCATGAGTCCATTTTTGGCTAATTACGGGTGCCACCCCAAGGCCTTTCCAGAGGAAGGGGGGGAAAGATGGAGCGTACCAGCAGCGGAACATTTTGTGGAAGAAATGGAAGCAATACACCAACAGCTCAAAATGAATTTGGATAGGGCCAAGGCAGAATACAAGAAGCAGGCAGATAGGAGCAGAAGGGAAGGAGAGACCATAAGGGTGGGGGACCGGGTGTGGTTGTCAACACAAGGGTTACCGTTCAAAGGGGGCTGCAAAAAATTGCGGCCAAAACGACTGGGACCCTTCGAGGTTATACAGCAGGTCAATACGGTGGCCTTTAAACTCAGGCTGCCAGACAACATGAAACTGCATCCAGTATTCCATAGGTCATTACTATCACCATACAGGGAGGGGCGAGAATTTGGGGAACGCGAAAGTGAGGTTACTGCGGCACCGCAAGGAGAAGAGAGGGAGCGGAGCAGTCATGTAGCAGAAATTCTCGACTCTCGGTGGAAGGGGAGACAGGTGGAGTACCTAGTGGCATGGGAAGGGGAACCGGAGTCCGAAAATACCTGGTTACCGGCAGAAATGGTCAAGGATGAGGTCTTAGTAGGAACATTTCATCGCCGGTTCCCAAGGAAGCCCCAGCCCTTGGCTAGGTTCTGGGAGGAACACTTCGGCACCACTGATGAGGAAGAGGAGTTCGAGGGGTTCCCAGAATCAGGACAGGAAGAGGAAGAAGAATCAGATGGGGAAGAGTATGGGGGAAGAAGGGACAGTAGTAGGTGGAGAGCGGTTTTTGAGTCCACCGAAGATGAGGAGGATTCCTTCCGGGGGTTCCCAGCCTCACCACCCAGAGAAGAGGGGGAAACCGGGGGTGAGGGGGGTCGTGGAGGGGAGGTGGATGTCAGGGAACTGCCATCGGAGAGTCAGGTGGTGGAAGGGCTCAAGGAGGCTAGGAGAGCCTCGGATGCGGAGGAAGGAACCAGTAGGGGGAGAGGGAGAGTTCCTGCAGAAACTCAATCGGAGGAAGGGCTCCAAGATGTTTCCAGTGAGAATAGCGGGGAGGGCTCTGGACCGCCGCTGGGGACGCCCACTCCGCGGAGGAAACTGTCACGCAGAGAATCCAGAAGAAGAGTTTCTGTCAAGGAACTCTTATGTTGGAGTAAATTCCGGAAACTCGCACTGACGGATTCTGCCAGCGATTGAGGTAGCCACGCACCCATGGCTCCTCGAACTGGGAAAGTTTAGGAACTGATGTGAAGCTTGGAGGACTTAAACGCTAACGCACGAGCAGCCCCCTTTTCCCATTATAAATATCCATTAGGAACTCTAGATAAATATATCCCAAAAGATAAAACTAACTTATTTCTATACACGACAACAGCGGCAAGAATTTTGATTGCTAGCTATTGGAAAAAAGACAGCATCCCAACAAAAAGAGAATGGTTGGGGAAACTTTGCGAGTACCTGGAATTAGCAAAATTGACGGATATAATAAGGAGAAAATCCAAAACTATGGTTATGAAGCATGATTATTTACAAAACCAGGGCTCAACTACAAAAATCTGGTTGTGTTTAGAATAATCTTGTGCGTAATATAAAAAATACAAAGTGAGACATTAAGGAAATCCAAAGGGAAAATATGAAGTACAGAGGTTCTGACGAACGGATTATTAAAAATGCTTGAGGTAAATGGTGGAAGTCTTTTTTTAAAAAAACACACTTTATTTAAGGTAGATAAGGACAAGATGAAATTATACAATTGAATATAAATATCGATGGGAAACGGCTATGTATTGTGAGTACTTATCTACTTTTAAAAATTTTCACCTATAATCTTTTTCTTTTACTTCTTTCTTTTTTCTTTGTTCTTTTTTTCGATATCTTATCTTTCATTTCACTGCTTTATTGTGAATAGCATTTTATAGAGGTATAAATAACTGTAAATATGAAAAGAGACAAAATATTCTCTAATTTTTTTTCCTTGGTTAGATGTATTTTCTTTTTCTTTTGTATTTTCTTTTGTTGTGAATATGTATGTTTTTTAATTTGTACTTAATATTTATTATTAAGTACTTTAATTTATTATTATTATTATTATTATTATTATTATTATTATTATTATTACTGGCAACACCGTGGGACAAAAACATGGTTCCTCATGGTTTTTGCATTAGGTCACCCCAAACTCACTGTCGAATTACACATCATGTCCATGGGCACAGCATGCACACAAAAAAACCATGGATCCACCGCCTTGGTCTTGATTTATCGGCTACTTTTAAAATGAGGCTGCATTTTAAATTGCATTTTAACCTGTATTTTAAATTGTTGGTCCCCCCCCCCCATTATGTTTTTACTGTAATTTTACTGGTGTTAGTCGCCCTGAGCCCGGCTCTGGCCAGGGATGGCGGGATATAAATAAAAATTTTTATTCTTATTATAGAACCCGAATGTCGCAAACCTGGAAGTGAGCATTCCGCTTCTCAATTTTTTATAAAGCTTTTTATTGATTATTTTCACATAACAAATTATTTCAAAAATTGTATTTTCCCCCCATTTTCCCCTCCCCCCATACCCCCCTCCCCCCTACGAATTCCCTCAGTTCCTCTTTCTGATTTATTTGCATATATTTTTCTCTGCATGTTATAAGATTGTTCAAAATCTCTAAGTTATCCATCTATTATGTTACAAATAAATTTGTGTATGTTTATTCAAAACCTGACAAGGAGTCCAACTCATTTTGTTGTTTTTTAAGTACTTTGTAAACGGTTCCCATTCCTCTTTAAAGTCACAGTTGTCCTTGTCAGGTAGTTTGTGCGTCAGTTTTGCCAGTTCTGCATAGTCCATCAATTTCTCTTGCCACTGTTCTATTGTCGGGGGTTTTTCGCTCTTCCATCCTTGTGCTATTAAGACCCTTGCCGCCGTTGTCGCATACATAAATATGTTCTTCATTTTCCTTGGCAGGTCTTTCCCTACAATCCCTAACAAAAATGCTTCGGGCTTTTGTTAATCTAAATGTTAATCTAAACATTTTCTTCAACTCATTCTATATCATTTCCCAAATTTTAAAAATTTCTCTACAATCCCACCACATATGATAAAAAGTCCATTCTTTTTCCTTGCATTTTCAACATCTATTTGAGCCAGTTTTATACATTATTGCTATCTGTACTGGTTTTATGTACCATCTATACATCATATTCATGTAGTTCTCTTTCAATAGAGAACAATCTGTAAATTTTAAATCAGTTTTCCACAGTCTTTCCCAGTCTTCAAACAATATATTATGACCTATATCTTGTGCCCATTTAATCATGACTGATTTCACCCCTCATCTTTTGTTTCCCATTCTAGCAGAATACTATATGCACCCTTCAGCAGCTTTACCTTCCCTTCCACAACTTCCTTTTGAAATCTAGATGTCGTGTAACTAAACCCATTCTTATTGTCTTCTTTGTATATCTCGTGTAATTGCCGATAGTGTAACCAACTCTGAAAATGGTCTTTTATTTCCTCTTAATCTTTTAATTTCCATTTTCCTTCTTGGTCCTTTAACAAGTCCACATACATGAGCCACTTTCCTTTTTTACCAAGTGGTTTGAGCAGTAAAGCTTCATGTGGTGAAAGCCACCAAGGCGTCTTCTGTTCTAACAAATCTTTATATTTCTCCCATACTCTCATTAGTGATTTCCTAATTATGTGGTTATAGAAACCTTTGTGTACTTTCCCTTTCCCATACCATAAGTATGCATGCCATCCATATCTGTTATTGTGTCCTTTCAATTCTAATGCTTCTTGCTTTTCCAACTTTATCCAGTCCCTAGTCCATACCAAACATGCAGCCTCGTAATATAATTTAAGGTCTGGGAGGGCAAAACTGCCTCTTTCTTTGATGTCTGTAAGTATCTTATGTTTTATCCTTGGCCTTTTGCGCCCCCCCCCCAATAAACTTGGAAATTTCCTTCAGCCATTCATCTTTCACAATTACTGGGACTGACTGGAAAAGAAATAGCATTTCCGGCAACACATTCATTTTAACGGCTGCTATTTTTCCTAACAGTGAGAGATTCATTCTGCTCCATATTTCTAAATTTCTTTTTATCTCAAGCCAAACTTTTTCGTAATTATTCTTATAAAGATTTATATTTCTTGATGTTAACCAAATCCCTAAATACTTAACCTTTTTATGGACTTCTATCTCAATATTTTGCTCCAATTCTTTTTTCTTCTTCTTCTTTTAGATTTTTAATGAACAGTTTTGTTTTATTCCTATTTAACTTAAATCCTGCCACCTCCGCAAATTTCTGAATCTTTTCTATAACTTTAGGAAGTGAGTTTTTTGGGTCTTCCACAGTTATCACTAAATCATCAGCATATGCTTTTAATTTAAACTCACTTTTCCCAGTTTTTACACCAATGATCTCTTTACCTGCTCTTATATTTCTGGCAAGTACTTCCAGTACCAGTATGAACAACAATGGTGATAGTGGACATCCTTGTCTAGTTCCTTTTTGTATTTCACATTCGTCCATTATCACCTGATTTATAATTAATTTTGCTTTTTGTTCTGAGTGAATTGCTAATATTCTTTTTAAAAATTTGGGACCACATTTTATTTCTTCAAGTAACCTAGTCATGAATTTCCAAGAGATGTTATCAAAAGCTTTTTCAGCATCTATGAACATCATTGCTGCTTTCTTTTCATTTTTGACCTCCATGTATTTTATCATGTTCAGAATATTCCTTATATTCTCCTTCATTTGTCTGCCTGGGAGAAATCCTGCCTGATCTTGATGTATATACACATTTATTGTTTTTTTCAGTCTATTAGCTAATATGTTTCCAAACAGTTTGTAATCATTGTTTAACAAGGACATAGGCCTATAATTTTTAATTTGCAGCAGATCTGAATCTTGCTTTGGAATTACTGTAATAAAGGCCTCTTTCCATGTTTCTGAAATTTCACCTGTATTTAATATCTCATTCATGACACCTTTCAATGGGTTCACTAATTGCTCGCTAATTTTTTTGTAATATTTTGCCATAAGTCCATCTGGGCCTGGTGACTTTCCATTTTTTTACCCTTTTTTTACCTCTAGCAGTTCTTGCACTACTATTTGGCTATTTAAAGTCTTCATTTGTTCTTCTTTTATTTGTTGTAGATCGCTACTTCTAATATTAAGCATAAAAGATTATTGGTAAAACCAAAGTTAGGGGAAGAATTAATTGCATGTGATGTAAGAAAAAAGAGGGGAGTTGCAATGTATGTTAAAAGCAAATACGAACCAGAATTGCTATATGAAGATAAAGAGGGGAGGATTGTAATGGTCAAAATATCACTAGAGGGAGAACCAATTGTGGTAGCGGGAATCTATGGATCACACAAAAGAAAATCTGAATTCTATGTTAAAGTAAGATCATTATTAATGGAATATATAGATATAAGAATTATTGTGTTAGGGGATTAAAATGGAGTAATGGAACCGGAATTGGATAGATCGCAGAAGAAGAGAGGGGGAAATGAAGGGAAGCTGCCAAAAAGTTTTGTGGAAATGGTAAAGATTTAGTTGATATATGGAGATATAAATATCCTGTCGAAAAGGAGTTCACTTATTTCTTAGAACCAAAAAATTTGTATAGCCGAATTGACAGTATATGGATTACTAAGGCTATGACAATTAAAGCAGAGAATGCTGCAATATTACCAAAAACACTTACAGATCACAATCCAGTATCATTAACTCTTAAAGGAAAAGAGGAGAAAGGGGAAAAAAGGTGGAGAATGAATGTTTTCCTATTAAAAAACCAAAAAGTAATACAGGGAGTCAGAAAATTGATGAAGGAACATTTTGAAAACAATTGGAGATATTTCATACAACAAAACTCAATAGCATATATGAATAAAGAAAAGGGAGCTTTTAGAAGAAATTAAAAGGAAGGAAAAAATAGCCTATGCAAGCAAAAATAAAGAGAGATTAAATCAAGAAATTAAATTACTGAGAGTAAAATATAATAAAATTATAGAACAGGAGGTAGAACAACAAATTAAATTCTGGAAATATAAAAACTTTGAATGGGCAAATAAACCAGGCAAGATCCTTACCTGGCAATTAAAGAAACAAAGAAATGAAAAATTAATAAATAAGATAAAAGTAGAAGAGAGGACAATAAGGGATATTACAGAAATTAAAAAAGAATTTGAAAAATATTATAAAAAATTATATCAGAAAGATGAAGTGTCAATAGAAGAAATAGAGGAACATATAAAGAAAAATAAATTAATAGAGATAGCAGAAGAAGATCAAAAACTATTAAATGAACCAATATCAACCGTAGAAATCAAGGAATTAATTCAAAAATTAAAAATAGGAAAGTCCCCAGGTCCAGACGGCATACCAGCAGAATACTATAAAGAAATGTTAAATGAATTGATTGACCCACTGGCAAAACAAGGTACGGACTTGGAATCTGTCTCAAATTATACAGGTGAAACTCGGAAAATTAGAATATCATGGAAAATCAACACAGACTGTGGAAACGTCACACTGGACTTCAAGCATCTGACATTGTGTTCCTCCCCATTCTTCCTCCAGACTCTGGGTCCTTGGTTTCCAAATGAGATCCAAAAGCTGCTCTCATCAGAAATGAGATTTGGGGAGCCATGTCATCAGCTGGTGTTGGTCCACTGTGCTTCATTAAGTCCAGGGTCAACGCAGCCGTCTACCAGGAGATTTTGGAGCACTTCATGCTTCCTTCCGCAGACGAGCTTTATGGGGATGCTGACTTCATTTTCCAGCAGGACTTGGCACCTGCCCACACTGCCAAAAGTACCAAAACCTGGTTCAATGCCCATGGGATTACTCCGCTTGATTGGCCAGCAAACTCGCCTGACCTGAACCCCATAGAGAATGTGTGGGGCATTGCCAAGAGAAAGATGAGAGACATGAGACCGAGCGATGCGAAAGAGCTGAACGCTGCTATTGAAGCATCTTGGTCTTCCATAACACCTCAGCAGTGCCACAGGCTGATTGCATCCATGCCACACTGCATTGAGGCAGTAATTGATGCAAAAGGGGCCCAAACCAAGTACTGAGTACATATGCATGCTTCTACTTCTCAGAGGTCCAATATTGCTCTAATTGCAGTCCTTGTTTTGCTGATTTCATTTCATATTCTAATTTTCTGAGATTATTACTTTGGGGTTTTCACCAGCTGTACACCATGATCATCACAATTATAACAAATAAAGGCTTGACATATCTCGCTTTGCATGTCATGAGTCTGTCTCATATATTAGTTTCACCTTTTAAGTTGAATTACTGAAATAAATGAACTTTTCCCTGATATTCTAATTTTCCGAGTTTCACCTGTAGACCCATTTTGTTGTTAAATTAGGATTATAAAATTTATGCAGGATTTTTGGCTAATAATAGGAAGGGGGGAAAATAGGGCGGGGGATAGGAAAAATAGTACATAAAAATCAGGCCAGATTTGTGGAAGGAAGACAAATAAAGGACAATATTAGAAATATAATAGACATAATGGAATATGTACAAGTAAGAAGAGATAAACAAGCAGCCCTGATTTCAATTGATGCAGAGAAAGCTTTCGATAAAATCTCATGGGAATTTATGAAAACACTATTAAAAGAATTGTGTCTAGGTGAAAAATTCCAAAAAGGTATAAATGCAATATATAACCAACAGAAGGCAAAAATTATTATTAATGGAGAGTTTGGAGAAGAAATTAATACATTTAAAGGTACAAGACAAGGATGCCCCCTATCCCCAATGTTGTTTATGTGAGGAGAACCTGAGCTTACAGGGTTAAACAGCTCGGTGTGTGCGTCCTGCCTACTGTGGGTTGGAGAGACTCTGCGTCACTTCCAAGAGTCTCAGTTTTTTGTTCTGTCTGTTTTCGTTTTCATCCGGGACAGACACATTTGTGTCTGTCTATCAGCACTAGTGCAAATATGGCCCCGTCCAGACTGGTTACTGACATAGAGCCACTCAATTCAGTGGTAGGGGACACACCCTATTTTCTGCTGCATGGCAAGAAGCCCAAGGTGCATTTCTTCTTTGTTTTTGGCTGTGAGGCTTGGGTCCTTATACCAAAGGCCAAAGGCAGAAAGTGTGGCCCCAGGTCCCAAAAAATGATTTTCTGTGGGTATGAGCCAGGGACCAAGGGGTGGAGATTTGCCTATCCATCAGGGAATCAGTCCAGAATTCTGCTCAGCAACAGTGCTCAATTCTGTGAGCAGAGTGGGTGGACACGCATACATGGGAACCCTGATATTCTCTCAGAGAGTCTGCTAGACTCTGCTGATGAAGAAGAGGAAGAGGCTGAACCTGCTACTGAGGCACAGAGTCCAGACTCAAAGCAGCTAGAGGGAAGAACTTCTCCTAAAGCTGTGAAGCTTGAACACAGAAGTGCTCCTTCTTCTCCCACAAGTTTAAATGAGAAGTCTAGACGGCGCAGCAAGTCAGAGGGGGAACTCTCTGATGCCAAGGACATTCTGGCTGGCCCTAGTGGGTCAGAGGGAGTACCTGAAGTTGTGTTGAGGAGGTCAACTCGGGCAACGAAAGGGAAACCTCCTGATAGGTTTGCAGTCACTAGTGTGTGGGTTGGTATGGCACAGTGTGAACCTGAGAGTTTTGAGGCTGTTCAGAAACTGCCTCAGGAAGAAGCCAGGAAATTCCATGAGGTGATGCAGAAGGAGATGAGCTCAATGGAGTCTCTAGGTGTGTTCTCCCTCACAAAGTTGCCAGCGGGCAAACAGGCCGGGAGTAGCAGCTGGGTCTACCGTCTTAAACCCACAGCAACTGGAGAACCACAATACAAGGCTAGGCTAGTAGCCAGAGGGTTCACGCAGCGGAAGGGGCTGCATTATACTGAGGTATATGCTCCTACTTCCAGAAGTGAAACTCTGTGCATGCTCTTAGCCATAGCTGCACAAAGAGGTTTGCTGGTGCATCACGTTGATGTGGATGTGGCCTACTTGAACTCAGACCTCCAGGAGGATCTGTATATGCTTCCTCCTCCAGGGTTTGAGGGCAATGAGCAAGGTACTGTATGGAGGCTTCACAAGTTGATTTACGGGCTAAAACAATCGGCCAGAAATTGGAACTTGTGCCTGAATGAAGCCTTAGAGAAGCTAGGTTTCAGGAAGAGTCTTGCTGACAGCTGCCTGTACCTTAAAGGGTCAGGAGAGTCACAGGAAATGGTTTAGTGTTTGTTGATGATATCATTTATACCTCAAGGGCAGACAAACAGGTACAGAAGTTTGCCAAAGAGCTTGGAAAATGGTTTCAGCTCAAGAACCTGGGTGCAGTAAATATCTACCTGGGTGTGGAGATAGTTAGAACTGAGGATGGTAGCTTCTTGCACAGTCAGAAAGGCAACATTGAGCAATTGCTTAAGAAGTTCAGAATGTCTGATTGTGCAGGAGTTAGGACACCCATGGAGACAAGCTACGTGAAAGGCTAGCAGAACACGCTGAGTTCGAGAACGCTGAGCTCTTTCAGTCAGCTCTGGGTAGTCTGTTGTATCTGTTCCAATGGAGCAGACCGGACATTGCTTTTACTACCAATCTGCTCAGTAGGGAAGCTACAAAGCCCAGTGAAAGTGTCTGGCATGGTTTCAAACAGGTGCTGCATTACCTGCAGGATACCAAGGACTTCAGTCTCAAACTGTCAGCTACAGGTGAGACAAAGCTCACATGCTAGGCAGACAGCGACTGGGCAAATCTGGATGACAGGAAGTCCATATCTGGGATGGTAATAAAATTTGGGGAATCTCTTATTGGATGGAAGTCCGGAAAGCAAAGTCTCGTTGTGCTGTCCTCTACTGAAGCTGAGTTCAGCGCACTTTCAGATTTGTGTTGGGAACTGGAGTTCTATAGATGCTTGGTGCATCTGTGGGGATTGTAACTTGCCCATCACTGTTTGGGAAGACAATCAACCCTGTTTGAAGCTGGCAGAATCTGGGCAGTTTAAGGCCAGAACCAAGCATCTAGACCTATGTTTCCAGAATGTGTGTCAAAGTGTCCAGTAAGGTTGGATACGGCTTAAATATTGTGCCAGCCACAATAACCTGGCTGATGGGTTCACTAAACCATTGAGCTTCCAGCGTCATGGGGAGTTCTGTGGTGGTTTGGAGTTGGGGTAAGTGGTGATACTTGCTTTCCCCCAGTAGTGCAGGACGAGAGGGGGTGTGAGGAGAACCTGAGCTTACAGGGTTAAACAGCTTGGTGTGTGCGTTCTGCCTACTGTGGGGCAGAGAGACTCTGCGTCACTTCCGAGAGTCTCAGTTCTTTGTTCTGTCTGTTCTTGTTTTCGTCCGGGACAGACACATTTGTGCAATGTTCTATACTTTGCTGGATAACAGCTAGTTTCTGCTGTAAATAAACTGCTTTTAGTTTAGTAACTCTGCGTGAGAGCCTGATTTATGCACAGAAGACAGAAAGCTGAGCTCCTGAAGGCTGTGTGACTGCTTTTGCTCAGAGCTTTGGAATGTGTGCTGCACAGCAGAAGCCCGCCGGACCTTATCTCTCTGAGCAATAAATTATTCAGAGTTTATAATAGTATTAGAGGTTCTATTAAAGAAAATAAGACAGGACAACCAAATAAGAGGAATAGCAGTTGGTGAAAAAAGATATAAGTTAAGAGCCTTCGCAGATGATGTTATGATCACAACAGAAATATCCCTACAATGCACACCTAGAATATTGGAATGTATAAACAAATATGGCAGATTAGCAGGATTCAAATTAAACTATGGGAAAACAAAAATATTAGTGAAATTACAAGAAATTACAGGATTGGAAATGAAAAAGAAAATAAGGTATCTTGGAATAAATTTAACAACAAATACTATGGATTTAAGTAATGAGAACTATGGGAAAACATGGAGCGAAATAAAAAATGATTTGCAAGTATGGGGGAAATTAAATCTTTCCTTATTAGGGAAAATATCAGTAATGAAGATGAACATACTGTGGTTATTTCTGCCTGTCCGGCACGTTTCCTCTGTGCAAAACCTCTTCAGGCAGTGTCAGCTAGCCAGCTGCACACGTTGCTGCACTTAGCAGAAGAAACACTCCCGGCAGCCAGCCATAAATTCCTTTCTTTATTTCCTTCTGACAAGATTACATGCAGAATAAACAAAGCGATCCGTCTCTCATGGCGCATTGCTCTGACTAGTTTCTCTTTTCCCTCTCCCTCGAGACCAACACCACCAACGGCTCAGCCCCTTCCGTTTTTCCCTGTGACATGGATCCCCCTCTCTCTGAAGCACCCCTTCCTCCCCAGACTCACTATCCTCTTCTCTGTCTTTTGAGGAGGACTCAGTCCTGAGCAGTGGAGATCGTTCCCTGTATCCTCTAAGTCTTTCCTCCCTCGCTGCCTGCAGTTCTATGACATCCACCCCCTCCTCAAAGGCCCCCCTCACCTCCCTTTCCTGAGAAGAAGCCTCACCCAATGCATCCTCCTCATGCTTCTCGGGGGTAAATCCTAGGAAAATCTCCTCCTCCTCGGTATCAAAAAAAACGTTACCCTAACACCTGATGGACCCGGACGCTCTTCACTCACTCCTTCCCCCCACTGTGTTTCCTCTTGGTCCGAGGTTGAGAACCCTTCAAAATCCTCTTCATCGTCCGTTGGCCCAAACGCCCTCTCAGCGAACCTCCCTGCGGGTTGTGGCTTATGGGGAAATAGCTCGTGGAAATCCTCCACTAAACCCTCCTCCGTGACCCAATCTGACGGTACCCATGTGTTATCCGAACTGGGAGCCCCCTCCCAAGCTACAAGATACTCCAGCTGATTACCCTTCCAACGCGAGTCCAATACTTCCTCTATCTGGTGTCCCCGCTCCCTTTCCTCGACTTCTGGTGGTGGCACCTCCCCTTCCCTTCTGCCCGGCCGGTAAGCCGACAATAGCGACCAGTGGAACACGGGATGAATTTTCATGCTCTCTGGCAGCCTCAACCTAAAGGCCACTGGGCTGACTTGCTGTATGATTTCAAAGGGACCCACCCTCCTGTGTTTGAGTTTCTTACAACCCCCTTTCCAATGCAAGCCTTGCATCAATAACCACACCTTATCCCCCACCCGAAGGGTTTCCCCTTCCCTCTGATGCTTGTCTGCTTGCCTCTTGTATACCTCCTTGGCCCTTTCCAAGTTCAACTTCAGTTGTTGTTGAATTGCCTCCATTTCCTCCGCAAACTGTTCAGCGGCTGGCACACTCCACGACTCCTCCCCCCTCCCAGGGAAAGCCCTAGGATGGCACCCGTGATTAGCAAAAAACAGAGTCATCCCTGTGGACACATTCTCGGAGTTGTTGTATGCAAACTCCACCAGCGCTAATTTGTCCACCCAATCGTTCTGCCTCTCCCCCACATAACAACGCAGGTACTGCTGTAATACTGCTTTGACCCTTTCCGCCTGCCCATTGCTTTCGGGATGTCTGGCGGTGGTGAAACTCTTGCAACAAACTCATGAGTTTGCGCCAGAACCTTGAGGTAAATTGTGTCCCCCTATCCGAAATGACCCTCGAAGGGACCCCATGCAACTTAAACTCGTGCTCCACAAACAATTTGGCTGTCTCCTCCGCAGTTACAGCATGAGAACACGCCACAAAATGGCACATTTTGGTGAGTAGATCCACCACCATCAACACTGCCGTTTCCCCCCTGGACCGGGGCAGGTCAGTGATGAAGTCTACTGATACCACCTCCCATGGCCTCCCTGGTGTTGGCAGAGGCTCTAATAACCCTGCCGGAGCTGCCCTCTCCCCTTTGGCTCTCTGACAGGTCTCACACCCTCGCACATATTCCTTCATATCTTCCCGCACCTTGGGCCAACAAAATTCCCTGGTGACCAACAACATGGTTTTGTGTTGCCCAAAGTGTCCTGCCGTAGAGCTGTCTGAAGTTGTCAGAGGATTCGGGCCCGGAGAGCTTCCCCTGGTACATACAAAGCCCCCCGATAAAACAGTAGCCCCCCCTTTTTCCTCGAAACCTCCCTCAGCCCCTCTCCCTTGCCCAAGTTCATCCAACTTTCCTCTGGTAAAAGCATCATCCTGCATCAACCGTAGCAGTTCATCGTCCTTCATCAATGTCGCCCCGCAAGCCCACCTCTGCTCGGGGAACATGAACCGGGCTATCGGTGGTCCTTCCTCTGCCAAATATTCAGCTTTACGGGATAAAGCATCCACCCTCACGTTCTGCTCACCCGGTACGTACTGAATCCTGAAGTTAAAGTTGGCAAATAACTGTGCCCAGCGTATTTGCCTCTGGCACATCACTCTCGCCGTCCGCCAGTACTCCAAATTCTTGTGATCCGTGCACACCTGTATCTGATGCTTCGCTCCAATAAAAAAAAGTCGCATGGAGCCCGGAGACCCCCGTGGTTTTCCACGGATCTGAGGGCAATGAAACAATCGTTGAGACGGCTAGAGCGCCGGTGGCGGATAACTCATTCCGAATCTGACCGGACACAGGTTAGAGCTCAACGTCGAGCCTACCAAGTGGCGATAGCGACGGCGAAGAAGAATTTCTTCACCACTTCTATTGCATCTGCAGAAAACAGCAGCAGGAGACTTTTTCAGGTGGTTCACAATTTAGCGGAACCACCTGTAACATCGGGGCCCAGTACGGGCCACATATTCTCCTGCAAGGATTTTGCAAAGTTTTTTGCAGATAAAATTGCTCAGATTCGGGAAGAAGTAGACTCCACCGTGGGAGCAGGGCCAGGGCGGGAGAGTGCTAGAGCTCTGTCTAGTCAAGTTGAGTGGGATCAATTCCAATCTGTTACCTCCGAGGATGTGGACAGGCTGCTTGGACGAGTGAAACCAACCACCTGTCTCCTGGATCCTTGCCCATCCTGGCTTATAAAAGCTAGCCGGGAAGGACTGGGCGATGGGCTTCGTGGGGTGGTGAATGCTTCCCTCCGTGAGGGAGCCTTCCCAGACCCACTGAAAGAGGCGGTTATTAAACCGCTTCTTAAAAAACCATCTTTAGATGCGGCCACAATGGCCAACTATCGCCCAGTCTCAAATCTTCCATTCTTGGGCAAGGTGATAGAGCGAGCGGTTGCTGAACAACTCCAGGCACGCCTGGAAGAAGCGGACCATTTGGATCCCTTCCAGTCGGGATTCAGGCCTCATCATGGGACTGAAACTGCCTTGGTCGCACTGGTTGATGATCTCCGGCGGGCTAGGGACAAAGGTGAGAGCTGTTTCCTAGTTCTGCTGGATCTCTCAGCGGCGTTTGATACCATCGACCATAACATCCTTCTGGACCGTCTTGAGGGGCTGGGAGCTGGGGGCACTCTTATACAGTGGTTCCGCTCCTTCCTCCTGGGCCGTGTTCAGAAAGTGGTGGTGGGGGATGAGTGTTCAGACCCCTGGGCTCTCACTTGTGGGGTGCCTCAGGGTTCTGTCCTCTCCCCCATGCTTTTCAACATCTACATGCAGCCACTGGGAGAGATCATCAGGAGGTTTGGGCTGGGTGTTCATCAGTATGCAGATGATACCCAGCTCTACCTCTCTTTTAAATCAGAACCAGTGAGGGCAGTGAAGGTCCTGTGTGAGTGTCTGGAGGCGGTTGGAGGATGGATGGCGGCGAACAGATTGAGGTTGAATCCTGACAAGACAGAAGTACTGTTTCTGGGGGACAGGAGGCGGGCAGGTGTGGAGGATTCCCTGGTCCTGAATGGGGTAACTGTGCCCCTGAAGGACCAGGTGCGCAGCCTGGGAGTCATTTTGGACTCACAGCTGTCCATGGAGGCACAGGTCAAATCTGTGTCCAGGGCAGCTGTTTACCAGCTCCATCTGGTACGTAGGCTGAGACCCTATCTGCCTGCGGACTGTCTCGCCAGAGTGGTGCATGCTCTGGTTATCTCCCGCTTGGACTACTGCAATGCACTCTACGTGGGGCTACCTTTGAAGGTGACTCGGAAACTACAACTAATCCAGAATGCGGCAGCTAGACTGGTGACTGGGAGCGGCCGCCGAGACCATATAACACCGGTCTTGAAAGACCTACATTGGCTCCCAGTATGTTTCCGAGCACAATTCAAAGTGTTGGTGCTGACCTTTAAAGCCCTAAACGGCCTCAGTCCAGTATACCTGAAGGAGCGTCTCCACCCCCATCATTCTGCCCGGACGCTGAGGTCCAGCGCCGAGGGCCTTCTGGCGGTTCCCTCATTGCGAGAAGCAAAGCTACAGGGAACCAGGCAGAGGGCCTTCTTGGTAGTGGCGCCCACCCTGTGGAACGCCCTTCCAGCAGATGTCAAAGCAATAAACAACGACCTGACATTCAGAAGACATCTTAAGGCAGCCCTGTTCAGGGAAGTTTTTAACGTGTGATTTTACTGTATTTTTGGTTTTTATGGAAGCCGCCCAGTGTGGCTGGGGAGGCCCAGCCAGATGGGCGGGGTATAAATAATAAATTATTATTATTATTATTATTATTATTATTATTATTATTATTATTATTATTATTATTATTATTATTGCTTGAACGCAGACACAATAGCAAGCAATTCCTTATCATAGATACTATAGTTCACTTCTGATTTATTGAGCTTCCGGGAAAAGAAAGCACACGGACGCCACTCCCCCTCCCCATCTTGCTGCATGAGAACCGCTCTAATCGCTCGATCAGACGCATCTGTCTCCACCCGCAGTTGTAGTTCAGGGTTGACATGCAGCAGTTGTTCCTCGGAGGCGAAGACCCTCTTTAGACTCTCAAAGGCCCTCTGCGCCGCCTCCGTCCACTCAAATTTCATCTTGCCACTGAGGCAATCCATTATGGGGGTCGCCAGCCGTGCGAAGTTCTTGATGAACTTCCGGTAGAAGTTACTGAAGCCCAGGAACCGCTGAACATCCTTCCTCATTTTGGGGCTTTTCCACTCCACCACCGCCTTGACCTTCTCCGGGTCCATTGCCAGACCCCTTTCCGACAGCCTATAGCCCAGGAACTCGACCTCTCTCATGGGATTAGACCAAGATGGTGGCTGTAACAACTTCTCCTCCGTGAACCCTCCTGGATTACAAACCTTTTATAGCCTTTTACAGCCTTTTATAGCCGTTTTTATAGCCGTTTTTATTAGACTTTTAATTATTTTACCTCTGTTAGAAGTTTTTAACCGTTTTATCAAGGATACTCAAACCTTCTGCTGAGAAAGCCTGCTGCTGATTAGAAACGTCACCTTGAAGACCGGGTTATGCTGAGCAGCGGAGGAGGAGTAGCAGAGGAGTTGTGTCCACTAAAGATAAGTTCTCTTTTTATCTCCGTTTATCTCTACTTTTAACCTCCGTAGTCAGTGAGTCAGCGACAAATGGGTCATGGCAAGCAACCAAGATCTGCTGAGAATGGTTGTTCACCTCCAAGAGTAAAGCAGTCAAAGCTTGAATCTCCCTCACCACCTACTAACAATAACAGCCAAACAGAGCAAGTAATTGTTTCTGCTGTCGAAACATACAACCGCTTTTGGCCTCTGTATGATCAAGGGGAGCTGGAAAAGCCAGTTGATCCAGGAGGGGATGGAAGCCATAGGGAAGCCCTCCTCCCTGACACCTTAATTACACCTTCGCCGTCACTAAAACAGGACGCACCGGGGCAAACTGCCCATGAATCAGTACCTGATCAAATACAACTAGTAATCAGGACTTTAAGCTTCATTTTCAAGAAATTGGAAGGGATTTCTTCATCTTTGAATAAACTTTCACAAGCCCTTCTGACTCATCCATCTTCCTCAACTGAGCTATCTAATTTGCATCAATCTCCTGTGCAGCTTGTAAGTGCCTTAAAGAGACAACATGACCAGAAATCTCACCTTAAGGGTTCTAGAAGCAGGCTGCCACTGCCCCAAAGGAACAAGCAATCCTTGATTTTTCAACCTAATAAAATATGTTTATCCATTTTTTCCCGTGACGCCCCCAGACTTAGGTGGAATAACCTGAGGATGGCTAAAGGGTACCTACATGATTTGCTAAACATCCCTTTTTTCCAGATAGATCTTATATCTGTAGTACCCCTAAATGGCACGCCCTGGCCAATGAAATTTATGCTCTCCTTCCAGTCTGCAGGGATCCCACATCTTCTTGCAAGACAAAAAGGCCGGCTGGCAGCCTGGGAGATTGTAACAACAAGAGTCTTTAAGGACACGAGTGTCAAACCTCTTTTTGCCAACATCTTAACCGGCAATGAATGCTCGTTACCCCCTTCTGCTCCTATAATAAAGGAAAAAACACCTAGCCGGGTACCCCCTGTTCCACCTGCGATCCCAAGTGCCCACCTAGTTACGCTGAGGAATGATCCAATTGCAAGCCGAGATTGGAATATCCCTGAAGAGAGAAATCTTATCTCCTCTTATGGAAAACTCCCTTCAGAAGAACAGCAGGCTATTCTCGACAGATTGGATCTACTCAAACAAAGACTCCTATCGCAAGGGGACCCCTCTATGCCGACGAGAGAGGAGAGCAGGCGCTCCACGTCCCACAAGGCGTCTCCATCAAATGCCTTGACAAGCTTTCAACCTGCTACTTTGTTACCCCCTACTGATCTGAATCAGCAGTCACCTGTTGACCAACAGCACCATTCTACCCTGGAGGAAGTCGATAAACTCAACACTCCCGTCTCAGACCTTATGTCCAATCAAAATATGGAAGTTGATGAATCCTTTGCTTCAATGCCAGAGCTAGAATCTACCCTGTCTGAAGATCACCAGGAAATGATTATGCATGCACCATCCCCACGTTCACGTCCTTCTATACATCTGCGTGATAATTCTTCTCCATCTGCGCAGCAACTACAAGTGATGGCTGGAACACCTCTTAGCGCTACCTTGGTTAAGACTGACAACTCTGACGGATTGCCCATCAAAGACCTACTACTACTCACCTCATTGAACAGCATCCGACCTCACCAACTTTGCCTAATTCTTCCTCCCCGGCAAAGCCCTCCCTGCCTGTTAATGTTACCAAATCATGGATTCGATCAACACAGAAGAAGACCTTATCCGCACAAACTAAAATTACTGATTTCTTCATGGGTCCTCCTTCTACCTCCAAGAACGTATTAAACAACTCAAAGTGACAATTACCGGGACAGCACAAGGATCTGACATTATCAATACTTAGCTGGAACATTGCTGGTTGGAGAACCAAAAAATCAGATCCCGAATTCAGGAAATACATAAATTCATTTAATATCATTCTATTCCAAGAAACATGGGATGAGGAAGAGATTACCATAGACGGCTTCGATCTTCTAACACTTCCGGCCTCCCCTTCCCTGAAAGGTGGTCGCCCCAAAGGGGGTCTTTTGATTGGGATCTCACTCCAACTTCACGCCAAATTCACTCTGGTACGGGCTTCCCCGCCTTTTGCTCTATCTGGACTGATCGCAGAAGGGAAGTCCTCATTACTAATTACTAATGTCTATCTCCCCCCTGAAGGCTCTGCACCTGATCTTGACTGGAGATGGGAATCATTTGAAAATCACCTATTGTCATGTCATACCAAATGCCCTAACTCGTACTCCTTAATTGGGGGAGACTTTAATGCTCGTATTGCCACAAATTGGGACCTACTAACCAAGTCCAAATGGTGGACTCCCCCATGTTTGGACAACTTTGACTTGGAACATGCCAGAATTAGAACTTCAAAGGACAACAGAGTAAACAAAGCAGGAGTGACCCTTTACCAAATGGCCATTCGCCTGAATTTAGTCTTCTTGAACGGCACCTCCCCCCCCCCCGACATACCGGGGGAGTTCACCCACCTGGGACTAGCATCTAACAGTGTTATCGATTACTTCTTGATCTCCGCAAATTTGGCCGTTAATGTTCTTTCCTTCCAAGTTGAAAACCAACATTTCAGTGATCACCTTCCAATAGTGACCACTTTGTCATTGTTCCGGTGCCAGAAGGACTATAAACACTCAGTCCTTCTGGAAACCTCATCATCGACCAAAATAAGAGGGATCAAATGGTCGGAGGCTGTGGCCCAAAAATACCAGGATTTTTTTCATAGGGAAATCATTGCCTATCTACCTCAAATAACTACTGATTTACAAGATTTCAACTCGGTTTTGAAACTTTTTAACCTTCTTATAACAAACCTCACCACTTTTTTTACATCACCTCCTCAAAAGGCGAAAGTGACGCATTGCAGTACTGGGGCCCCTTGGTTTAACACCTCTTGCAAACAAGCAAGATCCCTTCTTCATTCTATCTATAATGAATACAAAAACTCTAATGCCCAGGCTCTACCACCCTCCTATTTACAAGCCAAAAGAGCATACAAACAGACTTTAAAGCTGGCCAAACGCGAGTGGTACCAAAAGCGTTGGCGAGCCTTGATTGCGGCCTCTAGATCCCGCAGACCACAGGAATTTTGGGCTCTGATAAACAAAAGAGGAAGGAAGTACCCACTGGCGATTATCCCTGCGCCCACATGGGAACAATTCTTGAGTAAATATTTCTCTTTGGCAGAGGAATCCAACTCACCCATAGAATTCCGAGCCGACCATCTACCTTTGTGGCCCTCTACCGACCCAGAACTGATAATGGACTTGATACTAGATCTGAAAATGGGCAAAGCCCCTGGGCCGGATCTAGTCCCCGCTGAGGCTATTGTCGCGCAACCGAGGTGGTGGGCTGAAATTCTGGCCAAAGCCTTTGATGCAATTAATTCTACGGGGCTTATCCCTAGGTCATGGAAGGAGGCCGTGATCATACCAGTCCATAAAAAGGGTCCCCCTGCTGACCCAGAGAACTATCGGAACATCAGCCTTTTGTCTATCATCGGGAAAATCTATGCAAAATTTTTGCTGTCTAAGCTGTCCCATTGGGCATACGACTCAAATTTGATTGGCCATGAGCAAGCGGGCTTTAGGAACAATTATTCGACCACTGACCACATGGTAATTATGTATCATCTTGCCAGAAAATATTCTGCCCCGAGTCGGGGGAGCCTATGTGTCGCTTTCATAGACTTAAAGGCCGCCTTCGACAGTATCCCAAGAAACTGTCTATGGAAGAAATTAGAGAGATGGGGCATAGATAGAAGGCTGTTATGGCTTATAACCCAATTACACCACGGGTCGTCGGCTAGAGTGAGACTCACACCGGCGGGAAACCTATCCAATGAGGTCCCAATAAATAGAGGAGTGCGCCAAGGCTGCATTTTGGCCCCACTCCTCTTCAACTTGTTTATTAGCGACATGAAGCTCTTTCTGAGTGAGTCTCAAGCCAACATTCATGCCCCCCGCCTAGCTGATTTTCGCTGCCCTCTGCTTCTATATGCTGATGATGCAGCGATCCTTTCCTACTCTAGAGTCGGTTTATGCAGAGCTCTAAAGATTTTTGCGGCTTATTGCAAACTCAAGCATCTGACAATGAATCATGGAAAATCTAAAGTACTGGTCTTTAGCAGGTCTCGGAAAACTTACAGCTGGAAGTTAGATGGAGTCCAATTAGAACAGGTTTTCAAATTTAAATACCTGGGAGTCTTTTTTCACTACAACCTAAGCTGGAAGCCACAGATACAGTATTTACTAAACAAAGGGAAAACAATACTTTACACTCTACTCCAATTTTTTGCGGTCGACGGAGCCTCCCACATCCCATCTGCATTGAAGGTGTACCACGCAAAAGTGGTTTCCACCCTCTGTTATGCTGCCCCGCTCTGGGCCCCAGGGTCCAATTTAACATCGCTGGGGACATTGCAGAATCAGTTTCTCCATCGCCTCCTGAAACTCCCCATGTGTGTGAGCAATGCAGCCATACATCTGGAGTTAAAGATTGCATCATTGGAGACTGTCATCTGGAAGCGAGTCTTTGGCTATTGGCTGTCCAGCTGGCATAGGCTTCCCGACCATTACCTCTTTCAGTGCCTCTGGCGGGATGACTTTGTTAATCCGTGGGTAGGAAAAATCCATGCCAAACTTCTGAGCATCGGAATTTCCCCAGCGGACTCCTTAAAGATGAACCTACGCTCAGCCAAAAGCCTCATCGAGCAAAGATTAGCAGACATTGACAATCAACAAAACCTCTCCAGGGGTGGGGGTGTCTGCTCTCCCAGGTATCACGGAATAACCCCACCACTTGGCCTCCCATCATACATGTCATCTCTTTCATCTGCACCACACCGACTTGCATTTATTCGTGCAAGGTTCAATGTTTTTCCATCGAACCTGCTGAGCCACAGATTTTCCAAGGGTTTGGTGTCTCCGCTATGCGAGTGTGATGGGAAAACAGTTGAATCTCTTCCACACATAATGTTCAACTGTCCCTTACATAGCATAGCCAGGACTAAATTCCTGGGTCCTACTTTACTGCGCTTGGTTGGCAGGCCTGTTGAGTCACATGCCGCACTGCTCTTGCAGGATACAGATCCTTCTGTAACTCTGCAGGTGGCGAGATTCCTGAATGCGGTTATCTCACACACAAAAACCACCAAAAAACAACAAAAAACTAATCGGACAGTTATGATGAGAGTGCATGACGGATCTCGTCTCCAGTTCTCCTTTCTCTGTGAACCGTCCCTCGGATCTTTCCGGGCCCCAAGCTGTTATTTGTCACTGCTCAATGTCCCACTCTTGCATCGTGGTGTTCCTCTTCTGTCGTTCGATGTATTGGTTTTTATGCTTCTGTGCTTTTATGTTTGTACATATTTTATGGGCTAATAGCCGTAAATAAATAAATATAAGATAAGACCTCTCTCGTGTGAAACTGACACTTCTCCAGTTTCACCCATAGGCGATGCTCCTTGAGCCTAGCTAGAACTTCCTGCATGTCTTTCGCTGAAAACCTCTGCCAAGTCTATATATTCTGGAGGAATGCCGCTTTCTCTCCCGCACACGTAGCCGCCACTCTGGCACTACCAACTCGTGGCTCCTTTACTCCCAAACAGTTCTCCAAGCAATGCACCGATCCAAACGTCAGGTTACGCTGATGCCAGGAGACCACCGGATCGTGCAGGGCCAACCAACTCATGCCCAAAATGATGGGTGGGCCCACCAGCATGGCCACATGGAAAGCAATCGTTTCGGAATGCGTTGAAATCCTCATTCTCATGGGGGGGGGTCTGATGGGTCACTTCCCCTCCCAAAAGTTCCCGCCCATCAATGGTGGTCACTTGTAGCGGAAAGTCCAAAGGTAGTAAATGCAATTGGTGCTGTGCAGCGAAGTCCCTGCTGAAGAAATTGGCACTCGCTCCCGAGTCCAACAGGGCATGGACCTCCATAGCCTGTCCATTGGGGAGGTCCAGCAATACCCTCACAATTATGCCTGGTTGGTGACGTCCTGGTCGGGGCTCTGGTTCTGTTCCATTCCTGCCTGGCTGCTGCCCCGCCCCATTCCCAGCCAGGCACTGGCATTTCCCTGCTTTTGGACTCCCCCCTCTCCCAACTGGGAGGAAGCCCCCACCATTCCCTGCCAGTTGCGACGTTCAGGACACACTCTGGCAAAGTGCCCTGGTTTCTGGCAGATAAAACATTTCTTGGCAGCTTGCCCGTCTTTTGCCGCCTTGTGAGTTGGCCGTTGAGCCTTTGAATCTTCCCGCACGCGGGCAGAGTCAATTTCCACCGGCTCCGAGCGAGATTGACCTTGCTCTCCCTCACTTGGTATGCCAGGAATGCGATCACCATGGGAACACCGGCCTCTGCTCTCAGCCTTCTCTAGCTGCCTCAGCTCTTGCCTGCTGCCCACCGCCAGAGCAGCCTTAACGAGGGAATCCAAGTCCTGGTGTCGGGGGCCCCTGGCAAGCTCATCTTTCACCTGAGAATTCAGTCCGGCCTTAAATAGAGCTTGCACAGGCTTTGAGTCTAAGCTCCAATCAAGCTTGTGCACCAGTATAGCAAATTGGGACCAGTACTCCCTCACAGTCGAGTTCCCCTGCCGTAGATCCAATAGCTGCTGCTGAGTTACATCCTCCTCAGATTCAAATGAAAACATAACGTCCATTGCTTCCCAGAATTGTTTGAGATCGCTGAGCGCAGCATTATAGCTAGCAAGCAGTGGGCGTACCCAATCTCGCGCTGCCCCCGTCAAATGGCCTATAAGGTACCCCACCTTATCAGCATCCCCAGCAAAAGCAGCTCCTTGCAGTTCAAGAGCATACTGCATGTCGAGTTTGAAGCCCATGTACAGTCTGGGGTCCCCATTGAATTTGCTTACCAGCGTCAAAGACCGGTTCAGTAAGCCCCCTCCAGAAGCCCCTTCGGATCTGGCCCTGGCTTCTTGCAAACGAATTCTTAATTCCTGTAATGTGGCCAATAAATCAGTCCTCTCTTTTTCCAGCTGTGCAAGGCGAGCTTCCATCCTGCTTTTCTCCTTGCCGAGCCTCTCCTCCCGAGTGCTCATTAGCTGGGTCTGGGAGTCAGAGCAAACTGTCAGCTAGCCAGCTGCACGCGTTGCTGCACTTAGCAGAAGAAACACTCCCGGCAGCCAGCCATAAATTCCTTTCTTTATTTCCTTCTGACAAGATTACATGCAGAATAAACAAAGCGATCCGTCTCTCATGACGCGTTGCTCTGACTAGTTTCTGGAGCTTGCTGCAGAAAGCATCTTTGGAGCACCAGCCGGCAGAAAGTGTGAGTAGACTTATAGCCCCGGGAAAGATGGCGCAGGCTCAAGAGGCTTTCGAAGTGCCCTTTGGGAAGCTAACTGGCCCCAATTGGGAGGAGTGGTCTGTAAGGATGAAGTACTGGCTGTTGGGAGAACAGCTCTGGCTTTGCATGCAAACCCCACCACCTCAGGCTAGTGAGAAAGTTTCTGAGGCAGACGTGGCTGCAGCTCTGGAAAGGGAGCAGAGTGTGCTAGGCATGCTGAGAGCAAGCGTGGATGCTTGGCTGTTGCCGAACCTTGAGGGGATCAAGGAGGCCCGGGTCGCTTGGCAGGCACTGAAGAGGGTGTGTGAAGCCACAGTGGGAGCCAAAGACTGAGAGGGGGCCGTGAGCCCAGTGGGGGCTGAAGGCCATGTTCCTGGAAGCTGTTTCTCTTGGAACTTTGAAGTGTCAGGCATAGCTCTAATGGCTTTAGCCCAAACGTAGCAGAGTTTTTCCTGCACAGCGAAGAAGCTAGTTGAGGTGGAAATGACTTGTCAGCTAGACTCAGAATAACTATTTACAGGATTTATTAAAAGGAAAAATAAAACCAGCAGTTTCTGCATACAAAGCAAAGCAAAATAAATCCTTTCTTTCTCTCTCTCTCTCTCTTAACCATACACAACACTTCTAACTCCTAACACACCCTCCTCACAAACTGTGCTAGCATTCCTAGATAACAGAGTTGAGTGCTGGTCGTTAACCAATCAGAGTACAGTAAGTAGTTTCTAGGTCAAGCAGACCTTGGCTTTCTGCCAAGAGCAAATTGACACGGCCTTGAGTTAATTGTGTGAAGCCAGAATCTGTAAGTTTCCATGAGAATCAATTAACAGAAACTGAACAGTTTCTATGCTTCGACACATCTGTGTGATGGACAGGGAGAGAGGCGGAGAGCTGAGAGGAAAGCGGTCGCAGGCTGTTCCTCGGGAAGCTGTGCACCCAGTAGTGGGGGTGCAGGCAGAAGCTGTGAGAGCTCTGTAAAAGCCTTTGTCTCCAAAAGATGTTTTTGATGTGGGTCACATGGCCATCTCATCAGAGACTGCCCTGTAGAGGCCCAGGAGCCCAAGGTCGTCCGGAAAGGAATGCAGATAAGAGATGGTTCTCAGATGCAGAAGCATGGGAAAGCCGGCAAGGGCTCTGGCTGTGGTGGAAATAAAGAGAAAACATCTCTGTACCACCTGGCTGCTTCTATGGCAACACTGCAGGAACCCAGACAGACAGACAGCCTCTCTTTTATCGTCGATACGGGAGCGACACACACTCTAGTGCCATCAAGTGGGCTTCTTCGGAACTGCAAGACTGTGCAAAGTGGAAGATTTGTGTCGCTGGCAGATGGGAACAAGAGACCACTGACTCAGTCTGGAACTTTGTACTGTTCGTTCCTAGACCATGAGGTCCAGGCTTTTGTGGTTCCAGAAACTGCCAATTGCCTTTTATCTGTGTCTGCTCTAGTAGCTGATGGTTTCTGTGGAAAGTTTGAAAATAACGAGTGCTCTTTTCCCAGGGGTGGGAGACAGCTTTTCAGTGTTGAGTGCAAGAATAGGCTGGTCGTGGTTGAGATGCCTATTGCAGATTATGACCTCCCTGAGGTAACACAGGTGCAGTGCACAAACGTCCCACCACATGATGGCTGCGCCCATCTATGGCACCGCAGATTCGCTCATTCGAATTAGTCCTATGTCAAGAAGGTCCCAGAGTGTGCAGAGGGGTGCAAATTGAAGGGATGTGATAAGTTCTTAGATTGCACGGCCTGTAAGCAATCCAAGGTCAAGCAGAAAGACTAGCAAGCCCTTTGAGCTAGTCCATGCAGATCTGTGTGGGCCCATGCCAGTGGCGTCTCTGGGTGGGTCAAAACACGTTTTGCTTCTTTTGGATGATTTTTCGAAAAACTCTTGGATTTTTACGTTAAAACACAAAGGGGAAGCTGCTGCACTAATTAAAGATTGGATCACAGCGGTAGAGTTGAGATTTTCTACCAAATTGGTTAGCTTTCAGAGCGATAGAGGGGCGGAGTTTACTGGGTCTGCGCTGCAGAATTTCTTCCGTCAGAAGGGAATCAGTCATAGGCTGACAGCACCACACAGTCCTCAACAGAATGGTGTTGCTGAACGTAAGAACAGAACACTACTGTTGGTTTCTATTTCCCTCACTGAGCAGCAACTGCAGTCACAAGACATTGTTTTGCATTCCACAGTCAGAGTTACTGTTGGATTCCCACGGGAATGGGAGACTGGATGTGACGTTCACTGGTTTCCTGTTTTTCACTGTTCTCTCGGTGTTCTTTGTTTCCAAGAGGAGTTGCTTCTCTGCTCTCACAGAGGCAAGATGCATGCATGTATTCTCTCAGCATAGAGTGTAAAATAAACTTAAGAATGTGGCACATACTGCTTATCCTTTTGCTGTGTGGACTACTCTGTTTGGGCTCAAGATAAGACGAGCCTGTATCAGCTTCAGATGGGTCAAAATCTCACAAGTACAAGAGGCTGTGGCTGCCATGCTGTTTGACGCAGGACTCCCACAACACTTTTGGGCTGAATGTTGGAAAGCTGCGGCTTTTGTGCAGAATCGCGTGTTTAATTCAACTGTAGGGGACACGCCATATTTTCTGCTGGACGGGAAGAAGTCCAAAGTGCATTTCTTACGTGTTTTTGGCTGTGAGGCTTGGGTCCTCATTCCAAAGGCCAAACGCAGAAAGGGTGGACCAAGAAGATGATCTTTGTGGGATATGAACCTGGGTCCAAAGCTTGGCGGTTCGCATATCCTGCTGGCAACCAGTCCCAGCTGCTTATAAGCAGCAGTGCTGAGTTCTGTGAGCAAAGTGGGTGGACATGCATACATGGTAACCCAGATGTTCTTTCAGAGCAGTTTCTTGACTCAGATGAGGAGGAAGAGGAGGGAACTGAACATGTTGCTGAGGAACAGAGTCCAGAGCAACAGAGTCCAGAGCAGGAGTGGCTCAGAACCCCTCCAAAGGGGTAGCCCAGAACCCCTCCACAGGCCACGGTCAAGTCTGAGCCAAAGAGTGAGCCGTCCTCGCCCGCAGGTCCAGCTGTGAGGTTCAAAAGATGCAGCAGGTCAAAGGGGGAGTTCTCTGACACTGGGGATGATCTGGCTTGCCATAGTGGGTCAGAGGGGGTACCAGAGTTTACGCTGAGGAGATCAGCTTGAACCACTAAGGGTAGGCCACCTGACAGGTTTGAAGCCACAAGTGTGTGGGTTGGTGTGGCTAGGTGCGAACCTGAAATCTTTGAGGATGTTCAGAAGCTGCCTCAGGAAGAAGCCAGCAAATGGCATGAGGCGATGCGGAAGGAGATGAGCTCAATGGAGTCTCTGGGTGCGTTCTCCCTCACAACCAGCGAAATCACGACTGCCTCATCCTCAGGCAGGATTTCAGAACTGGCTTGTTCCCTTCTCACACTCAGCAAACAGATGAACGGTCCATAAACTGTGGTTATTTCTGCCTGTCCGGCACTTTTCCTCTGTGGCAGTAGCAGAGCTGAGCAGCAATTGCTTCCGTGTGAGAAGGAAGGAAAAGTCCACACACTGTTCTTTCTATCTAACAGCGTTTTATTTACATCAGCAAGCAAAAAATTCCACCCGAACGTTGACACATCTCGCTCTCTCCCGCTCTCAGCGAAAAGTGAAAGTAAGTTCACACAGACAAAGAAACTGCAGCTTCCATTAGAAGCTCCTCCCCAGATGTAGGACACTCAGGAGGTTTAACCCTAAACCACCACACTCCACACATACTACCAAGGATGATGTTTTAATTTCAAAGTATCCCAATACTAGGAGGAGATAAATGTTTTAATAATTGGAAAAGAGATTTGGCCAAATTCGTGTGGTCAAGGAAAAACTCAAGAATAAACATAAAATAATGATAGATAAGAAGGAAAGAGGAGGATTTGGCCTCCCTGACATGGAGTTATACCATGATGCGGTGGGTCTGACCTGGCTAAAAGAATGGATTAAATTAGACGATTCAGATATATTGGATTTAGAGGGAGTAGAGACAAGATTTGGATGGCATGCCTATCTAATAGATGAGAAAGTCAAAGTACATAAAGGCTTCCTAGGGCATATAGTCAGAAAGTCTAAAATATGGGAGAAATATAAAAGACTCCTAGAACCGAAAACTCCTTGGTGGGCATCGCCGGCAGAAATTGTTGCAGTGAAAAAATTAAATATGAAAGAAAATTGGCCTACTTATAAAACTGTATTAAAGGAAGAAAATGGAGAATTGGAATTAAAGGATTATACAGAAATTAAAGCTCATATTAGTGATTGGTTCCAATATATTCAAATTAAGTATAGATTAGCGAAAGACAAAAAGATAGGATTTGAAAAAGAAATATCAAAATGCGATAAATACTTAATACAAGAAAAATAAAAAATATATCTCAATTATATAATCTGATCTTAGAGTGGGAAATCAAGGATGAACTGGTTAAAGCATCCATGATTAAATGGGCGCAAGATATTGGGAAAAATATTATGCTCGAACAATGGGAAAAATTGTGGAAAGAAGATATGAAATTCACTATGTGTTATATACTGAAATAAAATTACCTTAAAATACAACATAGATGGTATTTAACACCTGAAAGAATAGCAAAAATGAATAAAAATTGTAGCGATGTCTGCTGGCAATGCAACACTGAAAAAGGTACTATGATGCATATATGGTGGAATTGTTTAAACATCAAACAATTTTGGGAAACAATATACAATGAAATGAATATTCAGATATTCATTTAGGAAAACATCAGAAGGTTTTCTATTGGGAATAGTACCAGGAAGTCTAAAGGAAGAAGACAAGACAGTATATTTATACGCAACAGTAGCCGCAAAGCTATTGATTGAGAAAAACTGGAAAAGTGGTATTATACAGACAAAAACAGAGTGGCTTGCCAAATTATTGGAGTATTACAATATATCCAAAACAATGGGAGAAATCAGGAGGATCTCAAAAGAGAAGATAGACGACTTCTGGGTTAGCGCCTTCGGTAATGGCGGAATTCCTCTGATCGGGAGGAATTTGCCTCGTGGAAATCCGGGTCTGGCCACCACGGCGAAGGCGGAGACCCACCAAAAATCACAGGCGGGTGAAGCCTGTGAACGTGGGATTCGGCGGGCACCTTTTGCGCCTCCCCTATTCGCGGGGAAACCTGGTTTCGGGGATCCAGAGCGACGTGGGGTGAGCGGCGCGGTGCTTCGAATCGACTGCTTCTTCCACGGAGCGAAGCCGCACAGCCGTTGCCGGAGAGCGCTGACTTTTTCCTGTGGACAATTTGATCTTAAAGCAACTACCCGTGAGTAGCACCGAATTTGGCACCGAAACGGGGAGGCTCAAAACAGGAAGTCCGCCTTCCCCTTTTGTAAATAGACTGAAGCAAAGAGGCTGCAAGCTAAAGTCTTGGAAAGCCTACTGTAAAGGACTAAATTTCCATCAGTAAAAAATATTAAACCCCCCTTGGAAGCAGGAGAAGAGGGGGGAAGTTCTGGATTGTATATGCCTGCATGAGAGAGTGAAGGAAGCTAAAACACCACCGCTCCGAACCTGGAAACGGGCTGCTAATAAGACTGACGTGCTTTGGAATGTTCATTGACTGCGAATAGAACATTCGCTGACAGCTAGCTAAATAAGAAAGATACATTGTTTCAACTGTCTCCGTCTGACCTTAAAAAAGGAGTAAAAGTAGCTGAAAACTGAAACTAACTTTATTGTTTGAACTGAGTTTTATTTTTTTATTTTTTTTAACTTCTTTTTATTCATTTTCTATAACCAAACAACAGCAAAGAAAGAAAAAGAAAAATAGCCAACACATACCAAAAACAGAAAAAAAGAACAGAAAACATCAACCAAATCAAAACAAACATTAATTAACAATAAATAACATTTGACTTCCCTCCATCTCGGTTTTGGGTTATGTGAATATTAAATCCATTCTGCAGTTTTTCATTTTTTAACGTAAACACATCACAAGGGTTATATTAAACCTACTGTGATTTTTATATCTCTAGAATTTGTTTCCATATATGTTATGAATTTAGACCAATTGTCGATAAACCTTATACCTTTTTGCTGTCTAATGTTCTGCGTCATTTTTGCCAGATCCATATACTCAAATAATTTAATTTGCCAATCTTTAACGGTCGGGGTATTTGGGGTTTTCCAATTTTGTGCTAACAGAATCCTGGCAGCTACAGTTGCATATTGAAACATTATATAATCTTCTTTCTTAATCTCCTCTCCGATCATTCCTAGAAGGCTTCGGGCTTTTTGACAAAGGTGTATTTAAGTATTTTCTTTAGTTCGTTGCAGATGGAATCCCAATTTTTTTTTAACTTCTGCACATTTCCACCACATGTGGTAGAAACTCCCCTCTTTAGATTTACACTTCCAGCACCTTTTGTCGCCAGTCTTATACATTTTTTGCAATTTCACAGGGGTGATGTACCAACGATACATCATCTTTTCCATATTTTCTCTGAAGGCAGTACAGGCTGTAAATTTCATTCCTTTATTCCACAACTTCGTCCATTTTTCAAAATCCAAATTATATCCAATGTCTATTGCCCATTTTACCATAACCTCCTTAACCTCTTCGTCCTTGGTGTCCCACTCTAATAGCTGATTATACATTTTAGATAGCAGTTTAGTTTTACTTTCTATTATCTCTACCTGGAACTTTGATTTTTTTCTCATTCATTCCAATCTTTTTATCTTCCTTCCATAAGACATTAATTTGATGATACTGCAGCCAACCTGTTAATTTGCTTTTTAACTCTTCATAAAATCTAATTTTCCATCCTCTTTCCGATCTTTCCAGGAGGTCTTCATAGGTCAATCGCTCACCTTCCATGTTTGTTTGTTTTGGTAGTTAATATGTCGATAGGGGATAGCCACCAGGGGGTATTTTTTTCCAGTAGTTTTTTATTCTTTTCCCATGCTTCTAACAATGTTCCTCTGATAATGTGGTTTGAGAAGCCAGAAATAAGCATGCCAACCAAATCTTAAATCGAAGCCTTCTAAATCTAGCAGATCTGTGTTTTTTAAAGTAACCCATTCTCTAAGCCAACAAAGGCACGAGGCTTCATAATACAGTCTCAGATTTGGGACCGAGAATCCTCCTCTGTCTTTTCTGTCCGTTAGCAGTTTAAATCTAATTCTCGATCTTTTACCTTGCCATATAAATTTAGAGAGAATTTTTTGCCAATTTTTAAATATTGCACTTCCTCTAATCACTGGGACATTTTGGAATAAAAATAGAAGTTTCGGTAATATACACATCTTGGTTGCAGGCATTCTGCCTGACCAGGAGAGTTTTATCCTATTCCAAGTATCTAGTTCCTTTTGGATTTCCTTCCAGGTGTTTGTATAGTTATCAGCCATTAAGTTTATATTTTTCATCGTTAGCCACACTCCTAGATATTTTATCTTTTTTGCTTCTTTGATTCCCGATTGGAGTTCTAGCTGCCTCCTTAGATCTTCTCCCATATTCTTAACCATCATTTTAGTTTTAGTTTTATTTAACTTGAAGCCCGCTACTTCCCCAAATTCCTCTAGAAGTGCCAGAACTTTGTCAGTACTCTGTATCGGGTCTTCAACTGATATTACCAGGTCATCCGCGTATGCTTTCAGTTTGAATTCTTTCACCCCAATTCTAATTCCTCGTATCTCAGATGTTTTCCTTATCTTATTTGCAATTACTTCCAACACCATTATGAAAAGAAGCGGTGACAAGGGGCAGCCTTGTCTCGTACCCTTTGAAATTTCGAATGTGTCAGATAAGTTGTTATTAATAATCAGTTTGGCTCTTTGATTTGAATAAATTGCTTTGATTCCCTCCATGAAAACACCTTCTATCCCTGCTGTCTCCAAACACTTTAATAGGAATTGCCATGATACATTATCGAATGCTTTTTCTGCATCGATAAAAATCAATGCTGCAGGAATTTCGTTCTTCTTTTCCAAGTATTCGATGATATTTATTATATGCCTAACATTGTCTTTTAATTGTCTATTAGGAAGGAATCCAGCTTGATCTGTATGTATTGCATTTTTTAGATAATTCTTAAGTCTGTTTGCCATTATCTCAGCGAATATTTTGTAATCGTTATTAAGAAGTGATATCGGTCTGTAATTTTTTATGTTTAATTTGTCTGAGTCCACTTTAGGTATCAGCGTTATGTGAGCATCTTTCCAGGAGTCCGGTATCTTCCCTCCTTGTAGAATATTATTCATTACCTCACATAACACCGGGGCTAAATATTCTTCGAGGACTTTATAGTATTTGGCCGATAATCCATCTGGACCTGGTGCTTTCCCCAGTTTCGTTCTCTTTATTGCTTCCTGAACTTCATCTACTGTTATGCACTTATTCAGTTGGATTTTCTCTTCCTCCGTTATAGATGTTATTCTGTTATTTTCTAGATATTTTCCTATTTTTATTATGTCTTCTTCTTCTTTCTGGTAAAGTTTTTCAAAGAATTTTAGGAATTTTTTCTTTATTTCATTTGGTTCTTCCACAAGCCTTTCTTCTATTTTTATCTTATTAATCACATTTTGCTTTTTGCTTTTTCATAGTTGCCAGGCCAGGAATTTCCCTGTTTTGTTTGCTGATTCAAAGAATTTTTGCCTCATTGATTTGATTCTCCATTCGACTTCTTGGTTAATTAGCAATGAATATTGTGATTGTAACAATTTGGATGTTTGTTTGGTCTGTTCATCACTAGGATTTATTATTTTTTTTTTCTCACAATCTCTTAATTGGGTCAGGATTTCATCTTTCTTTTGTTCTCATATTTTTTTCCTATGGCTATTTTGTTGAATTAAAAAGCCTCTTAGCACCGCCTTGCTGGCCTCCCAAACTGTGTCAATATTTGTCTCTTTATTAAGGTTTAAGTCAAGGAAATATTTTAAGGTTTTTTTGGCCTTCTCAGTTACCTCCTCATTTTCAAATAGATATTCGTTCATTCTCCATCTGTACACACCCTGTACTCCACACTTAATTTCCAAGGATATCGAATTATGATCAGAAAGGGTTCTGGGTTGTATTTCATATTTTTCAACTCTTGTTACTAATTCTCTTGATACCCAAATCTGGTCTATTCTACCCCAGCTTTGATGCGGCTCTGAGAAGTATGTAAATTGTTTTGTCAGTGGGTTTTTGTGTCTCCAGATGTCTGTCAAGTCTAAGTTTTCTTCAAGGTTTTTAAATGATCTTGGTAGTTTCCCTTGACTCAATTTTTTCTTTTTTGCACTTCTGTCTAACTCTGGTATTGGAACTCCATTTAAATCACCTAGTAGGATCAATTTATGAGGCTCTAAATCCAGTAATATTTGTTCCAGTTTTTTGAAAAATTCTGCTTTATTCGTGTTTGGGGCATAAACATTTACCGCATTTAATTTTTCTCCCTGGTGGTTAATCTGTATCCCCACGATTCTCCCTTCCACATCTTTGCATATTAATTTGGGGTCCCCTTTTTCTTTTGCATATATCACCACTCCTCTTTTTTGGTTTATATCTGAATTAATGAATTCAACCCCCAATCTTTTGTTTATCAAAATATGTTTGTGTTTTTTGGCCACGTGTGTTTCCTGACAGCATATCACATCAGCATTCTTTTTCACCAAGACCTTCAGGATTTTATTCCTTTTAGATTTGTCATTTAGTCCCTTCACATTCCAAGATAGGATTTTAAAAGTCATTATCGTATGCGTTTATTTTTTAATTCTTATTGCACGCGTGCACAAGCTTATAATCTAATTTTCCTGTTCCTTGTAGTTTCTTCCTCGTTTTCTTCCTCTTCTTCTCCTCCCACCGCCCCCTCTTCCTCTTTTTCTTCCTCTTCTTCCTCCTCTTCTTTCCCTCTCTCTCCTTTCTCTTTCCCCTTCTCTTTCCTTCTCTTCTTCTCTCTCTCCTCTGTGAATCTCTCTCCCTCTTCCAACCTTTCATCCACTTTCCCAAGTTCCTTCTCGTATCTTCTCAGGAATTTGTCAGCTTCTTGGGTATTCATAAATCTAAATCTCTTATCCTTGTAATAGAAGGTGATCCCTTCTGGAAATTCCCATCTATAAGGTATGGCATTCCTTCTTAGGACACTTGCTATTTGTCTGTATCCGTCCCTTTTGCGTAAGAGCCTGATTGGAATTTCTTTATATATAACAATAGGTCTTCCTTCAATTATTAGGTTTTTTATAGCTCAATCTTAGAATCGTATTTTTCATCTCAATTGAATTGAAGACCACTAAGCAGTCGCCAGCAAGTTTTTTTGATTTCGCTTGCTGCGTTTTCCCTCTAATTCTGAATGCCTTATCTATCGTGTAGGCCACCTCTTCCTCTTTTGCTTCTAACTCTCTAATCATTTTTCCTTTCACATTCTCATTTGCTTCTTCACCAAGTCCTCTAAATTTTAAGTTAAACTGTTTCTGCCGCATTTCTACCATGGCTAAGCTGTCAGACAGTTGGTCTTGTCTATTGTTCCATTCTCTTATTTCCTCCTTTATTTTTTCTGTCTCTTTCTTTTGTTCTCTCATCTCCTTTTGAATTTTCCTATTTGCTTCTTCAATTGATTTTGACCTAACTGTCAGATCTTGAATTTTACTAGAGAGTTCTCCTACGGCCCCTTCTATTTTCTTGTCTATCCTCTCCTGCACCTCTCCTAATTTATTTTCCATATACACCTCGTGTCAGAGCCACCCGTTGGTCCCAGCTCACAAGAGACCCTAGTCCAATCCAGTTTATTTACAAAAGTCTTTATTGAAGATCATTGCTCCTTTTACATTCCATCTCCGTGGCTCCACGTCTGTAACATTAGACCGCTGAAGTCCCCTCTGAATCCGTACCGCCCCTACACCAGTTTAAGAGGCTTGTGCTGGACCACCTCTTCCTCTCCTTCCTTTTCCGCAGGGTCTTTCTGCCCCCCTGGGTTCCCCCCCGCCGGGACTCGCCCGAGGCTGAATCCTCTGACGCCTCTGCCCCCCTCCTTCGCGCTTTGGGGCCGGGCTCCTCCCCAGGGCTCTCCTCACTTCCGCGCGCCTCCACATTTGAACTTGGCGCGCGTACGTTGCTTCTGACCTTTCTCTCGACCGCAACACTGCTCCCGGTGCTACTCTCCGCCCCTTCTGGCAGAGCGTCCTGCTCCGATCTCCTCCCCCTGTCTCCTTCTTGCTCTGCTCCCTCTGACACACTGGTAACTCCACCCCCTTCACTCCGTTCCGGCTGAGAAGCCGGCTCCGGTGTCCAACTCCCACTGGGGGTTCTCCCTTCGCTCCCCTGCTCCTGACTGCTTCCCCCTTGGCCTCCCCTTGGTCTGACCAGGGGGGCCCCCTTTTGGGAGTCCTCTGACTCACTGGACAGACTCATGGACGACCTTTGGTCATCGTCATCCTCCTCCTCATCTCTCTGGGATTCTTCCCCCTCGCTCTCTGTCTCCTCCCCCATCTGCTCTTCTCTCCCTGAAACCCTGACACCTCGCTTTGTTTAAATTCTTCTTTGATCTTTAGCCACAAGATATCTAAATCTTTGATTTCCTCTTGTCGAGATGCTTTCCTTTCCCCAGGGGTCCCTCCTACCTTTTTCCCGTTTTTCCCTGACATTTTACGTTATTTTCCCAGATTGTCGGTTTTATTACCGAATCTCTCCCTTAGAGGGCGCACAATCTCTCTCTCTTGCTCTGCCTAAATCCTGTACCTTCCAAAATTTTCCTCCCAGAATTCCAGACCCGAGTAGAGTCTTTGTTACCAAAGATGCAGACCAAGCCCGATCGAATCTAAATAATAAACATCATATAAACACAGAGTGTTCCATAATTTCTTCTCTGAGTCCACAATGTATCTACTAACGCTGAGATGTCTATTACCTTAGGTCACCTTATATAGATTATATTTTAATCCGGACACACAGCATTAGAAACTTTAGGATTTAAATTGAAAATCTTTCCCACACACACACAACCCCCCCCAAAAAAAGCCACAAACATAATCCTCTAATAAGACTTAATTTGTTCCCCTAAAGGAAACCAAGCAGTTTTGACTATTCGAAATAAAGCCCTATTTGCGTAATTTTTTTGGATAGAAAAAAACAAAAAAACACATAAGCAAGCAAGCAAGCAAACAAACAAACAAACAAGAAGGGAAGAATAATATTCCTATAAACAAAGAATAATTTTCAAGTAGTCCTAATCAATCCTAATCAGTTCTAGATGGTTCTGGTGTCTTCCGCCACTTGTCGGCTCAATCCCACTAGAGTCTTCCACGATTGTTGTCTCGTCAGAGCCCCCCCCCCCCAAAGTAAGGCCTCAAAATATAAAATCGTAATTTGTTTCACAAAGGTATCCAATTATGCAAATATCCTCAGTGTTTAAAGTCCTTAAGTGAATCCAGAGTTCATTCAACTTTGCAAGGTCGAAAATGCTTTAGTTTAGAAACAGAATTTAAATTATAATGAGAAAGGTGAATTCAATATATCAAAGCTTGAAGCAGAGAGTAGGTGTAGTTTCCAATCTTCGCCACTGCGGTCAGAATCTAGAATCTTCCATCTCTTTCCAACTCAGTCTGTATCAAAATACCCTCCTGCAGAGCCAATCCCTTTCACTTCAGCAATTGTGAAAAGTGGAAGAATTTAGGGAATCCCTCCAAAAAAACAGACCAAAAGGAAAAAAAAAAACACAAGAAAGCAGGTATAACTCAATAGTCCCCAGGTCCTTTATACTACTTAGTGAAAGAAAATTGGGTAAAGTTTCGAAAATAACCTAATACAGGGGAGGATGGAAGGGTGTTGGCTTGTTCACTTAATATGCCGAGGAGGAGGCAGGGAAGTAGAGCTGATTTTAACTTTAATGATTCTTTGTACTTCTCTTTCCTTTCTCTCTTAAAGCCCTTCAACGATCCTTATACATCCCCCTTCTAAATATGGTCTCTTTTAATCACACAGAGAGCAAGAAAAGGTGGGGATTTCATGCAGTCATTCTTTTCCCTTCTCCTTACTGCCTTTTCGAGTCTTTTCACAGTCTTCTTGATTGCAGCTCTATTGAAATAGATGAACGTGGTTACTCTTTAACTTTTTGCTTTTCCAGCACAAAGGTATTCGAAGTCTCTAGTCAGTTCTTTGATGTTTTCCGCATTCCAATTATTTCTGGTTTTTTCTAGCTCCAACGCTTAACAGTAAATCTTTCCCAGAGATATAAAAGAAGCAACGATAAAGAGAAACGGGAAGGAGGGGGTTAACTTAAGTCGAGTTTTTAATCAGTAAGGATCAAAAGAGTACCCAGCTCATTGCAGTCAAATATAACCTTTTTTCTTAAGCAGTTCTTATTTAAAAGAGAAGAGACGTTTCTGCCAATCTTCCCTTATTCTTATCTTTACTGTAACTTTGTTGTTTCTAATGCAGGTTCCTAGCTCTCCCTATTTTCTTTTAAGTTAAGCTTCTACTAGTCGTCTCAAGCTGCTCTTTCAATCAGCTCTGTGGCTATTACGTTTCTAATTATCTCTCTCACCGAGAGGGAACAACGAAGTCTCTGGATAGTCCTTAATCTGTCGCTTTGTTTTACAAATTCAAAAGGCTGTTTGCCTCCATGGAGGCTGCTTTTGTTATGTACTCACGCAGTCAGGCTACTTCCTTTCTTTCTTTACTCCTGCGACTTTGTATCCTGCGCCATATTAACTCCTCCACCTGGATGAATTGCTTAATTTAATCCTTCAACATCCAGCGTTCACTTAGTGTGTTCTTCAAGATTTTAATTTTAAAATACTTCTCTCACACTAAGGGTCCGTTCTTACATTTTTGGAGATTCGCCGCTTTCTCTAGAGAGAGCCAGAGGCATCACAACACAGGGTCGGGGCTTGCAGTCCCATCGTCTTCGAGCTCTTAAAAAAAAAAAAAAACCCCGAAAAAACGGCCAGACCGCTTCCACGCTGCTAGATAGCCATCCCTCAAGGGTATCCCCTTTGAGATTTTTTGGGGGTGCAGTGCCTTTGCAACTCCCCCAAGCCCCTGTGTTGTTCAGAAAACCCTGACGAGGTCTCCTGCGCTCCCTTTCTATCAGCGATGGAAACCGGAAGCCCATTTGAACTGAGTTTTAAAAGGCGACACTACTGGATGTGAGGGCGATCTGGCTGCAACATCTGTCACCCCATTGATCTCCAGGGTTGATTCGGCTGATCTGGCTGGCTAGGCGGGTGTCCCCTTCCTCCCTCACCGCTCCATGTGCGTCCCTCCCAAAGCTGCGTGCTCGGTGGAAGAGGACGACCATCCCAGATAGAAGGAGTGTACCGTTCTTCGGTCAAGGGTATACGATAGCTGCGCTCCCCTGCTAGAACCTCCAAACAAGCTCAAGGTCCACTATGGATTAATACAAATAGCAACTGTTTCCCCCTAGAGGAAGCTTTTGAAATTGTTACAAGAGCTGGATCAGGGGAATTTCCAGCTGCAAGATAAAAACTGTGGGACTGTGGGACTGACCCTGAATTTCTTAAGTGTTATGGCAGATGGAAAGGAAAAAATAGACCAGTCAATTCCAGAAAAAAACAACAAGGTCTGGGAAGACCTGGCAGCAACCTAGGAGAGCCTCAACATCTGCCCCCCCTGCTTCCTCTGCGGCTGTACCAGCACATTACAAACCAAGAGGAATGTTAACAGAAGAGGCCTTAGCGCTTGCATTAAGTAAGATAAATGATTCATTGGAACAGCTTAACAAGAAAGCAGATGCGACAAATGCGAAAGTGGATGCAGCAACTACTAAAATTGATTTAAATACAGGAAGTATAAATAATTTGGGACAAAAGGTGAATACTAACACAGAAACCATCCAGAAATTGATACAGGAATCTACTTCGATACGGCAGACCGCAGAGGAAGCTAGGGAAAAAGTTGCTGCTGTGGAAGGTAAAGTAACACAACTGGAAAGAGAGAGAGTCCCAGCCCTGCAGAGGCAACTTGAGAAGCACAAGTTGACACTTTCTATGATTGAGCTCAAGGAAAAACAGACGAATTTGAGGATCAGAGCTTTACCTGAACTGGAGAAGGATAGCTTTGATATACTTTCTCACGCAGGAATTTGCTGATTTTTGGGACTTGGACTTGGATCAAGAGGAGTTCAGAATTGCGAGGGCCTTCAGACTTGGAAGAGGAGGGAAAAAAGAGAAGAATAGAATAAGAGACTGTTTGATCACCCTCCAAACTAAAGAAGAGAGAGACAGAATTTTGGGTTGGCACTACCAGAAGACTTTGGAAGTACAACAGTGAAGAGTGGAAATATTTAAAGACGTCCCGAAACATCTTTTGGACCTTAGGTCTAACTATGGAGATTTGGTTGCCCTGCTGAGAAGGAACAAAATCATCTTATTTCCCCAAGGTCTATTCTTCAGTTTCAAAGGAAGGAAAATAAAAATAAGATCAGTAGAAGATAAAGCAAAGTTTTTGAATAACTACGAAGAAGATCTGCAGAAGGAACTTGGAAAAGAGCCAAGATCATCGGACAGAAGATTACCAGACAGAGGACTAGAGCAAAGAGCATTGGACAGAAGATCATTAAATAGAGGAATAGTAGATATAGCAACATTATCCTTTGGACTGGATCCCCCAGTGAACGTGACACCAACACCACGAACAGAAGAAGAGCAAGCATCGGGTGCAGTTGGAGGAAAATCAGAGTAATTATACCATGACGTTGCAAGTATTAAGTTGGAATGTGAATGGACTGAACTCCCCGGAAAAAAGGCGGAGAGTCTTTCATTTATTGAAAAAAGAACAATTGGACTTGATTTGAAGAAAAACATGTGATAAGGCTACACAGGAAGATATTGAGCAATAAAAGATTGGGCCATGAATTTATCTCATCAGATAAAGTAAAAAAAAGAGGAGTAGTCCTTTATGCAAAGGAGAGCCTATCACTGAAATTTATATTTAAAGATGACCAAGGAAGATTTGTTGCAATTGAAATTCAATCACAAGGAGAGAAATTCTTGATAGTAGGCATCTATGCACCAAATGAAGGAAAATCAGATTTTTTAAAGAAGTTACATGAGACTCTGATGGACTACATGGATTACAATATGATTTTGATGGGAGATATGAATGGAGTAGTGTCTACAAATATGGACAAGGCACAGAGACAGGTAGTCACCAAAGATGGTAGACTACCAAAACCTTCTTTGACATGACTGAAAATATGGATTTAGTTGACATCTGGAGAATGAAGAATCCTCTGGGAAGAGAGGGAACTTTCTTCTCTGAGGCCAAAATGACATGGACAAGAATTGACCAAATTTGGGTAACTAGAGGACTGGTTCCGAAAACCAGTAAAGTGGAAATTTGCCCCAAAACTTGTTCTGACCATAATGCTGTGAAGATGGAAATGAAATTGACGCCAATTAGTTCCTTTAGATGGAGGATGAATGATACTTTGTTTAGGAATGAAGAAGTGACCAAGAAGGCCCCAAAAACCTTGAGAGATTATTTCGAGATAAATATGAATACTACAGTGGAAAAAAGAGTAATCTGGGACGCAAGTAAAGCGGTTATGAGAGGATTTCTGATACAACAGAATGCAATTAAGAAGAGAACTCAAAATGAAAAAAAAGATAAAATCCTGGAGAAAATAAAGGAAGGAGAGAAGAAACTGAGAGCAAAACCAAAGTCACAGGAGAAAGAGATAAAGTTATATCAAGTACAATATATGAAAATGATGAATCAGGAAATAGAATGGAAGATCAAACAGATGAGACAAAAGACATTTGAACCAGCAAATAAGTGTGGAAAATTGTTGGCCTGGCAAATGAAAAAAAGACAAAAACTTAATACTATTACGAATTTAGAAGTGGAAGGAAAGAATATACAGAACCCAGTGGAGATCAGAAAGTGCTTCCAGAGGTACTTTAAACAACTTTATACACAGGAGAAGCAGAAAGAAATGGACATTGATCGATTTCTGAAAATAAATGGACTACAGAAAATCTCTCAGGAAAACAAGTTAATGTTGAATTATGAAATAACGGATCAGGAAGTGGAAGGGGCCATACAGAACATGCAATTGGGTAAATCTCCAGGACCGGATGGTTTGACTTCAAAATACTACAGATCTTTGAAAGATTGGTTAATACAACCATTGAAGGAAGTCTGTAATGAAATACTGGAAGGGAAAAGGGCACCAGAGTCGTAGAAGGAAGCCTATATTACACTTATACCGAAAACAGAGACTGAAAAGACACAGCTTAAGAATTACTGCCCCATATCGCTGCTTAATGCTTAAAGATCAAGCGGGCTTTCTCCCAGGCAGACATTTGTCTGACAATACGAGGAACATAATTAATATCCTAGAAAAAACTACAAGTGAATATTAATACTAAAGCAGTTCTGATATTTGTGGACACAGAGAAAGCCTTTGATAATCTTTCTTGGAGTTTTATGAAGCAGAATTTACAGGGGATGGGGGGTAGGTCAAGGTTTTGAAAATGGTATAGGTGCAATTTACTCAGAACAAAAGGCAAAATTAATTGTGAACAATGTAGTGACAGAAGAGTTTAAGATTGAGAAAGGAACACGACAAGGCTGCCCAATCTCTCCATTGCTTTTTATATCGGTCCTGGAGGTTCTGCTAAATATGATTAGAAAGGACCAATTGGTTAAAGGTATACAAGTAGGAGCTAAACAGTACAAACTGAAAGCATTTGCTGATGATTTAGTATTGACTTTACAGGAGCCAGAATCTAGTACTAAAAGGGTACTGGAACTGATTCAAGAATTTGGTCAGGTAACAGGTTTTAAGTTGAAGAAGATGAAAACTAAGGTTTTAGAGAAAAATCTAACTGTGAATGAGAGAGAAAAGTTTCAGGAGGAGACAGGATTAACATTGGTTAAGAAAGTGAAATATTTAGGGGTTAACATGACTGCCAAGAATGTGAATTTATTTAAGGATAACTATGAAAAATGCTGGATTGAAGTGAAAAAGGACTTAGAAATATGGTCAAATTTGAAGTTATCATTGTTAGGCCGAATTGCTGTGATAAAAATGAATGTATTGCCAAGGATGCTGTTTTTGTTTCAAACATTGCAAATTTTGGACAAGATGGAGTGTTTCAAGAAGTGGCAGAGAGATATTTCCAGATTTGTCTGGCAGGGCAAGAAGCCTCAAATAAAATTTAAGATATTAACTGATGCTAAAGAAAGAGGTGGATTTGCCCTGCCAGACCTTAAACTTTACTATGAATCAGCCGCTTTTTGCTGGCTGAGAGAATGGCTGCTTCTTGAAAACACTGATGTGCTGGACTTAGAAGGTTTCAACAATGTATTTGGTTGGTGTCAGGGTTTCTGGGAGAGAGGAGGAGATGACAGAGGAGACGGAGAGCGAGTGGGAGGAGGGGCAGAAGGATGAGGAAGAAGATGACGGAATTCTAAGGGAATCCACGAGTCTGAGCAGCGAGTCAGAGGATTCGCAAAAGGGGGTTACCTTAATCAAGCAAAAGGGAGGAGAAGGGAGAAGCGGAGAGGAGCCCAGTGGAAGACAGACGCAGCAAGAGGCGTCTCAGCTGGAACGGAGTAAAGGGGGTGGAGTCGTCAGCCTCTCGGAGGGAGCAGGATTAGGAGAGAACAGAGAAAGGGGGTTGGAGCAAGGTGTTCAGCCGGAAAGGGTGGAGAGCAGAACAAAGGGTGGTGTAGCGGTCGAAAGAAAGGTCAGGAGCAACGTACGCGCGCCAAGTTCAAACGTAGAGGCGCGCGGAAGTGGAGAGAGCTCAGGGGAGGAGCCCGGCCCCAAAGCCAGAAGGAGGGGGGAAGAGGCGGCAGAGGATTCAGCCTCAGGCGAGTCACGGAGAGAGGGAACCCAGGGGGGCAGGAAGACCCTGCGGAAAAGAAAGGAGAGGAAGAGGTGGTCTAGAGCCAGGCTATTAAGTTGGTGTGGAAGAGGGGAGGAGTCAGAGGGGACTTCAGCGGTCTAACGTGACAGACGTACGGCCACAATGCTGAACTGTATGAGAAGCAGAAATCTTCAATAAACTTCTCCTGTAAATAAACTGCAACGGAGTGAGGTCTCTTGTGAGCTGGGACCCATCCTGGGTGGCCGTGACAGTTGGCATGCATATTTGTGGTATGATAAGGTTAAAGCACATAAAGCGTTTAAAAACCATATTGTTAGAAAAGCACTGTTCAATGTCTGGATAAGATATAAGGATTTGTTAGAAAATAAAACCCCAAGATGGTTGTCACCAATGGAAGCGAAGGCTCAGAAAAAGCTCAATATGGAGGCCAAATGGCCGAAATATTGGGAAATTCTGGAACAAGATGGAGACAGAATAAAACTGCAGAGTTTTGAAAAATTGAAAAACAAAGTGCGAGATTGGCTCCATTATTACCAAATAATGGAGGCATACAATTTGGACAAAAAAGTTGGTTTCCAGGTGGAAAAATCAAAATTGGAAACAGAATTGTTAGATTCAAAAATTAAGAACTTGTCAAGAATGTATAACTTGCTGTTGAAATGGAACACTCAGGATGAAATGGTGAAATCAGCTATGATAAAATGGGCACAAGACGTTGGACATAACATAATGATGGCTGACTGGGAACAGTTATGGACCACAGGAATGAAATTCACGGCATGTAATGCCCTAAAAGAAAATTTAATGAAAATGATTTACAGGTGGTACATGACACCAGTCAAGCTTGCAAAAATTTATAATTTACCTGACAATAAATGTTGGAAATGTAATGAGACTGAAGGTACATTCTTTCACCTTTGGTGGACTTGCCCAAGGATTAAGACATCCTGGGAGATGATTTATAACGAAATGAAAAAGGTATTTAAATATACCTTCCTGAAGAAAACAGAGGCCTTTCTCCTGGGCATGGTCGGCCAATTGGTGCCAAAGAAGGAAATAACTTTTTTTTATGTATGCAACAACAGCAGCAAGAATACTCATCGCAAAGTATTGGAAGACACAAGATTTACCCACCCGGGAAGAATGGCAGATGAAGTTGATGGACTATATGGAACTGGCGGAAATGACTGGCAGAATCCGAGACCAGGGAGAAGAGTCGGTGGAAGAAGATTGGAAAAAATGTAAAGATTATTTACAGAAATACTGTAAAATCAATGAATGTTAGAAAAATGCTGGAATGAAGTTATATGGCTTTAGCAGAAATGTCACAAAGAACTAAGTACAAATAGATTGTTAATGGATTAAAGGAAAAAATAAGGTTAGAATATGTTAAGATAAATTACAGGACAGAAAACTGAGGAAGATGGAAAGGATTTGCTGAAACAGTTAACTGAAGTGGAATACAAAATAGGGAGGTGCGAGGAGGTCGCTGAAACAAGTGAATGAAAGTTAAGATATTGAAATTATTGGATGTGTTTTTAATTGTCTTTGTTTTGTTTTGTTAAGGTTAGTGTTTATGTAGTGTTTTTGTTTCTGTATTGTATTGTATTGTTTTGTTTAATTCTTTTTCTTTTTTTGTAATCTTTAAACTGTTAATAAATATTATTTATTTATTTTTTTAAAAAAGAGAAGATAGACAAGGACTGGAAGGTGTTTAAAGGATACTTGCAAAATTATATTGAAAAATCAGAACTCCTATTAGAATAAACAAGTTCTGTTATAAATACTGAAATACTAAATAAGATGGATAACAATTTGTAAAAGAAAAAGAGGCAGAAAATTGGTTTAAAAGTATGTGAAAGAAAGTAATAGAAGTGGAAAGAAATTGCAATTGAGTAGATTGGAAGTTTATCACAAGGGTCGGGTGAGGGGTGAGGGATGGTGGTGGGAAAATGAAGTATTTGTGGGATTGAGTGTGGGTATGTATGAATATTCTTAAGGATTGTATGAAATGTATGTTTGTATGTTTATATATTCGCAGCATGTATGTATTAATGTTGAATTATTTTAATAATAAAAATAAAAAGGGGGAAAAAGAAAAAGAAAAATATTTCACAAATCCTGCTCTTATTTCTTTCATATTGTCTGTGATCTTTCCATTTATATTAATTTTATTTATGGAGTTCCTTTTTTCACTTTTGTCCATCTCCGCCAAGCTAAGCAGTTGGCTCCTTACCTCTCTCGCCCTGACCTAGCCACTGTGATCCACGCGACGGTCACCTCCAGACTGGATTATTGTAACTCGCTCTACGTGGGGCTGCCCTTGAGACTGACCCAGAAACTCCAGCGGGTGCAGAACGCTGCAGCGAGACTCCTTACGGGGTCTTCGCTGCGAGATCACATTCACCCGGTACTATACCAGCTGCACTGGCTCCCGGTGGAGTACAGGATCAGGTTTAAGGTGCTGGTTTTAACCTTTAAAGCCCTATACGGCCTAGGACCCTCGTACCTATGGGACCGCCTCTCCTGGTATGCCCCACAGAGAAACTTACGGTATTCAAATAAAAACATCTTGAAGGTCCCAGGCCACAGAGAAGTTAGGCTGGCCTCAACTAGAGCCAGGGCTTTTTTGGCTGTGGCTCCGACCTGGTGGAACACTCTGTCACAAGAGACTAGCTGTTCTGCTAGGCCTTTGGCCAGGGCGCAGCCTGACTCCCTCCCTCGGCAATCTTCACGGAGCTCTGGCCCAATGGTGGCCAGTGGCTTGAATTTAATTAATTTTATAATGAATGATTTTAGAATGTTGTTTGTGCTGTACTTTTGTACTGTTTTATTGTTGTTAGCAGCCCTGAGCCTGGCTTCGGCTGGGGAGGGCGGGATATCAATAAAAGTTGTTGTTGTTGTTATTATTATTATTATTATTATTAATTATTATTATTATTATTATTATTAACTGCCAAACTAGCAGTTTTCCTGGTCTGTTTGCATGCTCAAAATAGTTTTGTTTCATTCTTGAGTTTGTAAAGTTTTAATTGCCTGTTTAACTGCCTCCTTATTTGCTTTACTTAACAGTTGTTTCTCCTTCTCTGTGATTTCATCTAAAATCTCCTTTTTCCTTTTCTCTTTCAATTTCCTTTTATATGAATTTGTATAAACAGTCCTCTCACCACTGCCTTACTTGCATCCCAGAGAATCTGTAATTTTGTTTGTCCTTGACTGTTTATTTCAAAATAATCAATCAAGGCCTTTTTTGTTTTTTCCATAATTTTTTGATCATCTATTAATTCTTCATTCAATCTCCATCTAAATGAAAATTTGCTTTCTTTTTGTAATTCTGTTATCAAGGAATTATGATCTGAGAAGGTTCTGGGATTGATTTCAATTTTTTTGACTCTTAATTCCAATTATTTAGAGATCCACAAGGAGTCTATTCTTGAACTGCTGTCATGAACATGGCTATAAGTGAACTCTTTATCAAACTTATGTCTTGTTCTCCATATATCTATCAAATTTATGACACCCAGCTCTACCTCTGCTTTAAATCAGAACCAGTGAAGGTGGTGAAGGTCCTGTGTGAGTGCCTGGAGGCTGTTGGAGGATGGATGGCGGCTAACAGATTGAGGTTGAATCCTGACAAGACAGAAGTACTGTTTTTGGGGGACAGGGGGCGGGCGGGTGTGGGGGATTCCCTGGTCCTGAATGGGGTAACTGTGCACCTGAAGGACCAGGTGCGCAGCCTGGGAGTCATTTTGGACTCACAGCTGTCCATGGAGGCACAGGTTAATTCTGTGTCCAGGGCAGCTGTCTACCAGCTCCACCTGGTACGCAGGCTAAGACCCTACCTGCCTGCGGACTGTCTCGCCAGAGTGGTGCATGCTCTAGTTATCTCCCGCTTGGACTACTGCAACGCACTCTACCTTTGAAGGTGACCCGGAAACTGCAATTAATCCAGAATGCGGCAGCTAGACTGGTGACTGGGAGTGGCCACCGGGACCACATAACACCGGTTCTGAGAGATCTGCATTGGCTCCCAGTACGTTTCCGAGCACAATTCAAAGTGTTGGTGCTGACCTTTAAAGCCCTAAATGGCCTCAGTCCTGTATACCTGAAGGAGCGTCTCCACCCCCATCGTTCAGATCCAGTGCCGAGGGCCTTCTGGCAGTTCCCTCATTGCGAGAAGTAAGGTTACAGGGAACCAGGCAGAGGGCCTTCTCGGTAATGGCGCCTGCCCTGTGGAACGCCCTCCCAGCAGATGTCAAAGCAATAAACAACTATTTTACTTTTAAAAGACAACTGAAGGCAGCCCTCTTTAGGGAAGTTTTTAATGTTTGATGCTGTACTGTTTTTAATATTCAGTTGGAAGCCTCCCAGAGTGGCTGGGGAAACCCAGCCAGATGGGCGGGGTATAAATAATAAATTATTATTATTATTATATCAAATTTAAGTTTTGAGCCATATCAAAAAAGGACTTTGGAAGTTTACCTTCTTTTGTCTCTTTTTTCTAGCTGATCTATCTTTTTCTAATGATGGAACTCCATTTAGGTCTCCCATTAAGATCATCTTTTGATCTGCAAATTCAAGTAGTTCTGGTTCTAGTTTTTTTTTTTTAAAAAAAGCTGCTTTTTTATCATTGGGTGCGTAAATACCTACCAATATCACTTTCTCGCCCTGGATTTTAATTTGTATTGTTAAAACTCTTCCTTTTTCATCTTTCTGAATCAATTTGGGTTCAAGTGCAGGATTATATAAAAAACTACTCCTCTTTTTTTTTTGCTTTATCTGACGATATAAAGTCCATACGTAATTTTTTGTTAATTAAGACCCTTTTGTGCTTTTTTGCAATATGTGTCTCTTGAAAACAAATTACATCTAATTTCTATTTTGCTATTACATGCTCAATCCTGTGGCGTTTGGCTTTACAGTTTAAGCCATTCACGTTCCAACTCAGTATTTTAAGATTGGCCATTGTCAGAGTCAGTTCAATATCTGTTTTTCCCGCTGTTGCTCCTTCCAATGATAGCCGCTCCAAGGCAGCTCTTTGTTCTGCTACTGGATCCCCCCTGTCATATATTGGATCTAAGTCTCTCCTGCATTTTTCAAAGAATTCTCTTGCCTGATGTTCTGATATCTCTTTTTCATGAATGTAAAGGATATACCTTCTGGATATTCCCATTTGTATCTGATGTCTACTCTCCTAAGTGCTGTTGTTAAAAAATTATATTTGGTCCTTCTGAATCTCAATTTCAGTGGAATTTCCTGAAAGATATCCACTTTCTGTCCAGCAACCACAAGATTGACCTCAAAGCTCTTTTGAAGGATTGCATCCTTCATTTTTTTTGATACTAGTGTTAATAGGACATCTCCTGGCTGCTTTCTCATTTTTCTTTCAATTGAAAGTCAAAAATTTTTTTGAAGTCGAATGTGTCCTGAGCTTCCGTTTTTAGTGTGGTGCTTCTGTTTAGAGAGAGAGAGAGAGAGAGAGAGAGAGAGAGAGAGAGAGAGAGAGGAGAGAGAGAGATTGAAAGATTGTGCTGATTGGGGAGAAGCATTTTAGGTAGGGGTAGTTTTTCAACAGCCTGGAATGGATTAATCCATTTTGTATTACAGTGGTACCTCGGGTTAAGAACTTAATTCGTTCTGGAGGTCCGTTCTTAACCTGAGGCACCACTTTAGCTATTGGGGCCTCCTGCTGCCACCGCCGCACAATTTCTGTTCTCATACTGAAGCAAAGTTCTTAACCCAAGGTACAATTTCTGGGTTAGCGGAGTATGTAACCTGAAGCATCTGTAACCTGAAGCGTCTGTAACCTGAGGTACCACTGTACTTTCTATGAGAAAGCGCACTTTGGTTGTGGAATGTTTTGGTTTTGGAATGGATTTCCAGAACGGATTAAGTTCGAGAACCAAGGTGCCACGGTATAGTACTTGAATTCTCTAAACCAGCCTTCCCCAACCTCGTACCCTCCAGATAATGTTGGACTTCAACTCTCATTATCCTGCACCACTGGCTCTGCTGGTTGGGGTTGATGGGAGTTGTAATCCAAAAATATCTAGAGGGCACCAGGTTGGAGAAGGTTGCCTTAGGCATGCTCAAAACTCATCCATCTCTTTTGTTGTTATGAATTTTGACTTTAAGAAAGTTATTGTTCTATAGCATATCAGAATGAAATCCAGTACAAATGCAATCAAGATACAAATACAGTCATACCTCATGTTTTTTCAAGTTTCGTTTCGCAACGACCCGGAAGTACCGGAAAGGGTTAGTTCTGGGTTTTGCTGCTCGTGCATGCGCAGACGCACAAAATGATGTCATTGCAACCCGTGCATGTGCAGACATGCCACTGCAGGTTGCGTTCCTTTCATGTTGCGAACGGGGCTCTGGAACAGATCCCGTTCGCAACCAGAGGTACCACTGTACAAAAGTAAGCAAGCCTAATAATTTCAAATAGCCATACTTGGTCATAGTTTGTTTAGTTATAGGAATTTATAGTGCACTGATCAGTGTGCAGTCCTAGGGTGGGAAAACTCTATCCCTGGAGGAAAGTTCGATAATAGTTTTATCCTACACTGATTAACCATTTTGCTAAAATTTTACAGGAAAATATCCTTAATCATCAGTCATAAGATCGAATCAAAACATGGACAGAAGATGAAAAGCAGATAACCTAAACCAGTCATTGGAAGACCAAAATACCCTCTGATATGGAAGACATCCCATGCTTCCGGCTATGTAACTGTTCTGATAAACAATGGCGTCATTTAAAAGGATCATCATCTGACTTTTCAGGAACCCCAGACTTATGAAGACTATTCCTAAGACATTTTCTCTGTGCTGAGTATAAAATAACCCTATTTGTTGTTTTTTTTAAAGTTCTCTCCACAGTCTCCCCCAAAGGATGATCTTTTAAAATAACTTAAATCCAGACAATATTTCATCCGAGCTTTTTAAGGCCAATGTTTATTATTATTTGTCAAAATTACAAATACTCAAAATTATTATTATTTGCCAAAATTACAAATACCCCAATACAGATGGTCATTTACCCTTGCTAGATTCAATGTGCTGCCACCTGCCTTATTGCAGGGCAGATTTGAGGGTAAACCATACGTGGAACTAGTCTGCCCCTGCAGCTTGATGGAGGTAGAAACTGTCTCTCATGACTTGTTACGCTGCCGTTTCTATGGGGATCTACGCTCGGTATTTATCACTCCTGTTATACAAAAATCTCCAAATGGGTACTGTCAGAGCTGCCCGAGGTCCCAGGTCACAAAGGACCAACGCCAGTTCGTTACTATTTACAAAGGTCTTTATTGCAGTTCAGTTTCGATTTCAAAGCCGCGGCGCGCAGCCCTACGTCTCAAACTCTAGACCGCTGAAGCTCCGTCTGAATCTCCTCCCCCCAGACACCAGTTTAAGACTCTAGCCTTGCTCCACCTCTTCCTTTGCTCTTTCCTCCTCTGGGTCCGCCTGTCCGCTGGAGTCTCGCTCCTTCTACACTCTTCTGACGCTGATTCCCCTGAGTCTTCCCCCTCTCTCTGGCGGGCTTTAGGACCTGGTTCCCAATCCATGTTTCCTGCTGTGCCGCGCGCCTGCACATTCGAACTTGGCGCGCGCGCCCAGCCGGCAACCTTCCTCCTGACCGTTACACAGCTCCTCTCACTGCTTTCCCCTTCGGGGGGGCTAGCTGAAACTGACTTCCCCTCTGTTCCCTCACTCTGCGATGGAGGCGTGGCCAGCTCTGACTCATCTTCTCTCCCTGCTGGGGGAGACGCTGGCCCTGATCCATGGGACCCTTCCCCCCCACTACGCCCTGGTGGGCAAGCTGGTCCTGATCTCCAGCTACTGCTTTGGGAGTCCCCGCTGGCCTCTTGTTTCTGGTGCGTCCCCCCTGGCACTCCCCTTGCCCTGGCCATCGGCGCCCCCTTCTGGGAATCTTCTGATTCGCTGGAGAAGCTCATGGAATCTCTCGGGTCACTGTCATACTCCCCTACGCTTCCCTCAGATTCTTCCCCTTCGCTCTCCATTCCCTCTCTCCCCTGTGCCTCTGCTCTTGAGCCCCTGACAGGTACGAACTTCAATGTCTAAAACTCCTGGTAGAGGACAAGGATCTAGAGATCACGCTAAGGGTTGCCAAATTCTGTGTGACTGTCATAAAACTTAGGGAAAAAGCTGTACTACCAAAATGATTAAGGTTTTAAATGACAATTTTAGGTTATATTTTAGTGATCAAGATTTAATATATATATTTAACTGCCGCTATATCTGAACTGGGACGCGGGTGGCGCTGTGGGTTAAAGCCTCAGCGCCTAGGGCTTGCCGATCGAAAGGTCGGCGGTTTGAATCCCTGCGGCGGGGTGCGCTCCCGCTGCTCGGTCCCAGCGCCTGCCAACCTAGCAGTTCGAAAGCACCCTCGGGTGCAAGTAGATAAATAGGGACCGCTTTCTAGCGGGAAGGTAAATGGTGTTTCCGTGTGCAGCTCTGGCTCGCCAGAGCAGCGATGTCACGCTGGCCACGTGACCCGGAAGTGTCTTCGGACAACGCTGGCCCCTGGCCTCTTGAGTGAGATGGGCGCACAACCCCAGAGTCTGGCAAGACTGGCCCGTACGGGCAGTGGTACCTTTACCTTTACCTTTACTATATCTGAATTGTCTCTGTTATACCCAATTGCAATTCAATGTATTCCTGTTGTGTTTTATGATTTTCCTGATATTTTAAGTGAGCCGGAACTGGTCTGTGACTGTAATAATAAAATTCAAATTTTGTGATCTGAGTGGTGCTCAAATCTTTTAATTTCTACAGAGACAATCACATTTTGAAGTATGACAATGATTGAATAATTGATATCTTCTTATACATCTTGAGCTAGTTTGCTAAAATGACTCTTATTTCCTTCAAGTTCTGCTAAGATGATATTATTTTTACAATATAATCTTATATATATGGTACTTGTGAACAAAAAGGAATAAAACGAATACTTTAGTGGACTGTATGAAAAAGGATATAGAGTAAAGCTGGGCAGAAAAAACCATGACAATAGAAACAGTAGAATGAAAACGATTGGAAGTTTTATGCAGAAATTTTTATTTGATGGATATGATTTTGTATAAATCTTTGGTTCTTTTTCTTTTTTCTTTTCTTTTTTTTTTTTTAAAAAAAAACTTTTTCTTACTTCTATGTCTTGGTGTTTTCTTTTTCAGTATTTAACTTTTCTATACTTACTTTCGTTGTACGTTTGTATTTGAAACTAATAAAGATTTACCATGGGGGGGGGGGAGACACTTATTTCCTCCCGCTGGAACACCTTTCCATCGGATGTCAAGGAAATAAAGAACTACACAACATTTAGAACAGTGTTTCCCAAACGTTTTTGGGCAACGGCACACCTGTTTACTGAAAAAAAATCTCGCGGCACACCACCATTAAAGCCCCGCCCCGTGACGTCAGCGCGCAGCGTCACGCCGGGAGGGACGCACAAAAGTGAAAGTTTTTTCCCTCCCCCTTGCTGGGGAACCTCCAAGCTTTGGGGGTGGGAGGAGGCAGCAGAGCGAGGGACTGAGGGACGGCGGCAACTGAGGCGGCGGCGGCTGAGGCAGAGCTGGGAAGGGGGTTTCCAGGGGACACGGCAGCTCCTCGAAAGGCTTCTCTCAGCTGCGCTCAATCCGCCTCGGAGAGGATTTCCCCTCCGGTCCCATGCGTTCGTTTGGGGCATCGCTCCGGCTGCTCCCTCTCCCGCCGCGCAGGAGCGATGCCTCTCTCTGGCTCTCCCTCCGCGCAGGCTGAGGGAGGGAGGGAGGGGCGCGTGTGACCCGTCTCTGCTGGGAGACCAAACCCAGCGAGGCAGAGTCGCGCGGAGGCGCCCAGGCAGCGCTGCCGGCTGCGAGGAGGAGCGCCAGGCAGCAGCAGGAGGCGCGGCCTCTCCTCGCCGCCGCCGCCCCGCCTCTCGCCGCCCGACTCGCCCGCCTCCCTCCAGGCATCTCGCGGCACACGAGGCAACGTCTCACGGCACACTCGTGTGCCGCGGAACACCGGTTGGGAAACACTGATTTAGAAGACGTCTGAAGCCAGCCCTGTATTGGGAAGTTTTCAATGTTTAGTATTTTATTATGTTTTTATATGTGCTGGAAGCCATCCAGAGTAGCTGGGGCAATCCAGTCAGATGGGTGGGGTATAAATAATAATGAAATTATTATTGCTATTGTTTTATTGTTATGGTTATTATTATTCCAGGAGAAAAAATGGGACAATTATTTCTGGGATTGTCTCTCCTTACTGTCCATTGAGACAAATGACATAAAATACCTGACATCTCAATCAGACCAACTCCATTTTCTAAATCAACAATCTTCTCTAAAAAAAATAAATCTGCTTATGTTAACTTCAATTCAATAATGTGTAGTGATTCAGTTAACAATAATAGCTGTCATTTCACTCTTAATCTCTACGATATAAAGTATTAGGTTTATAGTCAACAATACAAAAATAAGTAATAAATGTTGGAAATGTAAAGAAAAGGAAGGAACTTTTTATCACATGTGGTGGGAATGTAAAAAAGTGAAAAACTTCTGGGAAATTATATATAATGAGATGAAAAAGAGGTTAAAATATACATTTACTAAAAAACCAGAAGCATTTTTACTTGGCATTGTAGCGGAGGATATTAATAGACAGGATTGTAAACTGTTTATATATGCAATGATGGCAGCAAGAATATTATTGGCACCAAAATGGAAGCAAAAAGAATTACTGACGAAAGAAGAATGGCAAATGAAATTAATGGACTATGCAGAATTAGATAAATTAACAGGAAGGATTCGAAACCTGCGGGACCAGAGATTCTTAGAAGACTGGAGTAAATATTTGAACTATTTGAAAAGCAATTGTAATAAACAGATTACACTAGTAGGACTGCAAGAAGTTCTGTAAGGAGGACTATTTGAAATATTGCAAGAAAGACTATGAAGAAAATTATTAGTTAGTGATAACTAAAAGCAATAGAGAAATTAAGAAATGCAGAACACGTGATATAGAACGGAAAATCTTCAGAGGTTGTTGACGGAAGTCTAACATTTTGTATAAGTTAAGAAGTTATGTTAAATGATTGTTGGAAATGATAGGCTAAAAAACCTAATAAAAATGTGTGTGCGTATGTATACACAAAAACAAACTGTCAGAAACCCAGTCTGCCAAAATCTGTTAAGCTTTATCAAATCACAAATCAATCCACATTTAATAACTTAACAGTAAACTACTGCAATCAATATGCACAATAATGTATTCAAGAAGCTCAGTCAATCTAGAACAAAGTCAGAAATAAGTAAGAAAAATCACTGCAAAACTGAAAGAAAGAAAAAGAGCTGATCAAACACTGTCCTTCAAACATCCATGGAAGGCAATTACACGGATTCCGGAGATTATCTGCTCCATTGCCTAATTCTTAGTACAGCCAAGTATGTTTCTTAAAATCCAATTGAAAGGTGCTTCTCAATACCTTAAACAGGAGCTCTGATCAATACATTATCCTGAATAATAAGAAGTTTTATTTATACCCCGCCCTCCCTAGCCAAGACCGGGCTCAGGGCTGCTAACACCAGCTCTAAAAACAATTGATTAAAATACAACTTAAAAACAAGATTGAAACACAACATGAAAATGCAGCCTCATTTCAGTGGAAACTCAAATCAAAAACTTTTTGGGGATGAAAACGTCAAATCTTCACCAAGGCCAACTATCCAGACTGGTCCTACGTGGGCCAGGGAAAAAAGCCAGGGAAGTCCCCAAAGTGGAGTTCCATCACAGAAGTTATGAACTGCCCTGTGACCTTCAGAGGAAGGGCAGTACACAAATCCAATCAATCAATCAATCAATCAATCAATAAAATTATGCATGGTGCGCAGAAAGTGGACAGAGAAAGGTTTTTGCCTCTCTCTCTCGTAAGACTAGAACTCAGGGACCTTCAATGAAGCTGAATGTTAGAAGATTCAGGACAAAACAAAAGTACTTTTCCAAAAAGCTTTAAAAGAGGATCACACAAGTTTTTTTTTTTTTAAAAAAAATAATATTTATTACTTTTAAAGCTTACAAAAAAGGAAAATAAGAAAGAAAAGACAAAAGAGAAAAACAAAAGAAAAACACACACACAATAGAATACAATATATAAACAATACAAAACACAACCTTAGCACATTAAACTAAACACATTAAACTAAACTAAACCCTAACCCTAAACAAAACAAAACAAAAACAATTTAAAAACATACATCACACCTTTTCCATACTCTATCTTTCATTCCCTTGTTTCATCGACCTCCTCTCACCTCCCTTTTCTGTCATATTATAAATATCTTAACATATTTTTAACCTTATTTTCCATTAAAACTAAAATACTTGTATATGCTTAACTCCTTATAACATTTCTACTAAGGCCATAAAATTTCATTCCAACATTTTTCTATCACTCATTAATTTTACAGTATTTCTATATATAAACTTTAAATTTTCCAATCTTCTTCCACCATCTCTTCTCCCTGGTCTTGGATTCTGCCAGTCCTTTCCGTCAATTCCATATAGTCCATCAACCTGGAGATCTTATGTCCGAGGCTCTTAACTCTTTTCCAAGTCCCTTCTGCAGGTCTTCTTCATATTCTTTAATGGTAAAGAGCAGATCCCGGGGAGACTCCAACCTAACAATGCTTTTATTCCTTCTGGACAGGTCAGCCAAATTTCCATAGTTAAAGTTAAGATCCATAAAGTGTTTCAGGACATGTTTCAAGATTCCTCCAAATCCAAAGGCCCCCAGAACTTCAATCTCCTCCTGACCCAAGTCCATGTCGCAAAAGTCAGTTAATCCCTGCATAGAGGGATCTTTCCAACTTTCCTTCTCCAGTCCAAGCCGGGTTCCGATCCTCAAAATCTGACTTTTTCTAGATTCAATCATAAAAGGCCTCAACTTATAGTCCTCAATTTGCTTCTGTAAGGCTGAGGATCCCGCTTGTATTACTTTAGGTTCGACAACAACAGCTTTCTCCTTCTCCTCCACAATTTGTCCTGCCAAAGTAGATTCCTGTACCAAGTCCTGAATAATTTCTTTGTTGGTGCTCACTTTTTGTCTCAAATTAATCACTTTATGTCTCAAGTTGTCAATTTTAGTAGTCATATCATCCGTCTTCTTGTGAAGCTATTCCAGCGAATAGCTTATCTTATATAATGCAGTCACTATGGCTTCTCCTGTCAACATTTTTAAATGGTCAATCAAGGTCAATCCCTGGTTCTCACAATTTCTTATCTTGCAGCTGGAGATTCCCCAGTTCCACTCCTGTAACAGTTTCAAAAGCTCCCTCTAGAGGGAAACAGTCTCCACTTGTATCAATCCTTTCAAGCACAACTCAAACAATAAAGATAGTTTCAATTTTCAGTTGCTTTTCCTCCTTTTTAAACGCAGAAGAGGACAATGGAAACAGTATATTTCTCTTATTTAGCTAGCTGTCAAATACGTTCTGTTCACAGTCAATGAACTCTCCCAAAACGTCACTCTTTCTGGCAGCCCGTTTCCAGGTTCAGAGCGGTGGTAATTTGATTTTTCACTCTCTCCTGCAGCCTCACTAGGTCCAAAATTTCCCCCCTCTTCTCCTGCTTCCAAGGGGGTTTGATAATTTTAACCGATGAAAATTTAATCCTTTGCCAAAGGCTTCCCGAGACTTTAGCTTGTAACGTCTTTGCTTCAATCTATTTACAAAAGAGGAAGGCAGACTTCCTGTTTAAAACCTTCCCGTTCGGTGCCAAATTAAGGTATTCAAAGATCCAATTTTCCGTTCTACTCACGGGTAGTTGTTTAAAGTCCAATTGTCCACAGGAAAAAGTCAGCGCTCTCTGGCAACAGCAATGCGGCTTCACTCCGTGAAAGAAGCAGTCAATTCGAAGCACCGCGCCACTCACCCCACGTCGCTCTGGATCCCCAAAACAGGGTTTCCCCGCGAGTAGGGGAGGCGCAAAAGGTGCCAGCCGAATCCCAGGTTCACAAGCTTCTCCCGCCTGTGATTTCAGTGGGACTCCGCCTTCGCCGTGGCAGTCAGACCCTGATTTCCACGGAGCAAGTTCCTCCCGATCGGAGGAGCTCCGCCATTGCCGGAGGCACCAACCCGGAAGTCCCCTGAGGATCACACAAGTTCATGGATAAAGCCCACAACAGCTACTAACCAAGACGGCCATGTTCTACCTCCACTGCTGGACGCAGTATACTTCTGAATACCAGTTCCTGGAAAACACTGGAGAGAATGTTGTTGAAGGTTCATTATTGCTTCACAAGTTGTGTATGTCTTTAAGGGCCAAGGCAAATAACGAGACCCAGTCTTGCAGCTGTGAAACATAGCAGGTGCTGCTAGGTTGTGTTAATTAAGCTGTGTCAGCATTTGGGCATAGTATATAAGGAGCAGCACCTAGCTCCCTCATTACCCTGGGGGATGGGTTGGTGGTTGGGTCTGGTTTGTGTTGATGTATTTAGTGTATAAGGAGTTTTTGTTTCCAAAACCTTGTTTAAGTTATTTTTGAGTCCCTTTTTAATGCATGGTCTCCCCAGCAAGCTCTCTGCAGCGCTACTAAACTGCAAATAGCCAACATCTTTGGTTATGGGCCCAGCTGCTGAGTGGATGACTGCATATTTTTGGACTCTAAGAAAGGTTTGAAAACTCCTTCTCCTGTTGGCGTTGTTCTGTGTGTCTGGAAGAGTTCCAGAATGGTTGACCGGTTCCAGAAGCTGAGAAGGCTCTGGTCTTCCTACAGCTGACAGATGAGAACTATAGTGTATGGTCTTTTCGGGTGGAGGTGCTTTTGACCTCTAGAGAAGTATGGACCTATGTAACTGATGACCCTCTTGACCCTGTAACTAATGCTTGGTCAAAAGGAGATGCAAAAGCCAGGGCAATAATTAATTTGGCAGTCAGCGACCAGCAAGTAGTCTATATAAGGAATAAGAAAACTGCCAAAGAAATGTGGGACAGTCTTGCAGCAGTGCATGTTAGAAAAGAGTCGGCGTCTGCATTGACTTTTTCAAGCGGTTGTACCAGACGAAGTTGCAGCTTGGTGGTGATTTGGCAGCACACTTGAGATGTCTGGAGGCAATACGCTGTGAATTAATTTGAAGTGACATGGAGATACCTGATATTCAGTATGTTTTTATCATTCTTTGTTCCCTTAATGAGGACTTTGATGGTATAGCTAGCCAGATATCTGCCGTTGCACCAGCACAATTAACTGTGGAAGGGGTAACAGCAAGATTAATGGGCGAGTTGGATAAAAGGGAGGCTTGCACGACAAGCACTCCTATTTCCAGAAATAATGAGGAACGCCATATGCAAACTTGTGGTCATACGACTGCATTTAAAGCTGCCAAGCGTTGTTGGTTCTGCAATAAGCAAGGACATTTTGCAAAGGACTGTAGAACCAAAAGAAAGCAAAGTAGTCCCAAGTCTGTTTTCGTTCGTCGGTTACGGTCCTCAGCCCAGCAGCCAACATCATATCGTAAAGACAGAAACGAGCCACGAGCTTTTCACGCTCGGACAACAGATCGTAAAAGAATTAAAGGTGCCAAGTGGAATTCTTTTATTGTGGACTCGGGTGCATCCCAGCACATTTGCAACAATCAAAGCTTGTTTATTTCTTTCAAAGAGGAAATTGGTAATGTACATTTAGCCAATTCACAAGTCTTGCAGTCGCTTGTCAGGGGTACTGTTAAACTTGACTCTTTAAACATTACAATAGCGAACTGCATTTACTGCCCGTCAGTGGACAATCATTAGGAGGTTCTAAATACTGGCTTACCCTGATAGACCAGTATAGCAGATATTGTTGGACTTATGCAATAGCTGAAAAGTCCCAAGCACCTGAGAAGTACAAATTTTTTTGTGGCTGGGTAAAAACACACTTTAACAAACCTATTAAGAACCTGTTTTCTGACTGGGGCGGGAAATTTGTTTGAGGATTTTGAGAATTTCCTGGAAGCGCAGGGGACTACTCATGAGTTATCTTGCCCCCGAAGTCCCTGGCAAAATGGGCTTGTTGAAGTTGTGCAGCGTGACCTGCAGGCAGGGGTTAAAACGTATCTGCACGATGCTAATCTGCCCGAGGTTTATGGGCTGAAGTGTTCAATGCCTTTTGCCATGTTAAAAATCGCAGTTATCATTCTGGTTTAGATGTCACCCCCTATGAGAAGCTGTTTAAAAAACACCCTAATCTGAAATACCTACGCATTTGGGGTTCAGATGTAATTATGCATTATCCAGCTAAACAGAAATTGGGTGAGCATAGTGTTCAGGGAAAATTAATGGGCTACCAGCAGGGGGTGTACAGAATTTACGTACCAGTAACTGGCAAATTTCATATTGCCAGAAGCATGATACAAACTGTAAATTGGAATGGAGTTGCTGTCTTCCAGATACTGATGGTATAGATAATACTGAGGAAGAAGAGGAAGAAGCAGCAGCAGCAGGGAATAATAATGATTCTGAATTAATGGAAAAAGACGAAAAGCCTGTTGAATCTGATAATTTGTTTGATGATTTAAAGTCACAGGCACCCGAGGGGAGGTTAGATTCTCTTGATTTTTCTGACCATGAGCTTAGCCTACAGACACCTCCTCAGTCTGACAATGATGATTTACAACCAGAAACTAGTAGTTCACTTAGTCCCATTAAGTCTGAGGAGTCTGATTCTCCTTCTGGACTGAGACATTCAGATAGAAAGAGACAGAAGCCACAACGTTTTGCAGATGAACATTTTAATACTGTGTATGCCAATAAGGCGGTTTTTGAGCCAAAAAGCTACAATGATGTTCAGAATTTACCTAAGCACCAAGCTGCAAATTGGTATAAAGCTATGAATTCTGAGATAGCTTCTTTAAAATAGCATAACACTTGGTACCTTGTACCACAAACCCCAGATATGAGACTTATTGATTCAAAATGGGTTTATAGAGTTAAAATGAATGACAAAAATGAAGTCGTAAGGTACAAGGCTAGATTAGTTGCTAGGGGTTTTCAACAAATTCCAGGCGAGGATTATGATTTGTTATTCACTAAGTGTAAAATATGAAACAGTTAAGCTTTTGTTAAAAGATGCATCACAACATGGACATTCTGTTTACCACCTAGATATAAAAACTGCATATTTGTTTGCAGATTTAAAAGAACAATTTTTTATGCGTGTCCCTGAAGGCATAGATGCCGCTGAAGGTTTGGTATGCAAATTAAATAAATCCCTTTATGGTCTGCACCAAAGTGGAAGGAATTGGCACCAAACTTTAGCAAAAGAATTGCTGGATATTGGTTTTTCACAAGGAAAGGCAGACAATTGTGTGCTTATAAAGGAAAGGGCAAACTGTAACAAAAATATGTGTGTATGTAGATGATGTGTTAATTTGTACAAAAACTAAACAGGAATATGAACAGGTAGTATTGAAGCAAAAGATCGTAAGTGGGTACTCGCTTGGTGTCAAAGTAAGGATCAGGCAGACTCAGCAATGGAGAATAAGAAGGTGAAGTTTATTGCCAGGCAATAAGGACCCAGTTTGGAATCTCTTCCAAAAGGAACTGGGACCCCGATTGACAGAAATCCAGAGGTCTTATACCTGAGCAGATCACAGCAAATCATAGATCATGAGACAATCATGAGGGACTCACAATATTGTCAGCGAGAATCAGCCAATCAGCAAGCTCTTGTCATGCTACCCGACCCTGGTCAAGCACTGGCCAAGCACAGGGTTCTAGTTCTGCTTTCCAATGCTTCCAGTGACGCTCTGTCTTACCTTTCCCCTAGTTATGACAGGACAGGGAGCTTGGACATTTTGCGGTTTTGCTCTTCCTGTTCTGTGGATTAATTTAGCCTGTATCTGAGGGGATTTTGTACCAGAATCTCTGATTCACGTCTTCCCCTTGTCCAGGGTACACAGATGTTTGTGGGGGAAAGGTCGGCTCCTAACTTGCTGTTTCAAGCAGTTTGCAATTAGCTAAGGCACAGCTTCCCTTTGATTCAAAATGGATTATAAAATACTGCAAACCCTGTTTATGTGCAAACATATATGGATATATAATGAATATATTGATTACTGATAACTGATTATATGGATAGCATAGGGGTAGCCCTTCTTCCTTGCCTCAGTATCACAGTTACAGAAGAAATTTGATGTGGTGGAATTAGGCATAGCTAAAAATTACTTATCCATGCAAATTGAGAAAGGCAAAAATGGATCTTTTCTGGTTCATCAAACTGCAAAAAGTGATGATCTTGCTGAAATGCTATGTTTAGAAAATGCAAATGGGAAGGAAACGCCTATGGTGTGTGGTTTCACCTTTATAGGTGAAGATAAGCCATTTCCTAACAAAACTTTGTATTGTTCTGCTATAGGCAAGCTAAATTTCAAAGAATCTCAAGACCAGATATAACTTATGCTTTTCACTTTCTGGCAAAATTTGTGGAAAAGCCCACTACGCAATGTTTCTCTGCTCTTAAGAGAGTGGTAATGTACGTTAAACATATCAAACATTATAGATTGCAGTTTACATCAAGTATTGACAAAAGTTTTGAAATTTTCTGCGATGCATCTCATGCAGTGGAACAAAATAATTGCAGGGGTGTGTCTGGTATGGTGTTTTGTTATAATGGTTGTCCATCTGAATGGAAGTCCCAGACACAAACCATTATTTGTCTCTCCACAACAGAGAGTGAATTATGTGCATGCGTTCAGGCCACTCGTAATGTAGAATACTACTACTACTAATAATAATAAATTATTTGTACCCCACCCATCTGGCTGGGTTTCCCCAGCCACTCTGGGCAGCTTCCATAGAAACCAAAAATACACTAAAATATGTTGGGTTGAAATAAACAACAGACGAATGACAAGTGTCATATGGGAGGCATCTCCCGAGCATGTCTCGGGGAGCCCCTTTTATTGAATATTACAGCATTGCCACATATGTGCTTGTTGCTGATTGGGTAACACAAATACAATGCAAAGGTTGCATATAAGCATTAATCATCAATAGATTAAAGGTTGGGAAAGGGAACACAGAATTGGACAGGTATGAAAACCTCCTTATTAAACTATTACTAGTGATTGATATAGCAAAACTTAAAAGAACATAACTATCGCATTCCGTAGATGTGGTCAACCATGCATTAAGAACAGGTCAGGGTACGATGTTTCATGAGCTCAATGTGAACTAAACATTCTAGGGTGGATGAGGAAGGAATGCTTCAGCTTAGAGCGGTTTGCCAGAGTCATGTGCAGAAGCAAAACTTCCCATCAAAAATATCACACATTAAAAACTTCCCTGAACAGGGCTGCCTTAAGATGTCTTCTGAATGTCAGGTAGTTATTTATCGGGCGCCACTACTGAGAAGGCCCTCTGCCTGGTTCCCTGTAGCTTTGCTTCTCGCAATGAGGGAACCGCCAGAAGGCCCTCAGCGCTGGATCTCAGCGTCCGGGCAGAACGATTGTCGGAGCCAGCCGTCACAAGTGGCACTTGTTTAGCATAAAATAAAGACACAGAAAGCCAGCAATATTTCCATAATAAGAGAGAGCAGCTCATTCAGACTTCTTCTCCTCTCCGGTCACTTTTTATTGTCCTTTGTTCTCCCCAGCCGCATGGCTGCATTCTAATGTCTCACGTTACCTCATCTGGTCATGGCTCCCCCCCCCCCTCGCCCCATTGGTCAATCACTGCTCAGAGGAAATACAACTCCTTTTAAGGTCAATACATTCTAATACATTGTAAGGCACGGACATGCTGGTCACCGAGGTCAGCAAGGCACCAGGTGGCGCTGCAAGCCTTTGCCATGACTTCCTGGCTCCCACATGCCCTCTTTCTTTATATTTTAATCAGAATCATATATATCAGTACCAATACGGTTATATTGAGAGGGATAGGCGACTCTTGTGAGACCGGAAGCGGGCCGCGGACTGGAGAACCATGCAGTACACATAGAAATTAAAGAAGGAATACATTGTATACAGCAACACAAAATAATGCATATAACTACTATAATGATCACTAAAATCAATAAATGTCGAAGCCACCTTACATCCGGAAGCCAAGAATATAACCATGCCCATGGATCAACGGAAGGCGGAGGAGCAAACAGATTGTGAGCTACCATGGTTTCCATATGGTCGATCGTTGCAGATATGCTGACATTATTATCAGGAATAAACATACAACAATGAGAATGAACAAGTGCACAAACTCCTCCTTTTGAGGCTAAAATCACATCTAAAGTATAACGATTCTGTAAAACCACTTCTCTCATTGCAGACACCTCCTGGTTGAGTTTCTTCAAAGCTTTTATGGTATCATTGAATAATCCTTCAGTCCAATTTGCTAGCAGATGGAGGTCCCTATAGTTCATTGCTGCACCCACTGAGGGCAGCAAGGCCCGAGAGATCTGGGTACCGATATATTGATTTATGGGTGAATTAACCTCCCGACGATTTCGTAGTCTAAGAGAAGATGGTAACTTATCAACCTTATACAACAACGGAACCACGATACCTAAGGTACATGTGCCTGTGAGGTTTCGAGGAATGGCTTTGTATGCTTTTTCGCCACAAAGCAACCATAACTCTCTTTGGAGTAAATAGCTGATATTACTACTCTGTTGGGACCAATTAAAGGCTTCAGTAAATAAGGAACTGATATGAAATTGCTCATCTGCGGCATTTGCTAAGCCAGGGATAGAAGAATTCAGACTCCAATTTCCATGGTAGGTTTCTTTCCTAGTTTTTAGCCATGCACTGGTATCGCTCCTATAGCACTGAGATTGGTCACTGTATGTTCCTGTAAGAGAACAAGAGCTATTAAAAGTGAATTTCAATGTATATTGACAGTTTGGATATATGCCCCATGATTCTTTCCCCTCTCTAATTTGAAAACAAACGGGGGCAGGCTCATGGAGGGTCAATTGTACTGAAGGCCAAAAGGTTTGCTTAGGGGATATAATATGTGTAAATCGAAAAGATCCATTGACAGGCACACCATGAAGCATTATGCCTGAATGGCTGGCAAAAGGGGGCATGTGCATACATAACCAACATTTAGAAGCATGCAATAAACTGGTAAACTTAATCATATCTTGCACAAAAATATTATTCCTCCATATCTTATGATAATTTTCTCCCCTAAAAGTCTTATTCAACAAAGCTGTTATAGTTCGAGAGTGGCTGAGCCCTGGATGCTGCCAGCCAGAGTAGGATTCTGATGACAGCGGCTTGCCAGCCGATAAGGTGAAATATGGTGGTTTCAACTGGACTGGGTTGTCTGCTTCTCTTCCTTGTATAACGGTGCAGCAAAGGATAGCAAGGCAAATGGTTAGGAAGGCGCTTCTGCGGTTGAAGATGCTCGCCATGGCCGCACGCATCGAGCTGGAACCCACAAAGGCTTGTCCTCTACGTTCACTGCCGCGTGGGATCAGGCAAGCGTCGGTACACCACCAAGGGGCGGGGGAGTGCCTCTTCCTTCCTAAAATGCAATTCAGCGGGGGTATGGGTCCTGTTATGTGGATATAAAAGATGGTTAAGTACAAAAAGAACTTGGTGGACTGCCGAAGGGATGTCTGCTGTTGGTATGCTTCGGCCGCCAAGCTGTTTAAGCAATAGTGTTTTGAACGTCAGGTGCGCTCTTTCCACTATCGCCTGCCCTGTGGAGTTAAAGGGTATACCATGAGTTAATTTCACATTCCACAACATACAAAATTCCGAAAATGTTTTAGAAATATATGCTGGACCATTATCAGTTTTGATGTGCGCAAGTTTACCCATGACTGAGAAACAGCAAATGGTGTGCTGAATGACATGACGAGCTGTTTTCCCCCTCATGGGCGTAGCCCATATGAATCCAGAGTGGGTGTCCACCATGAGGTGAACCTTGGAGAGTGGAGCCAACACAGGTGTGTGTGTGACATCCATCTGCCAACACGCCAATGCTGACGTGCCCCTAGGATTGACAGCATCAAAAGGAATGGCCAGCTGAGATTTTGAACAGGAAGCACATTGGGACACAATATCCCTAGCTTGGGCCAAAGGAATAGAAAACTGCTTAGCCAAAGCTTTCGCAGGGAGATGAAAGGTGTTATGACATAGTACAGAATCAGAAAAGAGAGAAAAGGCAGAAATGTCCCTCAACGCTGCATCTGCTCTTGCATTGCCTTCTGCTAAATACCCTGGGTGCGATGTGTGGGAGCGAAGATGTGCAACATAATGTTGGTATTAAAGGGTTAAGAGTTAGCAAGACGCTCTAATCACTGAGCAGCTGGAAGTCATTAAGCTTCCAGGAATGTGAGTTTGTATAAATAGTCAGTCTCCCGTGTGTTTGTTCCCCTTTTGGGCGTTTACGCGACTCAATGGGAAAAATTGGCAAGATTGGAAGGCTAGAGTGAGGGTTTGGTTGCAAGCAAAAGAGTTGTGGAGTTGTACTGAAGCACCGCCTTTACAGGCAGCTGCAGACACGTCTGCAGAAGACAAAGCAGCAGCAGCAGCTTCACAGAAACGAGACAGGAAAGCCCAAGGTCTATTAGTTTTGGCAGTGGGACCAGAGCAAATGCCTTATGTTTCTGAGTTAAAGAACACGCATGAGGTCTGGACGGTTCTGCAGCGGTTAAATTCCAGAAACACTGCGGGGGCCAAGATCCATGCTACAAGATGTTTGTTTGATTTACGTCTCCAACCGGGAGCGTGTGTGAAAGAACATATTGCCAAAATGGTGTCTGCCTTTAATCAACTAAGACAGCTGGGCATTCCTTTCTCTATGGAGCAGCAGTCATACATATTGTTGTCTTCTCTTGATAAAAGCTATGAGACTCTAGCTTTAACTTTGGAAGCTATGCCTTCAACTGAATTAACCCTTGAATACATTTCTTCTCGGCTTGCAGATGAACAGGATAAAAGGCAAAGAGAAAGAGGTTTGTCTTCAAAGGGGAGTTATGCTGTGCCTAAGAGTGGGGATGCTGAGTTTGAGAACACAGTGAATGCTTTTGCAGCTAGACACTGTTTTCGCTGTGGTTCCCCTTCCCATTTAATTAGGAATTGCACACGTGTACCTGGTCAAGACAGCACCAAGGCCGTTACCCCTAGTTACCAGACAAGGAGTTCCAGGGGACGTCGAAGAAGAGGAGGAGGTTGTGGCTACTCCCACAGCACACAGCACATGGCTTCAGCAATGGCGTTGATGCAAGGGCGTGGCCAAGGCAGCAATCTACGCTGGTTGATCGACAGTGGTGCATCTCACCATCTGGTGGCGCCATCTAGTGTCCATTTGCAGAATTGCAGACATTTGCAAACCCTTAAAGTTGTGACAATGGCAGATTCAACTAAACGTTCCTTAAAGACCGTAGGCACAGTGTTCCTGAATTGTTTGCAAACAGAAATTGATGCCTACGTGCTAGAGGGAATGAAGGGATGTATTTTGTCTGTGTCAGAACTTGATAGAAATGGGTTTAAAACTGTGTTTGAAAATGGGGTTTGCACTATTTCAAAGAATAACGTATCTCTTTTGCAGGTGGAATGCAGAAATGGGTTATATTATTTTGAGACAAGTCCAGATGAAGTTGAACAGGTTCATGCTGGTTGTGTGAACTCGCCTACCCATAATTCTTGTGTTCATTTATGGCACCGCCGTCTGGGACATATTAATTTTCAGTATGTTAAAAGGCAACCTGAATTATCAGAAGGGTGCAAAATGAACAAATGTACTAAGTATTTGGATTGTACTGCATGCAAAAGGGCGAAGGTTCATAGATGCAGCTATCCCAGTTCAGATAGGAAATCTGACAAAGTATTCCAACTTGTGCATATGGACCTATGTGGCATATGGACCTGTTGCTAGCATGGGAGGTTCGAGGTATGCACTGTGTCTCTCGGATGACAAAACAAAGGTTACATTGTTTTTTCCTCTCAAAACAAAAGCAGATACTGCAGAAACAGTTAAAAATTGGGTTCATGCAGTAGAACTTGAATTCAGTACTAGAGTACTTGCTTTTCAGACAGACAGAGGGTCAGAATTTACCAGGTCTGTGTTGCAGAATTTCTTTAAGAAAAAGGGAATTAAGCATCGTCTGTCTACACCTTATTCCCCCCAAGAAGGAGGCGTGGCCGAACGTAAAAACAGGGTTCTGCAAGAGTTGGCAAACTCTATGTTGTTTGATGCTAAACTTCCTCAAAGTTACTGGGCGGAAGCCTAGCAGGCGGCTACTCATATTCTGAACCGAGTATATAATTCGGTAATTGATACTACCCCATATTTTGCTTTATATGGGAAGAAGCCCAAAGTTAATTACTTTCGGGTGTTTGGATGTCAAGCCTATGTACTTATCCCAAAAGCGTTAAGGAAAAAGGGAAGTCCAAGGGCTAGGAAACTCATCTTTTGTGGGTACGAACCACATGCCAAATCTTGGAGGTTCGTGAACCCAAATGGGGATACTACAAGAGTGGTCCTCAGTAGGAGCGCTGAATTTTGTGAGCGGTCCGGATGGACTCACTTACATGCTAACCCTGACATTTTGAGAGATGATTTAGGCATTTATGCTGAGAGTGAAAGTCCAGAGGGTGGTGAGCCAGAAGGGGATGGTGCACATGGTTCAGATGCAGATTCTGACCAGGCACAAGGTTCTTCTCCTAAGGTAGAAAAGCCAGAATCTAGGAGTGTTCCAACATCGCCAGTCAGTAGGCCTAGCAGACAGCAAAAGCGAAGCAGGTCACCTGCAACACCAAGCCCAAGGGAGGTATCTAAACGGAGGTCTTTATCCCTAGGGGCGCGTCCAGACATAAAGTCTGAGACAGATTCTGACAGCCAACGGTCAGAGGGGGCACAAGAGGAGCAATTGCGCAGGTCAAAACGTGCCACAAAGGGCAAGCCGCCAGAGCGGTTTAAGGTGACAAGTGTATACGTAAATATGGCACAGTGTGAGCCAGATAGCTATATGGAAGTACAACAGCTTCCAAGCTCAGAAGCCGTAAAGTGGCAGGAAGCAATGGAAAAAGAGATGGCTTCAATGAAGTCTCTCGGTGTGTTTACAAGTACAGAGCTTCCGAAAGGGCAACAAGCTGTAGGTTGTCGATGGGTATATCGTTTAAAGCCCACAACTACTGAGGAGTTGCAATATAAAGCCCGACTAGTTGCAAAAGGGTTTTCGCAGTGCAAAGGTGTTCACTATTCTCAAATCTATGCCCCTACTTCAAGATCGGAGTCATTAAGAATGCTTTTAGCCTCTTCAGCTAAGAAGGGAAATAAGCTGTTTCATTTTGATGCCAATGTGGCTTATTTAAATGCAGACTTACAGGAGGAAGTCTATATGACACCACCACCAGGTTTTGAAGGAGACAAGCCAAACCAGGTCTGGCGCCTACACAAATCCATTTATGGGTTGAAACAGTCTGCCCGTAATTGGAATTCCTGCTTAAACAATGCTCTAGAGAGCATGGGGTTCAGAAAGAGCGCAGCAGGTGCGTGTCTTTATCTAAAAGGCCCGGGATGTGAACAAGAAGCAGTCTTGATATTTGTTGACGATTTATTATACAGTGGAAGGGATGATAAACTTGCACAACAATTTGCCACAAAGCTTGGGGAAAGGTTTCAGATAAAATCACTAGGCAATGTATCTGTTTATCTAGGAGTTAAAATTCAGCAAGATGAAAATGGGAACTATTGGCTCAGCCAAGAAGCTAAGATCCAGCAGTTGCTGGAAAGGTTTAAAATGGACAACTGTGCTGGTGTTAAAACCCCAATGGAGTTAAGTTACACAAAGGATGCTCAAGCCGAGCAACAGGCAGAGTTCAGTAATCCCGGGGTTTACCAGTCAGCGATAGGCAGTCTACTCCACATTGCACAGTGGACTCGGCCCGATATAACATATGCTGTCAACATGCTGTGTAGACAAGGTGAAAAACCATCAATGCATGCTTGGCAAGGAGTAAAAAGAGTTTTAAGGTATCTCCAAACTACCAAAAGGTTTCGCTTAAAACTATCAGCAGAGGGCAGCACACAACTTGAATGTTGGGCCGACAGCAGTTGGGCAGATGCTGGACCAGATAGAAAATCAGTGTCAGGAATGGCGATAAAATTTGGAAATGCACTAATTGGTTGGAGATCAAGAAAGCAATCACTTATAGCTTTAAGTTCAACGCATTATCAGATGTATGTAGAGAACTGGAATTTTATAAGCAACTGGTACAAGAATTGTTTGGAGAATGTTCCCTACCTATCAGAGTGTGGGAAGACAATCAACCTTGTATTAAACTAGCTAAATCAGGTCAATTCAAGGCACACACAAAACACTTGGATATCCGTTATCAAAATGTATGCCAAAGTGTAAAACAAGGTTTAATTGAACTAAAGTACTGTCCAAGCCAAGAAAATCTCACAGACGGTTTTACAAAAGCTTTAAGTCCGCAATCTCATAAATGTTTCTGTTCAGGTTTAAATCTGAATTAAGGTTGGTACAGCTCAGTGTTACGAGCGAGAGGGGGTGTTGGTATTAAAGGGTTAAGAGTTAGCAAGACGCTCTAATCACTGAGCAGCTGGAAGTCATTAAGCTTCCAGGAATGTGAGTTTGTATAAATAGTCAGTCTCCCGTGTGTTTGTTCCCCTTTTGGGCGTGTTTGCTGATATGTGTGGTTCGTCGCCAGAGTTTTTTCTTTTCTTTTGTAAATAAACCTTTTCTTTGAGTTCCAAACCGCTTGCTCCAAGCTTCCTCTTTGAAAAGATACTGCCTCTCCTGCCCTTCTTAAACTGCTGCGCGAAATGCTCTGCTGTAATGGGACTTGTGACGATGGAAGCGCACTGGACATTTACTTAGCATTAAACTAATTAAAGTTTAATGGGACACATAATAAGGGAACTCTCTGTGCTAAAGTAAGGTCTGCAGGGCGAAAAACAAGGAAAATAAGTCAGAATCCAAGGAAGGAGTTATATAAGATATTGGTAAAATAGCAAAAAGGTGATTTACATACTGAATATCCACAATAAGATTGAAAGGTTGAGTAGGAAAGGATTGAAAGGCAAGAATCACAGCTGCTAGCTCAGCTCGCTGGGCAGAAGACTGTGGAGGGGTAAATAAACATTTCCATTTTCCTCCCTCCTCCCACGTCACTACTCCCCTACTTCTTGTTCCATCCGTGAAAAGGGTCAGTGCAGAGGGGAGAGGTGTGAGAGACAAGAGGGTAGCCAGAACATAGGTGACCTGTGTCAGAAATGTCAAACGGTCATCCTTCGGAGGGTTAAAAATGATGACACCTATAAAATCCGCTAAGGCGATTTGCACAGCAGCATTAGTTATGAATAAGTGCTGCTGTTCTGTCTGTGAGAAAGGCAAATAGATTGATGAAACATCGAAACCGCTCAAGGCCAAGGTCTGATGTGGATTCAATTACTGAATAAATGTTTTTTGGAGGGGTATGTGGTAAATATAACCATTCTATAATGCAGATAGTCTTTTTTTTGTCCGTCTGAGCATATAAGATCCCTGTTGGCAACAAGGCTGTAGCAAACACTGCTAGATGCAGCTCATGTGCAAAGGCTTCTGTGATCCTGTCCACGAGAGTAGATCACAGGTGCTGATTAACGGTTTGTAATGCAGTGATCATTGCCGAAGTGACCTGGATTACATCTGCTGGATCCTTGTGTCCTGCGAGCGCCGAAAACAATGGTGATAATGTGCTGGTAGGTAATGCAAGGAAAGAGCGAGCCCAATTCAGATGCCCAAGAAGTTGTTGCAATTGCACAAGCTTCATGTTTGAAGGGATAGTCAGTTGGGGAACAATAGGCAGTGCTGCTTGTGCAGAGACTTTATGTCCCAAGTATGTGGCGGGCAACGTCAATTGAATTTTTTCAGGTGCTACGTAGAGTCCCGCTTCTGCTAACGTGGCAGAAAGTTCTTGAAAAATGCCAGGCGGGAGTTCCTTAGCAGCGATCAAAATGTCATCTGTGTAATGATAACATATGACCTCTAGGTGGTGCATGCGGAAAGGTTTCAATGCTTCATCCACAAAATGTTGACAAAGTGTAGGGGAGTTCTGCATGCCTTGTGGCAGGACAACCCACTGATATCGCTGGGTGGGCTGCGAATTGTTATATACTGGCAATGTAAAAGCAAACCGTTCCCTGTCTGCTGGAGCCAGTGGGATGAAGACGGTTCAATGTGGCCGAAAGTCAATTGTTCAGAAATAAGCTGTTCAGAAACAAGTTGGTGCCGTTGCTCCGGATTTTTCTTTTGGTAGATGCTGTTCTTCTACCCATACTGGGGTATCGGTGATCCTGGTTTGCCACACTGGAAACATGTATCGGTGGCTACAGGCTGGTTTTTATTTAACGCTGCTGTTAACAGATGAGCTGCTGTACCTACAGACTGACAAATGCGAAGCATAGCTGCTGTGTCTGTGGCAGGATTGTGTATTATCAGTTGTGACGCAACCTTACAATCCTCATTTGCATTTTCAAAGGCCAATTGTTTGATAATTATTTATTTGGCTTCAGGATTTTCAATTTGGCGACTCACTGCTGTAAGCAGCCTATCCATGAAGGAGGAATATGATTCTCTTGCCTCTTGCCTGATCGACCCCCATCTAGACTGAACACTGGTGGGTTCTGGAATTTTTCTCATTGCTTGTTTAGCAGCAAGAGCAGTGTCCCTCAATAAGATTTGCAGCAGTGTGGCTTGCACTGAGGCCTGAGCAAAGGGACCACGCCCCATCATGGCGTCTAGGATGTCTGCGAGGGTAATATTTGGATTATTCCCTCTGATTTGTTGTAACAAAGCTGGAGCATAAACACGGCAGGCAGTTTCCCATTCGTGGGCAAACAATACACCTGCTGATGGGGGTAACACTGTACGTGCCAAAAGCTTGATGTCATCTGGAACCAAAAGCTGGGCTAATGTGGTTTCCAAAAGAGCTTGTGTAAATGGAGCTTGCAGTCCATTTGTCCTTACTGACAATTGCAGCTCTTTCAAGATTTTAAAGTCAAAAGGTTGGTGCTGGGCTTGAGTTCCTGCTGGAGCACCAGCAGGGGGCACAATAACAGGGAATGCCATGGTATCCTGAGATAAGGAGCAGGCAAGAACTGCACGTTGAAAAGGGGTAGCTGGTTCTGCTGCTGAAAGAGCAGGGTCATTTCCAGCCAGACCACTGTATTTTTGCAGGATTGGGTCCTCTGGTGAGGAACTGTAGTCCAGAGGTTTGGGGTCTGGGGCTGCTGGCAAAGCGAGTGCTGGAACAAGCGGCATCACAGCAGGCTGGACTAAAGAAGCCGGGGGTGATGTTGGCAATACAGCCATGGAGATATTTTTTGGTGATAAAGAACCCATAGCATATTGAATTTTACACCAAGCATTTAAAATTCTAACACCTATGCTGGGATGTCCATGAAAATGTGCTCCAATCTTATCCCATCTTATCCTCTTTTTCTTGTGCCACTCATTCCAAAGTTATCTGAAAGTCAAGGTCAGTCTGAGTTGTTCCCATGAGAAAGTGGCATCCCAGAGATAAACAGTCAAACAGGAGGAAAGGAAAGAGAAAGTAGAATAATGTCACTGCTATTAGTCCCAAATCCTCTAGAGGGGGCTTGAAATTTCTTGAGGGAAGAAGTCAGATCAAATAAGATCAATAAAGTTGATTTTAATGTCCCAGGACCTTCAAACTAGTATTTAGCAGAGTTGGTATTAGTAACATAACATTGTTTCTGACAAGTGCTAACTGGTATTTCAAAGTAGCAAGTCTGCAAAAGCTCAGAATGTTGCAGAGCCAGATACACAATAGCCAAGTTTGCAAACTGACAGTTCTTCTGTTCTTTAGGCAGCCCAAATACCTGGGTTTCTCAGTCCAAATTTGTAGTTCCCACAGGAGAAGATTAACACAGTTCAAATAGAAAGTAAGTCCAATAAATGAATCGTTTCTTTGTCTAAAGGTAGTTTCAGTGGATGCTCAAATCAGATGGTTTAAAAAGCCTCTACAAAAGCTCCACTCCTCCAGCTCTTTTGCTTTGTAATTTAAATAGCAGCGGAAGACGGACTTCCTTTTAACATCTCTCCGCTTTCAGCCAAATTTCCTTAAATTTAGAGTCCAATTGTAAAAGGTCCCTCTTTACTCACGGGTTGTAGCTTCTGGTTCCGAATGTTTTGAGGAAAAAAGGTCAGTGCTCACCGACAGCAGCTGCGCGTCTTCACTCTGCAGAGTAGCGATTGACTCACAGCGCCGCAACCCCCTCCGCGATCCGAGGCTCCTTACGGGGTCTCTTCAACGTTTTGGAGGTCGCTTTTGGCACCCGCCGAGTCCCACGTCCACAGGCTCCTGCTGCCTGTGTTTTTCGGTGCGGGTCTCCGCTTTGCCGTAGCAGACGACCCGATTCCGCAGAGCTTCCCCCTCAGCGCAAGAGGAGGACCGCCATTGCCGTTTCGCGCCGCCTCCGGAAGTCTGATTCTGAGAGAAATTAAACTCTATCAAGCACAATACTCTAAATTGATAAACCAGGAAATAGAGTGGAAAGTTAAACTAATGAAACAAAAAACATTTGAATCTGCGAATAAATGTGGGAAACTGCTAGCTTGGCAGTTGAAGAAAAGACAAAAACTAAATACAGTTACTAATTTAGAGATTGAAGGAAGAAACATTCAGAACCCCGTGGATATTAGAAAATGCTTCCAGAGATACTTTAAAAAATTATACACTCAAGGGCCGCAAGACGAGGTTGAGATTAAACAATTTTTGGAAAAGAATGGACTACCAAAATTGTCACAAGAAAACAGATCAATCCTGAATTGCAAAATAACACCACAAGAGATTGAACAAGCCATTCAGAACATGCAACTGGGCAAATCTCCAGGGCCAGATGGGCTGACCTCCAAGTACTATAAGACATTGAAAGATTATTTGATACAACCACTGATGGAGGTCAGCAATGAAATTATGGAGGGGAAGAAGGCGCCGGAATCGTGGAAAGAAGCCTTTATCACATTGATACCAAAATCGGAAGCTGAAAAGACACAACTTAAGAACTACCGTCCCATCTCTCTCTTAAACGTGGATTACAAAATATTTGCAGACTGTCAGGGAACTGCCATCGGAAGAACCGGAGGTGCAAAGGCTCATTGAGGTTGAGAGAGAAGTAGCAGCGGAAGAGGGAACCAGTAGAGGGCGAGCAAGAACTCCAAGGGAAAGTGAGTCGGAGGGATGGCTCAGAGACGCTTCCAGCGAAAACAGTGGGGAGGTCTCAGGACCTCCTATAGGGACACCCACTCCTCGCCGGAAACTGTCACGCCGAGAGTCCAGAAGACGTGTTTCCGTTAAAGAGCTTTTATGTTGGAAACGATTCCGAAAGCAACCACTTTCGGATTCTACTAGCGATTGACGCAGCCATGCCGGAGGGGCTCCGTCACAGGCAGAGGTTTGAAAACCTGATCAAACTCTGAGGGACTTGCATTTTACGCACAAGCAGCTCATCATCCCATCACAGCAATCCGAAAGTCTCCGAAAGCCAGCTTGTGCAGGGAGAGGCATCATGAGCAACCCAGCCGGAACCGGAGGAGCAGGAGCAGCTGGAGGGGGTCCAAGCCTGGAAGAAAGGTACAGGGCGTTGGAGATCCAGCTGGCGCTGCAAACGGCGAGGCTTGAGGAGAGGAGGGCTCAGGATGCAGAAAAGGGAAAGGAGAAAACCACCCCGCTCGCCAGAAAGGTGCCAGGATTGGTGCAGAAATTCGGGGGGGATCCCAGGAACTATCATGCCTTTAGAACAGAGATGCAATACGCTCTCAACCTGCAGTTTGATGACTTCCCCGACGAGGAATCGCGAGTGGCTTTTGTAATTGGCCATCTCGAATCGGGGGCGAAGGACTGGGTTAGACCCCTGATGGCAGCGAATAATGAGATCCTAAAGGACACGAGGAAGTTTTTTCGTGCCATGGACCTGATGTTTTCCAGCGACATTGAGCAGGGGGTGGTGCGAAGGCAGTTAATGGCTTGCCAGCAGGGAAGCCGATCTGTCCGTGAGTACTATGCTGATTCATAAATTGGGGTGGGACCTATCGGCGGAACCCATCCAGATGCTTTTCGAAGAGGGGCTTTCTTCGGCCGTCAAAGATGAACTTTCCCGGGGGCCCAGGGCGGAGTCTATGGATCAGCTGACCAAATCTGCGCTGTCCATAGGATCGCGCCAGGAGGCGAGGGCTTTGGAAAAGCGGGAAGGGAAAGGAGACCGTTGGAGGGAGCTCCGCATTCCAGACATTCCAGAGCCACCTTTCCCGCCGGCAGAGCCGATGGAAGTTGGAACAGCGCGGGCGCGCGCAGTTTCAAATCCCAGTGAAGGGCGGAAGAAGGAGGGAAAGAGCGCCAAGAGATGTTATCTCTGCCAACAGCCAGGGCACTTTGCCAGAGTCTGCCCACAAAGAAAGGAATGGCAAGGGATGGCAGGAGCTGTTGGGGAAAAGGAAGAGGAAAGCAAGGAGCAAGTAAAAGCCAACGCCTGGCTGCCACCGTCGGGGCACAGCAGCCAGGCCAAAGAGCAGTGAAAGTGCCCACGCCGGAACCTCCCAGACCTGCTTTAGTGATAGAGGTGTTACTAGAACTGCCAAACGGACACCCACTAAAGATCAAGGCGCTTTTGGATTCAGGCAGCTCCTGTAATTTCATGAGTAAGGAGTTTGCAGCTGAGCACCAGATACAGACCATCCCTTTAAGTAACCCCTTGCAGGTGACTACGATTGACGGCAGAGAGCTGTTGGGGGGAGAAGTTAGCCAACAGACTGCCCCGATGATAATGAGGGTGGCAAGGCACACCGAACGGATAGCGTTTAATGTGGCCACCTTGGGAGGAGCTCCCATCATTTTGGGGATGAGCTGGCTGGCGCTACACGATCCGCTAGTGGGCTGGCATCAGAGGGTGGTCTCCTTTGGGTCAGCGCATTGCCTAGAACACTGCAAGGAGGGGAAGGTTCCGGGAGGAGCCAGAGTCACCCTAGCCGGGATGGAAGTAATGGACAAAGGGAAGGTGCCCCCGCAATACGCAGATCTGAGCAACGTATTCAGCGAAAGGGAAGCAGACAAACTGCCACCGCATAGACCCTTTGACTGTCAAATCAACCTACTCCCTGGGGCCCAACTCCCAGTGGGCAAGCTGTACGCCATGTCAGACAGGGAGATGCAGGAGCTGAGGGAGTTCATTGACAAAAACCTGAAGCGAGGTTTCATCAGAGAGTCCCGAGCGGTGGGGGGCAGCCCAGTGTTTTTTGTGGACAAAAAAAACACAGATAAGCCGAGACTTGTGTGTGACTTTAGGGCCCTGAATGCAGTGTCGGAACCCCTGGCTTTCCCTATGCCCCGAATTGATGACATTTTGACCAGGGTAAGGAAGGGAAAGATTTTTACAAAGCTGGACCTGCGGGGGGCGTACAATCTGATACGCATAAGGAAGGGGGATGAATGGAAGACCACCATGTTCACCCCTTTGGGAGCCTTTGAATACCTCGTTATGCCCTTCGGTCTACAAGGAGGCTCCGCGTGCTTTCAAGCTTTTATTAACCACGTTCTGGGACCTTTGCTCTACAAGAATTGTGTGGCCTTTTTAGACGACGTGCTGGTGTATTCGGAAGATGAGGAGCAGCATGTGAGGGACGTTCGAGAAGTGTTGGGCAGGCTGCAAGCCAACCAGCTGTGGGTGAAGCTGGAGAAGTGCCAGTTTCATACCAAGGAGGTGGAATTCCTGGGGTACCGCTTGTCAGACAAGGGATTGGCCATGGATCCAGGCAAGGTCCAAGCGGTACTGGAATGGAAGACACCGAAGACCAAGAAGGATGTGCAAAGATTCTTGGGGTTTGGGAACTTTTATCGGAAGTTCATCAAGAACTTTGCCCACTTGATGGCGCCCATCACCGACTGCCTCAGCAGCAAGAAGAAATTTGTTTGGACAGCAGAGGCGGAGCGAGCATTTGAAGAACTGAAAAGGGCTTTCGCCTCGGAAGAACAACTTCTGCATGTGGATTTACGAAAACCCATGAGAGTGGAAACCGATGCGTCCGACCGGGCGGTAGGGGCGGTACTTCTTCAACCGGGGAGGAGTACGTCGGAGTGGAGACCGTGTGCCTTCTTCTCGCGGAAGCTGAATAAATCCGAGAGGAACTACACGGTGTATGACAGGGAACTACTTGCCATTCACGAAGCGTTCCGGAGGTGGAGACATTTATTAATTGGGGCACAACACAAGGTGCAAGTGTGCACCGACCACAAGAATTTAGAGTATTGGAGAACAGCTCGAGTGCTCAACCAACGACAAGTGAGATGGGCACAGGAATTCTCCAAATTCCACTTTGAAATTTGTTATGTGCCAGGCCCAGAAAACGTCAGGGCGGACGCGCTCTCACGCAAACCAGAGTATTGGGAGGGGGAGGGGGCGATCGAAGAGAGACATGTCATCCCTGAGGACCGCTGGGTGTGTGGGGCGGCGCTGGTGGGGCAACGAGAACTGGTAGAGGAAACGGAAAATGATGAATATGCCCAGGATAAGCTCAGAGGTCTCAGGGGGGGAGGGCGAGAGCCCCGGAGGTTTTGAGGAAAGAAATGGGGCATTGTATTACAAAGGGGCACTGTATATACCCGAAGGTGAATTGAGGGGGAGAGTACTCAAGCAGTTGCACGATAGCCCCACGGCGGGACATTTTGGGCAACACAAGACCATGTGGTTGGTTACCAGGGAATTTTGGTGGCCCAAGGTGAGGGAAGATGTAAGGGAGTATGTAAGAGGGTGTGACCAATGTCAGCGAGCCAAAGGGGAAAGAAGGGCGCCGGCAGGGTTATTAGAACCATTACCCACACCAGAACGGCCTTGGGAAGCGGTATCAATAGATTTTATGACGGATCTGCCGAAGTCCAAGGGGAAAACAGCCATCATGGTAGTAGTAGACCTGTTAACTAAGATGTGCCACTTTGTAGCATGCTCACATGCAGTCACAGCGGAAGAAACAGCGAAGTTGTTTGTAGAACACATCTTTAGGTTGCACGGGGCTCCCTTGAGGGTGATCTCAGACCGCGGCAAACAATTTACTTCCAGGTTCTGGAGGAAGCTCATGAGCTTGCTGCACGTGGAAGTCAATTTTTCAACTGCCCGGCACCCTGAAACCAACGGGCAGGCGGAAAGAGCAAATGGCATTCTTCAACAATATCTGAGGTGTTATGTCAATGACAGAGAGAACGATTGGGTCGAAAAGTTGGCGCTGGCAGAATTTGCCTACAATAATGCGGAGAATGTGTCCACAGGGATGAGCCCCTTTTTGGCTAATTACGGGTGTCACCCCAGGGCATTTCCAGGGGAAGGAGGGGAGAGATGGAGCGTCCCAGCGGCTGAACATTTTGTGGAAGAGATGGAAGCGATCCATCATCAGCTCCAGCTCAACTTAGAAAGGGCCAAGGCACAATATAAGAAGCAGGCAGACAAGAACAGAAGGGAAGGTGAAACCATAAGGGTGGGGGATCAAGTGTGGCTGTCAACCCAAGGGTTGCCGTTCAAAGGGGGTTGTAAGAAATTGAGGCCCAGAAGATTGGGACCCTTTGAGGTCATTCAGCAGGTCAACCCGGTGGCTTTCAAACTCCGGTTACCCAACCACATGAAATTGCACCCAGTGTTCCACAGGTCGTTACTGTCACCATACAGGGGGGGACGTGAAGGGGAGCACGTCAGGGGACCAGCCTTGGAAGAGAGGGAACGCCGCAACCATGTAGCGGAAATCCTCGATTCCAGGTGGAAGGGAAATCAGGTGGAGTATTTGGTGGCGTGGGAAGGGGAACCGGAGTCAGAAAACACCTGGGTGATTGCAGAGGAAGTCAATGATGAGGTTTTAATAGAAACGTTCCACCAAAGATTCCCGAGGAAACCTCAGCCGGTAGCAAGGTTTAGGAGGGAGTACTTCGGCACCACCGACGAGGAAGAGGAACTGGAAGGGTTCGCGGAGTCGGAGTTGGAAGAGGGAGTGGACTCCGATGACGAAGAGTACCGAGAGACCAGGGACAGCAACAAGTGGAGGGAAGTGTTCGAGACTTCGGAAGATGAGGGAGGTTCTTTCAGGGGTTTTACCTCCTCACCGCCCGTAGGGGAGGAGACGGGAGGGGGTGAAGGGGGCCCTGGAGGGGAGGTGGATGTCAGGGAACTGCCATCGGAAGAACCGGAGGTGCAAAGGCTCATTGAGGTTGAGAGAGAAGTAGCAGCGGAAGAGGGAACCAGTAGAGGGCGAGCAAGAACTCCAAGGGAAAGTGAGTCGGAGGGATGGCTCAGAGACGCTTCCAGCGAAAACAGTGGGGAGGTCTCAGGACCTCCTATAGGGACACCCACTCCTCGCCGGAAACTGTCACGCCGAGAGTCCAGAAGACGTGTTTCCGTTAAAGAGCTTTTATGTTGGAAACGATTCCGAAAGCAACCACTTTCGGATTCTACTAGCGATTGACGCAGCCATGCCGGAGGGGCTCCGTCACAGGCAGAGGTTTGAAAACCTGATCAAACTCTGAGGGACTTGCATTTTACGCACAAGCAGCTCATCATCCCATCACACAGACATTTTAGCAAGTAGATTTAAAAAAGTTCTAAATGAAGTAATCCATAAGGACCAGGCAGGCTTTCTCCCAGGTAGACATTTGTTTGCTAACACAAGGAACATTATTGATATCCTGGAACTCTTGCAAACAGATATCAACATAAAAGCAGTGCTAATCTTTATAGATGTGGAGAAGGCCTTCGACAACATCTCCTGGAAATTTATGAAGGGGAACCTAGAAGGGATGGGAGTGGGACGGGGTTTTGAAAATGGGATCGACGCAATTTACTCAGAACAAAAGGCCAAATTGATAGTTAACAATGTGGTTACAGAAGAGTTTAAAATTGAAAAAGGAACACGACAAGGTTGCCCTATCTCCCCATTGTTATTTATCTCAGTTCTGGAGGTGCTCTTGAATATGATTAGAGGAGACCGGTTGGTGGAAGGAATCCAGGTCGGAGTGAAACAATATAAACTCAAAGCTTTTGCAGATGACCTAGTTTTGACCCTGCAGGAGCCAGAATCTAGTACGAAAAGAGTATTACAATTAATTCAAGATTTTGGTCGGGTGGCGGGATTTAAATTAAACAAGCAGAAAACTAAGGTATTGGGGGAAAAATTGACAGATGCAGAGTCAGAACGGTTTCAGAGAGAGACAGAGTTAAATGTGGTTAAAAAGGTAAAATACCTAGGGGTAAACATAACAGCAAAAAACTTGAGTCTATTTAAGGATAACTATGAAAAATGTTGGTCAGAAATTAAGAGAGATTTAGATAGTTGGACAAGACTGAAACTTTCCTTGTAAGACAGAATTGCTGCAATTAAGATGAATGTATTGCCAAAAATGTTGTTTTTGTTTCAAACATTACAGATCGTGGACAAGACAGAGAGCTTTCGGAAGTGGCAGAGAGATATCTCTAAATTTGTCTGGCAGGGCAAAAAGCCCAGAATTAAGTTTAAGATATTAACAGACGCGAAAGAAAGAGGGGGCTTTGCCCTGCCAGACTTAAGGCTGTACTATGAATCAGCAGCTTTCTGCTGGTTAAAAGACTGGCTACTTCTTGAAGACACTGATGTATTGGATTTGGAAGGTTTTAACAATGCTTTTGGTTGGCATGCATATTTATGGTATGACAAGGTTAAGATTAACAAGGTTTTCAAGAATCATATTGTCAGAAAAGCAGTGTTTAATGTCTGGACAAAATATAAAGACTTACTGGAAAATAAAACTCCAAGGTGGCTTTCACCATTGGAAGCTAAGGCCCGAAAAAGACTCAATATGGAGGCCAACTGGCCAAAGTATTGGGAAATACTAGAAAAAGATGGAGATAACTGAAAATTGCAGAGTATGGAGAAAATGAGAGATAAAGTGCGAGATTGGTTACATTATGCTCAGATTAAGGAAGTTTTTAAACTTGACAAAAAGTTAGGGTTCCAGGTGGAGAAATCGAAGTTGGAAACGGAATTGTTAGAGCCTAGGACTAAGGTACTTTCAAGAATGTACAACTTGCTGTTAAAATGGAGCACACAAGATGAAACGGTAAAATCGGCTATGATAAAGTGGGCACAGAACATTGGGCATAATATTATGTTTGAGGACTGGGAAAGGGGGAAAGGTTGTGGACTACTGGGTTGAATTTCACTGCATGCAATGCTTTGAAAGAAAATGTAATGAAAATGATATACAGATGGTACATGACCCCAGTCAAACTTGCAAAAATATACCACTTGTCTGATAATAAATGTTGGAAATGTAAAGAAAATGAAGGAACATTTTTTCACCTCTGGTGGACCTGCCCTAAAGTCAAGACTTTCTGGGAGATGATATATAATGAGCTGAAAAAGGTATTTAAGTATACCTTCCTTAAGAAACCAGAGGCCTTCCTCTTGGGTATTGTCGGCCAGAGGGTGTTAAAAAAGGACCGAACTTTCTTTCTGTATGCAACAACGGCAGCAAGGATACTCGTAGCCAAGCACTGGAAAACCCAAGATCTACCCACACTGGAAGAATGGCAGATGCAACTGATAGAATATATGGAACTGGCTGAGATGACTGGCAGAATCCGAGACCTGGGAGAAGAGAGGGTTGAAGAAGATTGGAAGAAATTCAAGATTTACTTGCAGAAACATTGTAATTTGGCTGAATGTTAAGAAGGATGCTAGATCATAAACAATTTGGCACCACTAAATTAGATGGAGTTATGAATATAAGTAAGATTTAGGGGGGGAAATTTTTCTTTTTTGGATAATTATTGGATTATTCTTAAAACTTTAGGGATCTGAACATAGGGCATCTGAAATTAGAGAAACAACAAGAGAAAGTTAGATATGAAGATTGGAAGCAAGGTGATAAATTGCTGGGAAATATTATTGGGATGAAAATGGGAGCGGGAGATGTGAGGGAGTCCAAAGAAGCTATGAAACTATGCCAAGAGATATGTGATATTGTTTATTTTTCTGTATTGTATTTAAAAATGCCAATAAATATTTTTTAAAAAAATGACAAATTACTGCAGTAGGGGAGGGGGGAGCGTTCCACACAGGCTATTTCAAGGCAGTGCTGAGCACCATGTGTTTGAAGAATGTTTATTGCTCAGATAAGCCTTGGCGTCCAGCCCGCTTCGGCTGCGCAGCTACCAGCCAGGCCTCCGGACTTCAAAGGCCACATTCCAAAGGCTCTGAGCAACACGCAGAGATTAAACAGCGGTAAGAGAAAGCTGGAAACTCAAATGCGTTCTTCAGTGTGCTTAAATAAAGTCCACTCAGGATATTAGCAGCTAGAAGCAGTTTTTATTTACAGCAGACTATCCATTGTCTATCACAGCGAACAGGATCGTGAAAACACGTCCTCTCTCCTCAAAAGCGAAAGTAGAGAGAAAAGAACAAAGGCTGGAGACTCTCGGAAATGACGCATAATCTCCTCCCTCCCAAATTGTAGGCAGGGCGTACACTCTGAGCTGTTTAACCCTGTAAGCTCAGGTTCTCCTCACAGTGTTCACAAGCAATTCATTGTTTTTTCTAGGTCTCATAGTTGTACTTTGCTTTTGCTCTCTTAATGAATTAGCTCAGCAAGGAATGGCAGGACTCACAATCCAAATGTTACCGCTTTTCCAGGCAGAGCCTTGCCGGATTCATAATTCTGCAGTATTGATGGGCAACAGCAACCCAATGCTTAAGGAAAGCTAGAAATAATAATAATAATAATAATAATAATAATAATAATAATAATAATAATAATAATAATAATAATAATAATAATAATAATAATAATATAATATAATAATAATAATAATAATAATTAATAATAATTAATAATAATAATATTTTATTTATATCCCACCCTCCCCAGCCGAAGCCGGGCTCAGTAAAAAATAACAAAGTTTACGTAAAATCACAATCAATTAATTGTAACACATTCTAAAATCAATTCATTCTAAAATCAGTTCAAAATCAAATTAATGGCAACCATTGGGCTGGAGTACTATGAGGATTAAAGAAGGAGGGGGTCAGACTGCAATGTTGCGTCTGCTTCAGGTTGCGTTTTTTCAGGTTGCAGACCAGACCTCCAAAACCCGGAAGTACTGGAACGGGTTACTTCCAGGTTTTGGCAGTTGTGCATGTGCAGAAGCACTGAATCACAACCCACGTGTGCGCAGATGCGGGTTGCGAACTTGCATCCCACACGGATCACGTTCGCAACCTGAACATCCACTGTACTTCCCCTTATCAGTCAGTGCAAAGATCCAACCATGACAGTTCCAAAGTACATTGCCAAGGCAGCTGGAAGATATGACCCCAAATCCCTGAGAAGCATCTACAGCTTCCCAGCAGTGGGAAATATTCCCCAGGCTTCTGTAAATTCCTTTCTAGAAATAAAAGTCTCCAGAGGCAGTCAGGATCAAGAGAGAAGCATCAGTAACATTAGGGATACTTAGTAATGCTCCCCAGGAACAAGTCTGTAAACCACTAACTTTAAATATTTGACTTCATACAGTATATGACAAAAGCTAACTAAAATAAAGAATTGAAATTAATTGTGGGGTATCATTCTACAGCCCCATCCCTCTGCTGCCTTAGGCTTTGGTTTCAACATGGACTGCAAAAAATTGTGCTATTTGATTTTTCTTATAGTATTTTTAGCTTTATGCTGGTCATTTTTTGGATTACGGATTTGGACGTTTTAATGTATGTTTTAAATTGTATAACAACAACAACTTTCTAGAGGGAAAGAGCCATGTTAGCTGGTTGCAGCAAGAACCAAGTTTTGCGGCACTTTAAGGATAAACACAGAATTGCAGTTTTTTTAGGATCGCTGCCAAATTGAGGTTCCACAGCCGCAATAGTTTTGTTTGTTTTTAAAGTGGAGACTAGAGCACTAATACCATTTCTGAAGTTCCTCCAAAAAAATCCAAGCAGATTTGTGTTGATAAAACTCAAAGGCAGTCCAGAGTCCACAGTTGGGTGACTAGAGAGAAGACAATCAGAATACCTGCTTGGAAAACACTACACACTGCAACTAGAGTGATGGTGAAGGTGGTTCTGTTAGACTACAAACCACCTGAAAGAGTCTCCTGGTACCGTTTTCCACAGATGCAATACAGGTGGTGAAGAAGGTCCTCTTCCCCGTAGCTATCACCACTTGGGAGGCTCAAAGTTGAGCTCTAACCCGTGTTCTGTTCAGAACAAGTTTTTCACCCTGGTGCTCTAGCCAACTCAGCAATTGTTTCATTCATGGAAAACTATAGGGCCATCTGTGCTCCATGCAACTGGAGAGGGCGCTTTGGAGCCAGATGGTTGATAGCCCTGGTTAACTCTGCATTCTAGGGAATCAGCTGAAAGGACATCAACATGGGATTAGACATCCCCTACCACTCTCTGGAAACCATTTGGATCCTTTAAGTGGCGGGGGCAGACCATCCGAATCAGCTCCACCTCCCTGCAGAGGGGAAGGGTCACGGAGAAGTCTAGCTGCTTTGTTGGATCTTATATTGGAGTGGAGTGAATGTTGTTTATATATAGCAAGCAGATGAAGAAACAGAAGTCCCTTATCTTCTGAATTTTATTTCCCTTTCTCTCTCAGTTAACCTCTTTTCTATTTTGTTTTCTTTATTTCTCTTTCATTTTCTTTATTCCTTTATTCCGCCCTCCTTCTCTTTATGTTCTTATTGTATTTAGATAAAAAAGGGGAGAATATTTCATATTAAGTTTTGTATTTTTCTCTATCAGCACCAATAAAATTTATTCCAAGGGGGAGGCGGAAATAAAAGGAGTGAAAAGGAACACAAAACCCGCAGACAAGAAGCACAGAACTCCGGCCTACAAAGCAATCAAGCTGCAACTTCTCCCACTAGACAACAATATGAACAGCTATCAGTTTCACTAACTTCTTGTCTTACTCATTCACTAGAAATGACATCACATTTACAGTGTAACATTTCTCCAAAAAACAATTCTGCCCCAGTTTTAGAAACTAAAAATCTATCTGAGCTATACCAACATTCTGAGTCAATATGTAAAAGAGAATTTGGTAAACACTGCAATTGCTGGGACTAGGTAGAGGTAAAATCCAGTCCTGTTACAATTGTTTGGTTAAATCTGAAGTGAAGGGCTAGAGATTACCAGGCAATGAATTACCATTTGACTGAAATGCACAGCTCTGAAAGTACACAGGAGAAGGAAAGGAAGCAGGTGACTAGCTGAATTTAAGAAACTGAGAAATCAACAGCCATATCTAATTTGCAAGGATGTTTGTGGTATTTCTTTGGAGGTGTCAGCATTTTATCACCATCCACACTGTTTTAGATATTGCAGCAGTTTGTGGGTTTGCTGTGTACAACTAGACAGTCCTACTTTGAAAAAAACACTTCTCAAAGAGCACCATGAATGGGATTTCTGATATAGAACATTTCATAAAAGCTATACAAATTGCACAGGGATGTTTTAATATTTGTCAGAATTAACCCTTGGCTTTTCATTTGTGAACGGTATAAATTTCATGCAAAAGTACAAGAATTAAATTCCAAATGGCACATTCCTGCTGTTCTAGTTTAAGGTGACTTCCTCACAGGCACTTAGCCATGAGTTATCTCAAACAGAAACGGGCTCCTTTCTGAAACTGTGAAGCTCAGTCTGTCAGCAACACACACATGGAGAGCACACATGCTTCTGGCAGGCTCATGATTCTTTGGGTGCTGCAGGGAAGACAAGGTGTGCTTGCCTCCTATGATAGATCAGAGACAACCATTAGCAGCTCAGGACAGTACAGCTGCCACAAGTAATTCAGTTTGGCTACTTGTTTCAAAGCATCTTTGCTTGCAAAGCTTTGGAAGGAGTAACGACAAAATATCAGTTTTGAAAACTAGCAGCTATTCTGGGATGCTGGGAAAACATGCTATAGGTAGATCAGAGCATAACTCATGAGCAGCAAGGCAGAAAGTTGCAGACAGATACCTACTTCTGTTGGTGAAAAAACTACCCTCAGCAAGAGAATCAATAGACTGCACTATCTTTACTTTTAAAGTAGACACAATATAGAAAGCTGCCTTATACAGAGTCAGACCATTGGTCCACTATTGCCATCCATTAGATCAGTATTGTCTACACTGATCAGCAGTGACTCTCCCCCTCCCATTTTTTATTGATTTCCCCCCAAAAAATTAAACAAACAAACATAAATCTCAACTGTATTTAAACCAATCTTAGTGACTTCCTCGAATCCCCCAGTTGAATTTCAGTGTATATCATTTTAACAGTTTTCCAAAACCAATTTTATCATAAAATTAACTTACTCACTTAACATCTTTCTTTCTTTCTTTCTTTCTTTCTTTCTTTCTTTCTTTCTTTCTTTCTTTCTTTCTTTCTTTCTTTCTTTCTTAACTTTAAAGATATTGTCAGGTGCTGGTGTGGTTGCTCGAGAGCGAAGAGGCAAGACTCCCACCGGTCTTTTCCAGACTTTATTATCTGTACAAAACTATTTACAGTGCAGAGCATCGCAAGTCCATGTCTGCTCAGTCGCTAGCAGAATCTGGGAGTGGGCGGTCCTTAAACTTTCCCCAGCATAACAGTCTTTTGACCCCCATCCTTCTCCTCCCCTCTCTGCGCACATACCGACTGTGCAGAGTGGGCGCTGGCAAAGGGGGACTTGCCTCCCCTCCACTTTGCTTAGGCTCGGTGTTGAGGCTCTCCCTAGCATCTTCTGATCCCTGTGCCGCTTCCCCACTGGAGGCGGGGCTTGCCTCCTCACCAGAGGAAGAACTGCTTCGCAAGATCTTTGGAGGCTCCCTGTAACACAACTGCCCTTCCACTTTTGGCAGCCATCCCAAAATGGGAATTTTCTGCTATAACCCATTGGAACGCCATTCCTTTGACCATAGGTCAATTATCTGACCATCATCAAATATTTGCTTCAGAGATCTTGCCAAGACATATTTCTGCACAGGCTTTCCTTGTTTTTTAAAACTAGTCCTGACGCTAGCAGGACTACAAGAAGTTTTGTAAGGAGAAATATATGAAATGTTACAAAGTAGAAAAAGAATATAGATATTAGTTATGAGATTTAAATGTAATAGGGGAAAGTAAGAAATGTATACTAAGAGATTAGATTGGAAAATTTGTGTACATTCAAATGTAAGATAAAATATATGCAAAGGGACTTGACAGGAAGTCTGTGAAGATAAGATGGCGTCCGGCACGCTTCTGCTGCGCTGATCGGACGTCTGTGCCAATAGAAAAACTTGAGCTCCCCTCAGCTTTCTTTGCAAAGTCGTTTAGCAGAGTTTGCAGCGGCAGAAACTGTTGCCTTTGTGTGTGGGTAATAAATCAGACTGTGAACGCAGCTTCTTGCTAATCTCCAACAGTCTTTAATGAGAAGAAAAACATCATAAATCATCCCGGTGAGAGAGCAGACATCCTTCTCGTCTCTCAGCCAAAAACGAAATGAAACTCACACACAGAAAGATTCCCGTATGTGAACATAACCACGCCTCAGAATGTGAGACGTCACACAGAACTGTTTAACCCTGTAAGTTCTGATTCTCCTCACACCCCCTCTCGTCTCGCATCCTGAGGGGAACTGTGAGTACAACTCACCCCAAACAGTTGTGGGCAAGTAACAATCCCCACAAATCTCTTGGATCAAACACTGGTAGAACTCCAACTCTCTGCACAAATCTGACAATGCACTGAACTCAGCCTCAGTGGAAGAAAGTGCAATGAGACTTTGCTTCCGGGACTTCCATCCAACCAGGGATTCCCCGAACTTTACCACCAGCCCAGACACAGACTGTCTCCAAGAGATGCCCAACCGCTGTCACTCCAGCACGTAAGCCGTGCGTCACCTTCAGCTGACAACGTGAGGCAAACCTCTTTGGTATCCTGCAAATACCTCAACACTCTCTTGATGCCTTGCCAGGCATTCACACTGGGCTCTGTAGCCTCCCTGCTGAGCAGATTCACAGCAAACGCTATGTCTGGTCTGCTCCACTGAGAGAGATACAACAGACTCCCTAGCGCTGACTGAAACACCTCAGGGTTTTGGAACTCAGAATGCTCCCCAAGCTGACTGTTCTTCACGAAGTTGGTCTCCGTGGGCGTTCTGACCCCTGCACAGTCAGATATCCGGAACTTCTCAAGCAACTGCTCACTCTTGCCTTTCTGACTGAGCAAGAAACTCCCGTTCTCAGACCTGTCTATCCTACCGCCTAGATAAACCCGAACGGGACCAAGGTTTTTGAGCTTAAACTTCTTACCAAGCTCTTCGGCAAAACCTTGCACCTGTCTGTCTGTGCACCGGCCTGCTTGCCCTCTGGCAGCTTCATGGTCGAGCACACATCTAAAGACCTCATTGAGTTCAACTCCTTTCCCATTGCCTCTTGCCACTTCCTGGCTTCTGCTTCAGGCAACTGTTGAACCTCCTCAAAACTCTCAGGTTCGCACTGCGCTAAACCAAGCCACACACTGGTAACCTGAAATCTCTCAGGTGGTACCCCCTTTGTGGTGCGTGCGGAACGTCTGAGCACTGTCTCAGGTGCTCCCTCTGACCCACTGAGGCCAGCAAGTGTGTCCTTGACCTCAAAAGACTCCCCCTCTGACTTACTGCGTCTTCGGGCCTTTTGCACTTTATTAACGGGAGACGAAGGCTCACTCTTGGGCTCTCTTTTAACAACCTGTGGAGATGCCCCTCCCTGTTCTTGACCCTGGTCAGAGACCTGGTCCTCATCAACAGGTTCAGCTTCTAACTCTCCCTCCTCATCAGAGTCAAACAGACACTCTGAGAGAACGTCAGGATTCGCATGGATCCTTGACCAGCCACTCTGTTCACAGATCTCAGCACTTCTGCTGACTAGAATCCTGGACTGATCACCTTCTGGATAGGCAAACCTCCACCCTTTAGTCGCAGGCTCGTATCCACAAAAGATCATTTTCCGGGACCTCGGGTCACCTTTCTTTCGTTGAGCCTTTGGCACAAGCACCCAAGCTTCGCAACCAAACACACGGAAGAAATGCACCTTAGGCTTCTTCCGGTGCAGTAGAAAATAGGGTGTGTTTCCTACAACAGAGCTATAGGACCTGTTCAAAGTGAAGTTGGCCGCCTTCCAAGCTTCGGCCCAAAAGCTCTGAGGCAAACCAGAGTCAAACAATAGAGCGTCAGCTGCCTCAGCTAGCGTTCTGTTCCTGCGCTCTGCTACGCCATTCTCCTGAGGAGAAGAAGCAACCGTCAACCTGTGACGTATTCCCTTCTGGCGGAAGAAACTCTGCAGAGCAGACCCGGTGAACTCTCCGCCTCGGTCACTTTGAAAACTCTGCACCTTGGTGGAAAACTGTAGTTCCACATCCGCAACCCAGTCTTTGATCAGTTGCGCTGCCTCACTTTTTCGTTTCAGCGAGAAAACCCAGCCGGTCCTAGAAAAAACATCTGTCAGCGTAAGCAAAAACCTGGCCTCGCCCAGAATCGGCACTGGCATGGGACCACAAAGGTCTGTATGCACAAGCTCAAAAGGCCTTGTGGTTACCCTTTCCGATCTGGGATAACTGCACCTTTTTACCTTTGCTCTTTTGCATGCCCTACAATCCAGGAATTTATCACATGCTTTCATCTTACAACCTTCAGTGCATTCGGGCAACTTCTGGATGTATTTCCAACAGCTATGCGACATTCTCCTGTGCCACAAGTGAGCACACGAATCATGTGTGGGAACGTTAGCACACTTTGCCTGTGCTGTCTCAGTGTCCCCCTTATCCTCCAGAGGTGTCTCCAGAACAAAGAGGTTCTTCTGACATGCAACTTTGACCAGTTGTTTCCCACCCCTGGAAATAGAACAGACATCATTTGCAAAGCAAACCTTATAACCCTCCTTTACAAGAGCAGATACAGATAAAAGACAACAATGCATTTCTGGCACAATGTAGACCTCCAGCTCTGCCTGTAAAAAAGAAACACATTGCCAACAGTGGTTAATTGTCTTTGTGAGCCATCAGCAAGAGTGAGTGTTTTCCCGGTTGAAACAGCCCTGCAGTTCCCCATTTCACCACTAGGTGGTGCTGGCATCAGGTGATGGGTGGCTCCTGAGTCGATGACCCAACGCAGCATGCTGCCCTCACTGGAGTTGTCCCTCAGCGTTGCCATGGAGGCAGCTAGGTGATAAGAACTGTCCTTCTCACTTCCTCTGTCACATCCTCCCTTCGCATTCCCACGCTGGCCTCTCCTAGACTGGCTGCCATGGAAACCTGGCTGGCTGCCATGGGAAGCGACCTTGGAGACATCCTGCCTGGCCTCTCTGGCTCTCCGCGGACAAGATCGACGTAAATGGTCACCTACGCGCATACAAAACAACGACGAGTGGAAAAAGCCTGAACTGTGCCTTCTGCTGGCCTGCCCCCCCCCCTCTGCAACCAGCAGGGCTCTCTGCGCCAGCTCGGCCCTCTCTGAGACGGCGTTCCTGTTCGTCACACAAGCGACCAGTCACATACTGGAGCGTAAGATCTGCAGGATTCATCGATTCCAAAGTTAAACACAAATTGTTAAACATAACTTTTGTCCAAAGAGCTGAGCAAAATATAAACTTTCAGTTCCTCAGAAAAGTTGACTTGCAACAGTCTCAGCTTGTTGAAAACAGAGAGCATCTCAGTCACATGCTGTCTGATGCTATCACCAGGACGCAGCTTCATCTCAAACAAGTGTCTGGTGGTGTGGATCTTTGCCCCAGCTGTGGTCCTGTGGTGCACTCTCTCTAGTGCCTGGTAGGCCTCATGAGCAGTCTCAAGACCCTCCACCAACGGTAGCTGTGAGCCCTCCAAACTGAGCAGTATAGCTCCCAGGGCTTTCTGAATTCTCCTCTGTGAGGCTTGGGCAGCTGCAACAGCTGCTGCTGCAGCTCCAGCTGCAGCTTGCTGTGGGAGCTCTTGGACTGCCTCCCACAGACCCTTGGCTACCAGCCAGGCCTTCAGCTTCCTGGACCACTCCTCCCAATTTTTTTCCATTTAATTTTTTGAAAGGGACGGAGTATGACTCCTGGCCGTCTGCCATCTTCTCCCCCGGGGCTGAGCCTACTCACGTAACAGCAGCTCCTCTTGGCACCCGGTCCTGAAGATGAGATCCTCCCCAGCGAGCTTCGCTGCCTCAAACGTTAGGCAGGAGCTCCAACTGGCTTCTCCCACACACACAGGCACGACGTGGCAACAGCTTCCAAAGCTTGGCTAGCTTCCATAACCTGTGAAGATAAGATGGCGTCCGGCACGCTTCTGCTGCGCCGATCGGACGTCTGTGCCGATAGAAAAACTTGAGCTCCCCTCAGCTCTCTTTGCAAAGTCGTTTAGCAGAGTTTGCAGCGGCAGAAACTGTTGCCTTTGTGTGTGGGTAATAAATCAGACTGAACACAGCTTTTTGCTAATCTCCAACAGTCTTTAATGAGAAGAACAACATCATAAATCAGCCCGGCGAGAGAGCAGACATCCTTCTCATCTCTCAGCCAAAAACGAAAGGAAACTCACACACAAAAAGATTCCCGTATGTGAACATAACTACGCCTCAGAATGTGAGACGTCACACAGAACTGTTTAACCCTGTAAGTTCTGATTCTCCTCACAAAGTCAAAGGGGGGAAATATTTACTTTCATTATTATCATTTTGTGTGCAGGTGTGGGTGTGTGGGTGTCTGCACATATGTGTGTTTTTGTATGCAATGTTTGGGAGGAAATAAGACGGTAAATAACAAATAACAAACGAAATATTGATGTATGTAATTTTTATTTCTTAATTATATTTAGTGGTAGTATGGCTGTATTGTTTTTTGTAACATAAAATCATTCAATACAAATTATTTATATATAAAAAAGAGATTAGATTGGAAAATTTTCAGATGAGATTGATGGAAGTAAAAAAAAATGTATAAGATGTAAAAGTATGTTTAATTACTGTTGAAAATGAAAATCATTACACAATGATTTAATGAGTAATAATGCTAAACAGTGCTAAATAAATATTGGATTTGCGGTCTGGTCGCATGGATCTATCTGACCTATCATTAGAGAGCCTGGAATTGCTATGAAGGCACAAGGCTGTATTGGGGAATTCCAAGTCTGGGAAGCTCAGTTGGTTAGAGCATGGTGCTGATAATGCCAAAGTTGCAGGTTCAATTCCTGTATGGGACACTTGCATATCACTGCATTGCAGGGGGTTGGACTAGATGATCCTCAGGGTCCCTTCCAACTCTACAATATGATTCTATGGGGGACTTCCGGAGGCGGCGCAAAACGGCAATGGCGGTCCTCTTTACTGTGTGAAGAGGGGCTCCGCGAAAAAGGGTCGCCCGCTGCGGCAAAGCGGAGACCCATTAAGACAAACCGTAGGCAGAGCGAGCCTGCGGCCGTGGGACTCGGCGGGTGCCAGAAGCCCCCCCAGAAACGAGGAAGGGACCTCGTAAGAGGCTCCGGAACGTGAAAGGGGGAGCGGCGCTGTGAGTTCATCGCTCTTTTCGCGGAAGTGAAGCCGCGCTGCTGTTGCTGATGAGCGTCGACCTTTCTTCTTGAAAATCATCGGAATTGGCTGCAATTTACCCGTGAGTAAGGGGTACTAAAGATTGACTCAAATTTATTTAATTCGGCTGAAAACGGGAGGCGAGTAACAGGAAGTCCGTCTCCCGGTCCTGCTAATCAGAGCAAAGCAAAGAACCCGATGTGGGCTGAAGCGCTCAAAAGAGACTTTGAAATTAGTATGAAGGGGCATTAACAGACTGTGTTCTTTTAGAAATTAAAAAGATACGAAGGATTAAATCTTTTGGTTTACTGCGCTAAGGAATCTTCCTCCTATTGTGAAGCGACGTGGAATTGAAGGGATAACCGAGCTATCGGACTGCCAGTGTTGCAAAGGAGTACTGTCAGGCTGCTGAAACTTTTTCTTAAGTACAAATTGTTGCATTGATGGATACACTATCGCTTTAATACTGATATTGGAACCTTTCTGCTACCTTGTGGCACTATTTTGAAACAGAACTATCTGAAAGCCTCCTTTTCGAACTTGGGGACTATAAAAGTTGAAATAGGAACTTTGATGGTGGAAAAGAAACTTTCTTTCTTTTGAAAACCCCCCCTAGTGGATTTGCGGAGGCATAGAGGTCTGGGAACTGTACCTTATTGGGATTTTTTGTGGTTTAATTGTTTACATTCTGGACTTGCCTTTCTCATGGATTGAAAGACTATTTGACCTTGAACAGAGGCAGCTGGGGAATGAGTGGCCCAGGGAAAACAAGAGCATCTAAAGCTAAGGAAGCCTTGGCTGAGGAAGCTAAAGAAAAGAAAAAAGATAAGAGAGCTGGGCAGCTTGTTCAAACAACGTTGACTCATCAACGCAGATCCTCGGTACCAACTGTGCTGACGGCGCAGGAGGAAGAAGTTGAAACGCCTGCAACAGAAGATATGGCAACTGGAGGAACTGATCCAGTCTTGAAACAAATTTTGGAACAACTGGCACTTTTGAATAAAAAGGTGGACGATCAGTCATCTAAAATTGACAGAGCTACATCTACTATCAGTAAGTTAACAGATCAGGTTTCCCAGCATACTCAGGCTATTGAGAAATTGCAAGGAGCTACGGCGGAGAACTACAAATTAGCTGCAGAAGCCAATCAAAAAGCTGAGCAAGCGTGCAAAAAGGTGGAGGAGATCAAAGGGGAAGTAAGACCTCTGAAAAGACAGGTAGGAGAACAGCAAGCCTACCTGTCAATGGTGGAACTGAAAAGTAAGGAATGTAATCTTAGGCTGAGGGCCGTCCCAGAGCTGGAGCAGGGCAACCTAGAGGAATTTTTGACACAGTTGTTTTCTAAATTTTGGGGGGTTGAGGAAGATAAAGACTTCAAAATTGTGACGGCCTTCAGATTGGGAAGATCGGTTAAGAAAGACAAGTCCAGAGACTGTTTGGTTTGTTTGAGAACAAGAGAGGAAAGAGACAAGATACTAGGCCAACATTTTAAAAAATCTCTGGAAGTTGAAGGCAAAAGGGCAGAAATTTATAGAGACATTCCTAAATATCTGTTGGACCTTAGAGCTTCATATACAGACTTGGCTAAATTGTTAAGGTACAACGCAATCCCTTACAGGTGGGAATTTCCTCAAGGTTTATCATTCACCTATAAAGGAAAGAAGGTAAGAATTAAAACACCAGAGGACCACCAGAAGTTCCTACACGACAACGAGGAGGACCTCCAAAAGAGAGCTGTAGATTCTTGGCCTCCACCACCGGGATCACCACCAAGACCCGTACCATCTGGAGGCGGACCGGCACCACAGCCTTCGGGAACGGAGGACAAATTAGATACCCAACTGTGATATTTAAGAAGTAGACCAGGATGTCTCTACAGCTTCTTAGTTGGAACATAAATGGCGGGAATTCTCCAGAAAAACGGAGAAAAGTATTTCATATTTTGAAAAAAGAACAATTGGACATTATTTGCCTGCAAGAAACACATGTGACAAGACTCCACAGAAAAGTGTTAATTAACAAAAGGCTAGGCCAAGAATTTATCTCATCGGACAAAGTTAAGAAAAGAGGAGTGGTGATATATGCAAAGGAGAACTTGTCACCGAAATTCGTATTTAAAGATGAACAGGGTAGAATTTTGGCAATTGAAATTCAGACACAAGGAGAAAAGTTTTTAATTCTAGGAATATACGCCCCAAATGATGGAAAATCGGAATTTTTCAAGAAGCTGCATGAGACTATGCTGGACTATTTGGATTACAACAACATTATCATGTTGGGAGATATGAACGGAGTCGCCTCAGTGAATATGGATAAGTCGCAAAGTGCTAATATAACGAAAGACGGCAGACTACCAAAAACCTTTTTCGAAATGACTGACAATTTGGATTTGATTGACATATGGAGGATCAAGAACCCTCTAGGGAAGGAAGGAACTTTCTTTTCTGAGGCCCACATGACATGGACGCGAATCGACCAAATATGGATAACTAGAGGGCTGGCACCTAAGACCAGAAAAGTGGAAATCTGCCCAAAAACCTGCTCCGACCACAACGCTTTGAGAATGGAATTGAGATTAAATACAACCGGATCTTTCAGATGGAGAATGAATGACGCTTTGTTAAGAGATCAGGAGATTGTTAAGAAGGCCCAAAAAGTTTTAAAGGACTATTTTGAAATAAACTTAAAGACAAATGTGGAAAAAAGAACAATCTGGGACGCAAGTAAAGCAGTTATGAGAGGGTTTCTAATACAGCAGAACACGATTAAAAAAAGGCTCTGGAATGAAAAGAAGGAGAAGATTTTGGAGAAAATAAGAGAAGGAGAGAAAAAACTGAGATCCAGGCCTAAATCAAAGGAAGTATTGAGAGAAGTGAAGTTTTTCCAGGCACAATATTCGAAACTGATAAATCAAGAGGTGGAATGGAAAATTAAACAAATGAAACAAAGATCCTTTGAATCTGCTAATAAGTGCGGGAAGTTGTTGGCTTGGCAGTTGAAAAAGAGACAAAAACTTAATACAGTTACAAATCTAGAGATTGAAGGGAGAATGGTTCAGAAACCCGAGGAAATTAGAAAGTGTTTCCAGAGATATTTCAAAGAACTTTATTCACAAAGGCCACAAAAAGGCTCGGAGGTGGACCAATTTGTCACAACTAATGGATTACAAAAAATACCCCAGGAAATGAGAGCAACCCTGAACTGCAATATTACAATCCAAGAAATTGAATGCGCCATTCAGAACCTCCAACTGGGCAAGTCTCCGGGACCTGATGGACTTACTTCCAAATATTATAAGGCATTGAAGGATTCATTGATACAACCATTGTTGGAAGTTTGTAACCAGATTATGGAGGGGAGGAAGGCACCGGAAACGTGGAAAGAAGCTTTCATCACGTTGATACCAAAATTAGAAACTGAAAAAACTCAACTTAAAAACTACCGTCCTATCTCACTCCTAAATGTGGATTACAAAATCTTTGCAGACATTCTGGCAAGCAGGTTTAAGAAAGTATTAAATGAAGTGATTCATAAGGACCAAGCAGGCTTTCTCCCTGGCAGACATTTATTTGATAACACAAGAAACATCATTGACATTTTGGAATTTTTACAGACTAACTCAAATACAAGAGCGGTGTTGATCTTTATTGATGCGGAGAAAGCCTTTGACAACATTTCTTGGATGTTTATGAAGAAAAATTTGGAAAGGATGGGAGTAGGGCGGGGGTTTGAAAATGGAATAGAAGCAATTTATTCAGAACAAAAAGCTAAATTGATAGTAAACAACGTGGTGACAGAGGAGTTCAAAATTGAAAAAGGGACACGACAGGGGTGCCCTCTATCTCCTCTGTTGTTTATTTCAGTCCTGGAGGTGCTATTGAACATGATTAGAAATGACCGGTTGACACAGGGAATTGTGGTCGGAGAGAAACAATATAAACTGAAAGCTTTTGCAGATGACTTGGTATTAACATTACAGGAGCCAGCCTCTAGTACTAAAAGAGCGTTAGAATTAATTTCTGACTTTGGTCGGGTGGCGGGATTCAAGCTGAATAAACAAAAAACTAAAGTTTTAGCAAAAAACTTGACAACTACCGAAATAGAGGAGTTCAGAAAAGAAACAGAACTAAATGTGGTTAAAAAAGTAAAGTACTTAGGGGTGCACCTGACCTCCAAAAATTTGAATTTGTTTAAGGATAATTATGAGAAATGTTGGTCAGAGATCAAAAGAGACTTGGAAACATGGTCAAGACTGAAACTTTCCTTGTTGGGCAGAATAGCTGCTATAAAGATGAATGTTTTGCCGAAAATGCTATTTTTGTTTCAGGCCCTCCAGATCGTGGATAAGGTGGAATGTTTTGGAAAATGGCAGAGGGATATATCTAAATTTGTCTGGCAGGGCAAAAAGCCCCGAATAAAGTTTAAAATACTAACAGATGCGAAAGAAAGAGGGGGGTTTGCCCTGCCGCACTTGAAGTTATATTATGAATCTGCAGCCCTCTGCTGGTTGAAGGATTGGATTTTGTTGGAGAACACCGATGTCCTCGACCTGGAGGGATTTGATAATGCTTTTGGGTGGCATGCATATTTGTGGTACGACAAGGTTAAAGTTCATAAATCGTTCAAAAACCATATTGTCAGAAGGGCAATTTTTATGGTCTGGTCAAAATATAAAGACTTATTGGAGAGTAAAACTCCGAGGTGGCTCTCACCGATGGAGGCCAAAGCACGTAAAAGACTCAATATGGAGGCCCATTGGCCTAAATATTGGGAAATAATTGAAAAAATTGGAGACAAATGGAGGTTGCAGAGTATGGAAAAGTTAAAAAACAAGGTGCGAGATTGGTTGCATTATGCTCAAATCCAGGAAGTTTTTAAAGCGGACAAAAAAGTGGGTTTCCAGGAGGAAAAATCGAAACTAGAGACAGAGTTGCTTGAGCCAAAATCTAAGTTAATTTCGAGAATGTACAACTTGCTGCTTAAATGGAATACACAGGATGAGATTGTTAAATCCTCCATGATAAAGTGGGCGCAGGACTTGGGGCACAACATTATGTTTGAAGACTGGGAAAGGTTATGGAACACCGGAATGAAATTCACGGCATGTAGTGCCTTGAAGGAAAATATTATGAAAATGACATACCGGTGGTACATGACCCCAGTCAAGCTTGCAAAGATATATCACCTGTCTGACAATAAATGTTGGAAATGTAAAGAGGAGGAAGGGACATTTCTACACCTCTGGTGGACCTGCCCAAAGGTGAAGGCCTTCTGGGAGATGATACATAATGAACTAAAAAAGGTGCTTAGACTCACCTTACCCAAGAAACCGGAGGCCTTCCTCCTGGGCATGGTAGACCAGAGGGTGGCTAAGAAAGATAGAACTTTCTTTATGTACGCTACTACAGCAGCAAGGATCTTGATGGCAAAGCACTGGAAGACACAAAATCTACCCACATTGGAAGAATGGCAGACGCAGCTGATGGATTATATGGAACTGGCTGAAATGACTGGCAGAATTCGAGACTCGGGAGAAGAAGAAACGGAGGAAGTTTGGGAAAAATTTAAGGACTATTTGAAAAAGCATTATAAGTTGTATGAATGTTAAAAAATGCTTCTCTCTAGGAAATTATGGCTTCAGTATCGGTAAATCTTTGAATTGGTAAATAAGGCACAACAAGACAGAAGTGGTGTAATGAAATAATTTTATTGTGTTGAAACTAAAAATTAATGGATTTGGATTGAAATGTTTAGAGACCAGATATCACGATAAAATGGAAGATATATTATTATGTTTAAAATAAGTCAACAAATTGCTGAGGTTTTGGTTTTACAGAGAATGCAGTGTCCGGAAGATGGGGGGAGTCCATTAGATTTATGGAAACATGTACTTGGAATTTGAATTTTGTATATTATAAACCTAATAAAAATTATATTAAAAAAAAATACAATATGATTCTATGATTCTAGTCCTGATGCCATTTTATCTCTGCGTTACATGATACTGTTTTACTGCTTTTATGTTTGCACTGCTTGTATACCATGTAAACATTTTTAAAACATCAAATAGTTTAGAAACATTTTTAAATAAATAAATAAAATCTCACAAGTCAAGACTCTTTGACATCTTCCATTGTCAGAATTATTCTTAAGTGTCTTAGTGACATGGCCCCAGGGATTTTTCTAACCCTGCTCAACCACCAGGATACTTTTATGCATAAATCAAGCCATCAGCCAATTTATGCTGTATTTTATTCCAAATGAAGGAAAACTATACATTTTCCTTCAGCTGAGCACTCAGCAATACTAAATACACTGAACATTTTTCCTTTCCAGGATTAGATGTTCTTGTTCTCCTTTCCAACATAGCTGCAGGCAAGTTTCTGGCGTGGAATTTACTTGCTCCTAAACCAGCAGGGAAAAACATTTAGAATAACAACAACCACTGCCACAACAAATAACTGCCCATAAAACATACTGGCTTGCTGTATTAAGGCCTATACAATCCCCAACATGCGGGAGACAAAGGGTTTGATCACTTAAAATGAATCCCTCAATCTGAATGGTACTCCATTTCACAAGATGCAAATACCATTTTGGAATCTCTCCCTGAACACGATACAATACGATACGATAATCTTCATTGTAATTGTCCCATACAGAACAACAAAATTGAAAATATCTACATCAGACATTCAAAAACCAACAAGCCTGCTATCCCAACTATCCCAGCCTGGTTAGCCCCTAAAAACTCTGATACCCCATAACTGAATACAATATACTCACATGTAGAATACCTTACACTGCGTTTAAAACCAAAATTGCATTTGGATAGAAATTGCTTCTCAGGCGGCTAGTCCTAGTCTTTATAACCCTGTACCTTCTTCCAGAAGGCAGAAGCTGAAAGAGATCATTTCCGGGGTGCACACTATCCTGCACTATCTCTGCAGCTGTCTTATGGCACCTGGAAGCATAGATTTGATCTAAGGTGGGAAGAGTGCACCCAATTATTCTCTCTGCAGTCTTTACAACCCTGGACAGCATTGTTTTTCCCCTGGCCGTGCAGCTCCCAAACCACACACACAGACCATAAGTTAATGCATTCTCCACAGTACAATGGTAAAATGCCATCAACAGGTCCTTTGAGAGATTATTTTTCGGAGGATTCTCAGAAAAAATAACCTCTGCTGTGCTCTCTTCATCAGGTCTTTGCTGATTGTAAGGACCTAACAGAAGCAGAAGACATCAGGAAGAGGTGGCAAGAATACACAGAGGAATTATACCAGAAATATATGGATGGCTCATACACCCCAGGTAGTGTAGTTGCTGACCTCGAGCCAGACATCCTGGAGAGTGAAGTCAAATGGGCCTTAGAAAGCACTGCAAATAACAAGGCCAGTGGAAGTGATGGTATTCCAGCCGAACTATTTAAAATTTTAAAAGATGATGCTGTTAAGGTGCTACACTCAATATGCCAGCAAGTTTGGAAAACTCAGCAGTGGCCAAAGGATTGGAGAAGATCAGTTTACATCCCAATCCCAAAGAAGGGCAGTGCCAAAGAATGCACCAACTACCGCACAATAGCACTCATTTCACACGCTAGCAAGGGTAGTATTAGCCCAGATGTGGAAACAGCAGGAAACACCAACGGTGGAGGAGTGGAGATCAAAGCTGCTAGACTACGCGGAATTGGATAAACTCACAGGAAAAGTCAGGTATATAAGAGACCAAAAGTTCATCAAGGATTGGGGAAAGTACGTAGATTATCTGGAATCTATTAGTGAGGGGAAAACAACGCTAAAGGGATTCAGAGACGCACTGTGATAGACTAGGAGTTATTGTGTAAAGAAAATAGGAGATAGAGAAAGGTATAATGACAATATATGCTAAGAAATGTGTAACCTAAATTATTACTTTGAATGATTTATGGGCAAGCTAAAGGAAGTCTCGAAAGGGAAGATTATGTAACACTGTTGATGTGAAAATTATAATTTTGTGTATCTTCTTTTTATTTTTATTTTATTTTTTTATTGTTATCTGTTTGTGTAATATTCTTTGTGTTTAACTGTGTCTTAGTCTTTATCTCTTTCACGGAATGAAGCAATAAAAAGAATTTTGAAAGACATTTCACACGCTAGCAAGGTTATGCTTAAAATTATACAAGGAAGGCTCAAGCAGTATGTGGACCGAGAACTCCCAGAAGTGCAAGCTGGATTTAGAAGAGGCAGAGGAACCAGAGACCAAATTGCAAACATGCGCTGGATTATGGAGAAAGCTAGAGAGTTCCAGAAAGACATCTACTTCTGCTTTATTGACTATGCAAAAGCCTTTGACTGTGTCAACCACAGCAAACTATGGCAAGTTCTTAAAGAAATGGGAGTGCCTGATCACCTCATCTGTCTCCTTAGAAATCTCTATGTGGGACAAGAAGCTACAGTTAGAGCTGGATATGGAACAACTGATTGGTTCAAAATTGGGAAAGGAGTACGGCAAGGGTGTATATTGTCTCCCTGCTTATTTAACTTATATACAAAATTTATCATGCGAAAGGCTGGGCTGGATGAATCCCTAGCCGGAATTAAGATCGCTGGAAAAAATATCAACAACCTCAGATATGCAGATAACACAACCTTGATGGCAGAAAGTGAGGAGGAATTAAAGAACCTTTTAATGAGGGTGAAAGAGGAGAGCACAAAATTGTTGGAATCCAGCCTTATCAGAGGAATGTGCCACTTTGCTAGGCACCGGCTGATTTCCTTGTTGACCTCCCCGCTGCGACTCCCGGCAAGAAAACAGGCAAGGTCTCTTATCGGCGATCCTTCTCAAATGTGGGAAGAACACACCACTCCTTTCCCCCTCTGCCCTGCTATCCCCAGGGAGGGGAAAGAGACAGACAGAAATATATTTACATGCTTTTATTTCTGTCTTTTGCAGCAGTACAGAGAAACATGTCTGCACTCAACAGCAGAGAGAATATACTCCACCCATGTACTTCGAGTACAGGTCATATGACACACACAGAGCTAACATCCGGTGCTCAGTACAGTGAATGGACTGCCCCTTTGTTCCCATGGTAACAGTCACAAACATCCTGTTTGGCTTTCCAGTCAGCTGCTCGCTGCTGCATTGCTCCTTTTTTGGTAACATCCTCCCCCAAAAGAATCAATGCGTGCTGCGAGCAAAGCGTCATCCAGAGAAGAAAACAAACAGTTGTTATGCATATAACATTCCCCTGTTGTTTCAGTTCCACCCTCGGAACTACCCGCCACTGGTTTTCCCAGTGTACCTCTCTGGTTATGTGACTTCCAAGGAATGAGTGCATCTGCATTACCTTGGCTAGCAACTCTCTGTTGTGTCTTTGTTTCTGACTTAGACACAGCTTCAACCTGACCTCGGTTGTTTACAACAGCAACACATGCAACAGCTAAGTTGGCAAACTCTTTTGAATACCTCTTGGGTGGTACACCCTTTGTGACTCTCTCAGACCTACGTAAGAGGTGTTGCTCTTCTCTGCTCACTGGTTCAGTCTCCGGACTCTTTGGAGAACCAGTACCAATTGTAAACAGTGGTTCGTCCTCTACCTGTGAGGGTCTAGCCATTATGTGAGATTTCCTCTCAATGACTGTGTCAACTGAGCTACTACTGTCATCATCAGTACCACTGTAATCAATAAAATCATCATCATCATCCGAATCATCCCCTGTGGGAAATGTGTGAACAATTACTCTCTCCTGTTCAGGAGCACTCTCTAGAAATTTTGTGAGAATCACCTGACCAGATTCAGACAAAAGTGCTCTGTAGAGACCCTTTTCATATCCCACAAAAATGCCTCTGGCATTCTTTACTCCACCTGGAGCTTCTGTTCTCACATGAGACCCAAAAACCTTGAAATGGGCAACAGAAGGTTTTCTATGGAACAGTTTCTCAAATGGAGAACTTCCCAATTCTTTTGAAACCCTTCTCAACCACGTATAAGTATACGTCAATGGTGACTCCGCCCAGTACTCATGTGGCAGATGTGAACTAGGCAATTGCGCACGCATCCCTTTTTGCAATTCTCTGTTCACCCGTACACAGACACTTTTGTTCCACGCTTCCGCTGAAGCAGCAATCTTGTGTCTTATCCCTTTCTTCTGCAGGAACTCCTGAAAATCCTGTAAAAGAAAAATTGGCTTCTCATCTGTGAAAAGACAATCAATGTTAGCATCATGCATATTTTTAACCTTGTCACAAAACTCTTTAAACCTTTCTAAGGCTTCTTGTGGTTTCTCTAACACATAAATCCAGACAAAATTTGAGAAAGAATCCACACACACAAGGTAAAATCTTGCATTGCCTCTAGAAGGTGCTAGAGGACCAATCACATCAGCATACACACGTTGAAATGCCCTGTCGGCCCTTGTGGTCACCTGCTTGGCGTCCTTCTTGGTCACACCTGCAAAAGAGATCATGTTAGAATCAGAAGAATTACATTTCATGTAATCACTTTGATCAAAAGTCAACAAATACAGTCCATCTTTCTATTTGGCAGAAAGATACAACTCTCCATCCTTGTAGATCTTGCAGCTTTCAGAATCATAGGACAGTTTTAGTCCCTTCTTAGCAATCTGCGAAACGCTCAGCAGATTGAACTTCAACTCTGGAACCAAGTACACATTGTTTATAGTCAAGTTCAGACTCTCAAGATACACAGTTCCAATCCCGGTCGCTTCCAGCTCCTGACCGTTGGCTTGTTGCACAGCGAAGCTTTGCTTCTTAAACGTGGACACATATGAACCGTGGCTCCCGTGTCCAGAACGAAAGAGTTCCCCACTTCTGGTCTCAGACTTCGCAGAGCTTCCTTTGGCTCCTCTGTGCTGACGTGGCTTCTTACAGTTCCGCTGAAGATGCCCAGTCTGTCCACAATTGTAACATCGGACAACGTTCAAAGCTACAGCATTCTCTCCAGTAGCAACAGCATTGGGGGCGTTAGAACTCCGTTCTTCCCTCCCCCTGTCAGCAGCACCCATTGCAGCTTGTACAGGTACAGCAACAGCAACAGTTCCTTCACTCCCCCATCTGGGGTCAAAGCACTCCTCAGCTTTCGATGAGCTCTTAGGAACATGACCAGCATCAGCTTGGCTCACCCCTTCTGGGGTAGTCATCCATCCAGACCATGATGAATAACTGTCTCTAGGCAGGGGAGATGAAGAAGGCAAGCCTCCCCCCTTCTTGGCATCCATTTTGAAGCCTTGCCTCAGCTCTCACTCTCTCAAGCAGCTAAAATCCAATAGCCGTCTGTTTACGCTCTTGCAGCTGAACTCTGGCTGCTGTGGAAAGTCCCTTCCAAGAGCTCGTGAGATTCTAGTCAAAACATTCCATTGTTTTCGCCTCTCTCAGGCCCAGCCTCACAGTCCAGCCCCTTCTGGTAGATTTCCACTACACTGACGGGCATTGCTTAGCAACTGTGCATTCCTTTCTTTGAACAGGAACCTTATCAACCACAAAAATTCCTGGAATGCAAGCCTCTCTCTCGGAGCTGTTTTTCCCAAACGCTGCTCCCGTGAACCAGAGAATAAATCAATCTGCGTTCACACTTTTAGCCCGAAATTTCTCATACCTTGGGGCTCCGTGGCTTGTCTGTTCAGCTTCTGGCTGCACGCAGACATTATCTTCTTGCCTTAGGTGCAGAGGTGCACCAATCTCTCATTGCAGACTTCCATGGAGCGAAGAAACCATCCTCTGCTACCATTGTTGGAATCCAGCCTTATCAGAGGAATGTGCCACTTTGCTAGGCACCGGCTGATTTCCTTGTTGACCTCCCCGCTGCGACTCCCGGCAAGAAAACAGGCGAGGTCTCTTATCGGCGATCCTTCTCAAATGTGGGAAGAACACACCACTCCTTTCCCCCTCTGCCCTGCTATCCCCAGGGAGGGGAAAGAGACAGACAGAAATATATTTACATGCTTTTATTTCTGTCTTTTGCAGCAGTACAGAGAAACATGTCTGCACTCAACAGCAGAGAGAATATACTCCACCCATGTACTTCGAGTACAGGTCATATGACACACACAGAGCTAACATCCGGTGCTCAGTACAGTGAATGGACTGCCCCTTTGTTCCCATGGTAACAGTCACAAACATCCTTTTTGGCTTTCCAGCCAGCTGCTCGCTGCTGCATTGCTCCTTTTTTGGTAACAAAAATATGGTCTGAAGCTCAACATCAAAAAAACAAAGATCATGGCAACTGGTCCCATCACCACCTGGCAAATAGAAGGGGAAGAAATGGAGGCAGTGAGAGATTTTACTTTCTTGGGCTCCATGATCACTGCAGATGGTGAAAGCAGCAACAAAATTAAAAGACACCTGCTTCTTGGGAGAAAAGCAATGACAAACCTAGACAGCATCTTAAAAAGTAGAGACATCACCTTGCCAACAAAGGTCCGTATAGTAAAAGCTATGGTTTTCCCAATAGTGATGTATGGAAGTGAAAGCTGGACCATAAAGAAGGCTGATCGCCAAAGAATTGATGCTTCTTATTATGTTGCTGGAGGAGACTCTTGAGAGTCCCATGGACTGCAAGAAGATCAAACCTATCCATTCTTAAGGAAATCAGCCCTGAGTGTTCACTGAAAGGACAGATCCTGAAGCTGAGGCTCCAATACTTTGGCCACCTCATGAGAAGAGAAGACTCCCTGGAAAAAAAACCTGATGGTTTTTGGATGGAGGGCACAAGGAGAAGGGGACGACAGAGGACGAGATGGTTGGATAGTGTTCTCAAAGAGCTACCAGCATGAGTTTGACTAAACTGCGGGAGGCAGTGGAAGACACAAGTGCCTGGCTGAGCTGCAGAGCGCTGCCAGGATGCGTACATAATTTCCTAATCAGCACAATCTTTTGAGCTCTCTCACTCACACACACACGTTAAAGTAGCTACACTGCAGATTGATGTGGGGACGCTACCCCAATGCCCTAATCAGTGTGATTTTTTGAGAGCGAGCCAGTGTGGTGTAGTGGTTAAGAGCAAGACTCGTAATCTGGTGAACTGGGTTCGTGTCTCCGCTCCTCCACATGCAGCTGCTGGGTGACCTTGGGCTAGTCAGACTTCTTTGAAGTCTCTCAGCCCCACTCACCTCACAGAGTGTTTGTTGTGGGGGAGGAAGGGAAAGGAGAATGTTAGCTGCTTTGAGACTCCTTCAGGTAGTGATAAAGCGGGATATCAAATCTAAACTCTTCTTTTTCTTCTTTCTCACGTTAAAGCAGCTGAGCTGCAGAGCGTTGCCGGGAAGATTCCCCAATGCCCTAATCAGCTTGATTTTTGATCTCTCTCTCTCTGACCCAGGAGGCCCAGCCCTTGGTCCTGTGCATCCAGCAGCACCGCGAGACGCGAATTTTGGACATTGCCACTGTTGTGGTTTTGGACTGTCAGGAGTTAACACTCCAGGAGCGTTCTTACCAACTGGATGCACTGCCCACATGATCCGTGCTTTATTCCTCTGATCTGTGCTCTGTGGGGGCTGAGCTCTCTCTGGAGAGCAGTCTGTCTGAAAACGTTAGCAAGGTCGTTTCATTTTTGTTAAGAGGCAGCAAGCCACGAACATGCAGCTAGATTCTGTAGGTTTTCTTTCCTGTTTTGGATGTTTCTCAATAAATAGTTTTAGATTAGAAGCTGTGGTGTCGAGCTGAGTTATTGAGGACACCACGTCGACACAGACAAGCCATTTTACGCTGCGTGTGAACTCTCCTATTATCCGGCAACTGAGGAGAGTGGCAGCACGCGGAGTGGAAGCGTGTGGGCGCCATTGGAAGTTTGTCAGAGTGGCAATAAATCAAATTTATTGCAGGGCTGTTGCAGCAGACTTAGTGGGTCAAAAGATATACGACCCAACAAACTTGGGTGCTGGGAATGGACTGGTTGGAACTGCACAACGTGCAGATCGACTGGGTTAGCCGGACAGTGCGCTTCCCTGACCTGTGTCCTCATGTTCGGCATAAAGTGCTGGCAGCCACCCCCATGGAGGCTACCACAGCTCTCCTTGCCATCTACCAGGATTACCGGGACGTTTTTGAAGAGAAAGGGGTAGACCGGCTTCCACCCCATAAGCCTTTCGATTGTGGTATAGACCTGCAGCCCAGGGTACCTTTGCCAGTAAGTCGTCTGTACTCCTTGACGGAACCAGAGTGCGAAGCCTTGCAGGTCTTCCTCAATAAGAACATGGAGCATGGGTTCATTTGGCCTTCTACTTCACCCACTGCTGCACCAGTATTATTTGTCAAGAAGAAGTGAGGGGAGCTTCTTCTCTGTCACGATTACTGGGCCCTGAATAAGATTATCTATCATCCCAGACCGGTATTCCTTGCCCCTCATTACGGAGTTGCTGGAACGGGTGCAGGGGGCAAGAATGTTTACTAAGCTGGACCTCGGGGGGCCTATAACCTGATCCAGATTCGCACTGGGGACGAGTGGTAGATGGCATTCGCAACCCGATATGGGCAGTTCAAATATTTGGTGATGCCATTCGGGTTGTATAACGTGCCCGCCGTGTTCCAGTGGTACATCAACCACATGTTCCAGGACTTACTAGACAAGTATGTGGTGGAGGGCACAAGGAGAAGGGGACAACAGAGGACAAGATGGTTGGACAGTGTTCTCGAAGCTACCAGCATGCGTTTGACCAAACTGCGGGAGGCAGTGGAAGACAGGCGTGCTCTGGTCCATGGGGCACGAAGAGTCGGACACGACTAAATGACTAAACAACAAATTAAGGAAAGTAACTTCAGTAACAGCAGCCTCATAACTGATGCACCCTGATAGATGCCCAATGCGCATTCCCTTTCCAAATCAGCCTCGATAACAGCTGTGATCAGCTTAATAAGGTATAAGCATGTAGCTTTGGATGCCTAGATCACATCCACAGGCCAAATTATTATCCCCGATGAACAAACAGCTTGAGTAGCAAGGAATACTTCCCAAGCAGAAAGTACAACAGCAGGAATTGTGCCCACATGTCTGTTTCCCTATGCCAACACACCTATCCTCTTGCTGTGTATATCCAGCTGTTTTCCATATGGCTAGTGCTCCACCCTCTCTGTTGCTCGCAGTGCCACTGCGCAGTAGTAGTGCCAAATCATTCATATATATATATATATATATGCAGGTTTTGGTGTCCTCGGGTGTCTTCCCGTGTAAAAGTTGGGGTGTCTAGGCGACGTTTCGACGAGGTCTCACTCGTCATCTTCAGGCTGGTGCTTTCGGCTTCTTGTTACTGGAACAGAGCAGGATCTCAGTGTTTGAGTTCCTATAAATACTGTTGAGGGGGTGTGGTGTATAGCCTCCAATGTTCTGGGCAGAGAGGAAGTTCCCAGGCTAGTGTGCCTTTTCTTCTTTTGTTCCTTAATTACTTGAGGGATCCCTCAAGTAATTAAGGAACAAAAGAAGAAAAGGCACACTAGCCTGGGAACTTCCTCTCTGCCCAGAACATTGGAGGCTATACACCACACCCCCTCAACAGTATTTATAGGAACTCAAACACTGAGATCCTGCTCTGTTCCAGTAACAAGAAGCCGAAAGCACCAGCCTGAAGATGACGAGTGAGACCTCGTCGAAACGTCGCCTAGACACCCCAACTTTTACACGGGAAGACACCCGAGGACACCAAAACCTGCATTCCTGTACCCGTGAAAATCTACGAAAGCAAATATATATATATATATATATATATATATATATATATATATATATATATATATATATATATATATATATATATATATACACACACACACACACACATTTTTATTGGGTTTTTTTACATATCATTTCCAACAATCATTCACCTAACTTCTTATCTTATACAATATTTTAGACTTGCGTCAACAACCTCTGATGATTTTCCATTCTTTATCACTTATTCTGCATTTCTTAATTTCTCTATTACTCTTAATTATCATTAACTAATCATTCTCTTCATAGTCTTTCTTGCAATAGTCCTCCTTACAGAACTTCTTGCAGTCCTACTAGTGTAATCTGTTCATTACAATTGCTTTTCAAATAGTTAATATATTTACTCCAGTCTTCTAAGAATCTCTGGTCCCGCAGGTTTCGAATCCTTCCTTTTAATTTATCTAATTCTGCATAGTCCATTAATTTCATCCGCTATTCTTCTTTCATCGGTAATTCTTCATGCTTCCATTTTTGTGCCAACAACTTACAATCCTGTCTATTAATATCATCTCCTATAATGCCAAGTAAAAATGCTTCTGGTTTCTTAATAAATGTATATTTCAACATCTTTTTCATCTCATTATATATAATTTCCCAGAAGTTTTTCACTTTTTTACATTCCCACCACATGTGATAGAAAGTTCCTTCCTTTTCTTTACATTTCCAACATTTATTACTTATTTTATACATTTTAGCTAATTTCACAGGGGTGATATACCACATATACATAATTTTCATTACATTTTCTTCCAAAGCATTGAGTAATGCAAAATCTTAATCATTTCAGGTAATCTAAACGGCAAAATTTTCCAGGTCTAAAAACACTGAATTTAAATACCAAAATGAAGTGCCCCAAAAGCTATTCAGCACCTGAAATTTTCCAGTTGAAAAAGGTGCATAGTTCAGAACATTGGGGGGAAAATATATTGCACATAATTTCTGGAATACTCAAAAACAGGTGGATAGAGAGGGAACGAGGTTTAATCAGCAACAGAAATCTGTGTAAATTCACTGCTTCTGTGTTCCTCTGCACAAACCCATTCCCCTATTCCCTTATTACCTGCCTATTTGCATAGGTGTTTGAGAATTGCTTCATTTTGACCAATGCAACTTGCTAAAGCATCTTCCAGAGATCTTAGTGTTGCAAACCATATCCAAATCAGTGACCTAAGCCCATTACAGTGGTACCTCTGGTTGCAAACGGGATCCATTCTGGAGGCCCGTTCACAACAAGAAAATAATGCAACCCGCAGTGGCAAGTCTGCGCACGCGAGGGTTGCAATTCTGCACTTCTGCGCATGCGTGAGCGGCGAAACCCGGAAGTAACCCTTTTCGGTACTTCCAGGTCACCGCGGGACATAACCTGAAAGAACATAACATGAAGCGGACGTAACATGAGGTATAACTGTATTCATAATGTGAGGGGAAATGCAGAAGTTGGGAGAACAAAGTGGATCACTGCAGTCTGTGAGAGAGCTTCTCCAAAGACCTCAGAAGTCCACTCCATAGTAATTTGGAGCAGGGCTTTCGTGTGGCTGCCCTTGCCCTGTGGAATAGCATTCCTGTTGAGATACAATAGCCCACTATGTGCACTTTTCAGAAACAGTCAAATACATTTTTTGTTCAAACAGGTTTTCCCAGCTGGATAAATGGGTATTTATCACAAGTGCCTACTTGTTAGGGTTCTAGTCTCATTTTAAACGTACAATGGTACCTCCGGTTACAAAATTAATTCATTCCGGAAGTCCGTTCTTAACCCGAAACCATTCTTAACATGAGGCGCACTTTCGCTAATGGGGCCTCCCGCTGCCGCCAGCGCACAACTTCCGCTCGCATCCCAGGGCAAGGAGGAGAGTACTTAACTCAAGGTTCCACTGTATCTGTTGTTGTTGTTTGTCAGAATAACAGAGGATGACAGGAGGTTGGATGCAGGTGAGCTGTGCGTGAGCAAGCTCAAGAGCAAGCTTCACAGAGCCTCTTTTTATTAGCAGAAGTCAACAATTGGAAACAGTAGTGAAACCACTCTGAACATGACGTATTTCCATCTAAGCACATTTCCAGTGTTATCAAAAGCACGTGTTAGCAGGTGTTTCCCTAAAATGTTCCCCGATACTTGATTACATCTGCGTCCCCGGTCACGCTCCAGCCAAGCGTTATGTCTAGTAACCAAATCTGTGAGAGGACAAACAGTCAGGGGAAAAACCCTGTTTGCTAGCCAAGAGGCACAAGTTCAAGGAGCGTGGGTGCGACGCTCCTTGGCACACTGTTGCATGCCGGGTGCGAGGTGTGCCTCAGCACAAGCGGAGTCATTACCTCCACAGTTGTTGTTGTTGTTACCTGTTTCTAATTATCTTATGCGGGACGCGGGTGGCGCTGTGGGTAAAACCTCAGCGCCTAGGACTTGCCAATCGCATGGTCGGCGGTTCGAATCCCTGCGGTGGGGTGAGCTCCCATCGTTCGGTCCCAGCTCCTGCCCACCTAGCAGTTCGAAAGCACCCTTAAGTGCAAGTAGATAAATAGGTACCACTTTATAGCGGGAAGGTAAATGGCGTTTCCGTGTGCTGCTCTGGTGCCGGTTCGCCGGAGCAGCTTCGTCACGCTGGCCACGTGACCCGGAAGTGTCTGCAGACAGCGCTGGCTCGCGGCCTCTAGAGTGAGATGAGCGCACAACCCTAGAGTCTGTCAAGACTGGCCCGTACAGGCAGGGGTACCTTTACCTTTACCTTTAATTATCTTATATTGCCTTGGCATTGTGGTTTAGAAGGTGATTAATAACTAAATGATGTAATAGTAATAGTAAGAATGACGATAAAAATAATTTTAATGCCAATTCACCCAGTTTGGAGATATCTTTTTAGAGTTCATCACAATCACTTTTTCTTCTTCCTATTGTTTGTATCATCAGCAAGCTGCCACCTCAGTGCTCACCTGCATTTAGGAGCACAGGTCCCAATAATGATCCTTGGTGGGGAGGTACTTCTTACCTCTCTTCTTTGTAAAATCTGTTTCCTGTTCCTTAACCAATTCCTGACCTATGGACCTGTTGTCTTATCCCATGACTGCTAAGTTTATTCGGGAATCTTTGATAAGGGACATTACTGAAAGCTGGATCACCCCATCTTAAGTAACTCTTATCAGGTTAATCAGACAGGACTTAGGCTTGCAGAAGGCATGCTAGTTCTGCTTCAGAAACACTTTCTCTATATTATTGGTATTTCTGTCTTTAATAATGCTTTCCACCAGTCCTACTTGACTAATTAGAGCTTATCGAGTTGTTGATATTATAAGCAGAATAACTAGGCTGGAAAAGAATAACATCAATGCCATCAATGGAGGCTAGTATGAGGCTTGGGATTGCTACTGTGGAGGGGCGAGGGTGGTATGGCAGTGGGGGCAGATTTTATAGGCGAAGGGGATGGAGATACGGATACGCTCATACTCCTTCCAATCTGCACCCCATCCCAAGGGACGAAAGTACGGTGAGCAAGGATTACTCACCTCCATCACTGGTGCTGTGCAATGCCAGGTCTATAGGCAATAAAACCGCTACCCTGCGAGATTTCTTTACCTCACAGGGGGTTGACCTGGCTTGTGTGACGGAGACCTGGGTGCACAAAGGGGAAACAGTTACCTTACAAGAGATGGCGCCCCCGGGTTTCTCCGTCCTCCACTAGTCAGGGACTGTGGGCCGGGGTGGGGAGGGGTGGCATTATTAATCCGGGAAGATTGTTCTTGTGGAGTTTGGAACTGACAGGGTTAAAACTCTGTGGTATCCTGTATCTGGGAGGAGCTTGACGCAGAGAAGTGCCTCACAGTCTGTGTCAGTGTTCAGACTTGCTTTCGCTTCTGGCTGACACGCAGCACAGATCAGAGGCTGCGTGTGTGTGCTTTTGGAGAGCACAGAGAAATGTCGGAAGTTTCTGATGGGTTTACTGCTTTGTAAATAAACGCTTCTAGAGATAAGAACGAACTGTCTCTGGACTTGATTTATCCCTATTCTCACACGGACGCAGGACCGCTGCTACTCTGCTCTCCTGCCAGGTCAGCTCCCCAGCAGAGCCACGCAGGGAAGCCTGACTGGATGCAGGATTTATTTACCGAAAGTTCTTTCAGGGCTCTGCCATCACCATCGATCCCCGGCATTGAATGTGTTGGCCTAGTGTGGGGCTCCGAGGAGAGCTTGGCTGTATTTTAATTGTTTGTTTTTTTTCTTTTTCATTTTCCCCTATCATTTTTTAATATTTTTTTTACTGTGATTATTGGTGTTAGCTGCCCTGAGCCTGGCTCTGGCCAGGGAGGGTGGTGTATACATAAAATTTTATTATTATTATTATTATTATTATTATTATTATTATTATTATTATTATTCCTGGCAACACAGTGGGCCAAATGTGGTTTCGAAGCACGGATCCTCATGGATCCTCAGGGTTTTTCCATTGGAACACTCCAAACTGTCTGTCAAACCACACATCATGTCCATGGAAACAGCCTGAAGCATAAAAACACAGGTCCACGGCTTCCTGGTAACACCATGGGCCAAAAACATGGTTCCAAACCATGGATCCTCAGGGTTTTTGCATTGGGCCACCATAAACTCACAGTTAAATCAGACATCATGTCCATGGGCACAACCTGCATCAAAGAAAATACGGGTCCATGGCTTCCTGGCAACACCGTGGACCTAAAACGTGCTTCCAAACCATGGATCCTAATGTATCCTCAGGGTTTTTGCATTGAGCCACCCCAAATTCACCGTCAAATCCCACGTCATGTCCATGGGTACAGCCTGCACCACAAAAAACTTGGATCCATGGCTTCCTGGCAACACTGTGGGCCAAAAACATGGTTCCAAACCATGGATCCTCATGGATCCTCAGGACTTTTGCATTGGTCCACACCAAACTCACAGTCAAATCACACATCATGTCCAGGGGCACAGCCTGCACAACAAAAAACACGAGTCCATAGTTTCCTGGCAACACCGTGGGCCAAAAACGTGGTTCCGAAGCAAGGATCCTCATGAATCCTCAGGGTTTTTGCAATGGGGCACTCCTAAACCATTGTTCCCAGGACTTTTTGGGTGTGGGTGGGAGGAGATGTGCTTTACGTGTGCGGTGTGCAGGCATCTCCCAGCACATGTGTGTGAGTATTCAAGACGAACTCTTATGCTTTTCTTCCTTAGACCAGCTTGATGTTGAGAGCCACGTGGTAAGGAAGATCTCCAAACACGCTTCCTAGGGGGTCCTCTTTAATCCTCAGATGTGCCCACAAAGGCATGATCCAGCACCCTCATGCCACAGCTGCTGTAGCGTTCCCAAAGGACTCTGATTAATAAAATACACAAGGCATGACCCGCAAGACTCTGGGAGGCAGTGCGAATAATAATCATTCTCTCCACCCCTTGGCCCAGGTTGTTTTATTCACAAAAGAACTTTTTACACAGTGTTTGTAAGAACCAATCAGATTTCCTCTGACCATTTCAAAAAACCCCATGTGGGACAAAGTCAGATCAGAAGAAATTCTTTTAACTACAAAGAAACTATTTCCTACTTGAGCATACATATGCAGTTCAGAGTAAATAAAATAGGAATAAAAGGAGGAATGCATTCAGCAGAACCCTGGAGGTCATAAACAGGAATAAACAGGAGAGACAGGATGACAGTATTTACCATCTCCTTGTGAACTCTCTTCCTGGCCCTTAAGATCTATCTAAAGATTAAAGGTAAAGGTAAAGGGACCCCTGACCATTAGGTCCAGTCATGACCGACTCTGGGGTTGTGCGCTCATCTCGCTCTATAGGCCGAGGGAGCCGGCGTTTGTCCACAGACAGCTTCTGGGTCATGTGGCCAGCATGACTAAGCCACTTCTGGCGAACCAGAGCAGCACACGGAAACGCCGTTTACCTTCCCACCAGAGGAAGGTATTCCTCTTTACCTATTTATCTACTTGCACTTTGACGTGCTTTCGAACTGCTAGGTTGGCAGGAGCTGGGACTGAGCAACGGGAGCTCACCCTGTTGAGGGGATTCGAACCGCTGACCTTCTGATCAGCAAATCCTAGGCTCTGTGGTTTAACCCACAGCGCCACCTGCGTCCCTTATCTAAAGATTAAACTACATCAAAGCTACCTTCTATCTTTTTTTCTTTAATGAATATTTATTGGCATTTTCAAAAAACATATAAGAACAAAAACAAAAATAAACAACAGAAAAAATAACAAAAAATTACAAAAATCCAAAACTTAAAAATTAAGACAAAACAATTAAAAACACATAAAATTTCAGTTACTTATTTTCTTTTACCTTATGTCTCAGACCTCCTCACACCTCCCCTTCTTGTATTCCACTTTAAATTATCAGTTCAGCAAGTCCTTAACTTATTTCTCCACTTTAACTTAATGATTTATTCTAACATGCTGTTATTTTACTTTCCTTCTTTCTTCCCTTTCCTCAATTTATTTTTGCAAACCTTATTTTTATTTAATTTGACAACCAATTTTAACTTATCCAATTTTACATATCAATACTTATACTTCATTACTTATTCTTAAACCTTTTTCCTAAAGTCGACCAAAATTTCCCTTCCACGATTTTCCCAATTTCCATACAAGTAGCAAAACAAAATCAATACAAAGCAAATTATATTTATATACCCTTTGGATTCCCAAACTCCACCCACCCTTTTCCCGGTTTCAGTCCCCAACGAATATCCATCAATCTTATACTATTTAGCCTGGAGATCTCACGTCCGAGGCTTTTAAGTCTCTCTCAGTTCCTCTCTGCCGGTCTTTTTGATAGTCCTTAATATTAAACCCCAAAGCTCGAAGAGGCTCCGGCCCAACAGGATCCATGTTTCTTCCAGCCAGACCTCCATATTTAAAAACAAAGCCTGTGGGGTGCTACATCTCTTGTTTCATACTCCTTTCAGGTCCAAATGCCCCCAAAGTTCCAACTGTCACCTTAAGCAAATTTGTAATCCTCAGGTCTTCAGATCTCCACATAATAAATAATAATAAATTTTATTTATATCCCGCCCTCCTCAGCCGAAGCCGGGCTCAGGGCGGCTAACAACACCAAAATAGTGTGACATTATAAAAACATTATAAAAATTAATTAAAATCAAGATTGATGGCAGCCATAAAGTTTTGTAAAGGTTGCCAGAGGAGGGAGTCAGGCTGCGCCCTAACCAAAGGCCTGGCGGAACAGCTCTGTCTTGCAGGCCCTACGGAAAGATGTCAAGTCCTGCAGGGCCCTTGTCTCTTGTGACAGAGCATTCCACCAGGTTGGAGCCGCAGCCGAAAAGGCCCTGGCTCTAGTTGAGGCCAGCCTAACCTCTCTGTGGCCTGGGACCTTCAAGGTGTTTTTGTTTGAAGACCGTAGGTTCCTCTGTGGGGCATACCAGGAGAGGCGGTCCCGTAGGTACGAGGGTCCTAGGCCGTATAGGGCTTTGAAGGTTAAAACCAGCACCTTAAACCTGATCCTGTACTCCACCGGGAGCCAGTGCAGCTGGTATAGCACCGGATGAATGTGATCTCGCAGCGAAGACCCCGTAAGGAGTCTCGCTGCGGCATTCTGCACCCGCTGGAGTTTTTGGGTCAGTCTCAAGGGCAGCCCCACGTAGAGCGAGTTACAATAATCCAGTCTGGAGGTGACCGTCGCGTGGATCACAGTAGCTAGGTCAGGGCGAGAGAGGTAAGGAGCCAACTGCTTAGCTTGGCGGAGATGAAAAAATGCCGCCTTTGTAATAGCTGCAATCTGCGCCTCCATGGAGAGGGAGGTATCGAAGATTACACCCAAACTCTTAACGGACGGTGCTGGCACTAATTGCACCCCCGCAAGAGATGGGAGCTGCCCCCTCAGTCCCATATCATCCCGTCCCAGCCAGAGGACCTCTGTCTTCGAAGGATTTAACTTCAACCGGCTCCCACGCAACCATCCAGCCACAGCTTCCAAGCATCTGATCAGTGTGTCTGGGGCCGAGTCAGGATGGCCATCCATCAACAGATAGAGTTGGGTGTCATCAGCATACTGATGGCAGCCCAGCCCAAAACTCCTGACAAGCTGGGCGAGGGGGCGCATAAAGATGTTAAAAAGCATCGGGGAGAGAATCGCACCCTGAGGCACTCCACACACCAAGGAGTGGCGCGATGACAATTCCCCCCCAAGCGCCACCCTCTGTCCCCGACCAGAGAGAAATGAGCGCAGCCATTGAAGGACTGTGCCCTGGATCCCCACGTCGGCAAGGCGGTGGTCCAGAAGTTCATGATCGACCATGTCAAAAGCTGCTGACAAATCTAGAAGAATCAGCAGCCCCGACCCGCCTCGATCCAGCTGTCTACGAAGATCATCTGTTAGGGCAACCAGAGCCGTCTCTCCATTTTTCAGTCTCCAGTTCAGGCCAGGCTTTCCATATCAGATTTTTATTTTCCTTGTTTGTCATCATGTCAGGCCTCAAATTGTAGCTCTTCTTTAGCGTCTGCAAAATTTCAGTTCCTCCTTCCTTTTCTTCAGGAACATCATATGTCCCCTGCTCCATATTGTCAAAACTTTCAGTTTCCTCTATTTGTTCAGTTGAATGGGCTTCCTGTTTCAAATCTTTATCGGATTCAACACTGTTATTTACTGTCAAGACTAAAGCTGTAACATTCATAGCCAAAACATTGAATTGACCTTGTAACTTTCCCAAGAGAACAAATGCTCTATCCAGCTCAGCTTGGATTTTCCCTCCTACTGCCATTCCTGTAATGTCCCTAAACCCCTCTAGGGGGATTTTATTTCCTTAATAAACCTTTCAGCTCAAGTCCAAAAGTCAAGTTATTTTGTATCAAACCTTCCTTATTTTCAACAGTATATAACAAATATAGCCAGCAGAAGCAACAGAAACAAAGTTCTCTTTTTCCCTCTTGACAGTTCACTTGACAGCTGTCAAGCTCTTCAGTATTTCTTCAGCAGGCTTTCTCACGGGACGCTCCCGGGTCCAGGGGAGTGAGACTTCAACTCCCAAAAATTAATCTTTTATCCTCCAGTAAGACTTCTTATAATGACAGAACCGTGAAGTTAAAATCTTTTACTGAAAAAAGAACAAATTCTCTCGACCTTAGCTAACAGGTCCTTTGCTTTAGATTGTTTACTAAGAGGGGGGGTGGACTTCCTTTTTAATCCTTCCCCGCTCGTTCCTGATCTTAAAAATTTTTCTTTAAAGTTCCAATTTCCGTATTACTCACGGGTTGATGTTTTAAAGTCCAATAGGAGATGGAGCTCCTATACCAATAATCTTTTGGACGGATTTAGAGAAGTAGGAAAAGATACTTTACTTTGTCATTATCCTTCCTCTTTCTCATTTGTGTGAGAATGCAAATGATCTGTTTCAGCAGAGTTAAATATCACCATCCGTGTGCAGACTACTTCTAGAAGCTATTAGGACAAGGTTGCATAATCTTCTAGAACAAGGTGTTCCACATCTTGTTGTGGGCAGCAGATATCGGATGATCTGTGGGTGAGACAGCCCCCTCCTCCCCTGGAGGGGTCGGCAGGACTAATTACCCTCATATTAGTCCTGAATTTCTGGCAAGACTGAGGTTCCAATCTCATGGGAGGCAGCTATTTTCCCTCGTCGGAAAAAGGAAGTGCCTCTTCCTCCTTCCTAACCTGCAGTAGTGCCCTGGCAAATCACAAAGTGCAGACTCCCTTCAAGCTACTCACAACCACACCGCTTCTAAGATTATACAAATTTAATAAAGGTGAAACTCGGAAAATTAGAATATCGTGGATAAGTTCATTTATTTCAGTAATTCAACTGAAAAGGTGAAACTAATATATGAGATATGAGACTCATGACATGCAAAGCTGATGCAACACCAGCTGATGACATGGCTCCCCAGATCAACACAGACTGTGGAAACTTCACACTGGACTTCAAGCATCTGGCATTGAGTTCCTCCCCATTCTTCCTCCAGACTCTGGGTCCTTGGTTTCCAAATGAGATGCAAAAGCTGCTCTCATCAGAAAAGAGATTTGGGGAGCCATGTCATCAGCTGGTGTTGGTGCACTGTGCTTCATTAAGTCCAGGGTCAACACAGCCATCTACCAGGAGATTTTGGAGCACTTCATGCTTCCTTCTGCAGTGACCGCTCCCCGCTTAAAACGGTGGGCTCCCTTTGCGTGGACGCGTGCAGCCCCTAGATCTAGAGCGGCTCCAACAGCATAGGCTAGGCTTTGCCTTCCCTCAGGAGGGATACCTGGAGGTCTCCGCCTACCTCAGTCAGTTGACCAATCCCACCTGGGGGAAGAGTTGCCAAGGAGACCAGGCCAGGTAGGGGAGGGATTACCTGCCCACACAAAGGAGGGAGGATCTTACCTGGGAATTCTCACTTGGCTCCAGAGCTTCTCCCACCCTACCCACCCTCAGTCAATGTCTTATGTTGCAGGTTAATTTTCCTCACAGGTTTTGCAGGTTAACTTTTCTTCACAGGTATGCGGGCGCTGCTACGTTAAGGTCGCTGTTAAAGGGCCGGAAAGGAATTTCCCTGCATTGGCAGGTTTTGCCTTTCCCGTAGCAAAACGTCACAACTTTGGCGGTATCAGGCCTTGGGCGGAATCCTTTTGTCCATCTTCCTCTTTGCGGCGGCGATACCAGGGTTCCCCGTTAAAGGGGTTTTCTGAAGGGAGGCTTTGACCGTACGCCGGAAGGTCGTCATTGCTCTACCCTGCGGCGGCGGCGTTACGGGGGCGGCTATCTCTGCTTGAACATATGTTCTCCAGAGCCGGCCCATCCCCCCCCCACACACACACTGGATAACCCTGATGCTCCCTAGGTCCCCGGCTGGGGACTGGGGAGGGAGAACGCCCAATGCCTGAGCCAAGGTCTGTTGGATGTTTATTGATTGGTACGTGACCTTCTAATTGGTTTACGATCGCCAATTAGCCATTTACGACGGTCCGGCACGCTTCCTCACAAGCTATGCCACGTCTGCTCCGTCAGTCACGTCTTCGCAGAGTAAACACAGCGGTAAAAAACCGTGGCCTAGCTTCAGATAACACAGAGAGCACTTGTGTCCATTAAACAGCTCTTTATTGCGACATTTCATCAACAAAATCCTGGGCTTCTTTCAGCCATAGCACAGGCACGTCTTTCTCTCTCAAAGACCCAGAGAGAAGTAGTAGCTCCTCCCAGCTTCGAAAGCTGACGTCAGAATGTGACGCACACCCAGAACAACTTAACCTGTTAAGTTCTGTTTTTTTAAAAATATTTTTTATTAGTTTTCACAAACATAACAAAACACACAAGACAAAAACAACTAAACAAGACAAACTAACACATAATGTGACTTCCCCAAACCTCCCCTTCACTGCATCCTTAGTTTTAAAATATCATTTTTTAACAATCCTTCATTCAAATTCAAAACTATTTTCCCTTAGATTTTCTCATATTTCAAATTTAGCAGCTATAATTCTGTATTTCATACCCTTTGACATTTTAACATTCCAAAATTTTACAGTTGTTCTTTCTCCAGTCCTCTTCCACCGTCTCTCTCCTCTGATCACGAATTCTGCCGGTCATCTCTGCCAGTCCCATAAATTCTGTCACCTTGGTTTGCCATTCTTCCAGAGTAGGTATTTCTTGAGTCTTCCAATACTTTGCCAATAGAATTCTTGCCGCCGTGGTTGCATACATGAAGAATGTTCTATCTTCCCTTAATATCGTTTGGCCGACCATGCCCAAGAGAAAAGCCTCCGGTTTCTTAACAAATGTCCGCTTAAGAATTTTCTTAATTTCATTATAGATCATCTCCCAGTAGGCCTTAATCTTCGGGCAGGTCCACCAAAGGTGATAAAAAGTTCCTTCACATTCATTGCATTTCCAGCAATTATTATTGGGCAAATGATAAATCTTTGCTAGTCTGGTTGGGGTCATGTACCACCTATAGATCATTTTCATTATGTTCTCCTTTAAGGCACTACACGCCGTGAATTTAATACCTGTGGTCCATAACCATTCCCAGTCTGCAAACATGATGTCGTGACCAATGTCTTGTGCCCATTTAATCATTGCTGATTTTACTGTTTCATCCTGTGTATTCCATTTCAGCAGCAAACTATACATTCTAGACAAATTCTTAGTATTGGGTTCCAATAATTCTGTTTCTAACTTTGACCTCTCCTTCTGAAATCCTACTTTCCTGTCTTGCTTAAACGTTTCATTGATCTGCTGGTAATGTAACCAGTCTCGAACTTTGGGTTTTAATTTCTCCATACTCTGTAATTTAATCTTTTCACCATCATATTCTATAATTTCACCATATTTTGGCCAATCTGAATCCATATTAAGTTTTTTTACCGCCTTGGCTTCCAGGGGTGACAGCCACCTGGGGGTTTTATTCTCCAACAAGTCTTTATAGCGATTCCATACGTTGAACAGTGCTTTCCTAACGATATGGTTTTTAAAACCTCTATGCACCTTTACCTTGTCATACCATAAATATGCATGCCAGCCGAAGTTGTTATCATACCCTTCTAAATCTAAGATGTCTGTATTCTCAAGAAGTAGCCACTGTTTCAGCCAGCAAAAAGCTGCTGCTTCATAATAAAGTCTTAAGTCCGGCAGGGCGAAGCCCCCTCTTTCCTTTGCATCAGTTAAGATTTTAAACTTAATTCTGGGCTTTTTGCCCTGCCAGACGAAATTAGATATGTCTTTCTGCCACTTCTTGAAACAGTCCATCTTATCCAAAATTTGCAGTGTCTGAAACAAAAACAACAGTCTCGGCAACACATTCATCTTAATAACAGCCATTCGGCCTAACAAGGAAAGTCTCAACCTAGTCCATATGTCAAGATCTTTCTTCACTTCCAACCAACATTTCTCATAATTATCTTTAAATGAATTCACATTTTTAGATGTTAAATTCACCCCCAGGTATTTAACTTTTTTTGTTATTTCCAGACCAGTTTCCCTTTGAAAGTTCTCTTTTTCCCCCAACGTCAGATTTTTCCCCAGCACCTTTGTTTTTTGCTTATTCAATTTAAAACCTGCCACTTGACCAAATTCTTCAATAAGTTCTAAAACTCTTTTTGTACTGGCTTCAGGTTTTTGCAAAGTCAGGACTAAATCGTCTGCAAATGCCCTCAGCTTATAGTGCTTAGTTCCCAATCGTATTCCTTCTACCTGCTGGTCCCTTCTTACCATGTTCAACAGTACCTCCAGGGCTGATATAAACAATAGAGGGGACATTGGGCATCCCTGTCGTGTCCCTTTTTCTATTGGAATTTCGTCCATAACCATACCATTCACAATTAATTTAGCTCTTTGTTCAGAATATATAGCACCTATACCGTTTTCAAAGTTTTGGCCTACCCCCATCCCTTGGAGATTCCTCTTCATAAAACTCCAACAAATATTGTCAAAGGCTTTCTCCGCATCCACAAAAATCAAGACTGCTTTTCTGTTTATGTCAGTCTCCAACAATTCCAAAATGTCTATAATGTTCCTCACGTTATCTGACATATGTCTCCCTGGGAGAAAGCCTGTTTGATCTCTGTGAATCTCCTCTTGCAACACTTTTTTGAATCTTTTTGCTAAAATGTCTGCAAAAATTTTATAATCCACATTTAAAAGTGATATAGGGCGGTAGTTCTTAACTTGATGTTTCTCAGTTTCTGTCTTCGGTATAAGTGAGATGAATGCTTCTTTCCACGACTCGGGAGCCTTTTTCCCCTCCAAGATTTGGTTGCAAACTTCTTTCAGTGGTTGTATCAGCCATTCCTTCAATGCTTTATAATATCTTGCAGTCAGCCCATCTGGTCCTGGTGATTTCCCCAATTGCATGTTTTGGATGGCACCCTCTAATTCTTGGTCTGTAATTCTCTCATTTAAGATCCTCCTGTTCTTTTCCAAGATCTTTGATAGGCCATATTTTTTAATAAAATCTTCAATTTCTTGTTCCTTCTTTGGCCCTTGAGCATATAACTTCTTGAAAAAGCTTTGAAAACAGTTACTAATCTCATTTGGCTTATTTATAAATTTACCTTCTACTTCAAGTGATGTCACCGTGTTCAGCTTTTGTCTCTTTTTCAATTGCCATGACAGGAGCTTCCCACATTTATCTGCTGATTCAAAAGTTTTTTGCCTCATTTGTTTTATTTTCCATTCTATCTCTTCATTCACCAATTCCATATATTGAGTCTGGTAATACTTTATTTCCCTTAGAATCTCTTGGGATTTAGGTTTAGACCTCAGTTTCTTTTCTCCTTCCTTTATTTGTTTCCAAATTTTCTCTTTCTTCGCATTCTGTTGTTTCCTCTTTATGGAGTTTTGCTGAATCAGGAAGCCTCGCATCACGGCCTTGCTTGCGTCCCATATTGTTCTTCTTTCGACATCTGATCTTAAATTTATCGCGAAATAGTCTTTCAATGTCTTTTGGGCCTTTTTATAAATTATTTCATCTTTAAACAGGGTGTCATTCATTCTCCATCTGAAGGTTCCAGCAGTGGTCAGTTTCATTTCCATCTTTACTGCGTTGTGATCTGAACAGGTTTTCGGGCAAATTTCTATTTTCTTAACCCTTGGTGCCAGATTGCTAGAGATCCATATTTGGTCAATCCTAGTCCATGTCATATTTGCTTCAGAGAAGAAGGTCCCCTCTCTTTCCAGAGGGTTCCTTGTTCTCCAGATATCAATCAAGTCCATGGTGTCGGTCAGTTCAAAAAAGGTCTTCGGCAGTCTCCCATTGTTTGATATTGTTTGCCTTTGTGCTTTATCCATATTTGTGGAGGCTACTCCATTCAAGTCGCCCATCAATATTATTTTTAAGTCCATGAAGTCCATTAAAGTTTCATGCAACTTCTTAAAGAACTCGGCCTTCCCCTCATTAGGTGCATAAACTCCTACAATCAAAATTCTTTCTCCATACATTTGAATTTCCACTGCCAGGAATCTTCCTTGTTCATCTTTGAAAATCAGTTTAGGTTCCAATTTTTCTTTAACATAGATCACCACACCTCTTTTCTTAACTTTGTCTGAAGAAATAAATTCCGATCCTAATCTTTTATTTATCAAAAGTTTCCTGTTTATCCTGGCAATGTGGGTTTCTTGCAGACATATTATATCCAAATTTTCTTTTTTTAAAATATGAAACACCTGTCTTCTTTTTCGAGGGTGGTTCAAACCATTACAGTTCCAGCTCACAAGTTGCAGAGACATTTTTGTTATTGGGCTGCTTTCCCACCGACTGCTCCAAGTTCTTGTTCCTCGTCTGTAGGTACTGGGGGTAATCCAAATGGAAGATTTGCTACATCCGTTATTTCTCTCTCACTTGCAGTTCCTTTTTCGAAGTCCTCAAAATTTCTCTCCAAAAACTGATCTTTTTCTTGGGTTGTTTTGATCTTGATTTTTTTCCCTTTAAAGTTGAAAGACAATCCTTGAGGGTATTCCCACCTAAATGGGATCTCGTGTTTTTTCAGCAAATCCGTTAGAGTCTTAAATTGGGACCTCACCTCTAGAAAGTACTTAGGAACATCCTTGAAGATCTGTATCTGGGAATTCTTTACAATCAAAGCCTTCTGGTAATGTAGATTCAGTATTTTATCCCTTTCTTCCTTGGATCTTAAACTAATTAAACAGTCCCTTGGTTTCTTGCCTTGTTTTCTGCCAATCCTGAAGGCCGAAGTGATTACAAATTCGTCTTCTTCCCCTTCTAATTCATCAGTCCAAAATTCTTGAAACTTGTCTGTAAGAAATTCTCCCAGGTTGCCTTCTTCCTCCTCTGGTACAGATCTCAGTTTCAGATTTTTATTTTTCCTCTCTAGTTCCATAAAGGCCAAAGCTGCGTCATGTTCGTGGACTTTCTTTGCAATGGGTACAAATTTTCCCTTAGTGTCCTCAGCCGTGCACCTTGCGCTCTCGGCTATTTTCCTCGTTTCTGTGCTTTCTTGCACAAGGCGATTTATAGAATCTGTGTTACTTGCTATTGCTGTTGTGTTCAGGTCTAGTCTTGTTGTTAACTCTGTCAACTTCTTAGAGTTATCTGTCAATTTCTTGGAGTTCTCTGTGGACTGCTTAGTTAATGCTTCTAAAGATTTATTTATTCTGAGCAGTGCTTGTGTCATAGAATCCATTGATGCTGTTGTTCCTTTTTCCTGTGCAGCTGCAGCTCCTGTGGAGCCTCTTCTTTGAGTCTGCTTTTGAGCCTGTTTTGTTTTGCTTCTTGTTGCTATTTCCTCCAGTGGAGTACTCATAACTCAAGGTCGTTCACACAGGAAAATTGCAAGTGGAAAATCCCACTTCTCTGTTTCTGGCACAATGCAACTGTCTCTCTCTTTTAGTCCTCTAGAGGGTGAAATTGTATCCAAACATTGGCAACAGCAGTAACCATCCAAAAAACAGGGAAAAAGTAACCAATGCAAAGTTCCATAGATCAAAGTCCAGCCAAAGCCCTGTTTGTTACAATCCAAAATACTGTAAATTCCACCCAAAGTCCGTTAAATTGTATCCATTTAGTCTAACCTTTATATCCAGCAACTTTTCTGACAGTTCACTTCCAGGCGCTAATCTCTCCGGCAGCCTGAGCAGAGGTTTCGGCAGCGGAGAGCTTCAATTCTAGTCCCTTTCCCTCTGGCAGATTAAGTTATTTTTCTTTCCTCTTCCCCCCCCCTTTTCCTGCCTATGGGGGGGGGGAGAGAAATCTTCAATGTCAAAAGTTCGATTAAGTTTTAAAAGAGATATTTCCTTTAAGAATAGCTTGGTTTTCCCCTTGCTTGAACAATCATGCAGTTCCGGAGGGCTGACTTCCTTAATTTTGCCTCTCCGTTTTCAGCCGAATTTTCTTAGAAAACTTTAAAAGTCCCGTTCACTTTACTTTGTAGATCTTACTCACGGGTATTGTTGCCAATCAGTTGTTTCAGGAAGGAATCGGCGCTCTCCGTCAATGGCGACGCGGCTTCACTCCGTAAGCTGGGTTGCGATCCTCAGCACCGCGCTCACACCCGGTGCCGTTCCGAAGCCTTTAAAAAGGCTCCTTCGCGATACCGGGGGGCGCAAAGGTGCCCACCGAATCTCCTTGTTCACAGGCTTCAGCGCCTGTGATTTTAGGGGTCCCCCGCTCGCCGTAGCGGGTCGGACCCGAACTTACGGAGCAGTCCTGCCTCGGAGCTCAAGGCAAGGACCGCCATTAGACGCTGGCGCCGACCGGAAGTCCAGCTAACCTGTTAAGTTCTGAACAATCACACCCCCTCTTGCGTCGCGTTCTGACAAGACCTGTGGAACATCCTCAGCAAAACTCTGTGAGATCAATCCCTTCCCCAATGCCTTGCGCCCTCTCCTGGCGTTCCTGTTAGGCAACTGTGGAACCACCTCACAACTCTCAGAATCGCACTGTGCAAAACTTACCCACGCACCTGTGGCCTGGTACCTCTCAGGTGGAATACCCTTCGTTGTGCGACTGGATCGCCTGGGCACAAACTCAGGTGTTTCCTCTGACTCACTGTGGTCAGCAGGTGTGTCCTCTGCAACACGGGATTCCCCCTCTGACTTAAAGTGTCTTTGAATCCTCTCCATCACGCTCACAGGGGAACTAGGCTCACTCTTGGGCTCTCTTTTAACAACTTGTGGAGATGCCCCATCCTGCTCCTGACCCTGGTCAGTGACCTGGTCGTCATCAGCAGACTCAGCCTCTCCTTCCTCCTCATCTGAACCTTCCTGTTCTTCATCAGAGAGACATTCTGAAAGAACATCACGCTGTGCAGGAAGCTTTGGCCTTTCATCCTGCTCAAAGAACTCAGCGTGTTTACTGATCAGCAACTTACTCTGATCACCTGACAGGTATGCAAATCTCCATGCACAAGCTGCTGGCTCATACCCACAGAAGATCATTTTCTGGAACTTGGATCCATCTGGCCCTCGCAAAGTCTCAGGCACCGGCACAGATGCAGGTGATCCAAACTTGCGCAGAAAGTGAACCTGGGGTTTCCTGCCATGCAACATAAAGTAAGGTTTGTCACCTACCAGTGAATTGTAGGTACGATTCCAGGTGAAGCACACATAACTGACCGCCTCCAACCCAAACTTTGGAGGTAACCCAGCATCTGTCAGCATCACCTGTGCAGCCTTAACCAGAGCCTTACTCCTAAGCTCTGCCACCCCCCTCTGCTGGGGAGATGTCACTGTGTGATGTATCTCTTTCTTGTGAAAGAACCTCTGCAAAGCAGAACCAGTAAACGTAGCGTGTCTGTCACTGGTGACCGCTTGCACCCTGGTGGAGAACCTTAGTTCCACCGCTTCAATCCAGCTTTTGATCAGCTGTGCTGCATCTCCCTTGGATTTGAGACCGTGAGTCCAGGTGTTCTGCGAAAAACTGTCCTGTATCGTTAGCAGAAATTTGGCCCCTCCCAGACTAGGTTCATCTACGGGACCGAACAGATCTATGTGGACAAGATCAAAAGGTTTAGTGGTTACCCTCTCCACCTTTGGGTAACTTACCTTTGCCTGTCTGCAAGTGTCACAATTTATGGCACTTCCACAATCTTTGATCTTACAGCCTTTGGCAACCTCAGGATGTACCTGCAGTTCTTCCAGAGAACCATGAATTGTTCTCTGATGCCATACACAAGCACATGTAACATGAGCGGGAATTGTAGCACGCAGGGCTTGTGCTTTCTCAACCTTCCCCTCACCCCCAAGAGACGTTTTAAGAATGAAAAGATCATTCTGCCCCTTTCTGACTCTGACAAGCTCCCTCCCTTCCTTGGAGATTGTGCAGATATCATTTTCAAAACAAACTTTGAACCCCTTTTTTGACAAATAAGGCACAGACAAAAGACAGTGAGGCATCTCTGGGATGGTGCACACTTCGATCTCCTCCTGCAAAACAGAAAGGAACAATGTAGCAAAGTTAGATACATTTCCTCTTTGTCCATTTGCGAATAAAACAGTTTGTCCAGCTGGAACTGCCTTGCAATTCCACATCTTAACTGCAGGGGTCTCTGGAACCATGTTGCGATTAGCTGCTGAGTCAATGACAAAGCAAAGCTCAGAGTTTCTCACACAGCTGTTCTCAAACAAAGCCATACTGGCAGTGAGCTGATAAGCTTCTTCCTCGCGTTTGGCACGTCCACCTCCACGCCTGCCTGCCTGGCCAGGCTGGTTTCCATGGAAACCCGGCTGGTTCCCATGGGAAGTGACCTTGGCAACATCCTGCTTCGGCTCTCCTCCGGTGGGGGCAATTGCGACGCAAATGCTCCGTCGAATTACACGGCGAACGGACAAAGCCTGAACCGTGCATTCCGCTGGCTTGGCTCCGCCCTTACACCCAGAGCTCCCGGTGCCAGCTTTGCACTCTTTCTGGCGTCGTTCTTCTTCATCCTGTAAACATCCCGCCACGTAATTCAGAGTCAAATTTTGGCGGTCCATCGATTCCAGAGTTAGACACAGATTGTCATAACTCTTGTCCAGAGAGCTGAGCAGAATGTATACCTTCAGCTCCTTTGTAAAGTCCACCTGTAACTGTCTCAGCTGGTTAAACACAGCCAGCATATCAGTTACATGCTTCCTGATGCTATCCCCAGGGCGCAGCTTCATCTCAAACAAGCGTCTGGTGGTATGGATCTTTGCCCCAGCAGTGGTTCTGTGATGCACCCTCTGCAGCGCTTGATAAGCATCACACGCGTTCTCAATATCCTCAACCAAAGGCAGCTGCGAGCTATCCAAGCTAAGAACAATAGCTCCCAGGGCTCTGTGATTTCTCCTCTGAGAAGCATGGGCAGTCTGTATTTCAGCCGCTGTTGCTTCATCCCCTGGTGTGGGAAGTGGAGGCGCCTGTACAGCCTCCCACAGCCCCTTCGCCACCAGCCATGCTCTCAGTCTCCGGGACCATTCTTGCCAATTTTGGCCGTTTAGTTTTTCGAAGGGCACGGCAAATGAATTGTGGCCTTCCGCCATGTTGTCCCGTTCTCCCAAGGGGGCCCAAGCTTACTCACGATCAGCTTTTCCAGCTCACCCGTCCGTGGAGAAACGATTTTCCAGCTGCTCTCAGCTCTCTCAGCTCACAGAACGCAGCCTCCGTCTCCGGCCAGCTTCTCTGCCTCTGAACGCAGACTTCAAAGCGACCTGGCAGCTTCAGCGACAGCTTTACAAGCGATTTATGACGTCACCCATAACCTGTTGGATGTTTATTGATTGGTACGTGACCTTCTAATTGGTTTACGATCGCCAATTAGCCATTTACGACGGTCCGGCACGCTTCCTCACAAGCTACGCCACGTCTGCTCCGTCAGTCACGTCTTCGCAGAGTAAACACAGCGGTAAAAAACCGTGGCCTAGCTTCAGATAACACAGAGAGCACTTGTGTCCATTAAACAGCTCTTTATTGCGACATTTCATCAACAAAATCCTGGGCTTCTTTCAGCCATAGCACAGGCACGTCTTTCTCTCTCAAAGACCCAGAGAGAAGTAGTAGCTCCTCCCAGCTTCGAAAGCTGACGTCAGAATGTGACGCACACCCAGAACAACTTAACCTGTTAAGTTCTGAACAATCACAAGGTCTACCCACATTTGAAATTTAATAAAGTTGTGGCCAATTTAATCCCATAGCACGTTGTCTTGAGTCGTTATTCCACATGACGGGGGGACCGCGCATGATCTGGGGACTCCGCCTGTCCACGCAAACGAACTTTATGGGGATGCTGACTTCATTTTCCAGCAGGACTTTGACACCTGCCCACACTGCCAAAAGTGCCAAAACCTGGTTCAATGCCCATGGGATTACTGTGCTTGATTTGCCAGCAAACTCACCTGACCTGAACCCCATAGAGAACACTGGGCAACAATTTTTTACTTTTTGAATGTTGTCTAAATTTTTACAACTGATTTAGGGTATTTTTGCACTGCTGAATCAGGAAATGGCATCCGTTTCTCTCCATCAGGTCAGGTTTACTGTAAACTGAATGGTGGGCATTGCTAAATGTAAGTACACGTAAATTGCATGTTGCTTCACCATTTTTCAAACTTCAGGGCTTGAACTTCCGTTTCTTGGAACTCCTGGAATGCTCAGTGGCAGGGAGGTCTCTCTTCAGAGTCCAACAGTAGTCAGTCATCATGACTGCGTCCCAGCGACCCTGGTACCTGGTCTCCATCTCTTTCATGTCCTGATGGAATGTCTCCCCCTGCTCATCACTCATTGAACCCAGGTTCTCAGGAAACCGGTCCATATGTGAAAATAGGTAGTGCATCTTGACGCTCATGTTGCAGCCCAGGTTTCTGAAAGCAGTCAGCATGTTGTTGACAAGTTCTGCATAGTTTCTGGCCTTATTGTTGCCAAGAAGGTTCTTCAATACCAGAACAAATGCCTTCCACGCTTCCAGTTCCACTTCATTCATTGAGTTTCTGAACTCTGGATCTTATATACTACACCCAAATGCTGACACGCCTTAATCAATGCAACTCAGCAGCACCTGCTGTGTTTCACAGCTGTAAAGCTGGGTCTCATTATCTTGCTCTGACCCCTTAAAGACATACACATTGGGTGGAACAATGATGAACCTTTACATTTAAAGAAACCATTCAACACAGTGTACTCGAGTGAGCCAGGGGTATAGAGGCAAACTGGTTGCCGTTGTGTAGCAGAACACATTTCAGTGATTGCTTGCTGCTGTCAATGAACAGTCTCCAATCTTTGGGTTCATACTGTGGCACTCCAAGCTTGAGCAGAAGCTGCACAATATCTGCACAGTACACCAAGTCCTTCTCTTCCGAGAAAAAACGGAGGTACTCTTGATGCCTGTTGCGGAAGAAGCTGGTGCGAGCACTGTCAGAGAGGAGGTTTTTTTCCTTCAATCTGGATGCCAACAGTTCGGCAGAGTCCTTTGACAAGCTGAGGTCGCGAACTAGATCATTCAACTCCTTTTGGGAAAACGTATGTGGAGCATCATCTTCAAGAACCACTTCTTCTTCTTCATGTCCTTCAACACTGGAGGCATCTTCGTCACTAATGTCAGGAAGTTCTCTGAAGATAGGCAATGGAATTTCATCAAAATGAGCTACAAGATGACGTGCTGATTGAAGATCAGGATACTTGAGGCTGCTCCGGTTCTTTCTGTCGATCCCAGTCACATCAACAGCACAGAAGTTGCAGTCAGTGACATGGTTTCTCGGCTCCCTTCAAACCATGGGAATTCCAAAGTTCAGACTCCTCTTGCCATTGGTCCACCCACGTAGAGTCTTGGTGCATGCCTTGCACACCCAAGCTTTATCCTGGTCACCAAGTTCAATACCAAAATAAGCATGGTAAGCACGCCTTATGAAACTTGTGACTGGCTTCCTATTAGGAGCAATGGTGTATTCTCCACATATGTAGCAGAACACGTCGGGCTTATTTCTGCACGATCTTCTGGCCGAAGTCATCTCATTCACCTGCAAAACAAAAATAGGTACAAATTAGTCATAAGTTGGCGCATGCGCGGGTGGAGTTTCCTATACAATTCGTGGGGCGGCTGCCCCATTAACTTAGTTTTGATCCCCCAACTGTATGCTTTGCCGCACCAATTTATGGAAGATTTCGAGGTTTTATGACTTCAAACTGATCCCTTTTCGACATAATCACCCAGAACTATCAGACCTGAATACTTCTTGTCATTAAAATAATCATTTCCAATCAAAACAATTATTCGACATGGCATTTTACCCCCACCAACTTCTTATAAAATGCTCCACACAAGCGTATATGTGAACAAAAACGTAAAAAAAGATATGTGACCATAGCTCAAAAACTTGACCTGATAGAGCAAAAGCAATGTGATTTTTGGATTCAGCGCATCAGATTCGTCCTAAATGTGAATGAGCCAGCCACGGGAGAGTGGCACTCCGGACAGATAAAGTTTATTTTGCATCAAAAGCAAGGCTTCACAGCCGAGCAGGGAGGTACTGTTGACTTTTTGCAGTATGGTAGCGCTGCAGAGAGCTTACTGGGGAGACCATGCATTAAAAAAGGGACTCAAAAATAACTTAAACTAGGTTTTAATAAGAAAAACAAAAACTCCTTTTACACTAAATACATTAACAAACAAACATGACCCAACCACCAACCCATCCCCCAGGGTAATGGGAGAGCTAGGTGCTGCTCCTTATATACTACACCCAAATGCTGACACACCTTAATCAAATACAACTCAGCAGCACCTGCTATATTTCACAGCTGTAAAGCTGGGTCTCGTTATCTTGCTCTGGCCCTTGCTCTGGCCCCTTAAAGACATACACATTGGGTGGAACAATGATGAACCTTTACATTTAAAGAAACCATTCAACAGGTACTTGCCTGCTTGCTCTCGAGCAACCCCTTGGAAACCTAACAATTGCTTTACAATTTTTTCTTGCTTCCAACTTTTCCAAAATATCTGTCAGCTTCGCCTTTGAGCCAGTGCCAACGACTGGGCTCAACCTCTTCAGCCCCGACTGGGCCAGGCGAGCTGGAAAAGCACTCCCAGAGACCTTCCACTGCAGGGAGCAGGTCTAAGTGCTGTGGACTCACAACTTAGAGCTGTGAGCACCAAACTCAGTTCCAAAAGTCAGTGGAGCACAGCAGAGCATGAACCACACGAACGACAGCTCTGAAGTATAACTTCTTTTATTCTCTACAGCTACTGCATTAACTAAAGACTAATCAGAGACGCTGGACTGCATGAGTGTTACAGCTGCTTGAGCAGTCACCTTATCTATATACAGATAACACTCAGACTCCCTTTGAAGTCAGGCTGGAGCGGAAGAAGCAATGAGCAAAATCCGCCCCCTCCTTTCTGAAACATTGTCAGCAGATTCTTGCAATGGGAGGGGTGAAACATCCTCATCCTCCCCCTTTTCATGTCAACCATTGCAGAAACTAACATAACTGCAATTTATGTACATACCCCGAAAGTTGTTCCTTGTTAACAACTTTGGTTAAAACATCTGCAGGTATCTCTTTCCCCGGCATATAAGACACTTTTACAATACCATTTTGGATACATTCCTTAGCTCGATGAAGCTTGATTTGCAGATAGTTCGTCCCCTGCTTGCATCCTTCTGAGTGGAGCAACGTTATACATGCTTTATTGTCCTGATAAACTTGAACAGGACAAGTGACCTTCACTTTTATATCATCAAACAGTTGCTGTAACCACTCTATGTCCATGAGGGAAAGAGTTAAAGCGTTAAGTTCTGCCTCGCAAGAACTCAAGCTTACTGTTGCCTGCTTTCTACAAGACCAATCAAAAAGGCATTGATTGTACAGATAGCACACACCTGATGTGCTTTTGCCATCAATTGTGTCACTGCCAAAACTGGCGTCGGCATAGATCTCAGGACCTCCAGATTTTTGACTAGTAAGTCTCAATCTGTAATCCACAGTTCATTTTAAATAACTCGCTATTCGTTTCAGTGCTTTCCAATCTTGAACTGTGGGTTGGTTTGCATGTCTGCTGATCAGATTTACACTCACAGCAATATCTGGTCTTGTACACCTTGCTATAAAACTGAGTTTGCCTAACACTCCTGAAAAGTGTTGTATCAGGAAAAACATCAGCATCAGCATCATGTTGATAACCTGAGACCATGGGGGTGTCTACAGCATTGGCATCGCTCAGGTTCAACTTTTCAGTGACATCAGTGATTTTACGTGTCTGATGCAGCAAAACATCACCTTGTGCATTTCTTTCTACCTCTAGTGAGAGATAATTGCTGACTTCTCTGAGATCTTTCATATCAAAATGCTTCTGCAGCTTTGCTAGAGTGCTTTTGTAAATATTCTCATTCTTCCACAAAAATAATATATCATCTACAAAGCAAATGCAGTAGAGCGTGTGCTGATTGGACTCTTTCACAAAAACACAAGAATCAGCCTTCCCTTGCTGAAAACCTAGGGAGAACAGCACTTCAGTCAGCTTGGTGTGCCAGCATCGTGCACTCTGTTTTAAACCATACAGGGATTTTTTCAGCTTACAAACCATTCCCTGTTTTATCTGCACACCATCTGGCGGTGACATGTAGATATTCTCAGTGAGAACTCCATACAAAAATGCAGTATTGACATCATGATGGGAAATGGTCATACCTTCCTCAGCAGCAATTTTCATCAACAGCCTAACACTCTCAAACTTTACTGTTGGTGAAAAGTCTCATGATAGTCCTGATCGGGTAATTGAGAAAAACCTCGTGCCACTAGTCTGGCTTTGTACCTGACTATTTTTCCATTCCGATCAGTTTTTGTCTTGTAGACCCACCTACTATCAACACACTTCATGCCTGGTTCTGCTGGAACCAATTCCCAAGTATCATTCTGCTTTAGGGAATTCAACTCGGCTTTCATGGTGTTCAGCCAAGGTTCAGCATCCTTTGCGGACAGATTTTGAACCTCTTTGTAGTTGGCTGGTTCAAAAACCGCACCAGAGTTGCTAGTAACAGCAGCTTTAGCAAACCCTTTGGAGAACCGTTTAGGTGGTATGGCCTTTGTAGTTCTTTTAGATCTACGCAAAACTTTCTGGGTCTGGTGTCTCCTCCTCCTTGGGAGAATGATGACCTAAAGTAAATGAAGGTGCTGTGTCTGAATCAGTGTCAGACTCATCTGAGGCTTTTGGACTTTGATCATCTGTGTCATCATCAGAATCTATGTTGACATCAGCATTATCATCATCAACAACAGAATTTGCCTCTTTCTTAACTGCTTTTGCACCATCATCATCTGAAATCGGATGACATTGAAAAATGCCAACTCTGTCCCATTTTGGATTACAATCCATGCTTCTGGTCAACCTAATCGCTTTTGTGTCAATGATTAACACACGATAGGAACCCTTTTCATATCCCAGAAAAATACCATGTTCACCACATTTGCTCAATTTGTTGTCCTGCAAAGTGTGCACCCATACCTCTGAACCAAAAATTTTGAAATGTTTTACGTATGGCTTCCTTTTGTAAAGCATTTCATATGGGGTGCAATCAATAGTGGACTGATATCTACGATTGTACACATAAGAAAAACAGGAAAGAGCCTCAGCCCAAAAGGGATTGGGTAGGCCCGAATCGTGCAACAGAGTTCTTATACCTTGTTGCAAGGTTTGGTTCACTCGTTCACACAAACCATTTTGCCATGGAGATCTGGGCGTGGCAGTCATGTGCTCTATGCCCTGTTCAGTAAGAAAACTCTCAAATTCTTCTGAATAAAATTCTCCACCCCTGTCAGTAAACAAACAATGTATGTTCTCATTGTGTACATTCCTGAGCCATGCACAAAATTGTCAAAACTTAGGGAAAGCTTCAGATTTCTTCTGCAGCATATAGACCCAAACTTATCTTGAATGGGAATCTATCAGCACCATGAAAAAACGTGAGTTGCCTCTAGAGAGCGCTAGAGGTCCCACCAAGTCAGCATGTATGACTTCATAAGGTTTCTTGGCTTCTCTCCCAGATTTTACACCTTTGTGAGCTTGCTTAGCCTTATTTTCAGCACAAGAAACACATTTCATATGGTAAGGACATTTTTTCAGTTTCATGCCCTCAACCATGCTTGGCATTTTAGCCACTGCCTGAAAATGCAAATGACCATAAAGACGGTGGTACTTGTGAGGAGAACCTGAGCTTACAGGGTTAAACAGCTCAGAGTGTATGTCCTGCCTACTGTGGGGTGGGGAGAGACTCTGCGTCACTTCCGAGAGTCTCAGCTCTTTGTTCTCTCTACTTTCGCTTTTGAAGAGAGCGGATGTATTTTCATGATGCTGTGCGCTATATTAGACAATGGATAGTTCTGCTGTAAATAAAGCTGCTTTTAGTTATTAGTAAGCTCTGTGTGAGACTCTGTTTAGCACACTGAAGAAGCACGGACGACAGCAGATTTCTCTGACCACTGCAAACTCTGCTATTTTGCTCGGAGCATTGGAATGTGGACTTTGGAATGCGGAGGCCTGGCGCAACGAGAGTGGGCTGGATGCCAGGCTTATCTTCTCAGTACTCATGAATACATTGATCATGCAGCTTCTCATTCTTATCTACAGAAATGTTACAACATGTTTTCTCAGTTGCTTCAGCAGCTGTACCTGTAACAAAAGGCAATTGATATAAACCATTAGCACATTTGGCATACAGAATGAACTTGCCATCTCGACGAATTTCACAACGAGATCCACCAAAAACCACCGTGAACCCTTGATAATCAAGCTGAGAAACACTCAAAAGATTCTCCTGAAGATGAGGAGCATACAGGACATTCTTAATTGTCGCATTAAGGCTCTTTAAAAACACAGTTCCTTGAGCCAAACTTCTGAGAACAGTTCCATCTGCTTGATGAATTGCTTTCTCTTGCTTCCCAAGATGAACAAAGAGATCTTTATCTTTACACAAGTGGTTGGTACAGCCAGAGTCTATGACAAAAAAACTCCGCCCATGTTGATTGGAGCAGCGTGAGATCAAAGCCTTTGATGTAGCCGGTCCTTGGTGATTTCATCCTCCTCCCCCTCTGCCTTTGAAGTTGCCCTTCTTCTTTGAAGTTTTCTTACACTGGAAACTCATATGGCCTTGAGCTCCACATGAAAAGCAACTCCGCAATTTTAGAGCTTTAGCAGCACTTTCACTTTCCCCTGCTGGAGACTTAGGCACATTTTCAACAGCATTGTCCCGGCTTTCTCTAACAGCCTGTCTGCGATCCCACTCATTCAAGAGCACGCTAGACACATAATCTTCTGTTAGCCGGTCAGAAGGCATGGTAGAAATTTGAGCAGCTACGCCATCGAAAGAATCGTCTAGGCTATTTATCATTAACATTGCAAACACAGCCTCTGAAATATTCAGGTCTCGCTGAACAAGGTCCTGTCTGAGGCGTTTTAATTGGGACAGATGGCTGGGCAAATCACCATCTTTCTTTAATTGCAGCCTGCACAGCTTCTTGAAGAAAATCACCCTGGAACCGGCATTTTGTCTCAAATGCATATCTCTCAATTTATGCCAAACAGCTCATGCAGCCTCTTGACCCTCTAAGTTTACCAACAAGTGGTCTGAAACACTCAAAACAATTGTCCCCGGGCTCTCATGTCTGCAACATGCCACTCAGGCCATTCATCTGCATCCTCCTGGGGAGGGTCATCTTCTATGGTGTGGAATAGCTTTTCCCTCTGTAAAAGCGCTTTCATTTTGACCTGCCACGTTGGCTAGGTCTCGGGCATGAGTAGAGGAAAGGATAGAGCCATCTGGCTGGAATGTGCACTGGCCATGTCTGCTATTAATTAAAGCAAGACACTTCCCTATGTGCAACACAAATAAAGCCTTGGACTCCTTCAGCCACTCTCTCTCCCACTCAGAGCGCAATTACCGTAACAGGCAAACACGGATGCTATCTTCTTTTCTTGGCAGCCAGCAACATACCTCCATAAATCAAGCAGCAGCAGCAGCGTGGAAAACAGCTCCACAAACTGTGGTTCTAGGCACCGCAAATAAATCCAACATGCAGCTTCTGTTCTGCCGTCCGGCATCAGCATCAGAAGCCACTGGGCCCATAACCAATGTCAGCTTCTCCTTTGAGCCAGTGCCAACGACTGGGCTCAAACTCTTCAGCCCCGACTGGGCCAGGCGAGCTGGAAAGCACTCCCAGAGACCTTCCACTGCAGGGAGCAGGTCTAAGTGCTGTGGACTCACAACTTAGAGCTGTGAGCACCAAACTCAGTTCCAAAAGTCAGTGGAGCACAGCAGAGCATGAACCATACGAATGACAGCTCTGAAGTATAACTTCTTTTATTCTCTACAGCTACTGCATTAACTAAAGACGAATCGGAGACGATGGGCTGCATGAGTGTTACAGCTGCTTGAGCACCTTATCTTTTTTAAAAAAAATATTTTTATTCATTTTACAATACAAAAATATAAAAACACATAACCAAATTTCTCACAAATACATTTTTTGTGCTTCCCTCAGCTCTTCTGCAAATCCTCAGTTTTAATCCTTCTTCCACATTTCTTAATTTTATATTGCCTTTTATTAAAAACCTCCTCCCTCTTATTCCCTTTTTTACAGTATTTCTAATATTTTTTTTCACAAAGCCTCTTGCAAACCTACAAACGTTATTTGTTCATCGCATATACTTTTCAAATAGTCTACAAATTTACTCCAGTCTTCGGTGAATCTGTGGTCTTGTAGGCCTCAGATCCTTCCTGTTAATTTATCAAGTTCTGCGTATTCCATTAACTTCATTCTCCATTCTTCCATCGACGGTAGCTCTTCTTGTTTCCATTTTTGGGCTAGAAGTATTCTTGTCGCTCTTACTGCGTATAAAAAAAGCTTATAATCTTTTCTATTTATTTCATTTCCTACCATTCCTAACAAAAATGCCTCTGGTTTCTTAACAAATGTATATTTCAACATTTTTTTCAATTCATTATATATCATTTCCCAGAAGCCTTTCACCTTCTTACATTCCCACCACATATGATAAAAAGTCCCTTCTTTTTCTTTACATTTCCAACATTTATTACAGATTTTATACATTCTTGCTAACTTCACTGGTGTTATATACCATCTATATACCATTTTCATAACATTTTCTTTTAACGCAGTACAGGCCGTGAATTTTAACCTTTCATTCCATAGTTTTATCCATTCACATAACTGTATATTATATCCAAAATCTCTAGCCCAATGGATCATAACCGATTTAATTTCTTCATCTTTGGTATACCATTCCAGCAGCAATTTATACATCTTAGATAGAATTTTAAAATCATTATTCAGTATCTCTGTTTGAAATTTCGATTCTTTTTCAACATAACCTTTCTCTTTTAGCTCTTTTTTAAACATTTCATTAACCTGATAATAATACAACCAATCATTAACATATTCTTTAAATTCCTCATAGGGTTTCAATTTCCATTTACCTCCTTCTTTAACAATCAGTTTCCCATGTTACCCAATTCCCCCTCATATTGATCTTCTTTACACTCATCACCTCTAATGGAGACAACCAGTGTGGTATTCTTGGTTCTAATAGGTTTTTATACCTATCCCAAACTTCTATAAGAGATCTTCTGAAGATGTGGTTTTCAAAACCTTTATGGATTTTTTTCTTATCACACCATAAATATGCGTGCCAACCAAATCTGTTATCAAATCCTTCCAAGTCTAACAATTCTCCATTTTCTAATCTCATCCACTCCTTCAACCAACAGAGGCATGATGTTTCATAATACAATTTCAGGTCTGGCAGGGCGAAGCCTCCTCTCTCTTTCGCATCTGTTAACAACTTAAACTGTATTCTTGGCTTCTTACCCTGCCAGATATACCTTGAAATTGTTCTTTGCCATTCTTTAAATATTACTGCCCCTTTGATTATTGGAATTGTCTGAAATAAAAATCTCATCTTTGGTAACACGCTCATCTTTATCGTTGAAATTCTTCCCCAAAATGATAACTTCATCCTCCCCCACACCTCCAGGTCCCTTTTAATTCCATTCCACATTGGCATATAATTATTTTGAAACAGATCAATATTTTTGGGGGTTAACCAAATTCCCAAATATTTAACCTTCTTAACCACTTCTATTCCTGTTTGTTGTATCATTGTTTCTATCAAACCTTGTTCCATGTTTTTAGCAATTGTTTTAGTTTTTTTCTTATTTAGTATGAATCCTGCTACTTGACCAAACTGTTCTATCTCCTCTAATACCTCTTTAACACTTCTTGATGGTTCTTCCACAGTTAATACCAGATCATCGGCAAAGGCTTTAACCTTATACTCATTATGACCGACTGTTACCCCTTTTATCAATTTATTTTTCCTTATAGATCTTAGAAAGATTTCCAACACCAAGATGAATAATAGTGGCGAAAGAGGACATCCCTGTCTTGTACCTTTAGTTATTTTTATATCTTCTGTCGTCAAACTATTTACAATCAATTTTGCTCTTTGTTCCGTATATATAGCTTTTATACCATTAAAGAACTCTTGACCTACATCCATAGCTTCTAATTTTTTCAACATAAAGTCCCAAGGTATATTGTCAAAGGCCTTTTCTGCATCCACAAATATCAATATAGCTTGTTTTTCATTTCTGGCTGTCAGATATTCCAAAATATTAATTATATTTCTTATATTATCTTTCATCTGTCTGCCAGGTAGAAAACCAGCTTGATCTTTATGAATAACTTCTTGTAATAACTTTTTCATCCTCTTGGCTAAGATACTTGCAAATAATTTGTAATCATTATTTAGCAACGAAATAGGCCTGTAGTTTTTAACTTGTGTTAGATCAGAGTCTTGTTTTGGAATAAATGTGATAAAAGCTTCTTTCCAAGTTTCAGGAATTTCTTTTTTCTTTAAAATGTTGTTCATAACTTCTTTCAATGGTACTAGTAGGATATGTTTCATCTCTTTGTAATACCTTGTCGTAAATCCATCTGGTCTTTCCTTTTTTTAATTCCTTTATAGCCTCTTTTATCTCTTCAGTTTCTATTGGGTCATTCAGTCTGTCTCTTTTATCAGTCGGGGTTTTCTGCACCTCTTTTTCCTTTAATTTTTTTTCTATTTTTTTCATATTACTCTTCTCTCTTCTTTTATATAAATGTCTATAAAAATCCAAGAATCCTTTTCTAATTCCTTTCGGGTTATCTATTTCAGTTCCCTGAACGGTTATTTTATTAATTGTATTCTGTTCCTTTCTTTTCTTAATCTGCCAAAGCCAACCATTTCCCTGATTTATTAGTGTCAGAGCTGCCCAAGGTCCCAGCTCACAGAGGACCAACACCAGTTGTCGTTATATACAAAAGTCTTTATTAAGGTTCAGTTTCGATTCCAAAGCCGCGGCGCGCAGCTCTACGTCTCAACCCTAGACCGCTGAAGCTCCGTCTGAATCTCCTCCCCCCAGACACCAGTTCAAGACCCTAGCCTTGCTCCACCTCCTCCTTTGCTCCTTTCTCCTCTGGATCCTTCTGCCCGCTGGGGTGTTGCCCTTTCTGGACTCTTCTGATGCTGATGCTGACGAGTCCCCGGATTCTTCCCCCTGCCTCCGGCGTGCTTTAGGACCTGGCTCCCAGTCTGCGCTCCCGGCTGTCCCGCGCGCCTGTGCATTTGAACTTGGCGCGCGCGCCCAGCCGGTAACCTTCCTCCTGACCGTTATACTGCTCCTTTCACTGCTTCCTCCTTCGGGGGGGGGGGCTAACTGGATCTGACTTCCCCTCTATTCCCTCACTCAGCGACAGGGGCGTGGTCAGCCCTGACTCATCTTCTCTTTCCCCTGGAGTGGAAACCGGTCCTGACACCTGGGACTCTTCCCCCCCGCTACGCTCTGGTGGGGAACCTGGTCCCGATCTCCAGCTGCTGCTTTGGGAGTCACTGCTGGTTCCTTGCTTCTGGCGCCTCCCTCCCGGGAACCCCCTTGCTCTGGCTATCGGTGCCCCCTTCTGGGAATCTTCCGAATCACTGGACAGACTCATGGAATCTCTTGCCCCACTGTCCTCCTCACCTACGCTGCCCTCGGATTGTTCCCCTTCGCTCTCCGCTTCCTCTTTCCCCTGTGCCTCTGCTCCTGAACCCCTGACAATTAGCAAATTTGAAATTTCTTTGTTTCATTCTTTTAATATTCCATTCCACTTCTTTGTTTATTATCATTGCAAATTGTGTTTGTAAAATCTTTATATTTTGTTTTATTTTCAAATTGTTTGGTCTTTTGATTAATTTTTTCTCATTTTCCATTATTTGTTTCAAAATCTCTTTTTTCCCTTTCTCTCTAAATTTATTTTAATCGAATTCTGCTGAATAAAGAAACCTCTCATCACGGCTTTGCTGGCATCCCATACTGTATTCATTTTCGTTTCTTTATTACAATTATATACAAACTAGTCAGTCAATTTTTTGTGTGCTTTCATTAAAATTTCTTGATCATCGAGAAGGTGCTCATTTATTCTCCATCTGAACGTTTTTTCCTCAAATCCCTTTATTTCCAATTTTATTGCATTATGGTCCGAGATTACCTTTGGTTGAAGTTCAATTTCTAGAATTCTTGGTGTTAATTCATTAGAGATCCATACTTGATCGATTCTTGACATTGACTGATTTGGTTCAGAATGAAATGTGAACTGTTTTTCTAATGGGTGTCTTAATCTCCAAATGTCTATTAGGTTACAATTCTCAATCATAGAAAAAAAAGTCTTTGGAAGTTTCCCATCTCTAGTCTTCCCGGTTGCCCTCAATCTGTCCATCTCCATTGAAATCACTCCATTCATATCTCCCATTATTATCATCTTTTGATCCATAAAATCAAACAGTTTTTCTTCCAAATTTTTGTAAAAATCAGTCTTATTTCCATTTGGTGCATAAATCCTGACTATTATTAATTTCTCTCCTTGCCAATTGATCTGGACTGCTATGATTCTCCCTTCTTCATCTTTAAAGATTTGCTGAGCTTCAATCTTATTCTTTATATACAGTACTACCCCTCTCTTCTTGTTTCTATCCGATGATATAAATTCATTTCCTAATCTTTTATTAATTAAAACTTTTCTGTGTCTTCTTGCCACATGTGTCTCTTGTAAACATATAATGTCCAAATTTTTCCTCTTTAAAAATTGTTCAACTTTATTGCATTTTTTCCTCTCGTTCATCCCATTAATATTCCATGTCCATAATTTCAGCGCCATTTTGTCCTCCTTTTATCATTTTAATATATTAAAATTCTATAACCTTTCTTCCTCTTCCTCTTTTTCTTCTTCTTCGTCTTCCTCTTCGCTCTTTCCCTGATCATCCCCTTCCTCCTCTTCAGGTTCCGCTTGATCTCCAACTCCTGCTGCTGCTCCTGCCTCCGCACCTCTTGCTTCTTCTTCTCCTGTTCCTAACTCCTTATATCTTCTCAAAAAATTGCTTGTCTCCTCTGGACTTGTATGTCTATGCTTCTTGCCTTTATAAAAAAAAGAAATCCCTTGTGGGAATTCCCACTTAAATTCAATCCGATTTTTCTTCAGTATTTGCACCAATGGTTTAAACGGGTCTCTCCTTTTCAACAAATGAAGTGGAATGTCTTTTAAAATAATTATGTAATTTCCATCTATACTTAGTCTCTTTTCTCTGCTCTTCTGTAATATCAGATTTCTCATATCTCTATCTTTAAATATCATCAAACAATCTCCTGGGAATTTCCTTACTTTAGTCGTTCTAGTCTTTATTCGGAATGCATTTGGCACCGTTTTTGCCACCTCCTCCGTTTCCATCTCTAACCATTGTGCTATCTCTTTGATCAATTTCTCTTTAATATTTTCACCTTGCAATTCCGGCACCGCCCTCAACCTTAAATTAACTTCCCTCTGCCTCAGTTCATTCATCGCAATCGCATCCCACACCTCCTCCTGCGATTTATTAATTTATGACATCCCCACTTTAATCCTTTCCTCCTGTCTTTTAACCTCTTTCACTTCCAACTTAGTTCTTTTCAACCCTTCTTCCAAGCTTTGTGTCCTTTTAGTAACCTCCTTTATTTGTCCCTTCAATTCATTCACCGTCACTTCTTTTTTTTTATCCATTTGTCCTATTTTTTTGTCCACCTGTTCTAATTTAGATTCTATATTTTTTTCAATTTGTTTTATGTCCTTTTTAATTTCAGCAAACATTTTCAATATATCCCCTTTAAATTCTGACTCCTGTCTTGAGCCCTTCCTGTCCCCTGGTGTTGCTCCCTCACCTGTTTTTTCTGTGAGTGAGGCATTTTTAAATTAAATCCCAAGTCAATCAATTCAAATAAATCTTCTTGCCACTTGCTTGGCTATTTCCACTCTCAAAACGAGACCCGAAGTAAAACCAAAAATAAAAAATAAAAACAAAGTAGAGTATTATAAGTTCAAAACCACTCCCTTTGAAAAAAGAAAAATATCTTCTTGCCTCTTGGATGGCTAGTCAATCCAAATCAAACCAAATTTTCATCAAAAAGTTTAAAGCTTAAAGGACTGTAATTAATCTTCTTGCCACTTATCTGGCTAATCTATCAAGTAGTTACAGGGAGTGGAAAAAGTATGTCTCACATAAAAACAGATCCTAGTGCAACCTTTTAGACCTTTCAAATTATCGTGCCCGAGGCATATATCAACTGAACGTAAAAAACACAGAGGCCACACCAGGAAAGCAGCAACTACCAAACAAAATAAACAGTCCTTTCATATCACGTGGAACCTTAGAGGTAGGAAGAGGGGTGTAGCCTTTTTAAAGTTCTTATATCTTCAGCAAATACCCTTTAAACTATATGTAGTTGAGAAAATAGTCCAGTCTGTCTTCTTTAACCTCTCCTTACCCTCAGTTGCTGCCAGAAAAGAAAATTGTCACAGTAAAAATAGAGATAAAAGTCTTTTGTATCTGTTGCACAGTTACTTTTAAAACCGAAACTAAAAAACTCTTAACAATCCTTTTCCCACGGTCCCACCAGTTTCAGCGGAAAAAACATTTTTAAAAAAAAGATTTTTATTAAAGTTTCAAAAATTATATAAAAACAAAACAAAACAATAATACAAACAGACAAAAAAGAAACTTACTTCCCCGACTTCCTCATACCTCCCCTCTCTGTATTCCAATTTCTATTTTATTAATTCAGCAAATCCTTTCCCTTAATTTTCATTTAATTTTTGGCCTTTCTTTTCTTTTTACTTATCCATTACGGCTGGAAACCACATAATTTCTAAACCGTCATTCTAACATTCATTAATTTTGCAATGTTTCTTAAGATAGTCCTTAAATTTCTTCCAATCTTCTTCCGCTGTCTCTCTCCCCTGGTCTCGGATTCTGCCAGTCATTTCTGCCAGTCCCATGTAGTCTATCACCTTCATCTGCCATTCTTCCAAGGTGGGTAGATCTTGTGTCTTCCAATACTTTGCGATGAGTATTCTTGCTGCTGTTGTAGCATACATAAAGAATGTTCTATCCTTCTTTGGCACCAATTGGCCGACAATACCCAAGAGAAAGGCCTCTGGTTTCTTCAGAAAGGTATATTTAAATACCTTTTTCAGTTCATTATATATCATTTCCCAGAAAGCCTTAATCTTTGGGCACGTCCACCAAAGGTGAAAGAAAGTACCTACATTTTCTTTACATTTCCAACATTTATTATCAGGCAAGTGGTAATTTTTTGCAAGCTTGACTGGGGTCATGTACCACCTATAAATCATTTTCATAATATTTTCTCTTAGGGCATTACATGCCGTAAATTTCATTCCGGTGGTCCACAACTTTTCCCAGTCAAGCTTCCCAGTAATGTTATGACCAATGTCTTGTGCCCACTTAATCATGACTGATTTCACTGTTTCATCCTGCGTATTCCATTTCAACAGCAAGTTATACATTTTTGACAATTTTTTTGTATTGGATTCTAACAATTCTGTTTCCAATTTTGATTTTTCCACCTGGAAGCCAAATTTCCTGTCCATCTTATAAACCTCCATTATTTGATAATAATGAAGCCAGTCTCGCACTTTATCTTTTAATTTCTCAAAACTCTGCAATTTCAGTTTGTCCCCTTCTTGTTCCAAAATTTCCCAATATTTCGGCCATTTGGACTCCATATTGAGCTTTTTCACAGCCTTCGCCTCCATTGGCGACAACCACCTTGGGGTTTTATTTTCCAACAAATCTTTGTATCTAATCCAGACATTATACAATGCTTTCCTGACAATATGATCTTTAAAGGCTTTGTGTGCTTTAACCTTGTCATACCACAAATATGCATGCCACCCAAAAGTGTTATTAAAACCTTCTAAATCCAAAATGTCTGTGTTCTCAAGAAGCAGCCAATCTTTCAACCAGCAGAAAGCTGCCGATTCATAGTATAGTTTAAGGTCTGGCAGGGCAACCCCCCCCCCTTTCCTTTGCATCAGTTAAAATCTTGAATTTAATTCTGGGTTTCTTGCCCTGCCAGACAAATTTCGAAATATCTTTCTGCCACTTCTTGAAACAGTCCATCTTGTCCACTATTTGCAATGTTTGGAACAAAAACAACATTCTAGGCAATACATTCATCTTTATAACCGCAATTCAATCAGACAAGGAAAGCTTCAAATTTGACCAGATTTCTAAATCTTTTTTCACTTCTGTCCAAGATTTCTCATAATTATCTTTAAATAAATTCACATTTTTAGCTGTCATATTATTCCCCAAATATTTCACATTCTTAACCACAGTTAATCCTGTCTCATTCTGAAACCTCTCTTTTTCAATAGCTGTTACGTTTTTCTCCAATACCTTAGTTTTTAACTTATTCAATTTAAATCCTGCTACTTGACCAAACTCTTGAATTAATTCTAAGACCCTTTTTGTACTAGATTCAGGCTCTTGTAATGTAAGTACCAGATCATCAGCAAATGCTCTCAATTTGTAGTATTTAGCTCCGACCTGTACCCCTTTAACCAGCTGATCCCTTCTAATCATGTTCAACAAAACCTCCAGGACTGATATAAAAAGTAATGGAGAGATTGTCAAAGGCTTTCTCCGCGTCCACAAATATCAAAAGATTTTGTAATCCACATTTAGTAAAGAAATAGGGCGGTAGTTCTTAAGTTGAGTCTTTTCAGTCTCTGTCTTCGGTATAAGTGTAATAAAAGCCTCTTTCCACGATTCTGGTGCCCTTTTCCCCTCCAAAATTTCATTGCAGACTTCCTTCAAAGGTTGTAACAACCACTCCTTCAAAGCTTTATAGTATCTGGAAGTCAGCCCATCCGGTCCCGGATATTTGCCCAATTGCATGTTTTGAATGGCACCTTCTATTTCCTGTTCAGTTATTTTCTGGTTCAATGCTATTTTGCTTTCATTAGAGATTTTTTGTAATCCATTTATCTCGAGAAATCGGTCTATGTCCATTTCTTTCTGCTGCCCTTGTGAATATAGTTGTTTAAAATATCTCTTTCTCCTAATTGAATTTTGTTGAACGAGAAATCCTCTCATTACTGTTTTACTGGCGTCCCAAATGACCCTTGTTTCCACTCCCAGGGTCATATTAATCTCAAAATAGTCCTTTAGGGCTTTTTGGGCCTTCTTTACAATTTGCTCACTCCTCAACAAATCATCATTCATTCTCCATCTGAAAGATCCCTGTATAGACATTTTCACTTCCATAAAAACTGCATTAGGGTCTGAGCAAGTTTTAGGGCAAATTTCCGTTTTTGATACTTTAGGAACCAAGTCTCTGGATATCCATAAATAATCCATTCTCAAAAATGATTGGTTTGGATCTGAATAGAATGTGAAGCCTTTTTCAGTTGGATTTCTGATTCTCCATATATCTGACAGATCGAATTTATCAGTTATTTCAAAAAAAGTCTTAGGTAGTCTGCCAGCATTCAATATTTTCTGTCTCTGAGTTCTATCCATTAGAGTAGATGCCACTCCATTCAAATCTCCCACTCAAATTAATTTATAATCCAAATGTTCCAAAAGACTTGTTTCCAGGTTCTTAAAGAATTCTGCTTTGCCATCATTGGGTGCACAAATTCCCAATAACAAGTATTTTTCACCTTGTGCTGTGATTTCCACTGCAATATATCTTCCCTCCTCATCTTTAAAAATCAATTTTGGGTTCCATTTTTCTTTAACATAGAAAACCACTCCTCTTTTTTTCACTTTGTCTGAAAAAATAAATTCTTGACCAAGCTTCTTATTCAGTAAGATTTTTCTGTGTACGGTAATCTTGTAATATGTGTTTCCTGTAAACAAATTACGTCCAAATTCTGCTTTGCCAAAACATGGTAAACCTGCCTCCTTTTCTGAGGGGAATTTAAGCCGTTTACATTCCAAGAATTGATTCTCAAAGCCATGATGGTAAATTAAGGGGTCACTGCTCCCGCCCCTGGCAGCTGTGGGCTTTCCAATCCAAGTTCAACCAAATACTTTTGCAGAAATCTGTCTTTCTCTCCAACAGTCTTAATTCTTTGCTTTCTTCCTCCAAATTTGAAGGAGAGACCCTCCTGGAATTCCCACCTGAAGAAGATATTTTTCCTCCTCAAAGTGTTTGCGTGGCAAGTTCCCGCCTCACCCCAGTGGAAATAAAGACACATGACACAGATATTTAAGGTTAATGGGCTAAATATGGCCACAACTTTATTGGTTACAGGTGATGAGCTTAGGCATTGGTCCTAACTGACTATCCGGCTTCAGCCTGTTTGCTTGAAGTCTGGGAAGGGTTAACCACCAGTAGGGGGAGTCCTGCTGATGCACATCAACTAGGAACTCCCCTGGGGTCACCGCTCGGGGGTGTGCCTTAGGCCCTCACCTCCATAGGCTTTGGACAGGGCCTGTTGGGAGACTGTCAGGGAGACATAGGCCATCATGCCTCCACGTCGATTCCAGACGGTCCATCAATCTCCCGTAGATACAGTATCAGTCAATTAGCGACACGAGCCTCAGAAACAGCTTGCCACATTCCAGGACCTGTGCACGCCCTTTCAGCAGAGTTCGCACAACAAAAGATGCACTCAGGAGAGCATATTTACAACTTTATTCAGCGTTGGTCAGAACAAAGGAAAAACATGACTGCCTGCCTGCGTGTCGAGGCACAGAGAGAAAACGAAAGCTATATACAAAACAGAAACTTCCTGTGAGCCGGAAGTACGCAGGCTGTGACACAACAACCTGCTCCCTTTTTAAGGTGGTACGGAAATATCCTAACAGGGCCACGCCCCCCCGGAATCCTTTATAGGACTATCCTTCAATATGAGAGGAAGGTGATGGCACTTCCTCCCCCTTCCATCTACATAACGCCAATACCCTCAAACCTGCAACCAATCCCTAATCCCAGCCATCATATCTGCCAACCACACATCGTTTCCCACATCGGAAAGATGTACGCCATCCTCTCGGTAGAGAGCCACTTAGCTGAACTGGATGTTGGGGTGGTTAATGACCCAACCCCCCAGAGCTGCCACTCTGTGCACCACCAAATGTTCCAAAAGCTTTCTGGCTTTGTTTATTGAAATAGGGCCCCAACAGTCCCTCCATACACGCCTCTCCAGCAGTGGTGACCAAATTAGGGTTGAATCTGGCAATGAGGCAATCAGTTCATTGAAGTCATTGTAAGTGTCCCACATCAAGTCCACGCCTTTATGATAGGCCAAGTCATTTCCCCCCCAGCTCAATAACCAGAGCATGAGGGGACCTTCCAAAGTGGCTCTGGCTTTCACCGCAGGCATAAATTCTGCCCAGCGCATCCCCTTCCGTGGAAGATCCTTTTAGTGGAAGATCCAGCCTGCACCCCAGGCCACAGTTGACGGCACGGTTTCTAGCCCAGTGGACAATGCTGTGGCCTGTAATCCAAATGTGCACCACAACGTCTCCTGAAAGCAAAAGAAGGTAACAAAGCCAGGTCAGGTACACCGTGAACATTCACAAGGTCTTACGAATATATCCCTTAAAAGTATCAGACTTCCACTGCCCCAAGTCCTTCATCCTTTCAGCTGAGAGTCCCAAATGCATTGCTGTGGTGGTGGCCTCAATCCGAAAGGAGTTGGCCGCAAATTCATCTGGGGGTAAACCACAGGCAGCAATCGCCCTTCGCATAGCGTGCATGAACTGATGCCGTGCAAGGCGGGAGCCATCCAAATGTATGACGAATGGGCCTGAGACAGTTGGTCTCGCATACATGAAATGTCTAGTGTCCTTTACTGGGCATGGCCCATTGTGACTAGTTGCTTGGAGCCGAATAAGGGCCCCCTTTCCCTGCTGATCAGTTTTGGAACATCGGACATGCAGGACTAAATTGGATCTGGACAAGGTCAGGTCTCTCAATAAACTTCCCTGGGCGGCGGAATCTTGTTGGCCCTCACAAACCACTTCGCCAATGCGCAGAGTGCCAAAGGAGGCGATGGAGTATGCAGCCGAAAAATAACCGGGCCTTGTACTTGGACCAACAGATAATTCTTAATTTTTTATTGTTATTGTTATTATTATTATTTATTTGGCTTTGGCATAGAATGTCATAAGTTACGGGCCTTCTACCATCACTGCTGGGAGGCTGCAGCCTGCGCCAGCCCCCCAGTGCCCTTCACACTAAGAAATCCGCACAAGGGTCTATGGAGTAAATAGCCTTACAGAAGAAGGAGATTGCAGCTGACTGGATGTTTAAGAGTCTTTGCTGCGTGACCCAGCTCCCTCAAATGTACCAAGTATTGCAGAACTTCTGCCTTGGTAGGGGGTGCGTCAAGCCTAGCATTTTTTAATTTGCCTCGAAACTCCATAAAGTCCGACCGAGCCTTTTTATAAGATCTAAGCGTGGATGGGACTACTGAAGCCAATACTCCCTTCAGGACGTCACGTTCCCAAGGCTTCAAAGGTGCTCTGGGAATGGCTGTGGCAATTGCTGTGCCTCTAGTGCTAATGAGCGGAAGCGGTCCATCTGAAAATGAGACAGAGCATCCGTGATGTCATTGTTAACCCTAGGTGTAAATTTGGCAGAGAAATAGATGTTTAATTCTAAGCACAAAAGGACAAAGGAGAGGAGCAGGTTTGCCACCCTAGGAGAGTGCGATGATTGCTTAGACAGGCCCCTGACAACCGCTTGATTGTCGGTCCAGAAGCATACCTGGTGATTCCTGAACTCATCAGCCCACAAGTGCACCGCAACTACAATAGGAAAAATTCTAAGAAGGTGAGGTCACGCATGATAGGTTTTCCTTGCCAGCTAAGCCAACGCTGAGTACACCAGCGCCCCCTAAAGTAGACACCAAACCCCAGGGAACCAGCTACATCAGACTGTACCTGTAAGTCTGAACGCAGCATCAAATTGTCCTGCCACAAAGAAATGCCCTTGTACTTATCCAGGAACTTTAAACAAACCTCCAGGTCTGACTTGACCACTTTAGAGAGGCACACTCTGTGTTGAGGAGCACGCAATCCCGCTGACAGCTTAGCCAATCGCCCACAAACAGGGCAGCCAGGGGACACTACCCGGCATGCAAGGTTGAGGTGACCCAAGAGTGATTGACTCTGCCTAAGGGTGACCTTCTTGAGAGGAAGAAGTTGCAGAATTAATTCCTTAAGTGCTGCTAGCTTCTCCCTTGGTAGGCTGATGTCTGTGCGATTGTGTCCAATTCAATACCCAAAATAGGTTATGGTTGAAACTGGACCCTCTGTTTTGTCTGCCACCAAAGGTACCCCAAGCTCCTCAGCCAGGGAGGTGAAAGCCTCTAAAAGAGAAGCGCCATCAGGGCTATTACTAGTGATGAGCAAAACGTTATCAAGGTAATGGGTCACCCATTCAGAACCAGTTCTAAAGCAAAGGGCCCAGTCCAAAATTGTACTAAATGACTCAAAAGCTGCACAAGCTACTGAGCACCCTATTGGCATAGATTTGCCTATGAAACAGGCCCCCTCAACCTAAAAAGTAGCCACAGAAAGTCCTCTGGGTGAATTGGCTGGAAGCGGAAGGCCGACTCAATGTCGCACTTAGCTAAGAGCACCCCCCTGCTGAACCTGCGAATAAGCTTTATAGCCTGATCAAAGGAGGCATATTTCACAGAACAAGGCTCCTGTGGTATTGCATCATTGACTGAGGATAGGTTGTGGATCATACGATACTCTCCTGGAGTCTTTTTGGGAACGATGCCTAAAGGTGAAATGTGTAAAGCCACTATAGGTGGCTCCCTGAAGGGGCCGGCCACCCTCCCAGCCAGAATTTCTTTCTTTATTTTCTTTTTTGCAATAGCTGGCATTTCCCTGTGTTTTTTGGGGGGGGCCTTGAGTTAGGAGGGAATGAAACAGTGATCTTGAAGCCATAAGAAAAGCCCTTCCCAAGGGTACTTTGCTGCCTCTTTATTAGGGTATTTATCGAGAAGGGTTCTAAGAGGTGAGAGCTTAACAGAAAAGAACGCCAAAACCAAGGGCCAAATTAATACCGGTTTGTGGCTGAATTAATACGGGTTTGCGGTTGCGCTTTGGGCGGGTCTGTGAGCATTTCAAGACCCCTGGTGGAAATGCCCCCTAACCCTGAAAGGGCTGTTTACCTTTAAAACATGAGGATGCCAGGTGGTTACCTAGGCACTTTTCACATTCATGTGCATACTTACAATTTGGCCCCTGGCACACCCCTGTTGTACTCCCAGCAAACCTCATGGTGAGGGACTCGCTTAGCTTCAAATTTCCAAACTTAGAGGGATCTGGCTGCTTCTTTTCCACATAGGGACCCACGTGCTCCATCCAGTAATTCTGGTCGCTCAGGTCCCCAGCGGGTGGTGGGCAGCATTTCTGAATTGTCCTCGGAATCAGAAGGCTTACTTCTCTTGCTCTTCTTGGCCGAATGCTTCTTCTTAGACTTCTTAGACTTCCTGTTGCCTCTGCATCTCTTCCTTCGATGTTTCGGAGCCCCCTTCCGCAGTAAAGGCTGAGGTTGTAAATCCTGTAGAATACTGGGGAAGTCTGGGGTATACTGAGAGGCAGAAAGGTTATAATTGGAAGCATGAGCCCTACCACCTGAGGATCTGTGATTGCATATGAGGACGCATAGATGGATTGCTACCTGAATGTGGAACACTAAATAAGGAGGCCGAAGTGCAAGGGAGCTCCTCAATGCTTGGCACAGTAACAGGTATGCAATCAGGAGTACTCACTATTTGGGAAGAGGACGCAGTGACCATGGGCCTGAATTGTTGGTAAAAGGTTTCAAAGCAGAGAAAAAACTGCGACAAAGCCTGTGGGTTGCAGGGCACAGGAGGCTTCCCTGACCCATCTTGAACACAGGACCCACTTATATTGGGGAGGAACAGAAGATTGCGCCTGTTGGGTTCTCTTGGAAGCCATTATATCTCCCGCAACAGTAGCCCTTGTACTCCAAACTTTAATTGTGCAAATTGGTCAAGCAGACCGGGCACTGTTTAGAACCGCAAGTCTGTGTCTTTTCCTTTTTAAATTAAGCCTTTATTACAAGAGGACACTTTAGCCCAGCCAGCCTAGTTCAGTATTGATTAAACCAACCACACTTGGAAAGAAATCAGATTCAAAAACCAGTAATCCCCAATGGCCAATGAAACTAGGTTGAGACCAGGTGCTCAGCTTAAAGACCCCAGGCCTTCACCTTCCCTTCCTAAACCAACCCCCCCTTTCCCCCCTATCTATCTATCTATCTATCTATCTATCTATCTATCTATTTATTTATAGAATACACTATGGACAGCAAGCCTAGTTCAGCACCGTTTACACTGCTTATAGGCAAAATATAGGTAAGAATTCATAGGCAACAACTAGTAAATACAATAGTCAATGAAATTAGGTTAATTAGATTGCGAAAGGAAGATCAATTTGTTTATTATTTACGTATTTTAAAAGGGTCATCTAGTCCAGCCCCCTGCAAGGCAGGAATCTTTTGCCCAATATGGGGCTCGAACTCACAACTCTGAGATTAAGAGCCTCATGCTCTACTGACTGAGCTAACCCAGCTGCTTCAAGTTTATAAACAACTCAATATTGAACAGAGTTGTATTACCTTTCCCCCCAAAAGAGGACATGAAAGATACTAAAACAAACACCGGCCTTTATGAACAAATAACTCCAAATCTCTTATAATAAATTAATGTATTCAAGTAAAGTGCACCAGGCATAAAGGCAATAAAATTGCAATGATATAATTACATTTTATTACTATTATTGCTAAATTTATTTTATTTTATTTTTATGCTGTGCAGTCAGCTGCGTTCGGTTCTCCCTATTAACTTTAATGAAAAGCACTGTAGTTTATTATATGTGATTTATTTATTTATTTATTTTTGCCCCACAATCAGGCCCAACAAAAACCACGCATGCTATCAATTTAAGCCACAACCACCAACTACCCAAGCATTCAGAACCAACAATGTATCACTTTAGTAGCAACAAGCTGAAGGCAAGCTGCAATGTAGCGATAGGGACTGCAGGGCAAGAAATGTGAGGCAATGAAATACCAATGTAGCCAGCTATATCACAATATAAAGCTGCTAGCACGGAGAAGCTAAACTAGATTATAAACAATGTAGCCCACAGGAGGTAAGTAAAGCTGATGGTCAGATAAATTCAAGTTCCCAGAGGGCTCACATGCAACGGAGCTTAATAAAAAAAGCCCAAAATGCATCGGATGTGAAAAAAGGGGCCAGCCTTGCAAGAAACTGCCTCTCCTAAAATGGCAGCCATAACCCTGACAACAATAAACAATCAGTGGCACGTGAGCCATGGGGGGGGGGAGGGGAAATAGGCTGAAACCTGATCTATCTATCTATAGATTTATTGCGGCCATTGGCCCATATCGAAAACAATACATCAAAATTTATCCATAAACAATACAATTTAAACAGTTCCAAGTTAAAACACCCATATAAAACCAATTTTACTTCAGTTAAGTAAACACTATACACAATAAGCTCCCTCTATGTAAACCACAATTCAAATCCCTCAGATTTTGGGGGATATGCGTCTTAGTTCTGGCACTTATTGATGGTTCTTAAGTTTAGCTAAGCTGTCAGAGTCATACAGTGATCCATTTCTCCTCTTTTGAAATAAAACATTAATCAGGTATCTAGCGACTGCAAGGGATCTACTTCTATCTTCGTTTAATAAGTATATTATTTGAATCTAGCCTTTATAAAGGCATACCTGTGCGTCACCACAGATAAGGTAGTTAAATAAGATGGAAGTTTCGTTGGTGGTGTTAAGCCAAGGTTTATCAGCGAACAGGTGCCACCACCTGTCGCAATATTAAATTGTAAATCCATCTCCTCTAATTTGTGAGTTATAATTCTCTTGGCAGAAATTAAATCCAATTTTAATAGTTCAGATGGAGATAGTCCTAGGGACACAAGTTTCCCATGTATTATTTTTGCCCAGGGGCTAGGGAAGTCATCTCTCCAGAGACACTGTATCAAGTGGAGATTTGGAAGTTTATGCCATAATGCCAACCAGTAACAGAGGATGCATTTCCATAATGTGGTTTCTAGAGATGTAACATTTAGTTCCAGTCATATAGCAGTATTGCTTACACACCTGGGTAATTTTAGCAACCTTCTTAGCAGCTGGTTTTGGATTACCTCCAAATGGGTTAGATTAACAAAGGACCCCCATATTGGGATTGCATATGCTATTGTTGCAATCACCTTTGCCTTGAAAACTTTTAACACTGATGGAATATGGAAAGCCCCATCTGAAAAGAAAAAACGCAGTAGCGCAAAGGAAAGGGCTTTAGCTCTGTTTAATACATATGCAAGATGGACCTTCCAGCCCATGTTGTTTTGGAGAAGGACTCCCAAGTACTGAAATTTAAAGACTTGGTCAATAGCTTTTCCGTCTATTCTCCAATTATAGGTTTTTCGACTCTTGGTGAAAATTAGGACTTTGGACTTAACATGGTTAATTGTAAGAAAATTTGATTTGCAGTAAACATCGAAAAATTTTAATGCCCTCCTAAGGCCAACTCTTGAGAAGGATAGGATCACTGCGTCGTCTGCGTAGAGTAGAAGGGGGCAACGGTATTGGGCAAGACGGGGGGCGTGGATCGTTTCTTGAGAATCTATCAGAGGCGCCCTCATATCACTTATAAATAGATTAAAAAGGGTCGGAGCAAGGATACATCCTTGCCAAACACCTCTATTTGAGAGGTCGCCGGCCGGAGTGATTCTCACCCTAGCGGCCGATCCGTCATGCAATTTAGTTATTAGCCACAAAAGTCTTTTGTCTATTCCCCATCGGGCTAATTTTGCCCAAAGTAATCCTCTGGGGATGCTGTCAAAAGCAGCCTTTAAATCAATAAAGGCCGCACAAAGTTGGCCTCTATTTGGGGAGGAATATTTCCGGGCAAGGTGGTATAAAACTAAGACATGATCAACCGCTGACTGATTCGGTCTAAAACCAGCCTGTTCAGGCCCAATCTGGTTGTTCTCTTCGGCCCACTTAGTGAGCTTAGTTAACAAGAACCGTGCATATATTTTCCTAATTAATGACAATAAACTGATATTCCTGTAATTTCCCGGATCATCTGTCGAACCCTTTTTATGGATTGGAACAATAATCGCATCCTTCCATATTCTTGGTACCTTCCCACTGTTGTTTACGGCATCAAAAGTAGCGGCCAGGATTTTCGCCCACCAGTCTGCATGAAGTTTTATAGCTTCCTCCGGGACTAGGTCAGGACCACCTTTTCCGATTTTAAGATTAGAAATGAGTCCGTGGATTTCTTCCGGGTCAGTGGGTGGCCAAAGAGGGAGCTGCTCATAGAATCCATTGATTGTATTAGTATTAAGGTCTGGTAAGGCAAAATAGTTCCTTAGAAAGGATTCCCAAACTGGGGCAGGAATAACTGTTAGGCGGTATCTTTTAGATTTTCTGTTAACCAACAGCCAGAATTTTCGGGAATTACGGGTACTTGAGGCAGCTATAAGTGCTTGCCAGCAGTTCAGTTGCCATTCCTGTTTGGCCTTTTTTTGCACATATTTGTAAGCTGATTTTGCCTGATAGTACTCCTTGGGAAGCGTAGTCGCCCCTGAGGATTTGTAATCATTATAAATAGCACAGAGATGTTGTTTGGCTTGTTTGCAATTACGGTTAAACCACAGTGCACCTGTCTTGGAGTGGGCCCTATTTGCCTGGTGGGTTGGAACAGTAAAGAATGATGTGAGGTCATTCAACAGATTGGCAAATAGATTAATAGTTTGATCGTGTTCATATGAGGTTATGCCAAGGGCTGAATAGGTTTGTATAATCTCCTGCTGAAAAAATTCAGAATATTTTTGAGCCTGCATTACAGACCACTTTATACCCTTCACTCGTAATGCCGTATTAATACCCTCTTCCGGGTTTTCTGCGTTAGTATTTAATTGAGTTGGATGACTGTGCTCGTCCCCATGCCAGTCTAGGTCAAACATAGCAGCAAGTGGGAGGTGGTCACTGAACTGAATATTGCCAATCTTAAAAGAGAGAGCTTTCGAAATCAGGTCACTCGAGGCTAAAAGGTAATCTAGTACGCTGTTTGATTTTATGCCTAGGTGGGTATACTCCCCCGGTATATCAGGAGAGCAGCAACCATTCAGGGGTACTAGGTTTAAGCGAATAGCCATTTGGTAAAGAAGTACTCCAGCCTCGTTTACTTTAGAGTCTTTTGAGGCTCTCCTTAAGGCATGTCTCAAATCATAATTGTCGAGGCATGGAGCAGTCCACCATTTAGCTTTAGTTAAATCGACCCAATTTGCTGCTATACGTGCGTTAAAGTCACCACCAATTAAGGATTGGCTATTGGAATATTTGACTCTGCATGATACTAAATGATCTTCTAATATTTCCCATCTATCATGCAGTTCAAGGGACGAACCCCCTGGCGGGAGGTAGACATTGGAGATTAGCAGTGATACTCCCCCCCCCCCCCCGACATCAACCCAGATAAAGCATAAGGGGGAGCAGTCAAAACTAATGAAAATTTGAAATGCAGCTTCAGTGACATACCAATTACTAGACCACCTTTTGGCCGTCCTCCTTTCTGGGAGGGGCAAGCTGGAAGGGATAGTAGGTCGAATCCGTTTATGACAATTTCACCCTCCTCCCAAGTTTCTTGCAATAGAATGATATGAAACGAGTTGATATACGACTGGAATTCTGGGTCACATTTTTTCCTACACCAGCCAGCGATGTTCCAACAGAGGATCGATATTGGTGGTTTTCTGGGTTGTCCGGCTAACCGTCATTTAAATTCTTGTGGGGGGCTCTTATGCGGCAAGGACGCTCCCTTAAAGAAGTCCGTTATTTTCCTTTGCTGAAAGTTGTTGTCCTGGTGTGGTGAGTCTTTTGCTCTGGTGCGCGCCGGTTGTGGTGAGTCTTTTGCTCTAGTGCGAGCCGGTTGTGGCACGATCAAATCGCGAGGGCCAGAATTTTTGGGGGGCAGAAGAGAGTTAGCATCCTGGTGAGTAGAGATAATATTTGGCGTTTTTAACTGTCGGGCCCAACTAGGCTCTGAAGAGGCTCCTGCCAAGTCCGCTGGAGCCGTCCTCTTTGGGGATCTAACCGATCCACTTGTGATCATTTGATTTATGTGTCCTGCTGGGTCTTCAGTCCACTCTGTGGTGACTCTCGACACTGTAGTGTCTTCCTCACGTAATTGTTGGATTTTTGGTGGAGAAGCCTGACTTGGAGTGGCCACTACCGTCTCAGGACGTGGATGGTCTTCGATGTATGTTGATTCCAAGTCCGGCATGGAGGGGTGAAGGGACAACGATTTATCCAGGGGGGTGTTATCCTGAGTTCCATTCTTTGATCGGTTAATCACGGAGGGAACAGATAAGTCTATTAAAAGCAGGGATGAGTTACCAGTGTGAAGGGGAGGAGAAGAGTCTGCCTCCAGCAGTGAGACTTTCCCATCCAATGCAGAAGGCACCTGATATGCTGGGTATTGGGGAATTGTTGTTTCCACCTCCATGGGGCATGGCACCGCTAAATTAGAGTGGGTATTATTCGTAGGAACTCCGTTGCAGGCGATACTTAGGAGCTGAAGTTTAAGTAAATCCAGCCTATTTATAATTTCTTGTTGTTCCATCGCTGGTAACTCTCCAAAGGAGGCGATAAGCTCTCTTTCCTCCTGGGGTGTCAAAGAGTTACTGGCACACTCGTAGTGTTTAGTTGTAGGAGTGGAGGTACTATGGGACTGGCCCAGACATGGGGTATACAGCTCAGCCCTCTTTTGTGGTTCAGGACGGGAAGGTTGTACGGTCTCCTTGATTAATCCCTCCGATAGGAGGGGTCTAATTATGGAATCCATGAAAACTCTCGTTAGAAAAATGCCAAGACTATTCAAAAAAAACTTTTTGCTTAATAATAAGAGAGGGGATTTTTGCAGAGTGGAAAGCCAGCATCATTCTCTGATATCTGTTCTGGCGGGCTAAGGGAAGCACAGCACAAAGATCTATTTGTGATGTTTCGAGTTTTAGAAGCTATCTGAGGTGCTCTTTAGTCCCATGTAGCGTTGCCCAACTTGGGTCCCTTTACCACAAGGTTAGTGAAATCTTCCTTGGATGTAGAGTCAGGGATTGGCGATTCAGTGAGGGGTTGAGATTGTATTTGCAGTTCTTCATACGATCAGTGTTTGGTGGAGCTTTCTGCCGGCACAATGGAACATCTACTGCCCCATCTTGGGCTGTCTGTACCAGCTGGTCATCCAGTTTTTGCTGAAGGCTATGCAGCTGAGAGGATAGGCCGTCAATTCTCTTAAATATACAGTTTAGAGTTCTAATTATTAGATGGAGTTGCTCGCATCCTGAGCAGTCCGCCGATTCGGCTACCAACACCTCCTTCGGATAGGGACCATCCCCATTTGTGTTACCATTAGCGTTTCCAATTTGTAGCGTCTCAGGGGCCTCATCTTTTGATGTTGTTTCAAGGGCAGTTAGAGGATTGAAACGATTTTGAGTTGCTATTGAGTAGGTACATTCCTCGGGGCCTCTCCCTCCTTTAGGTGAACCCTTCCTTGATTGCTTAGGCCTCGGAGAGGATAATGCCTCGTCAGAGTCTCTTGGGCGTTTTCCATGGCCCATAAATCAATTTTGCAGGGGAACCGTCGTGGGCACTGTGCTGGGGAGCTCCTTAAATCCTTTAGTCTTCCTCACAAGAATACTACCACTTCCAGGAGAGTGGTGCCATAAAATTACTCACAGTAAGGCAGCCAGTTCAAGCCTCTTTCTTCCCCTCTTCCTTGTTCCTAGGATTTTTGAGACAGCTCGGTTCCAGCAGTCGGGCAAACTTCACTTCGCAATATGCAGTAAGCTAAAAGTTAAAAGGAAAGAGCTGGTCGACAGGGCAGAGGATTTATGCCCAGGAGAACCTTTCACTTATCTCTCCCAGTTAGGGAGGCGGCGGCAGCCGTGGCGGCGAGTCCAGGGCGTCGGAGCAACCCAGATAAAAAACAAAGATAACACAAGTGGAGAGATATTAAAAGACAGCCAGCACAGCCAGCAGATCATTAAAACTCTCGGATAAAAACAAGGGAGGATAAAAACCGCTTAAAACCACTTAAAACTTTGATAAGGGTAAGCGAAATTACTTGGTAACTACCTTCGTCGCCATGTTGGATCTTCCCCATTCATCATATTCAGGCTGAAACCTGATAAACGGGCTGGTAATGCAGTCCCCAGCACAATCCCTTTTTCCTGCTTGCCTCACCCCCCCCCAAAAAAAACCCCCCAAGAATAATGTACACAAAAGCAACCCCAGTGTTCCCTGACTCTGTTCTACAGTGACCAATTTAAAAGCTGCACATGCCACGCTGCCCTTTGCAACAGCAAACAGGCTTTTGCCGGCACAACCCCGAGCCCTCGGGCGACCCTGCCACCAATAACTTAAGCTGCTGCAACAAATTACTCCCCAATTCGTTCTGCAGTCCCTCCTGGTCAGCCCCACACCGACACCAAACCTTAGGAAGCGTTGGCTCCAAAGCACCCAGGGTCGAGGCGAAGGCTCCTGAAACGAGGGAAAGGCTCCAAAGCCAGGAAAAGAGACTTGCAGCAGAGGGCTGCAGGACAAAGTGCTACTCATAGGAAAAGAAATGGCTCCTGCCGGCAAACAGCAGCTCTTAAGGGGGAAAGCAGCAGCCGGAAAAGGCAGTGTGATGGCCTGGGAAACTGATTTAGAGGCTGAACCGGAGGAATCCCAGCCTGCACAGGAGTCCCCGCCTCCAGGGCCAGCTGAGCCGAGGCAGGGCCTTGAATCTGAAGGACCCACACCTGTGCCGGATCCTCAGCAGCAGATGAATCCACTCTGGCTCCAGGGGGTGATTGAGGACCCATTGACTGCAGGTGCTCCTCTCCCAGCCCTGTCAGGGGAAGGTGAGGCGGCCTCTGGGTCCAGTAACCCTCCAGCCTCTCCTGAGCTGCAGAGGCTCAGGGCAGAGAGGCAGAGGGAACTAAGTTCTATCAGGAGGAGTGCTCGCCTTAAGCCCAGGAGAGGCGAGTCACCTGTGGGCCGGGATCACCCTAGGCCCCAGTGGAGATAAAGGCCAGTAAGCCCAGTCCCAGGTTGCGATGTTGCGGGAGCAACGTCGTTGGAAACCTGCTTCTGCCAGCACCCAGACCTGTTTTTCCGGAGTTCCTGACCACGCCCGGCTTCTTGCTTTGGACCCCACTTTGCCCTTGGTGGACAGTCTCCAGACCCTCGACCCAGGACCGGACTCTGACCACACCTCACTGTAACCTCCCCCCCCCCCCGGAACCAGCACAGTTTGCTCTCGCCGCACCCGCACTCCCCCTTCGTTGGGGTGCGTTCGGGAAGAGCCAGAAGCCATGGCCAACCATGCAGCTGCATTGGTGGCATTGGCCCAGGAGAACCAGGCCTTGACTCACACCGTTCAGCACCTAAGCAATGCAGTTACAGCGCTTCAGCAGCAGTTGGACGCCTTACCGGCTTCTGGGGCCAACGCTCCAGTTTCTGGCAAGTACCCAGTGGCCCTGCCAGAGAAATTTGATGGGTCCCCAGCCAGCTTCCCCATGTTCCTCGCCCAGGCCAAGTTGTATATTCAGGGGAGAGCCCGGAATTTTCCTGACGATTCCACCAAGGTGCACTTCTTGATCAGCTTGCTGAAGGACCAGGTGGCCAAGTGGGCTTTGCCACTGCTCCAGCAAGACTCTCCTTTGCTAACAGACTATGTGGGGTTTTGTAACCACTTGGAGACTGCGTTTGGCAACCCTCTGAAGGGGAGCCAAGCCAATCGGGCAATTCGTCGGTTGAGAGTCCACAGCCGCCGCCTACGCCACAGAATTTCGGCTGTGGGCGCAGGACTTGTCCTGGAATGACTCTGCACTGCGGGACCAGTATCTCGAGGGCCTTTCGGATGAGATACTGGACCAGCTGGCCACAATGGATCACCCCGCCACGCTGGAAAACACCATTCAGCGGTGCCTGCAGATAGACGATCGGTTGGAGGATCGTCGTCAGGCCCGGGACCACCAGCACTCCCGGCTTCTGGCTCCAGTCTCTTCCAGCAGGTCCATGGCCACAGCCGAGTTGCCGGAGGAGCCTATGCAGCTCGGGGCAGCGCGGCCTCGCCTCTCCCCCATGGAGAAGACGCGGCTTCGGGAGGGGAACCTGTGTCTCTACTGCGGCGGAAGCAGACACTACGCCCAATCTGGTCCCGAGAAGATGCCGGCCGCAGGGAAACCGCCAACCCCAGGAGCCGAAGGCCCTGGCTACCTGGGGTCCCAAACAGTGCATGAAGGGTCCACACCGGTGGAATTGCAACACCTCATGGTCCCGGTGCGTCTATACCCTCCTGGTGGACCCTGGATTCTCACCCACACTCTGGTTGATTCGGGGGCAACCCACTCCTATATGGACGCTGCCTTTGCCGCCCATCATCAGGTGCCACTTCAGGACAAGCCAGAACTGGTACAGGTGGAGGCAATTGATGGACGGCTTCTGCGTTCAGGTGCCGTTACTCGGGAGACCCAGCCCTTGATCCTGTGTCTCCAGCAGCACCAGGAGGTGCGAACTTTGGACATTGCCTCCATGCCCCGGTTCTCCCTGGTGCTCGGGATGGACTGGCTGGAGTCACACAATGTTCAGATCGACTGGGTCAAACGGTCTGTGTGCTTCCCAGACCCATGTCTCCATGCTCGGTCCAAGATGCTAGCGGCTGCGCCCACAGGGGAGGCTGCATCAACGCTCCCCGCTGCGTACCGGGATTACCAAGACATGTTCGAGGAACGGGGGGCAGACCAGCTGCCGCCGCATCAGTCGTTCGACTGCGGCATAGACCTCCAGCCCGGAGCGCCCCTGCCTGTGAGTCGCTTATACTCTCTTACAGAGCCAAAGCGTGAAGCTTTGCAGGACTTCCTGCGCAAGAACCTGGAGCGTGGTTTCATTCGGCCTTCTACCTCGCCCACCGCTGCGCCAGTGTTCTTCATTAAGAAGTGTGGGGAGCTTCGTCCTTGCCATGATTACTGGGCCCTGAACAAGATTACCATCCCAGACCGGTACCCCTTGCCCCTTATCTCGGAGTTGCTGGAGTGGGTGCAAGGGTCGCAGGTGTTCACCAAGCTAGACCTCCGGGGGGCCTACAATTTAATTCGGATCCGAGCCGGGGATGAGTGGAGTACAGCTTTCGGGACCCGGTATGGGCAGTTCGAATACCTGGTTATGCCCTTCGGATTGTGCAACGTGTTGGGAAACTGCCAGGGAGATAAAGTCCATCTGAGCCCCCAAGCCGGCTGCCGGACGATCCATCGACCTCCCGTAGATACAGTATCAGCAATTAGCGACATGAAGCCTAAGAAATAGCTTGCCACATTCTTGGGCTGGTGCACACTCTGTCAGCAGAATTCACACAGCAAAAGTTGCACTCCGGAGGGTATCATTTAGAATGTTTATTCAGCGTTGGTCAGAACAAAGAACAAACATGACTGCCTGCTAGCGTGTTCTGGCGCAGAGAGAGAAAACGAAAGCAATAGCGAACATAAACATCCTGAGAACAGGAAATGCGCAGACTCTGTGACTCACATAGCCTGCTCCCTTTTAAGGTGGAACGGAAATATCCTAACTGTGTTCCAACGGTACATCAACCACGTGTTCCAGGACTTGCTAGACAAGTATGTGGTGGTGTACTTAGATGACATTCTGATTTTCTCCCGTGATCCGGCTCACCACGAGGGTCATGTCCGGACCGTGCTGCAGCGCTTGCGGGAGCACCGTCTGTATGCAAAGCTCAGCAATGTCGAGTTCCATCAGCGGTCAGTGGACTTCCTTGGTCACCGACTCTCTCCAGATGGGGTGCAGATGGATCTTGGGAAGGTGGCAGCGGTTCAGTAATGGGCGATGCCTCGGAACCGCAAGGACCTACAGCGATTCCTGGGGTTTGCCAACTATTACCGGACCTTCATAGCAGATTATGCTCATCGCACCACCCCGTTAACCCAGCTGCTGTGCCACAAGACGCCATTTTCCTGGGACAAGGAGGCAGAGGAGGCGTTTCAGGGATTGAAAGCCTGTTTCCAGAGGGCGCCGATCTTGCAACATCCTTATCCCTCTCAACCTTTTGTGGTAGAGACCGACCCCTCCAGCACGGCTCTCGGTGCCGTCTTGTCCCAGCAGCACGGACCTGATGCGCCTTCTATTCCCGCCAGCTCCTTCCGGCGGAGTGTAACTATACCGTGTGGGAGCAGGAACTGCTGGCCATCAAGGTGTCCTTTGACATCTGGTGCCATCATCTTGAGGGGGCACGACACCTGGTGGAGGTGAGAACCAACCACCGGAACCTGGAGTACCTCCAGACCACCCGCAAGTTGAACCAAAGGCAGATCCGGTGGGCGTTGTTCTTCTCCCGGTTCCAGTTCCGGATCCACTACATCCCTAGCTCCCAAAATCAGAAGGCGGATGCCCTGTCCCGGAAACCCGAAGACATCACGGACACGGTACAGCAAGCAGTACCAACAATGATTCTACCACCGGCCGCGTTCCTGGCCATTCAGGAGGCTGAGCCACTGCGGGCTCGGGTGTGGGAACAGCAACGGGTCGACGCATGGACCCAAGAACGACTCCGGGAAATGGCCGAAGGGTCATGCCCTCAGTATCCAGGGCTGGTCTTACACCAGGGCCTACTGCTGCACCATGGTCGCCTGTACATCCCGCCAGGGCCACTGCAGGCTGTGGTTCTCTGAATGACCCATGATGCCCCAGCACCGGACACTTCAAGCGGTATCAGACCACCCATCTGGTAAGCCGGGAGTTTTGGTGGCCCCGCCTGAAGGCTGACGTGGCTCGCTATGTCGCTGGTTGTGACGTCTGCCGGCGGGCCAAGGGTCCTTCCGGGCGACCCCCCGACCTACTTCAGCCGTTACCAGTCCCACCACGTCCTTGGTGCACGGTCTCGCTGGACTTTATGGTGGACTTACCCCCGTCTCGTGGCTGTACCTGCCTCCTGGTTTTCACAGACCATTTCACTAAGATGGTGCACTGTGCCCCCTGCCCATCTGTACCCACGGCTAAAGAAACTGCTCAGCTATACCTTCAGCACATCTTCCACCTGCATGGCCTTCCCGAGCATGTGGTTTCCGACCGGGGCGTCCAGTTCACATCCCGCTTCTGGTGAGCGTTGCACCAGACCCTCGGGACAGAGGTCTGTCTATCTTCAGCCTACCACCTGCAGACCAATGGTCAGACGGAACGGGCGAACGCGGTGCTGGAGCAGTATCTCCGGTGTTACTGCAGCTTCCAGCAGGATGACTGGGTCGACCACCTAGCGTTGGCAGAGTTCGCTTACAACAACGCGGTGAACGCCTCCACCCAGCAGACCCTGTTCTAGGCCAATTACGGTTACCACCCGCGGTTATTCCCGGATGTGCTGCCAGTATCTCATAGACTGGAAGGGGTATGGACCCAAGGACCCAAGGACCATTCCTGGGAACCAGCAGCCAACGTCCACACTCCTGTCTGCCTCCGGACCCTTGGGTGAGGGGGGGGGGCTGGGAGGGGGGGATGGTGTGATGGCTTGGGAATCTGATTCAGAGGCTGAACCGGAGGAATCCCGGCCTGCACAGGAGTCCCCGCCTCCAGGGCCGGCTGAGCTGGGGCAGGGCCTGGAATCTGAAGGGCCCACACCTGTGCCGGATCCAAAGCAGCAGACACCAGATGAATCCACTCTGGCTCTGGGGGTGATTGAGGACCCATTGACTGCAGGTCTCCTCTTCCAGCCCTGTCAGGGGAAGGTGAGGTGGCCTCTGGGTCCAGTAACCCTCCAGCCTTTCCTGAGCTGCAGAGGCTCAGGGCAGAGAGGCGGAGGGAACTAAGTTCTATCAGGAGTTCCCGACCATGCCCGGCTTCTTGCTTTGGACCCCGCTTCGCCCTTGGTGGACAGTCTCCAGACTCTCGACCCAGGACCGGACTCTGACCACGCCTCATGGTAACTCCCCCCCCCCCCCCGGGACCAGCACAGCAGGCAGCTGCAGGCATAGCAACTAAAAGCAAAGGGGAAATGAACAAGCAGGTACACGAGCTCCAGAGCAAGCAACACGGAGATAAGATCTCCAACAAACTGGAGCAGCTGGAAGCGGCAAAGAGGGAGATCCCTGGCCACCCCTGCGTTAAATGGCTGGCCAGGGGATGACCCGATCGGGGATTCCTTCAATCGCGTGGAGGCTGAGAGCCAGCCCCCGCACGCATGGTGGGAGGGTGAAGCCCGCAACCCCACCTCCTTTCTGCGCCGGAAGTCGCTTTGTCAAATTGGATAATTGGATAATTGGATCTCAAGCTCAGAAAGTGTCCAGGAATCTCTTTAAAAAGGACAGTGGCTATCTCCTGAATTTTTAAACCTTTTTTGTAGTGCAGTCCCAAAATGGTGTCTCTTTGTTCTTTGGTCTTTAAGACCACTATACAATCATAGGTAATTTTTGAATCTTTTTTGGGACCGAATCTATAGGCCTTTTCTATCCAAGAGTCAACTTCATCTTTTTTCAGGTCCCACCATGCCACAAATTGATCATCCACTCCCTGAGTCAATCTTCTTCCTGTTGAGGCACACCTCTCAATCTTAAATGAGATTCCCATTCCCTCATCTGAAGAAATGCAATCAAATTTGAATTTTTGTAGTGTAGTCTTTCCATATCAGTAACTCTGACTGTCTCAAGCTGTGTCAACCTTGTCTCATGACTTGTAACCTCAGTCTTCACCTCTTTCAGTTCCACTCTCAAGTCTTCAAAATTTTTATTCAGTTTTTCTATGCCCTGTGAATTGCGTTTTGTATCATCCTTAATTTCAGACAACAGTTGCATCACACTGTCCTCAAAAGCTGCACTTCTAGAGCTTCGTCTTACTGCTCCCTTGTCTGTTTTATCAACTCTCATAGTTGCTCAAGAATTTCAAGGTCAATCCGAGAATAAGCGGGAGAGAGGAGAAAAACAGGTTCCCACCACAGTCCCACAGGAGTCAGTTGCAGGCAGCCAGCAGCCTCCCAGTTCTTTATTACTGAGAGGCAGGCTGCAAAAGAATTTTTTCTCACTCCCTTTTGATATTTAAAAGGCAATTCTGGAGGTAACAGAAACTTTTTGCTACTTAAAAACAAGTCCAGACAGTGGCAGGATGCAATGTATCAAAGTCAATGGAAATGAAAGTTGAATGTTTCCTCTCCCATTATGATGTCACAATGGAGTCTAGCCTTTCCCTACTGGGAGGTCTGCTGCAGAATGAAGGAGCCTCTTTAATTTAGTACACAGTCTCTCAGGGTTCTTAAAGTAAAAAAAATCCCCCCTTCCCCATGCGGAAGAGGGGCTTTGAGGTTTGCTTGCAAACTTTCAAACAGTCTTTTCCCACTTAAGGCTTCGGTCAACGGTAACCGACTCTCCTTTAATTCAGCGAAAGGGATCGACCTCCGTTTTTAAATCCCTTTCTTGAATGGCTCAATGTGGCCGGATATTCCAGGAAATTTTACTTTTAGCTCCAAAAGGGGCAGGAGCGTAATCGACTATTCTCTAGTTTCCGTTGAAATGTTAAATGAAATTGCCTCTTTTACAGTTGTACCTCGCTCAGAGAGTGACCATTTCCCAATAGTTTTAGAGATGTACAGGAATCCTAGAAATAATGATATTAGACCGCCTATTAGTATTGGTAAGACTATTTATGCCAAAAGAATTTATATAAGTGATAAAAATAGGGAGGATCTATTAGCAGTATTTGAAAATAACCCAGTGCTTCTGGAACCTGTGGCTAACCAAAATTTGATGCCCTTGGAGGATAATGATTGTTACTATAAGACTATCCTGGAACTATTTTCTTCTTTTTTAGACCCTCAGTCCAGCAATAAACCTTTAAATAAGTATAATTGGTTCGATAAAGATTGTATTAACTATAAGAAAGAACTTAGAACTTGTCTAAAAGAAGCCTATATTAGCAACTTTCAAGGTCTCTGGAAGACTTATTTTGAAATGAAAAATGCTTTTAAGAACATGCTCCTGGAAAAAAAATCTGAGTTTGCACTCGCTAAATGGTCTAAAATTGTCACTGCATTAGAAATTAAAGATACCAAAACTTTTTGGTCACTTCTCTCAATAAAAGATACCACTGAGTTCCCTAATATAAGCGATGAGGTTTGGATTTCACATTTTACTGCTGTTTTTTATGATCACAAAGTTTGTAAAAAGGAAAATTTTAAAGTTTCTTTTGCAAAAACCACACAATTTCAAATTACTGTTGAGGAGATGCAAAGGCTAATCCTTTCGTTTAAGCAAGGGAAATCACCTGGTATGGATGGCATCCCAATAGATCTGTTGAGATTAGATATAGAATGGTGGGCCATTAAACTTGTGCCACTTTTTAATTCTATCTATCACTCAGCCCGTGTACCTAAGTCGTGGAACAACTCGATAGTGGTACCGATCTTCAAAAAAGGTGATAGGAATTGCCAAGAGAATTACAGGCCTATAAGTTTGTTACCATGCATAAGCAAAATCTATGCCAAATCTCTGCTTATTAAATTGGAAGAATGGATGCTGACAAAAGGCCTACCTGGTAAAGAGCAGGCTGGTTTTAAGGCAGGCTCGTCAACTCTTGACCAGTGTCTAGTGTTAAGTCATATTGTGGATAAATATGTCATGAGAAATAAACGGAAACTCTTTGTGGCATTTGTGGATTTAAAAAGTGCCTTTGATTCGGTCGACCACAACAAACTATGGAATAAACTAGAACACCTTGGTATTGACCCATATTTACTTACACTGATTCAAAGTTTACATTCTAATAACCAAATATATGTTAAAGTATCAAAAGATGGTAGACTTGCAGGTCCTATTCTGAACAATCGAGGAGTTAGGCAAGGCTGTATCTTGGCCCCCACCCTATTTAACCTTTTTTTATCTGACCTACCATTATTCCTTCAAAACGCAACCACTCATACTCCTTATTTAAACAATTGCCCACTCTCTTTACTACTTTATGCAGATGATGCTGTAATTATTTCACTCTCTGTTTTGGGTTTAAAAAAATTATTTAAGAGTTTCTCAAACTACTGCTCTCTTAATAATCTCAAAATTAATTATGATAAGACAAAGATTATGCAATTCAGAAAGAGAGGAAACCCAAAAGGCTGTATAATTAATGGACATCTAATACAGGAAGTCAAGCACTTCAATTATCTGGGAATCACATTTAAAAATAATATGAATTGGAATACACATATATGTGCTACTATAGCTAAGGCCAAAGTGACAGCCCACCATATAAAATCCTATTTTTTTCTCCAGTAGGAAACAGATTCATCCCAGCTGTATTGCAAGTGATTGATATGAAACTTTGTGCCCAACTTCTATACGGCACACCAGTGTGGATTTCAGGTGACCTCAAGAGGTTGGATAAATTTCACGCTTCCCTTTTGAGGTCATTGTTAGGACTTGCAAACTCAGTAAAATATGAAACAATATGTTGTGAGCTGGGAATATTGCCTTTATCAGTAAGAGCATGGCTGAGGACCTTGAAATATTGGATCTTCCTCCATTATAGAGCCCTATCCCCTAATTCTCTACTTTACGATCTTTTAAATGATAATGCAATCTACAATCTATCATTGATATGTAGGAGAAAACTGGATTCTATAGGGCTCAATCTAACTGACTTTGAAATCTCTGATCCCAAAGATACATGGGAAATTATTAGGAAGACTCTCACAGAAAAAAGTGCTCTCGCCATGCTTGAGGTTGCAAAGCATAGCACCTGCTCTCCTATCCACTTAAATCTCCCTTTGTGTAGAGATTTCCAAAAGGGATACATGACAAATCTGAAGAAACATGAATCGTGTAGGCTGTTTATGTTGGCCAGATTTAACATGTTTCCCTCGGTGGTAGTGAGAGGAAGATATTTAGCTATCCCAGAATAAGAGCGTCTTTGCAAATGCAGTAAAAAGGAACTAGATACCCTAGAGCATATATTCTTTTCCTGTGATTTTGGCAGTTATGCCAGAATACAATTGTATGAGGCCCTAAAATTCAATAAACAGACTTTTACTCAACCAACTGTTCAGGACATGCTGGCGGACAGCGATGATCAAATTACTTTAATAGCGGCCGAATTTTTAAGAGCTGTCCATGAAGAAAGAATGGGCCATGATAAGGAGACTTAGTGGTTGCTAATGGTAGGTGATGATGTTGCGTTGTATTATTATTTTATATTATATTGTATTATGTTATTTATGTGTGATGTGCTATGCCTAATAAAGGATTTTGAATTGAATTGAATTGAATTGAAATCCCTTTCTGTCCCAAAAGTAGCCTAATTTAAATTTTGCCTTTTACTCACAGTTCTGAATTTTTTATCCTTTTTTGGAGGATTTGACCGCTCACGATCGTCAGACTCAGAGCTTCGTGCTGTGAAGGAAGCGAGTCGTTTCCACTGTGCCGCGTCTCCAACCTCACTCGCTCTCGGGGCTCTTTACGAGTTTACCAGGGAGTGGGAGAGTCGCCAAAAGGCACCCACTGGAACACCAGGTCTTCAGAACGCTCGATCTGAGTTTTTTTCGGGGCACCGTATCGCTCTTGCGGTCTCCCCTTGCTTCACAGTGCTGGGGCTCTTTCAGCCGAAAGAGCTCCCGTCTGCCATTACCAGGCGACCAACCGGACCAAGCTGGGCTGGGACTTGAGCTCTGAACCCATGCAGGCTCTTTTTAAGGCAGGATTAAATTCAGACGTGAAGGATGAGCTTTCAAGGGGGCCCAGAGCCAAGAGTATGGATGAATTAACTAAGTCTGCCTTAGCCATCGGTGTGTGTCAGGAAGCCCATGCGCTGAAGAGGAGGGAGAACAGAGGGGAGCATTTCCATGGCAACCGCATTCCTGAGATGCCAGCCGGAGTTTCTCAGGAACGGCCTCAATCAGAGCCTATGGAAATAGACGCAGTCCGGGCATGGGAAGATTCAAAGGCTAATCAGCTGAGGAAAAGGGAGGGAAAGGACTGGAATACAGCCAAGAAGTCTTTCCTCTGCCAATGGCCAGGGCACTTTGCCAGGGCTTGCCCACAGCATCGAGGCTGGCAAAGAATGGTGGGGGCCACCGCACAGGAGGAGGGGAAAGAAGCCAAGGAACAGGGAAACGGGAAGGCCTGGCTGATGGGAAATCGGGGCAGCAACCAGGCAGGAGCAACATGGAAGAGCCCCAACCAGCCCCCCCCCCAAAGCAGGCATAGCGTTCAGGGTGTTGCTGGAGCTCCCCAATGGCCACGCAGTGGAAATACCAGCCTTGGTGGATTCAGGCGCAAGTGCCAACTTTCCCAGCAGGGACTTTGCTGCACAGCACCAGTTGCACCTGCTGCCACTTGACTTCCCTCTGTAAGTTACCATGATTGATGGGAGGGATTTGCTGGGGAGGGGAGAGTCACGCACCAAACCCCTCCCATGAGAATGAGGGTCTCCACACACTCCGAGATCATTGCCTTTCACGTGGCATCCTTGGCAGGGCCCCCCATTATCCTGGGGATGAGTTGGTTGGCTCTACATGATCCAGTGGTGTCGTGGCACCAGCGGTCCCTCACCTTCGGGTTGGCACACTGCGTAGAGCACTGTCTGGGAGGAGGGGAACCAAGGGAAAGGGGAGCCCAGGTGGCGACGGTATGTCTGGGAGAGAAGGCCAAGATCCCTCCGCAATATGTGGACTTTGAGTTAGTGTTCAGCGAGAGGGAGGCTGACACGTTACCACCTCATCGGCTGTACGACTGTCAAATCAATTTGGTCCCGGGGGCCAAACTACCGGCGGGTAAGCTGTATTCAATGTCTGACCAAGAAATACAGGATTTGAAGGAGTTTATTGACAAAAACTTGAGAAGGGGTTTTATCAGAGAGTCTAAGGCAGTGGGAGGGAGTCCCTTGTTCTTTGTGGACAAGAGGGGGACGCGAGAGCGCCGTCTGGTGGCGGACTATCAGATCGTCAACAGCCTGACGCAACCCCTGGCCTTCCCCATGCTGAGAATCGACAACATTTTGATAAGAATCCAGAGGGGGAAAACTTTCACCAGGCTGGACCTCAGGGGGGCGGACAATCTTATCAGAGTGCGAGAGGGGGATGAATGGAAGCCAACCATATTTACCCCCCTTGAGGCATTTGAATATCTCGTTATGCCTTTCGGATTACAAAGCAGAAGTACATGTTTCCAGGCATTCATGCACCATGTGCTGAGCCCGCTACTGTACCGTAACTGCGTGTGTTTCTTGGATGATATCTTGATCTTTTCAGAGAACAAGGAGGAGCACATGAAAGATGTGTGCCAAGTGTTGGGAAAACTAAGAGAGCATTGGTTGTGGGTGAAACTGGAGAAGTGCCAGTTTCATGCTCAAGAGCTCGAGTTCCTGGGGTACCGGCTGTCGGACAGAGGTCTGGCCATGGATCCGGAGAAGGTGAAGGCAGTGTTGGACTGGAAAAGTCCCAAGACAAAGAAGGATGTGCAGTGATTCTTGGGCTTCAGCAATTTCTACAGAAAGTTTATCAAGAACTTTGCTCACGTGACCGCGCCCATAACTGATTGCCTCAGTGGGAAGAAGTTTCTGTGGACCGAGGAGGCGCAAAGGGGATCTGAGAAACTAAAGAAGATTTTTGCATCGGAGGGGCAGCTATTGCACATGAACCCTGACAAGCCGTTGAGAGTGGAAACTGATGCTTCAGATCAGGCCATCAGAGTGGTCTTATTGCAGCAGGATGCCAGGGGGTGGGGGGTTGGAGGCTGTGCGCCTTTTTCTCCAGGAAACTGAACAAATCTGAGCAAAACTACAGTATCTATGACAAAGAATTGCTCTCTATTTTTGCGGCTTTTAAGCAGTGGAGGCACTTCCTGATTGGGGCGAAGCATCAGATACAGGTGTGCATGGATCACAAGAACCTGGAGTACTGGTGCACCGCCAAAAAACTGGGTGGAGTTTTTTGCCAGCTTTAACTTTAGGATCCAGTACGTCCCGGGAGAGCAGAACGTGAGGGCAGATGCACTATCTTGCAAACCGGGGTATTTGGAGGAAGAAGGACCTCTCATAACCAGGCTCATGTTCCCAGATGACAAATGGACTTGTGGCTGGGCACTAGCAGAAGAAGCTGAACTAGTGCGGCTGACCAGGGACGATGCCTTTGCTCAGAGGAAGTTGAGCAAACTCAGGGAGGGATTGGGAGCAGAGGGGGGCTTTGGGGAGAAAGGGGGGCTGCTGTTCTACCGGGGGGCACTATATGTGCCGGGAGAGTCCCTAAGGGCCAAAGTGCTCAAACAGCTCCATGACAACCCTACTGTGGGGCATTTTGGACAACACAAGACCATGCTGTTGGTTACAAGGGACTTTTGGTGGCTCAAAGTGAGGGAGGATGTGCGGGAATATGTGCGAGGTTGTGACACATGTCAGAGGGCGAAGGGAGAGAGGGCGGCTCCGGCAGGGTTACTAGAACCTTTGCTCACACCCGGGAGGCCATGGGAGGTGGTGTCCATAGATTTCATGACGGACCTGCCATCATCCAAAGGTAAGACGGCGGTCATGGTGGTGATGGATCTACTGACCAAGATGTGTCACTTTGTGGCATGTTCTCATGGAATGACTGCGGAGACCACCAAGTTGTTCGTGGAGCACGTTTTTCGACTGCATGGGGTTCCTTCAAGGGTAATTTCTGACCAGCGGAGGCAGTTCACCTCGCGTTTCTGGCACAAGCTTATGAGCTTGTTGCAGGTAGAGGTGAGCTTTCCGACTGCAAGGTACCCCAAAACCAACGGACAGGCCGAAAGAGCAAATGCAATTTTGCAGCAGTACTTGCAATGTTATGTCAGTCAGAGACAGAACGATTGGGTGGAGAAATTAGCATTGGCAGAGTTCGCGTATAAGAACGCGGAACACGTATTCACTGGGATGAGTCCCTTTCTTGCCAATTACGGGTGTCACCCCAGGGCTTTTCCAGGGCGGGGGGAGGAGACATGGAGTGTGCCGGCCACAGAACAATTTGCGGAAGAGATGGAGGCCATACACCAAAAGCTCAAATTGAACCTGGAGAGGGCCAAGGAGGTGGACAAAAAGAAGAGAAGAAGAAGAGTTTGGATTTGATATCCCGCTTTATCACTACCCAAAGGAGTCTCAAAGGGGCTAACATTCTCCTTTCCCGCGCGGGGAGGACTTCCGGAGGCGGCGCCAACGGCAATGGCGGTCTCCTTCTAATACAGAGGGGGAAGCTCCGCGGAAATTGGGTCTGTCCGCTATGGCCAAGCGGAGACCCTTGCAAAACTCACAGGCAGAGGAAGCTTGTGACCGTGGGACTCGGCGGGCACCAGTAGCACCCCCCGGACTAGCGAAGGGACCCCGTAAGGGGCTCCGGAGTGCAACGGGTGTCTGGCGCAGTGCTGAGAGTCGATCGCTATTTCCACGGGGAGAAGCCGCACAGCTGTTGCCGGAGAGCGCTGACCTTTTTCCTGTGACAATTTGGCTGCAAAACAACTACCTGTGAGTAGGTGAAGTTAAAAATTGATATTTAAAGGAAGAAAAAAAGGGAAAAATTTGGCACTGAAGCGGGAAGGAGTAAACAGGAAGTCCGCCTTCCGTTTCTGTATACAGCTCAAAGCAAAGACTCTTTAAGCTAAAATCTGGAGAGCGGTGATTCAAAAGTTTCAAATCCGAACATCAAAGGAAAAGAACTCCCCCCCTAGGCTACAGGAGAGGGGGGGGGGAGAGGGAAAAGTGACTCTTTCATTTGTGGATAAGTTAGAGACAATTACTTAATTCCTGGGAACGGACTGCCAGGCTGACTAGAACTGCTGCACTGTGAATTGCACTACTTATAGACATTGTAACTTTTTAAAGGGACGCAGGTGGCGCTGTGGGTAAAACCTCAGCGCCTAGGACTTGCCGATCACATGGTCGGCGGTTCGAATCCCCGCGGCGGGGTGCGCTCCCGTCGTTCGGTCCCAGCGCCTGCCAACCTAGCAGTTCGAAAGCACCTCCGGGTGCAAGTAGATAAATAGGGACTGCTTTCTAGCGGGAAGGTAAACGGCGTTCTGTGTGCTGCGCTGGCTCGCCAGATGCAGCTTGTCACGCTGGCCACGTGACCCGGAAGTGTCTGCGGACAGCGCTGGCTCCCGGCCTCTAGAGTGAGATGAGCGCACAACCCTAGAGTCTGGCAAGACTGGCCTGTACGGGCAGGGGTACCTTTACCTTAACTTTTTAAAGGCTAACTCTACAAAGGTTATACTTGTTGAAGTTCTTCTCTGGATTTGAAACTGTTGCTTGTTTTTTTGAAGGGGGACTTTGGAAAGAAGCAAAAGACTTTTTAACTTTAACTTTAATGACTGCTACAGTGTCCCCCTAGAGGAACATTGAGATTTGTACACCTAACTGGGGGATTTTTCCACTCTGACTTTGGGGATTTTCCACGGCAAGACCTAACCGTGGGACTGACCTTGACTCATAGACAAAAGTGTGATGACTGATAGGACAACAAGATCGGGCAAGGCTAGAGTGCAGCAGCCCAGTGCAGTTTCCCAGCAACGTAGATCATCTGTTCCTTGCCCTCCTGTGACACAGGGGGAAGACTTTGCAAAACCTGGGCCAAGGGAAATGGCTTCAGAAGGGGACTTTACTTCAGTGTTAAATAAAATTTATGAAAAATTGGAAAGCTTAAGCAAACAAGTCACTGAACAATCGACTAAAATAGACCGAAACACGGCTAGCATCAACAATCTGGGACAGAAAGTGAATTCTAATACAGAATCTATCGAAAAATTGCTGGAAGAATCTGCGTCTAATCGAAAGATAGCTGAGGAAGTAAAACAAAAAGCAGTGGCTGTAGAGGAAGAAATAAAACCGATGCTTAAGCAGATTGGGGACCACCAGTCACTTCTGTCTATGATTGAACTGAGGGAGAAACAGACTAATCTGAGGATCAGGGCTGTACCAGAACTTGAAAAAGATAACCTAAGTGTGATGGGATAATGAGCTGCTTGTGCGTAAAAGCTTAATCCCTCTGGGGTTTGGCTGGTCAACCAAACCCAGGCACTAACGGAGCCCCCAAAGCATGGCTCCGTCAGTCGCTGGTAGAATCTGACAGTGGGCGTCTACGGAATTTACTCCAACATAAAAGCTGTTTGACGGACATGCGCCTTCGTGACTCTCTGCGTGACAGTTTCCGGCGAGGGGTGGGAGTTGCTAACGGGGGTCTTGATACCTCTGCACTATTCTCACTAGAAGTATCCCAGAGCCTTCCCTCCGATTCCCCTTCCGCTGGAACTCCTGCGCTCTCCCTGCTGGTTCCTGCTTCTGCTGTAGAGTCTCTCCTATTCTCCTGGAGCCTTTCCCCCATCTCTCTCTCTGATGGCAGTTCCCTGACATCCACCTCCCCCCCAGGGCCCCCTTCACCCCCCGCCTCCTCTCCCACTGGCGGTGAGGGCGGAAAGCCCCTGAAGGAACTCTCCTCGTCGTCCGAGGATTCAAACACTTCTAGCCATGGCGTACCGTCTCTCTCCCCGTCTTCCTCTTCTTCGTCGGAGTCGGCTTCCTCACCCACCCCTGACTCTGGGAACCCTTCAAACTCTCCTTCCTCATCGGTGGTCCCCAAGTGTTCCCTTCTAAATCGTGCCACGGGTTGCGGTTTTTTTGGGAAACGCCGATGAAATGTTTCTATTAAAACCTCGTCGTTGACTACCTCCGCGGGTACCCAAGTGTTTTTCGACTCTGCTTCCCCCTCCCATTCTACCAGATATTCCACCTGATTCCCCTTCCACCTGGAATCAATGATTCCTGCCACGTTCATGTCGCGTTCTCTCTCTTCTATCACGGACGTTTGGGTGACCTCTCTCTCACGCTCCCCCCACTCACGTCCCTCTCGGTACGGCGACAGTAATGACCTGTGAAATACTGGGTGCAATTTCATGTGACTGGGCAGTCTGAGTTTGAATGCTACTGGGTTGACCTGCTGTATGACCTCAAAGGGTCCCAATCTTTTGGGTCTCAGTTTCTTACACCCTCCCTTGAACGGTAGTCCCTGGGTGGATAGCCACACCCGGTCTCCCACCCTTATAGTTTCACCTTCCCTCCTGTTTCTGTCTGCTTGTTTTTTATATTCTTCCTTGGCTCTCTCTAAGTTAAGTTGAAGCTGACGGTGGATCGCTTCCATCTCTTCAACAAAATGTTCCGCCGCCGGCACGCTCCACCTCTCCCCTCCTTCTCCTGGAAATGCCCTGGGATGACACCCATAATTTGCCAGAAAGGGACTCATCCCTGTGGACACGTTCTCCGCGTTGTTGTAGGCAAATTCTGCCAGAGGTAACTTATCTACCCAATCATTTTCTCGGTCCTTTACATAACACCTCAGGTATTGTTGTAAAATCCCGTTTGCCCTTTCCGCTTGCCCATTTGTTTCTGGGTGCCGGGCAGTGGAGAAATTGATTTCCACGTGCAGTAAGCTCATAAGCTTCCTCCAGAACCTGGAAGTAAACTGTTTCCCTCGGTCGCTGACCACCCTCAAGGGGGCGCCATGCAACCTGAAAATACGCTCTACGAACAACTTGGCGGTTTCCTCCGCTGTGACCGCATGTGAACAGGCTATAAAATGACACATCTTAGTTAGTAGATCTACCACCACCATGACAGCCGTCTTGCCCTTGGATTTTGGCAGATCCGTCATAAAATCTATGGAGACTGCCTCCCATGGCCTTTCTGGTGTGGGTAAGGGTTGTAAGAGCCCCGCTGGCGCCGCCCTCTCCCCTTTCGCTCACTGGCACCTGTCGCAACCCCTGACATATTCCCGTACGTCCTCCCTCACCTTGGGCCACCAAAACTCCCTGGTAACCAACCACATGGTTTTGTGCTGTCCAAAATGCCCCGCTGTGGGGCTGTCATGCAACTGCTTGAGTACTCTGCCCCTCAGTTCCCCATCGGGTATGTACAGTGCCCCTTTGTAATACAGCGCCCCGTTCTTTTCTTCATACCCCCCTGTGTTCTCCTCTGTCCTCCTGAGCTCTCTGAGTTTCCCTTGGGCGTATTCGTCGTTCTCCGTACCCTCTAACAGTTCTCTCTGCCCCACCAATGCCGCCCCACACACCCAGCGGTCTTCAGGGATTACATGCCTTGCCTCAGGCGCGCCCTCCCCCTCTAAGTACTCAGGTTTCCTGGAAAGAGCGTCCGCCCTTACGTTCTCAGAGCCTGGCACGTAACGAATCTCAAAGTTGAATTTGGAGAACTCCTGGGCCCATCTCACTTGACTCTGGTTCAGCACTCGGGCTGTTCTCCAGTACTCCAGATTTTTGTGGTCAGTCCGGACTTGAACCTTGTGCTGCACCCCAATCAGCAAGTTCCGCCATCTCCGGAATGCTTCATGAATGGCGAGCAGTTCTCGGTCGTATACTGTGTAGTTCCTCTCGGATTTGTTCAACTTCCGCGAGAAGAATGCACACGGTCTCCATTCAGATGTATCTTTTCCCGGCTGGAGAAGCACGGCTCCCACCGCTCGGTCTGACGCGTCAGTCTCCACTCTCATTGGTTGCTGTAGATCCACGTGCAAAAGTTGCTCCTCCGACGCAAATGCCGCCTTTAAGCGTTCGAACGCCCGCTGCGCTTCTTCCGTCCAAGCAAATTTTTTCTTGCTGCTAAGACAATCCGTGATGGGCGCTGTTAAATGGGCAAAGTTTTTGATGAACTTTCTATAGAAGTTTCCGAAGCCCAGGAACCTTTGCACGTCCTTCTTGGTCCTTGGTGTTTTCCATTCCAGTACCGCTTGAACCTTGCTGGGATCCATGGCCAACCCCTTGTCAGACAACCGGTACCCCAGGAATTCCACCTCCCTGGTATGAAACTGGCACTTCTCCAGTTTCACCCACAGCCGATTTTCTCGCAGTTTGCTCAGTACTTCTCTAACTTCTCGCACATGCTGCTCCTCATTCTCTGAGTACACCAAGACGTCATCTAAGAACGCTACGCAGTTCTTGTAGAGCAATGGCCCCAGGACGTGATTCATGAATGATTGAAAGCAGGCCGAACCCGCTTGTAGTCCGAAAGGCATAACTAAGTACTCAAAAGCCCCCAAGGGGGTGAACATAGTGGTCTTCCACTCATCCCCCTTTCTCACGCGTATCAAGTTGTATGCCCCCCTAAGGTCCAGCTTGGTAAAAATTTTCCCTTTTCTCACCCGTGTCAGAATATCATCAATTCTAGGCATAGGGAAAGTCACTGGTTCTGACACAGCATTTAGGGCCCTGAAATCACACACCAGCCTGGGTTTACCCGTCTTCTTTTTGTCCACAAAGAACACTGGGCTGCCCCCCACCGCTCGTGACTCTCTGATGAAACCTCGCTTGAGGTTCTTGTCAATGAATTCCCTTAACTCCTGCATCTCACTGTCTGACATTGCATACAGCTTGCCCACTGGCAATTGTGCTCCTGGGAGTAAGGTAATTTGACAGTCAAAGGGTCTGTGCGGTGGCAGTTTATCTGCTTCCTTCTCGCTAAAGACGTCAATCAAGTCAGCATATTGTGGTGGCACCTTCCCCTTGTCCGTCACTTCCATCCCTGCTAGAGTGGCCCTGGCCCCTGCCTGACCCTCTCCCTCCTTGCAGTGTTCTAGGCAATGTGCTGATCCAAAGGAAACCACTCTCTGATGCCAGCCTACTAGCGGATCGTGTAGTGCCAGCCAGCTCATTCCCAAAATAATGGGAGCTCTTCCCAAGGTGGCTACGTTAAACGCTATCAGTTCTGTGTGTCTTGCCACCCTCATAATCATTGGTACAGTCTGTTGGCTCACTTCACCTCCCAACAGTTCCCTCCCATCAATGGTGGTCACCTGCAAAGGCTTACTTAATGGAATAGTCTGTATCTGGTGTTCAGCTGCAAACTCCTTACTCATGAAATTACAGGAGCTGCCTGAATCCAATAGCGCTTTTATCTTTAGTGGGTGTCCGTTTGACAGTTCCAGCAACACCTCTATCACAAGCGCTGGTCTTGGAGGCTCCGGCGTGGGCACATTCACTACTCCCTGGCCTGGCTGCTGTGCCCTGATGTTGGCAGCCAGGCGTTGGCTTTTACTTGCTCCTCGGTTTCTCCCTCCTCCTTCCCCCCATCAGTTCCTGCCATCCCTTGCCATTCCTTCCTCTGCGGACAGACTCTGGCAAAGTGCCCTGGCTGTTGGCAGAGATAACATCTCTTGGCGCTCTTTCCCTCCTTCTTCCGCCCTTCACTGGTGTTTGAAACTGCGCGCGCGCGCGCTGTTCCAAGTTCCATCGGCTCTGCTGGCGGGAAAGACTGCTCCGGAATCTCTGGAATGCGGAAGTCCTTCCAACGTTCCCCTTTTCCTTCCCGCTTTTCCAAAGCCCTTGCTTCTAGGCGCACTCCTATGGCCAGCGCAGATTTAGTCAGCTGATCCATAGACTCCGCCCTGGGCGCCCGGGAAAGTTCATCTTTCACTGCCGGAGAGAGCCCTTCTTCAAACATCATATGAATAGGTTCACTTGCCAGATCCCACCCCAGTCTATGAATCAGCATAGTGAACTCAGTCCAGTACTCGCGTACAGATCGGCTCTCCTGTTTGCACGCCATTAACTGCCTGCGCACCACCCCCTGCTCAATCTCGCTGGAAAACATCAGGTCCATGGCGCGAAAAAACTTCCTCATGTCCTTTAAGATATCATTATTGGCTGCCATCAGGGGTCGGACCCAGTCCTTCGCCCCTCCCTCTAGATGGCTAATCACGTACGCCACTCTAGAGCTCTCATCGGGGAAGTCATCAAACAGTAGATTGAGAGCATATTGCATCTCCGTTCTAAAGGCTTGATAGTTCCTGGGATCCCCCCCAAATTTCTGCACCAATCCAGGCACCTTTCTGGCAAGTGGGGCGGTTTTCCCCTTATCCGCATCTTGAGCCCTCCTCTCCTCGAGCCTCGCCGTCTGCAGCGCGAGCTGGACCTCCAACGCCCTGTACCTTTCTTCCAGGCTTGGACCTGCTCCAGCTCCAGCTCCTGCTCCTCCGGTTCCGGCTGGTTCGCTCATGATGCCCTCTGCTTGCACAAGCCGCTTTCAAAGACTGTCAGATTGCTGTGATGGGATAATGAGCTGCTTGTGCGTAAAAGCTTAATCCCTCTGGGGTTTGGCTGGTCAACCAAACCCAGGCACTAACGGAGCCCCCAAAGCATGGCTCCGTCAGTCGCTGGTAGAATCTGACAGTGGGCGTCTACGGAATTTACTCCAACATAAAAGCTGTTTGACGGACATGCGCCTTCGTGACTCTCTGCGTGACAGTTTCCGGCGAGGGGTGGGAGTTGCTAACGGTGGTCTTGATACCTCTGCACTATTCTCACTAGAAGTATCCCAGAGCCTTCCCTCCGATTCCCCTTCCGCTGGAACTCCTGCGCTCCCCCTGCTGGTTCCTGCTTCTGCTGTAGAGTCTCTCCTATTCTCCTGGAGCCTTTCCCCCATCTCTCTCTCTGATGGCAGTTCCCTGACACTAAGTGACTACCTCACGCAGGAATTTGGAAAATTTTGGAATTTGGAGGTGGAGCAAGACTTTAAGTTAGTAAGTGCGTTTAGACTCGGAAGAGGAGGGAGAAAAAACAGGGTGAGAGACTGTTTGGTGACCCTTCAAACGAAAGAAGAGAGAGACAAAATATTGAGTGCGCACTTCCAGAAGACTTTGGAAATTAAAGATTCGAGAGTTGAAATTTTTAAAGATATTCCGAAACATCTATTAGATCTCAGAACTAACTACGGAGATCTGGTGGCCCTATTGAGAAGAAACGGAATTGTTTTCAGGTGGGAATTCCCCCAGAGATTATCTTTTACTTTTAAAGGGAAGAAGTTTAAAATAAAAAATTCTGAGAGAAATTCTGAGAGATCACGAAGAAGACCTACAAAAAGAAGTGCTAGAAGAGCTAAGAGCCTTAAGATCAGGAGTACTGGGCATAGTACCACCACCTTTGGGATTGGACAAACAAAAAAAAGTGATACCACCGTCAGAAAAAGAAGAACTTTTGGGAGCAGTTGGAGATGAATAGAATAACCACACCATGTCTCTGCAGTTTTTAACTTGGAACATTCGTGGACTTAACTCCCCGGAGAAGAGGAAGAAAGTCTTTCATTTATTGAAAAAGGAACAACTGGACTTAATTTGTTTACAGGAAACACACGTGATAAGGCTACACAGGAAAGTACTGATTAATAAAAGATTGGGCCAAGAGTTTATCTCCTCGGACAAGGTTAAAAAGAGAGGAGTTGTTATTTATGCCAAAGAGAGCCTATCACCAAAATTTGTTTTTAAAGATGAACAAGGAAGATATGTGGCAATTGAGATTCAATCACAAGGAGAAAAATTTTTGATTGTAGGAATTTATGCACCAAATGAGGGGAAATCTGAATTCTTTAAGAAATTGCATGAGACATTGTTGGACTACATGGACTACAATAACATTATTATGATGGGAGATATGAATGGAGTGGTATCTACAAATATGGACAAGTCGCAGAGACAAGTTGTAACTAAAGATGGCAGACTACCAAAAACTTTTTTTGAATTGACTGACAATATGGACTTGATTGATATCTGGAGAACTAGGAACCCCCTTGGAAGAGAGGGAACATTCTTCTCTGAAGCCAAAATGACATGGACAAGAATTGACCAAATATGGATAACTAGAGGACTGGCACCTAAGACTCGAAAAGGGGAAATTTGCCCCAAAACTTGCTCCGACCATAATGCAGTGAAGATGGAGATGAAACTAACACCAATCGGTTCTTTCAGATGGAGGATGAATGACACCTTGTTTAGAGACGAAGAGGTTACCAAGAAGGCCCTAAAAACCTTGAGAGACTATTTTGGGATAAATTTGAACACTACGGTTGGAAAAAGAGTAATCTGGGACGCAAGTAAAGCGGTTATGAGAGGGTTTCTGATTCAACAGAGTGCAATAAAGAAGAGAATTCAAAATGAGAAAAAAGATAAAATTTTGGAAAAAATAAAAGAAGGAGAGAAGAAACTAAGAGCGAAACCAAAGTCGCAAGAGATTCTGAGAGAAATAAAGTTACATCAAGTACAATATATGAAAATGATAAATCAGGAAGTAGAATGGAAAATTAAGCAGATGAAACAAAAGACATTTGAATCGGCTAATAAATGGGGGAAACTGCTAGCTTGGCAGATGAAAAAAAGACAAAAATTAAACACTATTACAAATCTGGACGTGGAAGGAAAGAACATACAGAATCCATTGGAGATCAGAAAGTGCTTCCAGAGATATTTTAAACAACTATATACACAAGGGCCACAGGAAGAGACTGAATTAGACAATTTTTTAAGAACAAATGGATTACAAAAGATCTCTCACGAAAATAAGATAATGTTGAACCACAAAATTACAGAACAGGAGGTGGAAGGTGCCATTCAGAACATGCAGTTTGGTAAATCTCCAGGGCCGGATGGCCTAACCTCCAAATACTACAGATCTTTGAAAGATTGGTTAATTCTGTTAGGATATTTCCATTCCACCTTAAAAGGGAGCAGGCTTGTGAGTCACAGAGTCTGCGTATTTCCTGTTCTCAGGATGTTTATGTTCGCTATTGCTTTCGTTTTCTCTCTCTCTGCGCCAGAACACGCTAGCAGGCAGTCACGTTTGTTCTTTGTTCTGACCAACGCTGAATAAACATTCTAAATGATACCCTCCGGAGTGCAACTTTTGCTGTGTGAATTCTGCTGACAGAGTGTGCACCAGCCCAAGAATGTGGCAAGCTATTTCTTAGGCTTCGTGTCGCTAATTGCTGATACTGTATCTACGGGAGGTCGATGGATCGTCCGGCAGCCGGCTTGGGGGCTCAGATGGACTTTATCTCCCTGGCAGTATCCCAACAACAGGTTTCGGGCCCAGATTCACAGCACTTACAGGAGAGTAAGGCTGCGAAAGACTGCTGAGGTATGTGGAAAAGTGAAAGAGGAGGCTTTTCTGTTGGGCCGCGGCAAAAAGCCTTTGATGTCTGGCAGGGCTTAATTTGGCCTGGGAGCCGAGCCAGACGCTTCGTGATTAATGAGCTGCCAAGATAAGGACTCTTTGAGGTAAAGAAAGAGACTCGGGCTCACGTAAAGACCTGAAATGGAGTTTTTCCAAGCGTCTGAATGCCCAGAGTGTGAATGCATCGGAGGTCCTGGCTGTTTCCCAGAATGCGAATGAATGCAGGGATGCAGAGGGCACCGGTTGCAAGCTGCAGAGGGAGCAGACTGTGATGTCATCCCAGGCAGCATTCCAGCCTCCAGGGGGAGCCAAGGAGTCGGCAGCGGAGAATAAAATTTAAAATATTAACAGCCCAGAATAAAATTTAAAATATTAACAGATGCGAAAGAAAGAGGGGGGTTTGCCCTGCCGGACTTTAAACTCTACTACGAATCAGCAGCATTTTGCTGGTTGAGAGAAGAAGAGTTTGGATTTGATATCCCGCCTTTCACTCCCCTTAAGGAGTCTCAAAGCGGCTAACATTCTCCTTTCCCTTCCTCCCCCACAACAAACACTCTGTGAGGTGAGTGGGGCTGAGAGACTTCAAAGAAGTGTGACTGGCCCAAGGTCACCCAGCAGCTGCATGTGGAGGAGCGGAGACTCAAACCCAGTTCCCCAGATTACAAGACTACCGCTCTTAACCACTACACCACTACAAGAAGATTGGCTGCTTCTTGAGAACACTGATATTTTGGACTTAGAAGGTTTTAACAATGCTTTTGGTTGGCATGCATATTTGTGGTATGACAAGGTTAAAGCGCACCAAGCTTTTAAATACCATATTGTCAGGAAAGCATTATTTAATGTCTGGATAAGGTACAAAGATTTATTGGAAAACAAGACCCCAAGGTGGTTGTCACCCATGGAAGCAAGGGCTCTGAAAAGACTCAATATGGAGGCCAAATGGCCGAAATATTGGGAGATATTAGAATTAGAAGGAGATAAACTGAAATTGCAGAGTTTTGAGAAATTAAAGGACAAAGTGCACGATTGGCTTCATTATTATCAAGTAAGAGAGGCCTATAATTTGGACAAAAAGCTGGGTTTCCAGGTGGAAAAATCAAAATTGGAAACAGAACTGTTAGAACCTAAAACTAAGATCCTTTCAAGAATGTATAACTTGCTGTTGAAATGGAACACTCAGGATGAAACAGTCAAATCAGCCATGATTAAATGGGCACAGGACATAGGTCATAACATTTTGTTTGCTGACTGGGAAAAGTTATGGACCACCGGTATAAAATTCACGGCATGTAATGCCCTAAGAGAGAATATTATGAAAATGATTTATAGGTGGTACATGAACCCAGTCAAGCTTGCTAAAATTTATCACCTGCCTGATAATAAATGTTGGAAATGCAAAGAGTTTGAGGGTACATTCTTTCACCTATGGGGGACGTGCCCAAAGATTAAGGCTTTCTGGGAAATGATATATAATGAACTGAAAAGGGTATTTAAATATACCTTCCTTAAGAAACCAGAGGCCTTTCTCTTGGGCATAGTCGGACAATTGGTGTTAAAGAAAGATAGAACGTTTTTTATGTACGCGACAACAGCAGCAAGAATACTCATCGGGGGTAGGCCAAGGGTTTGAAAATGGTATAAGTGCAATTTACTCAGAACAAAAGGCTAAGTTAATAGTCAATAATCTGATGACAGAGGAATTTAAGATAGAGAAAGGGACACGACAAGGCTGCCCAATTTCCCCATTGCTTTTTATTTCTGTCCTGGAGGTTTTGCTGAACATGATTAGGAGGGACCGTCTGATCAAGGGTATTCAGGTCGGAGCTAAACAATATAAATTGAAAGGTTTTGCAGATGACCTAGTTTTTGTTATTATAAAGCACCAATGCTGCAGCAAGCAAAGGCTCTAGCAGCTCAGCCAGCTGCTTGTGGCTGGAAAGCCAGACAGGATGTTTGTGACTGTTGCCATGGGAACAAAGGGGCAGTCCATTCTGTACTGAGCACCGGATGTTAGCTCAGAGTGTGTGTCATATGACCCGTACTGGAAGTACATGGGAGGAGATTATTCTAACTGCTATGGAGTGCAGACATGTTTCTCTGTACTGATATGAAAGACAGAAATAAAAGATGTAAATAGATTTCTGTCTGCTTCTTTCCCCTCCCTGGGGGACACCAAAGGGGAGAGAGGAAGAACGGTGTGTTCTTCTCACACATCTGAGAAGAATCGCCGAGACCTCAGCTGCTTATCTGCCGGGAGTAGCAGCGGGGAGGTCGCCAAGGAATATCTGCTGGTGCCTGCGCTGAGGCACATTCCTCTGACCGAGGCAGAAATTCCAACAGTTTTGACGTTACAGGAGCCAGAATCTAGTACGAAAAGAGTATTAGAATTGATTCAAGAATTTGGTCATGTGACAGGATTTAAGCTGAACAAGTTAAAAACTAAAGTGCTTGAGAAAAATTTTACACCGATTGAGAAAGAGAGGTTTCAGAAGGAGACAGGTCTGACTGTGGTTAAGAAAGTAAAATATCTAGGGGTTAATATGACTGCTAAGAACCTGAACCTATTTATAGACAACTATGAGAAATGTTGGTCAGAAGTGAAAAAAGATTTGGAAATATGGTCAAATTTGAAGCTTTCCTTGTTGGGTCGAATTGCAGCTATAAAGATGAATGTATTGCCAAAAATGTTTCAAGAAGTGGCAGAAAGACATTTCTAGATTTGTCTGGCAGGTCAAGAAGCCTAGAATAAAATTTAAAATACTAACTGACGCAAAGGAAAGAGGTGGATTTGCCCTGCCAGACCTTAAACTTTACTATGAATCAGCAGCATTCTGCTGGTTGAAAGACTGGCTGCTTCTTGAGAACACAGACATTTTGGACTTAGAAGGTTTCAACATGTTTTTGGGTGGCATGCATATTTGTGGTATGACAAGGTTAAAGCACATAAAGTATTTAAAAACCATATTGTCAGGAGAGCATTGTTCAGTGTCTGGATAAGATACAAAGACTTACTGGAAAATAAAACCCCAAGGTGGTTGTCACCAATGGAAGCAAAGGCTCAGAAAAAGCTCAATATGGAGGCCAAATGGCCGAAATATTGGGAAATATTGGAACAAGAAGGAGACAAATTGAAATGGCAGAGTTTTGAGAAATTAAAAGATAAAGTGCGAGACTGGCTTCATTATTATCAAATAAGAGAGGCCTATAATTTGGACAAAAAAATTGGCTTCCAGGTGGAAAAATTAAAATTGGAAACAGAACTGTTAGATCCCAAAACTAAGATACTTTCAAGAATGTATAACTTGCTGTTAAAATGGAATACGCAGGATGAAACGGTTAAATCTGCTATGATTAAATGGGCACAAGACATTGGTCATAACATTATGTTTGCTGACTGGGAACAGTTGTGGACCACCGGCATGAAATTTACGGCATGTAATGCCTTGAGAGAGAATATTATGAAAATGATATATAGGTGGTACATGACACCAGTCAAGCTTGCAAAAATATATCATTTGCCCGACAATAAATGTTGGAAATGTAAAGAAAATGAAGGTACATTCTTTCACCTTTGGTGGACGTGCCCAAAGATTAAGGCTTTCTGGGAGATGATCTATAATGAAATGAAAAAGGTATTTAAATATACCTTTCTGAAGAAACCAGAGGCATAGTCGGCCAGTTGGTGCCAAAGAAGGATAGAACTTTCTTTATGTATGCAACAACAGCAGCAAGAATACTCATCGCAAAGTATTGGAAGACACAAGATCTACCCACCCTGGAAGAGTGGCAGATGAAGGTGATGGACTATATGGAATTGGCAGAAATGACTGGCAGAATCCGAGACCTGGGAGAAGAGTTGGTGGAAGAGGACTGGAAGAAATTTAAAGACTATTTGCAGAAACACTATAAAATTAATGAATGTTAAAATGATGTTGGATTGAAAATAAGTGGTATTAGCAACAAAGCTATTAAGAATATGCAAAAATGAATTGATAAAGGAATGGAAATATAGAGTTGTAATAGGTTAAGATATAGAGTTAAGATAAGTGAAAGAGGGCAAGGATTTGCTGATTTGATTATGTAAATAGGAATACAAGAAGGGGAGGTGTGAGGAGGTCAAAGAAACTAGCAAATGAGTTTAAAGTTTTGAAAAACAGATTTGTTTTTAATTTTTTTCCTATTTTCTTTTTGTCTTTTGTATGTTGTATTTTTCTTTTTCTTTTCTTTTTCATGTATTTTTGTACTCTTGTTTTCGGTAAAAACTTAATAATTATCTTTTTTTAAAAAATAACATTCTCCTTTCCCTTCCTCCCCCACAACAAACACTCTCTGAGGTGAGTGGGGCTGAGAGACTTCAAAGAAGTGTGACTAGGCAGACAAGCATCGAAGACCAGGGGAGGTCATCTGGGTGGGCGATAAGGTGTGGTTGTCTACTCAGAGGCTGCCCTGGAGGGGGAGGTGCAGGAAACTGCAGCCTAGGAGAGTGGTCCCCTTTGAGGTCATCCATCAGGTCAATCTAGTGGCGTTTAAGTTGAAGCTGCCAGACAACATGAGGAGCCACCCTTGTTTTTCACAGGTCGCTGCTGTCGCCTTGCAGGGAGGGGTTGGCTGTCCGGGGAGGGGGCAGGAGGTGCCCACCACGCCAGACGTAGTAGAAAGGGAAAAATACAGCAAGGTGACAGAGATACTGGAACGGGCACCAACTAGAATATCTAGTGGCCTGGGAGGGGGCGCCCAGCTCGGAGAATGCGTGGGTTCCGGAGGGGTGTGTGATAAAGGAGTTTCTAGTGGAGGAGTTCCACGCTTTCTTCCCAGACAAGCCCAAACCCCGGGGGAGGTTTAATGGGGAAGTGTTTAGTCCAACAGAGGAGGGGGATTTTGAAGGGCTCCCACCCTCAGAAAGGAATGAAGGGATCGCCAAGAGCTCTGATGAAGAAGGACACCCCGAGGAGTAGCCTAAGCAAACGGGGTTGTGGGAGGGTTGGGAGGCGGTTTTCGAAGACACAGAACAGAAGAGGACGAAGACGCCTTCCTAGGATTCCTTCCCTCTCCTCGTGAGGCCATAGAAGGAGAGATAGCCCTCAAGCCTGCCAATGCGGAGGGGTTTTTTTGAGGGGGGGGTGGATGTGAGGGGTCTGCGTTCAAGGGAGGGGGGAGAGACAGGAACGTAAAGGCAGCCTCCTCCTTTGTTGAGCAGCTGCACCTCGTCAGAGTCTGGTAATGGCGAGCCTTCGGGAGAAACTGATGACGAGAGAAAGGGGGGGAGGATGCAAAGGCTCAGTCAGGCTGAGATGAGCCACTACACCGCTCCCAGGGATTTGGACGTGCCTCTTCCATCACATAGTTTTCACCAGGGAACACGTAAGGAGAAGAGGCGGAGAGGGGGTTTTCCCAGGCTTTTATGCTGGCGGGCAAACAGGAAGAAGGCACTTCCGGAATCTGCTAGTGATTGAGGCAGACATGGATTTGGAACTTCTGCACTGTACATAGTTTTGCACTCAATAAAACCTGATAAAGACAGGCCAGAGTCCTGGCTGTTATCTTCTTGAGCAACCACACACACATCCTCACAATACTGAAATGAATAAAATACTTAAAGCGCTAAGATTTTTATTGTTTGCAGCTTCCCAAGAAAACTCAAGGAGATTCTCCCCTTTTTTTGCCTTTTGCCCATTCCTTTTCTAACTGTCTTTAAGTCCCTAAAAAACCCTGCCTCCTTGCAGGATATCCTTTCTACAGATGTGTTACTACAGACCCAATGATGGAAAACCCTCAGCCCAATTCCTCGTGACTACAAGGCTATTTATTACGTGTAGCAACAACAACAAAAGACACCAGAGTGGCCACAGCTATCTCTTTCCAAAGGATATAGACTGACCGGGGGAGGGAGGCTGACAAAGGGGGGGGGGGGAGTTGAATTGCAAGGACATTCTCTCACTTTTTAAACCTCAAGACTCTGTGCTCCAGGATTGAAGAGAGATGAAAAAGCAGCAATAATTTTCTCAAAATCACATACAATACGATAATCTTTATTGTCATTGTCCCATACAGAACAACGAAATCGAAAAAATCTACATCAGACATTCAAAACCCCACAAGCCTGCTATCCCAGCTATCCCAGCTTGCTTAGCCCCTAAAAACTCTGATACCCCATAATTAAATACAATATACTCCCATAGAGACTACCTTACACTGCGGTTAAAACTAAAATCGCATTTTGGATAGAAACTGTTTCTCAGGCGGCTAGTCCTAGTCTTTATAACCCTGTACCTTCTTCCAGAAGGCAGAAGCTGAAAGAGATCATTTCCGGGGTGTGCACTATCCTGCGCTATCTCTGCTGCTTTTTTATGGCACCTGGCAGCATAGATTCGATCTAAGTTGGGAAGAGTGCACCCACTTATTCTCTCCGCAGTCTTTACAACCTTGGACAGCATTGTTTTTTCCCTGACCGTGCAGCTCCCAAACCACACACAGAGACCATAAGTTAATGCACTCTCCACAGTACAATGGTAAAATGCCATCAACAAGTCCTTTGAGAGATTATTTTTCTGGAAGATTCTCAGAAAATATAACCTCTGCTGTGCTCTCTTCATCAGGTCTTTGCTGTTTTCTCCCCAGGTTAGGTCATTTCTCAACTCCATTCCCAGACATCGAAACACCGAGACCTGTTCCACACACTTCCCCTCAATAATAAGTGGCTGAATATTCAATTTACATTTCCTATAGTCCACAATAATCTCTTTTATTTTCTTTAAGTTAAGGAGTAAGTTTTTTTCCCTGCACCACTCCCCAACTGCTCAACCTCCTTCCTATAGGCCGCCTTCCCCTCTCCAGCTGTGTCATCTGCAAGCTTAATGATCTTATTACTGGAGTATTTGGGGTATTTGGGGGCACAGTCAGCTGTATAGAGTGTATATAAAAGCGGGCTCAACACGCACCCCTGCGGCATCCCCGTATTCATGATGAGATCCGCAGAGATGTGGGAACCCATCCTGACCTGTTGGGAACGGTTTGATAGAAAGTCTAATATCCACCACATGATTGCCTCAAGATATCCAACTGGTGTGGGATTATTTGTATGTTGTGTGTATTATGCGTTATTATGTAGGAATGCTAAAATGTGTCTGACAGTATGTTATTTCCACAAAGGGGGGACCCAATTATTGTGTGTAATTGTTTTTATATTCAATGTACAGCGGTACCTCGGGTTAAGTACTTAATTCGTTCCGGAGGTCCATACTTAACCTGAAACTGTTCTTAACCTGAAGCACCACTTCAGGGCCTCCTGCTGCCGCCGCGCCGCCAGAGCACAATTTCTCTTCTCATCCTGAAGCAAAGTTCTTAACCAGAGGTAATATTTCTGGGTTAACGGAGTCTGTTACCTGAAGTGTATGTAACCTGAAGTGTATGTAACCCAAGGTACCACTGTATACCACTGTATTTAGATTAGATCATGTTCCACCTGGCACTCTGCAGTGTGCCAACTTACTCTACCCATTCTTAAATTGTTTTAATTCATTTCACAAAAAGAAAAAGCAAGCAAGCTTCAGGATCCATGAAACAGCAGATGCTTTGGTTTAGCAGGAATGATCCCTTATAGAGTTAAATTGACTAATTTGGCCAAGTGCCCTTTTTAGAATGGTTTTTCACAGATTGGTTTGAAAAGTTGAGAACCATCGGGCTGTATAAATTTTAATTGGACTCAGTTTGAATTGGGCAAGTGTATTCAGGCTGCAACTAGCTTTTTGGTCCCTTAAGAGCAAGTGAGCAACTTCCCATGAGTGCAAGACCTGAGACTGTGATAATAAAATCCCATAGAAAGGCCAAGGCAAAGACATCTCTCTCAGGACATGTCTTTGCCAGCTACGAAGCTACATGGGCAAAATGAAAACCCTAAGAGGATTTATTAGGGATTCTTGCTGCTGTGGTATGTTGAAGCTAACTTTGACACCTGAGAACACGCAAAAAAAGAAGAAGGCAGAAACAAAACAAACTGCATTTTTCAGTCATTACTGGACCTTCTAAGTGTAAAGCATAGACCACTATTGAGTAAATGTTTCTCCCAAAGTGTTAGAATGCCACAAGTAATTTAGTAACAAAATACAACATGTGTTATTTTTATGTGATATCCCATATTTACACAAATGCACCCATTTACAACATACCATGTTATTATTTGTGGGGCAAAATTTGTAAAGAAAAAGTGTAGCCCCCAAAAGGGGATTGTTATAAGAATTTAAAGATCTTAGCTATATAATAAATGTGCATAAATGTACCAAGCAAACATGTACATAAATATTTAAACCACATGTCTGAAGCAGCACAGGAAGACAGTCCTGAAACTATTTTGCTTCCCAAACTGACCAAATGTTTCTCTGCAAGGAGGGAGGAGGTGAAAAAAACCTTCCTTGTTACAGGAATTTAGTAATCGCCATTTCAAAGGAATGGGCAGACTACCGGGAAAGGCAATCAGATAAGGCATTATCAGATAACCTGGCAGACAGGAAAAACAACAACATTCAAATTTCTGTTGTAGACCACCTTTTCTGTGTTGTAGGTATGGTGTTTGTGGGGGGTGGTCTTGGGTTACACCCCTTCTGTGATGTATGTATGATGTATGGAGGGGTGGTCTTGAGCTATATAAGGGCAGGCACTGTGAAGTATTGCAGTCCGGCAGGCTTCCGTTATGCCGCTGCTCCTCTGGACCATAGCAGAGTAAAACACAGCATGTGCCTTTGTGTGTGTCAGCATGCAGATAAACAGAGTCTGTACGCGGCTTATCTAATCTAGAAGTGTTTATTTGTAGAGCAGCAGAAATAAATCAACCATTGTCGAGAGCGATAGACATCACACTCTCTTCATCTCGGCAGAAAACGAAAGTATACAGAGAATACTTACACAACTTACCCCAAAAACAAACCTGCACAGAATTCACTGTACCTCTGGAAACTCTGGAAACTCAAAGGTAAACCCATCTGCCAGATTCTTCTGGCTTGGACAGTACTGCAGCTTCACCAAGCCTGACTGGACACTTTGACACACATTCTGGAAATGTATGTCCAAATGTTTGGTTATGGCCTTAAACTGCCCAAACTCTGCCAACTTCAGACAGGGTAGATTGTCTTCCCAAACAGTGATGGGCAAACAACAATCCCCGCAGATTTCGTGGACCAAACACCTGTAGAACTCTAGTTCCCTACAAAGCTCTGACAATGCACTGAACTCAGCTTCAGTAGAGGAAAGTGCAATGAGACTTTGCTTTTGGGACTTCCACCCAACTAGAGATTCCCCAAACTTTATTACCATCCCAGACACGGACTTCCTGTCATCCAGATTCGCTCAGTCGCTATCTGTCCAGCACGTGAGCTTGGTGTCACCCTTAGCAGACAGCTTGAGACAGAAACCTTTGTTATCCTGCAGGTATCGCAGCACCCTCTTGATACCATTCTAGGCACTCACACTTGGTTTTGTAGCCTCCCTGCTGAGCAGATTGGTAGCAAAAGCTATGTTTGGTCTGCTCCACTGGGAGAGATACAACAGACTACCCAGAGCTGACTGAAAGATCTCAGCGTTTTCGAACTCAGCACGTTCCACTTGCTGTCTTTCACGTAGCTTGTCTCCATGAGTGTCCTGAACCCTGCACAATCAGACATTCTGAACTTCTCAAGCAACTGCTCAGTCTTGCCTTTCTGACTGACCAAGAAACTTCCATCCTCAGACCTGTCTATCTGAACCCCTAGATAATCTTTCACTGCACCTAGGTTTTTGAGTTGGAAGCGCTTTCCAGGCTCTTTGGCAAACCTTTGCACCTGCTCCTCTGCCTTCGCCACATGGATTATATCATCCACAAAGATCAAGACCAGCTCTTGTGACTCTCCTGACCCTTTCAGGTACAGGCAGCTGTCAGCAAGACTCCTCTTGAAACCCATGCTCTCTAAGGCTTCATTCAGACACAAGTTCCAGTTCCTGGTCGACTGTTACAGCCCGTAAATGGACTTGTGAAGTTTCCACACTGCATCTGGCCTATTGCCCTCAAACCCTGGAGGAGGAAGCATGTACAACTCCTCCTGGAGTTCTGAGTTCAAATAGACTACATCCACATCAAAGTGATGCATGTGATGCCCTCTCTGTGCAGCAATGGCTAAGAGCATGTGCAGAGTTTCACTTCTGGAAGTAGGAGCATACACTTCAGTGTAATGCAGCCCCTTCCACTGTGTGAACCCCCTGGCTACCAGCCTAGCCTTGTACTGGGGTTCTCCAGTTGCTGTGGGTTTAAGACGGTAAACCCAGTGACTGCTCACGGCCTGCTTGCCTGCTGACAGCATTGTGATGGCAAACACACCTAGAGACTCCAATGAGCTCATTTCCCTCTGCCTTGCCTCTTGCCGTTTCCTGGCTTCTTCTTGAGGCAGCTTCTGAACATCCTCAAAACTCTCAGGTTCACATTGAGCCATACCAACCCACACGCTAGTGTCCTCAAACCTGTCAGGTGGTTTTTTGGTGCAGACTGTGCCCAAGGACATGATGTGTCATTTGGGGCCACTAGGGGCGCCCTGAAAGATGGCTGCTAATAACATCTTGTCCAGCTTGCAAGAGGTAATTAGAGGCTGATATGGGGAGTACATCAGCCTCCCTTCGTCTTTTCAGGGAAGGAAAAGACGCTGCCTCACCTGCTGTTGCCATAAATCACCCCCGAGTTCGGATGAAGGAGGGGGTGAGAGGCACTAGGTGGAAAGCCCTCGGGCAAGCTTGGAGCACCCTGCCAGCTTCTTTCAGGAGCGAGCCTGGCTGTGATGTTTAAAAAGAAGAAAAGAATTGGACCAATAAACGCACATGCTTCAAGAGAAATCAGGAATGCTTTTATCTGCTAATAAATTTACCACTGATTGAAGAAGATCGAGACGGAAGGACGAAGGACGAAAGGAACAGAGATAACACCAGAGAACTGCCGACATTTTGGTATGTGGATGGTACGAGGGGGGGGGGAAGACTTTTTAATTTTATTTTTATGTGAGTACCTGATAACCCTCCCCCTCAAAAAACCGTCTCGATGACTAATTTACAAGTGGGAGTGAAAATGAACTGTGTGGAAAAAATTATATGTCTGTGAAAGATTTGGAAACAAGTGAGTCTCTCTCAGTGACGTAGTAAGAAATGCTTCGACGCGTAGGCAGATCTTGGCTTCAAGATGGATGGTCTAGGGAGGAAGAGCCACTTGGATATCAGGCCGGAATCATAAATCAGAAAGGGCTGTTATCCTCCTGGAAGACTAATTATGAGGCAGCAGGTCTGGAAAGTAAACGAGTGGACATTTAGACTATGTTTTACCGGAATGACAGGACGGAGTGTCTGCTCGAAAACATTATGGTTGGATTTGTGGACATATGAGAGAGCATTATAAAACCCACACAGAGACAAAATAAGACTGTTCCTTTTAATCCACTTGTGGAGAAAACTCGGAGGCGACAGAAAGGGAAAATGAATAAATGACAAATATGAGAAGATGGGACTGGAAACATCATTGCAGTAAGGAAAGCAGCACGAATTTGGATCTTTGGATTCCTGATGATTGAGGAGCATGGGTACCAAACACACACAAAAAAATAATTTGGAAAACATTTGGACTTTATGATGTGTATTGATATAATTTGGATTAATTGGTATGATATGTTTAATTTGGCAAATGGAAACTTAATAAAAATTATTGGGGGGGGGAAGACATGATGTGTCATTTGATGGTGAGTTTGGGGTGCCCCAATGCAAACTCCCTGATGATCCATGTGGATCCATGGCTCAAAAACCACATTTTTGGGCCACAGTGTTGCCAGGAAGCCATGGAGCTGTGTTTTTTATGATACAGGCTGTGCACATGGACATGACGTGTGATTTGATGGTGAGTTTGAGGTGGCCCAATGCAAAATACCTCAGGATACATGAGGATGCGTGATTCGAAACCACGTTTTTGGCTCAAGGTTTCGCCAGGAAGCCATGGATCCATATTTTTTTCCTGCAGGCTGTTCCCATGGAAATGGCATGTGATTTGATCGTGAGTTGGGGGTGCCCCAATGCAAAAACTTTGAAGATCCATGAGGATCCGTGCTTTGAAACAACGTTTTTGGCCCACAGTGTTGCCAGGAAGCCGTGGATCCGTTTTTTTGGGTACTGGTTGTGCCCATCGACATGATGTGTGATTTCACGGTGAGTTTGGGGTGGCCCAGTGCAAAACCCTGAGGATCCATGAAGATCCATGGTTTGGAACCACATTTTTGTGCCATGGTGTTGCCAGGAAGCCGTGGAGCTGTGTTTTTAGTGGTGCAGGCTGTGCCCATTGACATGTGTGATTTGACACTGAGTTTGGGGTGGACCTGTTGTATTTGCAGACTCCTGTACACAGCGGAAGGATGAGCAGTACATGCCACATGCTTAACTTTACTTTATTTACACTTCAATGCTGAGAGATTACAAACATGCATCTTGCCTCTGCGAGAGCAGAGAAACAAACTCCTTCTCCTTGGAAACAAAGAACACCGAGAGAACAGTGAAAAAACAGGAAACCAGTGTACGTCACATCCAGTCTCCCATTCCCGTGGGAAACCCAACAGTACTCTGACTGTGGAATGCAAAACATTGTCCCGTGACAAGCACTTCGCTGCACAGTGAAGGAAGCAGAAACCAACATCCTCCCCCTTTCTGTGAACATCACTGGGCAGTGTGTTCGCACAATATCAGTACAAACCCAACTTCTGTACATAGGTACAGTGTTGATCCCTTGATACAATCTTGGACAATACATCAGCAGGAATTTCGTTACCTGGCATATAGGACACCGTTACGAGTCCCTTCTGAATACATTCCCTAGCATGTTGCAATTTCAATTGCAAGTGCTTCGTGCTTTGCTTACAACCTTCAGAATTCAGCAAAGCCAAACATGCTTTGTTGTCCTGGTAAACCTGGATTGGACATTTGACAGGAATCTTCATGTCTTTGCACAATTGTAACAACCATTCACAATCCTTAAGTGAATAAGACAGTGCATTCAGTTCAGCTTCACAAGTACTTAAGCTAATTGTTGTTTGCTTCTTGCATGACCAATCAAATAGACCCTGATTGTACATGTAGCAAACTCCAGATGTACTTTTCCTGTCTGTAGTGTCACTTCCAAAACTTGCATCTGCAAATATCTCAAGACCACCAGACTTCTGATTGTTAAATCTCAGTCTGTAATGCATTGTTGTTGTTTAGTCGTTTAGTCGTGTCCGACTCTTCGTGACCCCATGGACCAGAGAACGCCAGGCACCTCTGTCCTCCACTGCCTCCCGCAGTTTGGTCAAACTCATGCTGGTAACCTCGAAAACACTATCCAACCATCTCGTCCTCTGCCGTCCCCTTCTCCTTGTGCCCTCCATCTTTCCCAACATCAGGGTCTTCTCCAGGGAGTCTTCTCTTCTCATGAGGTGGCCAAAGTACTGGAGCCTCAGCTTCACAATCTGTCCTTCCAGTGAGCACTCAGGGTTGATTTCCTTCAGTATGGAGAGGTTTGATCTTCTTGCAGTCCATGGGACTCTCAAGAGTCTCCTCCAGCACCATAATTCAAAAGCATCAATTCTTCGGCGATCAGCCTTCTTTATGGTCCAGCTCTCACTTCCATACATCACTACTGGGAAAACCATAGCTTTAACTATACGAACCTTTGTTGGCAAGGTGATGTCTCTACTTCTCAAGATGCTGTCTAGGCCTGTCATTGCCCTTCTCCCAAGAAGCAGGCGTCTTTTAATTTCGTGGCTGCTGTCACCATCTGCAGTGATCATTGAGCCCAAGAAAGTAAAATCTCTCACTACCTCCATTTCTTCCCCTTCTATTTGCCAGGAGGTGATGGGACCAGTGGCCATGATCTTCGTTTTTTTGATGTTGAGCTTCAGACCATATTTTGCGCTCTCCTCTTTCACCCTCATTAAAAGGTTCTTTAATTCCTCCTCACTTTCTGCCATCAAGGTTGTGTCATCTGCATATCTGAGGTTGTTGATATTTCTTCCGGCAATCTTAATTCCGGCTAGGGATTCATCCAGCCCAGCCTTTCGCATGATGAATTCTGCATATAAGTTAAATAAGCAGGGAGACAAAATACAGCCTTGTCGTACTCCTTTCCCAATTTTGAACCAATCAGTTGTTCCATATCCAGTTCTAACTGTAGCTTCTTGTCCCACATAGAGATTTCTCAGGAGACAGATGAGGTGATCTGGCACTCCCATTTCTTTAAGAACTTGCCATAGTTTGCCGTGGTCGACACAGTCAAAGGCTTTTGCATAGTCAATGAAGCAGAAGTAGATGTCTTTCTGGAACTCTCTAGCTTTCTCCATAATCCAGCGCATGTTTGCAATTTGGTCTCTGGTTCCTCTGCCTCTTCTAAATCCAGCTTGCACTTCTGGGAGTTCTCGGTCCACATACTGCTTGAGCCTTCCTTGTAGAATTTTAAGCATAACCTTGCTAGCGTGTGAAGTGAGTGCAATTGTGCGGTAGTTGGAGCATTCTTTGGCACTGCCCTTCTTTGGGATTGGGATGTAGACTGATCTTCTCCAATCTTCTGGCCACTGCTGAGTTTTCCAAACTTGCTGGCATATTGAGTGTAGCACCTTAACAGCATCATCTTTTAAAATTTTAAATAGTTCAGCTGGAATACCATCACTTCCACTGGCCTTGTTATTTGCAGTGCTTTCTAAGGCCCATTTGACTTCACTTTCCAGGATGTCTGGCTCAAGGTCAGCAACCACACTACCTGTGGTATACGAGGCATCCATTTCTTTCTGGTATAATTCCTCTGTGTATTCTTGCCACCTCTTCTTGATGTCTTCTGCTTCTGTTAGGTCCTTTCCACTTTTGTCCTTTATTATGGAAATCTTTGTACGAAATGTTCCTTTCATATCTCCAATTTTCTTGAACAGATCTCTGGTTCTTCCCATTCTATTGCTTTCCTCTATTTCTTTGCATTGCTCGTTTAAGAAGGTCTTCTTGTCTCTCCTTGCTATTCTTTGGAAATCTGCATTCAATTTCCTGTATCTTTCACCATCTCCCTCGCATTTTGCTTGCCTTCTCTCCCCCGCTATTTGTAAGGCCTCATTGGACACCCACTTTGCTTTCTTGCATTTCCTTTTCATTGGGATGGTTTTCGTTGCTGCCTCCTGTATAATGTTACGAGCCTCCATCCATAGTTCTTCAGGCATTCTGTCCACCAAATCTAAATCCTTAAACCTGTTCCTCACTTCCACTGTGTATTCATAAGGGATTTGACTTAGATTGTATCTTACCGGCCCAGTGGTTTTTCCTACTTTCTTCAGTTTAAGCTTGAATTTTGCTATAAGAAGCTGATGATCTGAGCCACAGTCAGCTCCAGGTCTTGTTTTTGCTGACTGTATAGAGCTTCTCCATCTTTGGCTGCAGAGAATATAATCAATCTGATTTCGATGCTGTCCATCTGGTGATGTCCATGTGTAGAGTCGTCTCTTGTGTTGTTGGAAAAGCGTGTTTGTGATGACCAGCTTGTTCTCTTGACAGAACTCTATTAGCCTTTGCCCTGCTTCGTTTTGATCTCCAAGGCCAAACTTGCCAGTTGTTCCTTTTATCTCTTGACTCCCTACTTTAGCATTCCAATCCCCTATAATGAGAAGAACATCCTTCTTTGGTGTCACTTCTATAAGGTGTTGTAAGTCTTCATAGAATTGGTCAATTTCGGTTTCTTCAGCACAAGTAGTTGGTGCATAAACTTGGATTACTGTGATGTTAAAAGGTCTGCCTTGGATTCGTATCGAGATCATTCTATCATTTTTGAGATTGCATCCCAGTACAGCTTTCGCCACTCTTTTGTTGACTATGAGGGCCACTCCATTTCTTTTACGGGTTTCTTGCCCACAGTAGTAGATATGATGGTCATCCAAACTGAATTCACCCATTCCCGTCCATTTTAGTTCACTGATGCCCAGGATGTCAATATTTATTCTTGCCATCTCATTTTTGACCACCTCTAACTTACCCAGTGTCAGGGAACTGCCATCGGAAAGAGAGATGGTGCAGAGGCTCCAGCAGACTCGGAGAGATTCTGCAGCGGAGGAGGGAACCAGCAGGGGGAGAGCAGAAGCTCCGGCAGAAGGGGAGTCGGAGGAGGGAGGGCTCTGGGATACTTCTAGTGAGAATAGTGCAGAGGTAACAAGACCCCCGTTGGCAACTCCCACCCTTCGCCGGAAGCTGTCACGCAGAGAGTCACGAAGGCGCATGTCCGTGAAACAACTTTTATGTTGGCGTAAATTTCGTAGACGCCCACTGTCAGATTCTACCAGCGACTAACGGAGTCACGCCTTGGGAGGCTCCGTTAGTGCCTCGGTTTGGTTGACCAGCCAAACACCAGAGGGATCAAGCTTTTACGCACAAGCAGCTCATTATCCCATCACAGCAATCTGACAGTCTTTGAAAGCAGTTTGTGCAAGCAGAGGGCATCATGAGCGAACCAGCCGGAACCGCAGGAGCTGGAGCTGGAGCAGGTCCAAGCCTGGAGGAAAGGTACAGGGCGATGGAGGTCCAGCTCGCGCTGCAAACGGCGAGGCTTGAGGAGAGGAGGGCTCAAGATGCGGATAAGGGGAAAACCGCCCCACTTGCCAGAAAGGTGCCTGGATTGGTGCAGAGATTTGGGGGGGATCCCAGGAACTATCAAGCCTTTAGAACGGAGATGCAATATGCTCTCAATCTACTGTTTGATGACTTCACCGATGAGAACTCTAGAGTGGCGTACGTAATTAGCCATCTAGAGGGAGGGGCGAGGGACTGGGTTCGACCCCTGATGGCAGCCAATAATGATATCTTAAAGGACACGAGGAAGTTTTTTCGCGCCATGGACTTGATGTTTTCCAGCGAGATTGAGCAGGGGGTGGTGCGGAGGCAGTTGATGGGGTGCAAACAGGGGAGCCGATCTGTACGTGAGTACTGGACTGAGTTCACTATGCTTATTCATAGACTGGGGTGGGATCTAGCAAGTGAACCTATTCAAATGTTATTTGAAGAAGGGCTCTCTCCGACCGTGAAAGATGAACTTTCCCGGGCGCCCAGGGCGGAGTCTATGGATCAGCTGACTAAATCTGCACTGTCCATAGGAGCGCGCCAAGAAGCAAGAGCTTTGGAAAAGCGGGAAGGAAAGGGGGAACGTTGGAAGGACTTCCGCATTCCAGAGATTCCGGAGCAGTCTTTCCCGCCCGCAGAGCCGATGGAACTGGGAACAGCGCGCGCGCGCGCAGTTTCAAACACCAGGGAAGGGCGGAAGAAGGAGGGAAAGAGTGCCAAGAGATGTTATCTCTGCCAACAGCCAGGGCACTTTGCCAGAGTTTGTCCGCAAAGGAAGGAATGGCAGGGCATGGCGGGAACTGTTGGGGGAAAGGAGGAAGGAGAAATAGAGGAGCAAGTAAAAGCCAACGCCTGGTTGCCAACATCAGGGCACAGCAGCCAGGCCAGGGAGTAGTGAATGTGCCCACGCCGGAACCTCCAAGACCTGCGCTTGTGATAGAGGTGTTGTTGGAACTGTCAAACGGACACCCACTAAAGATAAAAGCGCTATTGGATTCAGGCAGCTCCTGTAATTTCATGAGTAAGGAGTTTGCTGCTGAACACCAGATACAAACTCTCCCATTAAGTAAGCCTTTGCAAGTAACCACGATTGATGGGAGGGAACTGTTGGGGGGAGAAGTGAGCCAACAGACTGTACCAATGATTATGAGGGTGGCAAGACACACAGAACTGATAGCGTTTAATGTAGCCACCTTGGGAGGAGCTCCCATCATTCTGGGAATGAGCTGGCTGGCACTACACGATCCGCTAGTAGGCTGGCATCAGAGGGTGGTTTCCTTTGGTTCAGCACATTGCCTAGAACACTGCAAGGAGGGAGAGGGTCAGGCAGGGGCCAGAGCCACTCTAGCAGGGATGGAAGTGACTGACAAGGGGAAGGTGCCACCACAATACGCTGATTTGATTGACGTCTTCAGTGAAAAGGAAGCAGATAAACTGCCCCCGCACAGACCCTTTGACTGTCAAATCACCTTACTCCCAGGAGCACAATTGCCAGTGGGCAAGCTGTATGCCATGTCAGACCGTGAGATGCAGGAGTTAAGGGAGTTCATTGACAAGAACCTCAAGCGAGGTTTCATCAGAGAGTCACGAGCGGTGGGGGGCAGCCCAGTGTTCTTTGTGGACAAAAAAAACACGGGCAAACCCAGGCTTGTGTGTGATTTCAGGGCCCTAAATGCTGTGTCAGAACCAGTGACTTTCCCTATGCCCAGAATTGATGACATTCTGACACGGGTGAGAAAAGGGAAGATTTTTACCAAGCTGGACCTTAGGGGGGCATATAACTTGATACGTGTGAGGAAGGGGGATGAGTGGAAGACCACTATGTTCACCCCCTTGGGGGCGTTTGAGTACCTAGTTATGCCTTTTGGATTACAAGGGGGCTCCGCCTGCTTTCAATCATTCATGAATCACGTCCTGGGGCCATTGCTTTACAAGAACTGCGTGGCGTTCTTAGATGACGTCCTGGTGTACTCAGAGAATGAGGAGCAGCATGTGCGAGATGTTAGAGAAGTACTGAGCAAACTGCGAGAAAATCGGCTGTGGGTGAAACTGGAGAAATGCCAGTTTCATAGCAGGGAGGTGGAATTCCTGGGGTACCGGTTGTCTGACAAGGGGTTGGCTATGGATCCCAGCAAGGTTCAAGCGGTACTGGAATGGAAAACACCAAAGACCAAGAAGGACGTGCAAAGGTTCCTGGGCTTCGGAAACTTCTATAGGAAGTTCATCAAGAACTTTGCCCATTTAACAGCGCCCATCACGGATTGTCTTAGCAGCAAGAAAAAATTTGCTTGGACGGAAGAAGCGCAAGGGGCATTCGAACGCTTAAAGGCAGCGTTTGCGTCGGAGGAGCAACTTTTGCACGTGGATCTACGGCAACCAATGCGAGTGGAGACTGACGCGTCAGACCGAGCGGTAGGGGCCGTGCTTCTCCAGCCGGGGAAAGATGCGTCTGAATGGAGACCGTGTGCATTCTTCTCGCGGAAGTTGAACAAATCCGAGAGGAACTACACAGTATACGACCGAGAACTGCTCACCATCCATGAAGCATTCCGGAGATGGCGGCACTTGCTGATTGGGGCGCAGCACAAGGTTCAAGTCCGGACTGACCACAAAAATCTGGAGTACTGGAGAACAGCCCGAGTGCTGAACCAGAGACAAGTGAGATGGGCCCAGGAGTTCTCCAAATTCAATTTTGAGATTCGTTATGTGCCAGGGTCCGAGAACGTAAGGGCGGACGCTCTTTCCAGAAAGCCTGAGTACTTAGAGGGGGAGGGCGCGCCGGAAGCAAGGCACGTAATCCCTGAAGACCGCTGGGTGTGTGGGGCGGCTTTGGTGGGGCAGAAAGAACTGTTAGAGGGTACGGAGAACGACGAATACGCCCAAGAGAAACTCAGAGAACTCAGGAGGACAGAGGAGAACACAGGGGGGTTTGAAGAAAAGAGTGGGGCGTTGTATTACAAAGGGGCACTGTACATACCCGATGGGGAACTGAGGGGCAGAGTACTCAAGCAGTTGCATGATAGCCCCACAGCGGGGCATTTTGGACAGCACAAAACCATGTGGTTGGTTACCAGGGAGTTTTGGTGGCCCAAGGTGAGGGAGGATGTACGGGAATATGTCAGGGGTTGCGACAGGTGCCAGCGAGCGAAAGGGGAGAGGGTGGCGCCAGCGGGGCTCTTACAACCCTTACCCACACCAGAAAGGCCATGGGAGGCAGTCTCCATAGATTTTATGACGGACCTGCCAAAATCCAAGGGCAAAACGGCGGTCATGGTAGTGGTAGATCTATTAACTAAGATGTGTCATTTTATAGCCTGTTCACATGCGGTCACAGCGGAGGAAACCGCCAAGTTGTTCGTAGAGCATATTTTCCGGTTGCATGGCGCCCCCTTGAGGGTGGTCAGCGATAGAGGGAAACAGTTTACTTCCAGGTTCTGGAGGAAACTTATGAGCTTACTGCACGTGGAAATCAATTTCTCCACTGCCCGGCACCCGGAAACAAATGGGCAAGCAGAAAGGGCAAACGGGATTTTACAACAATACCTGAGGTGTTATGTAAAGGACCGAGAAAATGATTGGGTAGATAAGTTACCTCTGGCAGAATTTGCCTACAACAACGCTGAGAACGTGTCCACAGGGCTGAGTCCCTTTCTGGCAAATTATGGGTGTCATCCCAGGGCATTTCCAGGAGAAGGAGGGGAGAGGTGGAGTGTGCCGGCGGCGGAACATTTTGTTGAAGAGATGGAAGCCATCCACCGTCAGCTACAACTTAACTTAGAGAGAGCCAAGGAAGAATATAAAAAGCAAGCAGACAAAAATAGGAGGGAAGGTGAAACTATAAGGGTGGGAGACCGGGTGTGGCTATCCACCCAGGGACTACCTTTCAAGGGGGGTTGTAAGAAACTGAAACCCAAAAGATTGGGACCCTTTGAGGTCATACAGCAGGTGAACCCAGTAGCATTCAAACTCAGACTGCCCAGTCACATGAAATTGCACCCAGTATTTCACAGGTCATTACTGTCGCCGTACCGAGAGGGACGTGAATGGGGGGGGGAGCGTGAGAGAGAGGTCTCCCGAACGCCCGTGATAGAAGAGAGAGAACGCGACATGAACGTGGCAGGAATCATTGATTCCAGGTGGAAGGGGGATCAGGTGGAATATCTGGTAGAATGGGAGGGGGAAGTAGAGTCGGAAAACACTTGGGTACCCGCTGAGGTAGTCAATGACGAGGTTTTAATAGAAACATTTCATCGGCGTTTCCCAAAAAAACCGCAACCCGTGGCACGATTTAGAAGGGAACACTTTGGGACCACCGATGAGGAAGGAGAGTTTGGAGGGTTCCCAGAGTCAGGGGTGGGTGAGGAAGCCGACTCCGACGAAGAAGAGGAAGACGGGGAGAGAGACGGTACGCCATGGTTAGAAGTGTTTGAATCCTCGGACGACGAGGAGAGTTCCTTTAGGGGCTTTCCGCCCTCACCGCCAGTGGGAGAGGAAGCGGGGGGTGAAGGGGGCCCTGAGGGGGAGGTGGATGTCAGGGAACTGCCATCGGAAAGAGAGATGGTGCAGAGGCTCCAGCAGACTCGGAGAGATTCTGCAGCGGAGGAGGGAACCAGCAGGGGGAGAGCAGAAGCTCCGGCAGAAGGGGAGTCGGAGGAGGGAGGGCTCTGGGATACTTCTAGTGAGAATAGTGCAGAGGTAACAAGACCCCCGTTGGCAACTCCCACCCTTCGCCGGAAGCTGTCACGCAGAGAGTCACGAAGGCGCATGTCCGTGAAACAACTTTTATGTTGGCGTAAATTTCGTAGACGCCCACTGTCAGATTCTACCAGCGACTAACGGAGTCACGCCTTGGGAGGCTCCGTTAGTGCCTCGGTTTGGTTGACCAGCCAAACACCAGAGGGATCAAGCTTTTACGCACAAGCAGCTCATTATCCCATCACACCCAGGTTCATGGTTCTTACATTCCAGGTTCCTATGCAATATTTTTCTTTACAGCATTGGACTTTCCTTTCGCTTCCAGGCATATCCGCAACTGAGCGTCCTTTCGGCTTTGGCCCAGCCGCTTCATCAGCTCTGGATCTACTTGTACTTGCCCTCCGCTCTTCCCCAGTAGCATGTTGGACGCCTTCCGACCTGAGGGGCTCATCTTCCAGCGTCATATCTTTTATATGCCTGTTGTCTTTGTCCATGGAGTTTTCTTGGCAGGGATACTGGAGTGGCTTGCCTCCTCCAGGTGGATCACGTTTGGTCAAAACTCTCCACTATGACCTGTTCATCTTGGGTGCCCTGCTCGGCATAGTTCATAGCTTCTCTGAGTTCTTCAAGCCCCTTCGCCACGGCAAGGCAGTGATCCATGAAGGGGCTGTAATGCATAGTGCCTTTCAAATAGCGTGCTATGCGTTTCAGAGCTTTCCAATCCTTAACACTAGGATTGTTGACTTGTCTGCTTAGCAAATTACAGCTAACAGCAATGTCAGGTCTTGAACATCTGGCAATGAAGTTTAGCTTGCCTAGCACACTTCTGTACAGTGTAGTGTCAGAAAATGCTTCTTGAGTATCGTCTACCTGATAACCTGTTGTCATTGGTGTGTCTACAGGGTTAGCATCCATCAGGTTTAGTTTACTTAACACATCAGCAATTTTCTGTGACTGGTGTACTAGAATGTTACCATTTTGATCTCTCTCTATTTCCAGAGATAGGTAGTTGTTTACCTCACCAAGATCTTTCATGTCAAAGTGCTCTTTTAGTTGAGCTAGGGCGTTATTGTACATTGTGACATCTTTCCAAAAGAATAATATATCATCAACATAAAACAAACAATACAGCTTCTTTTGCCCCTCCTCTTTGACAAATACACATGGATCAGCTTTCCCTTGCTGAAAACCTAGAGAAAACAATACTTCAGTGAGTTTTGTGTGCCAACACCGTGCACTTTGTTTGAGACCATAAAGGGACTTCTTTAGAGCACAAACAAATCCCTGTTTTACCTGTACGCCATCAGGTGGAAGCATATAAAGTGATTCACCTAGAGATCCGTACAAAAACGCTGTATTCACATCGTGGTGACTAACGTGTAGATTTTCCTCTGCAGCTAGCTTGAGCATAAGCCTAATGCTCTCATACATCACTGTGGGTGAGTAGGTCTCATGATAGTCTTCACCTGGTACCTGTGCAAAACCTCTGGCTACCAATCTGGCTTTGTGTCTGACTATCTTGCCATTTTGATCTGTCTTCGCTTTGAAGACCCATTTGCTTCCAAGCAGTTTCATTCCTGGAACTACTGGAACAAGCTCCCATGTTTTGTTCCTTTCTAAGGAATCAAGCTCAGCCTTCATGGCATTTAACCATGGCTCAGCTTCCTTTGAATCCAAATCCTGGATTTCTTGGAAACTTGAAGGTTCAAATACCTTCTTGGAGCTTTTAACAGCTGCTACTGCTGTCTTAGCAAATTCATCAGCAAATCTCTTTGGAGGTCTGCCTTTTGTGGCTCTTTGTGACCTGCGAATTAGCCTTAAGTCCTCAACACTCTCCTCTTCCTTCTTAGGAGAAAAGTGGCCTATTGTGAACAATGGTTCTTCCAATTCTTGATCAGAGCTTTCAGAGGGTCGCATAGAGGCTTTCGCACTCTTGAAAACCTCGGAATCATCCGATTCAGTTTCAGACTCAGAATCAGAACCTTCATCAGTGGGTGTGGGTTGTTGCGGCTGCTTTTGCTGTTGACTATCCTCAGACTCATCACTGTCATCAGGATAACATTGGAAAATTCCCACATCCCCCCCCCCACTTTGCATTGTACTCAACACTTCTTGTGAGCTTAATTGTCTTAGAGTCAGTCATCATTATTCTGTAAGAACCTTTCTGATAACCTAGAAAGATACCATGCAATCCATGCTTGTCTAACTTGGAGCTTTGTGGTGTGTGAACCCACATGTCCGAACCAAAAATTCTCATGTGTTTGATGTATGGTTTCTTGCCAAACATCTTCTCATAGGGGGTACAACCAATCGATGAAGATAACCTGCGGTTATAGCTGTAAACGAAACACGAGAGAGATTCGGCCCAATAACTCTCTGGAAGGTTGGCATCATGCAGCAAGGTTTTTAACCCTTGAAGCAATGTTTGATTTGCCCTCTCGCAAAGTCCATTCTGCCATGGCGAGCGAGGACTAGACAAATCGTGTTGAATTCCTTTCTCAGTCAGAAAAGCTTCAAACTGCTGAGAAGTGAATTCCCCCCCGCGATCAGTGAAAAGAGTCTTTATTTTCTTACCATGCACATTTTCCAACCAAGCACAGAATTCCTTGAACCTTGGAAAAGCCTCTGATTTCTGCTTGAGATTGTACACATAAATATACCTGGAAAATGCATCAATGAGAACCATGAAGTACCTATTTCCACCCAAAGAGGGCGATAGTGGACCAACCAAATCAGCATGAACAACTTGGTATGGTTCTGTAGCTTGCCTACTAGACACCTTACCTTTCGCAGCCATTTTCACCTTGTTTGCTGTGCATGCCTTGCACTTCATGTGGTACCTGCAGGGTTTAATAGTCATACCTTCAACCAAGGCAAGCATTTTAGATACTGCCTCAAAATGCAAATGACCAAATTCCCTGTGAAAATAATGAATACATCCTGCATGCAAACTTTTGTTAGAATCTGCAATGCAACAAGTTTCATCCTGCACAACATCATCATAATACAAAACAAACAAACGATCAACATATTCAGCATGCAATACATAATCGTTTTTCTTTGTGATGGTGCATTTCTTGTTCTTGAAGGAAACATCAATGTTCCGTTCATTCAGCTGCGCAACACTGAGTCGATTGTGTGTGGCATCTGGTACGTAAAGCACATCTTGTATCGATAAGTCCAAACTGTGAAGAACAACAGCCTTGACTGGGGATCGTGTGGTCATCCGCCTGGTGAATCGCACCTTCCTGCGGTGTAAAAGACACGAACAGTCGCTTATCGTTGCACATGTGGTGGGTCGCTGCTGAATCAACAACGAAGAAAGATCTAGATGTCTTCTGGACCTTTGCAACCTTTGGAGTGAAGCGTGAGACCATTGCCTTGTGCTGCGTTGTCCTGGACACCGGACCTCTGCCTTTGCTTTGGCCTTTTCCACGCGATGAGCTTTCGCTGCGCTGCTCTGTCTTGGCCCTGGGATATCTGCATTCCCTCTTCATATGGCCTAGACGTCCACACGAGTAGCATTTCACTGCCTTCAAAGCTTTGGCGCCATCTGGTGGTTCCACTGCACTCTGGGATGACGTCTGTGAAGACTCCCCCTTACCCATGCAGCTATCACCCCAGCGGTCTGCTTCATTCAGAATCACGGCAGTAACATGGGCTACTGTGAGCTGAGCAGTTGGCTGAACAGCAATCTGAGTGGCAACGGACTCCCAACTTTGACCCAAAGCATCAGCCAGCCTTGCATTTGTCATCTCCGCGGCATTTATTCAAGCTGTGTCACCGCTGCTTCAAACCTCATTCCAAAAGCACTTTTAAAGGTACTTTCGGTTTTCAAGCCTGTGAGCTTGTGCCTTAGAGCCTTTGCCTGTGCCGTGGCAAACGGCTTTAAAAGTTCAAAGTCCAGCCATAAAGCCATCAACTAGAAGCTGGCAGGCTGCCCGGAGCATGAGCACATACCTCTCATCAATCAACTTGACGTGCAGAGCAGATAACACCGATCCGTTTCTCTGTTCCTCTGCCGGCATTCCGACTCGACTTCTGGAGTCCATCCTTCAGTTTGATTGCGTTTTTCTGGGCCCGGAACCAGAAATGTTGTATTTGCAGACGCCTGTACACAGGGGAAGGATGAGCAGTACATGCCACATGCTTAACTTTACTTTATTTACACTTCAATGCTGAGAGATTACAAACATGCATCTTGCCTCTGCGAGAGCAGAGAAGCAACTCCTTCTCCTCGGAAACAAAGAACACCGAGAGAACAGTGAAAAACAGGAAACCAGTGTACGTCACATCCAGTCTCCCATTCCCATGGGAAACCCAATAGTACTCTGACTGTGGAATGCAAAACATTGTCCGGTGACAAGCACTTCGCTGCATAGTGAAGGAAGCAGAAACCAACAGGACCAATGCAAAAACACTGAGGATCCATTGTTTGGAACCACTTTTTTGGCCCAGGGTGTCGCTGGGAAGCTGTGGACCCATGATTTTTGTGGTGTAGACAGTGCCCAAGGACGTGACGTGTGATTTGATGGTGAGTTTGGGGTGGTCCAATGCAAAAATCCTGAGAATCCATGAATATCCCTGTTTCACGGTGAGTTAGGGGTGGTCCATGTTAGGGTATAGTTCCGTTCTACCTTAAAAGGAACAGGCATGACTGTTGTGTGTCACATGCCTGTTTACTTCCAGCATAGGCTTGTTGGGAACTTCCGTTTGTATATTGCTTTTGCTTTCTGCTGTTTGCTTGGACACAAAGGGAAGCAGACATGTTTTTTCTTTGTTCCTGAAGTATGCTGAATAAACGCCTGTAAATAATACTTACACGTCTCTACCCGCCACTTCCGTTGTAAGACATTATTCACTCTGCTGACTAGAGCGTGCCAAGTCTCTAAAGATATATGGGGCTTGTGTCACTGATGCTGTTCCAAGGACTGGAGATCGCCCGGCTGCCGGCCGGTGGCTGGAGCCAGCTGGGGGCCTGCCATATGCCCCCATCTCCTCAGCTTGGAAGGGCACTTAAATTCTAAGAATTAACAAAACTGCAATGTTTAAAGTGTCCACTGATTCTTTGCACTTACTTTCCACATCTGCCTGCTAGCCCTGCTTCTCCTTTCAGCTACCCTCTCAGGTAGAGGGCAGTGGCAGGGAAGAAACTGAGAAGTGGGGCCACAAGTGAGCGGGGCAATTTCCCCCTCCCTCCGTCTTTCTCTCCAACAGTGCCTGGACGCCTTGAGCTGATGTGCCACTTGAACCCACCTGGAAGGGGCCTCAAGAGCGCGTGGGAGAAAGCACCTCAGACAGACACACATAGATGCTGCTTCACTCTCCTAAGAATAAAAGTTTCCCCGGGTTGTTTCTCCTCACTTTCCTTGACAGCCGTGGCGCAGGCGGCCTCTCTTTGGGTCTCTTGACTTTGCCCAAGGAAAGGGGGGGGGAGTGTCCCATTTCCCCTCCCCACCTCCTCTCTGCCTTCTCCAGGACCAATAACAAGCTGCTCTGAGGTACATTAGTGGTGGTGAAGGAGGAGGGAAGGGAAGGGAAGCACCGCCCTGTTCTCAGATTGGGGACAGCCTCCCCCCTTCTTCTCCCCAACCTGTGGAACGACCAGACTCAAACTCATCGCCTCTTCACCCCTCAGCAAACTTTTATTTTCCCCACTTCTCTCTTCTCCCCTCTCCCCCCCCCCTGAAGTTTTTTTTAGACTGAGGCTTTTCCTCACGCCCAAGTCTGAAAATCACCTAGAGGGCTGCTGAGATTTCATGTTGGTCTTGCTGAAAGAGGAAAGGGGATGGGGAGTTGTGTGAGGAAGGTGGGGGCGGGGAGAAGGAAGGAAGGGCCAGTGCCACCGCTGCAAGGACTTCCAGAGGGAGGGGTGCCCTTGACTAGGGGAGCACAATCTGGATGGTTCTGCCAGGCGCACATGATCACATAGTTCTCCACCTGATGACTTGTTTTTCAGCAGCCATCCTGGTTTGCTTAGACAGCAATTAGACTATGTCTAATATCTACTATTTGTTCTGATATGTTTGTAGGAGTTATATGACAATGACCTGCATTCATCCTGATTTGCTTGTGGAGTGTTTTCTCATTAGCCATTCATTCACCCCACACTTTCTAGTGAATTTTCCCATCACTTTTCTCTGTATTTTTTGTTTTTTTAAAACATGAACCTGTTATTCACACTTTTGCTTGTCCTGTATTTTTGCCCTATTTGTGTACTGATCAGTTTATCTGGGTCCGAGAGCTTTTCTCGTTGTTCCACAGCTGTCTTAGGGGGGAAAAACACAATATTATCTGCTGAATCAGAAGGTTGACCAGCAAAACCTGTCTTCAGATTTTCTGCACATCACATAAGATCCAATTCAGCAGATAAGTTCCTATTTTCACAAGGCACAGTCATGGAGCAATGAGAAACGGTCTTGGAGCCGGGGGAATTAATTGCTACACAACATAATCAAAATACAGGTCAAGCAAAAGTGTGGACAAACCCAGAGTGCTTTAATCCATTTCAGTTGTAGAAAGCTAAAGTTCTAGTACACTCTTAAATCTCTCCTACATAATACTGGCAGTTTGGAGAGATCCCCAGCTTCCTGCATCAGTTTTCTATATGTAGAATCTCAGCCATTTGTCAACAGTATTGCATTAAGGATAAACACAATTCAAATCTAACAGAATTATCAGTTGTGAACACACACTCACAAACATAATAAGCCTGTTGCACCAGCCAAATGGCCCATCTAGACTCCATTCAAATGGCAGTTTATTCCACTTCCCCATTGTTTCCCTAACATTATTAGAGCCAATGTGGTATAGTGGTTAGAGTGTTGGACTTGGACCAAGGAGACCAGGGTTCAAATCCTCACTCAGCCATGAAGCTCACTGAGTGACATTGGCCCAGCCATTCCCTCTCAGCCTAATCTACATCACAGGGTTGTTGTGGGAATTAAATGAGGAGGTGGAGAACCACGTGTGCTATCTTGAGCTCCTTGGTGGAAAAAGGTGGGATATAAATGAAATTAAGAAACAAACTATTAATTGTGGCATTCTCTTTGAACTTTAACACAAGGAGAAAGCTAGTTCCAGAAAATAGAAAATAGAGCATGTTTAGCACTCATTTCTGTGTTATTTGATACTACAAAAAATCTATTTGTAGCCCCCTTATGCTTAAAATTCTACAAGGCAGGCTTAAGCAGTATGTGGACTGAGAACTCCCAGAAGTGCAAGCTGGATTTAGAAGAGGCAGAGGAACCAGAGACCAAATTGCAAACATGCGCTGGATTATGGAGAAAGCTTTTTGCATTAGGCCACCCCTAACCCATGATTAAATCAAACATCATGGCCAGGGTCACAGCCTGCACCACAAGATGCACGGGTCCACGGCTACCTGGCCGCTCCGTGGCCCAAAAACATGGTTTCAAAGCATGGATCCTCAGGCTTTTTGCATTGGACTAACCCCAAATCGCACATCATAGCCAGGGGCACAGCCTGCACCAGAAAAATCTAAGATCCACCGCTTCCTGGTCATACCTGTCAGGGATCTGTTGGCTGCCAAGGGGCGAGAGATCGGAATTTACAGGGAGCCACCTCCTCTGCAAAGCTGCTGCACTTCGTCAGGAAACACGGAAACTGAGAGAAAGGAACAGCCTCCGATGCTCTGGTTGTCACATAAGGAAAGGAGGAAAAAGGGGTGTCTTAGGAGGTTTCTATGCTGGAAAGGGAGAAAGCACGAGTCACTTCCAGCAACTGGTAGTGACTGAGGAAGACATGCTCTTAAGAGCTCCGTACATACTTTTTGGGACTTAATAAATCTTGAAAAAGCTGGCTGGAATCCCGGGTTGTTTTCTCAGCTAGCACCCGCATATCATCCCTGACAGTTTGCTGGAAGTCATTGTCGGGTGCTAGCAAGGAGAGAGAGAGACAACATAGTGATGGATGAGGAGACGAGAAAATAGTTTGCGGCTTTGAAACAGAGACATGTGGAACTGGAACAGCATGCGCAGGAATTGCGGATTAGGTTGGAGGAGCGCAGGTCTCATTAACAGGAACTGAGGGGCGCCCCGCTGGGAAGGAAAATGCCTTCATTGGTCAGTAGGTTCAATGGGGATCCCCAGGAATGTTTGGGCTTTAAGACTGAGATTAAATATGCCCTGGATCTCCAGAGGGGTGAATTTGCCAGCGATCAGCGGAGAGTTGCTTTTGTAATCAGTCAATTGGGAGGGGCTGCAAGGGAATGGGTGTGCCCCCTGATTGCCACCGATAATGTTGCACTCTGGCACTTGGGGAAGTTTTATGAGGCGATGGATGCCATGTTTACAAATGAGAGCCAAATTGATATGACTCAGCAGCAATTACTGGCCTTGGGGCAAGGGAATCTGACCGCCCACAGTTACTGGTCTCAATTTGCAATGCTTGTCCACAAGCTGGGCTGGGACCTGAGCTCTGAACCAGTGCAGGCTCTTTTTAAGGGAGGGCTGAATTCAGACATGAAGTATGAGCTCTCAAGGGGCCCCTGGCCCAAGGATATGGACGAGTTAACTAAATCTGCCTTAGCCGTGGGGGTGCGGCAGGCGACCCGTGTGCTGGAGAGGAGGGAGAGCACAGTGGAGTGTTTCCATGGCCACCACATTCCTGAGATGCCAGCAGGGGTTTCTCAAGGTTGGAGTCAGCCAGAGCCCATGGAAATCAACTCAGCCCGCACGTGGGAGCATTCAAAAGTTGAGCAGCAAAAGAAAAAGAAGGAAAAGCTGCCAAGAAGTGTTTCCTGTGCCAAAGACCAGGCCACATTGCTACAGTGTGCCCATAACGTCGTAACTGGCAGGGGATGGTGGGGGCCACGCGGCAGGGGGGAGAGGAAGTGCCCCAGGTACAGGGAAACAAGAAGGCCTGGCTGGTGGTGAACCGGGGCAACAGCCAGGCAGGAGCTTCCCAGTGGCCACGCAATGGAGGTCCACGCCCTAATTGATTTGGCCACCAGCACGAACTTTTTTAGCAGGGACTTTGCTGCGCAGCACCAGCTGCTGCTTGATTTTCCTTTGCAAGTTACCACGATTGATGGTAGGGAACTATTGGGGGGGGAGGTCACCCATCAGACCCCTCCCATGAGGTTGCAGATCTCCATGCACTCCTAGACCATCGCCTTTCACGTGGCCACCTTGGCAGGGCCACCCATTATTTTGGGTATGAGTTGGTTGGCCTTGCATGACCCAGTGGTGTTGTGGCACCAGCGGTCCTTGACTTTTGGGTTGACCCACTGCCTGGAGCACTGCCTGGGAGGAGGGGAACCCCGGGAAAGGAAGGCCCAGGTGGCGACAATGTGTCTGGGGGAGAAAGGCAAGATCCCTCCACAATACAGTGGAGTATTCTGACGAGTGGAGATTCTGACTTTTTGGTCCTGGGCCCAGAAGAACGTCAGAAGAACGGAATGCAGCTCTTATCCTCTCTGCGTGTTCCATACCCCAGAATGGGAGGCTAAGGATTCCAAAGCAAGGAGAACTCTGAAGACCTATGTCTTTTGCATGACAAGACCTCAGAAAAGGCAAAGGCAAAGGTCCGATGTCCAGGACAACGCAACACAAGGCTATGGTCTCACACTTCACTCCAAAGGTCCAGAAGACGTCTAGATCTTTCTTCATCATCGACTAGGGAGCGACTCGGCATGTCTGTCAAGACAAACACCTGTTTGTGTCCTTTACTCCACAGGAAGGTGCGATTCACCAAGTGGATGAACACACGATCTCCAGTCAAGGCTACGGAACGGTTGTTCTTCACAGCTTGGATGCATTGATACGCAGTGTTCTTTTTGTTCCAGATGCTGCACACAACCTATTGAGCATCTCACAGCTGACTGAACAGGACATAGACGTTTCCTTCAAGAAGAGGAAGTGCACCATCACCAAGAAAGATGACTTTGTATTGCATGCTGATTATGTTGATCATTTGTTTGTATTGCATCATGATGATTCTGTTGATGTTGTACAGGATGAAACTTGTTGTATTGCAGATACTAACAAGGTTTTGCATGCAGGATGTATTCATGATTATCACAGGAAACTTGGTCATTTAAACTTCGAGGCAGTTTCCAAAATGCCTGCCTTAGTTGAAGGTATGACTATAAAACCCTGCAGGTACCACATGAAGTGTAAGGCATGCGCAGCGAACAAGGTTAAAAGGGCTGCAAAAGGTAAGGTGTCTAGTAGACAAGCTACAGAACCTTACCAGGTAGTGCATGCTGATCTCGTTGGTCCGCTAACACCCTCTTTGGGTGGAGCCAGGTACTTCATGGTTCTCAGTGATTCATATTCCAGATATATTCATGTGTTCAATCTCAAGCAGAATGTGCTGGACCCGGGGGTGTTACCGAGAAGCGTGGTCAGAGTCCGGTCCTGGTTCGGGGGTCTGGAGACTGTCCACCAAGGGTGAAGCGGGGTCCAAAGCAAGAAGCCTGCCGTGGTCGGGAACTCCGAAAAAACAGGTTTGGGTGCTGGCAGAAACAGGTTTCCAACGACGTTGCTCCCGCAACCTTGGACTGGGTTGAGTGGCCTTTATCTCCTCTGAGGCCAGGGGCGGTCCCGGCCCACAGGTGACCCGCCTCTCCTGGCCTTAAGGCGAGCATTCCTCCTAAGAGAACTTAGTTCCCTCCGCCTCTCTGCCCTGAGCCTCTGCAGCTCAGGAGAGGCTGGAGGGTTACTGGACCCAGGGGCAGCTTCACCTCCCCCTGACGGCTGGGAGAGGCACACCTGCAGGCAATGGGTCCTCAATCACCTCCAGAGCCAGAGTGGATACATCTGGTGTCTGCTCCTGAGGATCCGGCACAGGTGCAGGCCCTTCAGATTCAAGCCCCTGCCCCGGCTCAGCCGGCCTTGGAGGCAGGGACTCCTGTGCAGGCTGGCACTCCTCATGTTCAGCTTCTGAATCAGATTCCCAGGCCATCACACAGAAATCAGAAGGGTTTCCTAGGTTCAAGGAATTCTGTGCTTGGTTGCAAAATGTGCATGATAAACAGGTGAAATGTTTATTTACAGATCGAGGGGGAGAATTCACTTCTCAGCAGTTTGAAGCTTTTCTGACTGAGAAAGGAATTCAACATGACCTTTCAAGTCCACGGTCTCCTTGGATGAATAGACTTTGTGAAAGGGCAAGCCAAACTTTGCTTCAAGGCTTGAAAACCTTGCTGCATGATGCCAATCTTCCAGAGAATTATTGGGCAGAATTGCTCAGCTGTTTTGTTTACACTTATAATCACAGATTATCATCACCGATTGGTTGTACCCCCTATGGAAAGATGTTTGGCAAGAAACCATTCATCAAGCACATGAGAATTTTTGGTTCTGACATGTGGGTTCACACACCACAAAGCTCCAAGTTAGGCAAACACAGTTTGCATGGTATCTTTCTAGGGTATCAGAAAGGTTCTTACAGAGTAATGATGACTGACTCTAAGACAATTAGGCTCACTAGAAGTGTTGAGTACAATGCCAAGTGGGGGGAGAATGTGGGAATTTTCCAATGTTATCCTGATGACAGTGAAGAGACTGAGGATAAACAGCAGCAAAACCCCACACCCACTGATGAAGGTTCTGATTCTGAATCTGAAACTGACTCAGATGATTCCGAGGATTTCAAGAGTGCTAAGGCCTCTCTGCGACCCTCTGAAGGCTCTGAGCGAGAATTGGAGGAACCACTGTTCACTATAGGCCACTTTTCTCCTAAGAAAGAAGAGGAGAGCGTTGAAGACATATGTCTAATTTGCAGGTCTGAAAGAGCCACAAAAGGTAGACCTCCAAAGAGATTTGCTGATGAATTTGCTAAAGCAGCAAAAGCTGTAACTGCTGTTAATAGCTTCAAGAAGGTATTTGAACCTTCAAGCTTCCAAGAGATCCAGGCTTTGGACTCAAAGGATGCTGAGCCATGGTTAACTGCCATGAAGGCTGAGCTTGATTACTTAGAGAGGAACAAAACATGGGAGCTAGTTCCGACAGTTCCAGGGATGAAACTGCTTGACAGCAAATGGGTCTTCAAAGCAAAGACAGATCAAAATGGCAAGGTAGTCAGACACAAAGCCAGATTGGTAGCCAGAGGTTTTTCACAGGTACCAGGAGAAGACTATCACGAGAATTAATCACCCATTGTGACATATGAGAGCATTAGGCTTATGCTCAAACTTGCTGCAGAAGAGACACATTTCTCATCACGATGTGAATACAGCATTTTTATACAGAAGCTTAGGTGAATCACTTTATATGCTTCCACCTGATGGCGTACAGGTAAAACAGGGATTTGTTTGTTCTCTGAAGAAGTCCCTATATGGTCTCAAACAAAGTGCACGATGCTGGCACTCTAAACTCACTGAAGAGTTGTTTTCTCTAGGTTTTCAGCAAGGTAAAGCTGATCCATGTGTATTTGTCAAGGAGGAAGGGCTAAAGAAGCTGTATTGCTTATTTTATGTTGATGATATACTTTTATTTTGGAAGGATGTCAAAATGTACAATAGAGCCCTAGCTCAACTGAAGGAGCACTTTGACATGAAAGATCTTGGTGAGGTAACCAACTACCTATCTCTGGAAATAGAGAGAGACCAAGATGGTCATATTCTAGTATACCAGTCACAGAAAATTGCTGATGTGTTAAGTAAACTAAACCTGATGGATGCTAACCCTGTAGACACACCAATGACAACAGGTTATCAGGTAGACGATACTCAAGAAGCATTTTCTGACACTACACTGTACAGAAGTGTGCTAGGCAAGCTAAACTTCATTGCCAGATGTTCAAGACCTGACATTGCTGTTAGCTGTAATTTGCTAAGCAGACAAGTCAACAATCCTACGGTTAAGGATTGGAAAGCTCTGAAACGCATAGCATGCTATTTGAAAGGCACTATGCACTACAGACTGAGATTTAACACTCAGAAGTCTGGTGGTCTTGAGATATTTGCTGATGCGAGTTTTGGAAGTGACACTACAGACAGGAAAAGCACATCTGGAGTTTGCTACATGTACAACCAGGGTCTATTTGATTGGTCATGCAAGAAGCAAAAAACAGTTAGCTTAAGTATTTGTGAAGCTGAACTGAATGCACTGTCTTATTCACTTGTGGATTGTGAATGGTTGTTACAATTATGTAAAGACATGAGAATTCCTGTAAAGTGTCCAATCCTGGTTTATCAGGACAACAAAGCATGTTTGGCTTTGCTGAGTTCTGAAGGTTGTAAGCAAAGCACAAAGCACTTGCAATTGAAGTTGCAACATGCTAGAGAATGTGTTCAGAGAGCACTCGTAACGGTGTCCTACATGCCAGGTAATGAAATTCCTGCTGATTTATTGTCCAAGGTTGTTCCGAAGGATCAACACTGTACCTATGTACAGAAATTGGATTTGTACTGAGATTGTACTAACACACTGCCCAGTGGTGTTCACAGAAAGGGGGAGGATGTTAGTTTCTGTTTGCCACTGAGCAGTGCTTTGGAGTCACAGGACTCTGTTTACATTCCACACATTCCATACTATTGGAAGTCTCACAGGAGACAGGAGACGGATGTGACATACTGGTTTTCCTGTTCCTTTGTTCCTTTGTGGTTCAGTTGCTCTCTGCTTTCATAGAGAGAGGATGTATATTTCTTTGCTGTCTGCGTACAAGATAATAAAAAAACTCTTTAGCCATGTAGCTCATACTATCTCATCCTTCCGCATGCTGCTGGAAACTCTGCTGAATGGGGGAACATGCCTTGAAGCCTTATCAAAGGCTCAGGTCATTAGTTAACGTTGGAAGATGAGCTTTATCAGCTTGGTTGAGTGGAGATTCCGACACAATCTCATCAGGGTGCGAGAGGGAGACAAATGGAAAACTACCATGTTTACCCCCCTTGGGGTATTTGAATATCTTGTTATGCCCTTTGGATTACAAAACGGAAGCCCGTACTTCCAGGCATTCATGCACCACGTGCTGGGACCGCTACTGTACTGTAACTGTGTTTGTTCCTGCACGTGAAGGATGTGTACCAGGTCCTGGGGAAGCTAAAGGAGCATCGCTTGTGGGTGAAGCTGACACGTCAGACCGGGCCATCAGGGCAGTCCTGTTGCAGCAAGATGGGAGGGGGGATTGGAGACCATGCGCCTTTTTCTCCTGGAACCTGAACAAGTCGGAGCAAAACTACAGTATTTATGACAAGGAGTTGCTGGCGATTTTTGCAGCTTTTAAACAGTGGAGGCACTTCCTGATTGGAGCGAAACATCAGTTACAGGTGTGCACGGATCATAAGAACCTGGCGTACTGGCGGACCGTGCACGTGTTGTGCCAACGGCAAATACGCTGGGTGCAGTTTTTTGACAGCTTTAACTTTAGGATTCAGTACGTCCCAGGAGAGCAGAACGTGAGGGCGGATGCGCTATCACGCAAACCGGAGTACTGGGTGGAAGAGGGACCTCCTGTAGCCAGGCTCATGTTCCCGGAGGACAGGTGGACAGGGGAGGCACTGGTGGAGGAAAATGAACTGGTGCAACTGGTCAGAGACGATGCTTTTGCTCAGCGGAAGCTGGGAAAACTCAAGAGGGGTGTGGGAGCTGACGGAGGCTTCAAGAAGAAAGGGAGGCTGTTGTTCTACCGGGGGGCACTGTATGTGCCGGGTGAATCCCTAAGGGCCAAAATTCACAAGCAGCTGCACGACAACCCCACTGCGGGGCATTTTGGGCAACACAAGACCATGCTGTTGGTTACAAGGGACTTTTGGTGGCCCAAAGTGAGGGAGGACATGCGGGAATATGTGAGAGGTTGTGACACATGTCAAAGGGCTAAGGGGGATAGGGCTGCTCCGACAGGGTTACTAGAACCTTCGCCCACACCAGGGAAGCCATGGGAAGTAGTGTACATAGATTTTATAACGGACCTACCCACGTCCAGAGGTAAAACAGCAGTCATGATGGTGGTGGATCTACTGACCAAGATGTGTCACTTTGTGGCATTTCCCATGCAGTGACCGCGGAGGAGACCGCCAAGCTGTTCGTAGAGCACGTGTTTCGACTGCATGGTGTTCCTTCAAGGGTAATGTCTGACCGGGCACAGTTCACCTCACGATTTTGGCGCAAGCTCATGGGCTTGCTGCAGGTAGAGGTGAGCTTCACGACAGCAAGGCACCCCGAAACCAACGGGGAAGCGGAAAGAGCAAATGTCATTTTGCAGCAGTATTTGCAATGTTATGTCAGTCAGAGACAAAACGATTGTGTGGAGAAATTAGCACTAGCAGAATTTGCGTACAACGATGCTGAACACAGAGATGAGTCCTTTCCTTGCCAATTACGGGTGTCACCACAGGGCCTTTCCGGGGCGGGGGGAGGAGTCGTGGGGTGTTCTGGCTGCCAAGCAGTTTGCGGAAGAAATGGAGGCCATTCACCAACAGCTCCAGTTGAACCTGGAGAGGGCCAAGGAGGTGTTCAAGAGGGAAGCAGACAGGCATCGAAGACCAGGGGAGGTCATCTGGGTGGGGGATAGGGTGTGGTTGTCCACACAGGGGCTGCCCTGGAGGGGTGGGTGCAAGAAGCTCAAGCCCAGGAAGGTGGGGCCCTTTGAGGTCATCCAACAGATCAATCCCGTGGTGTTTAAGTTGAAGCTGCCGGACAGGTCGCTGTTGTCGCCCTACAGGGAGGGGAGCAGCCGTCCGGGGAGGGGGCAGGTGGTGACCACAACACCGGACATAACGGAGAGGGAGAAATGCAATGAGGTGACAGAGATACTGGACTCTCGGTGGAGCGGGCAGCAACTAGAGTATCTAGTGGCCTGGGAGGGGGCGCCTAGCTCAGAAAACACGTGGGTTCCGGAGAGTTGTATCACTGAGGAGTTTCTGGTGGAGGAGTTGCACGCCCTATTTCCCAACAAACCAAAACCCCCAGGTAGGTTCTTTAGGGAATTTTTTGGGCCTACGGAGGACGAGGAGGACTTGGAAGGTTTCGCACCATCTGAGTGTGACGAGTGGGCACCGGGGGGGGGGGGGGCGACGAGAATTGCTCTGCAGAAGAACACCCTGAGGATCACCTCAAAACAACGGGGTTGGGGGAGGGCTAGAAGGATGTTTTTTGCGGACACAGAAGTCTCATCTTAATCTCTCACACCGGAGGACATCAAAGACTGTGATGGATGGGCAAGTACTGGACATGGGAAGTGCGGCTGGGGGGGGGAGCTGGGGGGGGCAGGAGAGCCCACTGACCCCATAACAGAATTAAGGAGCTACACATGGCAGCTCAAAAGCCAACTAGACATTTTGGCAGGAGCACTGCAGGAACAAAGGTTGACTTCAGAACAGGAAAGGAACCTCAGAGCCAGCAGGGGGGCCGGACTGAACCCAGCCAAATACAATGGAGATACAGAAAGTTATGCAGCCTTTAGAACAAAAGACATTACAGCGACTGAGGAAGACATGCTTTTAAGAGCTCCGGACTGTACATAGTTTTAGGACTTAATAAATCTTGTTAAAGCTGGATGGAGTCCCGGGTTGTTATCTCGGCTAGCTCCCACATATCATCCCTGACAGTATCCTCCACGTTCCTCCCCCTCCTTCTTTTTTTCTTCACTCACCCCTTTGTTTTACGCTGATCTCCTTTCTCAATGGCCACTGCTTTGTTGTCACCGCTGCTGCTGCTTGCTGTTTCAGCTCCTTGTCTCTCTCAACAGAGTGTCCCCCTGTAGAAGCAGGTATTCAGTATGTCTCAGTTTTTATTTTCTGCCTCTTTACAAGGATTATTTTCCACAACTTGCTAAGTCTCAGAACGCTGAAGCTCCACTCTCAATTAGCTTTACTGTCCTTTATAATATTAAGTTAGTCCATAATCCCTTTATTTTAATTAAAACCAACGTTGTTACTGTTAGGATATTTCCGTTCCACCTTAAAAGGGAGCAGGCTTGTGAGTCACAGAGTCTGAGTATTTCCTGTTCTCAGGATGTTTATGTTTGCTATTGCTTTCGTTTTCTCGCTCTCTGCGCCAGAACACGCTAGCAGGCAGTCACGTTTGTTCTTTGTTCTGACCAACGCTGAATAAACATTCTAAATGATACCCTCCTGAGTGCAACTTTCGCTGTGTGAATTCTGCTGATAGAGTGTGCATCAGCCCAGGAATGCGGCAATCTATTTCTGGAGCTCATGCCGCTAATTGCTGATACTGTATCTACGGGAGATCGATGGACGTCCGGAGATGACGTGGAGGCAGTGATGGCCTTTGTCTCCCTGGCAGTATCCCAACAACAGGTTTCGGGCCCAGATTCATGGCACTTACAGGGGAGTAAGACTACGACAGACTGCTGAGGTACGTGTGGAAAAGCGAAAGAGGAGGCTTTTCTTTTGGGCCGCGGCAAAAAGTCTTTGAACTCCGGCTGGCCTAAGTTGGTCTGGGAGCCAAGCCAAGAAGGCTTCGTGATTAATGGGAGCCAAGATAATGAGTCTTTGAGGTAAAGAGAGAGACTTGGGCTCAAGAAAAGACCTGGAATGGAATTTTTCCAAGCGTCTGAATGCCCAAAGTTAAATGGGAAAAATTATCAGACCTGGGCAAAATGGTGTGAGAGTTTGCTGTGTCAGTATGGAGTATGGCATACTGTGTCTCAAGCCCCTCCAGTTCCTCTGACAGAGAAATGGGAGGCCCAGAATTCGAAGGCCATAGACCTAATCGTCTTGTCCGTCTCTCTGGAGGAAATAGAAACGCTAGCTGGAAATACGACTGCACGTAAGATGTGGAATGCTTTGCAAAAAGCTCATCTGCCAATCATCCCAGCTCAGAGTCTGAATGCCCAGAGTGTGAATGCATTGGAGGTCCTGGCTGTTTCCCAGAATGCGAGTGAATGCAGGGATGCTGAGGGCACCGGTTGCAAGCTGCAGGGGGAGCAGACTGTGATGTCATCCCAGGCAGCATTCCAGCCTCCAGGGGGAGCCAAGGAGTCGGCAGCTGAGAGCTCTGTTTCTCGTGGGAACCAAGGTCATCGCCTTTGCAGAGGCCGGAAGGCCAGAGGTAAACAGAGCAAGATGCCTGCAGATGGCCAGGAGCGGGGGGGCAAGCAGCAAAAGCCCACGCCAGGGGGGGAAAAAGCTTTGTTCGCTGGCACTGCTTCACCAAAGGCTAAAGGCAAGTCTGATGGCCAGGAGCAGGGGGGCAAGCTGCAAAAGCCCACACTGGTGGAAAACAAGGTTTTGCTTGCTGCAAAGACTGCTCCAAAGGCCAGGGCCAGGTTTATTGTTGACTCAGGCGCCAGTCGCCATTTATCAAAGGATAGACACCTGTTTATCTCCTTCACACCTCAAGATGGTGAGATCCACCTGGCTGATGGAAGGACGTTGCAAATTGCAGGAGAAGGGACTGTTAAACTTGCAAGTTTGCATACAACCATCAGTAATGTACTTTATGTTCCAGGAGCTGTGGACAATTTGCTCAGTGTCCCACAGCTGACTGGGCGTGGTTTTGAGATTTCCTTCAAGAGGAGCGTCTGTGTCATCAGGAAAGGCAAAAAGGACATTTTGCATGCAAAGTTTATGGATGGCTTATTCTGTATAACTTATGATGACAATGCTGTTGTGTCTAATGTTGATTCTTGTTGTGTTGCACAAACTAACAAGGTTCTTCATGCAGGATGCATTCATGAAGCACATCGAAGATTTTGTCACATGTCTTGGCAAGCGCTAGCCAAGATGCCTGGGTTGGTTGAAGGTTTGAACATCAAACCTTGTAAGTATCACATGAAATGTGTATCTTGTGCAGAGAACAAGGTGAAGGTTGCTTCAAAAGGCAAGGAGTCTAGCAGGCAGGCTTCCAAACCCTACCAGCTAGTGCACACAGACCTGGTTGGTCCTCTTGCGCCCTCTTTGGGTGGAGCAAGGTATTTCATGGTTCTAATTGATTCTTTTTCCAGGTACATTCATGTGTTTATGCTTGAGCAGAAATCGCAAGCATTCCCTAAGTTCAAGGCATTCTGTGCTTGGTTGGAGAATGTTCGTGGTAAACGTATCGGCTGTCTCTTTAGCGATCGGGGCGGGGAGTTCACTTCTCTTTTTTAATTTTTATTTATTTATACAACAAGGAAAAACACACACAAAAAAACACAAATACCAAATTACACACAGTTTACAAAAATAACCATAGACACATAATTTTCTTGGCAAACAATAAAACATCTATTGGTCTTAACACTAAAGACCCAACTTCCCGTCTGTTCCATATTTCAAATTCCTATTACTTATTGCCAATACACATTTTTTTCATAATTAAACTTATTCTCAATAAATCTAATTTCTTCTATCTACCTAGCAACTATTACTGAAGTTCCTCGAATGCTGTAACAGAATTTAAACTACTATATTTATTTTTCAGATATTCTTTGAAAACCTCCCATTTAGAAACAAATTCCTGTTTTGATTTATTCTTTATTTTTTCTGATAAACCATCTAATCCGGCATATTCTGTCAGCTTTTGGATCCAATCTTGCATAGAGGGGATTTCATTACTCTTCCATTTTGCTGCGATCAAAACTCTTGCTGCCGCCGTCGCATATAAAAAGATACCCTTCCTCTTTTGTGGAATATCCAAATCTGTTATTCCCAGGAGGTAGGCCTCTGTTTTTTTATTGAAAGAGATCTTTAGCATTTTTTGCAGTTCTGCATGTATACTCTCCCAGAATACCTGTATTTTCCTACATGTCCACCACATATGATAGAATGTTCCTGAGTCTCCGCATCTCCAACTATTACTTGACACATTTTTATAAATTTTCGAAAGTTTCCATGGTGTTAGATACCATCGATGTTGCATTTTTTGAAAGTTCTCTCTAATCGTGTAACAGTTTGTGAATTTCCAATTGATCTTCCATAAATTTTCCCATTGGGCCATGGTTATTGAATGGCCAAAATCCTGGGACCACCTCACCATTGCCACTGTTACCTCCTCCTCCTTGACTGTCCAGTCAAGGAGGAGTCGGTAAGTTTTGGAAAGAGTTTTTCTTTTAGAATTTACAAGATCAGATTCGAATCGGGAAATATCTACTGAGAACCCCTTTTGTTTGTCAGATTTAATTTTTTCAAATAACTGATGGTATTGGAACCAGTCTGAAATGTGTTCTCTTATTTCCTCAAATTTTTTTAATTTTATTTGGTTATCTTCATTTTTTAGAAGTATTTTATATGTTGGCCAGCTTTCCTGAGTATTTTTCCGTTTTACTGTTATGGCTTCTACTGGAGAAGTCCACCATGGGACTTTAGGCACCATCAGGTCTTTATATTTTTCCCATACAGCAAGGAGTGACTTTCTTATTATATGGTTGGTAAATTTTTTATGAATTTTCACTTTTACATATATTAGGTAGGCGTGCCATCCCCAACGGTTGTCAAAACCTTCCAGGTCCAGGAGGTCCGGATCCTGCAATGTGCACCAATCTTTTAGCCAGGTGAAACAGGCTGCCTCGTAGTAAAGTTTTAGATTGGGTAGGGAAAAACCTCCTCTCTCTTTTATGTCTATTAAGATCAGGAGTTTAATCCTAGGTTTCTTCCCTTCCCACAGAAATTTGGAAATTTCTCTTTGCCATATCTTGAGACAACCTGCTTCACCCAGTATCGGAATCATTTGAAATAAAAAGATTAATTTTGGAAGCACATTCATCTTTATAATGGAAATCCTACCCAGAAATGTTAATTTTAGTTTAGTCCAGGTTACCAAGTTTTTTCTAATCTCTAGCCAAGCTTTGGTGTAATTATCCTGAAATAAGTTAATGTTCTTGGAGGTGATCCAAATACCCAAGTATTTCGCTTTTGAAGAGATTTTCAGGGCCAATATTTTTTTCTAAGTCGTCCTTTTCTTCTGTGGTTACATTTTTAACAAGCATTTTTGTTTTTGTTATGTTCAGCTTAAAGCCTGCCACTTCTCCAAATTCTTTAATCAGTTCCAGCACTCTTTTCAGACTTTCTTTAGGGTTTTCAGTCATAACAAGTAGATTGTCCGCGAAAGCTTTAATTTTATATGTTTTGTTTCCCAGAGTGATGCCTTTAACAAGCTGATCCCTTCTTATCTGATTGTTCAAGACTTCCATCACCAAGATAAATATCAGTGGAGACAGTGGGCAGCCCTGTCTGGTTCCCTTGTTTATTTTGCACTCCTCAGTAATTCTTCCGTTGATGATCAATTTTGCATATTGTTCCGAATAGATGGCATTTATTCCTTTACAAATATTTTCTCCCAGTCCGATTTCTTCCATTAGTTTTTTCATAAACTTCCAGGACACATTATCAAAAGCTTTTTCAGCGTCTACCAACATAATAGCTGCTGGTTTATCAATTTTAATATCCAAATATTCTAATACATTAATCACACATCTAATATTGGATTGCATAAATCGTCCGGGAAGAAATCTGGTTTGATCTTTATGAATTATCTCTTTCAGCACCATTTTTAATCTATTTGCAAGAATGTCTGCGAATATCTTGTAATCGTTATTTAGCAGTGCAATGGGTCTGTAATTGGCCATGTTTGAGGCATCTGTTCCCTGCTTATGGATAAGAGTAATAAAGCTGTCTTCCAGGTTTTCGGAAGTTTTCCATTTGCCAGAATATTATTCATTAGGTCTTTCATGGGAAGAAATAATGCTTGTTCTAACTTTTTATAGTAATTAGCTGGAAGACCATCTGGGCCCGGTGTCTTTCCTAATTTTGATCTCTGTATAGTTTATTGCACCTCCATAGCTGTTATTGGTGAGTTCAAGATTTCAGTTTTTTCCTTAGGTATTATTGGTAGTTTATTTTTGCCCAAATAATCAATTATTTTTTCTAGAGTCTCTGGACCTTCTTTATATAGTTTTCCGAAAAAACTAGCAAAGTTTTTACTAATTTCCTTCGGTTCTTGAATCCATTTGTCTTCAATTTTAATTTTATTGATAATTCTATCTTCCTTTTTCTTCTTTAATTGCCAGGCCAGAAATTTACCAGGTTTATTTGCAAACTCAAAATTTCTATGTCTCAACCATTTTATCTTCCATTCTATCTCTTCATTTATTATCATGGAGAATTGCCTCTGTAAAATTTTTATACTTTGCTTAATTAGTTCATCATCTCGTTTTTGGAAAAGGATCCTTTCCTTTTTTCTAATTTCCTCCCAGATCTCCATTTTCTTCTTCTCCTTTATTTTCCTTTGGAATGCGTTTTGTTGTATAAAGATCATGGAACTTTGAAGTGTCAGGCATAGCCCTATTGGCTTTAGCCCAAACGTAGCAGAGTTTTCCTGCACAGCGAAGAAGCTAGTTGCGGTGGAAATGACTAGTCAGCTAGACTCAGAATAACTATTTACAGGATTTATTAAAAGGAAAAAATAAAACCAGCAGAGTTTCTGCATACAAATAAAAGCAAAATAAATCCCCTCTTTCTCTCTCTCTCAAAACCATACACAGCACTTCTACTCCTAACACACCCCACTCTAACTGAGCTAGCAATCCCTAGTTAAGAGTTGAATGCTGGTCGTTAACCAATCAGAGTAAGCAGTTTCTAGGTCAAGCTGACCTGGGCTTTCTGCCAAGAGTAAATTGACACTGCCTTGAGTTAATTGTTTGAAGCCAGAATCTGCAAGTTTCCCATGAGAATCAATTAACAGAAACTGAACACCCCCTCACAGATTCTGCTGGACAATTAACATCAAATACACCTATGTAGAAGATCATTTTTCCAGCAAACCTAAACCCTTGCACATTCGCTTGTTCTTTACCTTTGCCAATGGTTTAGCTAACACATCTGCTACATTTTCTTCACTTGATACATAAGTACAGGTGATTATATTGTCTTGTACACAGCAACGCACATTTTGGTATTTTACAGAGATATGTTTAGAACGTGATTTGAAACCCTCTGTTTTACTTAAAGTTATACAAGCTTGATTATCAATGTAAACTTGTACTGGTTCTCCACAATTTACATTTAAATCTGCTAACAAATGCTTGAAATAAATCACCTCGTTGCACAATTCACTCAATGCGGCGTACTCTGATTCCGTTGATGACACACTTACAACGTCTTGCTTGCGTGACCGCCAGCTGATTAAAGCTCCACCGACCATTATGACCAGTCCTGTGACAGATTTTCTATCCGGCAAATTTCCCCAGTCACTATCACAGAAGCAACTCAACATTTCATCCTCTGAAGAATTTAATTGTAACATATAGCCAATTGTCTGTTTGAGATACCTCAGAACTTGTTTTACCCCTTTCCAGGCATTTAGTGTGGGTTTTGAGACCAATCTACTTAATATGCCTACTGCATAGCTAATATCAGGTCTGGACCACTGTGCTAGATACAATAAACTTCCAATTACAGAGTGATATACATCAGGATGTTCAAATTCAGGACTCTCATCTGTATGAAGTGTTTTTATGAAACCTGGATCCATAGGCACCACTGCCCCTTTGCAATCCTGCATCCTGTATGTAGTCAGTAGTTGTTTAATTTTGTTCTGCTGACTAATTAGGCAGCTGCCATCTTGGGCCCAGCACACTTCCAACCCTAGATATGTCCTAACCGGGCCTAAGTCTTTCACTTTGAACTTACTGGACAATTGTTTGGCAAACCTCTTAGTTTGTTTATCTGTTTTGCAGGCATACAATACATCATCTACATAGATCAGACAAAACTCTTGATCACTGCCTGTACCACGTACATAAACACAATTGTCAGCTGTACTCTGCTTGAAACCAAATGACACTAAGGCCTCATGGAAACATTTGTTCCAAGATCTTGCAGCCTGTTTGAGACCATATAGAGCTTTGTTTAATTTTAACACTCTATTGGAACCTGTCTCATAACCAGGCGGTTCGGCTAGATACAGGTCTTCTGATATTGATGCATGTAAATATGCAGTCTGGATATCAAAATGGTTTAACAGGAGTTTTCTCTTTGCTCCAAGCGTTAGAATCAGCCCTACACTGTCCCCCTTAGCAGTAGGGGAAAAAGTCTCGTCATAATCTTTTCCAGGCCTCTGAGAGTATCCTTGAGCCACTAAACGAGCTTTGTATTTGTACTCTCCTGTCACCAGAGGTTTAAGTTTGTACACCCACCTGCAGCCTACAATCTTTGCCCCCTCAGGCGCTGCTACTGGTGTAAAAACCTTGTGCTCATTCAGAGAGGACATCTCTTCCTCCATTGCCTGTTTCCAGCGCTCTGCCTCCTCTTTTGGTAACTTTAACACCTCCTGAAAACTCTTGGGCTCTGCAATTACACTAAAAACATTTGCAGTATCAGGAGAAAAACGCACTGGAGGCACTCCTTTGTTTTGTCTTTTAGATCTTCTGGGAGAAAATTTTTCTTCTGACCCACTTTCCTCCTCAGAACTACGACCTCTCTTTTGTTGCTTAGCAACTGGTCTCTGGCTAACTCCACTTTCTTGAGAGCTCTTATCTGAACTTTCCTCCCCCTCAGACTCTGACTCCCTGTGTCTACCTTCAGAGTCATGAAGCTCCTGGGAAGGTTCAAACCAAACCTCAGTATTGGCATGTAGTCTCTCCCAGCCACTATGTTCACAAAAACTGGCATTCCTGGAGATCACAATGCCATTTGTCCCTTCAGCAAAGCGGAAACCTTTTCCCAGCTCCTGGTAACCCACAAACACTAACTGTTTGGTCTTAGGATCTCCCTTCTTTCTCATTTGTTTTGGAATTAATACCCAGGCTTTTGATCCAAACACATGCAAATGGTCAATTTTGGGTTTTTTCTGAAACAATTTAAAGTACGGGGTTGTACCTATTGCTTGATGAAAGAGCCTGTTTTGGAGATAACACGCGGTGAGCATGCTCTCCCCCCAATAAGACATGGGCAAATCAGCATCATCAAGCATGGCAAACATCATATCTTGCAAAGATCTGTTTTTTCGCTCTGCAACGCCATTCTCCTCTGGGGGAAAAGCGTTCGTGTCACGGCCACCCAGGATGGGTCCCAGCTCACAAGAGACCTCACTCCGTTGCAGTTTATTTACAGGAAAAGTTTATTGAAGATTTCTGCTTCTCATACAGTTCAGCATTGTGGCCGTACGTCTGTCACGTTAGACCGCTGAAGTCCCCTCTGACTCCTCCCCTCTTCCACACCAACTTAATAGCCTGGCTCTAGACCACCTCTTCCTCTCCTTTCTTTTCCGCAGGGTCTTCCTGCCCCCCTGGGTTCCCTCTCTCCGTGACTCGCCTGAGGCTGAATCCTCTGCCGCCTCTTCCCCCCTCCTTCTGGCTTTGGGGCCGGGCTCCTCCCCTGAGCTCTCTCCACTTCCGCGCGCCTCTACGTTTGAACTTGGCGCGCGTACGTTGCTCCTGACCTTTCTTTCGACCGCTACACCACCCTTTGTTCTGCTCTCCACCCTTTCCGGCTGAACACCTTGCTCCAACCCCCTTTCTCTGTTCTCTCCTAATCCTGCTCCCTCCGAGAGGCTGACGACTCCACCCCCTTTACTCCGTTCCAGCTGAGACGCCTCTTGCTGCGTCTGTCTTCCACTGGGCTCCTCTCCGCTTCTCCCTTCTCCTCCCTTTTGCTTGATTAAGGTAACCCCCTTTTGAGAATCCTCTGACTCGCTGCTCAGACTCGTGGATTCCCTTAGAATTCCGTCATCTTCTTCCTCATCCTTCTGCCCCTCCTCCCACTCGCTCTCCGTCTCCTCTGTCATCTCCTCCTCTCTCCCAGAAACCCTGACATCCATCCCCCCCTCGAAGCCCCCCCTTCCCCCCTCCCGCTCGCCGGGTGCAGGTTGAGGAAAACGTGGTTCTTCCGGGGTCGGTTCAGGATACAGGTTGTCCACTTCAACGTTCTCCTCTGGCAGCTCCGTATATGTGTGTTCGAACTCGGGTTCCCCACCCAAAGACATCACAGTCTCTTCCTCCATCACTGTTTCTCCTGGCGCTGCCTGCCAAGGACCTACCATCCATCTCTGACTCCATGCCTCCCTTGGCTGATCCACCCACCAACAAGGGCCTGTCTCCTCCCCCCCCAGTCTCGGATCCCTGGTCGGGCTTGTTTCGGGCGTATGGCCCTCGGGCGAGGAGAAACCCTCGAACGTGCTGTCCGACAAAGTGGGCGTGAAAAGCCAATCATCAAAATACTCCTCGGGCATGGGCTTGTGCGGAAAAAGTGCATGGAACTCCTCCTTCAACAGGGGTTCGTCCAACGCGTAACCCGGCACCCAGCTATTGGCAGAGGCCGGAGTGCCTTCCCTGGCGAGAAAATATTCAACTCCCTCCTCCCCCCATCTCGAGTCCAGTATCTCTGTGACCTCGTTAAGAGGTTCTGGTCTTGGCGATTCCCCCCTCTCAGGCGCCCTCCTACGTGGCTCTGGGGGTGCTCCTGACTCTTGAAACCTGTGTGGGGTTTTGTAGGGAGTGAGCACCGACCTATGAAAGACCGGGTGCACCCTGGAACCCTCCGGAAGGGCTAGACGAAAAGCCACCGGATTGATCTTAGCCTCAACTTGATATGGCCCTAGCTGCCTGTGTCCTAACTTCTTCTTGGCCAATGACCTGGCCGGCATCGCGTGGGCTGCTAACCACACCCAGTCCCCAACCTGGATGTCCTCTCCCGCCCTCCTGTGCTTATCGGCCTGCACCTTATACGCCTGTTTTGCCAGCTCCAAATGTCTCCGCAGCTCCTCGTGCACCTCTTGCAACTCCGCTGCAAACTGGTCGGCATCTTGAGGCCCCCCCCCTCCTGGTGCCGCAAATCTCGGGAAGGTCCTGGGATGACGGCCATTGTTCGCGAAGAAAGGCGTCACCCCGGTGGATGCGTGTTTCGTGTTGTTGTAGGCGAATTCAGCCATCGGCAGATAGTCCACCCACGCCGCAGGTCGCTGGTTGGCGTAGCACCGCAGGTACTGCTGCATGATCGCGTTGACCCTCTCCGCTTGACCGTTGGTTTGTGGATGCCTCGCCGATGTCAGGTTGATTTTGACGTGCAAGATGCCCAGAAGCTTTCGCCAGAAAGTGGAAACAAACTGGCGCCCCCTGTCGGACAAGACGGACTGCGGAAGTCCATGCACTCTGAAGACGTGATCGATGAAGAGCTTTGCGGTCTGTTCTGCCGTCGCCACCTTGGCACAAGGGATGAAGTGCGCCATCTTGGTGAACAAGTCCACCACCACTAACACCGCCGTCTTACCTCTGGAGCTGGGCAGGTCTGTAACAAAGTCCAACGCTACCCTCTCCCACGGTTGCTGCGGTGTCTCCAGCGGTTCTAGCAATCCCGCCTGCTTCTGGTGCACTGGTTTGGACCTCTGGCAGATATCACACCTGGCGACGTAGTCCGCCACCTCTCCTCTCATCTGGGGCCACCAAAAGTCTCTAGCCACCAACTCCATCGTCTTCTCTTTGCCGAAATGGCCTGCACTAGGGGCGTCATGCAATTGTTGCAGAACCTTGGCTCGAAGCTCGTCGGTGGGCACGTAAAGGGCACCCTTACGAGTCAAAAGTCCATCTTGCAATTGAAACTCATCGTTGTCTCGCGACCCTCCGCGTAGCTCCTCCATCTTAGACTGTGCAAACTGATCCCTTTGCAACGCGCGTCGCACCGCGTCCAGGTCGACTGCGATGGTAGCGCACGTCCACGCCTGCGGTGCGAAAATGTGCTTTGCTGCGATTGGAGCTGCTTCCTCCAAGTATTGCGGCTTTCGGGATAGCGCGTCTGCAATAACATTGGAGTCTCCTGGGATGTATTCTATTTTGAAGTCGAAGTCCGCGAAGAACTCCGCCCAGCGCATGTGTCGCTGGGTCTGCAACTTAGCCGTCCGCCAATACTCTAAGTTCTTGTGATCCGTGCGGACCTGCACCGTGTGCTTGGCTCCTATCAAGAAGTGTCGCCACGCTTTGAAAGCTGCATGAATGGCCAACAACTCCCTGTCCCATATGGTATAATTGCGCTCCGTCTTGCTGAGCTTCCGGGAGTAGAACGCACCCGGTCTCCAGTTGCCTTGTGAATCCTCTTGCAAAAGAACGGCCCCAACCGCTCTGTCTGACGCATCGGTCTCTACCCGCATGGGTCTGCCGGGATTCACGTGGAGCAGCTGCTCTTCGGAGGCGAAAAGACCCTTAAGCGTCCGGAAGGACCGCTCCGCTTGTTCGGTCCAGACGAACTTCTTCTTCTTGGAACTGAGGGTGTCAGTGATAGCCGCCGTCGCGTTCGCAAAGCCTTTAATAAACTTGCGGTAAAAATTGGCAAAGCCGATGAACCTCTGGACCTCTTTCCGATTTCGAGGGCTTTTCCAGTCCAACAGCGCTTGAACCTTAGCCCTGTCCATGGCCAGTCCCTCGTCGGACAACTTGTAGCCAAGGAAATCAACCTCTCTGACATCAAACTGGCATTTTTCCAACTTGGCGTACAGCCTGTGTTCCTTCAGCCTCTGCAGGACCTCCCTCACGTCCTTATCGTGATCCTCCGGCGATTCCGAGAAAATCAGGATATCGTCGAGAAAGCAGACACACTTTTTGTAGAGGAGACCTGCTAGCACGTGGTGCATAAATGCTTGAAAAACGTGGCTGCCATTTTGGAGGCCGAAAGGCATGACTCTGTATTCGTACGTGCCCAGAGGGGTGAACATGGCGGTCTTCCACTCATCCCCTTTCCGGATGCGGATGAGATTGTAAGCTCCACGTAGGTCCAGCTTGGTGAAAATCTTGCCCCTCCTGACGGTCGCTAAAAGGTCGTCAATCTTGGGCATGGGGAAAGCTTTGGGCTTAGTCAAGCTGTTTATGAACCTGTAATCCACTATAAGCCTTTTTTGGGGCGTGTCTTTCTTCTTCACAAAGAAAACAGGGCTGCCTCCCGCTGCTTTAGATTCCTGGATGAAACCGCGCTTGAGGTTATGGTCTATGAACTCCCGAAGCTCTTGCATTTCGTCCTCCGACATGGAGTACAGCTTGGCAGCAGGCAGTTGCGCCCCTGGCACTAAATCAATCGCGCAGTCGTAAGGTCTGTGAGGCGGCAACTTGTCAGCTTCCTTCTCACAGAAAACCTCCAAGAAGTCCTGGTACTTGTGAGGCACTGTTTGCACCATACCCAGATGCAACTGCTGCTCGGCTTCTCCTCCCTGATCGGTCTGAAAGCAATGCTGAGCACAATACGATGAACAAAAGGTGATCTGCCGCTGATACCACGCAACCGCGGGACTGTGCCTCTCCAGCCAACTCATGCCTAACACGATGGGCGTGTCCGATAAGTGGGTGACATTGAAACTAATAAGTTCTCGATGGTTGCCAATCTGCATCAGCATGGGAGGGGTTTGCTGCACCACTTGCCCCCCCAGCAACTTCCTGCCGTCTACCGTGACCACGTTCAGAGGCGTCGTTGCAGGCAGGAGCGCCATGTTGTGCTGCTTAACGAACTGCAGTCCCACGAAGTCGGCGTTGCTTCCCGAATCGATCGTTATTGGAACCTCGAGGAGTCTCCCATCAGGCAGCTGGAGTGTTGCTGTGAGCAGAACTGCCGGTTTGGGAGGCAAAGGGTCCACGCTCTGCGGCGATGCTGGGGGCTTGTCTACAGATCCGCCTGGCTGAGCCCCAGGAGCTCTGCTTCCAGCCAGGCACTGTCGTTTCCCTGAAGTCGCTCCCCTGGTTGCACCTCTGCTGTCACAGTTGCCAGTGCCGCAGTGTGCTTCTGGAGCCTCTGGGGGCACTCTTTCGCCATATGGTGCGCACTGTCACAGATGTAACACTTCCTGGTTCCTCTAGGAGGCTTCGCTTTGGCTGCACCAGGGACAGGGCTCTGGGATGGCTTCTGAGCCCTAGCACCACCAATCTCCATTGGCTCCTCGCTGTCCTTCCCCATTGGCGAGGGGTGCGCACGGCTGAAATCCCTGTGCACAAAAGGGAGAGTCCTCGCTTGCGCACGCGCTTGGGGCCCGTCCTCCTCGTGCCACGGACGTCCCTCATGTCGAATTCCAATAGCTAAAGCCCGTTGCACCACGTCTTCTAGGGTCTGGGGTCTGTCCCCTCTAGCGATCTCATCCTTGATGGGGGGGCTCAATCCCTCCCAAAAAAGATCTCTGACCGGTTTACTGTCCTTTGGCCAATCTAAGGCGGTGAGCAATGCAAAAAATTTAGAGTGGTATTGGCGCACAGTCGCTTTCCCCTGCCTCAGCCCGTGCATTTGACGGCGCGCAATGTCCACATCCACAGAGGATTGAAAACAAGAATCCATCGCTTTGATGAACGCAGTTGAATTGCGACGGGCCGGTCCATCTTCGCGCCACAGATTGCGTAGCCAAGCCCTGGCCTCCCCATGCAGGTGCGAAACAATGAACCCCACTTTCTCCTCCTCATCTTTAAAATCGTGACGGAGTAAATGCAGTGCATACACGACGTCCGCTCTGAAATTGGGATAGTCTTGCAAGTTGCCATTAAAATGCGGAACCAGGGCACCCCCCCGCCGTCCAAGCGCAATGCCCTCCGCTCTGGATCCTGGGGCCCCCGCCCTGTCCGCGTGTTCCCACCTTGCCTGCAAATCCTGGCACGTCTTCTCCAAGTCGTCATTCTTCTTCTGCGAAGCAATGACTGCCGATGTGAGAGCGGTAACCTGATCCCGCAGTGCAACCAGCTGCTCCTCAGCGCTCATGGCTGCTCCCGTTCGTGAGCTTCGCAAAAAAAAATTTTTTGCTTTCAGAGAGGGGACTTACTGTCACGGCCACCCAGGATGGGTCCCAGCTCACAAGAGACCTCACTCCGTTGCAGTTTATTTACAGGAAAAGTTTATTGAAGATTTCTGCTTCTCATACAGTTCAGCATTGTGGCCGTACGTCTGTCACGTTAGACCGCTGAAGTCCCCTCTGACTCCTCCCCTCTTCCACACCAACTTAATAGCCTGGCTCTAGACCACCTCTTCCTCTCCTTTCTTTTCCGCAGGGTCTTCCTGCCCCCCTGGGTTCCCTCTCTCCGTGACTCGCCTGAGGCTGAATCCTCTGCCGCCTCTTCCCCCCTCCTTCTGGCTTTGGGGCCGGGCTCCTCCCCTGAGCTCTCTCCACTTCCGCGTGCCTCTACGTTTGAACTTGGCGCGCGTACGTTGCTCCTGACCTTTCTTTCGACCGCTACACCACCCTTTGTTCTGCTCTCCACCCTTTCCGGCTGAACACCTTGCTCCAACCCCCTTTCTCTGTTCTCTCCTAATCCTGCTCCCTCCGAGAGGCTGACGACTCCACCCCCTTTACTCCGTTCTAGCTGAGACGCCTCTTGCTGCGTCTGTCTTCCACTGGGCTCCTCTCCGCTTCTCCCTTCTCCTCCCTTTTGCTTGATTAAGGTAACCCCCTTTTGAGAATCCTCTGACTCGCTGCTCAGACTCGTGGATTCCCTTAGAATTCCGTCATCTTCTTCCTCATCCTTCTGCCCCTCCTCCCACTCGCTCTCCGTCTCCTCTGTCATCTCCTCCTCTCTCCCAGAAACCCTGACAGTTCGTTTTTCTATGCCCAATGCCACGCTTCTGTAACCAATCTCTAAAGGCATTTGACATAAATTCGCCACCTCTGTCCGTCTGAATCCTTTTAAGTTTAGTGGACAGAAATCTTTCCACAGATGCCACCCAGCCTTTAAACTTAGTGAACACGTCACCCTTGTTCTTCATGGGAAAAACCCAAGAGTAACGCGTGGCGTCATCCACAATTGTTAATGAAAAACGCGATCCACCCCTGCTTACAGGAAATGGACCAATTACGTCCATGTGAACCAGCTGTAGCGGTGACTCACTAACTCTGTCACTTCTGGGGTAAGAGACTCTGTGGGTTTTAACCTTTTTACACACATTACAATCAAGGTACTTGTTACAACTCTTTAAATTACCCCCATCAGCCAATTCAGACATTTTTAGTACACTTTTCCAGCAAGCATGCCCCAATTTCCTATGCAATAAGTGCACACAGTTGTCATGTATAGCTTTGTTGTTCACTGCAGGCTGAGATTTACTGACTACTGCTGCAACTTGAGATCCTGCTTTAAGCCAAAACAAGCCTCCCTCTGACTTAGCAGTGCCTAAAATCTCACCAGCCTTCTTAATGATGCAACTGTCTCCTTCAAAATACACTTTAAACTCAGCTTTTAGCAAACAATCTACAGACATCAGATTGCTCCTTAATGAAGGCACACACAGTACATTTTGCAGACATTCACGAAGACAAGGAACAAAAACTGCACCCCCTGAAATCACTTCGGAAGTACTTCCGTCTGCTAGAGCCACCTGGCTGCGCTGTGCTGAGTTCTTGGAAACAAACAAGTCATCTGAGTTTACGATGTGGCGAGATGCTCCCGAATCGACCACCCAGACCACTTGTTTCTCATCAGCAATCTTGACCTCGCCGGTCACCAGCTGAGCCGACTGTTTTCGTTTGAAGAATTTCTTTTTCCACTGCTGCTGCTGATCTCGTCTCTGCTCCTGCACCGGCAACTGAGACTTGACCAACTCCGGACATTGTCGTTTTAGATGCGCTGAGGACCCACATCGGAAACAACGCCTAACAGCAAACGCTGACTCCTCACCGGTACGCTGCTTTTGCTTCACCTCTGGCACGGCATGAGAACTCCTTCCAAACCGCCCGCCTGTAGAAGCCTCTGCAGCCAACAACCTTTCTTGCCTCTTCTGCCATTCTTCAATCAAACGCCCAGTAACGTAACTGACTGATAAATCACGCTCCTGCATGCCTTCTAGAGACAAAACTAAATTTTCCCAGCTTTCCGGGAGAGAACTCAAAATAATAGCCACCTTCTCCTGCTGGTCTAACGCACAGTCTCTTTCCTGTAGCGCTGCAAACTTTAACTGTAAACTGTGTAGGTGTTCCTGCATTGTAACCCCAGGCTGTAACATTGCCTTGTACAATGCCTTGCGAATGAACAGCTTAGAGACCGCTGTCTCACGCACATGGAGTTCTTTAAGTGCTTGCCACACACCCCTAGCTGTCTTGATTCCCCTCACATACGGCAACTGGGAATCTTCCAGCCCCAAGACAATTGTGGCCCTTGCTCTTTGGTCTTTATCGAGGTCTTCATCATCAGGCTTCGCAGGAAACTTACTCACCACTTGCCAGAGACGATCCCTCTGCAGCACTGCCTGCATGCGTTCCGACCACAGCAAGTAATTGGAGTCATTCAGACGCTCAAAAGCCATCTGAACTGGTTGTGAGGCCATCTTGAGAGCGATGTCCCTGGAACCCGGAACCAGCTACTCACGACCACCGAGAGAGAGAACAGGAACCACAGCAACCCAGCACTCACACGTTGCAGCTGTTGTCCTTCTGTCCGCTGCGTCACCAGCTCACCACGGTCAGGAACCAGCCAGGAACAACAACTTCTGGAACTACTGGAACCAACGCCGTTGATGCTGACACCACCGCAACTCAGGCTGGCAGCACAATGCCCATAACCTCATGGAACTTTGAAGTGTCAGGCATAGCCCTATTGGCTTTAGCCCAAACGTAGCAGAGTTTTCCTGCACAGCGAAGAAGCTAGTTGCGGTGGAAATGACTAGTCAGCTAGACTCAGAATAACTATTTACAGGATTTATTAAAAGGAAAAAATAAAACCAGCAGAGTTTCTGCATACAAATAAAAGCAAAATAAATCCTCTCTTTCTCTCTCTCTCAAAACCATACACAGCACTTCTACTCCTAACACACCCCACTCTAACTGAGCTAGCAATCCCTAGTTAAGAGTTGAATGCTGGTCGTTAACCAATCAGAGTAAGCAGTTTCTAGGTCAAGCTGACCTGGGCTTTCTGCCAAGAGTAAATTGACACTGCCTTGAGTTAATTGTTTGAAGCCAGAATCTGCAAGTTTCCCATGAGAATCAATTAACAGAAACTGAACAAAAGAAGCCTCTTATGACAGCTTTACCCGCGTCCCAAACCGTCTCTAAATCTACTCCTTGATTTAAATTAAACTTAAAATAGTCTTCTAAGATTTGCTTGGCCTTCTGTACAATTTTTTCATCGTTTAGCATACTCTCATTAAGTTGCCACCTTTTAACCTTTTCTTCTTTTCCTTTAAAGTTAACCCAGACTGCGCTGTGATCAGAAATTGTCCTTGGATGGATTTCTGCTTTTGTAATATTATTTAATAAATCCTTTGTTGTCCAGATCGCATCGATTCGTCCCACCGATTTATGTGGCTCTGAGTAATGTGTAAATTCTTTCTCTGTTGGATTCTTAAACCTCCAAGCGTCAAACAAATTCAGGAGTTCTATTAATTGGAAAAATGTAGTTGGGAGTTTGCTCTGCCTCTTTTCTTTCTTCTTTATTGTCCTGTCCATGTTTGGATTGACTACTCCATTAAAATCTCCTAATAATATAATTCCCCCCCCCCTAAATATTCTATGGCTTTTTCTTCCAGGAATTGATAGAATTCGGATTTTCTTTCATTTGGTGCATAGATTCCAATAACTATCACTTTTTCATTATTGATCTTAACCTCTATAATCACTGTTCGACCTTTTTCATCATTGTAAAGCAATTTTGGCTCCAGCTGAGGTTTTACATAAATTACCACCTGTAGTCCACTGCCTTTGCCTTTAGTGCCTCGGCCAGAGGTCTATAAGCTTCTCTCTTTTTTATCAACTGATTTGGAATGATCTTGTGGACGATAATATCATTTCCTTCCGATTGAAATTTCTTCTTGTTACTAGCTTGTAAAATTCTATTTCTGAAATCCATAGAGTTAAAAGAGACTAAAAAATCAGCCGGCCAGTTGTTTGCTTTTGCTACTGTAATGGGAATTAGGGTTGCTTGTGCGTAAATTCCAAACTGCTCCGAGCTGGTAGTATAGCTGGACCTTTCCCCGGTTTGACAGCCCTAAAACGCGACTGTCTCAGTCACTGGCAGAATCCGTCAGTGGGTGTTTCCTAAACTTCCTCCAACATAAGAATTCCTTAACAGACAACCTCCTCCTCGCTTCTCTGCGCGGAAGCCTTCTGCACAGAGTGGGTGTGCCAAGCGGTGGTCCTGCACTCTCCTCACTGACCTCACTGGAAGAGTCTCGGAGCCTCCCCTCTGAAGTACTCTCAGCCTCTCCTTTCTTCCTGGTGTCACCTTGGGTTCCTTCCCCAGCGGAAGCTCTCTCTCTCCCCTTGCTGGTTCCCTCTCCGGCATCATTAGGGAGCCTAACCTCTCCACTCGGCTCCGATGTCAGTTCCCTGACATCCACCTCCCTCCCAGGGCCCCCCTCCCCCGTCTGTTCCTTGGACGGTGACGCAGGGAACCCCTGGAAGGAGCTATCCCCTCCCTCTGATGATTCAAACACCGCTCTCCACCTGCTGCTGTCTCTTCCCGCTCCCCAATCTCCCCAGTCGGATTCTTCTCCTTCGGATAACTCCCCTTCCTCCTCTTCGGAGGCGGGAAATCCCACAAACTCTTCTTCATCATCCGTGGTACCAAATTGCTCCCCCCAGAACCTCTCTAGTGGTTTGGGCTTCCTAGGGTACCTGCAATGAAACTCCTCCTGCAGATACTCATCCCTAATCTCTTCTGCTGGAACCCATGTGTTTTCCGATTCTGACTCCCCCTCCCAAGCCACCAAATATTCCACTCGCCTCCCCCTCCACCTTGAATCGAGAATTTCAGCTGCATGACCACTGAGTTCCCTTTCCTCCATCTGTGGATGCAGGGGTGTTTCTCTTTGTTGACCCAGAAATTCCCTCCCCTCCCTGAACGGTGAGAGTAAGGACCTGTGGAACACCGGGTGCAGTTTCATGTTGGAGGGCAATTTGAGCCTAAAGGTCACAGGATTCACCTGTTGGGTTACCTCGAAAGGTCCCAATCGCCTTGGCCGTAATTTCTTACACCCTCCTTTGAACGGTAACCCTTGGGTAGACAACCACACCTGGTCCCCCACTCTTATAGTTTCCCCTTCTCTGCGGTGCTTGTCAGCCTGCCTTTTGTACTCTTCCTTTGCCCTTTCCAGGTTAATCTTAAGCTGTTGGTGTAAAGCCTCCATTTCTTCCACAAATTGTTCAGCCGCCGGCACACTCCACCTTCCCTCCCCCTCCCCGGGGAAGGCCCTGGGGTGACACCCGTAATTGGCCATGAATGGACTCATCCCCGTGGACACATGTTCCGCGTTATTGTATGCAAACTCAGCCAGCGCTAATTTGTCCACCCAATCGTTCTCCCTGTCGTTGACATAGCAGCGTAGGTACTGTTGAAGTATGCTATTAGCTCTTTCTGCTTGTCCGTTGGTCTCTGGGTGTCTGGCCGTCGAGAAGCTCACCTCGACGTCCAGCAGGCTCATCAGCTTCCTCCAGAATCTGGAAGTAAATTGCCTGCCTCTGTCGGATAAAACCCTCAAGGGGGCGCCATGCAACCTGAAAACATGCTCTACAAACAGCTTAGCTGTTTCTTCTGCTATCACTGCATGCGAGCAAGCAATAAAATGGCACATTTTGGTCATCAAGTCAGCTACCACCATTACTGCCGTTTTCCCCCTGGCCTTGGGTAAATCAGTCATAAAATCAATTGATACCACCTCCCATGGTTTCTCTGGTGTGGGTAAAGGGTCCAGTAACCCCGCGGGTGCTGCCCTCTCCCCCTTAGCTCGCTGGCAGCGCTCGCACCCCCGTACGTATTCCTTCACATCATCCCTCACCCTTGGCCACCAGAACTGCCTGGTGACAAGTAGCATTGTTTTGTGTTGACCGAAATGTCCCGCTGTGGGGTTGTCATGAAGTTGTTTCACTATTCTTCTCCTCAAGTCCCCCTCGGGTATGTACAACGCACCCTTATAGTACAAAGCCCCCTCCTTTACCTCAAAACCCCCCTGATTTCCTTCTGCATTTCGTATCTCCTTGATCTTGGTTTGGGCGCACTGGTCCTCCCTAGTCAACCCGGCTAGCTCTTGTCTCCCTACCAACACTCCCCCACACACCCATCGGTCCTCGGGTATGACATGACGTACTTCCGGCACTCCCTCCCCTTCCAAGTACTCGGGCTTGCGGGAGAGAGCGTCTGCTCTTGTTGGAATCAAGCCTTGTCAGAGGAATGTGCCACTTTGCTAGGCACCGGCTGATTTCCTTGTTGACCTCCCCGCTGCGACTCCCGGCAGGAAAACAGGCGAGGTCTCTTATCGGCGATCCTTCGCAGACGTGAAAAGAACACACCACTCCTTTCCCCCTCCTCCCTGCTATCCCCAGGGAGGGGAAAGAGACGGACAGAAATATATTTACATGCTTTTATTTCTGTCTTTTGCAGCAGTACAGAGAAACATGTCTGCACTCAACAGCAGAGAGAATAAACTCCTCCCATGTACTTCCAGTACAGGTCATATGACACACACTGAGCTAACATCCGGTGCTCAGTACAGTGAATGGACTGCCTCCTTGTTCCCATGGTAACAGTCACAAACATCCTGTTTGGCTTTCCAGCCAGCTGCTCACTGCTGCATTGCTCCTTTTCTGGTAACATCCTCCCCCAAAAGAATCAATGCGTGCTGCGAGCAAAACGTCATCCAGAGAAGAAAACAAACAGTTGTTATACATATAACATTCCCCTGTTGTTTCAGTTCCACCCTCGGAACTACCCGCCACTGGTTTCCCCAGTGTACCTCTCTGGTTGTGTGACTTCCAAGGAATGAGTGCATCTGCATTACCTTGGCTAGTAACTCTTTGTTGTGTCTTTGTCTCTGACTTAGACACAGCTTCAACCTCTCCTCGGTTGTTTACAACAGCAACACATGCAACAGCTAAGTTGGCAAACTCTTTTGAATACCTCTTGGGTGGTACACCCTTCGTGACTCTCTCAGACCTACGTAAGAGGTGTTGATTTTCTCTGCTCACTGGTTCAGTCTCCGGACTCCTTGGAGAACCAGTACCAATTGTAAACAGTGGTTCGTCCTCTACCTGTGAGGGTCTAGCCATTATGTGAGATTTCCTCTCAATGACTGTGTCAACTGAGCTCTTTGAGCTACTACTGTCATCATCAGTACCACTGTAATCATCAGTACCACTGTAATCAATAAAATCATCATCATCATCCGAATCATCTCCTGTGGGAAATGTGTGAACAATTACTCTCTCCTGTTCAGGAGCACTCTGTAGAAATTTTGTGAGAATCACCTGACCAGACTCAGACAAAATTACTCTGTAGAGACCCTTTTCATATCCCACAAAAATGCCTCTGGCATTCTTTACTCCACCTGGAGCTTCTGTTCTCACATGAGACCCAAAAACCTTGAAATGGGCAACAGAAATGGAACAGTTTCTCAAAAGGAGAACTTCCCGTACCTAATCTCAAAATAAAACTTGGAAAACTCCTGTCTTTGGTTCAGGACTTGCGCCGTTCTCCAATATTCCAGGTTCTTATGGTCCGTACACACCTGGATCTTGTGCTGTGCACCTATTAGAAAATGTCTCCAGCGTCGAAAAGCCTCGTGAATTGCCAGCAGCTCCCGATCATACACCGTGTAGTTTTGTTCTGACTTGTTCAGCTTCCTTGAGAAAAAGGCGCACGGCTTCCACACTCCCCGATCTCCTGGCTGGAGCAATATGGCCCCCACCGCTCTGTCTGACGCGTCCGTCTCCAGCCTCATCGGCTTCTGCAGATCCACGTGTAGGAGTTGCTCTTCCGATGCGAACGCCCTCTTTAGCTTTTCAAAGGACCGCTGGGCCTCTTCCGTCCATTCAAACTTCTTCTTACTGCTGAGACAATCCGTTATGGGTGCCGTTAAATGGGCGAAGTTCTTGATGAACTTCCTATAGAAGTTTCCAAACCCCAGGAACCTCTGTACGTCTTTCCGGTTCTTGGGAGGCTTCCATTCTAGCACTGCCTGCACCTTGCCTGGGTCCATGGCTAAGCCTTTGTCCGACAACCTGTAACCCAGGAACTCCACCTCTCGAGCGTGGAATTGGCACTTCTCCAGTTTGACCCACAGCTGGTGCTCCTGCAGTCTGTTCAGCACTTCCCTGACGTCTTTTACATGCTGCTCTTCGTTCTCCGAGTAGATTAGCACGTCGTCCAAGAAAGCCACGCAATTCTTGTACAGCAGTGACCCTAGCACGTGGTGCATGAAAGCTTGAAACGTGCTTGAGCCGGATTGTAATTCGAAGGGCATAACTAAGTACTCAAAGGCCCTCAGAGGAGTGAACATGGTGGTTTTCCATTCATCCCCCTCCCTCATCCTTATCAAATTGTACGCCCCCCGAAGGTCCAGTTTGGTAAAAATCTTCCCCTTCCTTACCCTGGTCAAAATGTCATCAATTCTGGGCATTGGGAAGGTCACTGGTTCCGACACCCGGTTCAAGGCCCGGTAATCCACTACAAGCCTGGGCTCCTTGGAGTCTCTCTTGTCCACAAAGAACACTGGACTACCCCCCACCACCCTAGATTCCCGTATGAACCCTCTCTTCAGGTTCTTGTCAATAAACTTCCGCAATTCCTGCATCTCCCTATCTGACATAGCGTACAGCTTACCCACTGGCAGCTGAGCCTCTGGGAGTAGGTTGATCTGACAGTCAAAGGGCCTGTGAGGGGGTAGCCTATCCGCCTCCTTCTCGCTGAAGACTTCTTCCAAGTCCGCATACTGAGGGGGTACCTTCCCCTTTTCCCCTACTGCCATCCCTGCCACCCTGGCTACTGCCATCCTCAGGTCCCGTCCCCCCCCCCGTGGCAGTGCTCTACGCAGTGGGCCGACCCAAAGGTGACTGTCCGCTGATGCCACCCTACTACTGGGTCGTGCAGTGCTAGCCAACTCATTCCCAGTATGATAGGTGGTCCTGCTAATGTGGCTACGTGAAAGGCAATTGTCTCTGTGTGTCTGGAGACCGTCATTTTCATGGGCGGGGTCTGGTGGGTCACTCCCCCCCCCCCAAAGTTCTCTCCCATCAATAGTTGTTACTTGCAAGGGATGTTCTAGAGGCACCACATGGAGCTGGTGTTCCAGCGCAAAATCCTTGCTAAAGAAGTTGCAAGAGCTGCCTGAATCCAGCAGCGCCTTCACCTTGATTGGGTGTCCGTTGGGGAGTTCTAGCACCACCTCTATAATAATAATAATAATAATAATAATAATAATAATAATAATAATAATAATAATAATTTATTATTTATACCCCGCCCATCTGGCTGGGTCTCCCCAGGCACTCTGGGCGGCTTCCATAAAAACCAAAGATACAGTAAAATACCACACATTAAAAACTTCCCTGAACAGGGCTGCCTTAAGATGTCTTCTGAATGTCAGGTAGTTGTTTATCGCTTTGACATCTGCTGGAAGGGCGTTCCCCAGGGTGCGCGCCACTACCGAGAAGGCCCTCTGCCTGGTTCCCTGTAGCTTTGCTTCTCGCAATGAGGGAACCGCCAGAAGGCCCTCGGCACTGGACCTCAGTGTCCGGGCAGAATGATGGGGGTGGAGACGCTCCTTCAGGTATACTGGACCGAGGCCGTTTAGGGCTTTAAAGGTCAGCACCAACACTTTGAATTGTGCTCGGAAACATACTGGGAGCCAATGTAGGTCTTTCAAGACCGGTGTTATATGGTCTCGGCGGCCGCTCCCAGTCACTAGTCTAGCTGCCGCATTCTGGATTAGTTGTAGTTTCCGAGTCACCTTCAAAGGTAGCCCCACGTAGAGCGCATTGCAGTAGTCCAAGCGGGAGATAACCAGAGCATGCACCACTCTGGTGAGACAGTCCGCAGGCAGATAGGGTCTCAGCCTACGTACCAGATGGAGCTGGTAAACAGCTGCCCTGGACACAGATTTGACCAGTGCCTCCATGGACAGCTGTGAGTCCAAAATGACTCCCAGGCTGCGCACCTGGTCCTTCAGGGGCACAGTTACCCCATTCAGGACCAGGGAATCCTCCACACCTGCCCACCTCCTGTGGTGTAGTGGTTAAGAGCGGTAGTCTCGTAATCTGGGGAACCGGGTTCGCGTCTCCGCTCCTCCACATGCAGCTGCTGGGTGACCTTGGGCTAGTCACGCTTCTTTGAAGTCTCTCAGCCTCACTCACCTCACAGAGTGTTTGTTGTGGGGGAGGAAGGGAAAGGAGAATGTTAGCCGCTTTGAGACTCCTTCGGGTAGTGATAAAGCGGGGTATCAAATCCAAACTCTTCTTCTCTTCTTCTTCTCCTGTCCCCCAGAAACAGTACTTCTGTCTTGTCAGGATTCAACCTCAATCTGTTAGCCGCCATCCATCCTCCAACCGCCTCCAGACACTCACACAGGACCTTCACCGCCCTCACTGGTTCTGATTTAAAAGAGAGGTAGAGCTGGGTATCATCCGCATACTGATGAACACCCAGCCCAAACCTCCTGATGATCTCTCCCAGCGGCTGCATGTAAATGTTGAAAAGCATGGGGGAGAGGACAGAACCCTGAGGCACCCCACAAGTGAGAGCCCAGGGGTCTGAGCACTCATCCCCCACCACCACTTTCTGAACACGGCCCAGGAGGAAGGAGCGGAACCACTGTATAAGAGTGCCCCCAGCTCCCAGCCCCTCAAGACGGTCCAGAAGGATGTTATGGTCGATGGTATCAAACGCCGCTGAGAGATCCAGCAGAACTAGGAAACAGCTCTCACCTTTGTCCCTAGCCCGCCGGAGATCATCAACCAGTGCGACCAAGGCAGTTTCAGTCCCATGATGAGGCCTGAATCCCGACTGGAAGGGATCCAAATGGTCCACTTCTTCCAGGCATGCCTGGAGTTGTTCGGCAACCGCTCGCTCAATCACCTTGCCCAAGAATGGAAGATTTGAGACTGGGTGATAGTTGGCCATTGTGGCTGCATCTAAAGATGGTTTTTCAAGAAGCGGTTTAATAACCGCCTCTTTCAGCGGGTCTGGGAAGGCTCCCTCACGGAGGGAAGCATTCACCACCCCACGAAGCCCATCACCCAGTCCTTCCCGGCTAGCTTTTATAAGCCAGGATGGGCAAGGATCCAGGAGACAGGTGGTTGGTTTCACTCGTCCAAGCAGCCTGTCCACATCCTCGGAGGTAACAGATTGGAATTGATCCCACTCAACTTGACTAGACAGAACTCTAGCACTCTCCCGCCCCGGCCCCGCTCCCACGGTGGAGTCTACTTCTTCCCGAATCTGAGCGATTTTATCTGCAAAAAACTTTGCAAAATCATTGCAGGCGAACATGTGGCCCGTACTGGGCCCCGATGTTGCAGGTGGTTCCGCTAAATTGTGAACCACCTGAAAAAGTCTCCTGCTGCTGTTTTCTGCAGATGCAATAGAGGCGGTGAAGAAATTCTTCTTCGCCGTCGCTATCGCCACTTGGTAGGCTCAACGTTGAGCTCTAACCTGTGTCCGGTCAGATTCGGAATGAGTTATCCGCCACCGGCGCTCTAGCCGTCTCAACGATTGTTTCATTGCCCTCAGCTCCGTGGAAAACCACAGGGCTCTCCAGGCTCCATGCAATCGGAGAGGGCGCTTCGGAGCCAAACAGTCAATAGCCCTGGTTAACTCCACATTCCAGCGGGACACCAGGGAATCAGCTGAAAGGCCATCAACATGGGATAAAGCATCCCCTACCACTCTCTGGAAACCATTTGGATCCATTAAGTGGCGGGGGCGGACCATCCGAATTGGTCCCACCTCCCTGCAGAGGGGATGGGTCGCAGAAAAGTCCAGTTGCACCAGGAAGTGATCTGACCATGGCACTTCTTTTGTTTCGCTTTTACTTAGTGTCAGATCACCAACATCCATAGAGGTAAACACCAGGTCCAAGGCATGTCCGCGGCTATGGGTTGGGCCAGACTTATTCAGGGACAGCCCCATGGAGGCCATGCTTCCACGAAGTCCCGAGCTGCCCCTTGTAAGGTCGTGTCGGCATGGATGTTAAAATCCCCTAGGACGACCAAGCTAGGCGTCTCCAGGAGAACATCCGCCACGACCTGAAGCAGCTCGGGCAGGGAATCCTTGGTGCAGCGGGGAGGTCGGTACACCAAAAGGAATCCTGTACTGCCCCTATTGCCCAACTTCCAGAACATGCACTCGGAAAACTGGGTCTTCCCAATAGGACGCCTGGTGCAAACTAATGACTTTCTAAAAATCACTGCAACCCCCCCTCCCCGCCCACATGACCTGGGTTGCTGTGCGTAAGAGAAACCTGGTGGACAAGCAGCGGCAAGGACAGGCCCATCTGCTTCATCCAACCAAGTCTCTGTTACACATGCCAGGTCAAGTCCTCCATCCATGATCAAGTCATGGATGGCAGTGGTCTTATGAATCATTGACCTGGCATTGCACAGCAGCACCTTCAGGTCATGTGGGTATCCCTTGCTGATTCTAGTATCCATCCGGTCAGGACCAGACCCGGAGGCAGGAATAGTCCTCAGATAACGACTAAACCTGCCCCCTCTGTAATGACATGGTCTAGTCTTAGCGTAACTCCTCCTCCTACCCGTGATCACTGAGATCGGTTGTCCCAGTGCATCCCCCCCCCCCTGTGGAACATGCCCCAGCCATTTTGTGGGCTGGGGCCCACTCCCCAGCAGCCCTGACCCCTCCCCCTAAGAACAAAATAACAACTTAAACAAACAAACAAAACCAATAAAACAATACAAACAAAAAAATGTACAAATTACAAAAACATCAAAATAAAAAAAACAATTCCCCAAACCCAACCAAACATCCATCCCACCCCCACCCCCCACATACAAAAAATCAAAAAAATAAAATAAAAACATTTTAAAAACAGTCTGTGCCCCTGCTGCAGTAACAACTGTCCTAGTGAGGCCTGTCAGGCCCCTCCCTGGGCCAGATGGTAAGTGGCAAGAGCAGGGCCCTCAGGAACTCACTCAGGGGAGTCCTCCTGGGCAGCAGGCAGCAAGCAGCACACAGTCCTTATGAGGCTTCAGGCCCCGCCCCAGGCCAGATGGTAAGTGGCAGGAAGGAGCAGGGCCCTCAGGCACTCACTCAGGGGAGTCCTCCTGGGCAGCAGGCAGCAAGCAGCACGCTATGGCTATGGCTGCTCGGGGAGGGTCTGGTTTGGGCACTTCTACTGGTTGCTCGCCTGGCTGCTGTGCCCGCTTTCCTGCAGCCAAGCATTGCCGTTTCCCTGCTCCTTCTCTCTTTCCTCCTCACTCCCAACTGCCCCCACCATTCCTTGCCACGCCTTTTTCTGAGGGCAGACTCTGGCAAAATGTCCCTGCTGCTGGCAGAGGAAACACTTCTTATTTGCTTTCCCCTCCTTCTTACGAACCTTGCTGGAGTTTGAAACCCCGCGCGCGCACGCTCCTCCAATCTCCATTGGCTCCTCGGGCGGCACAGTTGGCGCCGGCATGTCTGGAATGCGGTTGTCATACCAACGCTCTGCTCTCCCTTCCCGCCTTTCCAGAGCGCGCGTCTGTTGCCTTACTCCCACAGCAAGCGCCAACTTGGTCAGCTGGTCCATCGATTCCAGGCGGGGTGAGCGGGAAAGTTCATCTCTCACCCAAGGGGATAAGCCTTCCTCAAATAACATTTGCACTGGTTCTGAACTCAGCTCCCACCCAAGTTTATGGATCAGCATCACAAATCGCGACCAGTACTCTCTCACTGACTGGTTCCCTTGTTTGCACCCCATCAGTTCTTTGCGAGTCACGCTTTGTTCCACATCACTCGAGAACATGTGATCCATGGCGCTAAAAAACTTTCCCAAATCCTTCAAGGCAGCATTCTCCGCCGCCATTAAGGGTCTGACCCAATCTCTGGGCCTCCCTTCCAGGTGCCCCACCACAAAAGCGACTCTTCCCCCATCGTCTGCAAAGTCACCATACTGCAGGTCCAGCGCATACTGCACTTCTGTCTTAAATGCATTATAATCTCTGGGGTTGCCCCCAAACTTCTGCACTAGTCCTGGTACCTTCCTTGCGATGGGGGTGGGCTTCCCCTGGGCATCCTGAGTCTGCCTTTCATCCAGCCACGCTGCTAGTAGAGCCAGTTGCTGTTCCAAATCTCTGTTTCTCTCCTCCAGACTTGGTCCTCCTCTGGCCCCCTCTCCTGCGCCGGCTCCTCCGGTTTGACTCATGATGCCGCCTCTGCTGCTTTGCGCACACACAACTTAGAGGACTGACGGATTGCTGTAATGGGAATTAGGGTTGCTTGTGCGTAAATTCCAAACTGCTCCGAGCTGGTAGTATAGCTGGACATTTCCCTGGTTTGACAGCCCTAAAACGCGACTGTCTCAGTCACTGGCAGAATCCGTCAGTGGGCGTTTCCTAAACTTCCTCCAACATAAGAATTCCTTAACAGACAACCTCCTCCTCGCTTCTCTGCGCGGAAGCCTTCTGCGCAGAGTGGGTGTGCCAAGCAGTGGTCCTGCACTCTCCTCACTGACCTCACTGGAAGAGTCTCGGAGCCTCCCCTCCGAAGTACTCTCAGCCTCTCCTTTCTTCCTGGTGTCACCTTGGTTTCCTTCCCCAGCGGAAGCTCTCTCTCTCCCCTTGCTGGTTCCCTCTGGCATCATTAGGGAGCCTAACCTCTCCACTCGGCTCCGATGTCAGTTCCCTGACAGCTACATTAGATTTAACTCTGAATGCTTTTTCTATTTTTTGTGCTACTTCTGCTTCTTCTAGGTCTAACCAAGCTGCTAGCTCTTTTGAGATTTTTTTCTCAATTATTTCCTCTGCGTCCTCTGTTAGTCCTCTGAATCTTAGGGTATTCTCCTTTCTCTGCATTTGCAACATTGCAATAGAGTCCAAAGTTGAATCCTGCTGTGCTTTCAGATCTGCTGTTTCTTTCCTTATCTTATCGCATTCCCTTTTCAGCTCTCTATTTTCATTTTGTAATTTTTTCTGAGCTTCCTCTAGGTTCTGTGTTTTACCTTTAAGGTCTAGCACTATTTTCGTCAGTTCTGAATTTTTTTGTACTAAATTGTTGACCTGAGTTGATAACTCAGCTGCTATTTTCACATTTTCATCTGTTTTAGCTCGCATTGAAATAAGTTTTTCTTCTGTTGCTTTTGCCTTTTCATTTACATTATTTTTTAAATCTTGGATATCTTTCTTCAAACTTAAAATTAATTCTCTCATATCTAGTGGTTGATCCATGTCAATTACAGAAGTTCTCCTGATTTGTGAGGCTGAAACTGCCGCAGAACCTGACACAGTTGTTTTTTTACCATACATCACTAAGAAATTCAATTAGCTCACTGGGTAATTTGTTCTCTTTCCTTCTGTCTTACAGATTGGATATCAATTAAGTTCAATCTTTCTTAATACAATCGTGTCAATATTTCCAATGTGATAATTAATGAATGTCAATTAAGTTCAATCTTTCTTAATACATACGACAATTTTACCAGTCTGATAGTAATCTCCGGCCTATGTATCCACTAATTTTTTATATTCCCAGTTTCACTAAATAGATTTTAAATTGGTTATGAACAATTATCTAATTAGTTACAGCCAAGCATCAATACAGCAATATCACAAATTCATCAGATCAAATAAATATAATAAATGATTGCAATCCTTGCGTTCACTTAATCATTCAGGGTAATAGATCATATATATAAATCTTTAAACAGGTTAGCGGTTCAGTTAATCAGCACCTTGCAACAAAGCTAATGACATCAGATGCTAATATCAGATGCATTAGCTACCAATAGATAGCGAAAGGCAAAGCAAACAAAAACAGAAAAAAGACAGCAACAAAAAACAGAAAAACACAAAAAACCACACAAGACAAAACCACACAAGTTGAAAACCACACAAAAACAACCAGAAAAAACAACAAAAATGAAACAAACAGAGAAACAAAACAAGACAAAAACACAAAAAAATTACAAAAGAAACAAAGAAAGGATGGGAGGGTAAGAGAAAAATAAAGCAAAAGAAATAATAATAATGCAATTTATAATTTGTAAAGAAATAAAGAGGGGGAAGAAAATACGAAAAGTATATTTAAATAATAAGAAAAGAGTTGGGGAGTATTTTCAATTAATAATGTACAATGCAATGATGTTATGTGCTATTAAGTTCTCTCTAGATGTTACTTTTCCACAGGTAACAGGAATGCTATTCCAGTAATGGGGTATAGGGTCTATAAAAAATTATGAAACCTTGTCTCTTTCAGCAGATTATGATGCAGCGTTTTGGGATCTTCACTAGTTGCAGATCTTGCAAAAATCCCTGTAATTGCTCTTATAAGTCTTATTAGAGGAACGTCTTTTTCAAAAGAGTGCAAAGTTTTCTTTCACCAGCTGATGTCGCTGTTTGAGTCACTCCCTCTCTGCGATTTTTGACCCCCTTCTCAGTCTATGTCAGTCTAATACAGTTCATTTCCGTTCCTCAAACCAGGAAAATGTCGGTCTAAGAAAATGTCGGAGCGCGTGAGTCAGCAGAAGTGCTCTTTGCTGTTACTAAATTGATTTATACTCCATAGCAGTCCACAGCCGAAGAAAAGCAGAAACCCCCAGAAAGGGAGGATAGCCACACTTCTTGGGAGAGGGGAAGCGATGTTTATCAGTCTTGTGACAGTTTTATAACTTTGTAATCAATCACTCTCTCATTCACCACCGTTCTCTGGGAGTCTCTGGCCTCTTATATTCCTTTTGCCAGCGTGAACAGACAGTTGAAAACTAACTTGTGAACAACATTTAATTTTATACTGAAGAGTCTGGGAACCCTTTTATATATTTCACCACTTGGGAAGGGTCTTTTTTATTATTTCTTCTTCATGACCTCTTGATTTATTTCTGTTGCAACACTAATGAAGCCACAGGTAATCTTTTTGTTCATAACTCCAGCAGGAAAAGATGGCTAAAACGTGTTAGGTATTAATGGAATAGACGTCTTTTTTGAAAAAAACCAGTCTGGTATAGCTTGTAGGTAAATCTTGGTCAGTTGCGAAAAGCCATTTAGGTTCAAACACTTTGTTTCAAGATCACACGCTTTGTTTTAATCGTAAATTAGCAAGTTCAGTAAGTAAATTAGGCTAATCGTTTAGGTTTGCTTCAGTTTGTTAGAAGTGTAGCCATAGACATACCCACGGGCTTGAGCTTCTCGTCAGCGGAGGGTTGCAGGAACTAGCACCGAAGAAGTTCTCCCCCTTCTCCCCCTTCTTGCTCAGCTTTTAGGAGCTTGAAAATGGTCTGGGGGTCCTCTTCTTCGTGCTGCAGCAACGCCATATCACCCTGGAATCTCCTTCCAAGGCTTCGGTCAGCTTAGCCTTAGCTCCCCCTTCTAGCTCCGTACCTCCCGACCTTGGCAAAGTGGGAGAGACGCATCTGACTGTGAGCAAAGACTACGCGGAAGACCGGAGTTCACTTCTCAGCAGTTTGAAGCTTTCCTGACTGAGAAGGGAATCCAGCATGACTTGTCAACGCCTAGATCGCCATGGATGAATGGACTTGCGGAGCGAGCAATTCAAACTTTGCTTCAAGCCCTGAAAACCTTGTTGCATGATGCCAACCTCCCTGAGAAGTTTTGGGGGGAAGCTCTGTCAATGGTTGTTTATACCGTTAATCGGAGACTGTCATCACCCATAGGTTGCACTCCGTACGAAAAGATGTTTGGTAAAAAAACGAACGTCAAGCACATGAAAATCTTTGGTTCTGGCATGTGGGTACACACCCCACAAAGCAACAGGCTTGGGAAGCGTGGGGCACATGGTTTGTTCATGGGGTACGAGAAAGGTGCATACAGGGTATGGATGACTAACTCTAAGTCCATTAAGTTCACCAAGAGTGTTGAGTACAATCCTAAGTGGGGGGAAAATGTGGGAATTTTCCAGAGTTACCCAGAGGCGGATGAAGGTGATGGGAAAAAGACAGATGATGTTGAGGAAGCTGAGGATGAGGATGATGATGATGATGATCAGAGTTCGGATTCCAGTTCAGTTGGTGGCGCTGCTGCTGGTGTCAGCGACAGTGATGACACAGCAGACTACAAGAGCGCAAAGGCCTCAGTCATGTGATAATCCAGAACTTAACAGGTTAAGTTGTTCTGGGTGTGCGTCACATTCTGACGTCAGCTTTTAGAAGCTGGGAGGAGTCAACCTCTTTCTCTGGGTCTTTGAGAGAGAAAGACGTGCCTTTGCTATGGCTGAAAGAAGTCCTGGATTCTGTTGATGAAATGTTTCAATAAACAACTGTAAATGGACTTAAGTGCTCTCTGAGTTTATCTGAGGCTAGGCGACAGTCTTTTACCGCTGTGTTTTACTCTGCACGACGTGACTGGAGAGACAGCAGGGTTGCGCAGAAGAAGTGTGCTGGACGCTGTTAATCACTGATTGAGATCGTAAACCAATCAGTGAAGTCACGTCTAATCAATTTTCGCATAGGTTATGGGAGGCCTAATCAACGCTCGTAAAGCTGTCGCTGGAGGCTGCCGGAATGCTTTGAAGTCAGCGTTCTGAGGCAGGGGAGCTGCCGGAGGCAAGCGGCTGGCGAAAGACGCAAAAGTTTGCCTGAAAGCTGCTGAGAGCTGCTGAGAGAGCTGGAAGCTAAGAGCAGCTGGAAAATCGTTTCTCCACAGAAGGGAGAGCCGGAAGAAGCTGGTGCTGAGTGAGTAAGCTTGGGCCCCCTTGGGAGAACGGAAGAGAATGGCAGCCAGCCAGGTCCTTGAGGACATCCCCTTGGAAAAGCTAACTTTAACAAGTTGGCAAACCTGGAGCAAAAGAGTACGGGGGTGGTTCCTGGTTGCAGGGCTTTGGGAAGCAAGCCAGAGGGAGCCAGGGTCCCCTACTCAGGAGGCTGCGGTGGCTGAAGATAGCCAGCAAAGAGAGCTTGCTATGCTGAGAGCATGCGTACATGCATCGCTGGAACCTCATCTGGAGGGCGTAAAATCAGCAAGGGCTGCCTGGGATGTGGTGAAAAGTTTGTGTGAAACTTCAGCCAGGAGGCCAGGGCCCTGGAGAAGCTGGAGACGCTGGTGCGGCAGCTGTGTTTCCCGATGGATCAGCCTCTAGGAGCGCTGTTGAGCAGATCGGGGGGGTGAAGAATTCCAAAGGCAAGTTTAAAGACTTTTCCTCTGAGAGTTCTGGAGTGGATGGCCCTTTCAGAGGGGGCGGGGCTGGCAGGAGGCGCTTTTCCGGAAGAAGGAGGGCCAGGCCAGCAGAAAGGAGCCCCGGGCAGTGTTTTTCCACTGGAGCTGAACATCTGCGTCGCTGCTGCAAAGAGCCGAAGCAGGATGTTGCCAAGGTCACTTCCCATGGGAACCAGCCGGGTTTCCATGGCAACAAGCCTGGCCAGGCGGGCAGGCGGGGAAGTGGACGTGCCAAACGCGAAGAGGAGCCTTATCAACTTACTGCCAGCATGGCTTTGTTTGAGAACAGCTGTGTGAGAAACACTGAGCTGAGCTTTGTAATAGACTCAGCAGCTAACCGCAACATGGTTCCTGAGACACCTGCAGTTAAGATGTGGAATTGCAAGGCAGTTCCAGCTGGACAAACTGTTTTATTCGCAGATGGACAAAAAAGAAATGTCACTAACTGTGATGGGACGATGAGCTGCTTGTGCATAAAATGCAAGTCCCTCAGAGTTTGATCAGGTTTTCAAACCTCTGCCTGTGACGGAGCCCCTCCAGCATGGCTGCGTCAATCACTAGTAGAATCCGAAAGTGGCTGCTTTCGGAAACGTTTCCAACATAAAAGCTCCTTAACGGAAACACGTCGTCTGGCCTCTCGGCGTGACAGTTTCCGTCGAGGTGTGGGTGTCCCTATAGGAGGTCCTGAGACCTCCCCACTGGTTTCGCTTGAAGCGTCTCTGAGCCATCCCTCCGACTCACTTTCCCTTGGAGTTCTTGCTCGCCCTCTACTGGTTCCCTCTTCCGCTGCTACTGCTCTCTCAACCTCAGGGAGCCTTTGCACCTGCGGCGCTTTAGATGTCAGTTCCCTGACATCCACCTCCCCTCCAGGGCCCCCTTCACCCCCTCCCGTCTCCTCTCCTACTGGCGGTGAGGAGGTAAAACCCCTGAAAGAACCTCCCTCATCTTCCGACGTCGCGAACACTTCCTTCCACTTGTTGCTGTTCCTACTCTCTAGGTACTCTTCGTCATCAGAGTCCACTCCATCTTCCAACTCCGACTCCGCGAACCCTTCCATTTCCTCTTCCTCATCGGTGGTGCCGAAATACTCCCTCCTAAACCTTGCTATAGGCTGAGGTTTCCTCGGGAACCTTTGGTGGAACGTTTCTGTTAAAACCTCGTCATTGACTTCCTCTGCACCCAGGTGTTTTCTGACTCCGGTTCCCCTTCCCACGCCACCAAATACTCCACCTGATTACCCTTCCACCTGGAATCGAGGATTTCCGCTACATGGTTGCGGCGTTCCCTCTCTTCCAAGGCTGGTCCCCTGACGTGCTCCCCTTCACGTCCCCCCCTGTATGGTGACAGTAACGACCTGTGGAACACTGGGTGCAATTTCATGTGGTTGGGTAATCGGAGTTTGAAAGCTACCGGGTTGACCTGCTGAATCACCTCCAAGGGTCCCAATCTTCTGGGCCTCAGTTTCTTACAACCCCCTTTGAACGGCAACCCTTGGGTTGACAACCACACTTGATCCCCCACCCTTATGGTTTCACCTTCCCTTCTGTTCTTGTCTGCCTGCTTCTTATATTGTGCCTTGGCCCTTTCTAAGTTGAGCTGGAGCTGCTGATGGATGGCTTCCATCTCTTCTACAAAATGTTCAGCCGCTGGAACGCTCCATCTCTCCCCTCCTTCCCCTGGAAATGCCCTGGGGTGACACCCGTAATTAGCCAAGAAGGGACTCATCCCTGTGGACACATTCTCCGCATTATTGTAGGCAAATTCTGCCAACGCCAACTTTTCGACCCAATCGTTCTCTCTGTCATTGACATAACACCTAAGATATTGTTGAAGAATGCCATTTGCCCTTTCCGCCTGCCCGTTGGTTTCAGGGTGCCGGGCAGTTGAAAAATTAACTTCCACGTGTAGCAAGCTCATGAGCTTCCTCCAGAACCTGGAAGTAAATTGTTTGCCTCGATCTGAGATCACCCTCGAGGGAGCCCCGTGCAACCTAAATATATGTTCCACAAACAACTTCGCCGTTTCTTCCGCTGTGACTGCATGTGAGCATGCTACAAAATGGCACATCTTAGTTAACAGGTCTACTACTACCATGATGGCTGTTTTCCCCTTGGACCTTGGCAGATCCGTCATAAAATCTATTGATATCGCTTCCCAAGGCCGTTCTGGTGTGGGTAAAGGTTCTAATAACCCTGCCGGCGCCCTTCTTTCCCCTTTGGCTCGCTGACATTGGTCACACCCTCTTACATACTCCCTTACATCTTCCCTCACCTTAGGCCACCAAAATTCCCTGGTAACCAACCACATGGTTTTGTGTTGCCCAAAATGTCCCGCCGTGGGGCTATCATGCAACTGCTTGAGTACTCTCCCCCTCAATTCACCTTCGGGTATATACAGTGCCCTTTTGTAATACAATGCCCCATTTCTTTCCTCAAAACCTCCGGGGCTCTCGCCCTCCCCCCTGAGACCTCTGAGCTTATCCTGGGCATATTCATCATTTTCCGTTTCCTCCACCAGTTCCCGTTGCCCCACCAGCGCCGCCCCACACACCCAGCGGCCCTCCGGGATGACATGTCTCTCTTCGATCACCTCCTCCCCTTCCCAATATTCTGGTTTGCGTGAGAGCGCATCCGCCCTGACGTTTTCTGGGCCTGGCACATAACAAATCTCAAAGTTAAATTTGGAGAATTCCTGTGCCCATCTCACTTGTCGTTGGTTGAGCACTCGAGCTGTTCTCCAATACTCTAAATTTTTGTGGTCGGTGCACACTTGCACCTTGTGTTGTGCCCCAATTAATAAATGTCTCCACCTCCGGAATGCTTCGTGAATGGCAAGTAGTTCCCTGTCATACACCGTGTAATTCCTCTCGGACTTATTCAGTTTCCGCGAGAAGAATGCACACGGTCTCCACTCCGACGCACTCCTCCCCGGTTGAAGAAGGACCGCCCCTATAGCCCGGTCGGATGCATCTGTTTCCACTCTCATGGGTTTTTGTAAATCCACATGCAGAAGTTGTTCTTCCGAGGCGAAAGCCCTTTTCAGTTCTTCAAAGGCTCGATCCGCCTCCACCGTCCAAACAAATTTCTTCTTGCTGCTGAGGCAGTCGGTGATGGGCGCCGTCAAGTGGGCAAAGTTCTTGATGAACTTCCGATAAAAGTTCCCAAACCCCAAGAATCTTTGCACGTCCTTCTTGGTCTTCGGTGTCTTCCATTCCAGTACCGCTTGAACCTTGCCTGGATCCATGGCCAATCCCTTGTCTGACAAGCGGTACCCCAGGAATTCCACCTCCTTGGTATGAAACTGGCACTTCTCCAGTTTCACCCACAGCTGGTTGGCTTGCAGCCTGCCCAACACTTCTCGAACGTCCCTCACATGCTGTTCCTCATCTTCCGAATACACCAACACGTCGTCTAAAAAGGCCACACAGTTCTTGTAGAGCAAAGGTCCCAGAACGTGGTTTATAAAAGCTTGAAAACAGGCGGAGCCCCCTTGTAGACCGAAGGGCATAACGAGGTATTCAAAGGCTCCCAAAGGGGTAAACATGGTGGTCTTCCATTCATCTCCCTTCCTTATGCGTATCAGATTGTACGCCCCCCGTAGGTCCAGTTTTGTAAAAATCTTTCCCTTCCTTACTCTGGTCAAAATGTCGTCAATTCGGGGCATAGGGAAAGCCAGGGGCTCCGACACTGCATTGAGGCCCCTGAAGTCACACACCAGTCTCGGTTTGTCTGTGTTCTTTTTGTCCACAAAAAACACTGGGCTGCCCCCCACCGCTCGGGACTCTCTGATGAAACCTCGCTTCAAGTTTTTGTCAATGAACTCCCTCAGCTCCTGCATCTCCCTGTCTGACATGGCGTACAGCTTGCCTACTGGGAGTTGGGCCCCTGGGAGTAGGTTGATTTGACAGTCAAAGGGTCTATGCGGTGGCAGTTTGTCTGCTTCCCTTTCGCTGAATACGTTGCTCAGATCTGCGTATTGCGGGGGCACCTTCCCTTTGCCCATCACTTCCATCCCCGCTAGGGTGACTCTGTCTCCTCCCGAGACCTTCCCCTCCTTGCAGTGTTCTAGGCAATGCGCTGACCCAAAGGAGACCACCCTCTGATGCCAGCCCACTAGCGGATCGTGTAGCGCCAGCCAGCTCATCCCCAAAATGATGGGCGCTCCTCCCAGGATGGCCACATTAAACGCTATCTGTTCGGTGTGCCTTGCCACTCTCATTATCATCGGGACAGTCTGTTGGCTAACTTCTCCCCCCAACAGCTCTCTGCCGTCAATCGTAGTCACCTGCAAGGGGTTACTTAAAGGGATGGTCTGTATCTGGTGCTCAGCTGCAAACTCCTTACTCATGAAATTACAGGAGCTGCCTGAATCCAAAAGCGCCTTGACCTTTAGTGGGTGTCCGTTTGGCAGTTCTAGTAACACCTCTATCACTAAAGCAGGTCTGGGAGGTTCTGGCATGGGCACTTTCATTGCTCTTTGGCCTGGCTGCTGTGCCCCGACGGTGGCAGCCAGGCGTTGGCTTTTACTTGCTCCTTGCTTTCCTCTTCCTTTCCCCCAACAGCTCCTGCCATCCCTTGCCATTCCTTTCTTTGTGGGCAGACTCTGGCAAAGTGCCCTGGCTGTTGGCAGAGATAACATCTCTTGGCGCTCTTTCCCTCCTTCTTCCGCCCTTCACTGGGATTTGAAACTGCGCGCGCCCGCGCTGTTCCAACTTCCATCGGCTCTGCCGGCGGGAAAGATGGCTCTGGAATGTCTGGAATGCGGAACTCCCTCCAACGGTCTCCTTTCCCTTCCCGCCTTTCCAAAGCCCTCGCCTCCTGGCGCGCTCCTATGGCCAGCGCAGATTTGGTTAATTGGTCCATAGACTCCGCCCTGGGCCCCCGGGAAAGCTCATCTTTGACGGTTGAAGAAAGCCCCTCTTCGAAAAGCATTTGGATGGGCTCCGCCGATAGGTCCCACCCCAATTTATGAATCAGCATAGTAAATTCAGTCCAGTACTCACGGACAGATCTGCTTCCTTGCTGGCAAGCCATTAACTGCCTTCGCACCACCCCCTGCTCAATATCGCTGGAAAACATCAGGTCCATGGCACGAAAAAACTTCCTCGTGTCCTTTAAGATCTCATTATTCGCTGCCATCAGGGGTCTAACCCAATCTTTCGCCCCGGATTCGAGATGGCCAATCACATACGCCACTCGCGATTCCTCGTCGGGGAAGTCATCAAACTGCAAGTTTAGAGCGTATTGCATCTCTGTTCTAAAGGCATGATAGTTCCTGGGATCCCCCCCGAATTTCTGCACCAATCCTGGTACCTTTCTGGCGAGCGGGGTGGTTTTCTCCTTTCCCTTTTCTGCATCCTGAGCCCTCCTCTCCTCAAGCCTCGCCGTTTGCAGCGCCAACTGGATCTCCAACGCTCTGTACCTTTCTTCCAGGCTTGGACCCCCTCCAGCTGCTCCTGCACCCCCGGTTCCGGCTGGGTTGCTCATGATGCTTCTCTCTGCACAAGCTGGCTTTCGGTGACTTTCGGATTGCTGTGATGGGACGATGAGCTGCTTGTGCATAAAATGCAAGTCCCTCAGAGTTTGATCAGGTTTTCAAACCTCTGCCTGTGACGGAGCCCCTCCAGCATGGCTGCGTCAATCACTAGTAGAATCCGAAAGTGGCTGCTTTCGGAAACGTTTCCAACATAAAAGCTCCTTAACGGAAACACGTCGTCTGGCCTCTCGGCGTGACAGTTTCCGTCGAGGTGTGGGTGTCCCTATAGGAGGTCCTGAGACCTCCCCACTGGTTTCGCTTGAAGCGTCTCTGAGCCATCCCTCCGACTCACTTTCCCTTGGAGTTCTTGCTCGCCCTCTACTGGTTCCCTCTTCCGCTGCTACTGCTCTCTCAACCTCAGGGAGCCTTTGCACCTGCGGCGCTTTAGATGTCAGTTCCCTGACACTAACTGTGCTACATTGTTCCTTTCTGTTTTGCAGGAGCAGATCGAAGTGTGCACCATCCCAGAGATGCCTCACTGTCTTTTGTCTGTGCCTTATTTGTTAAATAAGGGGTTCAAAGTTTGTTTTGAAAATGCTGTCTGTACAATCTCCAAGGAAGGGAGGATACTTGCCAAGGTTAAGAAGGGGCAGAATGATCTTTTCATTCTTAAAACGTCTCTTGGGGGTGAGGGGAAGGTTGAGAAAGCACAAGCGTTGCGTGCTACAGTTCCCACTCAGCGTGCTATAATTCCCGCTCATGTCACATGTGCTTGCGTATGGCATCAGAGAACAATTCATGGTTCGGTAGAAGACTTGCAGACTCTACCTGAGGTTGCCAAGGGGTGTAAAATTAGACATTGTGGAAGTGCCATTAATTGTGACACTTGCAGACAGGGAAAGGTAAAAGGGTGCAGTTACCCAAAGGTGGAAAGGGTAACCACTAAACCCTTTAAGCTGGTACACATAGATCTGTTCGGTCCTGTCAAGGAACAGAGTCTGGGAGGGGCCAGGTTTCTGCTAACGATGCAGGACGATTTTTCGCAGAATTCCTGGACTCACGGTCTCAGATCCAGGGAGGAAGCGGCACAGCTGATCAGAAGCTGGATTGAAGAGGTGGAACTAAGGTTCTCCACCAGGGTGCAAGCAGTCAATAGTGACAGAAACGCTATGTTTACTGGTTCTGATTTGCAGAAGTTCTTTCACAAGAAAGGAATACATCACACAGTGACATCTTCCCAGCAGAGGGGGGTGGCAGAGCTTAGGAGTGAAGCTCTGGTTAAGGCTGCACAGGTGATGCTGACAGATGCTGGGTTACCTCCTAAGTTTTGGCTGGAGGCAACCAGATGCGTGTGCTTCACCTGGAATCGTACCTACAATTCACTGGTAGGTGACACACCTTACTTCATGTTGCATGGCAGAAAACCCCAGGTCCATTTTCTGCGTACGTTTGGTTCATCTGCAGTTGTGCCAGTGCCTAAGGCTTTGCAAGGGCCAGATGGAGCCAAGTTCCAGAAAATGATCTTCTGCGGGTATGAGCCAACAGCTTGTGCATGGAGGTTTGCATACCCGTCAGGTGATCAGAGTAAAGTGCTGATCAGTAAACACGCTGAGTTCTGTGAGCAGGGTGAAAGGCCAAAGATTCCTGCACAGCGTGATGTTCTTTCAGAATGTCTCTCTGATCCAGAGGACAGTTCTGAAGAGGAGGAAAGAGAGGCTGAGTCTGCTGATGACGACCAGGTCACTGACCAGGGTCAAGAGCAGGATGGGGCATCTCCACAAGTTGTTAAAAGAGAGCCCAAGAGTGAGCCTAGTTCCCCTGTGAGTGTAATGGAGAGGATTCGAAGACGCTTCAAGTCAGAGGGGGAATCCTGTGATGCTGAGGACACACCTGCTGACCACAGTGAGTCAGAGGTAACACCTGAGTTTGTACCCAGGCGGTCCAGTCGCACAACAAACGGTATTCCACCTGAGAGGTACCAGGCCACAGGTGCGTGGGTAAGTTTCGCACAGTGTGATTCTGAGAGTTGTGAGGTGGTTCCACAGTTGCCTAACAGGAACGCCAGGAGAGGGCACAAGGCATTGGGGAAGGGATTGATCTCACAGAGTTTTGCTGAGGATGTTCCACAGGTCCAGTCAGAATCCGACGCAAGAGGGGGTGTGATAATCCAGAACTTAACAGGTTAAGTTGTTCTGGGTGTGCGTCACATTCTGACGTCAGCTTTTAGAAGCTGGGAGGAGTCAACCTCTTTCTCTGGGTCTTTGAGAGAGAAAGACGTGCCTTTGCTATGGCTGAAAGAAGTCCTGGATTCTGTTGATGAAATGTTTCAATAAACAACTGTAAATGGACTTAAGTGCTCTCTGAGTTTATCTGAAGCTAGGCAACAGTCTTTTACCGCTGTGTTTTGCTCTGCACGACGTGACTGGAGAGACAGCAGGGTTGCGCAGAAGAAGTGTGCTGGACGCTGTTAATCACTGATTGAGATCGTAAACCAATCAGTGAAGTCACGTCTAATCAATTTTCGCATAAGTCAGACCATCTGATGCGTCTGACAATGAACTGGAAGAACCACTGTTCACCATTGGTCACTTTTCTCCTAAGAAGGAGGAGATGAGGCCAGAAGACTTGCGTCTGGTTCGCAGGTCTGAAGGGGCGACCAAAGGCAGACCTCCAAAGAGATTTGCTGATGAGTTTGCTAAGACGGCAACTGCTGTTCTTAGTAGCTCAGAGAAGGTGTGGGAACCTTCAAGCTTCAAAGAGGTTCAGGAGTTAACCTCTAAAGATGCTGAGCCTTGGCTTAATGCCATGAAGGCTGAAGTTGATTCCTTGAACAGGAACCAAACTTGGGAGCTGGTACCGGTAGTCCCAGGAATGAGACTGGTTGGCAGCAAATGGGTCTTCAAGGCCAAGACAGACCAGAATGGCAAGGTTGTCAGACACAAAGCCAGATTGGTTGCCAGAGGTTTTTCACAGGTACCAGGACAGGATTACCACGAGACCTACTCTCCCACCGTCAAATATGAGAGCATTCGACTGATGCTCAAGATCGCTGCTGAGGAGAAACTGCACGTTTCCCATCATGACATTAATACAGCTTTTTTGTACGGGATTTTGAACGAGGAGCTGTATATGCTTCCACCTGATGGAATGCAGATACAGAAGGGAATGGTCTGTAGACTGCGGAAATCCTTATATGGTCTCAAGCAGAGTGCCAGGTGTTGGAACACAAAACTCACTGAGACATTGCTTTCTCTAGGTTTTCACCAGGGCAAAGCTGATCCATGTGTGTTTGTCAAGGAGGAGGGGCAAAACAAACTGTATTGTTTATGTTTTGTTGATGATCTTCTGATGTTTTGGAAGAATCAGGCTTTTTACAAAAGCACCCTAGCTCAACTGAAGGAGCACTTTGACATGAAGGATCTTGGTGAGGTATCCAACTATCTTTCTCTGCAGGTGGAGAGGGACCAAGCAGGTAATTTTCTGGTACACCAAACACAGAAAATTGCTGATGTATTAACCAGGTTGAATTTGGTTGATGCAAACCCAGCAGACACACCGATGGTGACAGGTTACCAGGTAGATAGTACTGCTGAAGCGTTTTCTGACACTACGCTGTACAGATGCATTCTAGGCAAGTTGAATTTCATTGCTAGATGCTCAAGACCTGACATAGCTGTAAGCACTAACCTGCTTAGCAGACATGCTAACAATCCTTCTGTTCAGGATTGGAAAGCTCTGAAGCGCATAGCCCGCTATTTGAAAGGGACTATGCACTACAGGCTGAGGTTCACCAGTCAGAAGACTGGAGGTCTTGAAATCTTTGCAGATGCAAGTTTTGGAAGTGACACCACGGATGGTACAAGCACTTCTGGAGTATGCTACATGTACAACCACTGTCTGTTTGACTGGTTGTGCAAAAAGCAGGCGACAGTGAGCCTAAGTTCCTGTGAAGCAGAACTCAATGCTCTGTCATTTTCACTCATGGATTGTGAATGGTTGATGCAACTGTTTAAGGACATTGGGGTTTCTGTGAAATGTCCTATACAAGTGTATCAAGACAATAGATCCTGTTTGGCTTTGCTGAACTCAGAGAGTTGCAAGCAAAGAACCAAGTACTTGCAGATCAAGCTACATCGTGCAAGAGAGTGTATTCAAAAAGGACTGATTCAGGTGTCCTACATGGCAGGAAATGAAATTCCTGCTGATCTGTTGTCTAAGGTTGTTAACAGAGAACAACTTAAGGTTTACGTACAGAAGTTGCAATTGGGTTGAACCACAGGTACTACAGGTTACACCGAAAGGGGGAGGATGTTAGGATATTTCCGTTCCACCTTAAAAGGGAGCAGGCTTGTGAGTCACAGAGTCTGCGTATTTCCTGTTCTCAGGATGTTTATGTTTGCTATTGCTTTCGTTTCCTCGCTCTCTGCGCCAGAACACGCTAGAAGGCAGTCATGTTTGTTCTTTGTTCTGACCAACGCTGAATAAACATTCTAAATGATACCCTCCTGAGTGCAACTTTCGCTGTGTGAATTCTGCTGATAGAGTGTGCATCAGCCCAGGAATGCGGCAATCTATTTCTGGAGCTTATGCCGCTAATTGCTGATACTGTATCTACGGGAGGTCGATGGACGTCCAGAGACGACGTGGAGGCAGTGATGGCCTTTGTCTCCCTGGCAGTATCCCAACAGTTACATTCTTCCTTCAGGAGTACTCTTGATTTTACAGCTTTAGTTTGGAGCAGCCTGGTGCTTTCTCATTCGTTTCTAAGGGGCGTGTAATGGTCGGGTGTGCGATCTTTCTGCGCTGAGGTTCTTCCACCTTTCTCCACTTTTTGTTCTGGAACGGCAGAAAACCCCTTTATGCGCTGCTTGGATCTATTTTCTTCAGTCTGGAACCCCCTCTCAGACCTCTTCAGGGTTTGCGTCGCACTCGCTTCCCCGTCCTTTTATCCTGTACCTGTGACTGGGAGCGCTCTTACTACAGCAAAGCACTTTCCCCGACCCGTCGCTGAGCGCACCATGCCAGGAAGTTCGAAGCACATATTCTCATGGATCCTCACGCTTTTTGCATTGGGCCACCCCTAACTCACCGTCAAATCACACATCAAAGCCAGAGGCACAGCCTGCACCACAAAAAAACTCGGATCACGGCTTCCTGGCCACACCATTGCCCAAAAACGTGGTTTTGAAGCATGGATCCTCACACCTTTTGCATTGGGCCACCCCTAACTCACCATCAAATCACACGTCATAGCCAGGGGCACAGCCTACATGACAAAAAACTCGGATCCATGGCTTCCTGGCCGCTCCATGGCCCAAAAACATGGTTTCGAAGAACTGATCTTCATGGATCCTCAAGCCTTTTGCATTGGGCCACCCCTAACCCATCCTCAAATCACACATCATAGCCAGGGGAACAGCCTACACCACAAAAAAACACGGATCCATGGCTTCCTGGCTGCTAAATGGCCCAAAAACATGGTTTCGAAGCACGGATCCTCATGGATTCTGATGCTTTTTTACATTGCCCCCCCCCAACTCACCCTCAAATCACACATGCTAGCCAGGGGCACAGCCTACATGACAAAAAACTCAGATACATGGCTTCCTAGGCCCAAAAACGTGGTTTCGAAGCACCGATCCTCATGGATCCTCAAGGATCCTGATGCTTCCTGGAGGAAGAACTGTGAAAGGAGAGACTCCATCAGGCAAGGCCTCCTTCCACCTGCCTTGCTCCACCCTCCAGTCTCTGCTTCTCATTTTGCATTGTATTATGTTGTGCACTGTGGTTTGCTGTTGTTTTATTGATTGGAGTTTAGAATTTACATATTGTAACTGTTGAGTGGATTTCTGTTTAATTTTGAAATGCTGATATTTAATATTATTCTATATTGTTTTAATGAATGTTGAATGTTATTTTATTTGCATATTGTATATTGTATTATGCATATTGTCTTATTTATATGATGTTAGCTGCTCTGAGCCTGGCTTTGGCTGGGGAGAGCGGGATACAAATAAAATTTATTTATTTATTTATTTTATTTGCATTGGGCCAACCCTAACTCACTGTCAAATCACACTTCATAGCCAGGGGCACAGCCTGTGCCACAATAAACTCAGATCCAGAGCTTTCTGGCCACTCCATGACCCAATTACGTGGTTTTGAAGTACATATTTTTATGGATCCTCTTTTTTTTTTTTTGCATTGGGCCATCCCTAACTCAGTGTCAAATCACTCGTCATAGCCAGGGGCACAGCCTGCACCACAAAAAACACGGATCCACGGCTTCCTGGCACTCCATGGCCAAAAACCTGGTTTCCAAGCACTGATCTTCATTGATCCTCATTTTTTTTGCATTGGGCCACCCCAAACCCACCGTCAAATCACACATCAAAGCCAGGGGCACAGCCTGCACCACAAAAACCTAGGATCCAAAGCTTCCTGGCCACTCCATGGCCCAAAAACATGGTTTTGAAGTACAAACTCGACAATTTAGTAAATAATTGACTCATCTTTATAATTTGTATACAACTTAACAGAACCGTAACAAAATGAACATCTGTATAATAGACCTTAGGTTACATGGAAGACACAAGATCTACCCACCCGGGAAGAATGGCAGATGAAGGTGATAGACTACATGGAACTGGCGGAAATGACTGGCAGAATCCGAGACCAGGGAGAAGAGTCGGTGGAGGAAGATTGGAAGAAATTTAAAGACTATTTACAGAAACATTGTAAAATTAATGACTGTTAGAAGGATGTTGGAATGATGTTATGTGACTTTAGCAGGAATGATATAAAGGATTTGGGAATAACTGACTGTTAATTGGTGAAAGGAGGGAAAGTAAAGCTACATCATACTAAGATAAATTACAGGACTAAAATTTGAAAAGAGGGAAAGGATTTGCTGAAATGGATAATCGATCTAGAATACAAAAAAGGGAGGTGCGAGGAGGTCAAGGAAATAAGCTAATGAAAGACAAGTAATGGGAAGATTTGCTGTATTTTTCTTAGTTTCTTCTTTTTTGTTTACTGGATTTTATTTCTCTGTTTTTTGTTTTTGTTTTTTTGTTTTTTCTTTCTTTTGTATCTTATCCTTTTTTCTTTACCTATTGGGATGTGTTGTATTGTTTTTTGTTTAAAATGATGTTTTTTACTTTTTCTTGTTGTACCCCTTAAAACTTTAATAAATATTTTTTTTTAAAAAAAATAGTCCTTAGGTTACAAAAATATTTCCTGTTGGCATGCCACCAGAACCAGGGAAGCCTTGCCAGTTGCAGCTCACACAGTTGGAGTTCAATAGGGAGAAATGTAAGGTATTACACCTGGGTAGAAAAAGTGAAATGCACAGGTGGGGGACATGTGGCTTGACAACAGTACCTATGAAAGGGATCTGGGAGTCTTAGTCGACCACAAGCTGAACATGCGTCCACAGTGTGATGTGGCAGCTAAGAAAGCCAATGCGATTCTGGGCTGCATCAATAGGAGTATAGTGTCTAGATCAAACGAAGGAATGCTACCACTCTATTCTGGTTGGTCAGACCACACCTGTAATACTGTGTCCAGTTCTGGGCACCACAGTTGAAGAAGGATATTGTCAAGCTGGAGCATGTCCAGAGGAGGGTGACCAAAATGTAAAAGTTCTGGAATCCAAGCCCTATGAGGAGAGACTTAGGGAGCTGGATTTGTTTAATCTAGAGAAGAGAATATTAAGGAGTGACATGATAACCATATTTAAATATTTGAATGGATGTCATGTTGAAGAGGGGGCAAGATTGTTTTCTGCTGTTCTAGAGACTAGGATGCAGAATAATGGATTCAAACTATGGGAAAAGTGATTCCACCTAAACATTAAGAAGAACTTTCTGACAGTAAGGGCTGTTGGACAGTGGAATATGCCACCTCGGAGAGTGGTGGAGTCTCCTTCTTTGGAGGTTTTTAAGTGGAGGCTGGCTGGCCATCTATCAGGAGTGCTTTGCTTGTGTGTTTCAGCATGGCAGGGGGTTGGACTAGATGGCCTTTGCGGTCTGTTCCAGCTCTATGATTTTATGATTTTATGATTCTATGACACTAGCTATTATGCTGCACTGTTCCATTAGATAGATATTGTTGCTATTTTTTAAGCTAAAGGTTATGTATAGCTGCCATCTATTAGTCTTTGAGCCAGTGTGGTGTAGTGGTTAAGAGCAGTGGACTCGTAATCTGGTGAGCTGTGTTCGCTTCCCCGCTCCTCCACATGCAGCTCCTCACAGGGTGTCTGTTGTGGGGAAGGAAGGGAAAGGCGATTGTTAGCTTCTTTGAGACTCCTTAAAGGGAGTGAAAGGCGGAATATCAAGTCCAAGCTCTTCTTCCAAACTCTTTGTAATAGTGACATTTCCCATAAATATGTTGAGACACAATTGAATAATGTTATAGATTTCAATGGGATTCATGGAAGGGCCAAGTTTATTCTGCATTTTAAACGAATGGGGCATGGAAGTGCTTAACTGGTTCTTGAGCAGGGCCAAAACCTGGGGGGAGGAATCTTCAGTCTCTGTAGCAAACAGCAGGCACAACAACATTTTGTATGGAATGCAGAGCCAGTTCTTCTCAGAAGCAAGCAAGGGGAGCCCCTGAGGTGCTGAATGCACCACTAGAACTGGTGGCATGGTGTGAGTACCAAGGTTGGTTTTGCTCTCTGAATTTTTCCTGAAGTTGTTGAGCTGTGAAAATCATGTCCGCTGTCCCCCTAGAAGGCTGAAAACCATTCTGGGATTCAGGAAGGGTCACCTCAGATAATGTTAAGAGACGGTTTGCTAAGATCCTTGCAAGAATTTTGCCGGCCACAGCTAATAGAAAGATGCCTCGATAGTTTCCGCAATCAGTTCTGTCACCTTTTTTAAAAAAGAGATTGATAATTTTGGCATCCCTGACATCTGCTGGGATCACTTCTCTCTCCCAGATTTTTTTTTTATGAGCTTGTGAAGTTGTTGTGTAAGTTCAATTCTAGGGGACTTCTGGTCGGCACCAGCGCTTAATGGCGGTCCTCCCTTCGAGCTCCGGAGGAGGACTGCTTCACGAGTTCGGGTCTGACCGCTACGGCAAAGCGGGGACCCCCAAAAATCACAGGCGCAGAAGCCTGTGAGCAAGGAGACTCGGTGGGCACCATTTGCGCCCCCCTTTACTGCAAAAGAGCCTTTTTAAAGGCTCCGGAGCGGCATCGGGTGTGCGCGCGGTGCTGAGAGTCGCTACCCAGCCCGTGGAGTGAAGCCGCGTCGCCATGAGCGGAGAGCGCCGATTCCTTCCTGAAATTGGAACTGAATTTGAATGCCTGTAAGTAGGATTGAAAGGCTTATTGGGACTTTAAACTTCGTTTAAAAATTTGGCCGAAAACGGGAAAGGTAATAATTAAGGAAGTCTGCCTTTCCCGGACTGCATGACAGCTAAAGCAACGAAACTACAGAGCTGCAATTGTGTGAAAAATTGATTTGCAAATTGTAACCTGGACATTGAACTTGAACCTCCCCCTAGCAAGCAGGAGCAAGGGGGAAGATAAGTGGATTTTGTTTAACCTGCATGGAAGAAGTAAAGGGAAAAAGAGTTTTCTGCCGTTTTAGACTCTTGGAACGGACTGCCTGAGTAGGGCACCGAAACAGTGAACTGTCATTTGAGATTTGCTACAAGTTGGGACTTTATTTGTTACAAGTTTGAGACTTTCACTTGAAACTATTAATTGACAGTTTTGATACATTGGAGGATTGTTGCTAAAAACTTTTTCTTTGGAGACTTTCTGTTTCTTTGTTCTCGTGTATATTGGATACTTTGAATTACCCCCTCTAGAGGGCTGAGGGGTAACAGTTGCAAAACAAGTCAGTGGATTTTTCCATCTAAAAGCTGCTCCTGTGGGAACGACCTTGGGACATGAGTGGCCCACCAGAAGAGATAACAACAAGAGCTAAAAGTAAAATCGCACAAAAGAAAAGGGGCTCAATATCAAGCCTACTGCCAGCAGGTGCAGCCGGGCAGGAAAAAGTGATAAATATACCCATGGATCCAGTGACACAAGCATTACTTAAAATAAATGAATCTTTAGAAGTTTTGACAAAGCAGAGTACGGAAAATACCAAACAGTTGACAGAACTTTCAACAAAACTAGATCTGAATACTAAAAGTATTACATCTAATACAGAAACTATAAATAAATTGATTGAAGAAAATGCCATAACTCGGAAAATTGCTGAAGAAGCTAAAACTACTGCTGAAACAACACAGGAAAAATTGGCACCAGTCTGTAAAAAGTTGGATGAACATGATGCAACCTTGTCTTTGTGGGACCTACAGAGGAAAGAGAGAAATTTGAGACTAAGATTAGTCCCTGAAAGTGAAAAAGATAACCTGGTGGACTTTCTCACAAAAGTGTTTTCGGAATTCTGGCAGGTAAACTTGAAGGAAGAAGAATTTAAGATAACAGCCGCCTTCAGATTGGGCAAGAGACAAAACAGAAAGAGCCCAAGGGATTGTCTGATAACTTTAAGATCCAAAGAGGAAAGAGACAAAATATTAAATCTACATTATCAGAAAACTTTAGAGATTAAAGACGCTTATGTGCAGATCTACAAGGACATCCCTAAATACATTTTGGAGGCGAGAACTCATTACAAAGACCTGGTTGACCTGCTGAAAAGTAACAATCTACCTTTCAGGTGGGAATTTCCACAAGGCTTGTCTTTCAACTACAAAGGAAAGAAAGTAAAAATAAGAACAGTGCAAGACAAAGAACAATTCCTGCAAAGAAACGAGGAGGACCTTCAGAAGGGAGTGGTGGAACGGACTTCAGAAGCAGATATTCTAAATTTAACATTTGGACTGAAACCACAGACAGAGGAAGAACAGAAGCAGGGAGCAGCTGGAGGAGGGACTAACTAAACAACAAGATGTCTCTGCAATTTCTAAGTTGGAACTGCAATGGCTTGAACCTTCCCAGAAAAAGGCGTGAGGTTTTTCACATTTTGAAAAGAGAACAATTGGACTTGATTTGTTTACAAGAAACCCACGTGACCAGGGCACACAGAAAACTGCTTATAAATAAAAGATTAGGACAGGAATTTATTTCATCAGACAAAGTTAAGAAAAGAGGAGTGGTGATCTACGCAAAGGAAAAGTTGGCCCCAAAGCTGATTTTTAAAGATGAACAAGGAAGATTTTTGGCAATTGAAATACAAGTCCAAGGAGAAAAATTTTTGACAGTTGGAATTTATGCACCAAACGAAGAGAAGGCAGAATTCTTCAAGAAGTTGCATGAGACTTTAATGGACCATTTGGATTATAATGTAATTATGATGGGAGATATGAATGGTGTGGTCTCCACAAACATGGACAAAGCACAAAGACAGGTGGTCTCCAAGGATGGGAGATTACCAAAGACTTTCTTTGAAATGACTGAAAATATGGATTTGATTGACATCTGGAGAACAAGGAACCCTCTGGAAAGAGAGGGAACCTTTTTCTCTGAAGCAAACATGATATGGACAAGAATCGACCAAATATGGGTTACTAGTGGGATGGCTCCAAAGATAAAAAAGTAGAAATCTGCCCAAAGACTTGCTCCGACCATAACGCCGTAAAGATGGAGATGAAACTAACAACAGCTGGTTCCTTCAGATGGAGAATGAATGACACCCTATTTAGAGATGAAGAGATTTACAAGAAGGCCCAAAAAACTTTGAAAGATTATTTTGAGATAAACCTGAGGACAAATGTCGAGAAAAGAATAATCTGGGACGCAAGTAAAGCCGTGATGCGAGGTTTCCTAATACAACAGAATTTTTTAAAGAGGAAGAAACAAAATGAGAAGAAAGATAAGATCTTGGAAAAGATAAAAGAAGGAGAAAAGAAATTGAGGTCAAAACCAAAGTCTCATGAGATTTTAAGAGAAATTAAGTTTTACCAGATGCAGTATATGGAACTGATGAATCAAGAGATAGAATGGAAAATTAAGCAAATGAGACAAAGGACATTTGAATCAGCAGACAAATGTGGGAAACTTCTAGCATGGCAATTGAAGAAGAGACAAAAATTGAACACAGTTACAAGTTTGGAGGTGGAAGGAAAGAACATTTATAAACCAAATGAGATTAGTAACTGTTTTCAGAGTTACTTTAGAAGATTATATGCAAGAGGGCCGGAGAATGAAGGAGAAATAGATGATTTTCTTAAGAAATATGGTTTACAAAAGATTTCACAACAAAGTACAATGGTTTTGAATGAGAAAATAACAGAACAAGAAATAGAGGGTGCCATTCAAAATATGCAATTAGGGAAATCTCCAGGACCAGATGGGTTGACCTCCAGATATTACAAGGCTTTGAAGGAATGGTTAGTACAACCGCTGAAGGAGGTCTGCAATGAAATTTTAGAGGGGAAAAAGGCACCGGAATCGTGGAAAGAAGCATTTATTACACTTATACCAAAAACTGAGACTGAAAAGAACCAGATAAAGAACTACCGCCCTATATCATTACTTAATGTGGATTACAAAATATTTGCTGACATTTTGGCAAAAAGATTAAAGAAGGTGTTGGTGGAAGAGATTCATAAGGACCAGGCTGGCTTTCTCCCAGGGAGACATTTGTCAGATAATGTAAGAAATATAATTGACATTATGGAATTGCTAGAAGTCAACATTAATACGAAGGCGGTATTAATATTTGTGGATGCGGAGAAAGCTTTTGATAACATTTCCTGGAATTTTATGAAGAAGAATCTGCATGGGATGGGGGTAGGCCAAAGGTTTGAAAATGGTATAGGTGCAATATATTCTGAACAAAAAGCGAAATTAATTGTGAACAATGTGGTTACTGAAGAACTTCCTATAGAAAAAGGGACACGACGGGGGTGCCCAATATCCCCACTACTTTTTATATCTGTCCTGGAGGTTTTGTTAAATATGATCGGGGGGACCAGCTGTGTCAGGGAACTGCCATCAGAACGAGAGACGGAGGCAGGGCCACCCAGCGATGCCGGAGAGGGGACGAGCAGGGGGGAAGGATTTCAACGTAACACCCATAGAGAAGAGAGGGAGATGGAGGAATTGGTGACAGGGCTCCAAGACCCTTCCCCCGACGATAGTGGAGAGAGCGCTGGGACGCCCCTACCTTCCCCTTACTTGCGCAGACGCGTTCCGCGCAGAGAACATAGGAGGAGACTCGGGGTCAAACAGCTTTTATGCTGGAAGAGGTTCAAGAGACGCCCACTCTCGGATTCTGCAAGTGACTAACAGGTCACGGAGGGCGAGCTCCGACCCTGGGCATGGTTGGGGCAAGCAAGCTAACTGAACTGAAGTAAGGTTACGCACAAGTAACCCCTAACAACCATTACAGCAATCCGAGAGTCCCTGCTGTTACTTGTGCGCAAGCAGTGGAAACATGAGCCAGACTGGAGGCGCCGGGGCAGCGGAGCCAGCTGCGGGGGCGCAGGACCTACTAAAGAGGAACCAGGAGCTGGAACGGCATGTGGCACTGCTGATGGCGCGGCTGGACGAGAGGCGCACCCAGGACGCGCAGGTTAGACCTACCCCAGTGGCAAAGAAGGTGCCAGGACTAGTACACAAATTTGGGGGGGAGCCCCAGAAATATAATGGATTCCGAACAGAAATAGAGTACGCCTTGCAGCTGCAGCATGATGGCTTTGCTGACGAGGCAGCGCAAGTGGCGTATATCGTGGGGCACCTTGAGGGCAGCGCGAGGGAATGGGTTAGACCCCTAATGGCCTCGCAGAACCCCGCCATGAAGGACGTTCGGAAATTTCTTCAGGCAATGGACGCGATGTATTCTAGCCAATTGGGGGAGAGCGTTACCCAAAGGGAGCTGCTGAGATGCAAGCAGGGGGAACTTTCCGTGAGAGACTACTGGTCCCTCTTTGCGATGCTAATACACTGGCTCGGATGGGATCTAGATAGCCCTCCCATACGGATGCTGTTTGAGGAGGGGTTGTCCCCAACTGTTAAAGATGAGCTCTCCAGCGCACGCCCCGCTTGGAGACTCTGGATCAGCTGACGAAGGCAGCGCTGGCAATAGGCGCTCGCCAAGAAGCGTGCGCTTTGGAAAGGCGGGAAGGGAGGGGAGAGTGCCACTCTGACTACCGCATTCCGGAGATGCCTAAGCTGCCCGCCGATGACGTAGTGCCCATGGAAATCGATGGAGCGCGGGCGCGCGAGGTTTCTGGCACCAACCAAGGAGGCAAAAGGGAGGGAGGGAAAGGCTGGGAAAAGCACCAAGAAGTGTTTCCTCTGCCAACGGCCAGGACACTTTGCCAGGGTCTGTCCTCAAAGAAAGGCTTGGCAAGGGATGGTGGGAGCCGCTGGAAGCGAGGAGGAGGGGGCAGAGGAATAGGTGCAGGGAAACGACAGCACTTGACTGCCCACAGGGGGGTGCAGCAGCCAAGCGAACAGATAACAGAAGTGCCCCAACCGGACCCACCCAAGGTTTCTATAGCGATAGAGGTGGTGCTAGAACTCCCAAATGGACACCCAGTCAAGGTGAAAGCAATGCTGGACTCAGGCAGCTCCTGTAATTTTTTTAGTAAGGAGTTTGCATTGGAGCACCAGATCCACCTGCTGCCACTTGATTTCCCGCTCCAAGTGACCACGATAGATGGCAGGGAGCTGCTGGGAGGGGAAGTGACACATCAAACCCCACCTATGAGAATGAGTGCTTCCAGGCACACAGAGACCATTGCCTTTCACGTGGCCACACTGGCGGGACCTCCGATAATACTGGGCATGAGCTGGCTAGTGCTACATGATCCAGTGGTAGCCTGGCACCAACGGACAGTCACCTTCGGGTCGGCACACTGTTTGGAACACTGTCTAGGAGGGGTGAAACCCAGGGTGAAGTTGGCCAGAGTGGCAGCAACTACACTGAAGCAGAGAGCGGACGTGCCGCCACAGTATGCGGATTTACAGGAAGTCTTCAGTGAGAGGGAAGCGGACAAGCTGCCGCCACATAGGCCCTTCGACTGCCAGATCAACCTGCTCCCTGGGGCGCAGCTACCGGTGGGTAAGCTGTATGCCATGTCGGACCGAGAGATGCAGGAGTTGCGGGACTTTATTGACAAAAACCTTAAGAGGGGGTTCATAAGGGAATCTAAGGCAGTGGGGGGCAGCCCTGTGTTTTTTGTGGACAAGAAAAACACGGATCAGCTGAGGCTTGTAGTTGACTTTCGAAGACTGAACCTTGTATCGGAACCCGTGACCTTCCCAATGCCCAGAATTGATGATATTCTGACTAGGGTGAGGAAGGGCAAGATCTTCACCAAGCTGGACCTCCGGGGAGCATACAATCTGATTAGAATAAGGAAGGGGGACGAATGGAAAACCACCATGTTCACCCCCCTAGGGGCCTTTGAGTACCTAGTCATGCCATTTGGACTACAATCGGGCTCAGCCTGTTTTCAAAGCTTCATGCACCATGTGCTGGGACCCCTGCTGTACAAAAACTGTGTAGCATTTCTGGACGACGTACTGATCTATTCGGACAATGAAAAGCAGCATATCCAGGACGTCAGGGAAGTGCTGAAGAGGCTACTAGAGCACCAATTGTGGGTCAAGCTGGAAAAGTGCCAATTTCACGCCCGTGAGGTGGAATTCCTGGGATACAAGTTGTCGGTCAAAGGACTTGCCATGGACCCTGGCAAGATGCAGGCAGTGCTGGAATGGAAGGCCCCTAAGACCCGGAAGGATGTGCAGAGGTTCCTCGGTACAACTTCTACCGGAAGTTCATCAAGAACTTCGCCCACTTGACCGCACCCATCACGGATTGTCTCAGTAGCAAGAAGAAGTTCGTCTGGACGGAAAGTGCCCAAAGGTCCTTCGAAAAACTAAAGAAGGCGTTTGCCTCGGAGGAACAGCTCCTGCACGTGGATCTGCAGAAGCCGATGAGGCTGGAGACCGACGCATCAGACAGAGCTATTGGAGCAGTGTTGCTACAGCCGGGACGGAGCCAACACACCTGGAGGCTGTGCGCCTTCTTCTCACGGAAACTGAACAAATCGGAGCATAACTACACGGTCTATGATCGCGAACTGTTAGCTATTTATGCAGCGTTTCAGCAGTGGAGACATCTCCTAATAGGGGCACAGCACAAGATTCAGGTTTGCACGGATCATAAGAACCTGGAATATTGGAGAACAGCTCGAGTGCTCAACCAGAGACAGATTCGATGGGCACAGGAGTTCTCCAAGTTCAACTTTGAGATCAAGTATGTGCCGGGGGAAGAGAACGTGAGGGCAGACGCGCTTTCCCGGAAGCCGGAGTATACGGAAGGAGAAGGACCGCCGGAAGCTCGACACGTGTTTCCTGAGGAACAATGGGTTTGCGGGGGAGCGTTGGTTGGGAAACGAGAACTAACCGAGCTGATTTGCCAGGACGAATTCGCCCAAACCAGAATCAGGGAACTCAGGGGAATGGGGGGAGATCAGGGAGGCTTTGAGGAGAGGGAAGGACTGCTGTATTACAGGGGAGCAATGTATGTGCCCGGGGAAGCCCTGCGAGAAAGGGTTCTCAGACAGCTTCATGACAACCCAACAGCGGGGCACTTTGGGCAACACAAAACCATGTTACTGGTTACGAGGCAATTCTGGTGGCCAAGGGTGAGGGAAGATGTATGAGAGTATGTACGGGCGTGTGACCGCTGCCAACGGGCCAAGGGAGAGAGGGCAGCCCCGGCGGGGTTACTGGAGCCCTTACCCACACCGGGAAGACCATGGGGGGAGGTGTCGATCGATTTCATGACCGATTTACCCAAATCTAGAGGGAAGACAGCAGTCACGGTAGTAGTAGATCTGCTAACCAAAATGTGCCATTTTATAGCGTGCTCACATGCAGTAACGGCAGAGGAAACTGCCCGGTTGTTTGTGGATCACATTTTCAGGTTGCATGGGGCTCCGACGAGGGTTATCTCTGACCGGGGGAAACAATTTACCTCGAGGTTCTGGAGGAAACTCATGAGCTTATTGCAGGTGGAAGTGGGATTCTCGACGGTGAGACACCCGGAGACCAACGGGCAAGCAGAGAGGGCGAATAGCATTTTACAGCAATATCTACGCTGCTACGTCAACGAGAGACAGAACGATTGGGTAGAAAAGCTAGCACTAGCGGAGTTTGCGTATAACAACGCTGAGCATGTGTCCACGGGGATGAGCCCGTTCATGGCTAATTATGGGTTGCACCCCAGGGTTTTTCCTGGGAGAGGGGAGGAAGGGTGGAGCTTGCCCGCCACAGAGCAGTTTGTGGAAGAAATGGAAGCTCTGCACCAGCAGCTTAAGATGAACCTGGATAGGGCCAAGGAAGTGTACAAAAGACAAGCAGACAAACGCCGCCGGGAAGGGGAGACCATTAGGGTGGGGGACCGGGTGTGGTTATCCACACAAGGTTTACCTTTCAAGGGCGGGTGTAAGAAACTGAGGCCAAGACGGCTGGGACCATTTGAGGTGACCCACCAAGTCAACCCGGTGGCGTTCCGGCTCAAGTTGCCAGACAGCATGAAGATCCACCCGTTATTTCATAGGTCACTGCTCTCACCGTACAGAGGGGAGCGGAGAGTCCGGGAGGCAGGAGGGGAAGGGCTCACCCACCCACTAATGGAAGAGAGGGAACGCCACCACGAGGTAATGGAGATCCTGGATTCACGCTGGCGAGGGCGGCAGGTGGAGTACCTAGTGGCTTGGGAGGGGGAACCCGAGTCAGAAAACACGTGGGTGCCTGCAGCGGAAATAGATGATGGATATCTGGTGGAAGAGTTCCACAACAGGTACCCGAGGAAGCCCAAACCCCTCGGGAGATTCTGGGAGGAGCAATTTGCCACCACCGATGAGGAGGAGGAGGATTTCGTGGGTTTTCCGGCTTCCCAGGAGGAAGGAGGAGAATCGTCAGGAGAGGAGGAGTCAGATGGGGAAGTCCCGACCGTGAGAAATTGGAGCAGGTGGGAAGCGGTGTTTGAGTCCACGGACGACGACAGCAGCTCCTTTCGGGGGTTCCCGGCATCGTCAGCTGAAGAAGGGGACAAGGTCCCGTCACAGGGTCAGGCTGGGGGTGAAGGGGGTCCTGGGGAGGAGGTGGATGTCAGGGAACTGCCATCAGAACGAGAGACGGAGGCAGGGCCACCCAGCGATGCCGGAGAGGGGACGAGCAGGGGGGAAGGATTTCAACGTAACACCCATAGAGAAGAGAGGGAGATGGAGGAATTGGTGACAGGGCTCCAAGACCCTTCCCCCGACGATAGTGGAGAGAGCGCTGGGACGCCCCTACCTTCCCCTTACTTGCGCAGACGCGTTCCGCGCAGAGAACATAGGAGGAGACTCGGGGTCAAACAGCTTTTATGCTGGAAGAGGTTCAAGAGACGCCCACTCTCGGATTCTGCAAGTGACTAACAGGTCACGGAGGGCGAGCTCCGACCCTGGGCATGGTTGGGGCAAGCAAGCTAACTGAACTGAAGTAAGGTTACGCACAAGTAACCCCTAACAACCATTACAAGCTGGTTAAAGGAATTCAGGTCGGAGCTAAACAATACAAATTGAGGGCCTTTGCAGATGACTTAGTTTTAACTTTACAACAGCCAGACACCAGTACGAAAAGAGTTTTAGAACTAATTCAAGCTTTTGGTCATGTAGCAGGATTTAAGTTGAATAAGCAAAAGACTAAAGTTTTGGAGAAAAACTTAACAAATGCTGAAAAAGAGAGATTTCAAAGTGAAACTGGATTAATGGTGGCAAAAAAAGTGAAATATTTGGGGATTAACATGACATCTAAGAATGTGAACTTATTTAAAGATAACTATGATAAATGTTGGACAGAGATGAAGAAAGATCTAGAAATATGGTCAAGTTTGAGACTTTCCTTGTTAGGCCGAATTGCTGTAAGATGAATGTTGTCAGGGTTTCAGGGAGAGAAGAGCAGATGAGGGAGGAGACAGAGAGCGAGGGGGAAGAATCCCAGAGAGACGAGGAAGAGGATGACAATGACCAAAGGTCGTCCATGAGTCTGTCCAGTGAGTCAGAGGACTCCCAAAAGGAAGCCCCCCTGGTCAGACCAAGGGGAGCCCAAGGGGGAAGCAGTCAGGAGCAGGGGAGCGAAGGGAGAGCCCCCAGTGGGAGTTGGAGACTGGGGCCGACTTCTCCTCCGGAACGGAGTGAAGGGGGTGGAGTTATCAGTGTGTCAGAGGGAGCAGAGCAGGAAGCAGACAGGGGAAGGAGATCGGAGCAAGACGTTCTGCCGGAAGGGGCGGAGAGTAGCACCGGGAGCAGTGTAGCGGTCGAGAGGAAGGTCAGAAGCAACGTACGCGCGCCAAGTTCAAATGTGGAGGCGCGCGGAAGTGAGGAGAGCCCTGGGGAGGAGCCTGGCCCCAAAGCACGAAGGAGGGGGGAACAGGCGTCAGAGGATTCAGCCTCTGGGGAGTCCCGGCGGGAGGGAACCCAGGGGGGCAGAAAGACCCTGCGGAAAAGGAAGGAGAGGAAGAGGTGGTCCAGCACAAGCCTCTTAAACTGGTGCAGGGGAGGTACTGATTCAGAGGGGACTTCAGCGGTCTGATGTCACAGACGTAGAGCCACGGAGATGGAATGTAAAAGCAGCAATGTACTTCAATAAAGACTTTTGTAAATAAACTGGATTGGACTCGGGTCTCTTGTGAGCTGGGACCACAGGTGGCTCTGACAGTAAGTCCCCTCTCAAAGAACGCAAAAATTTTTTTTGCAAAGCTCACCAACGGTAGCAGCCATGAGTGCGGAGGAACAGCTGCAAGCGCTGGGGACTCAGGTTACCGAACTCACAGCTGCAGTCATTGCATCTCAAAAGAAGAATGACGAACTGGAGAAGCGCTTCCAGGACCTACAAACAAGGTGGGAGCATGCAAGCAGGGCAGGGTTCCCGGGATCCAGATCGGAGGGAGTTGGACTTGGACGGCGGGGGGGCACCCTAGTCACCCACTTCGATGGGAACCTGAAGCACTACCCTAGTTTCAGAGCAGACGTTTTGTATGCACTGCATTTGCTTCACAATGATTTTAAAGATGAAGAAGAGAAGGTGGGATTTATAGTGTCGCATTTGCATGGGGAGGCTAGAGCTTGGCTGCGCAATTTGTGGCGCGAAGATGGCCCTGCCCGCCGCAATTCTGATGAATTTATTAAAGCGATGGATGCATGTTTCCAGTCATCTGTGGATCTGGATATTGCGCGTAAAGAGATGCATGGACTGCGGCAAGGCAAAGCCACAGTACGTCAGTATCATTCCAGATTCTTCGCATTATTAACTGTGTTAGGCTGGGAAAAGGACAGCAAACCAGTGAGAGATCTGTTCTGGGAAGGTCTTAGCGGCCCCATCAAGGATGAGCTTGCCAGGGGAGACAGACCCCAGACCCTAGAAGACGTGGTGCAAAGGGCTCTTGCGATAGGAGTAAGACACGAGGGACGCCCTTGGCACGATGGGGAAGGACACCAGGCGCGTGCACCTGCAAGGACACCCCCTTTTATCCCCAGGGACTTCGGCCAGGCACACCCCTCGCCTTTGGGGAGGCAGGGAGAGGAGCCGATGGAAATTGGTGGTGCTAGGGCTCAGACACCAGCCAGAGCCCCGGTTTCCGGTGCAGTAAAGGCGAAGCCTCCTAGAGGGACCAGGAAATGTTACATCTGTGACAGTGTGCAGCACATGGCGAAAGAGTGCCCCCAGAGGCTCCAGAAACACACTGCAGCTCTAGCAACAGTGGCAGCAGAAGTGATGCAAGGAGAGCAACCTCAGGGAAACGACAGTGCCTGGCTGGAAGCAGAGATGCTGGGGCTCAGCCAGGCGGATCTGTAGAGCAGTCCCCAGCGCCTTTGCAACGCACAGACCCTTTACCACCCAAGCCAGCAGTGCAGCTCACTGCAACGCTTCAGTTGCCGAATGGAACCACCCTGGAAGTTCCCATCACGATCGATTCAGGGAGCAATGCGGATTTTGTGGGGATGCAATTTGTCAAGCAGCATCGCATAGCGCTTCTGCCCGCAACAACGCCTCTGAACGTAGTTACGGTGGATGGCAGGAAATTGCTAGGAGGGCAAGTTGTGCAACAGACGCCTCCCATGGTGATGCAGATTGGAAATCATCGAGAAGTCATTAGCTTCAATGTCACCCACCTGTCAGACATGCCCATAGTATTAGGCATGAGTTGGCTGGAGAGGCACAGTCCTGCTGTAGCGTGGTACCAACGGCAGATCACCTTCTGCTCATCGTATTGTGCTCAACATTGCATCCAGTCCAGCCAGGAGGAGGGGGCTGAACAGCAGCTGCAACTTGGCATGGTGCAGGCAGTGCCTCGCAAGTACGAAGGATTCTTGGAGGTTTTCTGCGAGAAGGAAGCTGACAAGTTGCCGCCCCACAGGCCTTACGACTGTGCGATCGACCTGGTGCCGGGGGCGCAGCTGCCTACTGCAAAGCTGTATTCCATGTCTGAGGACGAGATGCAAGAGCTCAGAGAGTTCATAGAGCATAATTTGAAGCGCGGATTCATCCGGGAATCCAAAGCAGTGGGGGGCAGTCCTGTTTTCTTTGTGAAGAAGAAGGACACGCCCCAAAAGAGACTCATCGTGGACTACCGGTCCATAAACAGAATGACTAAGCCCAAGGCCTTTCCCATGCCCAAGACTGACGACCTCCTAGCGACCGTGAGGAAGGGGAAGATCTTCACCAAGTTGGATTTGCGTGGAGCGTACAACCTCATCCGCATCCGGGAGGGCGATGAGTGGAAGACTGCCATGTTCACGCCTCTGGGCACGTATGAATACAGAGTTATGCCGTTTGGTCTCCAAAATGGCTCCCACGTTTTCCAAGCCTTTATGCATCACGTGCTGGCGGGACTCCTCTACAAGAAGTGTGTGTGTTTTCTCGACGACATCCTGATCTTCTCGGAATCGCCGGAAGCTCATGAGAAAGACGTAAAGGAGGTCCTGCAGAGACTGCGGGAGCACAGGCTCTACGCCAAGTTGGAGAAGTGCCAGTTTGATGTGACGGAGGTGGATTTCCTCGGCTACAAGCTGTCCGACGAGGGGCTGGCCATGGACAGCGTCAAGGTCCGAGCGGTGTTGGACTGGAAGAGCCCACGCAATCGGAAGGAAGTCCAGAGATTCATCGGGTTTGCCAATTTCTACCGCAAATTCATCAAAGGTTTTGCAAAGGAGACGGCAGCAATCACGGACACCCTCAGTTCCAAGAAGAAGAAGTTCGCTTGGACGGAACAGGCGGAGCGCTCTTTTCGGAAGCTTAAAAGCCTCTTCGCCTCCGAGGAGCAGCTGCTGCACGCGAATCCCGGCAGGCCCATGCGAGTAGAAACCGACGCGTCCGACAGAGCGGTTGGAGCCGTCCTCCTGCAAGAAGATCCGCAAGGGAATTGGAGACCTGGTGCCTTTTACTCCCGAAAGCTCAGCAAGACGGAGCAGAACTACACCATATGGGACAGGGAACTGTTGGCCATTCACGCAGCTTTCAAAGCGTGGCGACACTTCCTCATAGGAGCCAAGCACACAGTGCAGGTCCGCACGGATCACAAGAACTTAGAGTATTGGCGAACAGCGAAGCTGCAGAGCCAAAGACACATGCACTGGGCAGAATTCTTCGCGGATTTCGACTTCAGAATAGAATACATCCCGGGGGATTCCAACGTTATAGCCGATGCGCTCTCCAGGAAACCGCAATATCTTGAGGAGGCGGCACCAATAGCAGCCGAGCACATTTTCGCACCGCAGGCGTGGGCGTGCGCTGCCATCGCAGTCGACCTGGACGCGGTGCGACGCGCGTTGCAAGTGGATCAGTTTGCACAATCCAAGATAGAGGAGCTGCGCAGGGGTTCACAGAGAGACGATGAGTTCCAGTTACGAGACGGGCTGTTGACTCGCTAGGGTGCCCTCTACGTACCAAGCGACGAGCTCCGCGCAAGGGTTCTGCAGCAGTTGCACGACGCCCCCAGTGCGGGCCACTTCGGCAAGGAGAAGACAATAGAACTAGTGGCCAGGGACTTTTGGTGGCCCCAGATGCGGGGAGAGGTGGCGGATTACGTCGCCAGGTGTGACACCTGTCAGAGGTCCAAACCAGTACACCAGAAGCCAGCGGGGTTGCTGGAACCGCTGGAGACGCCGCAGCAACCGTGGGAGAGGGTAGCACTGGACTTTGTTACTGATCTACCCAGCTCCAGGGGCAAGACGGCGGTACTGGTGGTTGTGGACCTGTTCACCAAGATGGCGCACTTCATTCCTTGTGCCAAGGTGGCGACGGCTGAACAGACCGCCAAACTCTTCGTCGACCACGTGTTCAGAGTGCATGGGCTGCCGCAGTCCATCCTGTCCGACAGGGGGCGCCAATTTGTTTCCAATTTTTGGCAGAAGCTTCTAGGTATCCTGCACGTCAAGATCAACTTAGCGTCGGCGAGACATCCACAGACCAACGGCCAAGCAGAGAGGGTCAACGCGATCATGCAGCAGTACCTGAGATGTTACGCCAATCAGCGACCCGCAGCGTGGGTGGACTACCTGCCGATGGCTGAGTTTGCCTACAACAACACGAAGCACGCATCGACGGGGGTGACGCCGTTCTTCGCGAACAATGGCCGTCATCCCAGAACCTTTCCGAGGCTCGTAGCAACGGGAGAGGGGGTGCCGCAAGAGGCCGACCAGTTCGCAGCAGAGCTGCAAGAGGTGCACGAGGAGCTGCGGAGACATTTGGAGCTAGCCAAACAAGCCTATAAGGTGCAGGCGGACAAACACAGAAGGGCGGGAGAGGACATCCAGGTGGGGGACTGGGTATGGTTAGCAGCCCAAGCGATGCCAGCCAAGTCGTTAGCCAAGAAGAAGCTAGGACACAGGCAGCTAGGGCCATACCAAGTTGAGGCTAGGATCAATCCTGTAGTGTTTCGACTGGCCCTCCCAGAAGGATCCAGAGTGCACCCGGTCTTTCATAGGTCGGTGCTCACTCCCTACAAGGCCCCGCACAGGTTTCAGGAGTCAGAAACAGTACCAGATCCACGCAAAGAGTCACCCAAGAGGGGGGGTCACCTAGGGCCGAACCACTCAACGAGGTCACAGAGATCCTGGACTCAAGATGGGGGGCTGAGGGAGTTGAATACTTTCTCGCCAGAGAGGGCACCCCAGCCAGTGCCAATAATTGGGTGCCGGGCTACGCGTTAGACGAACCCCTTTTGAAAGACGAGTTCCATGCACTTTTCCCACATAGACCCATGCCAGCTGAGTACTTTGATGACTGGCTCTTTATGCCCACATTGTCAGATAGCACTTTCCGGGGCTTCTCTTCCACCGAGGAAGGAACGGCAGAATCGAGCCCGCCCAGAGGATCGTGTTTGGGGGTGGACACACTACCCTCGGATTGGTGGGAGGAGCAACCAGAGGAGGACTGGCGTAAGAGGTGGATGAAGGGGCCTTGGCAGGCAGCACCAGACGAAGTAGCGATGGAAGAGGAGACTGAGAACACTTTGGGTGAAGAACCCGAGTTCGAACACACATACACAGAACTGCCAGCAGAGAACATTGAAGTAGACGACCTGTATCCCGAATCTACTCCCGAAGAGCCGCAGCTCCCACAACCTGCACCCGACGGGCGGAAGGAGGGAAGGGGGGGCTTCGAGGGGGGGATGGATGTCAGGGTTTCAGGGAGAGAAGAGCAGATGAGGGAGGAGACAGAGAGCGAGGGGGAAGAATCCCAGAGAGACGAGGAAGAGGATGACAATGACCAAAGGTCGTCCATGAGTCTGTCCAGTGAGTCAGAGGACTCCCAAAAGGAAGCCCCCCTGGTCAGACCAAGGGGAGCCCAAGGGGGAAGCAGTCAGGAGCAGGGGAGCGAAGGGAGAGCCCCCAGTGGGAGTTGGAGACTGGGGCCGACTTCTCCTCCGGAACGGAGTGAAGGGGGTGGAGTTACCAGTGTGTCAGAGGGAGCAGAGCAGGAAGCAGACAGGGGAAGGAGATCGGAGCAAGACGTTCTGCCGGAAGGGGCGGAGAGTAGCACCGGGAGCAGTGTAGCGGTCGAGAGGAAGGTCAGAAGCAACGTACGCGCGCCAAGTTCAAATGTGGAGGCGCGCGGAAGTGAGGAGAGCCCTGGGGAGGAGCCTGGCCCCAAAGCACGAAGGAGGGGGGAACAGGCGTCAGAGGATTCAGCCTCTGGGGAGTCCCGGCGGGAGGGAACCCAGGGGGGCAGAAAGACCCTGCGGAAAAGGAAGGAGAGGAAGAGGTGGTCCAGCACAAGCCTCTTAAACTGGTGCAGGGGAGGTACTGATTCAGAGGGGACTTCAGCGGTCTGATGTCACAGACGTAGAGCCACGGAGATGGAATGTAAAAGCAGCAATGTACTTCAATAAAGACTTTTGTAAATAAACTGGATTGGACTCGGGTCTCTTGTGAGCTGGGACCACGGGTGGCTCTGACAAATGTATTGCCTAGAATGTTATTCTTGTTCCAAACATTACAGATTGTGGATAGAATGGACTGTTTCAAGAAGTGGTAGAAAGATATATCTAAATTTGTCTGGCAGGGCAAAAAGCCCAGAATAAAATTTAAGATATTAATTGATGCAAAAGATAGAGGGGGGTTTGCCCTGCCGGACTTAAAACTGTACTATGAATCGGCAGCTTTCTGCTGGTTGAAAGACTGGCTACTTCTTGACAATACAGACATTTTGGATTTGGAAGGGTTTGATAACAGATTCGGTTGGCATGCATATATATGGTATGACTGTTGGAATTCTGCTACCCGGTCATCGGTATGTGCCTATCTGATCAGGCACCGGCTGAATTCCTTAGACCTCCCTCCGGCGTCTCCCGGCAGGATAAACAACACGAGGTCCGTTCCGGCGATTTTCCTCAGGCTGTGAGGAAAACACACCAACTGCTTCTCCTTCTCTCCTCCTCCCTGCATATCCCCAGGGAGGGGAATCAGACACAGACAGTAACATATCTACATGTCCTTTTATTTGTGTCTTTTAGCAGTCATCCAGAAAACATGTCTGCTCTCTTCAACATACAGAGAGAAACTTCACCCATGTACTTCCTGTACAGGTCATATGACAAACCCACTGAGCTAACTTCCGGTGCTCAGTACAGAATGGACTGCCCCTTTGTTCCCATGGCAACAGTCACAAACATCCTGTTTGGCTTTCCAGCCACAAGCAGCAGACGGTGCTGCCTTTGCTTGCTGCAGCTTTGGTGCTTTAGAATAACATCCTCCCCCTAAAGTATCAATGCGTGCTGCGAGCAAAGCGTCATCCAGAGAAGAAAACAAACAGTTGTTATACTTATAACATTCCCCTGTTGTTTCAGTTCCACCCTTGGAACTACCCGTCACTGGTTTTACCAATGTACCTCTCTGGTTGTGTGACTTCCAAGGAATGAGTGCTTCTGCATTACCTTGGTTAACAGCTCTCTGTTGTGCCTTTGTCTCTGACTCAGACACAGCTTCAATCTGACCTTGGTCATTTACAACAGCAACAGTTAGGTAAGCAAACTCTTGTGAATACCTCTTGGGTGGTACACCCTTCGTTGTTCTCTCAGACCTACGTAAGAGATGCTGCTCTTCCTTGCTTTCTGGTTCAGCCTTTGGACTCTCTGGAGAACCAGTACTAAGCTTAATCAGTGGTTCATCCTCCTCTTCTGAGGATCTAGTCATTATGTGAGACTTCCTCTCAATGACTGTGACAACTGAGCTGTCTGAGCTATCGCTGTCATCATCAGTACTACTGAACTCAATAAAATCAACATCATCATCATCATCATCAGAATCATCATCACCTGTGGGAAATGTGTGAACAATCACTCTCTCCTGTTCAGGAGCACTCTCTAGAAATTTTGTGAGAATCACCTTTCCAGATTCAGACAAAATTACTCTGTAGAGACCCTTTTCATAACCCACAAAAATGCCTCTGGCATTCTTTGCTCCACCTGGAGCTTCTGTCCTCACATGAGACCCAAAAACCTTGAAATGGGCAACAGAAGGTTTTCTTTGGAACAGTTTCTCAAAAGGAGAACATCCCAACTCTTTTGAAAACTTTCTCAACCAGGTGTAACAAAATGACATTAGCGATTCAGCCCAGTACTCATGTGGCAGATGTGAACTAAGTAATTGCGCATGCATTCCCTTTTGCAATTCTTTGTTCACCCTAACACAAACACATTTATTCCAAGCTTCTTCGGAAGCTGCAAGTTTGTGTCTTATCCCTTTCTTCTTCAGGAACCTCTGGAACTCCTGTAAAAGAAAAATTGGCTTCTCATCTGTGCAAAGACAATCTATGTCAGCATCATGCATATTTTTAACCTTGTCACAAAACTCTTTAAACCTTTCTAAGGCTTCTTTCGGTCTCTCCAAAAGATAAATCCAGACAAAACCTGTAAAAGAATCAACACATATTAGGTAATACTTTGCATTGCCTCTAGATGGTTCTAAAGGACCAATCACATCAGCATACACCCGCTGAAATGCTCTTTTGACCCTCGAGGTGACCTTCTTGGCGTTCTCCTCAGCTACACCTGCAAAAGATATCATTTTAGAATCACAAGAATTACATTTCATGTAATCACTTTGATCAAAAGTCAACAAATACAGTCCATCTTTCTCTTTGGCAGAAAGATACAGCTCTCCATCTTTGTAGATCTCGCAGTTCTGATCATCATAGGACAGTTTTAGTCCCTTCTTGGCAATCTGCGAAGCGCTGAGCAGATTGTACTTTAATTCTGGAACCAAATAAACATTGTTTATAGTCAAGTTCAGACTTTTAAGATACACAGTCCCAATTCCGGTCGCTTCCAGCTCTTGACCGTTGGCTTGTTGCACAGTGAAGCTTTGCTTCTTAAACGTAGAAAATAGTCCTCTGTGTCCCGTCATGTGAACTGTGGCTCCAGTATCCAAAACAAAGAAATTTCCCGCTTCTGGTGTGGCTTTTAGCGACATCAAAGCCTTTGCAGTCTTTGCCTTTGGCTTGGTGTGACCTTTGTCTGACGCGTCAGACTTTGTGGAGCTTCCCTTGGCTCCTTTATTCTTACGTGGCTTCTTGCAGTTCCGCTGAATATGCCCAGTCTGGTCACAATTGTAACATCGGACAACGTTCATGGCTACAGCATCTCCTCCAGTAGCTTGAGCTGTGGGGGTGTCAGAACTCCGTTCTTCCCTCCCTCTGTCTTTCACGTCCAGGGCGGCAAGCCTGTCATGTTCACAAAGAACAACGGCAAAGACCCTCTCCGACGTGAGATCATTCGCTGGGAGGGACCCCAGCTGACTGGCAACCGTTTTGTAAGTTCGATTCAGGCTGTTGATCACCATAAAGCAAAACACTTCCTCCTGCAGACGGAAATTGCGTTCCACCATCTGTTGACGCAGAAATTTCATTTCCGTCAGGTGCGCTTGAACATCTCCATCAGGCGCAAGCCTCAGGTTGGTCAGCTTCTCAAAATACAGCAACGCTGAAGAACCTGCATCTCTCTGATGTGTCCTTCGCAGCGTGTTCCAAACATCTCTCGCGTGCTCTAAGCCTTGTATGTGGATCAACTGCGAATCTGACACGCACAGAATTATAGCAGTTCTGGCCTTCACATCCTTTGACTCCTGAGCACGCGTTGGCGCTGCAGGAATGGGGTTCTCAATCACGTCAAACAGTCTCTGATTCTGCAGCAGAGCCTTCATCTTAATAGACCAAGATGCATAATTGTCACTGGTCAAAAGGGGCGGAGAAGGCAAAGCTCCCCCCTTCTTGGCATCCATTTTGAGTCCTTGCATTGACTCTTTAAAACACAAGCCTCTAAAATCCAATAGCTGGCTTGTTTACACTCTGTGCACCTGGCAGCTCTCAACGCTGGCTGCGTTGGAAATTTCCAAGAGCTCCTCAGCCTTTGTAGTCAAAACATTCTATTGTTGCTTTCACTTCTCCTCTTTGAGGATTAGCCTTCACTGAAAGGCGTCGCTTAGCAACAGTACATTCCAATCCCTTGGAGAAGAAAACCACAGGAATGTTTGGTATGCGGTTTCACTTTTAACTGGAGCTGTTTCCCATACGCTGCTCCCTCGAAGCAGAGAAATAACTCAATCTGCATCCACTCTTCTAAGCCCGAAAATCACATACCTGGGCTCCGTGGCTTTTGCTTCCAGCTTGCTCTGGTCAGCTTCTGGCTGCAGAGAATCAGCTTTCTCACCTCAGGCATCCATGGAGGCCACTTCTTGATGCAGAGGGCAATGAAAACAGGAACCGGCGTCTGCTACCAATGTTGGAATTCTGCTACCCGGTCATCGGTATGTGCCTATCTGATCAGGCACCGGCTGAATTCCTTAGACCTCCCTCCGGCGTCTCCCGGCAGGATAAACAACACGAGGTCCGTTCCGGCGATTTTCCTCAGGCTGTGAGGAAAACACACCAACTGCTTCTCCTTCTCTCCTCCTCCCTGCATATCCCCAGGGAGGGGAATCAGACACAGACAGTAACATATCTACATGTCCTTTTATTTGTGTCTTTTAGCAGTCATCCAGAAAACATGTCTGCTCTCTTCAACATACAGAGAGAAACTTCACCCATGTACTTCCTGTACAGGTCATATGACAAACCCACTGAGCTAACTTCCGGTGCTCAGTACAGAATGGACTGCCCCTTTGTTCCCATGGCAACAGTCACAAACATCCTGTTTGGCTTTCCAGCCACAAGCAGCAGACGGTGCTGCCTTTGCTTGCTGCAGCTTTGGTGCTTTAGAATAAGGTAAAAACTCATAAAGGATTTAAAAACCATATCAATTTATTTATTTACGGCTATTAGCCCATAAAATATGTACAAACATAAAAACACAGAAGCATAAAAACCGGTACATCTAACAACAGAAGGGGAACACCACGATGCAAGGGTGGTCATTGAACAGTGACAGTAACGGCTTGGGGCCCGGAAAGATCCAAGGGACGGTTCACAGAAAAAGGAGAACTGGAGACGAGATCCGTCATGCACTCTCATCATGACTGTCCGATTAGTTTTTGTTGCTGTTGTTGTAATTTTTGGTGGTTTTTGTGTGTGAGATAACCGCATTCAGGAATCTCGCCACCTGCAGAGTTACAGAAGGATCTGTATCCTGCAAGAGCAGTGCGGCATGTGACTCAACAGGTCTGCCAACCAAGCACAGTAAAGCAGGACCCAGGAATTTAGTCCTAGCTATGCTATGTAAGGGACAGTTGAACATTATATGAGGAAGATATTCAACTGTTTTCCCGCCACACTCGCATAGCGGAGACACCAAACCCTTGGAAAATCTGTAGCTCAACAGGTTCGATGGAAAAACATTGAACCTTGCACGAATAAATGCAAGTCGGTGTGGTGCAGATGAAAGAGATGACATGTATGATGGGAGGCCAAGTGGTGGGGTTATTCCGTGATACCTGGGAGAGCAGACACCCCCACCTAAAAAAACCATATTGTCAGGAAAGCACTGTATAATGTTTGGATTCGATATAAAGATTTGCTGGAAAATAAAACCCCTAGGTGCTTGTCACCAATGGAAGCTAAGGAGCTGAAAAAACTTAATATGGAATCGAAATGGCCAAAATATTGTGAAATATTGGAGCAAGAGAGTGGAAAAATCAAATTACAGAATTTTGAGAAAATGAAGTCCAAGGTACGAGATTGGCTTTATTACTATAAAATAATGGAAGTGTTCAAACAAGACAGGAAAATTGGCTTCCAGGTGGAGAGATCAAAATTAGAAACAGAACTGTTAGAACCCAATACTAAGAATTTGTCAAGAATGTATAACCTGCTGTTGAAATGGAATACACTAGATGAGACAGTTAAACCAGCTATGATTAAGTGGGCACAAGACATTGGTCACGATATTATGTTTGCTGACTGGGAACAGTTATGGACCACCGGCATAAAATTTACGGCATGTAATGCCTTAAGAGAAAATATTATGAAAATGATTTACAGGTGGTACATGACCCCAGTCAAGCTTGCAAAAATTTATCATTTGCCCAATAATAAATGTTGGAAATGTAATGAGACTGAAGGTACCTTCTATCACCTTTGGTGGACTTGCCCGAGGATTAAGGCCTACTGGGAAATGATTTATAACGAAATTAAGAAGGTGCTTAAATGTACTTTTCATAAGAAACCAGAGGCATTTCTCCTGGGCATAGTCGGCCAACTGGTGCCTAAGAAGGACAGGACGTTTTTTATGTATGCCACCACAGCAGCAAGGATTCTCTTAGCAAAGTATTGGAAGACACAAGAACTACCCACATTGGAAGAATGGCAGACGAAGGTGATTGACTATATGGGACTTGCGGAGATGACCGGCAGAATCCGTGACCAAGAAAAAGAGACGGTGGAAGAAGATTGGAAGAAATTTAAAGTATATCTTAAGAACTGCTGTAAAATTGAAGAGTGCTAAAATGTCAAGGGAAAAGAAAATATTGAATTATAGCTACAATTGATTAAGTATGAGAAGAAGCTAAAAAAGAAAATAAGTAATTAGACAATTGGTGTGAGGAGTTGTTGAAAAAATCTCAAAATAGGGATGCAGAAAAGGGGAGGTAAGGGGAAGTCTGGGAAGTAAGGTTTATGAAAATGAGGTTTGAAATTATACATGTGTCAGGGGTTCAGGAGCAGAGGCACAGGGGAAGGAGGAAGTGGAGAGCGAAGGGGAACAATCCGAAGGCAGTGTAGGTGAGGATGACAGTGGGACAAGAGATTCCATGAGTCTGTCCAGTGATTCGGAAGATTCCCAGAAGGGGGCATCTATAGCCAGAGCAAGGGGGGTCCCGGGGGGACGCACCAGAAGCAAGGGACCAGCGGTGACTCCCAAAGCAGCAGCTGGAGATCGGGACCAGCTTCCCCACTGGAGCGTAGCGGGGAGGAAGGGTCCCACGTGTCAGGGCCGGCTTCCCCTTCAGGGGAAAGAGAAGATGAGTCAGGACTGACCACGCCCCTATCGCTGGGTGAGGGAACAGAGGGGAAGTCAGAGCCAGCTAGCCCCCCCCCCCCGAAGGGGGAAGCAGTGAAAGGAGCAGCGTAACGGTCAGGAGGAAGGTTACCGGCTGGGCGCGCGCGCCAAGTTCAAATGCACAGGCGCGCGGGACAGCCGGGAGCGCAGACTGGGAGCCAGGTCCTAAAGCACGCCGGAGGGAGGGGGAAGAATCCGCGGACTCAGCATCAGAAGAGTCCAGAAAGGGCAGCACCCCAGCGGGCAGAAGGACCCAGAGGAGAAAGGAGCAAAGGAGGAGGTGGAGCAAGGCTAGGGTCTTGAACTGGTGTCTGGGGGGAGGAGATTCAGACGGAGCTTCAGCGGTCTAGGGTTGAGACGTAGAGCTGCGCGCCGCGGCTTTGGAATCAAAACTGAACCTTAATAAAGACTTTTGTATATAACAAGAACTGGCGTTGGTCCTCTGTGAGCTGGGACCTTGGGCAGCTCTGACAACATGTTTATATGTTTTGTTTGTTTATGTATTGTGTCTTGTTTTGTTTTTAAATCTGTGTTGAAAAAACCAATAGAAAATTATTTTTTTAAAAAAAATGTAAGTTCAATTCTAGCCACTTTGAAGACTTCAGCAGGTATCCCATCAGGTCCACTGGCTTTGTCGTTTTTCACTTGGTTAATAGCTGTACATAACTCCCAGATTTGGAGATACTGCAAGGTCATCTCTAACTTGGTTTTGCGGAATTTGTGAAAGGACCTCAGCAGCTATGGGGGAGTTGCGGTTAAGGAGATGCTGGTAATGTTCTTTCCAGCGCAGTTTATCTTCTTTATCTTTTAGAAGTGTGGCACCATCTGCTGAGCGTAGGGGGCATATGCCATGATTTATTGGTCCATAGATGGTCTTTGTGGCTTTAAAGAAACTCTGTGCATCATGAGTGTCGGCTTAGTGCTGGATCTCTTGAGCTTTTTTTTATCCACCAGGTGTTTTTTAGTTCTCTGGTTCTTAGCATTGGCATAGGTTTTTTTTCTTAGTGGCACAGTTTCTATCTCTTTGCCAGATCTGAAATGCCTTCCTTTTCTTGTCAATCATGCATTCAATCTCACTGTCATTCTCATCAAACCAGTCCTGGTGTTTCTTGGTTTGGTATCCAATAGTTTGTTCACAGACTGCAATAATGGATGTTTTTAGCTTGGTCCAGTGTTCTTCGATGTTATCAGGGAATTCTGAAAGCAGGTGGTCCTTAAGAGTCGTTTAGAAGCAATCCCGCTCAATGGGAACTTGAAGGGCTTGAGTGTTCATTTTGCACCTTGGTTTTCTTCCCTGAAGCCTGCGTTGAGGTATAATCTTGAAAGCCATCGTGACGCGTATTAGTTGGTGATCTGTCCAGCAGTCGTCGGCGCTCATCATAGCTCTGGTAAGGAGCACATCACATTGCTCTTTAGCACGGACAATAACATAGTCTAAGAGGTACCAGTGGTTTGACCGAGGATGCCTCCATGAAGTTTTAAATTTATTTTTCTGTCAAAAGAGTGTTTTGGTAATAACAAGGTTGTGCACTGCACATATCGTCAAAAATAAGATTCCATTCTAGTTGCTGTTGCCAACTCCTTCTTTCCCAATAGTCCCAGGCCACAGATCAAAATCTCGCCCAGCTCTTGCATTAAAATCACCCAGGAGGATAATTTTATCTTCCTTAGGCGTCTCTGATAGGATGGTATCCAGCTGAGAGTGAATTTTTTTTTTAATGTCTTCATCGGCATCCAGTGTTGGTGCATAAGTGCCTATAATAGTAGCCTGTTGGTTTTTTGTGAGCTTTATTCGAAGGGTTGAGAGTCGCTCATTAATGCCAGTAGGGACTTCTGACAGGAGCTTCACAAGGTTGTTTTTCATAGCGAAGCCTACCCATGTATTCAATGTTCTTGTGCAGAAAGACCTTTCCAGAAGAATGTGTAGCCACCTTTTTCTTTCTTCAGTTGTCCCTCACCTGCTCTTCGAGAGTCTTGAAGCGCTGCAATATCGATGTTAAAACGTCGCAGCTCTCTTGCAATGATGGCAGTTCTGCATTTAGGACGTTCACTGTCTGTGTTATCTGACAAAGTCCATATATTCCATGTTCCAAAGTTCAATTGTCTTTTACGAACGCTAGGTGGTGACCCCACTGGGCGCGGTAATCCAGTCAGGGAAAAAGGGAGGCAGACTATGCTTAGGGCACCGTTTCCAGCCCCTTCCCCTTTTCGGGGTGAGCAGAGTGGATCCTAAAAAGGGCTGCTCAGTCATGGATACAGCTGCTGAGCTGCTCAACTGCCTCATTCCTTGAGTCAGAACAACTGACCGACCATGTGTCAGTTCATGACTAGGGGCTTCCAGATTTCATATTCCTGCCTCCGTAGCCATTTAGTGATCACCATGGGGGGGGGAGGGTTTGGGGGGGTTGGGTTTTTGGAAGACGCCTGTGCGTGAATTTGTTTTATGTGTGTAGATCAGTGCACGCTGACCAACGCACAGTCTTCACAGTAGGGCTCTGTTCTGATTGCATGAGTGTTGGAGGGGGATTTCCAGCCGGTGGCAGAGAACAGAGTGACTCCAGGAGACATAGATGTAAAAACCCAAACTAAAACGAAGACTTTATTACACCCACTCTGGTGGGTGTTATTCATGCAGGCGGGCTACAAAACCCAGCTTTTTTCCTTTATAGCAACGGCCAGCTGCAGCCAATTAATCCCAGAAACTTCTTAAAGGTATACACACATGTTTCTGTGCCGAATGTCCCCCAACACCCCCTCTCATTCAAACAGAAACAGAAACAACAGTACTTTAAACATATACAGAACATATTTACACATCATGCACAACAATTCCTAATTTTGCCACTAGTTGTGCATGTTTCACAAAAGTTAGTGCTTTTGTAAATACATCAGCCACATTTTGCATACTCTCACAATACTTCAGCATTATCAGGTTTCGCTTCACATTTTCAGCCACATTTTGAAATTTAATTTCTAAATGTTTGGATTTGTTTCTAATCTGCTCAGACCCAGCCAAAGTTATTACAGCTTGTTTGTCTTCCCATATTTGAACTGGATAATCACATTGTATATCTAAATCCTAGAGGATCTGACCATAAAATTTTATTTCATTACACAACTCTGATAAAGCACAGTATTCAGCCTCTGTTGAAGATGTGGCCACGATACCTTGCTTTTTGGACTTCCAACCTATCAAGGAACCCCCAAATTGAAATACCATTCCAGAAATTGATTTTCTATCAGGCAGGTTGGCCCAATCACTGTCAATGTAACTGTAATGGTTCTAAGGGGTTGCTCGTGTGTAAGTTGCCGCCACTCCTGGCTAGGTTACCTGGTTGAACCCTTTCTGTCTGGACAGCCCTTCACTTAGTGGCTGTCTCAGTCGCTGGCAGAATCCGTCAGTGGGTGTTTCTTGAACTTCTTCCAGCAAAGAAGTTATTTGACGCCAAGTCTCCTCCTACTCTCCCTGCACGGAAGTCTTCTGCGCAGGGAGGGTGTGGGCAGCGGAGGACCCGTGCTCTCCCCGCTGGTCTCTGGTAAAGAGTCCTGGAGCCTCCTCTCCGATTCCCCCATGGTGCCCCCCTTCTCCACTGGTGTTACGCTGATTTCCTTCCCCAGCAGATGGGCTGCCTCTCTCCCTACTGGGACCCTCTCCGGCATCCCTTCCCTCCCTGACAGTAACACTGCAATTTTGTAGACCCTGAAGATGGTAGTCTTAAACAATAATCAAGTGTTTGCTTTAAATACTGGAAAATACGTTTTAAACCTTTCCAGGCATTTTCTGCTGCAGCCTTCATCCACCTTCACAGCCGTTGTAACACACTGCTTGTTATCATCCGCCTGTTCTGCCGTTGAGGACTTATTGGATCATTCTTTGTCTAGTGTTTTCCCTGTTATGTACTAAGCTTGGATCCTAGAACAATAGGCAAGTAGGATCCTAGAATGCAAGAACTTGCAGGAAAAGACCAATCAGGCTCCAGGAGGGAAGCAGAATCAGCCAATCAGACGGGACTCATTGTGTAAATAATGTATATAAAAGCCTGGGGTTTGGGGAGAAATTCAGTCACTGTTTTACAAGCTGCAATAAAGAGCATGAAATCACTACAGGACTCTGGGCATATTTAATTTTCTTTGACCTTACCGCCTTGGGTGACCCTGCTGGGAGTACGAGATTCCCAACGGCTTCGCTCACAAGGGTCATAGGAATGTGCCAGCCCACTCACCATGACAAGTGAGAGAGCTGAGATAGATTTCACTGAGCCCTGGTCTCATTAGACAAAGCGTTCCACCAAAAAGGCTCTGTTAGATGAACGTCACACTCATGGGGGTGTATTGGACGATAATTCCCACAGATAAGAAAGGTCACAGACTGTTTAGGGCTTTAAAGATTAGCACCAAAACCTTGAACCTGATTCGATACTCCACCTGGAGCCAATCCAGCTGATGAACAACCAGATGAATGTGGGCTCGCCACAAAGTCCAAGTAAGAACTCATGCATCTGCATTTAGACCATTTGGAGTTTCTGGAGCAGTCTCAAGGGTTGCCCTGCATATCTCTCTCTCTCTCTCTCTCTCTCTCTCTCTCTCTCTCTCTCTCTCTCTCTCTCTCTCTCACACACACACACACACACACACACACACACACACACACATTTATACCCTGCCCTCCCCGGCTCAAGTGTACAGCAAGTTAAAGTAGTCTAGTCTGCAGGTGACTACTGCATGGATCACCATGGCTAGGTTGGAAAGGGACAGGTATGGTAAATTTGGTCACAAATTTGGAGACAGAAGCATCCAGGATCACACCGGGACTCCTGATGGCAGCTACAAGTGACTATTGCGCCCCATGAAGAGCTGGGAACTGGCAAACCGAACCGAACTCATTCTGGCCCAGCCATTGGACACTCATCTTTAATGGACAGAGATTCAGCCGACTCCGTTTCCTCCATCCCAGCATACCCACCTAAAAATTGGCCACTATTTCCAGGGTAGCATCTGACCAGGGCCACGAAGCAGTACATCCATGATGTTTGTGGTCATGATCTGTGGTTATGTACAAGATGTTTGAATAAAGGGTGAATTTGGGGTTCCCCAATGCAAAAAGTGTGATGAAGCATGAGGATCCATGCTTCAAAACCATGTTTTTGTACCACGGTACGACCAGGAAGCCGTGGATCTGAGCTTTCTGTGGTGCGGGCTGTGCCCCTGGACATGATGTGTGATTTGACGGTGAGTTTGGGCTGGCCCAATGCAAAAAGAGTTAGGATCCATGAGGATCCGTGCCTCAAAACCACGTTTTTGGGCCATGGCATTGCCAGATAACCGTGGATCTAATCTTTCTGTGGTGCAGGCTGTTCCCCTGGACATGATGTGTGATTTATCAGTGAGTTTGGGGTGGCCCAATGCAAAAAGCATGAGGATCCATGAGGATCTGTTCTTCAAAACCACGTTTTTGGGCCACGGTTTTGCCAGGAAGCCGTAGATCCGTGATTTTTTTGTTGCATGCTGTGCCCATGGCCATGATGTTTGATCTGATGGTGACTTTGGGCTGATCTAGTGCAACAATCATGAGGCTCCATGAGGATCCGTGTTTTTTAACCATGTTTTTACACCCCTGCGGTCCCACAAAACAGTGGATGAATGATTATTTTGATGCTGTCTACAGAGTAAGACATGGTCTACAGTATCATGGTGGTTTTATTTAATTTGAACGAAAAAATCATATGAATTCATGAGGATCCGTCTAGATCCACCTTTTACCTTTTTCCTTCGGCGCTTTGTGTTCGGTGGGAGGCACTGCTGTGTACAGTTGCGCGTGGGGTACAATTGTGTTTTTAAAAGGTTGTGCTCTGCTGAATAGGGTGGGAGCTTTAGCTTTGCGCCCCCTTCCCTGCTCAACTGTTCTGTTCAAAGAAGCTGTGCGCCGCAGAACAGAGTTGTGCTGCTTTTGTATATTTTGTTCTTGCTGAAGCATGTGGCCAAGCGTTAGTATTGTGGCTGGTTTTAGATTGTTGCTTAGGTTACAGCTGCCTGGTCATCGCCGTTTTGTTTTTTCCACGTGATCCAGCAACAGCGGCCATTTTAGGAGAGGCATGCTTGTTATTTAGCCGCGCTGGTTGTTTGGATTCTAAGCTTTGTTACTTTGTGGCAAAACTTATATAGCGTTTCAGTGTTTGTGGTTTAAAGGAAACCGGGTTGCTGCTCATACATTTTATATCGTTCTATATTAACAAGTGACTGCTCATACAGCCTATTGTGTCTCCAGTATATTGTTAAAAGGCAGCTTGCCTCTTTAAAGGAACCTCGTGGCTGGGGGGGGGGGCGGCTTGTGTATTTGAACTAGTAACTTTTGTCTGCTGCAGAGTTTTCACGGCTTTGCTGCATTTTTTGGCTTTATTGCACTGAAGTTACACTGGTCTGGGTACAGCTGAGCATGGCACAAGTGTTTAATTAGTGCGTATTTCATAGCAATTCAAAGCAGTCACTAAGCAAAGCTAATCTAATAAATTCATTCATTGTTGTTGGCACTGTCATTTTAATTTAGCTTGTTTTCTGCAAATTCATTCCGAAGTTGGGAGCAGTCATTAGGGGCATGTCTATTGAATTCTCTTCATTTAAAAGAGGTAATTTGTGGTCACAGGCAGTGTTTCTGGTTTACCTGACACCTGGGTTTAATTTTATTTTGATTTCTTTTCTTCTTCTTTTTTATTTTTTTATTTTCAATGCAGAATCATAACAAAAATTACAAACATTGAATCCAAAATAATACTATACAGACAAAAATCCCGGGAACATATAGAAAAAAAACAGAAAAGGAAAAGGGAAAAAAAGCAAAGGAAACAAAACTAAACTAAACAAAAACAAAAAAGCACACATCTACAGAACAAAACCATATCATTACGCACATAAACACAAATTGACTTCCTTCCTTTGTTCTAAGACCTCAAAAAATTTACTCTTACTGTATTGTTGTGTCTAATTAGATTACTTCCATCTTTGTGCTTTTTTACACCATTTTTCTTTTTTTTATAATATTTATTAAGAATTTTTCAATAGTTTATACAAAACAAATCAAATAACATGTACTTTTACAAAGACATATTTTCTTCACTTCTTTGGACTTCCTCACATCTCTCGTTTCTGCGTTCCAAATTTCTCAAGCTTTACTCAGCAAATTGTTAACTTATATCAACTCTTATATTGAAGTTTCCCAATGTTATATCCCAAATTTCAGATAATTTTACCCATGCCTTATAAACTTAAACTTTAACTTCATATTTATCCAAAATTTGTCTTATCCAGTTTTTCCATTTATCTTCATATTCCCTTTAACTAGTTTAATGGAACCATATTATTATTGATCTTACATCCTTCTTAACATTCATACAGTTTACAATACTTTTGTAGATAATCCTTAATTTTTTTCCAGTCCTCCTCCACGGCCTCTTCTCCCAGGTCTTGGATTCTGCCGGTCATTTCTGCCAGTTCCATATAATCTATCAGTTGCATCTGCCATTCTTCCAGTGTGGGCAAATCTTGAGTTTTCCAATGCTTAGCAACGAGTATCCTTGCTGCTGTGGTTGCATACATAAAAAAATGTTCGATCCTTCTTTGGCACCCTCTGGCCAACAATACCCAGCAGGAAGGCCTCTGGTTTCTTAGGGAAGGTATACTTAAATACCTTTTTCAACTCATTATATATCATTTCCCAGAAAGCCTTGACCCTAGGGCACGTCCACCAGAGGTGAAAGAACGTTCCTTCAGCATCTTTACATTTCCAACATTTATTATCAGACAAATGGTATATTTTTGCAAGCTTGACTGGGGTCATGTACCACCTCTATATCATTTTCATAACATTTTCTCTCAAGGCATTACATGCCGTGAATTTCAACCCAGTGGTCCATAACCTTTCCCAGTCAGCAAACATAATATTGTACCCAATGTCTTGTGCCCATTTTATCATAGCTGATTTGACCATTTCATCCTGAGTATTCCATTTAAGCAGCAAATTATACATTCTTGAAAGTACCTTGGTTTTAGGTTCTAACAATTCAGTTTCTAACTTTGATTTTTCCACCTGGAATCCTATCTTTTTATCCAACTTAAAAACTTCTTTGATCTGGGCATAATGTAGCCAATCTCACACTTTGTCTTTTATTTTCTCCAAACTCTGCAACCTCCAGTTATCTCCATCTTTTTCTATTATTTCCCAATATTTCGGCCATTCGGCCTCCATATTGGGTCTTTTCCGAGCCTTAGCTTCCATTGGGGATAGCCACCTTGGGGTCTTATTTTCCAACAAGTCTTTATATTTTGTCCAGACATTAAACACTGCTTTCCTGACAATATGGTTCTTAAAAGCCTTATGAATTTTCACCTTGTCATACCATAAATATGCATGCCATCCAAAAGCATTGTTAAATCCTTCCAAATCTAAAACATCAGTGTTTTCAAGAAGCAGCCAATCTTTCAGCCAGCAAAAAGCAGCTGATTCATAGTACAATTTTAAGTCTGGCAGGGCAAAGCCCCCTCTTTCTTTCGCATCAGTTAGTATCTTAAACTTAATTCTGGGCTTTTTGCCCTGCCAGACAAATTTAGAAATGTCTCTTTGCCACCTCCCAAAACACTCCATTTTGTCCACAATCTGTAGAGTCTGAAACAAAAATAACATCCTTGGCAAAACATTCATCTTTATAGCAGCAATTCGTCCTGACAAGGAAAGTTTCAATCTTGACCAAATTTCTAAGTCCCTTTTAATTTCAGACCAGGACTTTTCATAGTTATCTTTGAATAAGCTCATATTCTTCGCTGTTATGTTTACCCCTAGGTATCTTACTTTTTAAACCACATTTAACTCTGTCTCTTTCTGAAACCCTTCTGATTCTGTAGGTGTCAAACTTTTTCCCAACACTTTAGTTTTCTGCTTGTTAAGTTTAAATCCCGCCACCCGACCAAACTCCTGAATCAATTGTAATGCTCTTTTCGTGCTAGATTCTGGCTCCTGTAAAGTCAAAACTAGGTCATCTGCAAATGCTTTAAGCTTATACTGTTTCGCTCCGACCTGAATTCCTTCCACCAACCGGTCTCCTCTAATCATGTTCAAGAGCACCTCCAAGACCGAGATAAATAGTAAAGGGGAAATAGGGCAACCTTGTCGTGTTCCTTTTTCAATTTTAAACCCTTCCGTCACCACATTGTTCACTATCAGTTTAGCTTTTTGTTCTGAATAAATTGCTTCTATCCCATTCTCAAATCCCCGTCCCACTTCCATCCCTTCTAAATTTTTCTTCATAAACTTCCATGAGATGTTATCAAAGGCCTTCTCCGCATCTATAAATATTAACACTGCTTTTGTGTTTATATTTGTTTGCAAAAGTTCCAAGATATCTATAATGTTCCTTGTGTTAGCAAACAAATGTCTACCTGGGAGAAAGCCTGCCTGGTCCTTATGAATCACTTCATTTAAGACTTTTTTAAATCTACTTGCCAAAATGTCTGCAAATATTTTGTAATCCACATTCAGAAGGGAAATGGGGCGGTAATTCTTAAGTTGTGTCTTTTCAGTTTCCAGTTTTGGAATCAATGTGATGAAAGCTTCTTTCCACGACTCTGGTGCCTTCTTCCCCTCCATAATTTCATTGCAGACCTCCAATAGTGGGTGTAATAAATAATCTTTCAGTGTCTTATAATATTTGGAGGTCAGCCCATCTGGCCCTGGAGATTTGCCCAATTGCATATTCTGAATGGCTTCTTCCATCTCTTGATATGTTATTTTATGATTCAGGATTGATCTGTTTTCTTGTGACAACTTTGGTAGGCCATTTCTTGTTAAAAATTGTTCTATCTCCACTTCATTTTGCGGCCCTTGAGTGTATAGTTGTTTGAAATATCTCTGGAAGCACTTCCTAATCTCCATTGGATTCTGAATATTTCTTCCTTCAATCTCCAAGTTTGTGACCGTATTCATTTTTTGTCTCTTTTTCAACTGCCATGCTAGCAATTTTCCACATTTATTTGCCGATTCAAATGATCTTTGTCTCATTAACTTGATTCTCCATTCCACTTCCTGATTAATCAATTTAGAATATTGTGCTTGATAGAGTTTAATTTCTCTCAGGATCTCCTTTGACTTCGGTCTCGATCTTAGTTTCTTCTCACCTTCTTTAATTCTCTCCAAAATCTTATCTTTTTTCTCATTCTGTGTTCTTTTCTTTATAGTATTCTGTTGTATCAAGAATCCCCTCATAACTTCCGGGTTGACGCGATCGGTTAATGGCGGATTCCCTCCGAGCTCCGGAGGGAATCGGCTCCGCTGAAGACGGGTCTTGCCGCGCCGGCGACGCGGGGACCCTTAGAAACCACAGGCGCGGATGCCTGTGGACTTGGTGACTCAGTGGGCACCTTAAGCGCCCTCCCCGACTCACGAAGAGCCTTTTTAAAGGCTACGGAGAGGGTACGGAGAGTGGCGTGGTGCTGGGAGTAGACCGCTACTTCAGCAGAGCGAAGCCGCAAGCCATGGCCGGAGAGCGTCAACTTTCTTCCTGAAATTCGGACTGGAAACAAATAACCCGTGAGTAGAAGGAAATTCGGACTTTAAAAGTTATATCCTTAATCTGGAACGACCGGGGGGGTGTGCTAAAGGGAAGTCTGCACCCCCCCCCTACATGCAAACAATCTAAAGCAAGGAACGGAGAACTAAGGTCGGGAAAAACTGTGTGTTTTCGGTGATTGATAAGGGATATTCCATGAATTTGACAGAATAAGTTTTTTGTGCTGGAGAGAGAGAGGAACTTTGGAAACTTTTGTGTAACCCCCCCCCCCCGGACCCGGGAGCGTCCTGCGTGTGAGTCTAGCGAAAAAGAACAAGGAGTTTGACAGCTGTCAAATGAGCTGTCAAACGGGTGGATAAAGCGAAGAATTGCATTACTTTATATCTCTCTGGACTAAAGGTGTTACATTTAACTAGAAGTGGTTGAAAACAAAGTAAAAATAAATAACAAAGTAACGGACTGTTGGAAAAGAACTAGTGAGTAACTGGAATCCCCCTAGGGGGGACTAGTGACATTACAATGGCTGCAGAAGGAAAATTACTGGCAGAAATAGAAAGAGCTTTCTTTCTCGTGGGAATTTTGCAAGAGCAGAGTATGGCTATGAACAAAGAACTTACGACCTTGACTTCTAAAATAAGCAATCCTGCTGATGGAACAAAGGACTTGACTGGGAAAGAATCTGCAGCTGAACCAGAAGAGAAACTTTTGGAATTGGTGGAAAAGGAAGAAGGAGGGGAGAAAGTACAGCAGAAAATATCAAGCAGAAGCCTACGTTGTCAGGAAAGGAAGAAGAAGATTCTTGGATTACAAATTTGGGAAAGATGAGAAAAGTAAAGGAGGAAGTTTCTGGACTCTATGGAATACTGGAATTTAAAAGAGTAAAGAAATATGACTGGGACTTCCTCTTTTTTTCTGAGTTTGAGTATGGGAGATCTTTGGCAGAACTCTGGCAGCAAGAACTTTCAATTATTTTGGGCGTAAGAGAAGGCGACGTGGCTGTGACAGATTTCCCTCGAGACCTGAGGACCAACAAAAAGGACTACCAGCAAAACAGACAGAGAGAGACTGACAGAGACTTGAAGGCCTCGGATGTGAGGAATCCGGGCTAGGAACTGTATGGGTGGACATTTATTTGGGAAGGGACGGAAACCGGGGTAGGGAGGGAGGGGGAGAGTAGAACTTGGAAAGTTTATGACTTTTGTGTTTGGTTACTCTGACCTATATTTTAATATAAAAAGGGGAAATTTATGGTATGAGAACCTAGGTCGACCTTAGAAAAGGGATTTAATGTATATAAGAGAATGGGATAAGTAAAATTTGGCTAAATAAAAGGAATCAAGTTTAAACATAACAAGAATAGGTTAAAGGGAGGGATAAGAACTTGCTGAACTAACTATGGAAATTGGGATGTATGAGGGGTGGGGGTGGGGGGAAGTCAGGGAAAGAGGGGTAGGAAAGTAAGGATATGAAATTATACATGTTTTGTCTTTGTCTGTTTCTGTGTGTGTGTCTTTATAAAATGTGAAAATCCAGTAAAAAATTTATTTAAAAAAAAGAATCCCCTCATAACGGCTTTGCTTGCGTCCCAGATAATTCTCTTTTCCACCGTAGTATTCAAATTTATCTCAAAATAGTCCTTCAAAACTTATTGGGCCTTTTTGGTAATCTCCTGATCTCTGAACAGGTTGTCATTCATCTTCCATCTGAAGGAGCCGGTTGGGATTAATCTCATATCCATCTTTACCGCGTTATGGTCGGAGCAGGTCTTTGGGCAGATTTCCACTTTTCTCGTCTTGGGTGCCAGACCTCTAGTTATCCAAATTTGGTCGATTCTTGTCCATGTCAGTTGGGCTTCAGAAAAGAATGTTCCTTCTCTACCTAGGGGGTTCTTTGTTCTCCAAATGTCAATCAAATCCAAATTGTCAGTTAGTTCGAAAAAAGTTTTAGGTAGTCTGCCGTCTTTTGTGACACTTTGACTATGCGACTTATCCATGTTGGTTGATGCCACTCCATTCATATCTCCCATCATAATGATGTTATCATAGTGCAGATAGTCCAGCTTTATCTCATGCAGCTTCTTATAAAATTCCGATTTCCCCTCATTTGGTGCATAGATACCTAATATCAAAAACTTCTCTCCTTGATTTTGAATTTCAAGTGCCAAAATTCTTCCCTGTTCATCTTTAAATAGGAATTTTGGTGATAGGCTCTCCTTCGCATAAATGACCACTCCTCTTTTCTTAACTTGGTCTGAAGAGATAAATTCTGGGCCTAGTCTTTTATTTATTAACACTTTTCTGTGGAGCCTAGTCACATGTGTTTCCTGCAAACAAATAATGTCCAATTGTTCTTTTTTCAGTATGTGAAATATTCTTTTCCTTTTTTTCGGGCAGTTGGCGCCATTAATATTCCAGCTCAGAAGTTGCAGAGACATCCTGGACAAATCTATTATCCTTCTAGTGGTGGTATCTTCTCCTGTTTACACCATTTTTCTTATTCTTTAACCCTGTAAAGCACCATTCATTACATACCAATATACTAACTCCAGAACAATGTTTTTTCATATACTCTTTAGCACAGCCCCATTCTTTTAATAATTTCTGGTCCGATTGTCCCCTTATGTAAGCTGTGAGTCTTGCCAGATTTATGTATTCACAAAATTTAATTTGCCAATCTTTGACTGATGGAATTTTTCTGCCTTTCCAGTTTTTAGCTATAAGCATCCTGGCAGCTGTTGTTGCATAAAGGAATACTTTCCTTTGATTTTCAGGGATATCATTTATAATTAAACCTAAAAGGAATGCCTCCGGTTTTTTACTAAAAGATATTTTAAACATCTTTTTGAGTTCTTCATAGATTTCATTCCAGAATTGTTTAATAGGTCGGTATTCCCACCACATGTGAAACATTGTTCCTATTTCTTTTTTACATCTCCAACAGTTATTCGATTTTAATTTGTAAATTTTGGCCAATTTTACCGGAGTTAAGTACCATTGGTACACCATTTTCATAAAATTTTCTCTTATTGTATAACATGCCGTGAATTTAATATCATATTTCCATAATTTCTCCCATTGGTCCAGCCAAATTACATATCCTATATCACATGCCCATTTAATCATAACTTCTTTTACTTCTTCATCCTTTAATTCCCATTCTAATAATAAATTATACATTTTGGATATATATTGTAATAATCCTTTTTGTAATTTTGATTCTTCTTTTTCAAATCCTATTACTTTATCCTGGTTGAATATTTGTGCAATTTGGTGATATTGTAACCATGTGGTACAGTATTGGGTCACCTCATCGTATGGTCTTAGTTTTAATTGGCCCTGTTCTTCCTTTAGTTTTTTTTTTAATCATATTTTATTAGATTTTACAAAAATTAACAACCAATCACAAAAACAACAAACAACACAAAATACACACAGAAAAACATAAAAAGAAAAACACAAAAAAGAAATTTTAACATAAAAAACACTCTCTTTCAAATTAATACCCTTCCAAAACTTATTTTCCTTACTTCCACCCGCCTTCCTTTCTTATATTCCACTTTATAAATTAATTCAGCAAAATCATTTAATATTCAAATTCATCCTTTGTCCTTCCCTTTATACTCTTATTTATCTTAATCACCAGAACCCCTTCATTTCATTTACAATGCCCTTAGCATTCATAAATTTTACAATATTTTTGTAGGTAAACTTTAAATTTCTTCCAATCCTCTTCCACCTGTTCTTCTCCTTGATCTTGGATTCTGCCGGTCATTTCTGCCAGTTCCATATAGTCTATTACTTGCATCTGCCATTCTTCCAAGGTGGGTAGGTCTCGTGTCTTCCAGTGCTTTGCGATGAGTATTCTTGCTGCTGCTGTGGCATACATAAAAAAGGTTCTACAGTGGTGCCTCGCAAGACGAAATTAATCCGTTCCGCGATTCTCTTCGTCTAGCGGTTTTTTCGTCTTGCGAAGCAAGCCCATTGACAGCTTAGCGGATTAGTGCTAGAGCTGTCAAGCGGCTTCCAGCGATCAGCTGTTAAGCGGCTTATCAGCGGAACAGCTGATAAGCGGCTTAGCGGCTTAGGAAAAGAGAAAAAAAAGCAAAAAAAACCCGCCGGGGGACGCAAGATTTTTTCGTCTTGTGAAGCAACCCCATAGGGAAATTCGTTTTGCGAAGCGCCTCCAAAACGGAAAACCCTTTCGTCTAGCGGGTTTTTCGTCTTGCGAGGCGTTCGTCTTGCGGGGCACCACTGTATCCTTCTTTGGCACCAATTGACCGACCATGCCCAGGAGAAAGGCCTCTGGTTTCTTTAGAAAAGTATACTTAAATACTTTTTTCAGTTCATTATAGATCATTTCCCAGAAAGCCTTAATCCTTGGGCAGGCCCACCAAAGGTGAAAGAATGTTCCTTCCGTTTCTTTACATTTCCAACATTTATTATCGGGCAAATGATAGATTTTTGCTAGCTTGACTGGGGTCATGTACCACCTGTAAATCATTTTCATAATATTCTCTCTTAAGGCATTACATGCCATAAATTTCATACCGGTGGTCCACAACCGTTCCCAGTCAGCAAACATAATATTATGACCAATATCTTGTGCCCATTTTATCATAGCAGATTTAACCATTTCGTCCTCAGTATTCCATTTCAACAGCAAATTATACATTCTCGACAATACCTTAACACTGGGTTCTAACAATTCTGTTTCCAACTTCGATTTTTCCACCTGGAACCATTTTTCCTGTCCGAATTATAGGCCTCTCTTACTTGGAAATAATGTAACCAGTCATGCACCTTATCTTTAAGTTTCTCATAACTCTGCAATTTCAGTTTGTCTCCCTCCTGTTCCAGAATTTCCCAATATTTTGGCCAATTCGATCCCATATTAGATTTTTTCAAGGCCTTAGCCTCCATAGGTGAGAGCCACCTTGGGGTTTTATTCTCCAAAAAATCTTTATATCTGACCCAGACATTGAACAATGCTTTCCTGACAATATGATTTTTAAACGCCTTATGTGCTTTGTCCTTACCGTACCACAAGTATGCATGCCATCCAAAAACATTATCATATCCTTCCAAATCAAGAATGTCTGTATTCTCAAGAAGTAGCCATTCCTTCAGCCAGCAAAAAGCTGCTGCCTCATAATATAGTTTAAAGTCCGGCAGGGCAAACCCCCCTCTATCCTTTGCATCAGTAAGAATTTTATATTTAATTCTGGGCTTTTTGCCCTGCCAGACAAATCTAGAAATTTCTTTTTGCCACTTCTTGAAACAGTCCATTTTGTCAATTATCTGTAAGGTTTGAAACAAAAACAACAATCTTGGCAATACATTCATTTTAATAACTGCAATTCTACCCAATAAAGAGAGCTTTAAGTTTGTCCAAATTTCAAGATCTTTTTTCACTTCAGACCAGCACTTTTCATAGTTGTCTTTAAATAAATTAACATTCTTCGAAGTCATATTCACCCCTAGGTATTTTACTTTTTTCACCACTGTTAAGCCTGTTTCTCCCTGAAACCTTTCCTTCTCAATTGGTGTTAGATTCTTCTCTAAAACCATAGTTTTTGATTTGTTCAATTTAAACCCTGCCACCTGACCAAATTCTTGTATTATTTCCAAAGCTCTTCTAGTGCTAGGGATTGGCTCCTGTAATGTCAAAACTAGGTCATCTGCATAAGCTTTCAGTTTGTAATGTTTAGCTCCGACCTGTATACCCTGAATCTGTTGGTCCCTTCTAATCATGTTCACCAAGACCTCCAGGACTGAAATAAAAAGCAAAGGGGAAATTGGGCAGCCTTGTCGTGTCCCTTTCTCTATCTTAACTTCTTCTGTAACTGCATTGTTCACTATTCATTTTGCCTTTTGTTCCGAGTAAATCGCCCCTATACCGTTTCCAAACCTTTCTCCCACCCCCATCCCTTGCAGATTTTTCTTCATAAAACTCCAAGAAATATTATCAAAGGCTTTCTCTGCATCAATGAATATCAGTACAGCTTTTGTATTGATGTTAACTTGTAGTTTTTCCAAAATGTCAATTAAGTTCCTCGTATTATTTAACATATATCTGCCTGGGAGAAAGCCTGCTTGGTCTTTATGTATAATTCCTGCTAGAACTTTTTTCAATCTTTTAGCTAAAATATCCGCAAAAATTTTGTAATCCACGTTAAGTAGGGATATGGGGCGGTAGTTCTTAAGTTGTTTCTTTTCTGATTCATTTTTCGGTATAAGCGTGATGTAAGCATCTTTCCACGACTCCGGCGCTCTTTCCCCCTCCATAATTTCGTTGCAAACCTCCATTAATGGTTGAATTAGATAGTCTTTCATTACTTTGTAATATTTGGAGGAAAGCCCATCCGGGCCTGGAGACTTGCCTAATTGCAAGTTCTTAATGGCACCTTCAACCTCCTGTTCAGAAATTCTGTCATTCAATATTAATTTGTTCTCTTGGGATATATTTTGTAGTCCATTTGTTTCTAAAAATTTCTCAATCTTGGTCTCATTCTGTGGCCCTTGTGCATACAGTTGTTTGAAGTATCTCTGGAAACAATCTTTACTCTCCTGTGGGTTTTGTATATTCCTTCCATTTACTTCAAGATTGGTCACAGTGTTTAATTTTTGTCTTTTCTTCAGCTGCCAAGCTAGCAGCTTTCCGCACCTCTGTTATTTATTTCTGTCTTGGAGGTGCTTTTGAACATGATTAGGGAAGACCGGTTGGTACAAGGAATACAGGTCGGAGAGAAACAATTTAAACTGAAAGCTTTTGCAGATGACCTAGTTTTAACATTACAGGAGCCAGAATCTAGCACGAAGAGAGTGTTAGAGCTAATTCATGAATTTGGCCGAGTGGCAGGCTTCAAATTGAACAAGCAGAAAACTAAGGTTTTGGAGAAAAACTTATCACTTAAGGAAATAGATGAGTTCCAGAAAGAAACAGAGTTAAATGTGGTTAAAAAGGTGAAATACCTTGGGGTTAATTTATCTACTAAAAATTTGAATCTATTTAAAGACAATTATGAAAAATGCTGGTCGGAAATTAAAAAGGACTTAGAAATTTGGTCAAGACTAAAACTTTCCTTGTTGGGTCGAATCGCAGCTGTAAAAATGAATGTATTGCCTAAAATGTTATTTTTGTTTCAGACCCTCCAGGTCGTGGACAGGGTGGAGTGTTTTGGAAAGTGGCAGAAGGATATCTCTAAATTTGTCTGGCAGGGCAAAAAGCCCCGAATAAAATTTAAAATACTAACTGATGCAAAAGAAAGAGGGGGATTTGCCCTGCCGGACTTAAGGTTATTATGAAGCTGCTGCTTTCTGTTGGATGAAAGATTGGTTATTATTGGAGAACACCGATGTCCTAGACCTGGAAGGGTTTAACAACGTTTTTGGATGGCATGCATATTTGTGGTACGACAAGGTAAAGGTTCACAAAATGTTTAAAAATCACATTGTCAGGAAAGCAATTTATATGGTTTGGACTAAATACAAAGACTTGTTAGAGAGTAAAACACCGAGGTGGTTATCACCAGTGGAAGCCAAGGCCCGAAAAACCCCAATATGGAGGCCGGCCAGCCGAAATATTGGGAAATCATAGAAAAAGTTGGAGACAATTGGAGGCTGCAGAGCTTTGAAAAATTAAAAAATAGGGTGCAGGACTGGTTTCTGTATGCTCAAGTTCAAGAAGTTTTTAAGTCGGACAAAAAGTTAGGATTCCAGGTGGAAAAATCGAAATTAGAGACGGAACTGTTAGAACCTAAGACTAAGGTACTTTCGAGAATGTACAACTTGTTGCTTAAATGGAACACACAGGATGAGACAGTTAAATCAGCTATGATAAAATGGGCTCAGGACATTGGTTACAACATTATGTTTGAAGACTGGGAAAGGTTATGGACCACCGGATTGAAATTCACGGCATGTAGAGCCTTGAAAGAAAACATTATGAAAATGATATATAGGTGGTACATGACCCCAGTCAAACTTGCTAAGATATACCATTTGTCTGATAACAAATGTTGGAAATGTAAGGAGGCTGAAGGGACATTCTTTCACCTCTGGTGGACTTGCCCAAGAGTGAAGACCTTCTGGGAAATGATATATAATGAATTAAAAAAGGTATTTAGGTATACCTTCCCCAAGAAACCAGAGGCCTTTCTATTGGGCATTGTGGGCCAGAAGGTGTTAAAGAAGGATAGAACTTTTTTTATGTATGCAACCACAGCAGCAAGAATACTTATAGCTAAATATTGGAAGACACAAGATTTACCCACACTGGAAGAGTGGCAGATGCAACTGATGGACTACATGGAACTGGCTGAAATGACTGGCAGAATCCACGACTTGGGAGAAGAAATGACGAAAGAGGACTGGACTAAATTTAAGGATTATTTACAAAAACATTATAAGTTGTATGAATGTTAAAATGCTAAATTGCACGATTTGGAAGTTTTGGCTTCAGCGATTAGATTTTTGAAATTGAAATTAAGCTAAAAGTAAGAAAAGGAAGAAATTTAAGGTATTATTAAAGGTGTTAACAGGTTTAAACAATTGACAAAGAGTATTTTAAATTAAAAATATTGGAAAAGTATGAATTAAGAAGTAAGGTGATAATTTGCTGACATTCTAAAGAGTAAAGAATGCAAGGTACGGGAGATGTGAGGAAGTCCGATTGGTTATGTAAAAATATTTTTTGAAAGTGGAATTTTTTTCTTCATTCTTTAATTGTTTGTTTATTTTTTCTTTTGTAAGCAAACTTTAAATTCCTGTATGTGTATTTGAAAATCTAATAAAAATATTTATATATATAAAAAAAAATAAAATAAAAATTTCTCAATCTTGGTCTCATTCTGTGGCCCTTGTGCATACAGTTGTTTGAAGTATCTCTGGAAACAATTTTTAATCTCCTGTGGGTTTTGTATATTCCTTCCATTTACTTCAAGATTGGTCACAGTGTTTAATTTTTGTCTTTTCTTCAGCTGCCAAGCTAGCAACTTTCCGCACTTATTAGCCGATTCAAAAGTTTTTTGTCTCATTTGTTTAATCTCCCATTCTATGTCCTGATTGAACAATTTCAAATATTGTGCCTGATATAATTTAATTTCTCGCAGGATCTCCTGTGACTTTGGTTTAATCCTTAATCTCTTCTCTCCTTCTCCAATTTTCTCTAAAATCTTTTCTTTTCTTTCCTCTTGAAGTCTCCTCTTTATAGCATTTTGCTGAATCAAAAAACCTCTCATAACGGCTTTACTCGCGTCCCAGATTACTCTTTTTTCCACAGTTGTCTTCAAATTTATTTCAAAATAGTCTTTCATAATTTTGGGGGCCTTCTTAATAATTTCAGGGTCCCTAAACAAGGTGTCATTCATTCTCCATCTAAAGGAACCAATCGGTGTTAATTTCATGTCCATTCTCACGGGGTTATGGTCGGAGCAGATTTTTGGGCAGATTTCCACCTTCCGGATCTTGGGTGCCATCCCTCTTGTAATCCAAATTTGGTCAATTCTTGTCCAAGTCATGTTAGCTTCAGAGAAGAACCCCTCTCTACCTTGGGGATTTTTAGTTCTCCAAATGTCAATCAAGTCCATATTGTCTGTCATTTCAAAAAAAGTCTTTGGTAGTCTTCCATCTTTTGTGACTACCTGTCTTTCAGATTTATCCATGTTTATTGACACAACGCCATTCATATCTCCCATCAAGATAATGTTCTGGTCCATGTGATCCAACAACGTCTCATGCAATTTCTTATAAAACTCTGATTTCCCCTCATTAGGTGCATAGACTCCAATTATTAATACTTTCTCTCCTTGTACTTGTATTTCAATTGCTACGAATCGTCCGTGTTCATCTTTAAAAAGAAATTTTGGTGACAATTTCTCCTTTACGTATATCACAACTCCTCTTTTTTTGACTTTATCCGATGAGATAAATTCTTGGCCTAGTCTCTTGTTTATCAATAATTTCCTGTGGAGTCTTGTTATATGTGTTTCTTGTAGACAATTCAGGTCCAATTGTTCCTTTTTCAACATGTGGAAAATTCTCTTCCTCTTGCTAGGGGAATTCAGACCCCGAATGTTCCAAGTTAACATCTGCAGAGACATGTTGTAGTTATTGTAAGGTTCCTCCAACCACTCCCAAAAGTTGTTCTTCTTCTGATGGTTGTGTCTCTTTCTCTATTTGATCCAACCCCAAGGGGTGTCTTTCTAGATCAGGTGGTCCCAGTCCTAGTATCTCCAGTTCTTTTGTTCTGGCCTCCCTTCGTAGTTCTTCACCAAAGTCTTTCAGGAAACTCACTTTATCTTCCTTTAATCTTATCTTTATTTTCTTACCTTTGAATGTAAATGAGAGGCCTTGTGGGAATTCCCACCTGAACGGAATGTTGTTCTTCCTTAGTAGGCCTACCAAATCTGCGTAGTTAGTTCTAAGATCTAGTAGGTATTTTGGGATATCTTTAAAAATTTCATTTCTCTCACTTCCGATCTCCAGTGCTTTCTGGTAATGTAAATTCAGTATTTTATCTCTTAATGAAATCAAGCAGTCCCTTGCTCTGTTCTTCCTTTTGACCCTTCCCAGTCGAAAAGCACTCACTATCTTAAATTCTTCTGAATCCAGGCCCCAGAAGGTCTCAAATTCCAATTTAAGAAACTCTATTAGTTCTCCTTCCTCTGTTTCTGGGACCGCTCTTATTCTCAAATTGGCCTGCTTTTCCTTAAGTTCGATCAAAGAAAATTGTGCCTTATAATCATCCAATTTTCTATTTATTGGCGGTATTTTTTCCTCTACCGCCACAATCCTCTCTTTCGCTTCCTCTGCTGTCTGTTTTGTCTCCTTGGATTCCTGCAGTAACCTGTCAATTGCCTGGGTATTAGAGTTCACTTTCTGTCCTACGTCATTCACTTTTTGTCCGAGGTCTTTAATAGTTGAAGTATTTAAATCTATCTTAGCTGTCAAATTTTGTAAGGCTGAAAGAATCTTGTCTAATGTTGTAGATTCTGGTCCTGCTCCTTTTGGTTCTTCTCTTTCTGTAACTTGTGGAGCAGAAAGGCCTGTTACAGATGCTCTTCTGTAGTGTTGTTGCTGCTGTGCCAGCAATTGCTGCTGTTGTCTGGTTTTATATTTTGTTGCTTTCTCTTGCGGCTTCTCCTGAGACTTATCTTGTTGTTTGTCTTGATCCATTCCTGTGCCTCAGAGAGTCAAGGTCACTCACACAGCTCTCACAACTCCCAGGTTTGTTTCTCAGCATTAAAAAGAAAAGGACAGCTGCAGTGGAAAATCCCCAGTTATAGCACAAAGTTCCTCTAGGGGAGCAGAGTAGCAAAATGTTTCATAAATGATGGTTGTAAAACAGTAACTTCATAGGTATGCCAATGTTACACAGATAGCAACAGTTACAAGCTCAAAAAAGCTCAAAAAAGTTGCCATTCTCTTGCAGAGATCTGCAGTAATGATTACAATGTCTATAAAACGGTGCATTCAGAGTGACCTTTCAATTATTTAAGGCAGTCCGATATCAAAGATTGAATGGTGGGTTCTATCCCCCCCTTTCCCAACTTATGGGGGGGTTCGTCTGTCAGGCAGTGAGATTTAGCTCTTTATAATAAGTCAATTTCTTTGGTTCAAAGCTCCTTTATCCCTTGCTTTTGTTCTGTCTACAGATCGGCAAAGCGGGCTTCCTGTTTAAACTTTGCCGATTTCAGGTTCAAATTCAAGATCAAAGTCCAGGATCAAAGTGTCAAAGTCAAAATCAAATTCCAAGTTCACTTGTCTTAAGTCCTATTCTTTGATCCTTTCAAGTTTCCCCAGTTCTTACTCACGGGTAGATGTTTCAGTTCGATGTTCACAGGAAAAAGGTCAGTGCTCTCCGGCAACTGCTATGCAGCTTCACTCCGCAGAAGTAGCGATCGACTCCCAGCACAGCGCCAAACCCCCGCTCTGCTCCGGAGCTCTTTACAGAGCTCCTTTGACAGTTCGGGGGGGGGGCGCTCAGCGTGCCCACTGAGTCCCACGGCCCCAGGCTTCTCCCGCCTGCGGGTTTTTTTAGGGTCCTCCGCTTCGCTGCAGCGGTGGACCCGATTTCTGCAGAGCTTCTCCTTCCAGTTAGAGGGAATCCGCCATTGCCGATAGGCGCCGCCTCCGGAAGCCCCGGCCCTGTTCTTCCTTTAGGAGCTGCTGGTAAGTTGCCATTCTTCCTATAGTATTTTTCTTTTTAACCGATATTACTTCTAGTGGTGAGACCCACCATGGGGTTTTTGGTTCTAACAACCTTCTATGTCTCACCCAGACCTTGTATAGTGCATTTCTAATTACGTGGCTTAGAAATTCTTTATGGACTGCCACTTTGTTATAAATTAGATAGGCATGCCAACTATATCTGTTGTTCCATCCCTCCAAATCCAGAATGTCGCTGTTATCCAATTTGATCCAATCCTTGATCCAAGTAAAGCATGCTGCATCGTAATATAGTCTCAGGTCTGGGAGTCCAAAACCTCCCCGCTCTTTTATGTCGGTTAATAATTTATGTTTGATCCGTGGCTTTTTGCCTAGCCATATAAACTTTGTTAGGTCCGTTTTCCATTTTTAAAAACAATCATCTTTACCTATTATGGGAATCATTTGAAAAAGGAACAGAAGTTTTGGTAAGATATTCATTTTAATAGCCGAAATTCTACCCCAGAGTGTTAATTTCAATCTTGTCCAAGATTCCATTTCTCCCCCAAAATTTTTATAATTATCTTCAAACAAATTTATATTTTTCATTGTTATTTGTATACCTAAATATTTCACTTTTTTTACAATTTGTAATCCAAATTTTTCTACCAGTTCCTTTTTCTCTTGATCTCCCATGTTTTTTACCATTAGTTTTGTTTTTTCTTTATTCAAAGTAAAAGCTGATACCCTTCCAAAGTTTTCCATTTTTTCTAGAGCCTTTGCTATGCTTTCCTTTGGATTTTCCACCATTAAAACTAAATCTTCTGCAAATGCCCTTATTTTGTATATTTTCTCTCCTAGGGATATTCCATTTATTTCTTGATCCAATCTGATTTCTTGATTTAATATTTCCAAAACCAAAATGAATAACCAAGGTGAAAGTGGGCACCCTTGTCTGGTGCCCTTCTGTATTTTAAAATAATCAGTCGTGTCATTATTTATTATTATATTTGCTTCTTGTTGTTCATAAATTGCTTTTAACCCTCTTGTGATTTGGTCTCCCATGTCCATCTGGTCTAATAATATTTTTAGAAATTTCCATGATACTTTGTCAAACGCCTTTTCCACATCCACAAAAACAAAGGCTACCTTCTTACTTGGTTTCATGTCTAAATACTCGGTCATATCAATCACTGTTCTTACATTGTCACTCATTTTCCTGCCCGGCAAGAACCCTGCCTGCTCTTTATTTATACAATCCTGCAAAACTGTCTTTAATCTTGTTGCCAATATTTGTGCATAGATCTTGTAATCATTATTTAGTAATGATATTGGTCTATAATTGGTTATAAACTCTTTATTTCGTCCTTGTTTTGGGATTACTACTATGTGTGCCTGTTTCCAGGTGTTGGGAATCTTCCCGTCTTCTAATATTCTATTTAAGAGTGTCTTCATAGGTGATAATAGTGGTTCCTCTAATTTTTTGTAATGTATTACGGTAAGACCATCTGGGCCTGGGGATTTTCCCAGTTTCATCTTAATTATCGCTTGATGAAGCTCTGTCGTGGTTATTGGGGAGTTTAGCTCTTGAATCTTTTCTTTCTTAATTTTAGGTATACGGAGTTCGAGGGGGTGGCCAAGATGGCGCCGAGGTAAGACGCTCTTATCGGAGCTCAAAGAGATCTTTTAACTAAATGTTGCTGGCTCTCCTCCTTCCTTTGGTTTTTATTTCCTTTCACTATTTCGCTGTGCTTTTGAACATCTTATCTTATCCTCCTCGGTGCCGGGACTTAATGAAGTTAAAGAAGTTTTAACGAAGGCTCTCAGACATTCCCTCCCGGGCATTAAGGCACTCCCTCCTAGTTTCTCGTTGACTCCTCGTGACAAACTTATTCCAAGGATCTTTAAGGACTTCCAATGGGCTTTTAACTACAAATTCATAAAACCACAAATTTCTCCCACCACCTCTAACCTCGTGGACCCCCAAACATCTCAGTTGTTTTAACAAACAGAGAAGAAGGGGGGGGTACTCCAAAGGAGTGCTATAATTGGACTCAGTTTTAAACTCCTCGCAGCAGCCCAGCCAGGACTGAATGAGAATTAAACGAGATTGCGACCTGAGAACTTTAGCGCTTTATCACTCTATTTAGAAGTCTGATCTCATTGATTTAAGAAGAATCTAGCAATGAGAAGAGCCAAAAGACTCAGGTGTCTTGATACAGAAACTGACACAGAGCCCTCTGGTTTCAAACAGAGTAATCTAGATAATTACCTGCTACCTCAAAAACAGCACGCATCTCCTCCTAAAACCTTCCTCAACTCTTTACATGGAAAGACAACTGAAGAGATATCCCTAGGAATAAATGAGGACAAGGCTACTACTCCCATAACCGAGGCACAAGCACTAATTGATAGAAAGGTGGAGCTGCTGGAGGAATGCTGCCTATTGACTGCTCAAACAGTTCAAAAAATCTTTGAACAATTACAAAACATCTCCAAGAAGCTGGATAACCCAGATGAAAGGAGGCAACTCACTCCCTTCTTGCCATCCTTAATAAGCCCTGGAGATAAACAGAACAAATACAAATTTATACCTCTAAACCAGCCAAAAACCAGAGGAAGCCCCCCTCACTCAATCAACCTGATACTGAGACCATGTGAGATTGTTCTCCACATTTTTCCATATAGAGGGCCCCTACCTTACTGGGAGTCATCTTTCTGGGCCAGACATCATCTAAATCTGCTCCTAGGCCTTGAGGGTGGAAGCATTGACTTAAAAGCAGTCAAGAGGCTCACTAACGATGGATATTCCAAAAAAGTACTACTAAGATTTGGTAGTCATAGAATTCCAACTAAAATCTTAAGGGAAAAGACTCATTTAGCCCAGAAAGGAATTATTCCGCGTCGACACTTTGAAGATATATCACCCAGACCATTGATTGCATCTAAAAGACAGAACAAGATGAACAAGGCCATTCCACCAGAAGCCGACATCTGCCCTACTCCCGTGGAAGAACCCAGTAGATGGGAGAAACCGCAGCCAGCTATCCGGGAAATCACGCAAGAAAAATCCAAGCTCCCAAACCATGCGACTGTAGCATCAAATAACAACCTCGCCCTTGACACAATAGACTGGACAGTCCCAGAAGAAGAAGATCTGCTGAGTAACTTTACCAAGTTACCAGATAAAGAACAAATAAACATACTCAGTAAATTGACGAAACTACAGGCCAGATTGACCGAAATTCACCAACAAGGTCAACAAAATGCAGTAGAAACAATACACAATCAAACTTTACACTTACCAGCCTTTTCCCCAAAATGCATAGTCAAAAAGAGAGCTACTAATGGAACTTTCAAATGTATAGATGCAGAGCTTCAAATCCAGCCGCCTTTAGAATATGAAATGGCAAGGAAAAACTCCAGTAATGAGACCACAAATTCCTGGCTGAGATATCAAATACTAGCTCCAAACGAAATAGGTACCCCTTATTTAAGCACTACAAAGGACTCTAACATTGCCGAACAAAAGATGACCTCCAACAGACCTGACACACTGAGCTCAACACCAAATGAGGCCAAAGAAATGGAAGTAGAGACTGAAAACAGTCCTACTGTCCATAATAGTCCACCAACCACAGAAATTTCTCAGGAACAAGGAACAGCTAAGGAAGAAAATCAAGAAAGGGAGGAAATTTTAATTCCCCGCACTTTAAAAAAGAATCTAAAAGATCCATCATTATGTTCCCCACCGAAAGCAGCGACAAATGGCTGTATCTGCACAAGACAAAATCCCTCGCTGGACTCAATGACAGAACTAGAATGACTAAATGCTGTCAACCAGCCACCAACTCAAAAACGGATCCTACGCTTGCTGTCCTGGAATATCGCAGGGTGGGGAAACAAAGACGGAGACCCAGACCTAATGAACTTCTTTAAAGATTTTGAATTAATACTTCTACAAGAAACATGGTCAACTAGAGATATTAAAATCAATGGATTCACCTCCTATACGAAACCCGCATTGAAAACAAACACGAAGGGCCGGCCGAAAGCAGGGTTCTGTTGTATGATCAAAGACAACTTAGGGTTTGAAATCAAGCAACTAGAAAAATGCTTACCACTTGCACAAGCTCTACTTTTAACCCAAAAAAACGATACTTTGCTACTTGTAAATGTCTATATCCCTCCAACCAAAAACAACAGCAGCAGTGAAAATTGGCCACAACTAACCTTTTATATAGAAAATTTGACCGATAAATACCCAAATGCCTCACTGATAATAGCAGGTGATTTTAATGCCAGAGTGGGAACCAACAATGAACAACTATGTAGCAAACTAAATTGGAATACTGATAATGATATCGCACATGCCCTGAAAATAGGACGATTCTCCAGAGACAGGGTTGTAAACAACGAAGGCTTACGCCTACTTGAATTATGTAACAACTTTAATTTACAGATTGTAAATGGTTCAACAAAAGGCGATAGAAGTGGGGAGTTTACATACTTCTCCCCCCGAGGATGCAGTGTCATCGACTATATTCTTGTCCCTTATAATATCATAAATTCGATCATGGACCTCAAAATTGGAACGCGCACCGAAAGCGACCATCAGCCATTATCGTTGTCTATTAACTTAAAGGACGAAACCAAAATAACTAAGCACAATATCATAGAACCTTCTCAATACAAACAAATGACCCAATTAAAATGGTCCCAGGAAATGAGTGCAGCAGTGGGGCAAAAACTTACAGCCAACCTGAGAAAACAAGTACTATCCAACTTAAAGACCACTAATTTCTACAGTGATATACCGAAAATTTATAATGAAATCTTCCAAATGTTCGTAGAGCTTAGTACTCCACCTAAAGTTTGGGTACTTAAACATAGCGCTAGCCCTTGGTTTGATGATGAATGTTTCCAGCTAAAAAGAAAACTGCGCCAAACATTTAAAAATAATCGCACTAAACTAGAGCCCTCTTATCTTGATGAAAAAAGAAAATATCATTACATTCTGGCCGAAAAGAAACAGAAATACGCAACCCAAAAATGGCTACAATTATTCGACTCAATTCAGAGTAAAAACAACAAAGCGTTCTGGAACTTAGTGTACGGAGGATTGAAAGCCGAAAATCAACTAACTCTACCACCAATTGAAGAATCCAAATGGTCCCAATACTTTACATCTGTATTTAACAATCTACACAGTGAACTTAAAGGAAATGAAACCACTAAAAATAAAATTAATAAACTCCAGGAGTGGCCAAGGGTAGAGGAAGAGGAAATTAGAGAGATAGTTAAAAATTTCAAATCGGGGAAATCTCCTGGGCCAGACGGTCTACCAATAGAATTATTTAAGACCTATATAGCTTGGTGGGCAGAACCCTTAGCTCAACTGTTTACTCTCATAGATAAATATGGGATCATACCTGAGATATGGTTAAGATCAATAATTATCCCAATCTTTAAAAATGGCGACCCAAAAGAACCAAGGAATTATAGACCGATAAGCCTATTATCAGTGATAGGGAAAATCTACGCCAAGCACCTCTTATCTAAACTCCTTACCTGGATGAAAAATCTAAATTTACCAGGGAAAGAACAAATAGGTTTCTCCAAAGGTTGCTCTACACTAGACCACTGTCTTATACTTATGCACTTGGTTGAAAAATACAGATTCCAAAGGCAATCTAAGATATATGCTGCTTTTGTAGATTTTCGTGGTGCATTCGACTCAATTGACTGCCCAAAGTTGTGGAGGAAACTCGCAGAATTAAAAATTGATCAGCGCTTATTGATTCTAATGCAAAATCTACACTCTTCCAATACCTGTCAAGTCAAACTTAACACCAAAGGTCACCTTTCATCAGACATCCCTAACTCGAAAGGGGTAAAACAAGGGTGTATCCTTGCCCCCTTTCTATTTAATTTATTTCTATCAGACTTGCCAGATTACCTTCAAAAAATAGAATCACATGCCCCTAAACTTAATCAGAAACCAGTTCCTCTCTTATTATACGCAGACGATGCTGTCCTACTATCATTAACGAGCTTGGGTCTGAAACGTCTTATATCTTCACTGATCCTTTACTGCGAATGCAACAAACTCTCTATAAATTATGAGAAGACAAAAATTTTGGTCTTCTCGAATGGTTGGAAATTAGAGAAATGGAAAATAAGAGGGCAAGAAATCCAACAAGTGAAAATCTATAGGTATCTGGGAATCTTATTCCAGAGCAATTTAGGGTGGGCAACCCATCGCACAAACGCCATAAAACAGGCAAAGTGCACCTCATCAGCAGTTGCCCGTTTTTACTATCAGAAAGGTAATCAATTTATTCCTGCGGCCAATCAGATATTTCAAACAAAAGTGCAATCCCAGATATTCTATGGAATCCCGCTATGGGTCCAAGCATATAACAGTGATTTAAAAAAGATTCACTCCAGCTTTCTGAGACGTATTCTTGGACTCCCAGCTATGATCAAATATGAAACAATGTGTGCAGAAATAGGCATACACACAATGGAATATTGGGCATGGTCCACCTCAATAAAGTACTGGTTACGCTGCCATTTTCGCTGCCCTCCATCAAGTCTGCTCGCTGATTTGCTCAATGACTCCTATAAATCAAGATGGTATCAGCACCTCGAAAAAAAGATTGAATCTTTAGGCATCGAGCTGGAGCCCCTGTACAATTCTAATGAGCAATACATTTTCCATAATATCCTAACTAGACTAAAGGATGTCGAGAGACAAAATATTATGGCAGCTGTAAACAAAATTTGCTCCCCCATATTCTATGATTTAAATATCTTAGATAGCAGAGCCAATTACGTCACTAAATTAATAATCCCAGCCCAACGTAGGGCTTTTATGCTGGCCCGTTTGAATGTTTTTCCCTCAGCATTTGTCAGGGGAAGATATCAAAACATTCCTAGAAACAAGAGATTCTGCAGATGTTCTATGAATGTCCCGGACACTGTAGAGCATATTCTCTTTCATTGCCCATTGTACAGTACGCTCCGTCAACGCGTGCTGTCCCCTCTCTCGGGTGGTCTGGAACCCCAGCAAGGTGAATGTGTGGGACTCTACCTATCCGACGTTGACCAAAGGGTAACGGCGGGGGTAGCCGAGTTTTTGGTAGCAGTCCTCCAAGGAGCAGGTTAACAAAGAAAACCATTGACTCTATATGTATATATATATGTATGTAGCCAACTGCTGCCCTTTTATATATATTTCAAGGCCTTTATATGTTATTTTCTCTTTTATGGTTTTATTCGCAAAATGCCTAATAAAGGTTTGATAAGTAAGATAAGTAAGTAATTTTAGGTATATCCTTTCCACATAAATACTCTTTTATTTCAACCTCTGTCTCATTTCCTGCTTTATATAGCTTATTATAATATTTTGTAAAACACTTTTTAATTTCCTCAGGGTTATCTAAAGTTCTCCCCTCTTCCACTATTTTATCAAACAGTTTTTCCTTTTACAGTTACAGATAGGTAGCCGTGTTGGTCTGTCATAGTCAAAACAAAAAAAATTCCTTCCAGTAGCACCTCAAAGACCAACTAAGTTAGTTCTTGGTATGAGCTTTCTTGTGCATGCACACGTATCTGAAGAAGTGTGCATGCACACGAAATCTCATACCAAGAACTAACTTAGTTGGTCTTTAAGGTGCTACTGGAAGGAATTTTTTTTAGTTTTTCCTTTTGTCTCTTTTTCAGTTGCCAGGCTAGCATCTTTCCGGGTTTATTTGCAAATTTGAATAACCTTTGTTTCATCCATTTAATATTGTTCTCAATTTCACTATTTAATATTGCTGAAGCCTGGGTTTGTAATATTTTTAGTTTTTGGTTTATGAATTCATTTTTTGGTTGTTTTGCTAATAATTTTTCATTTATTCCTATTTCCTTCCTTATTTGTTCCAGTTTTTGCTCTCTGTTTCTTTTCCTTATTGTACTTTGTTGTATGTAAAAGCCTCTTATGAAAGCTTTACTTGCATCCCATATTGTCCTGAAGTCTGTATCCTGTTCTTTATTTAATTCAAAAAATTCTTTCAATAGTTCTTGCTCTTTTTTCACAATCTTTTCGTCATTTAATAATCTTTCATTAAGTCTCCATCTTTTATTAGTTTTCTTGTGTTCCTTTAATTCTAATGTGACTGGGTTGTGATCTGTAATCATTTTGGTCTGTATTTCTGCTTTTTTAATTTTAGTTGTTAAGTTATTTGATACCCATATGCTGTCAATTCTGCCGGCTGATTTTTTAACTTCTGAGAAATGTGTATACTGTCTTTCTCCTGGGTTTTTATATCTCCATGTATCAATCAAATTTACGTTTTCTACCATCTGAAAGAAGGTGTCTGGGAGTCTGCCTTTTTGGATTTTCTTTCTCTCTCTGTCCTATCTAATTCTATTGATGTGACTGTTATCATAAAGCACCAATGCTGCAGCAAGCTAAGGCTCAAGCAAAGGCTCAGGCAGCTGCTTGTGGCTGGAAAGCCAAACAGGATGTTTGTGACTGTTGCCATGGGAACAAAGGGGCAGTCCATTCTGTACTGAGCACCGGATGTTAGCTCAGTGTGTGTGTGTCAGATGACCCGTACTGGAAGTACATGGGTGGAGTTTATTCTTACTGCTGTGGAGTGCAGACATGTTTTCTCTGTACTGGTATAAGAGACAGAAATAAAGATGTAAATAGATTTCTGTCTGCTTCTTTCCCCTCTCTGGGGGACACCAAAGGGGAGAGAGGAAGAACGGTGTGTTCTTCTCACACTTCTGGGAAGAATCGCTGAGACCTAGCTGCTTATCTGTCGGGAGTAGCAGCGAGGAGGTCGCCAAGGAATATCTGCCGGTGCCTACGCTGTGGCACATTCCTCTGACACAGGCAGAATTCCAACAGCGACACCATTTAGGTCTCCCATCAAAATAATTTCCTCTTCTATAAATTCCAGTAAATTAGCTTCTACTTTTCTGGAAAATTCTGTTTTGTTACCATTCGGTGCATAAACTCCTACTATAATTAAATGTTCTTTACCTTTTGTTATTTTTACCCCAGTAATCTACCCTCATCATCCTTAAAGATTTTTTTTGCGTCTAGTTTAGGGTTCACATAGATCACAATTCCCCTTTTCTTTTTTACATCTGAGGATATAAATTCTTGACCCAATCTCTTGTTTTCTAAAACCCTTCTATGGTTTCTAGTCACATGGGTCTCCTGCAAGCATATAATATCCCATTGTTCTTTCCTCAATACATGTTCTATTTTATTTCTCTTCCTCTTATCATTTAAACTGTTAACATTCCAAGTTATAATTTTTAGATTCATTAATTTTTATTTATTATCTACAGTAGTTTCGTTGAGTAAATAAAAAAAAAGAAAAAAACTCAGAAATTTTAGGATTTTGATAATCTGCTTCTTCCAATCTCTCTCCCCCCCTCTTAATACGTGCTTGTCTCTCTATGCTTCTTGTGGTGTCTGCGTTGTTTCCTCTCGCTCCAATGTTGGCTCTCCAGTTAATTCATTTTTGTACTTCCTCCAGAATTTTCCCAGCTCATCTACTGATCTAAAAGTTTTTCTTCTGTCCTTATATGTGAAGGTGATGCCCTCAGGAAATTCCCACCGGAATCTAATCGAATTCTTCTTGAGTGCTTCTGTTACTGTCTTATAATTCTGCCTTTTCTTCAGAATTCTTTTTGGCATTTCCTTAAATATTTTGATAGGCCTATCATCTATTACTAACTTCACTTGTCCTTTTTGATGTAATATTTTGTCCTTTAAAAGTCTTGAGTTGAAAAAAATTAAGCAATCTCCTGGCCCTTTATAAGTGTCCGATCTTTCTGATTTGATCCTGAAAATTTTATCAATATCCAATAGCATCTCTTCTACCTCTACTCCCAACCAGTTTGCAATCTCCTGTGATAGTTTCTCTTGAATTTGTTCATCATGAGTTTGTGGGATGCCTCGGAAGCGGAGGACCATCTCCTTCTGACGCATCTCCATCAATGATATATATTCTACCAGCTCTTCATGGGCTCTCTTTAGGTCGTTTATTTCTTCCTTCGTTGAGTCTTGTGATTTTTTAATGTCCTTATTTTCCATTTGCAATTTCTTCGTCATTTCTTCTTGTTTGGTAGATTTACTCTTAAGTTCTTGTACAGATTTATCGAGTTCTTTATTTTTAAGTGAGAGGTCACTTATTTGTGTTGTTAGGTCTATTATTAGCTTTGAGTTTTGTTGGATGTTGCCAGCTAGTATGTCCAGCTTATCATTCAGGCTCTTCTCCATCCCCATTATAAGGTCTTTTATGTCAGCATTGGGGTCTGTTTCAGCTGTTGATTGTCTTCTCACTTGTAGACCTGACCCAGATGTCAGTGTAGTTTGGTATTTTTTAGAACCCATATTTGTCATTCTTCCTTTTGGTTCTGATCTAGATATCTTTATTTCAAAGCAAGAATATATATATTCCTAAACTTTGAAAATGCTCTGTTTATAGTCTATAATTTGGTCCTTTTACCTGATGGGATTGAAAGTCAGTTAAGATTCCGGTGGTTTTACCCTATGTTGTTATCAGTTCATCTCAAATATTTAAATTTTTTTCAAAAAAGTTTTTAAAAAGTCCAAGTTTTAATAAAAAAAATAGTTCAATATTTTTAATTACTTTGGCAATTATCAGAGAAAAAAATCCTTCGCAGTACTTAACATCCGTCTTAAGAACTTATTTTCTAGAAGCTGAACTTGGTATTTCAAATGTCCTTTCGTGTATAGCTAGTTTTCTTTATGGTTGTACTTCAAGCCTGTGTCTTAGCAGCGTTTTTTAAATTATGGGAGTAATTTTATTTTCTGCCACTAAGTGGCGCAATTTTCCAATTTACTTGTAAGGTGGTCCTTCTTGTTTTGTTTCTCTAGCCTCTCTTTGTTGCAGTGACTGTTTCCGCCACTATTCTTCTTCCGGCTTTTTTCCCTTCTGAGGGCGATGACTCACTCTCCCCCCCCCCCCAGCGCCATTTTCGCCAGCTGCTTTCTTCCCTATTCCAGTCTTTTCCTCCTTCTTTCTCTCCCTTTGTACATCTCTTCCTCTTCCCTTTCACTTCTTTATCTTAATCTTTATCTTCCCACCACTGCCTGGTCTTCAAATCTTTTCTATTCCTTCTCTTTTTCCACTGTATCCTCCACGTTTCTCCCCCTCCTTTTCCTTTTTCACTCACCCCTTTGTTTTACGCTGATCTCCTTCTTAATGGCCGCTGCTTTGTTGTCACCGCTGCTGCTGCTGCTTGCTATTTCAGCTCCTTGTCTCTCTCAACAGAGCGTCCCCCTGTAGAAGCAGGTACTCAGTATGTCTCAGTTTTTATTTTCTGCCTCTTTACAAGGCTTATTTTCCACAACTTGATAAGTCTCAGAACGCTGAAGCTCCTCTCTCCATTAGCTTTACTGTCCTTTATAATATTAAGTTAGTCCGTACTCCTTTTATTTTAATTTAAGCCAGCATTATTACCTTGTTCCTTCAGGAGTACTCTTGATTTTACAGTTTTAGTTTGGAGCAGCCTGGTGCTTTCTCATTCGGGTCTCAGGGGCTTCTCACGGTCGGGTGTGTGATCTTTTCTGCGCTGAAGTTCTTCCACCTCCCTCCACTTTTTGTGCTGGGACGGCAGAAAACCCCTTTATGCGCTGCTTGGATCTGTTTTCTTCAGTCTGGAACCTCCTCTCAGACCTCTTCAGGGTTTGCGTCGCCCTCGCTTCCCCGTCTTTTTATCCCGTAACCATGATTGGGAGCGCTCTTACTGCAGCAGAGCGCTTTCCCTGACCCGACGCTGAGCGCACCACGCCAGGAAGTATTTTTTTATTTTGATTTCAAATTCAGTCAGATTTCATCTCATGTATATATATTTGCTTGTTGTTGCACAGTAGCTTCCAAAGCTATACATAATTAATTTACCAAGTGTGCGCAGGCGTTTATTTGGAGGACTACTAATTTTCTGCATAGTTCGGAACACAGTTATAAGGTTTAGGTGCATCACTGTAGGGGCTCTAATTGGTGCAAACAGTGCAGCTTATTGGCTGGGAAAGTGATTATAGTTGGTCCAGAATTTAATTTTCCTTTTAGCAATAAAGATTTAATCAATTAGACGAAGTTATTTAATTCATTGACATAATTTAAATTTTTGCTTGATGTAAGGATATTACTGGTCTGTATAGTGGTATCTATAGGGCATTATTTCAAGGGTCTGTGTAGGTAATACTGAACTAGGTCTTATGTCTGAGGTAATTGCAGTTTTCAAACAGTGCCTGGCTAGCGTGACCAGCACGCACTGATAAGAGTTTGGTTCTAGGGCTAATTTTAATTTATATATTTTGTGGTTTTAAAACAGTTTGGTTCAAGGGTTACTTTTTGTGGGTGGTGCAATGGCTTCCAAGGGAAACCAACAGGTGCCTTCTTCCAATTTAAGTGGGTCAGACAACCAAGACGGGTCAGGGAGGCCTGCTATGCCCTGCAACCCACAGGCCTTATCACAGTTTTTCTCTGCCTTTGAAACATTTTATCAGCAGTTTAGGCCCATGGTCACTGGGTCCTCTTCACAAATAGTTGGTTCTCAAGATTGCATACCTGACATTGCTCCCAGCAATGAGGAGCACCCTGGCACTTCAGCCTCCTTTTTCAGTGCTGCACAGTCAGGCAGCAACCCATCTACACACCCCCATAAGCGATCACAGTCTTCGCGTCCCCTCATGTCCAAGCTCAGTTCTTCAGGTGACAGGGCTCCTTCTGGCAAGTCTAACCGTTCTGCTTCTCAGCATGTCACAGATGTTCCCAGTATTTTACAGGATCTGCAACCTACACCCGCAGAAGGTGGCTCAGGAACATCATCGGAACATCATCGGATGAGGAGGTGCGAGGTCATCAGGAAATGCCTGCAGCTGCTGAACAGCACCCAGTCACCAGTGAGGGGCAAGGGGGAAAGAGGAAAACTAAGAAGAAACATTCAGCTAAGAAGAGCAAGAAAAGTAAGCTGTCTGATACTGAGGATGATTCAGTACTACTTCTTCAGATTCTGAAGAATACCCTTTGGATGGGTATTGGGGTTTTGGCAAGGGCATTTTGGGACTTCCACTATGGGTGCATGAGAGAAGTGCAAACTCTCACAGTAAAACCTTTAATGGGTCTCTGGTGGAGGATGTAGAAACGTCTACTAACGTTTCTACCGATTTCATCCTGGGTAATCACCTTTCCCAAAGGAAAAGAACTGCCCACCACCCACTGGGACCTAAGGGACCAAAATTACTGGATGGAATACGTGTGTCCCTATGTGGAAAGAAAGCAGCATGACCCCACTAAATTCGAAAAATTTGAAGCAAAATGCCGTAAGCTTTGTTGGGAGTACAACAGGGCGGCCTGCCAGAGGCCAAACTGTAAGTATGGACACGAATGCGAGAAGTGCCTGGGAAACCACCCAGCCTCTTCATGTTTTAAAGGTAAACAGCCCTTTCAGGGAGGTAGGGGGCATTTCCACCAGGGATCGCGAGGTGCCCCCGGACCCTCCCAAGGGGCGACCGCAAACCGCTATTAATTTGGCCCTTGGTTTGGCCTTCTTTTTTTTATAATAATTTTTATTAAAGATTTTACATTACAAAAAATAAAATAAAAAACAGAAAAAAGAAAAAATATCCAACAAAAATTGTTAAAAACAATCCTTCTTTCCATCTCCTTAATTTTCATTTACTTGTTTCTCGGACCTCCTCATACCACCCTTTTTTGTATTCCAAATCAAATTATTAATTCAACAATTTCTTTCCCTCTTTTTGTTATCCAAATCTTATTCTTAAATTATTACAATCTTAGATTTTTACTTATATAAACCCATTTTTTCATATTCTTTTAACCCATCACAGCTAGAAACCACTTAGTTCCAATCCAACATTATTCTAAAATTCCTTAATTTTACAATATCTCTGTAAATAGTCTTTAAATTTCTTCCAATCTTCCTCCACCGACTCTTCTCCCTGGTCTCGAATCCTGCCGGTCATTTCCGCCAATTCCATATAGTCCATCACTTTCATCTGCCATTCTTCCAAAGTGGGTAGATCTTGTGTCTTCCAATATTTTGCGATAAGTATTCTTGCTGCTGTTGTGGCATACATAAAGAAAGTTCTATCCTTCAACTATGCCCAGGAGAAAGGCCTCTGGTTTCTTCAAAAGGGTATATTTAAATACCTTCTTCAGTTCATTATATATCATCTCCCAGAAAGCCTTAATCCTTGGGCACGTCCACCAAAGGTGAAAGAATATGCCTTCATTTTCCTTACATTTCCAACATTTATTATCGGGCAAATGATAGATTTTTGCAAGCTTGACTGGTGTCATGTACCACCTGTATATCATTTTCATAATATTCTCTCTTATGGCATTACATGCCGTGAATTTCAGGGGACCCCCCCCCCAAAAAAAACACCAAAAATCAGTTAGGGAGATGCCAGATATTGCAAAAAAGAAAATACACAAAGAAATTTGGGCTGGTAGGGTGGCTGGCCCCTTCAGGGAGCCTCCTATTGCTGGTTTACACATTTCACCGTTAAGTATTGGCCCAAAGAAGGCCCCAGAAGAGTATTGCATGATCCACAATCTATTCTACCCTAGAGGTGGCTCAGTCAACGATGCGATACCTCAGGAGCTTTGTTTTTTTTTAAAAAAATGAATATTTATTAGCATTTTCAAAAAAAGAACAAAACATATAAAAACAAAAACAAAAATAAACAAAAAAATACAAAAATCCAAAACTTAAAAAACAATTAAAAACACCTAAAAGTTCAAATACTTATTTTCTTTTAACTTGTTTCTCAGACCTCCTCACACCTCCCCTTCTTGTATTCCAATTTAAATTATTAGCTCAGCAAATCCTTAACTTACTTCTCCCTTTTAACTTAATTTAATTTATTCTAACATATTATTATTTTACTTTTCTTCTTTCTTCCATTTCCTCAATTTATATTTACAAACCTTATTTTCATTTAATTTAGACCATTTTAAAAACCATTTTTAACTTATCCAAATTTACACATCAATATTTATACCTCATTATTTTTTCTTAAACATTTTTCCTAAAGTCGACCAAAATTTCCCTTCCACGACTTTCCCAATTTCCATACCCATAGCAAAGCAAAGTAAAAATAAAACAAACTATATTTATATACCCTTTGGATTCCCAAACTCCACCCACCCTTTTCCCGGTTTCAGTCCTCAACAAAAATCCATCAGTCTCAATATACTGTTTAGCCTGGAGATCTCACGTCCGAGGCTCTCTATTCTCTCTCAGTTCCTCTCTGCCGGTCTTTTTGATAGTCTTTAATGTTAAACTCCAAATCTCGAAGAAGCTCCAGCCCAACAGGATCCATGTTTCTACCAGCCAGACCTCCATATTTAAAAATAAAGCTTATGGGGTACTTCAAATCTTGTTTTATACTCCTTTCAGGTCCAAATGTCCCCCAAACTCCAGCTTCCACCTCCAATTCAGGCCAGGCTCGCCACATCAGATTTTTATTTTCCTTTTTTGTCATCATGTCAGGCCTCAAAATGCTGCTCTCCTTTAACTTCTGCAAAGTTTCAGCTCCTCCTTCCTTTTCTTCAGGGGCAACATATGTCACCTGCTCCATATTGTCAAAGCTCTCTGCTTTCTCTATTTGTTCAGTTGGATAGGCTCCTTGTTTCAAGTCCTTATCAGATTCAACAATGTTCTTTACTGCTAAGTCCAGAGTTGTAACATTTGTAGCCAAAACATCAGTTTGGCCTTGTAACTTTCCCAAGAGAACAAATGCTCTGTCCAATTCAGCCTGGATTTTCCTTCCTCCAGCCATTCCTGTAATGTCACTAAACCCCTCTAGGGGGATTTTAGTTCCTTAATATTCCTTTCAGCTCAAGTCCAAAAGTCAGGTTATTTTGTATCAGCCCTTCCTTATTTTCAACAAATTATTACAAATTAACCAACAGAAGCAACAAAAACAAGGTTCTCCTTTTCCGTCTCAACAGCCAACTTGACAGCTGTCAAACTTTTCAGTCTTTCATCGACAGGCTCTCTTGTGGGACACTCCCGGGTCCAGGGGTGTGTGAAACTTCAGCTCCCCAAATTAATCTTATTATCCTCCAGCAAAAATTCTTATAATGTCAAAACCGTGAAATTAAAATATTTTACTAAAAAAAAAGTAAAGATTCTCTCGACCTTAGCTAGCAAGTCCTTTGCTTTAAATTGTTTACAAAGAGGGGGGTGGACTTCCTTTTTAACCCTTCCCCGCTCGTTCCTGATCCGCCAATTTTTTCTTTAAAATTCCAATTTCCGTATTACTCACGGGTTGATGTTTTAGAGTCCGAATGTTCCAAGAAAAAAGTCAGCGCTCTCCGATCATGGCTTGCGGCTTCACTCCGCAGATGAAGGAGTACTCTCAGCACCGCGCCGCACCCCGTCCCCGTTCCGAAGCCTTTAAAAAGGCTCCTTCATGGATTGGGGGGCGCAAATGGTGCCCGCCGAGTCACTACGCTCACAGGCTTCTGCGCCTGTGATTTTAAGGGTCCCCGTGTCGCCGCAGCGGTAAGACCCAGTCTCTGCAGAGCCGATTCCCTCCGGAGCTCGGAGGGAATCCGCCATTAATCGATGGCGCCAACCCGGAAGTCCTCGATACCTCAGGAGCTTTGTTCTGTGAAATATGCCTCCTTTGACCAGGCTGTAAAACTTATTTGCAGGTTTGGCAAGGGAGCACTTCTGGCAAAGTGCGACATTGACCTGGCCTTCCGCCTCCTACCAGTTCACCCAGAGGACTTTCGATGGCTGGGTTTTAGGTTTGAGGGGGCATATTTCATAGACAAAGCCATGCCGATGGGGTGCTCAGTAGCATGTGCAGCCTTAGAGTCTTTCAGTACATTTTTGGACTGGGCTCTTCGCTTTAGAACTGGTTCTGAGGGTGTGGCTCATTATCTCAATGATATTTTTTTCCTATTGTAGTTGCGGCACACCTGTGGGCTGATGAGCTCAAGAATCACCAGGTATGCTTTTGGACAGACAATCAAGCAGTTGTCAGTGTCCTGTCAAAGCAATCATTGTGCTCCCCTAGGGTGGCAGGCCTGCTCCAGTCCTTTGTCCTTTTGTGCTTAGAATTAAACATCTATTTTTCTGCCAAGTTTATACCTGGGGTTAACAATGACATCGCAGATGCTCTATCTCGTTTCCAGATGGACCGCTTTCACTCATTAGCACCAGAGGCGCAGCAATTGCCACAGCCATTCCCAGAGCACCTTTGAAGCCTTGGGAATGAGATTTAAGGCTGTTTACTCCATAGACCCTTGTGCGGACTTCTTAGTGTGAAAGGCACTGGAGGGCTGGTGCAGACTACAGCTTCCCAGCAGCGACTGTAGAAGGCCCATAACTTATGACATTCTATGCTAAATTCATAAAAAATTAAGAAGTATCTGTTGGTCCAAGTACGAGGCCTGTTTATTTTCTGCGGCATACTCTTTGGCGCTTTGCGCATTGGCGAAGTGGTTTGTGAGGGCCAGCCAGATTTCGCTGCTCGGGAAATTCTATTGAAAGACCTGACCCTATCCAGTTCAGATTTAGTCCTGCATGTTCGACGTTCCAAAACCTATCAGCAGAGAAAGGGGGCCCTTATTTGGCTTCAAGCAACTAGGCAGAGGGGGCCATGCCCAGTAAGAGACACTAGGCATTTTTTGTATTTGAGACCAACCGTTGCTGGCCCATTCCTCATACACTTAGATGGCTCCCTCCTCGCAAGGCATCAGTTCATGCACGTTATGTGTAAGGCGATTGCTGCCTGTGGTCTCCCCCTGGGTGAATTCGCAGCTCACTCCTTTTGTATTGGGGCCGCCACCACGGCAGTGCATTTGGGACTCTCAGCTGAAAGGATAAAGGACTTGGGATGATGGAAGTCTGATGCATTTAAGGGGTATATTCGTAAGACCTTATGACTGATCACGTTATATCTGACCTGGGTTTGTTGCATCCTTTTGATTTCAGGAGACATTGTGGTGTGCATTTGAATTATAGGCCACAGCATTGCCCACTGGGCTAGAAACTTTGCCACCAATTGTGGCCTGGGGTGCAGGCTGGATCTACCACCAAAAGTTAAAGTTTCCTGGATCTCATGGAGGGGGGTGTGCTGGGCGGAATTTATGCCTGCTGTGAAAACCAGAGCCGTTTGGAGGCCCAGTGGATGCCCTGGTCATTCAACTGGGAGAAAATGATTTGGCCTATCAAAAAGGTATGGACTTGATGTGGAACATTTACAGCAACTTCAATGATTTGATTACCTCATTTCCAAATTTAACCCTAATGTCAGGGAACTGCCATCGGTTCAGGAGGGAGAGAGGAAAAGCCAGATGGATTACAGAGAGCCCCCAAAGATCGTGGGAAGCAGCTCCTCCTTAGTGGAGGAGAGTAACCACACCTCCAGTGGAGAGGAGCTGCAGGGCTCGGAGGAGGCGAGGCGGTGCCAGGACACCTTGCCTGGGCAAAGCGGGGAGGGGAGATTGAAGAGGGAAGGAAGCGCCATCACCCGCCCCACATATTGAAGGGTAGTCCGATAAAAGATTGTGGGGGGCGTGGCCCTGTCCGAAGCCTATGTAGGTGACGGCCTAAGGCACGCCCCCAAGCAGTGACCCCGGGGGAGTTCCTAGTTGATGTGCATCAGCAGGACTCCCCCTGCTGGTGGTTAACCCCTCCCGGACTTCAAGCGGAAAGGGCTGAAGCTGGACATAGTCGGTTAGGACCAATGCATAGACCAATACCGCTCATCACCTGTAACCAATAAAGTTGTGGCGTTATTTAGCCCATTATACTTAATAATTGTTTCATGTGTATTTATTTCCACTGGGGGGGGGGGACTTGCCACGCAACTCTCTATCTTTCTCTCCCTCTCTCATTAAAGCAGCTGAGGTGCAGAGCACTGCTGGGATGCTTCCTCAATGCCCTAATCACCACAATATCTCTCTCTCTCTCTCTCTCTCTCTCTCTCGTTAAAGCAGCTGGGCCGCAGAGCGATGCTGGGACGAACCCCAATATCCTAATCAGCTTGATCTTTTGAGATATCTCTCTCCCACTCTAAAGTTAAAGCAGCTGAGGTGCACAGAGCTGCAGGGAAGCTTCCCCAATGCCCTAATCAACGTGCTCTTTTGAGAGAGATTTCTCAATCACGTTAAAGCAGCTGAGCTGCAGAGCACTGTCGGGACACGTCTCCAATGCCCTAATCAGATCTTTTGATCGATCTACCTCTCTCTCTCTCCCCCTCATGTTCAAGCACCTGAGCTACAGAGCGCTGCCGGAAAGGTTCACCAATGCCCTAATTAGTGTGATCTTTTGAGAGAGATCTCTCTCACACACGGTAAAGTAGCTGATCTGCAGAGCGCTGCCAGGAAGCTTCCCCTGTGCCATAATAGAGCGATCTTTTGAGATCTCTCTCTGTCTCATGTTAATGCAGCAGAGCTTCAGAGCTCTGCCGGGACGCACCCCCAATACCCTAATCAGTGTGATCTTTTCAGATCTCTCTCTCTCTCACACACACACACACGTTAAAGTAGCTGAGATGCAGAGCACGGCCGGGAAGCTTCCCCAATGCCCTTATCATTGTGATCTTTTGAGAGAGATCTCTTTGCGTGTTGAGACCCCGCAGCCACCCCCTTGTTGGAAATAACTCACACAAGGACACGAATATTAGGTTTATGTTATTGGGCAAATTTTGGGCCACAACTTTATTGAAATTACAGAATGTGAGCGGTATTGGCTTAGGAATTGATTGGACCTGACTATATGTGACTCCTGCCCATTGTGCAGGAAGTCCAGTAAGGGTAAGCCACCGGTAGGGGGAACCCTGTCAATGTAAACCAACTCAAGCTCCCCCTGGTGTTCCCGTCGGGGTCGTGTCAAGGCCCTAGCCCCCAGCCGGGCTTCAGACTAGATCAACACCCCCGGGTTCCCTTAATGGAATACCCTTAAGCATGGAGGGGTAGGTTATGGCCACACCTCTCCTCCCCCACACAAGGTCAAACAATGCCTAACCGTCACAAGAGCCCCAAAGGCTCGCCGCCAAATACCCTCACATCTGTAACCAATGCCTCAGACCCTCTGCAATGTCAGCCAGCAATATATCATTCCCCCAGTTGGAAAGATGCAAGCCATCGTCGCGAAATAAGGCCATTTTGCTGAAAACAATGGAAGGGTGTGGGATCACCCGGCCATTAAATGCAACCACTTTCTGTGAAATAGAACGATTCAACCGCTTCCGGGCACGGTCTGTAGTGGCTGGGGAATTTCTGCCACGCATCTCTCCAACAACAGTGACTAAAGGAGAGTCATTCTCGGGAAATTGAGCGCAAGAGTGTCTAAGTACTTTTTGATAGTGAGAAGCAAGTCCACGCCCTTCCGACAAGGCAAGTCGTTCTCTCCCAGCTGCACAACCAAAGTGTGTGTGTGGGGGGGACATGTGCCTCCGCCCTGGCCATCACAATTGGCAGCATCTCTGCCCAGCGCATCCCATGCCTCGCGATCTAAGAAATGCGAATGTGCGGTGGAAAACCCAGTTGGAATCCCTGGCTGTTAGCCGCTGTCTGTTCCCGGGCCCAATGGACGATGCTGTGTCCCACAATCCAGATGTCTGTGTGGTTTGATCCTGAAAAGCAAGAAAAATGACAGAGGCGTGTAAGTGATTGTTGTGTTTTAGATTTGGGGCTGTCGCGGATATAATTTTTGTGCGTGTTGGATCACCAGCGTCCCATGTCTTTTATTCTGTCCTCTGGCAATCCCAAGTGAGCCGCCGTTGTGGCGGCCCCAATCCTAAAAGAATGGGCAGCATATTCCCTAGCCGGAAGCCCACAAGCTTCAATGGCTTTGCGCAACACCCAAGTGAATTGCTGCCTGGCAAGACGGGACCCATCATCGTGTACCAGGAAAGGGCCAGAACCTGGGGGCCTGAGACCCAAAAACCTTTTTGTGTCCTTTACAGGGCAGGGACCACTTTTCATGGTTGCCATTAACCGAACCAAGGCACCCTTTCCTTTTTGGTCTGTTTTTGAGCAAAGGATGCAAACCACCAACACTGAATCAGAAAGCTGAATATCATCAAGCTGCAGGCCTTGGGATAAAGGACCCGGTTCACCTTCATGTACCACTTCACCAACTCTTAAAGCGCCAAAAAAAATGCTATAGAATATGCAGTTGAGAATAAACGGGCCTCGTATTTGGACCAGCACACTGGTTTTAATTTATTGCGTATTTTACTGAGGAGATTGAATGGAATGGGCCTATGCCCCTCCTTACTTGGTGGTTGTAATCTGCGCCACCGCTTGAGAGCCCTGCGCACCACGAACTCAGCGCAAGGGTCAGTGCAGTAAATAGATTTTGCAAAGAAGGAAATTGCAGCCGATTGTATAATTAAGGTCTTTGCTGCCCAACCAAGGTTGCGCAGATGAACTAAGAATTGCAGCGCCTGGTCCGTGGTGGGGGGCTCTTGATGCACAATACCCAAAGATTTTCTCCGAAATGCTAGGCCAGGCTTTTGAGTAGGACCTAAGCGTAGAAGGGGCAACCAAAACCAATACTCCATGCATCACGTCTCGCTTCCAAGGCTCCACAGGTGCTCCGGGAATAGCTCTGGCAATTGCTGTGCTTCTGGGGCTAACGACTGGAAGTGGTCCATCTGAAATCGAGATAGCGCATCCGCAATATTGTTATTAATACCAGGAATGAATGTTGCTGAAAATATTATGTTAAATTCCAGGCACCGTAACACAAACGATCGCAGCATCGTGGACACCCTTTCTGAACGCGAAGATTGTTTGGTCAGGACACTGACTACTGACTGGTTGTCTGTCCAACCAGGACTTTGTGAGGCATACCCTGTGATGTGGTGACCGCAGCCCTGCCCTGCAGATAACCTAGCCAGCCGTGAGCAGAATGGGCGCCCGGGGGCTATCACCCGACAGGCAAAGTTTAAGTGGCCTAGCAAGGACTGAATTTGCCTGAGTGATACTTTTTTGAGCGGGAGGAGCTGGGAGATTGCCGTTTTAAGAGCTGTCCGTTTGGCCTCAGGCAAACGCGACGTCTGGGCAACCGTGTCGAGCTTGATGCCCAAGTAAGTCATAGTCGTGACCGGACCCTCGGTTTTTTCTGCTGCCAGGGGAACACCTGACTCCAGCGAAAGAGAGGCAAGAGCATCAAGCAATGTTGCACATGAATTGTTATTTGGCGGTCCAACCAGTAAAAAATCAGATAGACACTTCCGGAGGCGGCGCGAACGGTAATGGCGGTCCTCTTCCACTAGTGAGGAGGAGGCTCCGCGGAAAAAGGGTCGTCCGCTACGGCGAAGCGGAGACCCACTTTGGAAACCCACAGGCAGCAAGAGCCTGTGTTCTTGAGACTCGGTGGGCGCCAGAAGCGACCCCCAAAACGCTGAAGGAACCCCGTAAGGGGCTCCGGAACGTGGAGGGGGTAGCGGCGCTGTGAGTCGTTTCACAATCTGCAGAGTGAAGCCGCGCTGCTGCTGCTGCTGGTGAGCGCTGACCTCTTTTCCTGTAAATTTCCAATTCGGAAGAAAGCAACAACCCGTGAGTAAAGACTGACTATTTAAAATCTGAGACTAAAATATTGAATCTGGCTGAAAGCGGAGAGACGTGGAAACAGGAAGTCCGTCTTCCGCTGCTACTGAACTTTAAAGCAAGGAGCTGGAGGAGTGGAGGCGTAGAAAGAACTTTTAACCCAACTGATCTGAGCACCCACTGAACTTTCTTTTAAACAAAGTAAGGACTCTAAGCTTATGATTTTCTACCTTTTACTTGCATCGTGCTACCTTTCTTCTATTGGAATTACAATTTGAATGAGAAACCCAGGGGCTGGAGCTGCCTGAGCGATTGAGCTGTCAGTTTTGCAGATTTGGCTATTGTGTGTCAGAACTTGTAACAATCTGAGGGTATTTGGACTTGCTACTTTGAAACACCATTTGAAATACCAGTATGCACTGGCAGAAACAAAGTGGCTGTTAACACTAACTCTGCTTAATACCTGCTATTGAAGGTTCTTGGACATTAAACTGGATTTTAATTTTACTAGAACTGGATTCTTCCCCAAAGACATCTTAAACTCCCCCTAGAGGATTTGAGATTTACAACAGTGACTTCATTCTACTTTCTCTTTCCCGGCCTCCTGTTTGGCTGTTTTTCTCTGGGCTTCTGTTTTCTCATGGGAACAACTCAGCTTGACCTTGGTTTTCAGATAACTTTGGAATGAGTGGCGCAAGAAGAAGGGGAAGAACTAGACAAACAACTTTAACAACTTTAACCTCAGCCTTGCAGACACGTAGATCATCTGTGCCCACTTTGCCTTCAGAGGAAGAAGCAGCCTCTCTGCCACAGGCAAGGGAGGGAGAAACTGAGCAGTTACAATTGGAAGATATGGCCTCAGGAACAACTGCTTCCATTTTAGAGAAAATCTATGAAAAATCTTTGGATAAGAGAGTGGAATCTTTGGACAAGAAGGCTGATGAGCAAACAGCTAAGATTGATCAAAATACAGAATGTTTAAATAGATTAACTGTACAAGTCGCACAGAACGTACAGACAATTGGGCAGTTGACGGAGGCCACAGTAGAAAATCGGAAACTGGCTGAGGACACCAGTCAAAAACTTGAAAATTTAGAACAAGAGGTAAGACCACTCTGCAAACAAGTAGGTGAACACCAGACCTATCTTTCTATGATAGAACTGCGGAACCGGGAGAGTAATTTAAGGATAAGGTCGATACCAGAAGCGGAAGAAGGTAACCTAGCTGAGTTTTTGACTAAAGAATTTTCCAAGTTTTGGAATCTAGAGGAAAAGGACTTTAAAATTGTGTCAGCTTTCAGGCTTGGAAGATTTGCAAAGAAATAGAAGCCCAGAGACTGTTTGATAACATTGAGATCAAAGGAGGAAAGGGATAAGATTTTGGGCCTACATTACGAAAAGACACTGGACATTTTGGATAGAAGAATTGAAATTTACAAAAGATATTCCTAAACAACTGTTGGACCTTAGATCCGCCTATTTTGAATTGGTCAGACTACTGAGGAACAACTCAATTATTTTTAGGTGGGAATTTCCCCAAGGACTATCCTTCACCTTCAGAGGGAAGAAGGTTAAAATCAGAACATTGGAAGATAGAGATAAATTCCTGTCTACATATGGAGAGGACCTTCAAAAAGGAATCGAATCACCTTTTGAGCCTGGAGCACCGGCGGTACCTGCACCCTTGGAACCTGAAGATCCAGCGAATAAGATACCACCCCCAGAAAAATAACCAGATTTACTCAGGATGTCTCTGCAACTCTTGAGCTGGAATATAAATGGCTGTAACATTCCGGAAAAAAGGAAGAAAATATTTCACATTTTAAAAAAAGAACAATTGGACATTATTTGCCTGCAAGAAACACATGTGACTAGGCTCCACAGAAAAGTGTTAATAAACAAAAGACTTGGCCAGGAATTTATATCTTCGGACAGAGTAAAGAAGAGAGGTGTGGTGATATATGCAAAAGAGAGCCTGTCACCTAAATTCATATTTAAAGATGAACATGGAAGAATTTTGGCAATTGAGATACAACATCAAGGAGAGAAGCTTTTGATATTAGGAATCTACGCACCAAATGAAGGGAAATCGGAATTTTACAAGAAGTTGCATGAGACCATGCTGGATTATCTGGACTACAACAACATCATCATGATGGGAGATATGAATGGGGTCGTATCAACCAACATGGATAAGTCACAAAATCAAAATGTTACAAAAGACGGCAGACTACCAAAAACTTTTTTTGAAATGACAGACAATATGGACTTGATTGACATTTGGAGGATAAAGAACCCCTTGGGAAGAGAGGGAACATTTTTCTCTGAAGCCCAACTGACCTGGACAAGAATCGACCAAATATGGATATCTAGAGGTCTGGCACCTAAGGCTAGAAAGGTGGAAATCTGCCCAAAGACCTGCTCCGACCATAACGCAGTAAAGATGGACATGACACTGTTACCAACCGGCTCTTTTAGATGGAAGATGAATGACAATTTGTTTAGAGATCAGGAGATTATCAAGAAGGCCCAAAAAGCCTTGAAGGACTACTTTGAGATAAACATGAACACTACGGTGGAAAAAAGAATCATCTGGGACGCAAGCAAAGCCGTGATGAGGGGGTTCTTGATACAGCAGAATGCCGTAAAGAAAAGGACACAAAATGAGAGAAAAGATAAGATTTTGGATAAAATAAAAGAATTAGAGAAGAAGTTAAGATCAAACCCGAAGTCACAGCCAACTTTGAGAGAAATTAAACTCTATCAAGCACAATATTCTAAATTGATAAACCAGGAAATAGAGTGGAAGGTTAAATTAATGAAACAAAAAATGTTTGAATCGGCGAATAAATGTGGAAAACTGCTAGCTTGGCAGTTGAAGAGAAGACAAAAATTAAATACAGTTACAAATTTAGAGATTGAAGGAAGAAATATTCAGAACCCTGTGGACATTAGAAAGTGTTTCCAGAGATATTTTTAAAAATTATATACTCAAGGGCCGCAAGACGAGGTTGAGATTAAACAATTTTTGGGGGAAAATGGACTACCAAAATTGTCACAAGAAAACAGAACAATCCTGAATTGCAAAATAACACGACAAGAGATTGAACAAGCCATTCAGAACATGCAATTGGGCAAATCTCCAGGGCCAGATGGGCTGACCTCCAAGTACTATAAGACATTAAAAGACTATTTGATACAACCATTGATGGAGGTTAGCAACGAAATTATGGAGGGGAGGAGGGCGCCGGAGTCATGGAAGGAAGCTTTTATCACATTGATACCAAAATCGGAAGCTGAAAAGACACAACTTAAGAACTATCGTCCCATCTCTCTCTTAAATGTGGATTACAAAATATTTGCAGACATTTTGGCAAGTAGACTTAAAAAAGTTTTAAATGAAGTAATCCACAAGGACCAGGCAGGCTATCTCCCAGGTAGACACTTGTTTGCTAATACAAGGAACATTATTGATATCTTGGAACTTTTGCAAACAGATATAAATACAAAAGCAGTGTTAATTTTCATAGATGCGGAGAAGGCCTTTGACAACATTTCCTGGAAATTTATGAAGGGAAATTTAAAAGAAATGGGAGTGGGACGGGGTTTTGAGAATGGGATTGAGGCGATATATTCAGAGCAAAACGCTAAATTGATAGTTAACAATGTGGTTACAGAAGAGTTTAAAATCGAAAAAGGAACACGACAAGGCTGCCCTATTTCCCCTTTGCTATTCATTTCGGTTCTGGAGGTGCTCCTGAACATGATTAGAGGGGACCGGTTGGTGGAAGGAATCCAGGTCGGAGCGAAACACTATAAACTTAAAGCTTTTGCAGATGACCTAGTTTTGACCCTGCAGGAGCCAGAATCTAGTACGAAAAGAGTATTACAACTGATTCAAGATTTTGGTCGGGTGGCGGGATTTAAATTAAACAAACAGAAAACTAAGGTATTGGGAAAAAACTTGACAGATACAGAGTCAGAACGGTTTCAGAGAGAGACAGAACTAAATGTGGTTAAAAAAGTAAAGTACCTAGGGGTAAACATAACAGCAAAAAATCTGAGTCTATTTAAGGATAATTATGAAAAATGTTGGTCAGAAATTAAGAGAGATTTAGACAGCTGGACAAAATTGAAACTTTCTTTGTTAGGCCGAATTGCTGCTATCAAGATGAATGTATTGCCAAAAATGTTGTTTTTGTTTCAAACACTTCAGATTGTGGACAAGACGGAGTGCTTCCGGAAGTGGCAGAGAGACATCTCTAAGTTTGTCTGGCAGGGCAAAAAGCCCAGAATTAAGTTTAAGATATTAACTGATGCGAAAGAAAGAGGGGGCTTTGCCCTGCCAGACTTAAAGTTATACTATGAGGCCGCAGCTTTCTGCTGGCTAAAAGACTGGCTACTTCTCGAAGACACTGACGTGCTGGAGTTGGAAGGTTTTAACAATGCGTTTGGATGGCATGCATATTTATGGTATGACAAGGTTAAGATCAATAAGGCCTTTAAGAACCATATTGTCAGAAAAGCAGTGTTTAATGTCTGGACAAAATATAAAGACTTACTGGAAAACAAAACTCCAAGGTGGCTCTCACCTATGGAAGCTAAGGCCCGAAAAAGACCCAATATGGAGGCCAAATGGCCAAAATATTGGGAAATATTAGAAAAAGATGGAGACAATTGGAAATTGCAGAGTTTGGAGAAAATAAAGGATTAAGTGCGAGACTGGCTACATTACGCTCAGATTAAAGAAGTTTTTAAAAATGACAAGAAGTTAGGGTTCCAGGTGGAGAAATCGAAATTAGAAACAGAACTGTTAGAACCAAAGACTAAGGTACTTTCAAGAATGTATAACTTGCTGCTAAAATGGAACACACAAGATGAAACGGTTAAATCTGCTATGATAAGGTGGGCGCAGGACATTGGGCACAATATCATGTTTGAGGACTGGGAAAGGTAGTGGAGTACTGGGTTGAATTTCACTGCATGTAATGCTTTGAAAGAAAATGTAATGAAAATGATATATAGATGGTATATGACCCCAGTCAAACTTGCAAAAATATACCACCTGTCTGATAATAAGTGCTGGAAATGTAAAGAGAGTGAAGGAACATTCTTTCACCTCTGGTGGACCTGCCCTAAAGTGAAGGCTTTCTGGGAAATGATTTATAATGAACTGAAAAAGGTATTTAAGTATACCTTCACTAAGAAACCAGAGGCCTTCCTTCTGGGTATTGTCGGCCAAGGGGTGGTAAAGAAGGACCGAACATTTTTCATGTACGCAACAACAGCAGCAAGGATACTCCTCGCGAAGCACTGGAAAACTCAAGATCTACCCACACTGGAAGAATGGCAGATGCAACTGATAGACTATATGGAACTGGCTGAGATGACCGGCAGAATCCGTGACCTGGGAGAGGAGAGGGTGGAAGAGGATTGGAAGAAATTCAAGATTTATTTACAAAAATACTGTAATTTGATTGAATGTTAAGCAGGATGCTAGATCATAAATAATTGAGTACCACTAAATTAGATGGATTTAGGATGATAAGTGAGATTGAGAAAACATAAACCTTTTGGAGAATTATTAGATTATAAATAAATATATGGGACACAAGAATGTAAACAAGATGACAAATTGCTGGTAAAAATTTAAAATGATGAAAGTGGGAGCGGGAGATGTGAGGGAGTCCAAAGAAGTTGTGAAACTTTGTTACGATATATGTTATATTGTTTATTATCTATGCACTTGTATCTAAAACCTCAATAAATATTTATTTAAAAAAAGTAAAAAATCAGATAAACCAGTTTTGAAACGCAGGGCCCAATCCAAAAAGGTGCTAAAAGTTTCGAAAGCAGCGCATGCGACAGAACAACCCATTGGCATTGCTTTATCCACATAACAGGAGCCCTCAAACTTAAAACCTAACCAACGAAAGTCCTCAGGATGTATTGGCAGAAGGCGGATTCAATTTCACATTTTGCTAATAGTGCCCCTCTTCCAAAGGTCTGGATAAGCTTGATGGCATGATCGAAGGAGGCGTATTTTACTGAGCAGAGTTCGCCTGGGATGGCATCATTTACTGAGCCCCCTTCGGGATAAGACAAGTTATGAATCATACGAAATTCCCGAGGCACCTTCTTGGGTACAATACCCAAGGGGGATATGTGCAAATTTGGAATAGGTGGGCTAGTGAAAGGACCAGCCACCCGCCCTGCCAATATTTCCTTTTCTATTTTCTTTGTTGTGACTTTGGGCATTTCTCTTACTGATTTTTGGTTGGGTGGATCCCCGGGATTTGGGGCCACCGTTGCAGGAATTCTAAACCCCCGGGAGAAGCCCTCCCAGAGGTAGTTTGCTGCTTTCTTATTGGGGTAAGAATCCAGGAGGGCTTTTAACGTGTCAAGTTTGATGGGTGAAAATGCAAGTGAAAGGGAATTATTGTCTCCGTGTACCTCCTTGGGCAGGGGGTTGTCCACCCAGTCTACTCTGTTGGTGAAACCCCCTGCCTCCACGAAAGGGTTGCTTTCCCTTATAACAAGACACGACAGGGTGGTTCCCCAGGCACCTGTCACACTTGTGTGAGTACTTACAATTTTACTGTTGACATAACCCTTTTTTATACTCCCAGCATACCTTGCTGCACGTATCTCTTTTGAAGTCCTATTTTGTAAATTTACCCTGGACTGACAGTTTCTTTTCGATGTGGCGACCCACATACGTAAGCCAGATAAATTGGTGCACCCGATCCCAGCATGCAGAGGGCAGCAGTGCACCATTTCTGCGGAACGTTCTGTTCTGTTGTAATGAATAGCTGCAGATTCTCCGGCCATGGAGTAGGCTGTCCTCATGAGTGCTTGATAGACAATCAAATGCATCGCTCTTTTTGGATAAGCCACTGCTACTACGCAGGAAAAAACTTGAAAGTCGTTTAGCCAGTTTTCGATAGTTTTTTCTGCCCTGGGTGACTTATACTTTCGCTTACCATAAACACGCTTTATTTCAGATTTTTCATCTAGCAGGGCCAGCATAAAGATATCTACATACTCACCATTCAATATTTTGGCCCTGGTTCTTGCAGACAAATGATTACCCAGGAAATCTTTGGGCCTGTTGGTAGAGACTTTAACGTCCTCCAGTCCTTACACTCCAAGGTCCTGCCAAACCGCTTACGATGGGAGTTTGCTCTCCTATTCCATGCCCATAACAGTAAACCAGGAACCCCTTATCCCCATGCCCCAGTAGCAATCTAGCGACTCATCGCTGCCAGAGCTGGATGAAGAGGAGGTGGACATATCTGAGTCCGAGTCCGAGTCGTCCCTCTTGGACTTCTTGCTCTTCTTGGAATGCTTCTTTATTTGATTTGGTTTTACACCGGTCTCGTGGTGTTGTAGTTTCTGTCATCTGCCACCAGAGGAATACCCCCCCTCTAACAGGTTATGGGCCCAGTCTTGAGTGGGCAGAGACAGAGCGTGGCAAAGAACCCAGAGACTGGAAGCAACTCAGTGTTTCTCAAGCAGCTGGCTGTGTGAAGGTGTCAGCAGGGAGTGTCTGTTGGAGACCAGGAGCCGAACAATTATTCAAGCCACGTGTGAGTGAAGACTGAGTGGAAAGCTGAAAGCTGGGTGGAGCCATGGCTGGACTTGGAGCTGGAGCTCAAGGGGGAGCTTCATATTTTCCAGTAGAGAAACTGGGAAAATCCAATTATATGTCATGGAGTTTACAGATGCAGGCATTTTAAAAGAAAGAACAATGTTGGACTGTTATTGTTAATCCTCCTGTAAAAGATGAGGATGAAGAGTTAGATGAAGCAGACCAAAGACTGGAGGACAAAGCATATGCCAATATAATTATGAGTTTAGAGAAGTCTGTTATCTCATGTGTGAGACCTTGAAACAGCAAGTGAGATTTGGAAAGCACTGAGAGCGATACACATTAGAGATACTGCTGGCAGCAAAATTACTCTAATGAGAGCTCTGTACCGAGCCAGACTAAGTGATGGTGAATGTGTTTCAAAACACCTTCAAAGAATGTGTGATTTATTTTCACAGTTAAATGAACTTGGGGAACATTTTTCTGAGCAGAGAAAGGTTTATATTGTGCTGTCTTCACTTCTTGAGTCATGGGGTAATTTAGTGATGACTCTGGAGGCAATTCCAGAAAGCCAATTAACAATGTATTTCTCAACTGGGCGTTTGCTTGATGAGGAGGAAAGACGCCATGAGAGGAAGGCAACAACCCCTCACCGTAACTCCAGAAATGGGAGGTGGTCCAATAAAAGATATGCAACTGATGAGGGGCAGCAACCTAAAGAGGTTGTTGACCACACAGAGGAAGCAGCTTTCACAGTCAGAAGATACTATCGTTGTGGGTCAACAAAGCATTTAGTACGACAGTGCACTGTGTCTGTGGTAGAAAACACAAGAAAAGGGTGGCCTGCATTTGCTGGGAAGCGAGGAGACAGGAAGAGTCGAGTCCAGTATGTTTCTGCAGCTGTTCGAAGCACCAGTCATGACGTTGGACAGGATTGGATTTTTTTTTAAAAAAAATAATATTTATTACTTTCCCAACAGTTTAAACACTCCAAAAAAAAAGTTAAACAAGACAATACAGTACAAAAACAAAAACACTACATAACACTAACACTAAAACATTAAACTAACAAAACAAAACAGAAACAATTTAAGACACATCAAACAATTTCAATATCTTATCTTTCATTCACTTGTTTCAACGACCTCCTCACACCTCCCTTTTTGTATTCCACTTCAGTTAATTGTTTCAGCAATTCCTTTCCATCTACCTCTGTTTTCTGTCCTGTAATTATCTTAACATATTCTAACGTTGTTTTTCCTTTTAATACACTAATAATCTATTTGTACTTAGTTCCTTATAACATTTCTGTTAAAGCCATATAACTTCATTCCAACATTTTTCTAACATGTATGTAATGCTGTACTGTTTTTAACACTGATTGGGAGCCGCCCAGAGTGGATGGGGAAACTCAGCCAGATGGGCGGGGTATAAATAATAAATTATTATTATTATTATTATTATTATTATTATTATTATTATTATTATTATTATTATTATTATTATTATAACATTCATTAATTTTACAGTATTTCTGTAAATAGTCTTTAAACTTTTTCCAGTCTTCTTCCACCGACTCTTCTCCCTGGTCTCAGATTCTGCCAGTCATTTCCGCCAGTCCATCAACTTCATCTGCCATTCTTCCCGGGTGGGTAAATCTTGTGTCTTCCAATACTTCGCGAGGAGTATTCTTGCTGCTGTTGTTGCATACATAAAAAAAGTTCTGTCCTTTTTTGGCACCAATTGGCCGACCATGCCCAGGAGAAAGGCCTCTGTTTTTTTCAGGAAGGTATATTTAAATACCTTTTTCATTTCATTATAAATCATCTCCCATAATGTCTTAATCCTTGGGCATTTCACCCAAAGGTGAAAGAATGTACTTTCAGTCTCATTACATTTCCAACATTTATTATCAGGTAAATTATATTTTTTTGCAAGCTTGACTGGTGTCATGTACCACCTATAAACCATTTTCATTAAATTCTCTCTTAGGGCATTACATGCCGTGAATTTCATACCTGTGGTCCATAACTGTTCCCAGTCAGCCATCATTATGTTATGTCCAACGTCTTGTGCCCATTTTATCATAGCTGATTTCACCATTTCATCCTGAGTGTTCCATTTCAACAGCAAGTTATACATTCTTGACAAGTTCTTAATTTTTGAATCTAACAATTCTGTTTCCAATTTTGATTTTTCCACCTGGAAACCAACTTTTTTGTCCAAATTGTATGCCTCCATTATTTGGTAATAATGGAGCCAATCTCGCACTTTGTTTTTCAATTTTTCAAAGCTCTGTAGTTTTATTCTGTCTCCATCTTGTTCCAGAATTTTCCAATATTTCGGCCATTTGGCCTCCATATTGATTTTTTTCTGTGCCTTCGCTTCCATTGGTGACAAGCATCTTGGGGTTTTATTTTCTAACAAATCCTTATATCTTATCCAGACATTGAACAGTGCTTTTCTAACAATATGGTTTTTAAACGCTTTATGTGCTTTTACCTTATCATACCACAAATATGCATGCCAACCAAATGCATTATTATTATTTTTTTTTAAATATTTTTTATTAAGGATTTTCTTGTTTTACAGGAGTGTAGTGCCTCGTATTTTTTTTTCCTTCTTCTTCTTCCACGTAGCGTTTTTACAAATCTGTTTCATTTGTTGAGGCATTAGGGGGAGAAGAAAAAAGAAAGAAAAAAGAAAGGGGGTGGAGAGAGGGAAGATGGATGGGGGTGGGGTCGGGTGGCGGTGTTTCTATTATGTTTACTGTATGTAGAGTTTGGTGTCAGCGTTGCTTGTGTTGTTTACTTGTGTTCCTTTGGTGGTGAGAGAGGTTGGGGTTGGCCTAGGGTGTGATTGTTTGCTTGTGGTTGGCTGTGGTGATCTTTGTTTTCGTGTGTGAGTGAGGTGGGTGGGTGTTTTGGATCAGGTTAGCCATATTGAGTTGTATGCTGTTGGTGGATTATTGTCATTGTCCTGTTGGGCTGTGTATGTGATAAAGGGGAGCCATACCGGGGTGAAGGCGTCTTCTTCTGTTTGTCCCCGTGTCAGTTTCAGTTTATTAGTTAATTTTTCTAGTAGGGCTGTTTCCCATACTATTTGGAACCATTGGTCCATGCTTACTCCTGACAGGTCTCTCCAGTGTCTGGTTATGATGTTTCTGGCTGCTGAGAGCAGGTGGGTTATGAGTTCTTTGTGGTGTAAATGGGCATTGTTGTCTTGGAAGATGTTTAGTAGGGCCAATTCTGGGGTGATGTCTATTACTTGCTTAGTTATTTTACATATTTCTTGTATGGCTGTTGTCCAGAATAGTTGAATTTTGGGACACTCCCACCACATGTGGAGGTATGTGCCTGTGGCGGTGCACCCTCTCCAGCATTTTGGTGAGGTTCCTGGGTGTATTAGCGCTAGTTTCCTTGGTGTTAGGTACCACCTGTAGGTGAGTTTCAGTGTGAGTTCTTTTCTTTTCGTTGATATGGATTTAAAGGGGGGTTTAGACCACATTCTGGTCCATTGAGTGGGGTTAATCTCATAGCCTATGTCATTCTCCCATTGTTTTTTGATTGCGTCTAGGGGATTTGCGGGATTTTGGAGTAGTATTTTGTATATTGCGGATACCGTCCCTTTACCGTTTCCCTTTGTTGTTAGGAGGAGGTTTTCGAAGGTTGTCAGGGGCCTAGTTGCTGCTGATTTTACTGTTGGGTTGTTTAAGAGGGCATGTAGTTGGTGTTGTGTTAACCAGGTCATTTGGGTGTCTTCTAGTTTGTCTTGTATTTCTTGTGTTGACAAGGGTTTGTTATTTTTATAAAAGTCTATTAGGCGATATAAGCCTTTGGTTCGCCAGGTTTTTGTCTGGAGGTTTTGTGCTGCATGGTAGAATAATGGGTGGTGCGCCAGGGGGATTAGTGGGGATGGGCTTGGGGATAGTTTGCCTATTTGTGTTTTCCATGCTTTGAGCATGGTCTGTGTGTACCTGTTAAGCGTTGTGGGGATTTTCTTTAGTTTGTTTGGGAGGAGTGGGTATGTTGTGGTGCAGGTGTTTTCAATTGTGTCCCTCTCTAGGTGTACCCATTGTTTTGTCTCATCTTCTAGTATATATGGGATTATATGGCGTATTTGGTTGGCATTGTAATATGCTTCTATGTTGGGGATTCCCCATCCTCCTTCTGAGGTGGGGAGGTGCAGGCATTTGGAGCTTATTCTTGGTTTTTTATGTGAGAAGATGAAAGAGTGTAGTTTTCTCTGCCAACTGCGAAGTTGGGTTGAGGTGATCCAGATTGGGAGGGTTTGGAATAGGTAGGTTAGTTTTGGGAGTGTGATCATTTTGATCATGGCTATTTTGTCTGAGAGAGTGAAATTCATGTTATTCCATCTCTTTAGGTCTTTGTTAATTTGTCGCCACAGGGGCTTGTAGTTGTGGAGGTACAATTTATTGAGGTTTCTGGTTATTTGTACCCCTAGGTATCTGAACTTGGTGTGGCAAAGTTTTATCTTGGTGACCTTCGTGAGTTCTTTTTGGGTGTGAGGAGGGGTGTTAAAGCACATAGCTTCTGACTTTGTAAAATTTACCTGTAGGCCCGACACCATTGCAAATGTGTTGAGTTCTCTGATTAGGGAGGTTGCTGTGCTTATGGGGTCTGGTGTTGTGACCATTAGGTCATCTGCAAAGAACCCTAATTTATAGGTTCTGCCTTTTATTTCCACTCCCTTGATGTCTGTGGCTGCTCGGATGCGGATTGCTAAGGGTTCCAGAGCCAGGATAAATAAGAAGGGAGACAGTGGGCATCCTTGTTTCGTGCCTCTTTGGATAGCTATAGTATTAGAATCCATATTGTTAGTTCTGCATTTTGCTGAGGCTTGGGAGTATATTTGTTTGAGGATTTGTAGGAAGTTGGGGCCAAATTTCATGTTAGTTAGTACTGCTAATATGTATTTCCACTCCAAGCAGTCAAAGGCTTTGAGGATGTCTAGGGACATAATTGTCAATGGGAGTTTGGTTGCCTTGCTGTGTTCGATCAGGTTCAGTAGTTTCCTGATGGGGTCTGTTATATTGCGGCCAGGGACAAAGCCAGTCTGGTCTGGGGCTATTAATTTGTGTAGGAAGGTTTTTAGGCGGTTGGCCAAGATTGATGTGAATATCTTGTAGTCTTGGTTTATTAATGAGATTGGGCGGTATGATTCTACTTTGAGGCTATCTTTTAGTGGTTTTGGGATGGAGACTATTTTGGAGTGGGTCCAGGTTTTGGGGATGGGGCCCCCTTTTATGATGTCGTTGAATAGGCGGGTCATGTAGGGCATCAAGGGTTCTTTGAATTTCCTATAGAATTCTGCTGTGAAGCCATCTGGGCCTGGGGCTTTGTGTGGTTTCAGGTTTTTGAGGACCGCATCTATTTCCTCTGGGGTGATAGGGCTGTCCATGAATTCCTGTTCCTCATCAGTTAGGGTAGGCATGGTCAGTCCTGCTAGGAATGTTCTGATTTCCTTCTCTGGTGGGTTATGGGAGGTGTATAGGTTGGAGTAGAATTCTGCAAATTCTGAGGTTATTTCTTCGGGGGAGAATGTTATGTTGCCGTCTTTTTTGGTGATGCAGTGTATTCTTGTTTTGAGTGCTTTTTTCCTACATCTATTTGCTAGTAATCTGGAGTTTTTCCCCCCATATTCGTAGAAACGTTGTTTAGAGTATAGAATGTTGATCATTGTTTTGTTAATTTCTAGGGAGTCTAGTTCTCTCCTTTTTTGTTCTATAAGTTTGAGGAGTTTTTTAGATCCTGTTTGTTTATAGCGTGATGAGAGGGCTGTGATGTCTTGTTCTATTTTGCTAATTTTTGAGGAGGTTTGTTTTTTAAGGAGTGTTTTCTCTTTTATGCAAGCTCCTCTGGTGACCGCTTTCATTGCGTCCCATAGGAGGGGGGTTGTTATATTGTTTACATCGTTTTCCTTGAAGTAGTTTTGGAGGGTTTTTGTGAGACTCTCTCTAATTTGTTTGTTTGTAGTTAGGGTGGGACTGAAGGACCATGAAGGGGTGGTTTGTGTTCCTTCTCCTATTTTAACAATGACTTCTACTGGGGCATGATCTGTGATTTTAATGTTACCTATGTTTGTTGATTCTACTGAGGGGATCAGACCCTGTGTGAGTAGAATGCTGTCCAGTCTGGACACTGTATCATGGCGTCCCGATTGGAATGTATGGCTGATGTCTCCCGGGTTTTGCTCGCCCCAAATGTCGTAGAGACCCCTGTTTTTTAGCATTTTTAGTAACTTGTAAGAGTTCCTAGTTGTTGGGGGTTTCCTTCGGAGGAAGGTTGCCCATGGGGTTGTGGGGTGGATATCTTTCAGGGATAAACCTTTCATATTTAGATTGAGGTCCCCTCCTAGGATTGCTTCCCCTTCAGAGAAGGAGAGGAATTTGTTTAGTATCTTCTGGAAGAATTCTAATTGTTTCGTGTTTGGGGCATATATGGAGCCGATTGTCAGTTTGATTTTGCCATCTAGTGTCCCTTTAGCGAAAATGAATCTGCCTTTTTTGTCCTTGAGGACTGTTGTGGCAGTGAAGTTCAGGTCTCTACTGAGTATTATGGCTACACCACGAGCTTTCCCTGAGCCTTGTGCGACCCACTGTTGATTGAAGCGGGGGTCGCTCAGGAGTTTGCTGCCTTTGGGTGGGTTGTGTATTTCTTGTAGGAAGGTGATGTGTGGTTTCATGGTGTTTATGTATGAGGTGATGCGTTTTCTTTTGATGGGGTTTCCCAGCCCCCTCACATTTAATGTAATTGCTTTTAGGTTAGCCATCTTGCTTGTCTATTATGTGGGGCGATTCCCTGCCAACCCGTTCGGGTTGTCTTGTCTCTCTCTCTTCGTGTTGTTTAAAGAACCAGTGGGGTTGCGCTGACCTAGGGTGTGGAGGGTGGGGGGCTAGTGGGATTAGAGTGAGATTTGGGTTAAAGAGTAGGGGGTAAGTTCTAGGGAGTTTCCTATATGTAGTCATATAGGCGTTTGTTTGGGGTATTTTGGGCCATCTGGCATTTAGCCGGTTGGTCCTAGGTCTCAGCTGGTGTGGAAGGCCATGTTCAAGGACAGGCCATCCCCCCTGTTGTTTGCGATGGGGGGTGATCAGCGAGACAGTGTGAAGTGACTTTGTAACATCGCTATCAGGTATAAGGTTCGTAAGCAATGTTGCCAATGTTATGAGCAACATTGTTGGTGTGTTGGGGTGGGGATGTGGGTGCTGGTACGCTCTGGTGCCACCATATTGCTGGTTGGGTATCAGATTTTAGCCTGATTGTGGGTTGTGTTATTAAGGTTGGAGTTGTTTTTCCTTAGTATGGAGTATGAGGATGTTGAAGGTGTGGGTGGTGGGGAATGTGGTTGAGGTCGTCTGGACTGGTGTTGGGTTTCTGTGGGGGTGCGGGGGATGTTGATGGTGTTAACTAAATCTATGTTTTTGGGGGGGGAGAGAGGGGGAAAGGGGGGGAGAAATCACCAGTCCTTCGGTTTGTGGTTTTTTCCTGGTTGCTTCATTCAGCTGCGGTTGTTGTTGTTATTGTAGGGTTGTCCATCTACGATGAATTGGTTTGGTTAATCTTGGTCTGGTTTCTTGTGTCGTATGGCCGGCGGGACGGTTTTGAGCATGATGCTTGCCTGTATTGGTTTGCGTTGTTCTGCCGCTTCTGTTGATTCTTTTTCCTCTGTACCGTCGTCCAGTTGTTTGCTGTTGTTTCCTCATGGTTGGGGCTGTCATTTGGTGGGTTTGTCGGTTGCCATTCTGGTGGGAGGTCGAGTTCGAGGTTCTTTAGTAGTTGCAGGGCCTCAGGTATGTTGGTAGCCATGTGTTGTGTTGTATTGGTTGTTGCAATGAGGCGGAAGGGGAAGCCCCATCGGTATTTGATCCCTGCTTGTTGGAGACGCTGGGTGCATGGGCGCAGGCTTTTCCTCCGGTTTAGGGTATCCTGAGATAGGTCTTGTAGGGCCATAATGGGGGTTTCTCCATATCGAAGGTTGCTTGAGTTTCTGAGGTGGTGCCATATCTCTTCCTTCTTTTTGTAGCGTGTGAAGCATACAATGATGTCTCTTGGGGGGGCGCTGGGTTTTGGCATAGGTTTTAGGGCTCTGTGTGCCCTCTCCAAGTCATCCGCCTCGAGTTTCAGGCTTGGGATTGTGTTTTTCAGCCAGCGTATAATTAGGTCTGCTGGGCTTTTCTCCTCTGTTTTTTCAGGAAAGTTGCGGAAGCGGATGTTACAACGTCTGTTGCGATCTTCAAGGTCAGCTTGTTTAATTTTCATCTCTCTGTGTTCTGCTTCCATTTGGTTTACCAGTTCGTCCAGTTTCTTGTTCACACGTGCGTTCTCCTCCCGGTATTGCTCTATTATTTTTTCTTGCATTTGGTTTTTGTTCTCTAGAGCTTCCACTTTGGAGGTTAGATTGTTGATTAGTACCTGCATGGGAGCCATTGTGGCCTTCAGTGTTTCTTCTAATCTTGCTTCCATTTCCCTCAGATCTCGTTTCGTTATTGGGTGGTCATCATCTTGAAGGGGAGTTGCCATCTTAGCATTGTTTGCCATCTCCCTGGTTGGTGTCATCTCAGTCTCCCTGATAGTTTTGGTTTGAGGTTGGCTTGGCGTCCACTTGGGGTAGGGCGTGTGGTGGTTAGGAGTTGTGGCAGTGGTGATTCCTGGGTATTGTTTGGTTGTTGAGCTGATCAGGCTTTGTTGGCTGGTGGCTTTTCCAGAGCGTTTGGATTAGGTGGTCATTTGTGTCACTTCTAGCCTGTGTTTTAAGAACTTCTCTTGGGTTTTCTGTAGTTGCCTCAGCGATGCCGCCGAGGCTGGGGGGGAGGGCAGGTAAGCAGAGATGGGTAGACTAACGGACAGACAGTTCATATAAAGGGAGGGGGGTTAGCAGGTAGAGATGCAAGAGATTAGAGGGGTGGGGCCAGGGGAAATATGTGTTTAGGAGGGGGTTGTATATATCCAAAAGGGGTACTGGGGTCCAGTTAAGGTGGAAATTGGGGTTGGGAGTGCGCTTAGAAACTGAGACAGACAAATAGGCTATATGTAAAGGGTGGAGGGAGAAAAGGGAAGAAGAAGAAGAAGAAGAAGAAGAAGAAGAAGAAGAAGAAGAAGAAGAAGAAGAAGAAGAAGAAGAAGAAGAAGAAGAAGAAGAAGAAGAAGAAGAAGAAGAAGAAGAAGAAGAAGAAGAAGAAGAAGAAGAAAGAAAGAAAGAAAGAAAGAAAGAAAGAAAGAAAGAGGGAGGCGGGGGGAGAGAGGGGAGATTGGAGTAAGAGAGGAGAGAGAGAGAGAGAGGGAGAGAGAGAGAGAGAAAGAGAAAGAGAAAGAGAAGGAGAGAGAGAGGAGAGATAGTACAGTAATATCAGTGGTATTAGATTGCAGCAGTAGCTTTAGCTATAGTATGAGGGGGCAAATTATGATAGGGTGATATGAATGTGTGTATGTGTTTCCTTTAGGGGAAGGGGGGATGGAGAGAGGGAGGAGGGAGAGAAAAGGAGAGGAGGAGGGGGAAGGGTGGGAGAGGGAAGGAGAAGAAAAGAGAGGGGGAGAGGGGAGGAGGGAGGGAGGGAGGGTGAGCTGCTGCAATGGTGTGGGGGAAAGTCTTATTTTAAAAGAGGGGGTGGGGAGAAGGGCTCCCCTCTCAAAAACAAGCTGACAGACAGGCTAAAACGGGGGGGGGGGGTTGATTAAAAAAAAAAAGGGATAGAAAGCAAAATTGGGGATGGAAAATGAAAGGTGGGATAAAGGGAAAAATGAGGAGTGGTGAAGAGAGAGAGGGGAGAGAAAAAAGGGAGAGAAAAATAAAAGGGGGGAGTTGAGGGGGGGAGTATCAATAACAATAACAGTGATGTAGAGGAATTTTTTGTTTTAAAAGAGAGTGGTGGTTGTAGCTGGGGGTGAAAGATTCCCCCCTCAAGAACAAGCCAACAAATAGAAAAGAAAGGGCTTTAAAAAGAGAGGGGGGGAATGTGTGTGTGTGTGTGTGTGTGTGTTGTTTTTTTTAAAAAAAAATAAAATAAATAAAAATAAAATAAATAATAATATTTCCCCCTAATTATTGTTCTTATTTTTTGTTTGTAAAAAAGTAATTAAAATTGTACGGGTAAAAGATAAAAATGAGAATTAAAGGTAAAAAGAAAGAAAGAAAGGGGGGGTTGTCTTTAGATAGATAGGTAGATAGATAGAGCTTTTTATTTAAAAATAAAAACAAAAATGAGTAAGGTATAGGTAAAAGAGAGTGGAAAGTCTGGGGCGAAGTGGCAGTCCCAGGAAATGGTCTGTGATGGTTCAGGGCTGTTTTCTGGGTACTGCCATTTTAATTCTTAAGAGGGGAGTTTGAGGTGAAAATAAAATGAGGTTTAAATTGAGTGTGTGTGGAAAAGTGTGTCTTTAAATAGTGTGTAGAAAAGATAGAAATAAAAATAAAGATTCAATTAAAGGGTGGCTGCAGCAGCAGTGGCCCCTCTTTTAAAAAGAAAAATGATAAAAGTAGGTATATGGGGGGGAATAAAAAAGTATTTCTTTTTTTAAAAAAAAGGGGGGAAGGAAGGGGTTAAAAAAAAGGATTTTGTTTGTTTGTTTTTAGAAAAAAGGAGAGAGAAAAAAAGGGGGTAGTTTCTTCCTTTTTGCGATCTCCTTTGTCATGCGGCTTTGCATGGAGAGGTAGGCTCCGGTCGGCTCAGGTCGGCTCAGCCACGTGTTTTCGCAGCGTCTTTTGCCTTCCTGTGTTCACCTACCTCCCCTCTTCTTTGTCGGCAGAGATGGGGGCAGCAGCGGTAAATTTAGGGCTCCTTTTTCTTTCTTTCTTTCTTCTTCTTTCCCTCTTTTTCTCCCTCTCTGCGTTAGCTCCACTGTCTTCCTGGGTTTGGAGCTCCTCTCGGCTGTTGGGGGGGTGGTCGGGTGCCTTTCCGGCTCAATCAAGGTCGTGGGGGGGTGTTTTGGCTCCTTTGAAAGACACCCCCGATTCCTCTCCGTTGGCAGTGTGGCAGCAGCAGACCTGGGAGCCCGGGGATCGGCCAGACAGAGCCTTTTACTCTGGCTGGCTTCAGGAGCTCTTTACTGCTGCTGCAGCCGCCATGCTGCCTAGGCGGAAGTCCCAACCAAATGCATTATTGAAACCTTCTAAATCCAGCACGTCAGTGTTTTCAAGAAGCAGCCATTCTCTCAGCCAGCAAAAAGCAGCTGATTCATAGTAAACTTTAAGGTCTGGCAGGGCAAATCCACCTCTTTCTTTGGCATCAGTTAATATCTTAAATTTTATTCGAGGCTTCTTGCCCTGCCAGACAAATCTGGAAATATCTCTCTGCCACTTCTTGAAACAATCCATCTTGTCCAGAATTTGCAATGTTTGAAACAAAAACAACATCCTTGGCAATACATTCATTTTTATCACAGCAATTCGGCCTAACAATGATAACTTCAAATTTGACCATATTTCTAAGCCCTTTTTCACTTCAATCCAACATTTTTCATAATTATCCGATCTGGTGGAACGCTCTGTCACTAGAGACTAGGGCCCTGCGGGACTTGGCATCTTTCCGCAGGGCCTGCAAGACAGAGCTGTTCCACCAGGCCTTTGGCCAGGGCACAGCCTGACTCCCTCCCTCGGCAATCTTCGTGGAGCTCTGGCACAATGGTTGCCAGTGGCTTGATTTGAATCAATTTTATAATGAATGATTTTAGAGTGTTGTTTGTGCTGTACTTTTGTACTGTTTTATTGTTGTTAGCTGCCCTGAGCCCGGCTTCAGCTGGGGAGGGCGGGATATAAATAAAATTTATTATTATTATTATTATTATTATTATTATTATTATTATTAAATAAGTTCACATTTTTAGCAGTCATGTTAACCCCTAAATATTTCACTTTCTTAACCAATGTTAGTCCTGTCTCCTCCTGAAACTTCTTTCTCTCATTCACAGTTAAATTTTTCTCTAAAACCTTAGTTTTCATCTTGTTCAACTTAAAACCTGCTCCCTGTCCGAATTCTTGAATCAGTTCCAATACCCTTTTAGTACTAGATTCTGGCTCCTGTAAAGTCAATACTAAGTCAGCAAATGCTTTCAGTTTGTACTGTTTAGCTCCCACTTTTATACCTTTAACCTCTTGGTCCTTTCTAATCATATTTAACAAAACCTCAAGGACCAATATGAAGAGCAATGGAGAAATTGGGCAGCCTTGTCCTGTCCCTTTCTCGATCTTAAACTCTTCTGTCACTACGTTGTTCACAATTAATTTTGCCTTTTGTTCCGAATAAATTGCACCTATACCATTTTCAAAACCTTGACCTACCCCCATCCCCTTTAGATTCTTCTTCATAAAACTCCAAGAAATGTTGTCAAAGGCTTTCTCTGCATCCACAAATATCAAAACTGCCTTGGTATTGATATCCACTTGTAGTTTTTCTAGAATATTAATTATATTCCTCATGTTGTCAGACAAATGTCTGCCCGGGAGAAAGCCCGCTTGGTCTTTATGAATTTCTTCTACTAACTCCTTTTTTAATCTTTTAGCCAAAATGGCTGCAAAAATTTTGTAATCCACATTAAGCAGCGATATGGGGCGGTAATTCTTGAGCTGTGTCTTTTCAGTCTCTGTTTTCGGTATAGGTGTAATATAAGCTTCCTTCCATGACTCTGGTGCCCTTTTTCCTTCCAATATTTCATTGCAGACTTCCTTCAATGGTTGTACTAATCATTCTGTAATATCTTGAAGTCAAACGTTCCGGTCCTGGAGATTTACCTAATTGCATGTTCTGGATGGCCCCTTCCACTTCCTGATCCATTATTTTGTAATTCAACATTAGCTGGTTTTCCTGAGAGATTTTTTGTAGTCCATTTATTTTCAAAAATCGATCAATGTCCATTTCTTTCTGCTTCTCCTGTGTATAAAGTTGTTTAAAATACCTCTGAAAGCACTTCCTAATCTCCACTGGGTTCTGTATATTCTTTCCTTCCACTTCCAAATTCGTAATAGTATTAAGTTTTTGTCTTTTTTTCATTTGCCAGGCCAACAATTTTCCACACTTATTTGCCGATTCAAATGTCTTTTGCCTCATCTGTTTAATCTTCCATTCTATTTCCTGATTCATCAGCTTCGTATATTGTACTTGGTATAACTTTATCTCTTTCAGGTTCTCCTGTGACTTTGGTTTTGCTCTCAGTTTCTTCTCTCCTTCCTTTATTTTCTCCAGGATTTTATCCTTTTTTTCATTTTGAGTTCTCTTCTTAATTGCATTCTGTTGTATTAAGAATCCTCTCATAACCGCTTTACTTGCGTCCCAAATTACTCTTTTTTCCACTGTAGTATTCATATTTATCTGAAAATAGTCTCTCAGAGTTTTTTGGGCCTTCTTGGTCACTTCTTCATTCCTGAACAAAGTATCGTTCATCCTCTATCTAAAGGAACCAATTGGCATCAATTTCATTTCCATCTTCACAGCATTATGGTCAGAACAAGTTTTGGGGCAAATCTCCACTTTGCTAATCTTCGGAACCAGTCCTCTAGTTACCCAGATTTGGTCGATTCTTGTCCATGTCATTTTAGCCTCAGAGAAGAAAGTTCCCTCTCTTTTCAGAGGATTCTTCATTCTCCAAACGTCAACTAAGTCCATATTTTCAGTTATGTCAAAAAAGGTTTTTGGTAGTCTACCATCTTTGGTGACTACCTGTCTCTGTGCCTTGTCCATATTTGTAGACACCACTCCATTCATATCTCCCATCAAAATCATTATAGTCCATATAATCCATCAGAGTCTCATGTAACTTCTTAAAAAACTCCGATTTTCCTTCATTTGGTGCATAGATACCTACTATCAAGAATTTCTCTCCTTGTGATTGAATTTCAATTGCAACAAATCTTCCTTGGTCATCTTTGAATATGAATTTTGGTGATAGGCTCTCCTTTGCATAAAGGACCACTCCTCTTTTTTTAACTTTATCTGATGAGATAAATTCATGGCCCAGTCTTTTATTACTCAATATATTCCTGTGTTTCTTGTAAACAGATCAGGTCCAATTGTTCTTTTTTCAATAAATGAAAGACTCTCCGCCTTTTTTCTGGGGAGTTCAGTCCATTTACATTCCAGCTCAAAACTTGCAACGCCATGGTATAATTACACTGATATTCCTCCAACTGCACCCAATGCTTGCTCTTCTTCTGTTGGTGGTGTTGACACGTTCACTGGGGGATCCAATCCAAAGGATAATGCTGATATATCCAATATATCTTCTATCCGATGCTCTTTGCTCTAGTCCTCTATCTGGTGATCTTCTATTCGATGCTCTTGGCTCTTTTCCAAGTCCCTTCTGCAGATCTTCTTCGTAATTATACAAAAACTTTACTTTATCTTCTACTGATCTTATTTTTATTTTCCTTCCTTTGAAACTGAAGGATAGACCTTGGGGAAACTCCCACCTAAAGATTTTATTCCTTCTCAGCAGGGCAACCAAGTCTCCATAGTTAGGCCTAAGATCCAAGAGATATTTCGGGACGTCTTTAAAAATTTCCACTCTTGGCTGTTGTACTTCTAAGTTCTTCTGGTAGTGCCAACCCAATATTCTGTCTCTCTCTTCTTTAGTTCGAAGGGTGATCAAGCAATCTCTTATTCTATTCTTCTCTTTTTTCCCTCCTCTTCCAAGTCTGAAGGCCCTCACAATTCTAAACTCTTCTCGACCCAAGTCCAAGTCCCAAAAGTTAGCAAATTCCTGCATGAGAAAGTCTATCAAGCTATCCTTCTCCAATTCAGGTAAGGCTCTGATCCTCAAATTCGTCTGTTTTTCTTTGAGTTCAATCATAGCAAGCGTCAACTTATGATCATCAAGTTGCCTCTGTAGGGCTGGGACTCTCTCTCTCTCTCCAGTTGTGTTACTTTACATTCCACAGCAACAGCTTTTTCCCTGGCTTCCTCCGCAGTCTGCTGTATCAAAGTAGATTCCTGTATCAATTTCTGGATGGTATCTGTATTGGTATTCACCTTTTGTCCCAGATTATTTATACTTTCTGTATTTAAATTGATTTTAGTGGTTGCCACATCCACTTTCTTGTTAAGCTGTTCCAATGAATAATTTATCTTACTTAATGCAACCGCTAAGGCCTCTTCTGTTGACATTCCTCTTGATTTTGAGTGTGCTGGTGCAGCAGCAGAAGAAGCAGGGGGACCTGATGTTGAGGCTCTCCTAAATTGCTGCCAAGTCTTCCCAGACCTTAATGTTTTTTCAGGAATTGACTGGTCTGTTTTTTCCTTTCCATTTGCCATAACACTTAAAAGATTCAAGGTCAGTCCCAGAGTCACAGTTTTTTAAAAATATTTATTAAAGATTTTCTTAATACAATAAAAAAGAACAAACAAAATAACATATACTTTTACAATAACCATACTTTCTTCGCTTCTTTGGACTTCCTCGCATCTCTCGTTCCTGCGTTCCAAATTTTCAAGCTTTACCCAGCAATTTATCACCTTGTTTCAATTCTTATATTATAATTTTCCAATATTGTATCCCTAATTTTAGATAATTTAACCCAAACCTTAAAAGCTTAGTTTTAACATAATATTTATCCAAACTTTGTCTTTTCTTATCTTTTCATTTATCTTCATATTCCTTTTAACTAGCTTGTTGGTGCCATATTGTTAATAATCTTACATCTTTCTTAACATTCATACAATTTACAATATTTTTGTAAATAGTCCTCAAATTTCTTCCAGTCCTCCTCCACATACAGTTTTTTATCTTACAGCTGGAAATTCCCCTAGCCCAGCTCTTGTAACAGTTTCAAAAGCTTTCTCTAGGGGGAAACAGTTTCTATTTATATTAATCCGTAATGTCCCCTTTTAAACACAGTTCAAACAATGAAGTTAGTTTCAATTTTCAGTTACTTTTACTCCTTTTTAAGAGCAGACGGAAACAGTAGAAACAATGTATTTCTCTTATTTAGCTAGCTGTCAATGAACGTTCTAATCGCTGTCAATGAACATTAAAAAAAATGCCAGTCCTGCTAGCAGCCCGTTTCCAGGGTCGGAGCGGTGGTATTTTAACTCTCTTCGCTCTCTCCTGCAGGCATACTCAGTCCAAAACTCCTCCCCCCTCTTCTCCTGCCTCCAAGGGGGGTTTAATGATCTTTACCGATGGAAATTTAGCCCTTTACAATAGGCTTTCCAAGACTTCAGCTTGCAGCCTCATTGCTTCAGTCTATTTACAAAAAGGGGAAGGTGGACTTCCTGTATTGAACCTCCCCGTTACGATACCAAGTTAAACGTTTAATAATCCAATTCTCCTGCTTCAGCTCTACTCATGGGTAGTTGCTTTAAAGTCAAATTTTCCACAGAAAAAAGTCAGCGCTCTCCGGCTATGCGGCTTTGCTCCGTGGAAGAAGCAGTCGATTCGAAGCACCGCGCCGCTCACCCCACGTCGCTCCGGATCCCCGAAACCGGGTTTCCCCGCGAGTAGGGGAAGCGCAAAAGGTGCCTGCCGAATCCCACGCTCACAGGCTTCTCCCGCCTGTGATTTTTTGCGGGTCTCCGCCTTCGCCATGGCAGCCAGACCCGGATTCCCACGGGGCAAATTCCTCCCGATCAGAGGAATTCCGCCATTACCGGAGGCACCAACCCGGAAATCCAGGATTTTAGACTCGGCAGCGACAAACATTTTTGTTAAGTCTGCACAAGCCCTTGTAGAAAAGCAACCTTGTAAATCTGTAAATGTAGTACTAGCTGATGGAACAGTGTATGAGTCAGCTGAAAAGGGTAGTGTGAATATTAACTGTTTAAGCACCAAATTTACCAATGTTTTATGTATACCAAGCTTAGAAAATAATTTTCTTTCAGTTACAAGTCTTGATAAGCAGGGGTTTAAGGTTACCTTCTCTGGTTCAGGCTGTAAAATAGAGAAAGCGGGAAAAGTGATTACAGCATCACTAAAAAATAGTTTATTTGTTTTAAAAGACCAGCTAATAAGTGAGTCTGGGGCATGTGTTAAAGTGTGTAATAGAGCCTTGCATGATGAGTGCCAGCATGTGTGGCATCATCGTTTGGGGCATGCCAATTTTCGCAGTATTGCAAACATGCCAGAATTAAGTAAGGGAATTAAAATGAAAAAATGTTCAGTTTTTCTGGACTGCAATACCTGCAAGGAGTCTAAAAGTAAGCGGGGATCTTATCCTGAAAGTAACAGAATTAGCAAGAAGCCATTTGCTTTAGTACACTCAGACCTTTGTGGGCCAATTGTGGAATCTGAAGGATTCTTGTGGATAATTACTGGTTCTTGTGGATAATTACTGGTTCTTGTGGATAATTATAGCTGGTATACTTGGGTATACTTGTTGAAACACAAAAGTGAAACTGGTCAACTGATTAAAAATTGGGTCAACTACATAGAAAGGCAGTTTCCCTACAAAGTTGCCCAGTTGCAGAGTGACCGTGTCTGAAGCCCTCCAGGTCTGGTTGAAAAAACGTGGTATTAGTCACTGTAAATCGTGTCCTTTTTCACCTGAAGAAAATTCAGTTGCAGAATGCAGGAAGTTTTTGGGGGGAAGCAATTCTCTGTGCTAATTACATACAGAACAGATTGTTTCATTCTACCATAAACAATACCCCTAATTTTTTGCTTTATGGAAAAAAACCTTTTTTGGACCATGTTAAAACTTTTGTTTGTTGGGCTTGGGTTCTGTGAGGAGAATCAGAACTGACAGGGTTAAACAGTTCTGAGTGACGTCTCACATTCTGAGGCGTGGCTATGTTCACAGAGGGAAGTGTTTCTCTGTGTGTCTTTTTTCTTTCGCTTTTGCCGAGAAGCGGAGAGAATGCCAGCCAATTCGCTGGGCTGAATTTACGATGTTATTCTACTCAATAAGGCTATTGGAGATAAGAGAAAAGCCCGCTTTGCAGTCTGAGTTATTCCCACACAAGCAACAGCTTTCCCCGCTGTGTAAACTCTGCTAAGAGGGCCAAAGAGGCTGGAAGAGGTTTTTACCGGCACGGACAGCAGTGGCGCAGCTAAAGAAGAGTGCCGGGCGCCATCTTGGCCCCATAGGTTATGGGAAGTCAGCCAAGCTTTGAAGCTGTTGCTGCGATGTCCCTGTGTGTGGGAGAAGCCAGCTGAGGAGAAGCTGGAGCCAGTTGGAGCTGTGTCTAACGTTTGAGGCAGAGAGGAGCTCGCTGGGGAGGATCTGGTCTGCTGAACCGGGTGCCGGAGCAGCTGCTGTTACGTGAGTACGCTGAGCCCCAGGGGAGAAGATGGCAGACGGCCAGGATTCATACTCTGTCCCTTTTCAAAAATTAGATGGAAAAAATTGGGAGGAGTGGAGCAGGAAGCTGAAGGCATGGCTGGTAGCAGAGGGTCTGTGGGAGGCGGTCCAAGGGCCTCCACAGCAAGCTGCGGCTGATGCTTCGGCAGCAGATATTGCAGCTGCCCATGCTTCGCAGAGAAGAAATCACAAAGCCCTGGGAGCTATCGTGCTCAATTTGGAGGGCTCACAGCTACCTTTGGTAGAGGGGCTGGAGACTGCTCATGAGGCCTACCAGGCACTAGAGAGAGTGCATCACAGGACCACAGCTGGGGCAAAGATCCACACTACCAGACGCTTGTTTGAGATGAGGCTGCGTCCTGGGGATAGCATCAGACAGCATGTGACTGAGATGCTTTCTGTTTTCAACCAGCTGAGGCTGTTGCAAGTCAACTTTTCTGAGGAACTGAAAGTTTATATTTTGCTCAGCTCTTTGGACAAAAGTTATGACAATTTGTGTCTAACTTTGGAATCGATGAATCCCGCGGATCTTACGCTGGCGTATGTGAGAAGTCACTTGTGTGACGAACAGGAACGCCGTCTAAGAGAGGGCCGAGCTGGCACAGGGAGCCCATCCGGTTGCAGGGGGGGGCAGGCCAGCGGAAGGCACAGTTCAGGCTTTTTCCACTCGTCGCTGCTTTATCTGCAATTCTGCTGACCATCTGCGTCGTTCCTGCCCCCGGAGAGCCAGAGAGGCTGGGCAGGATGTCTCCAAGGTCGCTTCCCATGGCAGTCAGCCAGGTTTCCATGGCAGCCAGTCCAGGAAAGGAGGCCAGCGTGGGAATGCGCAGGGAGGATGTGACACAGAGTGTGGGGGACAATCCTTATCACCTAGCTGCTGCTATGGCAACGATAAAGGACAACTCCAGTGAGGAGAGAGTGCTGCTCTGGGTCATAGACTCTGGAGCGAGTCATCACCTGATGCCAGCGCCACCTGGTGTTGAAATGTGGAACTGCAGGGCTGTTTCAACTGGGAAAACAGTTATTTTTGCTGATGGGTCACAAAGACATTTGACCACTGTTGGAAATGTGTTTGTTTCTTTCTTGCAGGCGGAGCTGGAGGTCTAGGTTGTGTCTGAGATGAAACATTGTTTTTTATCTGTATCTTGTCTCTTACAGGAGGGGTACAAGGTTTGCTTTGAAAACAATGTCTGTTCTATTTCCAGGGGTGGAAGACAACTCATCAGTGTTGCATGTCAGAACAATCTATTTATTCTTATTCTGGAGACACCTCTGGAGGGTGAGGGGGACGCCGAGGAAGCACAGGCGAAGTGTGCAAACGTTCCCACTCATGATTCATGTGCTCATTTGTGGCACAGGAGAATGTCACATGGCTGTTGGGAAGGTATCCAAAAGTTGCCCCAGTACACTGTAGGGTGTAAGATAAAAGCATGTGACTGTTATTCTAAAGCACCAAGGCTGCTGCAAGCAAAGGCTCTAGCAGCTCAGGCAGCTGCTTGTGGCTGGAAAGCCAAACAGGATGTTTGTGACTGTTGCCATGGGAACAAAGGGGCAGTCCATTCTATACTGAGCACCGGATGTTAGCTCAGTGTGTGTGTCATATGACCCGTACTGGAAGTACATGGGTGGAGTTTATTCTTACTGCTGAGGAGTGCAGACATGTTTTCTCTGTACTGATATGAAAGACAGGAATAAAGATGTAAATAGGTTTCTGTCTGCTTCTTTCCCCTCCCTGGGGGACACCAAAGGGGAGAGAGGAAGAACGGTGTGTTCCTCTCACACTTCTGGGAAGAATCGCCGAGACCTAGCTGCTTATCTGCCGGGAGTAGCAGCGGGGAGGTCGCCAAGGAATATCTGCCGGTGCCTAAGCTGTGGCACATACCTCTGACCTGGCAGAATTCCAACAGTGGTAGCAGATGCCGGTTGCTGGTTTCTTCGATCCATGGGAGTCTGCAAAAGAGTGGCAGAGCTACTGTTTTCATCTGCTCCATGGAAGCCTGAAGTGAGAAAGCTGATTTTCTGCAGCCAGAAGCTGACCAGAAGAAGCTGACAGCCAAGCCTCAGGAGCCCAAGGTATGAGATTTTCGGGCTTAAAAGAGTGAGTGCAGATTGAGTTATTCTCTGCTTCACGGGGAGCAGAGTTTGGGAAAAACAGCTTCAACTGCATTCCAGACATTCTTGTGGTTTGCTTTCCAAGGGAAGGAATGCACTGTTGCTAAGCAACGCGCTTCAGTGAAGGCTGTGCCTCAGAGGGGAGAAGTGAAAGTTACAATGGAATGTTTTGGCTACAGAGTCTAAAGAGCTCTTGGACTTTGCAACACAGCCAGTGTCAGAGCTGCCAGGTGCACAAGAGTGTAAACAAACCAGCTTTTGGATTTTAGAGGCTTGTGTTTGAGTTTTAAAGCAAGGACTCAAAATGGATGCTAAGAAAGGGGGAGCGCTGCCTAATCCACCCCTTTTGACCAATGACAATTATGCATCTTGGTCTATTAAGATGAAGGCCCTGCTGCAGAATCAGAGACTGTTTCAGGTGATTGAGAACCCCATCCCTGCAGCACCAACACGTGCTTGGGAGTCACAGAATGTGAGAGCCAGAACGGCTATAATTCTGTGTGTGTCAGACTCGCAGCTTATCCATATTCAGGATTTACAGCACGCGAAAGATGTTTGGGACATGTTGAGAAGGACACATCAGAGAGATGCAGGTTCTTCAGCGTTGCTGTATTTTGAGAAGCTGACCAATTTGAGGCTTGCGCCTGATGGAGATGTTCAAGCGCACCTGACGGAAATGAAATATCTGCGGCAACAGATGGTGGAACGTAATTTCCGTCTGCAGGAGGAAGTGTTTTGCTTCATGGTGATAAACAGCCTGAATCGGACTTACAAAACGGTTGCCAGTCAGCTGGGGTCCCTCCCGGTGAATGATTTGACTTCGGAGAGGGTCTTTGCCGTGGTTCTGAATGAACAGGACAGACTTGCTGCCCTGGAGGTCAAGGACAGGGGGAGACAAGAACGGAGTTCTGACACCCCCACTGCTGTTGCTACTGGAGAAAATGCTGTGGCGTTAAACGTTGTCCGATGTTACAATTGTGGGCAAACTGGGCATCTTCAGCAGAGCTGTAGGAAGCCGCGTCAGCACAAAGGAGCCAAGGTGAGCTCCACAAAGTCTGAGGCGTCAGACAAAAGTCATATCATCCCAAAGGCAAAGACTGCAAAGGCTTTGATGTCGCTAAAAGCCACACCAGAAGCGGGGAATTTCTTTGTCATAGACACTGGAGCCACGGTTCACATGACAGGACACAGAGGACTATTTTCGACGTTTAAGAAGCAAAGCTTCGCTGTACAACAAGCCAACGGTCAAGAGCTGGAAGCCACCGGAATTGGGACTGTGTATCTTAAAAGTCTGAACTTGACTATAAGCAATGTTTATTTGGTTCCAGAATTGAAGTTCAATCTGCTCAGCGCCTCGCAGATTGCCAAGAAGGGACTAAAACTGTCCTATGATGATGAGAACTGCGAGATCTACAAAGATGGAGAGTTGTATCTTTCTGCCAAAGAGAAAGATGGACTGTATTTGTTGACTTTTGATCAAAGTGATTACATGGAATGTAATTCTTGTGATTCTAACGTGATCTCTTTTGCAGGTCTGACCAAGGAGAACACCAAGAAGGTGACCTCGAAGGTCGACAAGGCATTTCAGCGGGTGTATGCTGATGTGATTGGTCCTCTAGCACCATCTAGAGGCAATGCAAAATATTACCTTGTGTGTGTGGATTCTTTCACAAATTATGTCTGGGTTTCTCTTTTGCAGAAACCAAAAGAAGCCTTAGAAAGGTTTAAAGAGTTTTGTGACAAGGTTAAAACTATGCATGATGCTAATATTGCTTGTCTTTGTACAGATGAGATGCCACTGTTTCTTTCACAGGATTTCCAGAGGTTCCTGAAGAAGAAAGGGATAAGACACAAAATTGCTAGCTCCGAAGAAGCTTGGAAAAGATGTGTTTGTGTTAGGGTGAACAAAGAATTGCAAAAGGGAATGCATGCGCAATTGCTAAGTTCACATCTGCCAAATGAGTACTGGGCTGAGTCGCTCATGTCATTCACTTACACGTGGTTAAGAAAGGTCTCAAAAGTGTTGGGATGTTCTCCTTTTGAGAAACTGTTCCATAGAAAACCTTCAGTTTCCCATTTCAAAGTTTTTGGGTCTCATGTGAGAACAGAAGCTCCAGGTGGGGTAAAGAATGCCAGAGGCATTTTTGTGGGTTATGAAAAGGGTCTCTACAGAGTAATTTTGTCTGAATCTGGTCAGGTGATTCTCACAAAATTTCTAGAGAGTGCTCCTGAACAGGAGAGAGTGATTGTTCACACATTTCCCACTGGAGATGATTCTGATTCTGATGATGATGAGTTTGATCTTATTGAGTTCAGTAGTACTGATGATGACAGCGATAGCTCAGACAGCTCAGTTGTCACAGTCATTGAGAGGAAATCTCACATAATGACTAGACCCTCAGAAGAGGAGGATGAACCACTGATTAAGATTAGTACTGGTTCTCCAGAGAGTTCAGAGGCTGAACCAGAAAGCAAAGAAGAGCAGCAACTCTTACGTAGGTCTGAGAGAGCAACGAAGGGTGTACCACCCAAGAGGTATTCACAAGAGTTTGCAAACCTAGCTATTGCATGTGTTGCTGTTGTAAACGACCAAGGTCAGATTGAAGCTGTGTCTGAGTCAGAGACAAAGGCACAACAGAGAGTTGTTAACCAAGGTAATGCAGAAGCACTCATTCCTTGGAAGTCACACAACCAGAGAGGTACATTGGTAAAACCAGTGGCGGGTAGTTCCAAGGGTGGAACTGAAACAACAGGGGAATGTTATAAATATAACAACTGTTTGTTTTCTTCTCTGGATGACGCTTTGCTCGCAGCACGCATTGATACTTTAGGGGGAGTATGTTATTCTAAAGCACCAAGGCTGCTGCAAGCAAAGGCTCTAGCAGCTCAGGCAGCTGCTTGTGGCTGGAAAGCCAAACAGGATGTTTGTGACTGTTGCCATGGGAACAAAGGGGCAGTCCATTCTATACTGAGCACCGGATGTTAGCTCAGTGTGTGTGTCATATGACCCGTACTGGAAGTACATGGGTGGAGTTTATTCTTACTGCTGAGGAGTGCAGACATGTTTTCTCTGCACTGATATGAAAGACAGGAATAAAGATGTAAATAGGTTTCTGTCTGCTTCTTTCCCCTCCCTGGGGGACACCAAAGGGGAGAGAGGAAGAACGGTGTGTTCCTCTCACACTTCTGGGAAGAATCGCCGAGACCTAGCTGCTTATCTGCCGGGAGTAGCAGCGGGGAGGTCGCCAAGGAATATCTGCCGGTGCCTAAGCTGTGGCACATACCTCTGACCTGGCAGAATTCCAACAGTGACCGATCCCTAGATTGTAGGGCATGCAGAAGGGCAAAGGTAAAAGGGTGCAGTTATCCCAGGTTGGAGAGGGTAACCACAAAGCCTTTTGAGCTTGTGCACACAGACCTTTTTGGGCCCATGCCAGAGAGTCTGGACGGGGCCAGATTTGCACTGACGCTGACAGATGATTTTACCCAGAACGGGTGGGTCTTCTCGCTGAGACGGGAAAGCGAGGCAGCGCAACTGATCAAAGATTGGGTTGCGGCAGTGGAACTACAGTTTTCCACCAAGGTGCAGGGGTTTCAGAGTGACCGAGGCGCAGAGGTCACTGGGTCTGCTCTGCAGAGTTTCTTCCGCCAGAAGGGAATACGTCACTGGTTGACGGGTGCTAATTCTCCTCAGGAGATTGGTGTGGTGGAGCGCAAGAGCAAGGCACTAGCTCAAGCAGCTAACGCTTTACTGTTTGACTCTGGTTTGCCTCAAAGTTTTTTGGGGGAGGCGATAAAGACGGCCAATTTCACGATGAACAGGTCCTACAATTCAGTGGTAGGTGACACCCCGTATTTCTTACCCCACGGAAAGAAGCCGCAGCTGCATTTCTTCCGTGTGTTTGGTTCCCAAGCCTGGGTGCCTGTGCCAAAGGCTCAACGAAAGGAAGGTGACCCGAGGTCCCAGAAAATGATCTTTTGTGGGTATGAGCCTGGGACAAAGGGGTGGAAGTTTGCATATCCAGATGGTGATCAGTCCAGGCTTCTAGTTAGCAGAAATGCTGAGTTCTGTGAGCAGAATGGTTGGTCAAGGTTCCATCCGAATCCTGACGTTCTCTCAGAATGTCTGTCTGATTATGAGGAGGGAGAGGCAGAAGCTGAACCTGTTGATGAGGACCAGGTCGATGACCAAGGTCAAGAACAGGATCGGGCATCTCCACAGGTTGTTAAAAGAGAGCCCAAGAGTGAGCCTTCGTCTCCCGTTAGCAAAGTTCAGAAGGCCCGAAGACGCACTAGGTCAGAGGGGGAGTCTTCTGGTACCAGTGAATCACTTGCTGGACCCAGTGGGTCAGAAGGAGCACCTGAGACAGTGCTCAGACGGTCCGCACGCACCACGAAGGGGGTACCACCTGAGAGGTTTCAGGTCACCAGCGTGTGGGTTGGTTTCGCACAGTGCGAACCTGAGAGTTTTGAGGAGGTTCAACAGTTGCCTGAGACAGAAGCCAGGAAGGGGCAAGAGGCAATGGGAAAGGAGTTGAACTCAAAGAGATCTGTAGATGTGTCCTCACAGTTTCCCTCAGGATGCGAGACGAGAGGGGGTGTGAGGAGAATCAGAACTGACAGGGTTAAACAGTTCGGAGTGACGTCTCACATTCTGAGGCGTGGCTATGTTCACAGAGGGAAGTGTTTCTCTGTGTGTCTTTTTTCTTTCGCTTTTGCCGAGAAGCGGAGAGAATGCCAGCCAATTCGCCGGGCTGAATTTACGATGTTATTCTACTCATTAAAGGCTATTGGAGATAAGAGAAAAGCCTGCTTTGCAGTCTGAGTTATTCCCACACAAGCAACAGCTTTCCCCGCTGTGTAAACTCTGCTAAGAGGGCCAAAGAGGCTGGAAGAGGTTTTTACCTGCACAGACAGCAGTGGCGCAGCTAAAGAAGAGTGCCGGGTGCCATCTTGGCCCCATAGGTTCACATCCCAAAAGGACAGAGAAGGAAAGGAGATCCCAGGCAAAGAAACTTAGGTTTGTTGGCTATCAAAGTTGGTCAAAAGGGTATCATTTTGCACTAGTGCGTGGTCGAGTTGTGATATCAAGACATGTAGAGTTTTGTGAGCAAGATGGTTGGGCTCGTTTACATGGAAATTCAGAAGTTGTTTAATCTTCAGATGATACTGATAAATGTGTGAAATCTGGGGAAGAAAAGCCACAAATTAAAGAAAGTTCTGAAAGTGATAGTGATGAGGAATCAGGGGATGAGAGTCCCAGTACACAATCTCCTAAAGCTGAACCAATTTCTCCTGAGCAAGATGAATTAGAAGGGGAAGATAGTTCAGAGGGGGAAAGTGTTCAAGTTAGAAGATCACAAAGAAGCAATAAGGGGGTACCTCCAGAAAGGTTTACTATACAAGAAGCTAAAACTGTTGATGTGAAGAAAGAACCTTGTGGTTATGAGGAGGTTTTAAAGTTACCACAGCAGGAAATAGTAATGTGGAAAAATGAAATGAGAGCAGAAATGAAATCTTTGGCAGAACATAATGTGCTTACTATTGAGCCATTGGCAGAAGGAAAAAAGGCAGTGGACTGTAGATGGGTGCATAAAATAAAACACTTGGCAGATGGTAGTGTTAAGTACAGAGCTAGGCTGGTAGCACGAGGCTTTACGCAAAGAAAAGGTGAAAGTTTTGATGAAACCTTTTCTCCTACTGCAAGGAGCGAAAGTGTACGTTTATTGCTAGCTATTCCAGCACAATGTGGGTTTAAGGTAAATCATTTTTATATGTTAAGGCAAATCTGCATGAAGAATTTTTTATGAATCAAGCACTAGGTTTTGAGCCAGGAAAACAGAATTCTGTATATAGGTTACACGAAGCAATCTATGGGCTCAAACAATCAGCTAGAAATTGGAACAAGTGTCTTGATAATGGTTTAAAAAATCTTGGCTTTAAAAGAAGCTTAGCTGATAACTGCTTGTACACTAAAGGAAAGGGTAATAAACAAGAATTATGTTTGTCTTATGTTGATGATTTGCTTTATTGTGGTTCGAGGGCCCGACCCCCGCGGAGTGAAATGAAGACACAAGGACACATGATATAAGGTTAATGGGCTAGAAAAGGCCACAACTTTATTGATTACAGCAATGAAAAGGTATTGGCTTAGGCATTGGATCGAAACAAGTGGGTTTATTCACCAGGGGTTCATCACCTGTTGATGCTAATTCAACTATAGGCTCACCCCTGCTGTCACCGCGGGTCGTGCCATGGCCTCCCGCCAAGCAGGCATCGGACAGAATACACGACCGCCAGATTCCTTTAACGGAATACCCCTAAAAATTGAAGGCATAGGCGATGGCCACACCTAGCACTTCGACACACCACAACACATTATTCCAATGCCTAACCTACCCACCAATACCACAAAAGTTGTGACGATTGCTACGAGGTAGGCGAAAAAACCAAAAAGCCTATTGCCAAATGGAAAAACTCCTACCAGGCCCCCCGGGCAACCAGGGCAACCAACCTAAGGTCCATAGCAAGGCCAATGACCTAAGCCCTAACTAAAAGGGAGTGGAGGGTGGGTGACTCGTGACGGGACGATGATGAGGAATGAGGCCAGGGGACAAGGCATCGGCTATGTCATTATTGGCTCTGGATACGAATTTGGCTGAAAATATTATGTTGTACTCAAGGCCCCGGAGGACGAACGCCCGCAGAAGGGAGGAGATCCTCTCAGACCGAGATGACTGCCTGGCTAGAATGTTCATGACCGCCAGGTTGTCGGTCCTGAAGCACACGCGGTGATCTCGAAAATCTTCCGTCCAGAAGTGAACAGCCCCCACTATTGGAAAGAACTCAATAAAGGTGAGATCCCGCGTGATGGCCTGACCTTGCCATGCCGTTGGCCATCGTTGTGCACACCAGCGCCCCTTGAAGTACAAGCCAAAGCCTAAGAACCCAGCCGCGTCCGATTGGACCTGGAAGTCTGATGACAGATTCAAGATATCCTGCCATAGAGATACCCCATTGTAGATCTCCAGACCAGTCGCCCACACCTCCAGATCTGCCTTGACCGACCTGGGGAGGCGGACCCTGTTGTGTGGGTGTCTAAGACCAACTGACAGCCTGGCTAGGCGGGCACACGCATTGGAGTGGACCTGGAAATCAGAGGCCAAATTAAGGATTTCCAGCCATAGGGAGACTCCGTTGTAGTGTTCCAGAAATCTGATCCCCATCTCAAAATCCACCTTGACCGACTTGATAAGTCTTACTCTATGGTGCGGATGCTTGAGGCCCGCTGACAACCTGGCTAAGCGGGAGCGAAATGGGCGGCCTGGTGAAACTACTCTACATGCGAAGTTGAAATGATCTAGCAAGGACTGGACCTGTCTAAGAGCGACTTATTATTATTATTATTATTATTATTATTATTATTATTATTATTATTATTATTATTTCGGGAAGGGTTTGACGAATTGTTTCCTTAAGGGCAACTATTTTCCCCACTGGCAGGCGGGCGGATTGGGCTGCTGTGTCAAGCTCTATACCAAGGCAAGTAAGATGCGTTGAGGATCCGCCTTATCTGCTGTGAGGGGAACTCCCAGCTCCTGGGCCAAAGCTGAAAAGGGCTCCAGAAGGGAGGCACATTCGCCAGTATTGGGCTTCCCAACGAGTAGAAAGTCACCGAGGTAACGTGTCGTCCCAGGTGAGTTGGTTCTGTAGCGCAAGGCCCAGTCCCAACACGTGCTTAATGTCTCAAAGGCTGAGCCGGCTGCAGAACAACCCAACGGCATAGCCTTGACAATGTAATATTTCCCTTGAAATTTGAATTCCAGCAAATGAGAGTCATTGGGATGAACTGGTAATAGACAGAAGGCTGACTCTATGTCACATTTTGCCAAGAGTGCCTCGTAACCAAAATTCCGGATAAGTCTTAGTGCCTGATCGAAGAATTCAATCGAAGAATGCGGAGAGGAGGGAGCTGGTGGAGGGGGCACCCGGATATGATCCAGGGACCTATTGATGTGCGGTCAAATGCTCTACCACTGAGCTATACCCCCTTATTGTTGTTGTTATCATTCTATTATTATTTATCTATTATTTATTTATCTATTTATTGTTATTGTTATTCATTATTATTGTTGTTTATCGAAATCTAATCCAGTATTATTTGTTCAATCAATTACCACCATAAGTAGAATTAATTACTGATACTATCAATTGTCTACCGTAACTGACGATAATATGTCTACCGTAACTGACGATAATATGAAATAATTATTCATTATAGGGGATTGATTGGAAAAAACACTGCTCATAATCATCAATGAACGATCTAAATGCATTTAGGCAGTGTGAAATAGGTTTGGGGTTATTATCCCGTCCATGTGGCACCCCCGATGAATTATGGCCATTGGCACCCATTCAGCCTGAGGTGTGAGCTGATTCCGTTGCAAAACGCTTCCTCTTAGGCGCCATGGATAACATACTAAAGCTATTGCCACAAACACGTGCCACCGCTTACAAGCGGTTGTACAGGGACGTGTTATTGATTCTGAAACAAATATATTAATTAACGATTGGTTTACTTCTAATAAACAATGATTCTCAAGCATTCAGTTAAATGTTTAATTGTATATCCAATTAGTATGTGCTTGCGTGTGTTATTTATTACTCTCTCTATATATATTAAAATTTATTTTTATTATTATTATTTATTCATTTTTTATTTCTTATTTTTATCTCTTTATTTTTCTTAAAAATAATATGCTTCCTACTTCATATTACTTAGTAGTTTGAGTTGTCTGAGTTGAGGGTTTTTTTTTAATTATTATTAATTTGTTATTATAGTTTATTATTGTTATCAATAAGTAAGTAAACCAATTTTAATTATATTTGTTTATATACTCCCAAATTATCTAAATTTAAAATTTACTACTATTATGATAATTAATTAATAATTAATTTTATTATGATATTATTATTATGATACTTATTGTGATAATTATTATTATCATACTACTATTATTATGATAATTAATAAATAATGAATTTAATATTATTACTTATTCCTACTCTAAATATCTAAATTAAGATTTATTACTATTATTATAATCATAAACCAATTATTAATTTATTATTATTATTTAGTTTCACTATAGTTTATGATAAAATTGCTTGAAATCAAGTGCAATGCCTTTGTCAGGTAATCAAATAAGCAATTCTTAAATGAGAATATCCTAGTATCCTGCCACAGCTTCCAAGGAATCAATTGCCCCCACAGCCAGGCCCCCCTGGCTGCACTACCCTGAAATGAAGTGATCAGCAGCACTGGAGCTCTGGCCACTCCCACCAGGACACAGTGTATGCTGGCTCCTAAACAACTGCAAAGCTACACTTTGTTAACCAAGGCAGGAAGATGCTAATTGCCCAGTTGCCGGGCGACCAGCAACAAATAGCTTGGCGATCCTCAAGCTGCACAGGACACAAAAGCTAACCCTGAGTAGTACCTGCAGGGCACACCTCCTCTTTACAAATGGGCAGGCAACGGAACAAAGCCCTAAAGTATCGCTCGTTAGCTGCTTTGCTGCTTTGTTTAAGCACTCAGCAGTGGCTTCTATGGCAGGAGAATGAGTCACTCGGAAAACAAACAACTGCTGACCAAATACCTAAAGGGAGGGGGGATGTAGGAGCTCAGAGCCCAGGTGGTCTTGAACGAAATGAAATAAATGAAGAAACGAAGGACTAAAGCAAGGTTGGGGGGGGGGAGTAGATGAGTAGATTCCCTGTTCAACAGCAAGTTCCACAGGCAGAAACAGCCAGGCTAAGTGAAGCCCCCCAAACAAAACACCCTTTAAAGAAAAGTACCGGCTGGAGATTTAAAACACACGTGGGAAGCTTTAACAGACGTCCCCTTGCCTATAGTAATTCTACAACCAGACCAGCGAAAACCACCATTCAAATTACTAACTAAAAGGAGGCCAGTGGGTTTTTCTATAAAAACGTAGAAGGGGGTAAAGCGCAACGCCGTGTGGCTTTAAACAATGAAAAGGGGACTTAAACAGCAGGGAGCAGCAAGCTAAACAATGAAGTAAAGTGAGCAGCAGCCAAGCAAGAGAAGCCGCTCTCCTATAAATAATAGTATAATAGTAAACTTCAGGGAAACATGAGCTTAAACTTCCATTAAAGAAACCAGTTTTATATGCAGCTGTCCCTTATGGGGATCGAACCTGCAACCTTGGCATTATCAGCAGCACCCTCTAACCAACTGAGCTATCCAGGCTGGATGCAATAAGGCAGCTCCCAACAGCAGCTAAGCTTCACTTTACTATACAACGGAAAATAGTAGCTCAGCCTCTGGAGACAATGCCCTTAATTATCACTCCTTAGCCCTGAATAGTCCTGCCGGCCGGCACACAAAGACTATGGGGCACCAAAGTTTCTTTTAATGGGGCAACAGCAATGGCATTTCTATGGCAACAACAGATTGAATCACCCCAGCAGGGGGAGGAAGGTGGAGGGAGGGAGCTCGGAGCACAGGGAAGGATTAAAGCTAACCAAGTGAAACCCCAGGCAGACACGGAAATAAAATACCCACTTTAAAACCAAGCGGTTGGGGGAGGTAGAGGGGGGGGGGAGCTCGTAGCACAGGGGAGGATTAAAGCTAAAACAATAATTTTTATTTAAGGTTAATGGAGAAGGGAAAATGGGGGTAATAACAGTGGTCAGCAAGGCAGTTTGGAAGGAGCAGCCGGCCCCTGAAATTGTGGACGCGTGGGAGAGGGGGGAGCGCAGCATAAAGTCTGTTAAGGCAGAAAGGTGAAACGTTGCCCCCCAGAAAATGCCCTGACCACGTGTTCCAAAACACCAATAGACCAGTAGAGGAGGATGAGTTAAGATGGACCCTCCTGCCAGCAGACACTCAAAGCAAACACACAGACACCAGCAGAATATGCACCACGACCATCTTAAGGACAAACAAAAGGGAAGGATTACAGCTAAAGCAATAAAGAAGCAAAATGGTGCAACAACAGGATTTTTAGTTAAATAAACCCCAAGGGGCAGAAGCAGCTTTGCCTGGCAAAGCCCGTCAACAAAATACTATTTAAAATGCAAAGAGAGGCTGGGTTTAAACACACAGAGTCGGCAGGCAAAAGGGGGAGGAGCGGCAGAAATGCAGCTGGAGAAACTGGGAGAGGATAAGCAACGTTGTTCACAACCACGCACAAACCACTTTAACAACTATAAATGGTGCAGCAATGGCAAAGTAAGGAGTAGAGCTAGCCTCGATGCCATGTATTAGTTGATATAATTGACCCCACCACAAACACACACACGCCGTGACAAACCCCAGGTCGGCAGCGGTGCCCCTTAACAGCTGACTAGCAGCTGAGATTCAAAAGACGTTTCACAGCTCCATACATTAACAGGCAGGGAAATTTAAATCCAGCAAGCACAGCGATACTGCAAGCACACAGGCGCACACACAGACTGTCCCTCCTTAGATCGCCAGGGCGCTGAGGAACAGCACACACACATGCACACACAGAGTGGCTATCCACAGGTCGGAGGAGACAGCTAAATAATACAAATAAAAGGAAAGTAACCAGGCAGTGAAGAAAACTGCACTGTGGCAAGAAGCAAAGTCGCTAACCCAGCAACAAGTTCCCAAAAGAAAAGGAGGACTTTAGGCAGTATAGTCGGGAGGCAGGGAACACGAGAAGTAAAGTCTTAAAGGGTAACGTAGAATTTCCGGAACTAAATAAGCTCAGCAGACGGAAACAATGAGAATAGGCTTTGGAAATCTAAATGAGAAAATAAGGAAGAATGAGGGGGAAGCATTAGGGAAATGCAAGGGGGTTAGCTTGGACAACAGCAACCACATGGTGAAACCTCCCTTTTAAAAAGGCCTCTTCAAAGTACAGGCTCCATGTGGTCGCTCAGCTGGGCACGTGGAAGAGGAGATCCTGATGAGTTGACTCGTGACGGGACGATGATGAGGAATGAGGCCAGGGAAGGCTGGCACTGCAGCAAAAGGCTGCTGAACACGCCCCCACCACGGCACCTGGTTGGGTGGCCAGGGGGGGGGGGGCGTGAGTGCCAGCCAGGTGAGCTGGAGGCAGGGGGCAACGCCCCCTGCTGGGCGGTGCTCGGGCTCCCGCCCACAACCACTCCCCTCTCTTTCAGGGAGGAGAGTCTTTCTACAAAAAATGACAAGCAAGTGGAAAAATTTGCAGAACAACTAGGAAAGGAATTTAAAGTAAGAGATTTAGGTCCAGTGAAAAATTATCTCGGTCTAGAAATTCAAAGGACAAACGATGGAAGTTTTTTGTTGAGTCAAAAAGATAAAATAATGGAATTACTTGAAAGAAACAATATGCAAAATAGCAAGGGAGTAAAAACCCCAATGGAAATAGGTTTTTTCAAGAATGAAGGAGAATGCACAGAACCAGTAAATCCTGAAATGTACGATTCAATAGTTGGAAGTTTATTATACATTTCATTGTGGAGCAGACCATATCTGAGTTATGCACTTGGAATACTGAGCAGACTAGTAAGCTTTCCCACAAAAAATGCCTGGAAAGGTTTAAAATGTATTTTCCTGTATTTAAAGCATACACTTGATTATTGTTTATGATTACCATCCTCAGGGTCTACAAAATTACAGTGTTACATTGACAGCGATTGGGCCAACCTGCCTGATAGAAAATCCATTTCTGGTATGGTGTTTCAATTTGGGGATTCCTTGATAGGTTGGAAGTCCAAAAAGCAAGGAATTGTGGCCACATCTTCAACAGAGGCTGAATACTGTGCTTTATCAGAATTGTGTAATGAAATAAAATTTTACGTTCAAATCCTCAATGATTTAGATATACAATGTGATTATCCAGTTCAAATATGGGAAGGCAATAAAGCTGTAATAACTTTGGCTGCGTCTGAGCAGTTTAAAAATAAATGCAAACATTTAGAAATTAAGTATGAAAATGTAAGTGAAAATATTAAACAAAACCTGATAATGCTAAAATACTGTGAGAGCATGCAAAATGTGGCTGATATATTTACGAAAGCACTAACTTTTGAGAAACCTGCACAACTAGTGACAAAATTAGGAATTGTTGTGCATGATGTATAAATATGTTTTGTATATGTTTATTTTTTTTTATAAATATTTATTGGAGTTTTTAGAAAAGAAATACAATAATAATAAACAGTGTTGCTTTGTTTTTACAAAATTTCATAACATCCTTAGACTTCCTCACGTCTCCCGCTCCCACTTGCATCATTAATAAATTTTTGTCAAGCAAATTATCATCTTATTTCCAAATTTATAACCACTTATTTAAATACAATAAAATAATTCTCCTACAAATTTTGTTTCTCTTAATCTCTCTTATCATCAAATTCTGATCTATTTTAGTGATGGCCAATTATTTATAACCAAGCATCCTTCTTAACATTCCACTAAATCACAATGTTTCTGTAGATAAATCTTGAATTTCTTCCAATCTTCTTCAATCCTTTCTTCTCCCAGGTCTCGGATTCTGCCAGTCATCTCCGCCAATTGCATATAGTCCATCAGTTGCATCTGCCATTCTTCCAGTGTGGGTAGATCTTGAGTTTTCCAGTTCTTAGCGAGTAGTATCCTTGCTGCTGTTGTTGCATACATGAAAAATGTTCTATCTTTCTTTAACACCTTCTGGTCGACAATGCCCAGAAGAAAGGCCTCTGGTTTCTTGGTGAAGGTATACTTAAATACCTTTTTCAACTCATTATATATCATTTCCCAGAAGGCCTTCACTTTAGGGCAAGTCCACCAGAGGTGGAAGAATGTTCCTTCATTTTCTTTACATTTCCAACATTTGTTATCAGACAAATGGTATATTTTGGCAAGTTTAACTGGGGTCATGTACCATCTGTATATCATTTTCATTACATTTTCTTTCAAAGCATTACATGCAGTAAAGTTCAACCCAGTGGTCCACAACCTTTCCCAGTCCTCAAACATAATGTTATGCCCAATGTCCTGTGCCCATTTTATCATAGCCGACTTAACCATTTCGTCTTGTGTATTCCATTTCAACAGCAAGTTATACATTCTTGAAAGTACCTTAGTCTTAGGTTCTAACAATTCTGTTTCCAACTTCGATTTCTCCACCTGGAACCCTAACTTCTTGTCACTTTTAAAAATTTCTTTAATCTGAGCGTAGTGTAACCAGTCTCGCACTTTATCCTTCATTTTCTCCATACTCTGCAATTTCCAATTATCTCCGTCTTTTTCTAACAGTTCCCAATATTTTGGCCAGTAGGCTTCCATATTGGGTCTTTTCCAGGCCTTAGCTTCCAAAGGTGAGAGCCACCTTGGAGTTTTATTTTCCAGTAAGTCTTTATATTTTGTCCAGACATTAAACACTGCTTTTCTGACAATATGGTTCTTAAAGGCCTTATTGATCTTAACCTTATCATACCACAAGTATGCATGCCAACCAAAAGCATTGTTATAACCTTTCAGGTCTAACACATCAGTGTCTTCGAGAAGTAGCCAATCTTTTAGCCAGCAAAAAGCTGCGGCTTCATAGTACAACCTTAAGTCTGGCAGGGCAAAGCCCCCTCTTTCCTTCGCATCTGTTAATATCTTAAACTTGATTCTGGGCTTTTTGCCCTGCCAGACAAATTTGGAAATATCTCTCTGCCACCTCCGGAAACACTCCGTTTTGTCCACAATTTGCAATGTTTGGAACAAAAACAACATCTTTGGCAATACATTCATCTTAATAGCAGCAATTCGGCCTAACAAAGAAAGCTTCAGTTTTGCCCAACTATCCAAGTCTCTCTTAATTTCAGACCAACATTTTTCATAATTATCCTTAAATAGACTCAGATTTTTGGCTGTTATGTTGACCCCTAGGTACTTTACCTTTTTCACCAATGATAATTCTGTTTCTCTCTGAAACCGTTCTGACTCTGTATCTGTCATATTTTTCCCTAACACCTTCGTTTTTTGTTTATTTAGCTTAAATCCCACCACCTGACCAAAATCATGTATCAGTTGTAATACTCTTTTCGTACTAGATTCTGGCTCCTGCAGTGTCAAAACTAAGTCATCTGCAAAAGCTTTAAGTTTATATTGTTTCGCTCCGACCTGAATCCCCTGCACCAACCGGTCACCTCTGATCAAGTTCAAGAGCACCTCCAAAACTGAAATAAATAACAGAGGGGAAATCGGGCAGCCTTGTCGTGTTCCTTTTTCGATTTTAAATTCTTCCGTTACCACATTGTTAACTATCAATTTAGCTTTTTGTTCTGAATATATTGCATCAATCCCATTTTCAAAACCCCGCCCCGCTCCCATTTCTTTTAAATTTCCCTTCATAAATTTCCAAGAGATGTTGTCAAAGGCCTTCTCCGCGTCTATAAAAATCAGCACTGCTTTAGTGTTTATGTCTGTTTGCAAAAGTTCCAAAATGTCAATAATGTTCCTTGTGTTTGCAAACATGTGTCTACCTGGGAGAAAGCCGGCCTGGTCTTTATGAATTACTTCATTTAAAACTCTTTTGAGTCTGCCTGCTAAAACATCAGCAAATATTTTGTAATCCACATTTAAAAGGGAGATGGGGCGGTAGTTCTTAAGTTGTGTTTTTTCAGTTTCTGATTTTGGTATCAACATGATAAAAGCTTCCTTCCACGATTCTGGCGCCTTCTTTCCCTCCAGAATTTCATTGCTGACCTCCATCAAAGGTTGAATCAAATAGTCACTCATTGTCTTATAATACTTGGAGGTCAAGCCGTCTGGCCCTGGAGATTTGCCCAGTTTCATGTTCTGAATGGCATGTTCAATTTCTTGTCGTGTTATTTGACTATTCAGGAGTAGTCTATTTTCTTGTGTAAATTTTTTAAGACTATTTTTTTTCAAAAATTGTTCAATCTCAACCTCATTTTGCGGCCCTTGAGTGTATAGTTTCTTGAAATATTTCTGGAAGGATTTTCTAATTTCCACGGGGTTCTGAATATTTCTTCCTTCAATTTCCAAATTTGTTACTGTGTTCAACTTTTGTCTCTTCTTCAACTGCCAAGCCAGCAGTTTCCCACATTTATTTGCCGATTCAAACGTTTTTTGTTTCATTGATTTAATCTTCCATTCTATTTCCTGATTTATCAGTTTAGAATATTGTGCCTGGTGAAGTTTAATTTCTCTCAGAATCAGCTGTGACTTCGGATTTACTCTTAACTTCTTCTCTAATTCTTTTATTTTCTCCAAGATCTTATCTTTCTTTTCATTTTGTTTCCTTTTCTTAATAACATTCTGTTGTATTAAGAACCCTCTCATCACAGCTTTACTTGCGTCCCAAATTGTTCTTTTTTCCACCGTTGTGTTCAAATTTATTTCGAAATAGTCCTTCAAAACTTTTTGGGCCTTTTTAGTGATCTCCTGATCTCTGAATAAGTTGTCATTCATCTTCCATCGAAAGGAACCGGTTGGTAACAATGTCAAATCCATTTTCAAAGCGTTATGGTCGGATCAGGTCTTTGGGCAGATTTCCACTTTCCTGACCTTAGGTGCCAGACCTCTAGTAATCCATATTTGGTCGATTCTTGTCCAAGTCAGATGGGCTTCAGAGAAGAATGTTCCTTCCTTTCCCAAGGGGTTTCTCGTTCTCCAAATGTCAATCCAGTCCATATTGTCTGTCATTTCAAAAAAGGTCTTTGGTAGTCTGCCATCTTTGGTAACTTTTTGACTTTGCGACTTATCCATGTTAGTTGATACAATCCCGTTCATATCTCCCATCATAATGATGTTGTCAAAGTCCAGATACTCCAGCATGCTCTCATGCAACTTCTTATAAAATTCCGATTTCCCTTCATTTGGTGCGTAGATTCCTAATAGCATAATTTTTTCTCCTTGATGTTGTATTTCGACTGCCAAAATTCTGCCATGTTCATCTTTAAATAATAATTTAGGTGAAAGGCTCTCCTTTACGTATATCACCACCCCTCTCTTCTTTACTCTATCTGAAGATATAAATTCCTGGCCAAGTCTTTTATTTACCAAAACTTTTCTATGGAGCCTAGTCACATGTGTTTCTTGCAAGCAAATAATGTCCAATTGTTCCTTTTTTAATATATGAAAGATTTTCTTCCTTTTTTCCGGAATGTTGCAGCCATTTATGTTCCAGCTCAGAAGTTGCAGAGACATCCTGTATAAATCTGGTTATTTTTCAGGGGGTGGTACCTTGTCTTCAGGATCCAAGGGTGCCGGTTCCTTTGGTGCTCCAGGCTCCGGTAATGATCCAAGTCCTTTATGAAGGTCTTCTCCGTACTGGTTCAGAAATTTATCTCTGTCTTCCAATGTTCTAATTTTAATCTTCCTCCCTCTAAAAGTAAAAGATAGTCCTTGAGGGAAGTCCCACCTAAAGATGATTGAGTTGCTCCTCAGTAGTTTTGCTAGTTCCAAATATTCAGATCTCAAATCCAAAAGCTGTCTAGGAATATCCTTGTAAATTTCAATTCTTTTACCCAGAATGTCCAGTGATTTTCTGTAATGTAGGCCCAAAATCTTGTCCCTTTCCTCCTTTGATCTCACTGTTATCAAGCAATCTCCGGGCTTGTCTTTTCTTATCAGTCTTCCAAGTCTAAAAGCTGATGTAATTTTAAAGTCTTTTTCCTCAAGTTTCCACTGCTCGGAAAATATTTTGGTCAAAAACTCAGCCAGGTTGTCTTCTTCTACTTCGGATACAGATCTTATCCTTAAGTTGGTCTCCCTATTTTTCAATTCAATCATCGAAAGATAGGTCTGATGTTCACCTACTTGTTTATTGAGTGGTCTCACCTCTTTTTCTAACTTTCCAAGTCTTTGGCTAGTGTCTTCAGCCAATTTCCTGTTCTCCCCTGTAGCCTCCTCCAATTTTGCAATCGTTTGAACGTTCTGTGCCACTTGCCCAGTTAATCTATTTAGACATTCTGTGTTCTGATCTATTTTCGCTGTTTGTTCATCAGCCTTTTTATCCAAAGATTCCACTCTCTTATCCAAAGATTCCAATTTTTCATAGATTTTTTCTAAAATGGAAAGTTTTGTATATGTTTAAAGTACTGTTTTGTTTCTGTTTCTGTTTGAATGAGAGGGGGTGTTGGGAGTCATTCTGCAAAGAAACAGTAAAGATGTTTGTACCTTTAAGAACTGTTTCTGTGAACTCTGGGCTGATTGGGTACAGCTGGTCATGACTACAAAAGGAGCCAAAGTTGCAATTTGAACTTTGCCAGCAGGGAGAAAACACCCACAATCTTTGTTGTTTTTGTAATAAAACCTTTATTTGATTTGGTTTTACACCGGTCTCGTGGTGTCGTAGTTTCTGTCATCTGCCACCAGAGGAAAAAACCCCTCTAACACTACTGTGGGCAAGAATCCCGTAAAAGAAATGGAGTGGCCCTCATAGTCAACAAAAGAGTGGCGAAAGCTGTATTGGGATGCAATCTCAAAAATGATAGAATGATCTCGATACGAATCAAAGGCAGACCTTTTAACATCACAGTAATCCAAGTTTATGCACCAACTACTGGTGCTGAAGAAACTGAAATTGGCCAGTTCTATGAAGACTTACAACACCTTCTAGAAATGACACCAAAGAAGGATGTTCTTCTCATAATAGGGGATTGGAATGCTAAAGTAGGGAATCAAGAGATAAAAGGAACAACTGACAAGTTTGACCTTGAAGTTCAAAACAAAGCAGGGCAAAGGCTAATAGCGTTCTGTCAAGAGAACAAGCTGGTCATCACAAACACGCTTTTCCAACAACACAAGAGACGACTCTACACATGGACCTCACCAGATGAGCAGCATCGAAATCAGATTGATTATATTCTCTGCAGCCAAAGATGGAGAAGCTCGATACAGTCAGCAGAAACAAGACCTGGAGCTGACTGTGGCTCAGATCATCAGCTTCTTATAGCAAAATTCAAGCTTAAAGTGAAGAAAGTAGGAAAAACCACTGGGCCGGTAAGATACAATCTAAATCAAATCCCTTTTGAATATACAGTGGAAGTGAGGAACAGGTTTAAGGATTTAGATTTGGTGGACAGAGTGCCTGAAGAACTATGGATGGAGTATCGCAACACTATACAGGAGGCAGCAACAAAAACCATCCCAATGAAAAGGAAATGCAAGAAAGCTAAGTGGCTGTCCAACGAGGCCTTACAAATAGCGGGGGAGAGAAGGCAAGCAAAATGTGAGGGAGATAGTGAAAGATACAGGAAATTGAATGCAGATTTCCAAAAAATAGCAAGGAGAGACAAGAAGGCCTTCTTAAACGAGCAATGCAAAGAAATAGAGGAAAACAATAGAATGGGAAAGACCAGAGATCTGTTCAAGAAAATTGGAGATATGAAAGGAACATTTCATACAAAGATTACCATAATAAAAGACAAAAGTGGGAAGAACCTAACAGAAGCAGAAGACATCAAGAAGAGGTGTCAAGAATACACAGAGGAATTATACCAGAAAGATATGGATGTCTCGTACACCCCAGGTAGTGTGGTTGCTGACCTTGATCCAGACATCCTGGAGAGTGAAGTCAAATGGGCCTTAGAAAGCACTGCAAATAACAAGGCCAGTGGAAGTGATGGTATTCCAGCTGAACTATTTAAAATTTTAAATAGGTGCTACACTCAATATGCCAGCAAGTTTGGAAAACTCAGCAGTGACCAAAGGATTGAAGATCAGTCTACATCCCAATCCCAAAGAAGGGCAGTGCCAAAGAATGCTCCAACTATCGCACAATTGCACTCATTTCACACACTAGCAAGGTTATGCTTAAAATTCTAGGCAGGTTTAAGCAGTATGTGGACCGAGAACTCCCAGAAGTGCAAGCTGGATTTCGAAGGGGCAGAGGAACCAGAGACCAAATTGCAAACATGCGCTGGATTATGGAGAAAGCTAGAGAGTTCCAGAAAGACATCTACTTCTGCTTCATTGACTATGCAAAAGCCTTTGATTGTGCCGACCACAGCAAACTGTGGCAAGTTCTTAAAGAAATGGGAGTGCCTGATCACCTCATCTGTCTCCTGAGAAATCTCTACGTGGGACAAGAAGCTACAGTTAGAACTGGATATGCAACAACTGATTGGTTCAAAATTGGGAAAGGAGTACGACAAGGCTGTATATTGTCTCCCTGCTTATTTAACTTATATGCAGAATTCATCATGCAAAAGGCTGGCCTGAATGAATCCCAAGCCGGAATTAAGATTGCCGGAAGAAATATCAACAACCTCAGATATGCAGATGACACAACCTTGATGGCAGAAAGCGAGGAGGAATCAAATAAGCTTTTAATGAAGGTGAAAGAGGAGAGTGCAAAATATGGTCTGAAGCTCAACATCAAAAAAACGAAGATCATGGCCACTGGGCCCATCACCTCCCGGGAAATAGAAGGGGAAGAAATGGAGGCAGTGAGAGATTTTACTTTCTTGGGCTCCATGATCACTGCAGATGATGACAGCAGCCACGAAATTAAAAGACGCCTGCTTCTTGGGAGAAAAGCAATGACAAACCTAGACAGCATCTTAAAAAGTAGAGACATCACCTTGCCAACAAAGGTCTGTATAGTAAAAGCTATGTAGTCATGTATGGAAGTGAAAGCTGGACCATAAAGAAGGCTGATCGCCAAAGATTTTTTTTAAAAAAATATATTTATTAGGTTTTTGCAAAAGGAAAAACACATAACAGCCACAAAAGTGAAGACAAAAAAGAAACAAAACATACTCAAAAGTATAAAACAGATCAGAACAACAAAATACAGAAAAATAAGATTCCACCCAACAAATTGAAAAATAAAAATTCCAGCTTTTAAAATCATACTTAATTAACTTTCTTTCTTGACTTCCTCGCGCCCCCTATTTTTGTGTTCCTCTTTGCCCAATCAGATACAGCAAATCCTTGCCCTCTTTCAGAGCTCATTTCTAATTGTTAGATTCATTCTATTATGTCTCCAATCTTTCCTCCTTATACTTAAACTCCTTTAAACTATTATTTACTTTCAACATAATATAACTTTAGTCTTTCACCCTTTTCTTAACATTTTTGCATACCTTTTAAAACTGTATCACTAATGCCAAATTATTTTCATATCCAACATCGTTTTAACATGCATAAACTTTGCAGTATTTCTGCAAATAGTCTTTAAACTTCTTCCAGTCCTCTTCCACTGATTCTTCTCCCAGGTCTCGGATTCTGCCAGTCATTTCTGCCAACTCCATATAGTCTATTACTTGCGTCTGCCATTCTTCCAAGGTGGGGAAATCTTGTGTCTTCCAATGCTTTGCGATAAGTATTCTTGCTGCTGTTGTCGCATACATAAAAAAGCTTCTATCTTTCTTTAACACCAATTGGCTGACTATGCCCAAGAGAAAGGCCTCTGGTTTCTTAAGAAAGGTATATTTAAATACCTTTTTCAGTTCATTATATATCATCTCCCAGAAAGCCTTAATCCTTGGGCACGTCCACCAAAGGTGAAAGAATGTACCTTCATTTTCTTTACATTTCCAACACTTGTTATCAGGCAGGTGATAAATTTTTGCAAGCTTGACTGGGGTCATGTACCACCTATAGATCATTTTCATAATATTCTCTCTTAAGGCATTACATGCCGTAAATTTCATACCGGTGGTCCACAACTTTTCCCAGTCAGCAAACATAATGTTATGACCTATGTCCTGTGCCCATTTGATCATAGCTGATTTGACTGTTTGTACATTCTTGAAAGAATCTTAGTTTTAGGTTCTAACAGTTCTGTTTCCAATTTCGATTTTTCCACCTGGAAACCCAATTTTTTATCCAAATTATAGGCCTCTCTTATTTGATAATAATGAAGCCAGTCTCGCACTTTGTCTTTTAATTTCTCAAAACTCTGCAGTTTCAGTTTATCTCCTTCTTGTTCAAGTATCTCCCAATATTTCGGCCATTTGGCCTCCATATTGAGTCTTTTCAGAACCTTTGCTTCCATGGGTGACAGCCACTTTGGGGTCTTATTTTCCAATAAGTCTTTGTACCTTATCCAGACATTAAATAATGCTTTCCTGACAATATGGTGTTTAAAAGTTTTGTGCGCTTTAACCTTGTCGTACCACAAATATGCATGCCATCCAAAGATATTGTTAAAACCTTCCAAATCCAAAATGTCAGTGTTCTCAAGAAGCAGCCAGTCTTTCAACCAGCAGAATGTTGCTGATTCATAGTAAAGTTTAAAGTCCGGCAGGGCAAACCCCCCTCTTTCCTTCACATCAGTTAATATTTTAAATTTTATTCTGGGCTTTTTGCCCTGCCAGACAAACCTGCAAATATCTTTCTGCCACTTCTTGAAACAATCCATCTTGTCCACAATCTGTAAAGTTTGGAACAAAAATAACATTTTTGGCAATACATTCATTTTTATAACTACAATTCGACCCAACAAGGAAAGCTTCAATTTAGACCATATTTCTAAATCTTTTTTAACTTCTGACCAACATTTCTCATAGTTATCCTTAAATAGATTCAAGGTTTTAGCTGTCATATTAATCCCCAGATATTTCACTTTCTTAACTAGGGTCAGACCAGTCTCATTCTGAAACCTTTCTTTTTCAATCTGTGTTAAATTTTTCTCTAAAACCTTAGTTTTTGACTTGTTCAATTTAAATCCTGCCACATGACCTAATTCTTGAATCAGTTCTAGTACCCTTTTCGTACTAGATTCTGGCTCCTTGATCGCCAAAGAATTGATGCTTCTTAATTATGTTGCTGGAGGAGACTCTTGAGAGTCCCATGGACTGCAAGAAGATCAAACGTATCCATTCTGAAGGAAATCAGCCCTGAGTGTTCACTGAAAGGACAGATCCTGAAGCTGAGGCTCCAATACTTTGGCCACCTCATGAGAAGAGAAGACTCCCTGGAAAAAACCCTGATGTTGGGAAAGATGGAGGGCACAAGGAGAAGGGGACGACAGAGGACGAGATGGTTGGATAGTGTTCTCGAAGAGCTACCAGCATGAGTTTGACTAAACTGCGGGAGGCAGTGGAATACACAAGTGCCTGTCTGAGCTGCAGAGCGCTGCCAGGATGCGTACATAATTTCCTAATCAGCACAATCTTTTGAGCTCTCTCACTCACACACACACGTTAAAGTAGCTACACTGCAGATTGATGTTGGGACGCTACCCCAATGCCCTAATCAGCGTGATTTTTTGAGAGAGAGCCAGTGTGGTGCAGTGGTTAAGAGCAAGACTTGTAATCTGGTGAACCGGGTTCGTGTCTCCACTCCTCCACATGCAGCTGCTGGGTGACCTTGGGCTAGTCACACTTCTTTGAAGTCTCTCAGCCCCACTCACCTCACAGAGTGTTTGTTGTGGGGGAGGAAGGGAAAGGAGAATGTTAGCTGCTTTGAGACTCCTTCAGGTAGTGATAAAGCGGGATATCAAATCTAAACTCTTCTTTTTCTTCTTTCTCACGTTAAAGCAGCTGAGCTGCAGAGCGTTGCTGGGAAGATTCCCCAATGCCCTAATCAGTGTGATATTTTGAGATCTCTCTCTCTCTCTCTCTCTCTCTCTCTCTCTCTCTCTCTCTCTCTCTCTCTCTCGTTACAGCAGCTGAGCTGTAGAGCGTTTCTGAGAAGATTCCCCAATGCCCTAATCAGCGTGATTTTTTGGGAGAGATCTCTCTCTCACGTTAAAGCAACTGATCTGCAAAGGGCTGCTGGGACGCTTCCCCAATGCCCTAATCAGCATGATATCTCTCTCTCTCTCTCTCTCTCTCTCTCTCTCTCTCTCTCTCTCTCTCTCACCCAGGAGGCCCAGCCCTTGGTCCTGTGCATCCAGCAGCACCGCGAGACGTGAACTTTGGACATTGCCACTGTTGTGGTTTTGGACTGTCGGGAGTTAACACTCCAGGAGCGTTCTTACCAACTGGATGCACTGCCCACATGATCCGTGCTTTATTCCTTTGATGATCTGTGCTCTGTGGGGGCTGAGCTCTCTCTGGAGAGCAGTCTGTCTGAAAACGTTAGCAAGGTCGTTTCATTTTTGTTAAGAGGCAGCAAGCTGTGAACATGCAGCTAGATTCTGTAAGTTTTCTTTCCTGTTTTGCATGTTTCTCAATAAAGAGTTTTAGAGTAGAAGCTGTGGTGTCGAGCTGAGTTATTGAGGACACCACGTCGACACAGACAAGCCATTTTACGCTGCGTGTGAACTCTCCTATTATCCGGCAACTGAGGAGAGTGGCAGCACGCGGAGTGGAAGCGTGTGGGCGCCATTGGAAGTTTGTCAGAGTGGCAATAAATCAAATTTATTGCAGAGCTGTTGCAGCAGACTTAGTGGATCAAAAGATATACGACCCAACAAACTTGGGTGCTGGGAATGGACTGGTTGGAACTGCACAACGTGCAGATCGACTGGGTTAGCTGGACAGTGTGCTTCCCGGATCTGTGTCCTCATGTTCGGCATAAAGTGCTGGCAGCCACCCCCATGGAGGGGGCTACCACAGCTCTCCTTGCCATCTACCAGGATTACCGGGACGTTTTTGAAGAGAAAGGGGTAGACTGGCTTCCACCCCATAAGCCTTTCGATTGTGGTATAGACCTGCAGCCCAGGGTACCTTTGCCAGTAAGTCGTCTGTACTCCTTGACGGAACCAGAGCATGAAGCCTTGCAGGTCTTCCTCAATAAGAACCTGGAGCATGGGTTCATTTGGCCTTCTACTTCACCCACTGCTGCACCAGTATTTTTTGTCAAGAAGAAGTGAGGGGAGCTTCTTCTCTGTCACGATTACCGGGCCCTGAATAAGATTATCATCCCATTCCTTGCCCCTCATTACGGAGTTGCTGGAACGGGTGCAGGGGGCAAGAATGTTTACTAAGCTGGACCTCGGGGGGCCTATAACCTGATCCAGATTCGCACTGGGGACGAGTGGAAGATGGCATTCGCAACCCGATATGGGCAGTTCAAATATTTGGTGATGCCATTCGGGTTGTATAACTCGCCCACCGTGTTCCAGCGGTACATCAACCACGTGTTCCAGGACTTACTAGACAAGTATGTGGTGGTGTACCTTGACAACATTCTGATCTACTCTCGTGACCCGGCTCGCCACGAGGGATGTGTCCGGTCCGTGCTGCAGCGCTTATGGCAGCACCACCTATACGCCAAGCTCAGCAAGTGTGAATTTCACCAGCAGACGGTGGAATTCCTCAGATACCAGCTCTCCCCCGATGGGGTGCAGATGGACCCCGGGAAGGTGTCCACTGTCCGAGAGTGGGCGGCTCCTCGTCCAGATCTTTAAATCTCACTTTATCTCGTTCCACACCTTTTCATAATTATCTTTAAGGAGGTTTATATTCTTTGTTGTAAGCCATACACCCAAATATTTCACTTTTTAAACTATCATCAATCCTGTTTTTTGTTGAAGTTCACCTATTTCTTTACAGTCAATATTTTTAATTAGTAATTTTATCTGAGTTTAAAACCTGCTAAATGCCCATATTCTTCTATCTTGTCCAGTGCTTCCACTGCACTGGTCGTTGGTTTTTCTAATGTCAATACCACATCATCCACAAAAGCCTTAAGCTTGTACTCTTTAGAGCCAATCCCAGTACCTTTTATTTCTTTTGTTGCTTCTATTTTCTTCAGCAGGACCTCCAATATTGTTATAAATAATAATGGCGATAGTGGACACCCCTGCCTAGTCCCTTTTGTTATCTCATCTTTTTCTGTAAGGTTGTTGTTAATTATTAATTTAGCATGTTGTTCCAAATATATAGCCTAAATTCCATTTAAAAACTTCATTCCCATATCCATAATTTCCAGATTTCTTTTCATAAAATACCAAGACACATTATCAAATGCCTTTTCGGCATCCAAAAACATTAACACCGCTTGTTTGCCCCTCCTGGAATCCAATTATTCAATTATATCAATTATATTTCTAACATTATCCTTCAACTGGAAACCAGTTTGGTTCTTTCCAATCTCCTCTCCCAATACTTCTTTGAGCCTTTTGGCTAAAATGCTAGCAAATAGTTTATAGTCATTATTTAGGAGTGAGATTGGTCTATAATTTTAAACTTGTGTTAAGTCTGTGTCTTGTTTTGGTATTAACGTGATATGGGCCTCTCCAAGACTCTGGAATTTTATTTCCACCTAAGATATTATTCATCACTTCCATGAAAGGGGCTGACAGTTGTTCCGAGCATTTCTTATAATATTTGGCTGTCAAGCCATCTGTCCCTGGTGCCTTTCCAATTATTGCTTGCTTTATTGCAATTTTTACCTCATCCACTGTTATATTGGTGCTGAGTTCGCTTTTCTTATCATTGGGAATTTCCTGCAACCTGTTTAGTTTCAGAAATTCTTCTATTTCCCCCTCGTCTTCCTTCTCTTTTTTTTGTATAATTGTTTATAAAATCTTTGAAAGTTCTTCCTTATTTCACTTGGGTTTTCTACTATTTTCCCTTCTACCATAAGTTTTGTTATCGTATTCTGTTTTTGTCTCTTCCTTAATTGCCAGGCTAGCAATTTTCCTGATTTGTTTGCGAACTCAAAACTCCTTTGATTTAAAAATTTGATTTTCCATTCAATTTTGATTAATCAGTATCAAAAATTGTGTCTGTAGCATTTTTATATTATTTTTTGCTTGAGTATCCTTAGGATTACTTGGCTATTTCTTTTCATTACATATTATTTGTTTTAATATCTCTTCCTTTTTCCTCTCTCTTAATCTTTTTTGAATTGAGTTCTGTTGTATCCAAAATCATCTTTGAGGCCTCCCATACTGTATTTATGTCCACTCCTTTATTCAAATTGAGCTCAAAGTAATCCTTCAATGTCTTTTGTGCCTTTTTCAATATTACTTGATTATCCAATAAACCATCATTCATCCTCCACCTAAATATGGTCTCTTCTTTTCCTTTCATTTCCATTATTAACACATTATGATCCGAAATAGTTTTAGGAAGAATTTCTGTTATTGTTACTCTCGTTGCCAACTCTCTAGAAATCCAGATATAATCAATCCATCCAGCACTTTGATTTGGCTCTGAGAAGTAACTAAATTGTTTCTCTAGTGGATGCTTTAGTCTCCAAATGTCTATCAAATCATTATTTTCCACCAGTGTAAAAAACGTTTTGGGTAGCTTCCCTTGATTTGTTATCTTTTTTCTTTCTGTTCTGTCCATTTCTAGGGAAACTACCCCATTCAAATCTCCCATTAATATTATTCTCTGGTCCATAAATTCAAATAGTTTCTCCTCTAATTCTTTATAAAAGTCCACTTTTTTGTCATTTGGTGCATAAATTCCCACTATAATCAATTTTTCACCTTGTGCTACCATTGCAACTGCTATTATCCTTCCTTTGTCATCTTTGAAAATCTGACGTAATTCATATTTTTCTTTTATATAGAGAGCCACCCCTCTTTTCTTACTATCATCTGCTGAGATATCTGTCAGTATATGAGAACATCGCAGCTGCAAACAGCCAGCTTGTTGACATCACAAGATGCGGCTATCTCTGGGAAAGAATTTCCCAGGAAGTTCACAGGCTGGAAAAGGCTCTGTGAGGAGTCTAATTTGAAACCTTCCATTTGCGCATGTACAGGAAGTTTGTCAGACTTGCTAGAAGAACTGAATTGAAAGGACGTGTTTTTCTCTAGTGCTGTAGACAGAAATAAAAGAATGTAAAATAGACGTTTCTGTCTGTCTCTTTCCCTGCTAGGGAAGAAGCAGAAGGAGGGGGTGTGCATTTACCCACGCTTGGGAAAATGTCGCCTATCAAAATCTCCCTGGTCTGTCTGGATGTCAGCCAGAGGAGGTTACCGGCAAGCAAGCTCCGAGAGCAGTGAGAGGGGGCTTGCAAACCAACAATATCTTCTTTCCCCAATCTTTTATTTTTAAGAATTCTTTCATGTTTTCTTCGCAACATGTGTTTCTTGTATACAAATTATATCCAAATTCTGTTTTAATAATATATGTTCAATTTTATTCCGTTAATTTTATTATTTAAACCATTCACATTCCATGATATTATTTTCAAACCCATTATTGTCAGCAGTTAAATACAAAGTCTTTATTCTTTAAATTTCTTTCTCTTCTTCTTTTTCTTCCAGTGGTGTGTCTTCTTCCTTCTTCCCCAGTTCTTTTCCATATCTTCTCATGAATTTTCCCATCTCCTGAGTAGATTTAATCTTAAATTTCTTGTCCTTATAAAAAAGAGGAACTCCCACTTCTACGAAATTTCATTTTTTCTCAGGATTAGGGTAATGTCTTTATATTCTTCTCAACGTTTCAAAAATCTTTTGGGTGTTTCCTTGTAAATTATGATGAATTTTTCATTTGTGCACAGCTTCCTTTCTCTATTTGTTCTTAAAATCAGATTTTTCATTTCTCTTGAATTCAAAAAGATAAGGCAATCAGCTGGTAGTTTTTTACCTCTTTCCATCTTATATTTAATCCTGAAAGCCTTATCAATTGTATTTCCACCTTCATCTTCATCCATTCCCAACCAGTTTGCTATTTCCATTGTTAATATTTCCTTTATATTCTCTTCTTCCTGTTCTATTGCGCATCTGAGGTGGAGATTCAATTCCTTCTGCTTCATTTCCATAAAGGCAAGAGCACCCATAGTTTCTTCATGCATTTTTGCTAAATCAGCAACCTCTGACTTTATTTTTTCCTCCCTCTTTTTATTTTTTCTGACTTCTTTGTGTCCTCTTCACTGTCTCTTCCAGGGCTTGTCTCTTTATCTTAACCTCTCCTAACTAACCCTTTAATTCTACCACTGGTCTATCAATTTTTTCCTCCATTTTATCAAATTTATTATCTAAAAATTTTCCAGTATCTTTTATATCTTTTATGTCCTTCCTAATTTCTGCTAAGATCTCTGCAATGTCCATTTTAGGTTCCTCCTGTTTCGAATTTCTCCTATCTGTTGGTGTGGCTACTGACCCTTTCTTTCCTGACATTTTCACTTTATAATCTATTTCTCTCCCTTTTTCAAATTTCCTGCCGTCCACCAGGTGGCACCTAGTTATTAAACCAATTTCAAATTGCAATATTGTAATTGACCACTTAGTGCTTCCCGAAGCAGTCCAAAGATTCCATTGCAGTAAACTCTTTTCACCACTTGGTTCATATGCGTGAAGGTCCAAAAGAAACAAAGTAAGAGGAAGAAGAAAGCAAATTTCCTAGTTCTGCTGGATCTCTCAGTGGCCTTTGACACCATCAACCATAACATCCTTCTGGGCCGTCTAGAGGGGCTGGGAGCACTGTTATATGGTGGTTCCACTCCTTTCTCCTGGGCCGTGTCCAGAAAGTGGTGTTGGGGGATGAGTGTTCAGACCCCTGGGCTCTCACTTGTGGGGTGCCTCAGGGTTCCGGCCTCTCCCCCATGCTTTTTAATATCTATATGAAGCCGCTGGGAGAGATCATCAGAGGGTTTGGGCTGGGTGTTCATCAGTATGCAGATGACACCCAGCTCTACCTCTCCTTTAAATCAGAACCAGTGAAGGCGGTAAAGGTCCTGTGTGAGTGTCTGAGGTTGAATCCTGACAAGACAGAAGTACTGTTTTGGGGGGACAGGGGGCGGGTGGGTGTGGGGGATTCCCTGGTCCTGAATGGGGTAACTGTGCCCCTGAAGGACCAGGTACGCAGCCTGAGTCATTTTGGACTCACAGTTGTCCATGGAGGCACAGGTTAATTCTGTGTCCAGGGCAGCTGTCTACCAGCTCCACCTGGTACACAGGCTAAGACCCTACCTGCCCGCGGACTGTCTCACCAGAGTGGTTATCTCCCGCTTGGACTACTGCAATGCGCTCTACGTGGGGCTACCTTTGAAGGTGACCTGGAAACTGCAATTAATCCAGAATGCGGCAGCTAGACTGGTGACTGGGAGTGGCCGCCGGGACCACATAACACCGGTTCTGGAGCATTGGCTCCAAGTACATTTCCGGCCTCGGTCCTTGATTGGGAGCTGCCTAGAGTGGCTGGGGAAGCTCAGCCAGATGGGCGGGGTATAAATAATAAATTATTATTATTATGAAATAGCGTCAACTCCTTCTCAAAATGGGGAGACTTTCTTCGGCTGCCAATTCAGCCTAATCCAAATATAAGGAACCCCAGCTGCCTGTTAATCAACTCCCCTCTTTGGCCTCTTCAACAACCTAATTCGTAATAGCGATTGTAGGAACCCCCAAAAATAATAAAGGAAAAATCAAAAACAAAAGGAATACCGGAAGAATGACACTGTAAATTCTCCGATTCAAGTCAGATCCCCAGAGAAATCAAAGTTAAGTATCTAGAAAGATGGGAATTACTAGAAACCTTCACGAGCAGATTGCTGGCTCAAACTTCTTCTGAAACTGTATGGACTCATTGCTGGCTCTCTTGTCTTTTTCCTTTCTCCGTTACAGAGTTACTTTCAGCAGATCCGGCAGGGTTCTCCCCCCCCCCCCCCAGCATTCACAAGCCGCTTCTCATTTCTTACCTTTTATTATTATTATTATTTTTAAAAAATTAATTGATTTTTCACAAAAAATTAAACAAACAAACATAGATCATAGCTTTTATAAACCTTGATCTAATTAACATTGTTTAGTGACTTCCTCGTGTCCCCCTGGTTGGATTTCAATATATATCATTTTAACGGTTTTCCAAATCAGTGTTCTTATAAAATTAACTTTATCTCTTAACATCTTTCTTACTTCCCAATTCAGTATTAAACATATTAATCCATCACATAATACATATTGTAGTCCTAAGCCTGTCCGGTATTTGCAAGGTTTTTCCAACTAATTTAACTTAACCTATTTAGCTAAATAGTCATTAAATTTCTTCCATTCTTCCTGGAACTCCTCCTCCTTCTGGTCGCAGACTCTTCCGGTCAGGTCAGCTAGCTCCGAAAATTCCATCATTTTCATCTGCCATTCTTCCACTGTTGGTATTTCCTGGGTCTTCCAGTTCTTGGCTAGTAAAATTTGAGCAGCAGTTGTGCCATACAAAAATATTTTAACATCTTTCTTGGGCAATTCCAAACCTGTTATTCCAAGAAGAAAGGCCTCTGGTTTCTTTATAAATGTATATTTCAACATTTCCCCCCAATAATAATTATTAATAATAATGTATTATTTATACCCCGCCCATCTGGCTGAGCTTCCCCAGCCACTCTGGGCGGCTTCCAACTGAATATTAAAAACAATACAGCATTAGACATTAAAAACTTCCCTAAAGAGGGTTGCCTTCAGTTGTCTTTTGAAAGTAAAATAGTTGTTTATTGCCTTGACATCTGCTGGGAGGGCGTTCCACAGGGCAGGCACCACTACCGAGAAGGCCCTCTGCCTGGTTCCCTGTAACCTTACTTCTCGCAATGAGGGAACCGCCAGAAAGCCCTCGGCGCTGGATCTTAGTGTCCGGGCTGAACGATCAAAATCAAAATGTCACCTATCAAAATCTCCCTGGTCTGTCTGGAAGTCAGCCAGAGGAGGTTACCGGTAAGCAAGCTCCGAGAACAGTGAGAGGGGGCTTGCAAACCAACAAGTGGTAGCAAAGCCCGGTGGTTGCTACAACAAGTGATAGCACGGCAGATGGCTGAGACTGTGAAGCACTGCTAAAGACGGCTGGATCACCAGGTGGGAGGCGTTTTTTGCTGATAAGCAACGATCCATGGACCTCTGCGATTGCTGATTTATGGCTGAATGCTGAACGCGAATTGAAATCTTCGGTTCACTGAGAAAAAGCTCCTGTTTTGGATAAAACAGAGCGGAGAGAAGCCACATACTTCGCATTCCAGAGAAACTGATAAAGTTCTGCCGTCTTCTGCCAAGTTCCGTTGCTAAGCAACAAGACATGAGTACTTCTTGAGCTAAATTTATGAGCTGGTTAGCTTAAAGAGCAAAGAGAGAAAAGGAAGCTTCAAAAGCGAAAGCAAGGCTGGGTTTTTCAGCGAGGCTTGTTGTAAACAAACTGTTGGAAAGAGACTTTCCAAGCTGCCAAGCTGCAAAGAGCTGTTGGATTGCAGCGAAGGCTTATTGCTTACAGATTCTCGGAAGGAAAATTCCAAGCAGCTGGGCTGAGTGCCAGGTGCAAAGCAGCTAGTAAACAGGATATAGACTTTTGGATTTTCCAGCTTGTAGCTGAAAGCTGCAGCTTGGGATTAAAGATGGATCTGTTCTCTCAAAAACTGAATAGTCAAAATTGGCTAGAATGGTCTTTTGCAATGGAATTCCTGCTAGTGGGAGAGCAATTATGGGACTTAGTCCAACCCCCCACTGCCTGTTGTTGTACAAGCACAGGGGGAGAAGGCTGCAATTCAAAGTGATTTGAAGCAGCGTGTGATCAGAATTTTGGCAGAAAATGTGGACGCTTATCTTGTGCCAGTCCTAAAGGGTGCAGAAGAACCAAGGGTTGCTTGGGAGTCACTCCAGAAAGCTTGTGAAGCTGGGGTGGGAAGCAAGGACCGAGAGTTGGTTGCACCAAAGGGGGAGAGCCAAGATGAAGCTGGCCAGATTCTTGAAAGCTCATCGAAATCTGGGAGGAGCTTTGAGCCACGAAAGGGAAGTGAAGGGACTGTTGCTGCTGTTGCTGTTGATGCTCCTGTTATTGCTGCAATATGCTGTTGCTGATGGGGGGAGTGAAGCTCTGAAATCAAGCACCCCCACTACTATTGCTACAGAGGAGAAAGCTGTTGCTCAGAACGCTGTTCGTCAGGAGACACCACGTCAGAAGAAAGGAGCTAGAGGGAGCTCTGTAAAGCCTGAGGCTTCAAACAAAGGTCGAACCCAGTCCCAGGCAAAACTAGATATGGCTTTGATGTCACTAAAGGCCACATCATCCGTGGAGAACACATTTATTGTAGACACAGGATGCACGCAACACATGACATCATGCCGAGAATTGTTTTCTACGTTTGAGAAGCAACACTTCACTGTGAAACTGGCCAATGGTCAGGAAATGGAAGCAACCGGGATCGGAACTGTGTATCTAGAAAGCCTGAACTTGACTATAAACAATGTTTATTTTGTTCCTGATTTACAGTACAATTTGCTGAGTGTTTCTCAAATCACTAAGAAGAAACTGGTGTTGTCCTATGATGAGGAAAGCTGCAAAATCTACAAAGATGGAGAGCTGTATCTTTCTGCAAGAGAGAAAGACGGACTGTATCTGTTAACTTTTGATGAAAATGATTATAAAATGTGTACAACATGTGAATCTAACATGCTTTCTCTTGCAGGTATCTCGAAAGAAGACACGAGAGGAAAGGCAACAAAGATTAAAAATGTTTTTCAGCGAGTGTATGCTGATGTAATTGGTACTCTAGCACCATCTAGAGGCAATGCAAAGTACTACCTTGTATTTGTTGATCATTTTTCTCATTATGTATGGATTTACATTTTGCAGAGTCCCAGAGAAACCTTAGAAAGGTTTAACAAGTTGTGTGATAAGGTTAAGAGTATTCATGATGCTAATATTAATTTGCTTTTCACAGATGAGAAGTCAATTTTTCTTTCACAGGATTTTCAGGATTTCCTTTGAGAAGCAAGGGATAGAGCACAAGGTTGCTGTTTCAGAGGCTGCATGGAACAAAACAGTCTATGTAAAAGTGAACAAGGAGTTGCAAAATGGCATGAAGGCACAATTGCTGAGTTCACACTTGTCACATGAGTTTTGGGCTGAATCTTTATCTTGTTTTTGTTACACTTGGGTGAGAAAGGTTTCAAAAGGTATGGAATGTTCTCCTTTTGAGAAGATGTTCCACAGAACATGTGACAATCCTCCACACCTGCCCACCTCCAATCTCCTGTTGAGCTCAGATTTTCCCTGAGAGGCTAAAACTGCATCCAAAATGGCCCACACAGCTGACACACAGCTGACACACAGCCCACACAGAAGTCTGTCGGTTTCCATTCCGGTGGAAGGTTGAGTTCGAGGATCTTCCGTAGTTGTAGGGCATCAGGTATGTTGGTAGCCGTGTGTTGTGTTATATTGGTTATATTGGTTGTTACAATGAGGCAGAAGGGGAAGTCCCAACGGTACTTGATCCCTGCTTGTTGGAGATGCTGGGTGCACGGGTGTAGGCTTTTCCTCCAATCATAATCTTCGCCTGGAATATGTTGAAAACCCCTAGCAGCTAATCTAGCCTTGTACCTTACAACTTCATTTTTGTCATTCATTTTAACTCTATAAACCCATTTTGAATCAATAAGTCTCATATCTGGGGTCTGTGGTACAAGAAACCAAGTGTTATGCTCTTTTAAAGAAGATATCTCAGAGTTCATAGTTCATACCAATTTGCAGCTTCGTGCTTAGGTAAATTCCGAACATCATTGTAGCTTTTTGGATCAAAAACCGCCTTATTGGCATACACAGTATTAAAATGTTCTTCTGCAAAACGTTGTGGCTTCTGTCTCTATCTGAACGTCTCAGTCTGGAAGGAGAGTCAGACTCCTCAGACTTAATGGGACTCAGTAAACTACTAGTTTCAGGTTGTAAATCATTATTGTCAGACTGAAGAGATGCCTGTAGGCTAAGCTCACGGTCAGAAAACTCAAGAGAATCTAACCTCCCCACGGGTGCCTGTAACTTTAAATCATCAAACAAATTACCAGATTCAACAGGCTTTTCATCTTCTTCCATTAATTCAGAATCACTATTATTCCCTGCTGCTGCTTCTTCCTCAGTATTATCTATACCGTTAGTATCTTGGAAAACAGCAACTCCATTCCAATTTACAGTTTGTATCATGCTTCTGGTAATATGAAATTTGCCAGTTGCTGGTACGTAAATTCTGTACATCCCCTGCTGGTAGCCCATTAATTTCCCCAATTTCTGCTTAGCGGGATAATGCATAATTACATCTGAAACCCAAATGCGTAGGTATTTCAGCTTAAGGCCTTTTTTAAACAACGTCTCATAGGGGGTGACATCTGAACCAGAATGATAACTACGATTCTTAACATAGCAAAAAGCATTGAGTGCTTCAGCCCAAAAAACTTTGGGCAGATTAGCATTGTGCAGATAAATTTTAATCCTCGCCTGCAAGTCACGCTGCACAACTTCAACAAGCCCATTTTGCCAAGGACTTCGGGGGCAATTTAATCATGAGTAGTCCCCTGAGCTTCCAGGAAATTCTCAAAATACTCAAAAACAAATTCCCCGTCCCAGTCAGAAAACAGGTTCTTAATAGGTTTGTTAAAATGCGTTTTTACCCAGCTGCAAAAAACATTGTACTTCTGAAATGCTTGAGACTTTTCAGCTATTGCATAAGTCCAAAAATATCTACTATACCGGTCTATCAGGGTAAGCCAGTACTTAGAACCTCCTAATGATGATGGGAGTGGCCCAACTAAATCACAATGTACACTCTCAAATGGCTCAGTTACTTTCCTATCTGAGCACCTACCCTTGTGTGCAACCTTAATCTTATTCTTGCAACAGGATAGACATTGCATAAAGAATTTACATGTTTTTAAGTTGAGGCTATTAACAATATTCTTTGCCTTAATTACATCAGCAAAATTCAGATGTCCTAAAAGTCTGTGTGCTTCATGGACACATCCAGAATGTGGCCTTACATTCCTCAACCCCTGGCTTGACTGTGCTGCTCTTCAATTTATAGGTGATTGTGAGTAGGTGTGAAAATACAGTCTATATAAACCATCAGAGTCCCGGGCATACAATAGAGGTTTGTTCTCATCAAAAAACTCACATATTGACTTTAAGAAACGCGCGGTTATGCCTTGAGGAGCAAAGCACCTTACTGACAATAAATTATCTACTGACGGGCAGTAAATGCAGTTTGCTATCGCAATGTTTAAAGAGTCAAGTTTAACAGTAATAATAATAATAAATTTTATTTATTTCCCGCCCTCCCCAGCCAAAGCCGGGCTCAGGGCAGCTAACAATAAAATAGTACAACATTCTAAAATCATTTCATTATAAAATTAATTCAACTCAAATTGATGGCAACCATTAGGCTACAGTTCTGTGAAGATTGGCAAAGGAGGGAGTCAGGCTGTGCCCTGACCAAAGGCCTGGTGGAACAGCTCCGTCTTGCAGGCCCTGTGGAAAGATGTCAAGTCCCGCAGGGCCCTAGTCTCTTGTGACAGAGCGTTCCACCAGATTGGAGCCACAACCAAAAAAGCCCTGGCTCTAGTTGAGGCCAGCCTAACCTCTCTGTAGCCTGGGAAGAAGAGTTTGGATTTGATATCCCGCTTTATCACTACCTGAAGGAGTCTCAAAGCGGCTAACATTCTCCTTTCCCTTCCTCCCCCACAACAAACACTCTGTGAGGTGAGTGGGGCTGAGAGACTTCAAAGAAGTGTGACTAGCCCAAGGTCACCCAGCAGCTGCATGTGGAGGATCGGAGGCACGAACCTGGTTCACCAGATTACAAATCCACCTCTTAACCACTATGCCACACTGGCTCCCACACTGGGACCTTCCACTGGGACCTTCAGAATGTTTTTGTTTGAAGACCGCAAGTTCCGACTGCAAGACTTGTGAATTGGCTAAATGTACATTACCAATGTGAGGAACAGGTTTAATGTGAGGAACAGGTTTAAGGATTTAGATTTTGTGGACAGAGTGCCTGAAGAACTATGGATGGAGGCTCATAACATTATACAGGAGGCACCAACGAAAACCATCCCAATGAAAAGGAAATGCAAGAAAGCAAAGTGGCTGTCCAATGATGCCTTACAAATAGCGGGGGAGAGAAGGCAAGCAAAATGCGAGGGAGAGAAGGCAAGCAAAATGCGAGGGAGATAGTGAAAGATACAGGAAATTGAATGCAGATTTCCAAAAAATATCAAGGAGAGACAAGAAGGCCTTCTTAAATGAGCAATGCAAAGAAATAGAGGGAAACAATAGAATGGGAAAAACCAGAGATCTGTTCAAGAAAATTGAAGATATGAAAGGAACATTTCGTACAAAGATTACCATAATAAAAGACAAAAGTGGTAAGGACCTAACAGAAGCAGAAGACATCAAGAAGAGGTGGCAAGAATACACAGAGGAATTATACCAGAAAGATATGGATGTCTCGTATACCCCAGGTAGTGTGGTTGCTGACCTTGAGCCAGACATCCTGGAGAGTGAAGTCAAATGGGCCTTAGAAAGCACTGCAAATAACAAGGCCAGTGGAAGTGATGGCATTCCAGCTGAACTATTTAAAATTTTAAAAGATGATGCTGTTAAGGTGCTACACTCAATATGCCAGCAAGTTTGGAAAACTCAGCAGTGGCCAGAAGATTGGAGAAGATCAGTCTACATCCCAATCCCAAAGAAGGGCAGTGCCAAAGAATGCTCCAACTACCGCACAATTGCAGTCATTTCACACGCTAGCAAGCTTATGCTTAAAATTCTACAAGGAAGGCTCAAGCAGTATGTGGACCGAGAACTCCCAGAAGTGCAAGCTGGATTTAGAAGAGGCAGAGGAACCAGAGACCAAATTGCAAACATGCGCTGGATTATGGAGAAAGCTAGAGAGTTCCAGAAAGACATCTACTTCTGCTTCATTGACTATGCAAAAGCCTTTGACTGTGTCGACCACGGCAAACTATGGCAAGGTCTTAAAGAAATGGGAGTCCCTGATCACTTCATCTGTCTCCTGAGAAATCTCTATGTGGGACAAGAAGCTACAGTTAGAACTGTAGAACTACAGTTGGAATCAAGCCTTGTCAGAGGAATGTGCCACTCTCCAGGCACCAAAAGGATATACCAAGGATATACCAGAAAGTGTTTCTATAATCGTCCTGACTTCAGGTAACGGGACGTTTGTATACAAAGACTCGACATCCAGGGTGACAAGGGAAGCCTCCTTTGGTATAGTAGTGTTCTCAATGTGTCCAATAAATGTTTTCGTGTCCAAAATATAAGACGGAGTGTCGATGGCGAATGGGTGCAAATAATATTCCATATACTGACAAAGGGGTTCCAAGAGAGAGTCATTACCTGAGACAATCGGTCTGCCTGGTGGAGCATTGAGTGATTTGTGAATTTTTGGAAGTATGTAAAATACTGGGGTACGTGGATACTACGTATACCAAAGGAGGCTTCCCTTGTCACCCTGGATGTCGAGTCTTTGTATACAAATGTCCCGTTACCTGAAGTCAGGACGATTATAGAAACACTTTCTGGTCTCCACTACTGAGTCGTACATCTGATTCATACTCCGGATACTTCTCTTTGGCCCTATTTGATTCTTTATTCTGATTTTATATAATATGGATTCTTTTTGACTGCCATTGAGACTTGTATGAAACTATTGTTGTGTACTGGTATTTTATGTACCTGTATACTATATCACTGCATATTTGAAACAACATTATTTCTGTACTTAAACATTGTGTTGAAATTTACTATTATTTTAAAACTGTCGTACTTATACGTTGTGTCTAAATTTACTATTAGTTTAAAACTGTGATTCTTAGCAGAATATACACGTTTTTCTTTTCAACTCTTGAGTAGGAATTATTCCTTGTATTGAAACTTTTGGCCAGAGCTCTTGGTATATCCTTTTAGTGACTTTCAACAAGAACTCTCCAGGCACCGGCTGATTTCCTTGTTGACCTCCCCGTCTGCGACTCCCGGCAGGAAAACAGGCGAGGTCTCTTATCGGCGATCCTTCTCAAACGTGAGAAGAACACACCTCTCCTCCCTGCTATCCCCAGGGAGGGGAAAGAGACAGACAGAAATGTATTTACATGCTTTTATTTCTGTCTTTTGCAGCAGTACAGAGAAACATGTCTGCACTCTCTTTACATCAACAGCAGAGAGAGTATAAACCACCCATGTACTTCCAGTACTGGTCACATGACACACACTGAGCTAACATCCGGTGCTCAGTACAGTGAATGGACTGCCCCCTTGTTTCCATGGTAACAGTCACAAACATCAACATCCTGTTTCCAACAATCTGCTCGCTGCTGCATTGGTCCTTTTTGGTAACATACTCCCCCAAAAGAATCAATGCGTGCTGCGAGCATAGCGTCATCCAGAGAAGAAAACAAACAGTTGTTATACATATAACATTCCCCTGTTGTTTCAGTTCCACCCTTGGAACTACCCGCCACTGGTTTCTCCAGTGTACCTCTCTGGTTGTGTGACTTCCAAGGAATGAGTGCATCTGCATTACCTTGGCTAGCAACTCTCTGTTGTGTCTTTGTCTCTGACTTAGACACAGCTTCAACCTCTCCTCAGTTGTTTACAACAGCAACACATGCAACAGCTAAGTTGGCAAACTCTTTTGAATACCTCTTGGGTGGTACACCCTTTGTAACTCTCTCAGACCTACGTATGAGGTGCTGATCTTCTCTGCTCACTGGTTCAGTCTCCGGACTCTTTGGAGAACCAGTACCAATTGTAAACAGTGGTTCGTCCTCTACCTGTGAGGGTCTAGCCATTATGTGAGATTTCCTCTCAATGACTGTGTCAACTGAGCTCTTTGAGCTACTACTGTCATCATCAGTACCACTGTAATCATCAGTACCACTGTAATCAATAAAATCATCATCATCATCCGAATCATCTCCTGTGGGAAATGTGTGAACAATTACTCTCTCCTGTTCAGGAGCACTCTCTAGAAATTTTGTGAGAATCACCTGACCAGATTCAGACAAAATTATTCTGTAGAGACCCTTTTCATATCCCACAAAAATGCCTCTGGCATTCTTTACTCCACCTGGAGCTTCTCTTCTCACATGAGATCCAAAAACCTTGAAATGGGCAACAGAAGGTTTTCTATGGAAGTTTCTCAAATGGAGAGCTTCCCAACTCTTTTGAAACCTTTCTCAACCACGTATAAGTATATGACATCAGCGACTCTGCCCAGTACTCATGTGGCAGATGTGAACTAAGCAATTGCGCTTTCATCCCCTTTTGCAATTCTCTGTTCACCCGTACACAGACATTTTTATTCCACGCTTCCGCTGAAGCAGCAATCTTGTGTCTTATCCCTTTCTTCTGCAGGAACTCCTGAAAATCCGGTAAAAGAAAAATTGGCTTCTCATCTGTGAAAAGACAATCAATGTTAGCATCATGCATATTTTTAACCTTGTCACAAAACTCTTTAAACCTTTCTAAGGCTTCTTGTGGTTTCTCTAAAACATAAATCCAGACAAAATTTGAGAAAGAATCCACACACACAAGGTAAAATCTTGCATTGCCTCTAGAAGGTGCTAGAGGACCAATCACATCAGCATATACACGTTGAAATGCCCTGTCGGCCCTTGTGGTCACCTGCTTGGCGTCCTTCTTGGTCAGACCTGCAAAAGAGATCATGTTAGAATCAGAAGAATTACATTTCATGTAATCACTTTGATCAAAAGTCAACAAATACAGTCCATCTTTCTCTCTGGCAGAAAGATACAACTCTCCATCTTTGTAGATCTTGCAGCTCTCAGCATCATAGGACAGTTTTAGTCCTTTCTTAGCAATCTGCGAAACGCTCAGTAGATTGAACTTCAACTCTGGAATCAAGTACACATTGTTTATAGTCAAGTTCAGACTCTCAAGATATACAGTTCCAATTCCGGTCGCTTTCAGCTCCTGACCGTTGGCTTGTTGCACAGCGAAGCTTTGATTCTTAAACGTCGAAAACAGATCTCTTTGTGGACACACATGGACCGTCGCTCCCGTGTCCAGAACGAAAGAGTTCCCCACTTCTGGTATGGCTTTTAGCGACATCAAAGCCTTTGCAGACTTCGCCTGGGACTTTGTATGACTTTTGCCTGATGCCTCAGACTTCGCAGAACTTCCTTTGGCTCCTTTGTGCTGACGTGGCTTCTTACAGCTCCGCTGAAGATGCCCAGTTTGTCCACAATTGTAACATCGGACAACGTTCAAAGCTACAGCATTCTCTCCAGTAGCAACATCAGTGGGGGCGTTAGAACTCTGTTCCTCCCTCCCCCTGTTTGCAGCATCCATTGCAGCTTGTACAGGAACAGCAACAGCAACAGTTCCTTCACTCCCCCATCTGGGGTCAAAGCTCTCCTCAGCTTTTGATGAGCTCTTAGGAACTTGACCAGCATCATCTTGGCTCACCCCTTCTGGGGTAGTCATCCATCCAGACCATGATGAATAACTGTCTCTAGGCAGGGGAGATGAATAAGGCAAGCCTCCCCCCTTCTTGGCATCCATTTTGGATCCTTGCCTCATCTCTCACTCTCTCAAGCAGCTAAAATCCAATAGCCGGCTTGTTTACGCTCTTGCAGCTGAACGCTGGCTGCTGTGGAAAGTTCCTTCCAAGAGCTCGTGATACTTGTAGTCAAAACATTTCATTGTTTTCGCCTCTCTCAGGCTCAGCCTCATAGCCCAGCCCTCTCCGGTAGCTTTCCACTACACTGACGGGCGTCGCTTAGCAACTGTGCATTCCTTTCCTTGAACAGGAACCTTTATCAACCACAAAAATTCCTGGAATGCAAGCTTCTCTCTCGGAGCTGTTTTTCCCAAACTCTGCTCCCGTGAACCAGAGAATAAATCAATCTGCGTTCACACTTTCAGCCCAAATTTCTCATACCTTGGGGCTCCGTTGCTTTGTAATCACCTCGTCTGATCAGCTTCTGGCTGCATGCAGACGTTATCTTCTTGCCTTAGGTGCAGAGGATGACAAACGATCCATCCACCTCTCATTGCAGACTTCCATGGAGCGAAGAAACCATCGGCTCTGCTACCAATGTTGGAATCAAGCCTTGTCAGAGGAATGTGCCACTCTCCAGGCACCGGCTGATTTCCTTGTTGACCTCCCCGTCTGCGACTCCCGGCAGGAAAGCAGGCAAGGTCTCTTATCGGCGATCCTTCTCAAACGTGAGAAGAACACACCACTCCTCCCCTCTCCTCCCTGCTATCCCCAGGGAGGGGAAAGAGACAGACAGAAATGTATTTACATGCTTTTATTTCTGTCTTTTGCAGCAGTACAGAGAAACATGTCTGCACTCTCTTTACATCAACAGCAGAGAGAGTATAAACCACCCATGTACTTCCAGTACAGGTCACATGACACACACTGAGCTAACATCCGGTGCTCAGTACAGTGAATGGACTGCCCCCTTGTTTCCATGGTAACAGTCACAAACATCAACATCCTGTTTCCAACAATCTGCTCGCTGCTGCATTGGTCCTTTTTGGTAACACTGGATATGGAACAACTGAATGGTTCAAAATTGGGAAAGGAGTACGACAAGGCTGTATTTTGTCTCCCTGCTTATTTAACTTATATGCAGAATTCATCATGCGAACGGCTGGGCTGGATGAATCCCTAGCCGGAATTAAGATTGCCGGAAGAAATATCAACAACCTCAGATATGCAGATGACACAACCTTGATGGCAGAAAGTGAGGAGGAATTAAAGAACCTTTTAATGAGGGTGAAAGAGGAGAGCGCAAAATATGGTCTGAAGCTCAACATCAAAAAAACAAAGATCATGGCCACTGGGCCTATCACCTCCCGGCAAATAGAAGGGGAAGAAATGGAGGCAGTGAGAGATTTTACTTTCTTGGGCTCCATGATCACTGCAGATGGTGACAGCAGCCACGAAATTAAAAGACACCTGCTTCTTGGGAGAAGGGCAATGACAGGCCTAGACAGCATCTTGAGAAGTAGAGACCTCACCTTGCCAACAAAGGTTCGTATAGTTAAAGCTATGGTTTTCCCAGTAGTGACGTATGGAAGTGAGAGCTGGACCATAAAGAAGGCTGATCGCCAAAGAATTGATGCTTTTGAATTATGGTGCTGGAGGAGACTCTTGAGAGTCCCATGGACTGCAAGAAGATCAAACCTCTCCATTCTGAAGGAAATCAGCCCTGAGTGCTCACTGGAAGGACAGATTGTGAAGCTGAGGTTCCAGTACTTTGGCCACCTCATGAGAAGAGAAGACTCCCTGGAGAAGACCCTGATGTTGGGAAAGATGGAGGGCACAAGGAGAAGGGGGTGACAGAGGACGAGATGGTTGGATAGTGTTTGAGGTTACCAGCATGAGTTTGACCAAACTGCGGGAGGCAGTGGAGGACAGAGGTGCCTGGCGTTCTCTGGTCCACGGGGTCACGAAGAGTCAGACACGACTAAACGAGGACAGGATCACACTTCAAAATGACCTTGACAGATTAGAGAACTGGGCCAAAACAAACAAGATGAATTTTAACAGGGAGAAATGTAAAGTATTGCACTTGGGCAAAAAAAAATGAGAGGCACAAATACAAGATGGGTGACACCTGGCTTGAGAGCAGTACATGTGAAAAGGATCTAGGAGTCTTGGTTGACCACAAACTTGACATGAGCCAACAGTGTGACGCGGCAGCTAAAAAAGCCAATGCAATTCTGGGCTGCATCAATAGGAGTATAGCATCTAGATCAAGGGAAGTAATAGTGCCACTGTATTCTGCTCTGGTCAGACCTCACCTGGAGTACTGTGTCCAGTTCTGGGCACCACAGTTCAAGAAGGACACTGACAAACTGGAACGTGTCCAGAGGAGGGCAACCAAAATGGTCAAAGGCCTGGAAATGATACCTTATGAGGAACGGCTAAGGGAGCTGGGCATGTTTAGCCTGGAGAAGAGGAGGTTAAGGGGTGATATGCTAGCCATGTTCAAATATATAAAAGGATGTCACATAGAGGAGGGAGAAAGGTTGTTTTCTGCTGCTCCAAAGAAGCGGACACGGAGCAATGGATCCAAACTACAAGAAAGAAGATTCCACCTAAACATTAGGAAAAACTTCCTGACAGTAAGAGCTGTTCGACCGTGGAATTTGCTGCCAAGGAGTGTGGTGGAGTCTCCTTCTTTGGAGGTCTTTAAGCAGAGGCTTGACAACCATATGTCAGGAGTGCTCTGATGGTGTTTCCTGCTTGGCAGGGGGTTGGACTCGATGGCCCTTGTGGTCTCTTCCAACTCTGTGATTCTATGATTCTATGACAACAACAATACATTACCAATTTCCTCTTCAAAAGAAATAAACAACCTTCGATCATTGCAAATATGCTGGGATGCTCCAGAATCCACAATAAAATAATTCTACTTGGCACCTTTAATTCTTTTACTATCTGTTGTCCGAGCGTGAAAAGCTCACGGCTCTTTTCTGTCTTTACAATATGATGTCGGCTGCTGGGCTGACAACCGTGATTGACAAACAGAAACAGACTTGGGAGTACTTTGCTTTCTTTTGGATCTGCAGTCCTTTGCAAAATGTCCTTGTTTATTGCAGAACCAACAACGCTTGGCAGCTTTAAATGCAGTCGTATCACCACTATGGCGTTCCTCATTATTTCTGGAAATAGGAGTGCTTGTCGCGCAAGCCTCCCTTCTGTCCAACTCGCCCATTAATCTTGCCGTTACCCCTTCCACAGTTAATTGTGCTGGTGGAACGGCAGATATCTGGCTAGCTACACCATCAAAGTCCTCATTAAGGGACTCTTTTCTAATCTGCAAGACTGTCCCACATTTCTTTGGCAGTTTTCTTATTCCTTATATAGACTACTTGCTGGTCACTGACTGCCAAATTAATTATAGCCCTGACTTTTGCATCTCCTTTTGACCAAGCATTAGTCACAGGGTCAGGAGGGTCATCAGTTACATATGTCCACATTTCCCGAGAGGTCAAAAGAGCCTCCACCCGAAACGACCATAAACTATAGTTCTCATCTGTCAGCTGTGGGAACATCAGAGCCTTCTCGGCTTCTGGAACCCAGTCAACCATTTTGGAACTCTTCCAGACCCACAGTACCACGCCAACAGGAGAAGGAGTTTTCAAACCTTTCTCAAAGTCCAAAAATGTGCAGTCATCCACTCAGCAGCTGGGCCCATAACAAAAATGTTGGCTAATTGCAGATTAGTTGCGCTGCAGAGAGCTTGCTGGGGAGACCACACATTACAAGGAACTCAAAATAACTTTAGCTAAGTTTTAATAACAAAAACAAAAACAAAAACTCCTTTTACACTAAGTATATCAACAAGCATGACCTAACCACCAGAGTACTGAGAGAGCTAGGTGCTGCTCTTTATATATTATACCCAATTGCTGACACAGCTTAATTAACACAACTTAACAGCACCTGCTGTACTGCTTCACAGCTGTAAAACTAGGTCATGTTATTTGCTCTGGCTCTTAAAGAAATACACATCTTGTGGAATGATAATGAACCTTCAAATTTAAAGAGACCATTCAACTATACACACACACACACACGTATATATACAAAAAAGTTCCTTCCTCCTCCTCCTCCTTTTCTTAAAAATTGAAAATAGAAGGAAGCGAGGTCTATTCCAGTGGGCTTCTCTTTGGGCTCCGGCTTGCATTTAGCACACTCGCCATCATGGAAGTGGGCTCGGGCTGAGCTTGGGTTCAGCCACGTGTTTACCTCTCCTCCTTTCCCTCGGCGGTGGCAGCGCAATGGTGACAGCAGAAGGGTCAGGGCTTCTCCTTTTCCCCTCCACGCTTGTTCCTGGGTCCCTCCGGCCCCGGAGCCCTGGATGGCCGGGTGTCCCTCTCCTCCTTTTCCTTGGCACGGCGGCAGCAACAGGGGTTTGTGCAGCCTTCCTCTTGCTTCCTCTGCCTGCTTTTGATGTGCTAGCCGCAGTTGGGGGGGGTAGGCTCATGCCAGGCTCAGCCGCGTGTCTTTTCACGGCTTCCCTTGCCCTCCCGGTGCTCTTTCCTACCTCACCTCTTTTCCCTTCTCAGCGGCAGCATTGGCGTTAGCAGCAGCAAGGTCGGGGCTCCGTGTCTTTTTCTCTCTCCTCTCTCCTCTTCTCCCCTGTGCCGGCTTCGGGATCTTCTTGATCCCAGATCGTCGCTGGGCAGTCGGCCGGGTGGCTGGGTGTCCTCGCTTTCATTCCCAGCTTGGCCTGGGGGGAGGGGTTGGCACCTCCCTCAGTTGGCACACTGGGCACCCCTGGTTCCCTGTCATTTGTGGCGGCAGTAGCAGCAGTCCCAGTGGTCCGGGAGCCAGCCAGGTAGCCCAACTGGTTCTGGCTGGCTTCAGGAGCTGCTCGCTGCCATGGCATCCGCCATGATGCCTCACCGGAAGTCCAGATGAAGTCTGTTCTATTATCTTTGTTGGCATGCCAGATCCTTTCAACCCACCCCACTGTTCTGTTCACTGCCATGGGCGTAGCCAGGATTTTTGTTGGGGAGGCAGGCTTTTGTTGGGGGGGGGAAGAACCTCATATTTGTACTGATTTGTATTGATTTAGGGTGCCAGCTGCCCCTCTGCCCACCCTGGCTACGCCCATGTGTCACAGCCTTTGGAGGGAAGGGCTGTAGCTTAGTAGAGCATCTGCTTTGCATGCAGGAGGTCCCAGGGTCAATTGCTGGCATCTCCAGGTAGGGCTGGTAATGCCCCTGCTTGAAACCTTGGAAAGCTGCTGTCAGTCAGTGTAGACAATACTGAGCTAAATGGACGAATGGTCTGACTCTGTATAAGGCAGCTTTCTGTGTTCCTGGAAAGCGCTGTAGCTGAGCGGCAGCCCATCTGTTTTGCATGCGGAAGGCTCCAGGTTTGATCCCTGGCATCTCCAGGTACGGCTGGGAATATCCCTTGCCTGACTTTCTGGAGAGATGCTGCCAGTCAGTGTAGACAATACTGAGGTAGAAAGACACATACCGTATTTTTCGCACCATAGGACGCACCGGACAATAGGACGCACCTTGTTTTAGAGGGGGGAGAACAAGGGAAAAAAATTCTTCCGCTCTCTGACCAGCGCCCCTTCAGCAAAGCGGCAGGAAGCACTGCGCAGAGAGTGGGAGAATTTTCCCCCTCTTGTTTTCCCGCTCTAAAACAAGGTGCCATTTAAGGTGCGTTCAGGTGGCTACCTTGGAAGCCTGGAGAGCTAGAGGGGTCAGTGCGCACCGACCCCTCTCGCTCTCCTGGCTTCAGGTTCCTTTCGACCTGCTCTTTGGGGCTGGCGGGGGGAAGCCCACCACCAGCCCCAAAGAGCATGTCTGGGAGCAGCGGAAAGGCGCAGCGGAGAGGCTGCTGCCATAGTCACGCGTCACTTCTCCAGCTGGGAGAGGGTCGCGGGGCTATGGCTTCTTTATCCTTCTTTATCCCCGTCCACGCTCTCCCGGCTGGAGAGGTGACGCACGGCTATTGAGGCTCCTGCCATAGCCGCGCGTCACCTCTCCAGCCGGGAGAGGGTCGCGAGGGGCTGCTTTAGCTCCGCGCGCGCTCTCCCGGCTGGAGAGGTGACGCGCGGCTATGGAGGCTCCTGCCAGAGCCGCGCGTCGCCTCTCCAGCCGGGAGAGCGCGTGCGGCGCTAAAACAGCCCCTCGCGACCCTCTCCGGGCTGGAGAGGTGACGCGCGGCTATGGAGGCTCCTGCCAGAGCCGCGCGTCGCCTCTCCAGCCGGGAGAGGGTCGCGAGGGGCTGCTTTCGCTCCGCGCGAGCTCTCCCGGCTGGAGAGGTGACGCGCGGCTATGGAGGCACCTGCCTGAGCCGCGCATCACCTCTCCAACCGGGAGAGGGTCGCGGGGCTATGGTGTCTTCGCTCCATAGGACGCACACACATTTCCCCTTCATTTTTGAAGGGGAAAAAGTGCGTCCTATAGAGCGAAAAATACGGTAGTTCTGATTCAGTATAAAGAAGTTCTCCATGTTCCTAGGGTCGAGCCCTGGGATCTCCAGGTAAGTTTGGGAGAGACTTCCAACTTGAAACCGTGGAAAGCCGCTGCCAGCCAGTGTAGACAATACTGAGCTAAATGAGTCAATGGGATGACGCAGTACAGGTGAAACTCGGAAAATTAGAATATCATGGAAAAGTTCATTTATTTCAGTAATTCAACTTAAAAGGTGAAACTAATATATGAGACAGACTCATGATATACAAAGCGAGATATGTTAAGCCTTTATTTGTTATAATTGTGATGATCATGGTGTACAGCTGGTGAAAACCCCAAAGTAATAATCTCAGAAAATTAGAATATGAAATGAAATCAGCAAAACAAGGACTGCAAATAGAGCAATATTGGACCTCTGAGAAGTAGAAGCATGCATATGTACTCAGTACTTGGTTTGGGCCCCTTTTGCATCAATTACTGCCTCAATGCAGCGTGGCATGGATGCAATCAGCCTGTGACACTGCTGAGGTGTTATGGAAGACCGGGATGCTTCAATAGCAGCGTTCAGCTCTTTCGCATTGCTTGGTCTCATGTCTCTCATCTTTCCCACACATTCTCTATGGGGTTCAGGTCAGGCGAGTTTGCTGGCCAATCAAGCACAGTAATCCCATGGGCATTGAACCAGGTTTTGGTACTTTTGGCAGTGTGGGCAGGTGCCAAGTCCTGCTGGAAAATGAAGTCAACATCCCCATAAAGCTCGTCTGCGGAAGGAAGCATGAAGTGCTCCAAAATCTCCTGGTAGACGGCTGCGTTGACCCTGGACTTAATGAAGCACAGTGGACCAACACCAGCTGATGACATGGCTCCCCAAATCTCATTTCTGATGAGAGCAGCTTTTGGATCTCATTTGGAAACCAAGGACCCAGAGTCTGGAGGAAGAATGGGGAGGAACACAATGCCAGATGCTTGAAGTCCAGTGTGAAGTTTCCACAGTCTGTGTTGATTTTCCATGATATTCTAATTTTCTGAGTTTCACCTGTATGTCAGCTTCCTATGTTCCTATCTCCAGCATGCCTTATTCTGCTACCCACAGTGACTGCCAGGCCCTTCATCCCTGTTGCTAAGCAGTGAGGATCTAGGGTCACCAGAAATATCAGCCAGAGGGGCAAGAAAAGGTGGCAGGCAGCCTTCAAACCCTGTTTGAGTTTGAGTTGCGAGGCATTCCCTCATCTTCATGTTGTACGTCTCCAAGTGGAGGTTCTCAGCGGAAACTTGGAAAAGGGACTCAATGGTGCGATCGGATTCTGACAGCTTGGTCAGAAATAGCTTCCCAGGCTCCAAGAAACACAGCTCCATTTCCTGAACAGAGAAGATGATCTGATGGGTAACACTTGCCATCTGGTGGGTAACACTTACCAATGTGCATCAATATGTATGTATTAGAAAAAAATGTGTCACATAAGTGGAAAATAAGATGAAAATGCACATAAGGGGGAATTTCTTGCATAAAACTATAGTCAAAACTGAATACAAAACATTTAGAGAGATCTGTACTAAAGCAGTAACATATTTTCACGAGGATTTAAAGCAAAAACTCACAAATTGTTGCAAAAAGTGGAAAACTGAATTTAAGATAGGAAGAAATGAGAAACGGAGAGAACTGAGTTTTATTTCTTTATTACATTTACATCCCACCTTTCCTCCAAGAAGCTCAATGTGGTGTACATGGTTCTCCTTCTCCCCATTTTATCTTCACTGCAACAACCCTGTGAGTTACGTTACACTGAGAGTGAGTGGCTGGCCCAAGGTCACCCAGAGACCTCCATGGCCAAGTGGATAAATTTGAACCCTAGTCTTCCAGGTCCTAGGCCAGCACTCAAGCCACCACACCACATTGGCTTCACATTGCAAATGGACAGATTATCCCATCCCTAGTACTATCAATAGTGATGCTCTAAAGTAGTGAAGAGGGCTGCCTACCTTCCCAATGCATGCCAATTCCTGCCGTAGCGTCACCACCATCTCTTTGTAACGGCACCTCCTGCTCTCTGTGATACGTTCCACAATGTCACTGTTTTTATTCTCAGGAACTGGGAGGGAGGGAGAGAGATTAGACTGTATGCACAGCTGTAGAACTCATGCCAGGCTAGCATAAAGAGAGAGATTACAATCCCTTCTACATTAAAAAATAGTAATGTGTTGTTGTTGTTTTTATAAAACCACTGGGTTAGCTGACATTCCCATGCTGCTAAAGAAACCTGCCAGATTTTAGTTCTGTCTTCAGTTTTATGCACAAGTTCATAGTTACTCATTCTTATATGTTTTATTACAGTTACTTAAATAAAAGTGGCTTACAGACAATAAAAAGGGAGGGCTTGACTACAATAGTTCAGGCATTGGTGACTTCAAGATTGGATTACTGCAGTCAACTCTGTGTGGGTTTGAAACTAAAGTTAGTGCAGAATGCTGCAGTATGTTTGTTGACAGGAGGCCCTGGCGAAAAAAGATGGCGACGTGAACGGCAGCCTTGTCCTATGCTCGGTAAAGCTTTGTTTTTACTATCTGCTTTGGCGGGTTCTAAGGGCCCTAAGATGCCTTAAGGCGTTTATTTTAGAAGTTTTATGGTTTATGGTTCAGATTATTTCTACTTCTCCCATAAATCTGCAAGAAATCGCGGCAGATAAAGATAAATGCGGCAGATAAAGACTGTTAAAGGGAGTAGGGCTCATTAACAGCACAACCTGCCCTGCCCCTGCAATTTTGAGAAATCCTCTCCCTATTTTTCTTGCCGACATGAGAGAGAAGAAACGCTGCAGGCAGCATTCCAATGAAGCTACGAGCACGGCCAAAAAACAGACAAATATCAGGGATTTCCTGCCTGACAATGACCTAAATGAGATCTGTAGAAACTTCCCTACAGCAAACAGTTATGAGGCTCTTGCTCCCAGTACTACTCATGAGGAGCCTGCCGGCATTGTGGACGGCCCACAACTAGCCTCGAGCCTGTGTACGAAGGAACAGATGGAACAGACTCTTGAGTCCTTGCAAAAAACTTCACCTGAATTATCCCAGCCACCAGCCCAGTTAAACAAGGACCGAGAGGCACTGGAACTGCTCATCTGCCAGACTGAGTTGATAACACATACCATCACCAACCTATATAAAAGGCTGGATGGGATTGAAAAGAAGCTTGAAAAAGTCTTTGGCTTGTTCAGTTGCCCCCCCTCACTTCCTCAGCTTAACAATATTGCAAACCCTGTTCACCCCTGCCCAACTGTGCAGGCTAACCTTGCACAAAAACAAGTGAGATGCCTGCCCAACCAAGTACAAAACTCAAGTCTGCAACTCCAGAACAGCAAATTTGCAGTACTGGTGGGAAACCACCCCTTGAATCACAACAAATGGGCGGATAAACATTCGGTCGCAAATTCCCTGTCCCAACTGCTGGGGCAGACACTACGCCCCTTAGATATCGTGGACATCTCATGGCTGCCTTCTGGACCTTATATGAGACGTATGGTTATTAACTTTAGATCTGCCCACTGCGTTGCAAAGATTCTAGGACTAAGAAACCGTACAAGAAAATGGCACATCTATTTCACAAGGGTATTCACCAATCTGACCCGCACACCGCTATGCACCAGGATAGGTGCTGTCTGTGCTGATGCCGGGCCTGTGCGCCATAAAGAACAAATAGTCGGGGGAATGGAGCTGGGACACATTACCCCTCAGGGAGTGGCAAGCCTGCCCGCAAATGACTTAATTGATTTTCTACACCCCCCGCTTGGTACCCTGGTCTCTACGTGCAACGAGCCTGGTATTGGACTACCCAAGCAAGACCAGTTTCAAATGCTCTCCTCCTCATATGCCTCGATGCTGGAATTGGAGGCTTCCATTATTTTAAGCCCAATACGCAATCAAGATCCACAGCATTTGTCAAAGTTTGACCCGCTAGCAGTACCGACACAAGATTCAGCTGTTGACCTGCTACCTGCACAGCCTATACGGGTCGGCAAAGCCCTCGCTCTGCAAAAACCAGCTGAACATCATGATACATCAGCTGATCATCATGATATTTGTAAGGGTGTCATCGAAGATCCTCTGGGCCAAATCAACCTATTGGCCCCCCAGTTAAAGCCATCACACCTACCTAGGGACCAGCGACCTCAAACCTGGAACCACCAAGCAGGGCAGAAGGAGGAGGAGCCTAACTCAGGAGCCCCAAACCACCGGAAAAGAGATTGACTACCACTATTTCCACCATCATCCTATTTCCACATTCTATCTTGGAACGTGGCGGGATGGTTATCTAAGCAGGGTGACGTCGACCTTCTGGATTTCCTTACAAAATTTCAGATTATATGTCTACAGGAGACATGGTGTCTAGATCTCCATGTCCCTTCTCTACAGGGATACGAAGCCTTTGCTACCCCTGCGATAAAACCAAATTTCCGAGGCCGACCTAGTGGTGGCTTAGTCACTTTTGTTTCCACCAAGCTAAAGTGCAAGGTCCGGCAACAGCAGTGGGCGAAGAGTAACAACCTACAAATCCTACTTATTTCTGGCAGTGAAGGAGGAGATTTCCTCTGCTTTAATATATATATCCCTCCCATAGGCATCCCTTCCCAGTCGTCACAAATCTGGGAAGATTTAGAGCTATGTTTGGAGAAGGCTGAACTAGAATTCCCTGGCATGGATATCCTGCTGGCAGGTGATTTCAACGCCAGGATAGGAAACGACATTAATACGTACTGCTCTAAATCTCAGTTACTGCCAGAGGCAGATTGGTTTATTCCCTGGTCCTCTGACGATAAGGTCTTGAATAAGGCAGGCATTACATTAATGGAGACTGCCTTCAAACATAATCTGCATAATTTGCATGGTACCCATATGGACAGGTCAGGGGGTTTCTTTTCTTTCCTTGGGCCTAGAGGTGCGAGCGTTATTGATTATATCCTGGTCTCCCCAAAACTCTTGGAGAGGTCACAGGGCTTTAGGACTTTCAACAGAACTGAGCGTGATCACCTCCCTATATCAATCTCACTAATTCCCCGTGGTTTGGAGGATCCGCAATACCGCAATCACTGTGCAGACCCACCTCCAACTCTGGCCCTTCGTAGGCGTAAATGGAGCACCGACCTGGAATTCAAAATCAAACTACACCTGCATTCATCAGATTTACTGGCCTTGAGAGACCAGTGTATTTTATCTAATTCTGACCCCTTTTTAACATTTCAGCAGGTCTCAGAGTCGCTCCTCCCACTACTTACGAACTCCAACCCTCCCAAACAACAAAATAATTCGATGGCCTGGTTTGACAAAGACTGTAGGAATCTTAGATCTTTGCTTAGGAAATTACAAAATAAGGTAAAACAGGAAGGGACCCTGTCCTCAGTGGAAAACCTGCGCAGATGGCGCTCTCATTATAAAAATACTCTAAAATTTAAGAAATCCCTCTATAGAAAGGAACAATGGGAGGCACTCGACAAGGCAATCAAATTGCGGAACGACAAAAAGTTCTGGGAAATAATTGCTCAGGGAGTTTCACCCAAAGGGAAAATTGTAACCAACAGTATTTCATCTAACTTATGGTACCAACATTTTTCCCGGCTATATACAGCTCCAAACATTGCTAAACCGAGCCAGTTTCCTCCTCTTAAAAACGATCTATTAATGGGCTGGGATCCTGTTACCGAATCAGAATGTTTACAGCTAATTAAAACACTCAAGAATGGCAAAGCTCCCGGTGAAGATATGATTCCTCCTGAGGTGCTTAAACTAAATGCCCAGTGGTGGGCTGCTTTTTTGGCCCAACTTTTTACGGTAATAAATGATACATGCAAAATCCCAGAAAACTGGAAACTGAGCCTGGTAGCCCCCATCTATAAGAAGGGAGACCCCCAAGACCCCTCAAACTATTGCCCCATAAGTCTTCTGGACATCGTGTATAAACTTTATACTCGCCACCTGCTAAATAAATTGGTTGACTGGGCTGACCACTCTAACTTGCTTAATCCGGAACAGGCAGGGTTTAGAAAGGGCCATAGTACAATAGGCCATTGTTTGGTACTACAGACAATGATAGATAAGTATACAAAGACACATAAGAGCAAACTTTTTGTGGCTTTTGTAGATCTCACATCCGCTTTTGACTCAATCTGTAGGGACAAATTATGGCAAAAACTATATGACACAGATATTGATAGACGACTTCTCAAAATACTTAGAGAGTTACATTCAGACACCACAGTTAAAATCAGAACTGGGATGTCAGGCAACTATACTGACCCACTGCCACTGGGGAAAGGGGTTAAACAGGGCTGTTTGTTAGCGCCGTTCCTCTTTAATTTCTATATAAACGACATTGTTCAACATATGGCAAAGTATAAGTCATCAGCTCCTGCCCTGGAAGGCAAACACCTGAATATACTGCTATATGCTGATGACATGGCGGTCATGGCACTCACTCGAAGGGGCCTACTCAGCATGCTGGAGGGGCTCGCAGCTTATTGTTCCCAAAACTCTCTAAAGATAAATAATGATAAAACAAAAATTGTGGTATTTACTAGAGCTCGCCACACATTTAGATGGTCTCTAGATGAACACAAAATTGAACAATGTCTCTTCTTTAAATATCTTGGTATCACCTTCCAAGCTACATCTAGCTGGCTTGCCCACTTCAAGACTGTAGCCCTTCTAACACGTAGGAGAATTGGTGCTCTGCTCAGCTTTTTTTATTCGAGGGGAGGGCAACTGGTGACCCCGGCACTAAAAACTTTTGTTGGAAAAGTGATTCCCCAGATGTTATACGGAGTAGAACTCTGGGGATGGAATCAGAAGCTGTTAGAACGGCTTGAAATCTTCCAAAATTTTTATCTCAGAAGAATTCTAGGCCTCCCTCAGAGTACTCCGGCAGCTCTCCTAAGAGTGGAAGTAGGATTACCTTCTGTGTCTGCCAGGGCCCACTTAAGATTCCTGCGTTTTTTCACCAACCTCATAGATGCCCCGAACACCTTATTGGCTAAACAAGCCTTTGTATCATTACAAAATAATACCACTTGGCATAAAAGCCTACTAGACATTCTATCCAGATACAACCTACCTGAGTTTAATACTCTCAAATTGTGGAGCCCTGATAAAGTTCGGGAATGGATCTTTGAAAAAGACGCCTTTTTGGACTCCACCAAGATAAAAAACTCTGGGTTTTCCTACTGGTTCCCCCGAGTAAAAGCAGTCAAAATCTGTGCCAACTACTTGGTGGAGATCACTGATCCCACCCTTCAGAGAGCTTTCACTATGGCACGGTTTTGTGAGAAGTTTCTTACGTGGACTTACAATGAGACAAGGAGACACCGAGATAAGGTCTATTACTTCCCTTTTATTATAACGCGTTTGCAAAGGCGGGCTCCTCGTCCCAGGGTGGTACGAAGAGCCCCGAACAATGGACGGGCAAGAGTATTTATCCCTATTGCTGCCGCCCCTCATTCGAGGCTTGGCTTACAATCTACCTAATCATCATAAGACAAGGTACTTAATACATCAACCATTCTACACTCTCTAAACCTAACCTTATTTAGAGACTCTTTCTACTTCCTTATCTTATCGACCTGGCTCCCCTGCAGCCAAACCCAACGCTGGAATTTACAATAGCCCAACGCAGGAATTTACAATAGCCCAACGCAGGAATTTACAATAGCCCAACGCAGGAATTTACAACTGAGTTCGAGGCACACCCTGTTTTACTCCTTCTCACAATACCCCCTCTTTTTGTATCTTGTCTCGAACTCACATAATAATTCTTGGGCTGTTATTTCTGCCTCCTCATCGGATGTGGGTACTGAGGCATATTGCATCTTCATAAAATATGTGGATACCTTCCGTTCTGCTAGGAGGGACAAAGAATTATTGATGGTTCTAACAAAGATTGGCAGAACGCATGGAAGTAGTACGCATCCTGCCGCAATTAACCCAATTAGGGCCACTATGGCCTGCAGACCAGGTAATTTAGGGAACCATGAACCAAACATATCCTTAAAATTTAATCCATCCCAGGTCTGGACCGGTACATGTGCTAACTTTACCATACGGTCTGCTATGTCTTTCACCACCTTCCCACTATCATCTATTTCAATACAACAATTAGTAAGATTAAATTTTCCACAAACCCCGCCTTCTTTTGCTAATAAATAATCCAAAGCAAGCCTGTTTTGCATAATATAGGTTCGGCTTTTAGCACTTTCCTTAGCTAATTTGGTTAACGCTGCGGCTGTTTCATTAGTAATTATTTCTACAACTGCCTGTAAACGGATAATGCGATTCAGCAAATAGATGGGATCTCTGCCAAAGGATCCGGCTGTGCCATCATTTGCCCAAGTGGCTGGACCATAATATTGGATAATTCTCTCTGGGGGCCATTCTGTATCTGTCCATTTTCCTATATGGATTCCCCGTTTTCGTCGTGGTCCTATTTCATCATATACTGGGACTCCTAGTTTTGCTTTAGTATGCAAAGGGAGTAGGAAGAAACTAGGTCTTAAGGTTGCCAATACACATGAGCCGACCCAATTTAAAGGTAACCTATTGTAAGCATAGCTCCCACAAGCCCAGTAAAACCCATCGGGGGTTGTCCATTCTAGCATTCTGTTCTCCGGGTCTAGGAGAAAGCTCATATTGGTAATATTTCCGAGGGGAGAGGGCCAAGTTTTATTATTATTCCCTTGACTCCACCACTGTTTGTCCTCCCATTGTCCTATACAAGGGAGTGTCCCCACATGCGTTCCATTCGTTCGGCTGGTGTTTCTGGTGAAGCATTCTGTCCCAACTAGGTGATTAGAGATTTGCCATACCTCGTTACCCAAATGCTTATAAGTGTAATTGTTTTGTGTTTTATATACCTCCGTATAGTTTACTTCATGAGCCACCCATGGCCACTGATCCCCCATATTTGTTCCTCCACATACAAAACAATTTTTCACCGTTAATTCCTTGGCTATAGTCTCAGCTAAACTTAGGAACATATTATGGGCTTTAGGGGGTAGGGGAAGGGTATTTAAATGCTGTACTTCTTCCTCAAAATCTTCGAATACTGATATGGGTTGTCTCGTTACCTTAGTTGTGTGTATTTGTATGATGAGATATCCATAGGGATCTTTTCCAGTTCTATCAATGCCTATACCTATGTGCACAAATTTAGGCGAAGTAGAAGGTCTCTCGCTCGCCCATAGACATACTGGGTTGCATTTTCCTGTGGAGCAGTCGGTGGAGGCCGCTCCCCTAGTGAGATTTATTCCCTCAGGGCCTCTATAGGTGGGCTGCTTATTAACTCCCTCTGTGTACCAATAATTATATACCCCGGCCCCAGCCCCCACGTTGCTTCCTTTTATTCTCTGGAAAAGGTACTTTCTTTCCTGTAAATATGATTGTTCCCATCCACGATTTCCACACCAGACCCCTGCCCCTCCATTTGGGCCCTGTCCTTTATCTATTGCGATACAAGCATCAAAACAGACCATAATCCTGCCCTCTCCCCTTGTTGTATTATGTGCTATATAACCCTGTCGGTTTTGGGCCAAGGAAAACATACTTCTCCCCTCACCAGCTTGATTAGCGGTTCCGCCCTTATATCCGTAAACATATATACTGGAAGTTATGGGTCCCACCGCCAGGGGTTCATAGCATTCCGTCTTGTTTCCTTTTACCCTACATCTATAATATTGAGTTTGGTTGTGAACACAAAGATCTAACTGTTGAACACATTCTGGGGCTATATTATAATACATTAGGGTCTGTGTGATCTTATTGCCTGTTCGGGTTGTCTGGATGCATTCGGTGCACTGGGGTTCCGATTGGGTTGCCCATGAAGTGGCCCATCCTATTAATACTATTCCTAATACTTGCCAGTTACCTTTCATGTGTGGGGTTCAAATAGATTAAAGCTTGCCTCACCGTTGGGGTTTCTGCTAATTGGCACGTTACCTCCCCTCCTAATTTCACTTCACAATATTGGAGTATAACGTCCTCTATAAAGATGATGCTGCACCATTTCAGTACAATGCACACACTGCACACACCCTTCGCAATGTTGACAGCAACAGCACTCGAAAAAGCACACACAGGTACAAAACAAACACATCACAGTCTAGGTGCGCCCTTCTGGATCCCGGTTCCTGATTTGGTAAGCGTAACTTTCAGCGGATTATTTGGACTAGTCACTGCTGTCCAATTTTCAGGTGGAGCTCTTTTCACCCGGTGGTAATGGGTCCATCCATGCTCTCTGGTCCGTACTGCTGATTCGGTTGTGAGCAGGACCTGGTATGGGCCTTCCCAACTCGGGCTGAGTTTCTCCGTCCGCCAAGCCTTTATCAGGACCAGGTCTCCGGGCTGAAAGGTGTGCTGTTGCTCCAGGAGCGGGGGCCGCTGTGCTAGTATGCCTTGTCTGTGGAAAGATAACAGAGACTGGGACAGTGACTGCAAATATTTCCTGATAAACTGATCCCTGAACTCGATTTGAGGGTTTCCTAATACTACCAAATATGGGTGACCCATCATCATCTCAAAAGGGGACAGACCAGTGTCTTTTCGGGGAGCTACCCTCATCCTTAATAGTGCCAAAGGGAGATTTTTCGTCCAAGGCAGCCCATTTTCAAGATATAACTTAGTCAAATGTTTTTTTATTTCCCCATTCGCCCGTTCCACCTTTCCGCTGCTCTCAGGGTGCCAGGGCGTGTGGAAACTCCACATAATCCCCACAGCTCTCATTACCTCCTGCATTGCTTTTTGGGTGAAATGAGTTCCCCTATCAGAGTCTATGACTTCTATTATTCCATACCGAGGAAGAATGTGTTCCAGAATGGCTTTGCTAACCACCTGAGCTGTGGCCCTACGGCTAGGGAAGGCCTCAATCCAACCTGTCAAATGATCTTTAAATATCAACAAATACTTCTGCCCCCCCCCTTTCTGGCAGTTCGGTAAAATCTACTTGTACTCTCTGGAAGGGCCATACCGCTAGAGGCCGCCCACCCCTTTCAGTTTTCCTTGCCCGGGCTTTGTTAACCTTTTGACATATCAGACACTTCCATGCGATGGCGTGCGCCATCGGCCACATGTCTCTACTCCAATACACTGACTTCACCAAATTCACCATTCCCTCCGTGCCTAAATGACTTCCTTCATGTATTTTCTCCAATATATTTAACATAGTTGATTTTGGAAGGACCATTTGCTTTTCCGGAGTCTCCCAACTTTCTCCTTTTCTTTCCCATCCCTCCTTTTCCATGTATTCTTTCTCCTTTTGAGTGAACACTAAATCTTTTACATCCTGCGGGTCAATCACAGGTACTTGCAGGACACATTGTTTAAATATTTCCTTCCTTGGTTCCCCCTCCGCCGCTTCTCGCGCTCGGAGATCAGCCCATGCATTTCCCTGTTCCTCCGAACTGTGTCCTTTGGTGTGGGCGAGGATGTGCACAATGCCTATCTTCCGAGGTCCCATCAGGGATTCTAGTAGCCGCTCGAGTAAAGCAACGTGTTCAATTTGTTTCCCATCCGCCTTTATGAAGCCCCTTTCTCTCCAGGTCCGACCGAAAGTATGCACCACTCCCCATGCATATCTTGAGTCAGTCCAGATTGTCACATCTAACCCGGTTGCCAATTCCAGGGCTCGGGTTAGCGCCATTACTTCACATTTCTGGGCTGACCAAGTGCTAGGGAGGGCCCCGCTTTCTATTGTCTCCCCGTCTTCCTTGACCACTGCGTATCCCGACCTTCTTTTTCCTTCCCTCACATAACTAGATCCATCTACGAACCATCTTTCCCCTTCCATTAGAGGTACTTCACTTAGATCTTCCCTAACTTTGGCCATTAATTCTATATCCTTAAGGCAATCATGCTCCTCGAGTTCCCATTCTTGCCGCTCCCCTCTTAGGAATTCCGCTGGATTCAAATTTCTATCTGTCCCTATGGTTATATCATTTCCAGTTCTGAGTATCCCTTCATATTGCGCTAGGCGCCTGTCCGTCATCCAGGTGGGTGCAGCACCTGTCAGTACCGCGCCTATCTGATGAGGGCTGTGCACTATCAGTGCTCCCCCAAAGGTCAATTTCCTGCTTTCCAATACTAATTCGGCCACTGCAGCCACCGCTTGAATGCACGCCGGCCATCCTCTAACCACTGGTTCTAAGGTTGCGCTTAGATAAGCTACTGGCTGATATCGCCCCCCTCTTTTCTGAGCCAGGACTCCTACTGCCGTCTGAGCAGCCACTGTCACATACAAGTGGAACGGCTGCTGTAGATTTGGCAGGGCCAGAGCCGGACTAGTTATTAAAGTTTTCTTAATTTCTCCCCACCTGGCCTTATCTTCCTCGTCCCATTGCACCTCCTCTTGTTTTCCTGTCAGTTTCTTATTCAAAAACTGAGTCAACTTTGAATACTGATCTATCCACAATCTGCAATATCCCAGTAATCCTAACATTCTTCTTACATCAGTTTTATCTTTAGGTGGTCGTAGTTCCATGATCCCTTTGACTCTATCTGGGTCTAATTGCCTGGTTCCCCCATCTAAAATATGTCCCAGATACTTAACCCTCCGCTCAGTGAATTGCAATTTTTCTCTGGATACCTTAACTCCTAAATCACCTAGCCAATTCAATAGCCGAATAGAATCACATTTAACTTCCTTCTCTTTTTCCCCAATCAATAGTAGGTCGTCTACATACCGCAGAACCTTGTTGGATCCAGTGGGTTTAAACTCCCTCAATCTTTCCCCCAGTGCCTGTCCAAACAACAGAGGACTCTCTGTATATCCTTGGGGCAAGACCGTCCACCGGTACTGCCTTTTCTGACCGGTCTCCACATCCTCCCACTCGAAGGCAAACAAATCTCGACTGTCTTTGTCCAGAGGGCATGCCCAAAAGGCGTCCTTTAAATCAACTACTGTATACCATCGAGTGGAAGGAGGGATCCGGCTCAATAACGTATAAGGATCTGGCACGGTGGGAAATCGGGGTATCACTATGCTGTTTATATTTCTCAAATCCTGTACCATCCTATATTTGCCATCTTTCTTCTGTACGGCCAATATGGGTGAATTAAAAGGTGACATCGTAGTTTCTATAAGCCCCTGATTTAAAAGGGCGTCGACCACCGGCTGCAAACCTATTCTCCCTGCTCGTTTCATCGGGTATTGTGAGGTCCATAGATGAGTAATGCCAGGCTTCACTGTGATTTTTATTGGGTCCATTTCCATCTTCCCCATAGTTTTCCCATCTACCCACACTTTAGGATTGATTTGTTTCTCTTCTTCCAGCTGGAGTGTATACATTGGAGTTCCTTTTTCCTCATCCATTAATCTATACCCCAATGAAACCATGAGATCCCTACCTAATAAATTTATTCCTGACTCTGGTATGAACAGCAGGGATGCTTTGATTTCCTTTTCCCCCCGAACAATTTTGCTTGGTTCTAATTGGTAGACTTCGGTGGACTTGCCACTTACCCCTATCACTTTGACTGTTTTTAAAGTTTTCCTTACTCCTGGTATATTTACAGAAACAGATGATCGGGCTGCCCCAGAATCCACCAGAAACACAACGGGTTTCCGAGAGGGACCCACAAATAAGTTCACCAGTGGCTCATTCCGGGTCCCAGAGCATGAGCCGGAGCATCCCTAGTCTTCGTAGAGACTATACAATTCGGTCCCCGTGTCCTCATTATCTCGGGGAGGTCCTTGTCTCTGTCTGACAGGCGCATCGGGTATCTGGTCCCGCGGCGTCCTACACTCCCTAGCAAAGTGACCCATCTTCTGGCATCGGTAACATATTATTGTTCCGGTCCTAGGACCAGAGCCCCTGCCCGGTCCATAAGACCCCCTGCCTCTGTAACCTCCACTTCCTCGGAAATTCCCCTTGGTCTGAAATTCTCGGTTCCCATTCTGTTCTCCGATTTTCTTTTTCTCCTCTCCTGCCTTTTGGATAGCCGCTACCATCATCTGGCATTTTTGCTTTTGTTTGACTACCTCACGATTAACAAAAACCTGTTGTGCCGTTCTTACTAATTCTATAGTCGCGGCATCTTGCCAATTCATCTTTTGCAATTTCTTTTGAATATCAGGCCATGCCTTGGTTACAAATTGCATCTTTAATAGGTTATCAAATGCTGGAGAGTCCGGTGTAACCCCTGAATATTTAGTCAAATGTTCTCTAATCCTTTGTATAAAATCGCCTGGTGACTCGTCCCTCATTTGATTAACCTCAAAAGCCTTGGTTAAATTGGTACTTTGAGGCACTGCCCTCTTGATACCCTCCAAAATCATTTCTTTTAAATCTGTAAGATGGGCACGATGGTCTGGATTATTTATATTCCAATTTGGATCCCCTAGGGGAAATTTGGTCTCCGGCGGAACTACCGCCGGAGCCCCCTGGTCACCTGCGGGCGCAGCCACTCGCGCCTGTTCCCTTACTTCCCAATATTGCATTGCTGCTCTCCTTATCATTGCCTTTTCTTCTGGAGTGAACAGGTGTCCCAATATATACATCAACTCTGTATATGTATATATGTGTGGTCCCATCCACATTTGTAGGAGGTTTGCTACCTCCTGACTATTCTCATGTAGTTTAGGCAAAGTTTGCTTTAATTCTCTGAGTTCAGAGGGTTTTATAGGGCTGACCACATATACCATTACGGGCTGTCCGGCTGCATTGATTCCGCCAGGGGTTTCCCTCAGGGGATAATTTTGTACTATGCATGGATTTCTCTTTCTCAAGTTAGTACTGCTGTCTGAATCGTCATCCGGCAATGGATAATCTTTGTACGGTAAATTCTCCAAATCTCGTTTACACTGTTCCAATTCTTTTCGTAGCCTTGAACGCCTTAACATCTCATAAAGAGGGGGACTAGACATTACACCGTCGTTGGGCCTCAAAACATTTGGGCCGGATGACGGGGCTGTCTCATATGGGGGTGCGGTCGCCCTGACTGCGGGGGTCGGACTCACACGATTATAGTCCGGAGGCAAATCACTGAGTCCTCCACGACAGCCAGGCTGTGGTGGCGGAGGCAGTGGTTGGGGGAGGTCGGCCAATCCAGGCACTGCCAGGGGTGCACCGGTGGGTGGAGGTATCGCTGTCTCTTCATCAGACTCTATTTTCTTTTCTTTAAGTGGAAATTGTCTCAATGGTGGTGGATCTGGCCCGTAAAAAGTTACATGGGACCATAATTCTATGTATGGTCTTTCTTTATTTTTTTTAGATTTAATCAAATAGAATTTCAACTGCTTGATCCAGTATGGGTTTGTTTCCCCATCTGGATCCCAACGATACCCTTCATCGGGTCCTATGGGGTATTCTGGCCACCTTACTCTACACAGATTAATCATTGTCTCTTTGACTAATCCCCTACTATAGGGTCTTATATCCTTATCATCCCAAGCCAACAAAACCTGTCCCAAAGGACTATTGGGATCTATGGGGTCCTTGGTCCCATTACTGGGGCCCCTTCTACATGTACTCTGACTCTTTCCCATACTCTATTATGTCTCGTTCTCATTCACTCACACAATCACGCGGAATCGCCTGGCCGTTTCCCTCGCGGGAGAACGGAACCGCAAGCTAATCCTCCCGCCGGGGTCCCAGGCCCCCCGGTCCACACTCACGCGTCCGTTTGGAACCTCTCTTTCATACAGAGACCACACACCAACAACACCCAATATTCCCCTTCCCAGGGATATATTACCAAGATACTCACCCCCTTCAGTCTAGTGCCTCCTTCTCGGTGGCTGGTAAACTGGCAGGCGTCCCTGCAGGGCGAGGCAGTCCCCGACTGCGGCGGTCCCAGACCACCAGTCTTTCAGAATATCTTAAATCGGTTCTCCGTCATTTCAGCTCCCGGAGCCTGTCACCGCGGGCCCTGAGCAACAGATCTCTCCGCAAATCGGAGTGCCGGCTGATCCGTTCCCCAGCCCCCGCCGAGCAGGTCGTCGAGAGCCCCACGTTGGGCGCCAAAAATTGTGAGAAGTTTCTTACGTGGACTTACAATGAGACAAGGAGACACCGAGATACTATTACTTCCCTTTTATTATAACGCGTTTGCAAAGGCGGGCTCCTCGTCCCAGGGTGGTACGAAGAGCCCCGAACAATGGACGGGCAAGAGTATTTATCCCTATTGCTGCCGCCCCTCATTCGAGGCTTGGCTTACAATCTACCTAATCATCATAAGACAAGGTACTTAATACATCAACCATTCTACACTCTCTAAACCTAACCTTATTTAGAGACTCTTTCTACTTCCTTATCTTATCGACCTGGCTCCCCTGCAGCCAAACCCAACGCTGGAATTTACAATAGCCCAACGCAGGAATTTACAATAGCCCAACGCAGGAATTTACAATAGCCCAACGCAGGAATTTACAACTGAGTTCGAGGCACACCCTGTTTTACTCCTTCTCACAGTTTCAAACATTGCCAACTGCTTATCTGACCGGTAGATACACAAAAACCCCAGTAGAACATCGTTTATGTCCTTGCCTTATGAAAATTAAAGAGGAACTTACACATTACTTCCTCTATTGCCCCATTTACTTTAGAGACGCATTGCTGCAAATTATACCCAACTCTATAACCAGTCCTGAAGATAGAGTAAAATTTTTGTTAGTTGATGCAAACCCACGCATTACCCATGTGGTAGCGGTTTTTGTGATGAAGGCCATGAAAGCCAGGGAAAGATTTATGGACGACAATGTAAAGATCCCTTCATCGTCTGTTTAACTCGCTGCTTGTTTTCCCTCCTTTTCTATTTTGTGGGAAGAAGGTTTTGTTGGCATAGTATGTAATGAATTTTAATATTTTTAACTATTGTAGTGTTGATTTTTGTGCACAGGCATGGTCCTCACAATAAATGGATTTTGACTTTGACAGGAGGCCCTGTCAGCATATAACACTTCTGCTCAGATAAGTGCTGGGCTATCTTGCTTCTCGCCTCTCCCAGAGTGTGCACAAGGTTTATCTAGCCAAAGCCAAATCCAAAATAATTAGACATCATCCTTTAAAGTGAAAGAGGGCATGCTTATACTCACCAGAAACAGAGTGCACTTGCCAAGCAAAGTTAAGTCCTTATGGGTCCCACCCTGATTTAATTCTTCGTAATATTTTGTTGCTATTTTTTAATAGCTAGAATTAAAGCATCTTGTTGAAGGTTAATGAAGTGAAAGTTAGCAAGTGAATAAAGGAGAAAATTGTAAGGCAGGGTTTGAATGGTAATGAGAGGCAAAAAATAAGGGGAAAGATTTTTCCATACAATTTTCTCCCTTACAAACATGTATACTAAGATTTCAATTCACCTATGTGATGAAGTGAGCATGAGTCCCCAAAAGCTTGTGTTGCCATTCATCTGTCTTAGGAGACAATAGGGGAGTGTGCCTTTGTGGGTGAAGTGAAACTTTTGGAAGGTTACAGTGCCTGCTATGACTGTAGAGACCAATATGGGAGAGACAGGTTTGTTACAATATTCCGTTCCACCTTTACAGACATGTGGAATTTTTGTATGTCACATGTCTGTTTACACTCCAGGACAGCTTGCTGGGAACTTCCGTTTGTGTATAGCTTTTGCTTATGCTGCTTGCACTTGGACACGAAAGGGAGAAGACATGTTTTTCCTTTGTCCTGCTGTATGCTAAATAAACTGCTTGTAAATATGCTTTACACAGCCTCTATCTGCCACTTCTGTTGTGTGTTATTTACTCTGCTGATTAGAGCGTGCTCCAGCTTCTGAAGCTGTGGGTCGCTGTTTGATGCTGAGCCAAGGACCGGAGATTGCCCGGCTACCGGCCAGTGGGCCAGAGCCAGCTGGGGGCCTGCAAATTGCCCCCGATCCCTTGGACACATCCCGACAATAGGGTTATGGGCCCAGATCCACAGTGCTTACACGAGAGTAAGGCTGCTGATGACTGCTGCGTCGACCCAGCATGGAGAGAGGTATGTGGAGCCAAGCATTCCTGGCCGAGGCTAGAGGGCTTTTGATGGCCGAGCCAAGCAATTAAGGCTGGAGAGAAGCAGGCCGCCTGATTTATGACTTGCTTAGATAAAGCGACTGTGAAGAGAATTCAGTTCCTGGCTATAGTAAAAAGCAGGAATGGATCTCTTACAGGCAACGTCAGATGGGACCCTGTGTCCACGTCTTAATGGACACAATTATCAGACCTGGGCAAGGTACTGCGAGGGTCAACTGTGAAAGCTTGCAGTGTGGTACACTGTGCTAGGATAGTTCCATTCCACCTTAAAAGGGTCAGGCATGATTGTTGTGTATCACATGCCTGTTTACTCCCAGCACTGCTCGCTGGGAACTTCCTTTTTGTATATAGCTTTTTTTCCGGCTGTTTTCCTGGACACGGAGGCAAGCAGTCATGTTTTTCCTTTGTTCTGAACTACGTTGAATAAAGCTGTAAATATGCTCTCCTGTCTGCATCCTTTCATTGTGGAGACTCTGCTGAAAGGGTGTGCAAGGGCCTTGGAATGTCTCTGAGGCTCGTGTCGCTAATTGACTGATGCTGTTCCACGGGAGACCGGTGATCGTCCGGAGACGACTGGAGGCCTGTCTGATGCCTCTGTCTCCCTGGCAGTATCCCAACAATAGGTTATGGGCCCAGATTCACAGCGCTTACAGGAGAGTAAGACTGCTGAAGACTGCGAGAGGTATGTGGAAAAGCGAGGCTTTTCTGTGCCGCGGCAGAGAGTCTTTGAAGTCCGAGCCAACTAATTAGGCCAGCAAAGAGCAAGCAGGCCTCGTAATTTACGACTGCCAAAGATAAGGAGCCTTTGAAGGGAATAAGGCTTATGGCTGAAGTAAAGAGCTGAAATGGATATTTTACAAGCCTCAGTTGGGGCTCCGTGCCCAAAGCTTAATGGCCACAACTATCAGACCTGGGCAAGGTACTGCGAGGGCCAGATGAGAAGGCTTGGTGTGTGGCACACTGTTTCTGAGGACCCTCCCAGCACCTTTGACAGATGAATGGGTGGCACAGGATTCAAGAGCCATGGGAATAATTTTGCTCTCAGTAATTCCTGAAGAGTTAATCACCCTGGCTGGCAAGGCCACCTGGCGTGAGATGTGGGAAGGGCTTCAGGCCTGTCATCTCCGACAAGAGGCTGGGTCTGTGTTGCTTTACTTCAGAAAGCTGCACAGGAAGCGTTTGGAGCCAGGGGAAGACCTTAGAGCCCATGTTTTGCATTTGCAGCATCTCAGACAGGAATTGACTCATAGAGGTTTCAATATGCCTGAGTCTCTGTTTGCAATCCTTATCCTGGACTCCCTGGATGAGAGCTATCATGCTGTGGCAAGCCAGCTGGCAACTCTTCCTGCGCAAAACAAATATGATAGGAGGAATGCAGCTGAGTCAGCTTGTGCGCTTCAGGGGGAGCAGTGTGGGACAGCATTCCAGCCTCCAGGGGGAGCCAAGGCGTTTGCAGCTGTGAAGTGCTGGAACTGTGGAAACCAAGGTCATATTCAGAGATGTTGCCCAAAGGCTGAAGCTAAATGAAAGAAGCCTGCAGATGCCCAGAAGCAGAAGGGCGGGGGGAACCCAGGCCAGTGAAAAACAAGGCTTTGTTTGCTGGCACTGCTTCTCCAAAGGCCAAAGGCAGATTTATCGTGAATTCTGGAGCGATGAGGCACCTTATGAAGAATCAGCACTTGTTTATTTCCTTCACACCTCAAGATGGAGAAATTCAACAGGCTGATGGAAAGACGTTGAGAATTGCAGGAGTCGGGACAGTGAAACTGGCAAGTCTGCACACAACCATCAGCGAAGTACTTTTTGTTCCAAATTCTGCAGACAATTTGCTCAGCGTCCCACAGCTGACTGGGCGAGGCTTTGAGATTTCCTTCAAGAAGAGCGTCTGTGTCATCAGGAAGAGCAAAGAGGACATTTTGCATGTGAAGTTTATAGATGGCTTGTTCTTGATAACTTATGATGACAATGAGGATGATGATGATGGTGATGATCAGAGTTTGGATTCCAGTTCAGTTGGTGGCGCTGCTGCTGGTGTCAGCGTCAGTGATGACACAGCAGACTACAAGAGCGCAAAGGCCTCAGTCAGACCATCTGATGCGTCTGACAATGAACTGGAAGAACCACTGTTCACCATTGGTCACTTTTCTCCTAAGAAGGAGGAGATGAGTCCAGAAGACTTGCGTCTAGTACGCAGGTCTGAAAGGGTGACCAAAGGCAGACCTCCAAAGAGATTTGCTGATGAGTTTGCTAAGACGGCAACTGCTGTTCTTAGTAGCTCAGAGAAGGTGTGGGAACCTTCAAGCTTCAAAGAGGTTCAGGAGTTAACCTCTAAAGATGCTGAGCCTTGGCTTAATGCCATGAAGGCTGAAGTTGATTCCTTGAACAGGAACCAAACCTGGGAGCTGGTGCCAGTAGTCCCAGGAATGAAACTGGTTGGCAGGAAATGGGTCTTCAAAGCAAAGACAGACCAGATGGGCAAGGTTGTAAGACACAAAGCCAGATTGGTTGCCAGAGGTTTTTCACAGGTAGCAGGACAGGATTACCACGAGACCTACTCACTCACCATCAAGTATGAGAGCATTAGGCTAATGCTCCAGATTGCTGCAGAGGATAAACTGTACGTTTCTCATCACGATGTGAACACAGCTTTTTTGTACAGGGTTTTGGGGGAGGAGCTGTATATGCTTCCACCTGATGGAGTGGAGATACAGAAGGAAATGGTCTGTAAACTTCGGAAGTCCTTATATGGTCTCAAGCAGAGTGCCAGGTGTCTGTTTGACTGGTTGTGCAGGAAACAGACGACAGTAAGCCTAAGTTCCTGTGAAGGAGAACTCAATGCCCTGTCGTTTTCTCTCATGGATTGTGAATGGTTGATGCAACTGTTTCAGGACATCAGAGTTTCTGTGAAATGTCCTATACAAGTGTATCAAGACAATAGATCCTGTTTGGCTTTGCTGAATTCAGAGAGTTGCAAGCAAAGAACCAAATACTTGCAGATTAATTTACATCGTGCAAGAGAGTGTATTCAGAAAGGACTCATTCAGGTGTCCTACATGCCAGGAAATGAAATTCCTCCAGATCTGTTGTCTAAGGTTGTTAACAGAGAACAACTTAAAGTTTATGTACAGAGGTTGCAATTGGGTTGAACCACAGGTACTACAGATTACACGGAAAGGGGGAGGATGTTAGGATAGTTCCGTTCTACCTTAAAAGGGTCAGGCATGATGATTGGTTTATTACGGCCATTGGCCCATATCTAAAAACAATACATCAAAATTTATCCATAAACAATACAATTTAAACAGTTCCAAGTTAAAACACCCCTATAAAACCAATTTTACTTCAATTAAGTTAACTATACACAATAAGCTCCCTCTATGTCGACCGCAATTCAAATCCCTCAGATTTTGGGGGATATGCGTCTTAGTTCTGGCACTTATTGATGGTTCTTAAGTTTGGCTAAGCTGTCAGAGTCATACAGTGATCCATTTCTCCTCTTATGAAATAAGACATTAATCAGGTATCTAGCGACTGCAAGGGATCTACTTGAGTCTTCGTCGTTTAATAAGTATATTATTTGGGCTTCCTGAGGTCTGTCAGCTATTCTCGATAAATATGGGGCCAGAAACTTGGACTGTGAAGCCGAATGTATAGGACAACAGAAGATTATATGATATAACGATTCTGTAGGGTCAGGCATGATTTTGTGTATCACATGCCTATTTACTCCCAGCACTGCTCGCTGGGAACTTCCATTTTGTATATAGCTTTTGTTCCGGCTATTTTCCTGGACACGGAGGCAAGCAGTCATGTTTTTCCTTTGTTCTGAACTACGTTGAATAAAGCTGTAAATATGTTCTTCTGTCTGCATCCTTTCGTTGTGGAGACTCTGCTGAAAGGGTGTGCACGGGCCTTGGAATGTCTCTGAGGCTCGTGTCGCTAATTGACTGATACTGTCCCACGGGAGACCGGTGATCGTCCGGAGATGACTGGGGGCCTGCCTGATGCCTCTGTCTCCCTGGCAGTATCCCAACAATAGGTTATGGGCCCAGATTCACAGCGCTTACAGGAGAGTAATACTGCTGAAGACTGCGAGAGGTATGTGGAAAAGCGAGGCTTTTCTGTGCCGCGGCAGAGAGTCTTTGAAGTCCGAGCCAACTAATTAGGCCAGCAAAGAGCAAGCAGGCCTCGTAATTTACGACTGCCAAAGATAAGGAGCCTTTGAAGGGAATAAGGCTTATGGCTGAAGTAAAGAGCTGAAATGGATCTTTTACAAGCCTCAGTTGGGGCTAATTGACTGATGCTGTCCCACGGGAGACCGGTGATTGTCCGGAGACGACTGTGGGCCTGCCTGATGCCTCTGTCTCCCTAGCAGTATCCCAACACACTCTTACTGAAGCTCCCCAAAGAAGTTTGGGGAGTGCAAAGAAGTTTCACTATGCCTGAGTCTTTGTTTGCAATCCTAATTTTGGATTCCTTGGATGAGAGTTACCACGCTGTGGCAAGTCAGCTGGCAACTCTACCTGCACAAGACCTGTCTGCCACAAAGGTTTTGGATACTCTCCAAAATGGGTATGATAAGAGGAACGCAGAGGAACCAGATTGTGTGCTTCAGGGGGAGCATGCTGTGACATCATCTGGACTGAAAAGGATAAACCAAGAACTCTGGCCACAAGTTTCAATGTAAGGATTAACTACTACTCAAGAGTTGAAAAGAAAAAAAGTATATATTCTGCAAAGAATGACAGTTTAGAGCTAATAGTAAATTTAAACGCAACGTGTGAGTACAATAGTTTTAAGATAATAATAAATTTAGATATAACGTTTAAGTGCCGAAATAATGTAGTTTCAAATGTGCAATAATATAGTATAAAGGTACATAAAATACCAGTACACAGCAATAGTTTTATACAAGTCTCAATGGTAGTCAAAAAGTGTCCATATTATATAAACTCAGAATAAAGAATAAAGAGCCAAAAAGGAGTATCCGGAGTATGAATCAGATGTACGACTCAGTAGTGGTGACCAGGACAGGGCCCTGTTTCGGAGTAAACGCCTTCTTCAGCTGGTAATATCAAATAATATGTCAAAATAAATCGAGGTTCTTCAATTCCATAGATCATAAATATAATAAAGTATATACATTCTAGAGTGTATTAGCACATATTATGATATTTGGTTCCATACCTCGGTTTTTTGAGGACTATAAATCTGTTGGAAGTCTATATCATATCATATAATTCTTTTATGTTTCTTTTTCAACATGCGTCTAGAAATAAGAATTTACAAGAGTTATTATTTTCCAGTCAAATTGTTTTGTTTTTTTTAAAAAACGGACATCAGATGAGTGTTTTCTCACCTTAGATAATGAATCCAAGTTTTCTAGCGTTTCTCTGTGCGTTTTCTATTAGGGAGTGAGATCATTGTCTTATATATGTGTCTGTGGGGGAGGAGGAGGAGGAAAGGCTCTCCCTTCTTAAAGGTGTAAACAGAGAAGGGATTTAAAGTCCAAGGTCATCTATAATGGTTTTTTAAAGAAAAGAATTGTAGTCTTGATGTTCATTCAAGCCCTTGGGGGACATCGTTTCAAACAGATGAATATATCGTGCTTCCTGTTGTAACAATAGTCTATCAATATTTCTCCTGGTATATAAATCTACTTTTGGTTTCCAGATAATGAAGAAAACAAAATCATCCTCCGTGTGTTTTTGCTGTATATAATGTTCCACCATTGGGGCTTCTAGCACTCTGTTACGGATCCGTGATCGATGTTCATTTATGCGTAGTTTAATAGGTCTGGTGCTTTTGCCTATGTATATCTTGTGGCATGGACACATCCATGCATACACACTATTCTTCGTGTTACAGTTACTAAAGTGTTCAATCTGAAACTTGAAGCCGGTCTGTATGTTAGTGAACTCCTTTACTTGTAGTGCGTATTTGCATACATTGCAACTTCCACATTTGTAGTGGCCTTTAGTTGATGCTTCCGGGTATGTAAGTTGGTCCGATTTCACCAAATAATTCCTCAGTGATTTTGTTCTTTTTAGACCAATTATAGGTGGTTTTTGACATCCTGGGATGTTGGATAGCAAATGCCAATGTTTATATATGAGTTTCTTAATGCTGGAAGTATGTGGTGTAAATTGCAGTGATGTGTAAATACGATCTTCTCTGGGTTTATCCGAGGTTTTTATAGCAAGAAGGTCTTTCCTGTTTTTCACTTCCGCTCTGTCTTGAGCTGCAATAAGAGTCCGTAATGTGTATCCTCGTTGTAATAAGGACTGCAATATATACGTTTTTTTCTTTTCAACTCTTGAGTAGTAGTTAATCCTTACATTGAAACTTGTGGCCAGAGTTCTTGGTTTATCCTTTTCAGTGACATCATCTGGGACAGCATTCCAGCCACCAGGGGGAGCCAAGGAGTAGGCAGCTGTGAAGTGCTGAGTCTGTGGAATCCAAGGCCACATACAGCGTGACTGCCCAAAGGCTAAAGGTAAACAAAGGAAGAAGCCTGCAGATGGCTGGAAGAAGGGGGGCCAAAAGCCCAAACCAGTGCAAAACAAAGCTTTGATTGCTAGCACTGCTGGTCCAAAGGCCAAGGGCAGGTTTGTTGTCGATTCGGGAGCGTCGCAGCACATTTCAAAGGACAAACACTTGTTTATCTCTTTTACTCCACGGGATGGAGTAATTCAACAGGCTGATGGTAAGACTTTGCGAATTGCAGGAGTTGGGACAGTGAAATTGGCCAGTCTGCACACCACCATCAGCATGGTACTGTATGTTCCTGATTCGGCAGACAATTTGCTCAGCATCCCACAGCTGACTGACAAGGCTGTGAGATTTGCTTCAAGATGGGAGACTTCCGGGTTAGCGCCATCGGCTAATGGCGGATTTCCTCCGAGCTCCGGAGGGGATCGGCTTCGTAGGATTTGGGTCTTGCTGCTGCGGCGACGCGGGGACCCTCAAAAATCACAGGTGGTGAGCCTGTGAACCTGGTGACTCGGCGGGCACCATTTGCGCCCCCCCGACCTGCGAAGGAGCCTTTTTAAAGGCTTTGGAACGGGGGACGGGGTGAGCGGTGCGGTGCTGAGAGTTCGACTGCTTCTCCTACGAAGTGAAGCCGCATGCCATGGTCGGAGAGCGCTGACTTCTTCTTGTGAACAATTGGACTCTAAAGCAATAACCCGTGAGTACTACGGAAATTGGACCTGTAAAGGAAAATTTTCTTTGAATTAGGCACGATCAGGGAAGGCGCAAACAGGAAGTCCGTCTCCCCGTCTTATAAATATTCTAAAGCAAGGACCAGCTAACTAAGGTCGAGAGAATTTATTGGGTAAAATACATTAATTTCACGATTTGGCAGTATAAGTAATCTTACTGGAGGATAAGAGTTAATTTTGGGAGCCGAAGTGCCACCCCCCCGGACCCGGGAGTGATCCATGAGAGAGCCTGTTGAAGAGATACTAAAGAGTTTGACAGCTGTCAAATTAGCTGTCAAGACGGGAAAAGAGAACTTTGTTTCTGCTGCTTCTGCTGGTTATATATGTTACAATTCTGTTACAATTTGTTGAAAATAAGGAAGAATTGATACAAACTAACTTGACTTTTGGATCTGAACTGGAAGGAATACTAAGTAACCAAAAGCCCTCTAGAGGGGGTTTTGGGACATTACAAGAATGGCTGAAGGAGGGGAAATTCAAGCTAAACTGGACAGAGTTTTTCTTCTCTTGGGAAAGTTACAAGGCCAAATTGATGTTTTGGCTACTAATGTTGGAACTCTGGACTTAACAGTAAACAAACTCATTGAATTTGACAAGGACTTGATTCAGGAAGTTCATGCAGCTGGACAAGAGGAGAAACTTGAGAGTTTTGAGAGTGTGGAGAAAGAGATATATGTTGTTTCTGAGGGAAAGGAAGGAGGAGACGTAATGCCGCAGATGACAAAGGAGAGCCAGAGGCCTGACATGATGCCTGTAAAGGAAAATAAGAACTTGATGATGAAAATCTGGTTTGAATTGGAGATTGAAGAATGGAGAGATTTCATCAAGTGGAGATTTGAAGACCCAAGGATCACAAAATCGATTAAGGTGGAAGTTGGAGCTTTGGGGACATTTGGATTTGAAAGGAGCAAGAAACAAGATTTGGGTTCCACTTTTAAGTATGGATGTCTGGCTGGAAGAAATATGGACCATATAGGGCCAGAGCTTTTCCGAGATTTGGCGCTTAATACTAAGGACTATCAAAAAAACCAGCAGAGAGGAATTGAAAGAGAATCAAGAGCCTCGGACGGGAGATCTCCAGGCTGACAGTAGACCAAGACTGATGGACATTTGTTGGGGATTGAAACCGGGAAAGGGGAGGGGTGGGGTTTGGGAATCCAATGGGTGTATAATTATAATATGTTTTCCCTTTTTATTTCTGTCATGTTATTAGTATGAAAATTGGGGAATTCGTGGAAGGGAATTTGGGTCGACTTTAGAAAAAAGTTTTAAGATTGAGAATTGAGATTTGATGAGATTTAAGATTGAGAATTGAGAATTGATGTATAAATATTGATGCTTATAAGGTAAAATTGGTTTATTAAAATGAACTAAATATAAAAAGGTTAAAAATTGGGGATAAGAACTTGTTGAATTAACAAATTTGAATTGGAATATAAGAAGGGGAGGTGTGGGGAAGTCAGGGAAATATGTTATAGAAAAATAAGGATTGCAAATTGTATGTGTTTTTAAATTTTTCTTTTTCTGTTTTTTTCCCTTTTTTCTTTTGTTTCCTTTTTTTGAATTTTTAACGTATTAAAGTGGAAAATTTCAATAAATATATATTAAAAAAACAAGATGGGGATCTACATTATCAAGTAGAACAATGAGGACACCTTGCATGCAAAGTTTGTAGATAGGTTGTTCTTGATAACATATGATGACTCTGCTGTTGATGTGTCTAATGTTGAATCTTGTTGTGTCACACAAACTAACCAAGTTCTTCATTCGGAATGAATTCATGAACAGCACAGAAGATTTGTTCACATGGCATGGCAGGTGCTCGCCAAGATGCCAGAGATGGTTCAGGGGTTAACCATCAAGATCTGCAGGTATCACATGAAATGTGTCTCTTGTGCAGAAAACAAAGTGAAGGTTGCTCCCAAAGGCAAAGTGTCTAGCAGACAGGCTTCCAAACCCTATCAGCTAGTCCACACAGACCTGGTTGGTCCACTTCCACCTTCTTTGGGTGGATCAAGGTACTTTATGGTTTTAATTGATTCTTTTTCCAGGTTCATTCATGTGTTTGTGCTCAAGCAGAAGTCAAGCGTTTCCTAGGTTCAAAGCGTTCTGTGCTTGGTTGGAAAATGCCCACAATAAACACATTGGTTGTTTGTTTTCTGACCGAGGCGGCGAATTCACTTCTCAGCAGTTTGAAGCTTTTCTGACTGAGAAGGGAATCCAGCAGGACCTCTCAAGCCCCAGATCTCCATGGGAGAATGGACTTTGCCTTTTTTTTTTTGTAAAATTTTTATTGCATTTTCAATTTACAAAATCAGAAATGTAGAATCTTAGAAAGAACAGATAGAAAATAAAAACAAACAGAAAATAAAGAAGAGAAAAAGGAACAATCCAACTTTCAAATACATATTTGCATTACTAACTGGACTTCCTCACATCTCCCATACCTTGCATTCTTTACAATAAAATATATCAGCAAATTATTACCTTGTTTCATACCTTATTTGTGTCTTTCAAAATATCTTATTTCTAAATTTAAAGTATTTTTGTCAATTATTTATACCTTAAGATAATATATAAAATAACTTTAAATTCCGACTCTTTCTTATTTATCACTTAATTTCCTGCTATCCCAATTTAGTTGCGGGAGCTAAGATTTCCAAATCATGCAGACTCCTAATATTCATACAACTTGTAATATTTTTGTAAATAGTCCTTAAATTTTTTCCAGTCCTCTTCCATTGTTTCTTCTCCCAAGTCTCGGATTCTGCCCGTCATTTCAGCCAATTCCATGTAGTCCATCAACTGCGTCTGCCACTCTTCCAGCGTGGGAATAACTTGTATCTTCCAATATTTTGCTATTAATATTATTGCTGCTGTAGTTGCATACATAAAAAAGGTTCTATCTTTCTTTAACACCTTTTGGTCCACAATGCCCAGTAGGAAGGCCTCTGGTTTCTTAGGAAAGGTGTATTTTGGTTTGGATCTCAACTTTTTCTCTCCATCTCTTATCTTCTCCAAAATCTTATCCTTTTTCCCATTCCAAAATCTTTTCTTTATTGTATTTTGAGAATGGACTTTGTCAACGGGCGAACCAGACTTTGTTGCAAGGCCTAAAAACCTTGTTGCATGATGCCACTCTCCCTGAGCAATATTGGGCTGAACCTTTATCGTGTTTTGTTTATTCCTATAATAGGAGACTGTCTTCACCTATTGGCTGTACTCCCGATGAGAAGATGTTTGGTATTTAGTAAGAAACCTTATGTCAAGTACATGAGAATCTTTGGTTCTGACATGTGGGTCCACACTCCACAGAGCAGCATGACTGACTCTAAGAACATTCGGGTCACAAAGAGTGTTGAGTACAATCCAAAGTTTTTTTTTGGGGGGGGGGGGAATTATCCAGAGTCACTCAGAAGAAGAAGATGATGAGGTAGCAGAGGAAGGTGAGGATGATGATCAGAGTTTGGATTCCAGTTCAGTGGGCGGTGCTGCTGCTGATGTCAGCGACAGCGATGAGACCACAAGAGAGCTAAGGCCTCACTCAGGCCATCTGATGGGTCTGACACTGAACTAGAAGTACCACTGTTCACCATTGGCCACTTTTCTCCTAAGAAAGAGGACATGAGTGCTGAAGGCTTGCGTCTAGTACGCAGATCTGAAAGGGCCACTGTCAGGGAACTGCCATCGGAACAGGGGCGGGAAACAGAGGGGCAGTTGTGTTACAGGGAGCCTCTGAAAATCTTGTAAAGCAATTCCTCTTCCGGTGATGAGGAAAGCCCCACCTCCAGTGCGGAAGAGGTAAAAGGACCAGAGGATGCTGGTGGGAGCCTCAGCACTGCTCCTGGCCAAGCCGGCCAGGAGGGAAGCACGCCCCTTCCGTCGCCCACCCTGTGCAGAAGTCTAAAGCGCAAAGAGGGAAGGAAAAGGCTGGGAGTAACGAGACTTTTATGTTGGGGGAGGTCCAGGAAACAACCACTCCCGGATTCTGCTAGAGATTGAGGCAGACATGAACTTTGGGGTTCTGCACTGTAAATCGTTTTGCACCAAATAAAACCTGTAAAAGACAGGTCAGAGTCCTGCCTGGTTACTCATGAGCAACCACCCTTGCCATCTGACAGCAATCTGGGAGCCTTTGAGGTTGCTCGTGGGTAGCAGCATGGAAAGACACGATGAGTCATACTTAGAAGGGATCTGTATTGGTTTAAAATACAATCTTACAATAAAGGTAAGTACAACAAAAAACCTTGATAAAGTTATTTTTGAGTTCCTTGTAATGTGTGGTCTCCCCAGCAAGCTTTCTGCAGCGCAACTAAACTGAAAATAGCCAACAATTGTCTGTTCATATATTGTCTCTATTCCTTTTCTGAATTTTGTTCCTAGACCCATAACCTCCAATTGTTTATTCATATAATGCCACGAAACATTGCTGAATGCCTTTTCTGCATCAAGTAATAATAAGGCAGGTTTTTATCATTTTTGGCTTCTAAATATTCTAAAATGTCTATAATGTTTGTAGTATTGGCCGAGATTTGTCTTCCTGGGAGGAACCCAGACTGATTTGGGTGTATAATTTCACTGATGGCCTCTTTAAGACTATTTGCCAGTATACTGGCAAAAAGTTTGTAATCGCAATTTAATAACGATATTGGCCTATAGTTAGATATTCACTCTGGGTCTCCTCCCTGTTTAGGTATTAATGTTACGCAGGCTTCCTTCCATGAGTCTGGAATCTTTCCTTTATTAAGAATGTTGTTCATTGCTTCAACCACTGGAGCTGTTAGGATTTCCTCCATTTTTTAAAATTGAATTCTGCTGGGAGACCTCCTGGGCCAGGTGTTTTTCCTGATTTAATTTTCTTGATTGTGTTCCTAATTTCGAATGTTGTTATCGAGGAGTCGAGCATTTGTATTTTTTCTTTATTTATCGCTGGGATTTTCTGTTGGTGTAGGTAGTTGTCTACTTCTTCTTTTGCGTCTTTGTCTTTTTTATATAGATTTTCATAATATTTTTTAAATTTTTGTATTATTACTTTTGGATCATCTATATTTTTCTCTTCTATTTTTATTCTGTTTATTTGTCTTTGGTTTTGCCTCTTTTTCAATTGCCATGCCAGATATCTTCCGGGCTTGTTGACAAACTCAAAATTATTATTATTATTTTTTAAAATATTTATTAAAGTTTTTCAATATGCATACATAGTTGGTTCACAATACAATATCTGTCATGACATATTTTCACAACTTCTCTGGACTTCCTCTCATCTCCCGCTCCCATTTTCATCATAAAAAAAAGGAATTTTCCAGCAAATTATCATCTTATTTGCGTTTTATGCCCACAAACTTAGTTTATAATCTAATAGTTCCCAAATGGTTCACATTTTCTTAATCTCACTTGTCTTCCTAATTCTATCTAATTTAGTGGTGCCCGATTATTTATGATTTAGCAACCTGCTTAACATTCAGTCAAATTACAATATTTTTGTAAATAAATCTTGAATTTCTTCCAGTCTTCCTCCGTCCTCTCTTCTCCCAGGTCTCAGATTCTGCCTGTCATCTCGGCCAGTTCCATGTAGTCTATCAGTCGCATCTGCCAGTCTTCCAGTGTGGGGAGATCTTGAGTTTTCCAGTGCTTCGCTAGGAGTATCCTTGCTGCTGTTGTTGCATACATAAAAAAAGGTTCGGTCCTTCTTTACCACCCCTTGGCCGACAATGCCCAGGAGGAAGGCCTCTGGTTTCTTAGTGAAGGTATACTTAAATACCTTTTTCAGTTCATTATATATCATTTCCCAGAAGGCCTTCACTTTAGGGCATGTCCACCAGAGGTGAAAGAATGTTCCTTCTCTTTCTTTACACTTCCAACATTTATTATCAGACAGGTGGTATATTTTTGCCAATTTGACTGGGGTCATGTACCATCTATAAATCATTTTCATTATATTTTCTTTCAAAGCATTACATGCAGTAAAGTTCAACCCAGTAGTCCACAACTTTTCCCAGTCCTCAAACATGATGTTATGCCCAATGTCCTGCGCCCACCTTATCATAGCAGATTTAACCGTTTCATCTTGAGTGTTCCATTTTAGCAGCAAGCTATACATTCTAGAAAGTACCTTAGTCTTTGGTTCTAACAGTTCTGTTTCCAATTTCGATTTCTCCACCTGGAACCCTAACTTCTTGTCATTTTTAAAAGTTTCTTTAATCTGAGCGTAATGTAACCAGTCTCGCACTTTATCCTTCAATTTCTCCTGACTCTGCAATTTCCAATTGTCTCCATCTTTTTCTAGTATCTCCCAATATTTTGGCCAATTGGCCTCCATATTGGGTGTTTTTCGGGCCTTGGCTTCCATAGGTGAGAGCCACCTTGGAGTTTTATTTTCCAATAAGTCTTTATATTTTGTCCAGACATTAAACACTGCTTTTCTGACAATATGGTTCTTAAAGGCCTTATTGATCTTAACCTTGTCATACCATAAGTATGCATGCCATCCAAATGCATTGTTGACACCTTCCAAATCCAATACATCAGTGTCTTCCAGAAGTAGCCAATCTTTTAGCCAGCAAAAAGCTGCGGCCTCATAATACAGCTTTAAGTCCGGCAGGGCAAAGCCCCCTCTATCTTTCACATCAGTTAATATCTTATACTTAATTCTGGGCTTTTTGCCCTGCCAGACAAACTTAGAGATATCTCTCTGCCACTTCCGGAAGCACTCCGTCTTGTCCAAAATTATTTTGTTTCCACATTTCCACATTCCACTCTATTTCCTGTTCTATTTTGGACATATATTCTGCCTGTAATAACTTAATCTCTTTCTTAATTGTATCATTATTTGGTTGTTTGATTTGCTCTTTTTCTTTTTTCCTTATTTCCTCCATTAATTCTATTTTTTTTTCACTTTCCTTTTTTATTCTTACACCTTGTTTTATAAAGTAGCCCCTGATCACTGCTTTACCAGCATCCCAGAGTATTCTTACATAATCAACTTGGTTTTTATTCAATTCAAAGTATTCTTTTAGTGCATTTTTAGCTCTCTCTAATATTTTTTCTTCTTTCAGTAATGATTCATTCAATTTCCATCTACATATTCCTGATTTCCAGTCTCGTTGTAGTTTTAACAGAACTGGATTGTGATCTGAAATTATTTTTGGTAAAATCTCTGATTCTTCAATCTTTCTAAGCAAATCTAATGAAACCCAGATGGCAGCTATCCTACTAGCTGTTTTGTTTGGTTCCGAGAAGTACGTGTATTTTTTCTCAAATCTAGGTTTGTACCTCCATGAGTCCTTTAGATCTAGAATTTCTATCATCTTCGCAAATGTAGAAGGCAATTTTCCTTGTCCTTTATTTCCTTCCGATCTGTCTATCTGGGGGTCTGTTATTTCATTAAGATCTCCAAGCAGTATTAATTTATCTTTTACATATTCCAACAGCTTTTTTTCTAGTTTCTTATAAAATACTGATTTTCCCCCATTCGGCGCATATAACCCTACTATTTTGATGTTTTCTCCTTGACTTTTAATCTTTACAATCACTATTCTCCCTTTAGGGCCGGAAAATAACAACTCTGACTCTAACACAGGGCTGACATTAATCAATACTCTTTTTTTTTTACATTATCTGCAGCAATGAATTCTTTTCCTAATTTGGGGCTGATTAATACTCTTCTATGCTCTTTTGTGACATGTGTTTCCTGCAGACAAGTAACAACATTTTTTTTTTGTTTGGTCAAAATATGTGCTATTTTGTTTCTCTCTTTTTTTTTATTTAATCCATTAACATTCCAAGACAAAATTTTTAAGTTCATCTTTATTCGTTAAAATGTGTAATCACAAAAAGTTTATTTACAATTTTTATTTTTGGCAATTCAATATGTTGCTTTTGTTGGAATCTCCGTTCGACCGAGCTGATAAGGCTCATCTTCGGAATCGCCTCCCGACGATTAATTGATGACCTGATCCTTTGATAACGCCTCAGGCATGTCATCCTAGCAGAGTTCCCAAAACAGCATGTGGAAGGATGAGATAGTATGAGCTACATTGCTATGCTTTATTTTCTAGCTATGCAGAGAGCAAAGAAATATACATCCTCTCCCTGTGAGAAAAGAGCAACTGAACAAAGGAACAAAGGAACCAGGAAACCACTAACGTCACATCCCGTCTCCCCTCCCGTGAGACATCCAAGAGTCTGGACTGTCTCTGGAATGTGAACAGAGTCCTGTGACTCCATGCAGCTGCTCAGTGATAAGAACAGAAACTAACATCCTCCCCCTTTCTGTGAACACCACTGGGCAGCGTGTCAGTACAATCTCAGTACAAACCCAATTTCTGTACATAGGTTCAGTGTTGATCCTTCGGAACAACCTTGGACAGTAAATCAGCAGGAATTTCATTACCTGGCATGTAGGACATCGTTACGAGTCCTTTCTGAACACATTCCCTAGCATGTTGCAGCTTCACTTGCAAATGCTTCGTGCTTTGCTTACAACCTTCAGAAGTCAGCAAAGCCAAACATGCTTTGTTGTCCTGATAAACCTGGATTGTGTTGGAGATAAGCAGTGTCCAGTGCACAGCGGAATGATGAAAAGTATATGCCAACATGCTCTATACTACTTTATTTACATTTCAAAGCTGGTAAGTTACAGAAAAACATCTTCCCTCTGCCGGAGCAGAGAAAGCGTCATCTCTCCTCTAAAGCACGGAGAGAATCACACAAACTGAAACTGCAAAGAACAGTGAAAAACAGGAAACCAGTGTACGTCACATCCAGTCTCCATTCCCGTGGGAAACCCAACAGTACAGACTCTGTGGAATGTAAACAACCTGTCTCGTGACAAGCACTTCGCTGCACAGAGAAGAAAGCAGAAACCAACAGATTGGACATTTGACAGAAATTCTCATGTCTTTACACAATTGTAACAACCATTCACAATCCACAAGTGAATAAGACAGTGCATTCAGTTCAGCTTCACAAGTACTTAAACTTACTGTCGTTTGCTTCTTGCACAGCCAATCAAATAGACCCTGATTGTACATATAGCAAACTCCAGACGTGCTTTTCCTTTCTGTAGTGTCATTTCCAAAACTCGCATCAGCTTCCCTGTCAAAGCAGATCGTCCCCAGGGTATCAAAACAGCGGTAAAAGTTCAAATTTCCTTCTTTTCAAGCAGGCAAATATGATATACAATTTCCTCCCCACCGTTCCTGCTCACGGGAGGAGGTCTACTTTCTGGCGATGGATTTGTTTTTGTTCAGAGATAAATTCTCTTACAGTTCCAGCTTAGCCATTTCTTTACTTTAATCCCTCTGCAAAGCGGAAAGGTAGACTTCCTTTTTATACCTTTCCCGTCTCAGACCAAATTTTCCGCAAATTTAGCTCCAAATTACTCCTTTAGTCATTAATCCTACTCACGGGTAGTTGCTTTTCTTAAATCCAGTTCCTCGGAAGAAATCAGCGCTCTCCGCTAATGGCGATGCGGCTTCACTCCACAGGCTCGGTAAACAACTCTCAGCACCGCGCCGCTCACCCACTGCTGCTCAGAAGCCTTTAAAAAGGCTCTTTGCAGGTTTAGGGGGGGCGCAAAAGGTACCCGCCGAGTCTCCTTGCTCACAGGTCTCACCACCTGTGATTTGTTGGGGTCCCTGTTTCGCCGTAACGGCAGGACCCGAACCTGTAGAGCAGACTCCCTCTGGAGCTCCGGGGGAAATCCGCCATTAAGCGCTGGCATTGACCGGAAGTCCCTGATTGTTAAATCTCAGTCTCTAATACATAGTGCCTTTCAAATAGCGTGCTATGCGTCTCAGAGCTTTCCAATCCTTAACAGTAGGATTGTTGACTTGTCTGCTTAGCAAATTACAGCTAACTGCAATGTCCGGTCTTGAACATCTGGTAATGAAGTTTAGTTTGCCTAGCACACTTCTGTACAGTGTCATATCAGAAAATCCTCCTTCAGTGTCATCTACCTGATAACCTGTTGTCAGGTGTGTCTACAGGGTTAGCATCCATCAGGTTTAGTTTGGTTAACACATCAGCATTTTTCTGTGACTGGTGTACTAAAATATGACCATCTTGGTCTCTCTCTATTTCCAGAGATAGGTAGTTGGTTACCTCACCAAGATCTTTCATGCCAAAGTGCTCCTTCAGTTGAGCTAGGGCGCTATTGTACTTTTTGACATCCTTCCAAAAGAAAAGTATATCATCAACATAAAACAAGCAATACAGCTTCTTTTGCCCTTCCTCCTTGACAAATACACATGGATCAGCTTTACCTTGATGAAAACCTAGAGAAAACAACACTTCAGTGAGTTTAGAGTGCCAGCATCGTGCACTTTGCTTGAGACCATATAGGGACTTCTTCAGAGAACAAACAAATCCCTGTTTTACCTGTACGCCATCAGGTGGAAGCATATAATTCCGCTGCTGCTGCCACCGTGAGTGCTGGGGAAGGCCGCTCCCTCCTGCAGGCCCATTCCACCAGGCCTAGGGGACGGGGCCCAGACTCACCACCGCCACAGCTTTAAGAGGCCTCATTGAGGCACTGGGACACCACTGCTGCTGCCACCGTGAGTGCTGGGGAAGGCCGCTCCCTCCTGCAGGCCCATTCCACCAGGCCGAGGGGGTGGGGCCCAGACTTACCACCACCACAGCTTTAAGGGGCCTCATTGAGGCACTGGGACACCGCTGCTGAAGCCACCGTGAGTGCTGGGGAAGGCCGCTCCCTCCTGCAGGCCCATTCCACCAGGCCTAGGGGACGGGGCCCAGACTCACCACCACCACAGCTTTAAGAGGCCTCATTGAGGCACTGGGACACTGCTGCTGCCACCGTGAGTGCTGGGGAAGGCCGCTCCCTCCTGCAGGCCAATTCCACCAGGCCTTCCACTCACCATCACCACAGCTTTAAGGGCACTGGTGCTGCTGCAGCAAATGTCAAAAATGTTTTTATATATTTTAAAGTGTTTTAAAAGTGTTTTTACTTTTTACTTTGTTGTACCACTGTGAACGGTAGTTTTTATTCATGTATTTTTATTTTGGTTTGTTTTATTTTGGTTTGGGGTGGGATGGATGTTGAGTGGGGTGGGGATTGGTTTTGTTTTGGTATAATTGTTTTTGGTTTGTTTTGCTTTTCTATTTGTAAATGGAGGCTAGTATGAGGCTTGGGATTGCTACCGTGGAGGGGCGAGGGAGGTATGGCGGTGGGGGCAGATGTCATAGGCGAAGGGGATCGTGATATGGATATGCTCGTACCCCTTCCAATCTGCGCCCCATCCCGAGGGACGAGGGTAGGGTGAGCAAGGATTACTCACCTCCGTCACTGGTGCTGTGCAATGCCAGGTCTATAGGCAACAAAACCGCCACCCTGCGAGATTTCTTTACCTCGCAGGGGGTCGACCTGGCTTGTGTGACGGAGACCTGGGTGCGCGAAGGGGAAACAGTTACCCTACGAGAGATGGTGCCCCCAGGTTTCTCCGTCCTCCACCAGTCGCGGACTGTGGGCCGGGGGGGGAGGGGTGGCATTATTAATCCGGGAAGATTGTTCTTTCAGGGCTCTACCATCGCCATCGATTCCCGGCATTGAATGTGTTGGCCTAGTGTGGGGCTCTGAGGTGAGCTTGGCTGTCTGGCTGCTGTACCGGCCACCTAGCGCACTAGCAACCACCCTGTCAGGCCTACTGGAGGCGGTGGCCGGCTGGGCATTGGAGTTCCCTAACCTATTGGTATTGGGAGACTTCAACATCCATGCTGATGCCACTCCCTCCTCACAGGATCTGGACCTGGTGTCTTCCATGGCGACACTAGGGTTCTCCCAGTTTGTTTCGGGCCCCACACATCAAGCAGGCCACACGCTGGATTTGATCTTTGGCGTAGGTATAGATGTGGTCATGTCTCCTTCAATGAAGGTGCCATGGTCTGATCACTACGCTCTGAAAGCCAGGATTGGCTCCCCCCCCCCCACCCTGCTTAGGTGGCGAGCCGATTTGGGCTCGCCCGCAGAGGCTGATGGACTGTGATAGATTCCACCAAGCCTTGCGGGACCTTGCTCCCCCTGGCGACTCATTGACTGAGCTTGTTGAGGGCTAGAATACCCAGCTCCTGGCAGCCATCGATGAGATCGCACCTAAGCGCCCCCTGCGACCTCGCAGAAAACGGGCTCCCTGATTTACCGAGGAGATCCGGAAAATGAAGTGGGACCTCAGACGGCTAGAGTGAGTATGGCAGGGTGCCCGTGACGGAGCCTCAAGAACATCTTATAGGGTTTTTATGAAAACCTATGAGATGGCAGTGAAGGCTGCTAAGAAGTCTTACTTCTCGGCCTCCATTGCATCCGCTAGCTCTCGCCCGGCGCAATTATTTAGTATAATTAGGTCTTTAACGTCCCTTGAGGGACAGCCAAATTTAAATAATAATTTGACACACAGCTGTGAAGCATTTGCGAGCTTTTTTGCGGAGAAAGTCCTTTTGCTTTGCCATGACCTCCCTGCCAATTTGGATACGAGAAAGGAACTGGAGACCCCTCGACTGTCCTCGGGTCCAGTATTGGACCACTTCGACCAGATATCCCCAGCCGATGTGAACAGACTTCTCCCAGCTGGAAAGCCCACCACCTGTCCACTTGACCCGTGCCCGTCTTGGCTGATTAGAGCGTGTCCAGACGAGGTGCGGGCCCTCCTGGGGGATATCATCAATTTGTCCCTTGGCATGGGGACATTCCCAGGGGAACTGAAGGAGGCAGTGGTGTGCCCGCTCTTAAAGAAAACATCATTAGATCCCTTAGATCTATCCAATTACCGCTCGGTTTCGAATCTTCCATTCCTGGGTAAGGTGATTGAGAGAGCAGTTGCTGAATAGCTTGGTGGGTTTCTGGATGAAACATCGGCTCTGGATCCATTCCAGTCCGGCTTCCACGCCGGTCATGGGACCGAGACGGCTCTGGTCTCCCTAACAGATGATCTCCGTAGGCAGCTGGATCGAGGTGGGTCGGGGCTGCTGATTCTTCTTCTTTTTTAAAAAACTAAAATTCAAAATACATTTCAGGACATATTTCAAAGTTCCTCCAAATCTGGAGGTCCCCACAACTCCAATCTCCTCCTGACCCAAGTCCAAGTCCCAAAGGTCAGTAAATCCATGCATGAAGGGATCTATCCAACTTTCCTTCTCCAGTCCAAGCAGGGCTCCAATCCTCAAAATCTGACTTTCTCTAAATTCACTCATAAATAGCATAAACTTATAATCATCAAGTTGCATCCGTAAGGCTGGGGCTCTCTCCCTCTCCACTTGTGCTACTTTAGGTTCATCAACTACAACTTTCTCCCCTGCCTTCTGTCAGCATCACCCTTGAGCCAGTGCACCAACTGGACTCATGCACCTCAACCCCGACTGGGCTAGGCGAGCTGGGTAGCACTGCCAGAGACCTCCTTTCTCACAGGAACAGGTCACAGTGCTGTGGACTCACAACTTAGAGCTGAGAGCACCAGATTCACTGTCTCAATAATACAGTCGTTGTGCAGCAGAGTTTTGCAGAGTCTTGCAGAGTATAAACCACTCGGAGAGCAGCTCTGTAGAATATCTTCCTTTTATTCCGTAACTACAACTATGATACAAAACTATATACAGAGCTGAATATTCTAAGCATAAATCAATGCTACACTGAGAGTCTGCAGCTGCTCTTAGCAGCAACCTTATCTCTAGACACGATCTCTAACACTCTCTCTCTCTCCGATACACTGACTGACTGACTCTCTCACACACACACATGTGGTGCTGGGGCAGAACAAGTAGATAGCAGAACACGCCTCCTCCTCTCTGGAGAGTCAGCAGAGACCATCAGGAGATCATCAGGAGATTCTTGGGTATGGGAGGGGTGAAATCTCCACAATTTACCCTGTCAAAGTAGATCCCTGTATCGATTCCTGAGTAGTTTCTGTAATAATGTTTCCTTTTTGTCCCAAATTAGTCATTTTTTGTCCCAAGTTATCAATTTTTATAGTCATAACATCCGTCTTCTTATGGAGCTGTTCCAATGAGTTATTTATCTTACATAATGCAACCACTAAGGCTTCTTCTGTCAACATTCTTAGCGCTCCAAAGTCAGTCCCAGATTCTCACAGTTTTTTATCTTGCAGCTGGAGAATTCCCCCAGCTCAGCTCATGTAACAATTTCAAAGGCTTCCTCTAGGGGGAAACAATTTCTATTTGTATCAATCCTTTTAAGCACAGTTCAAACAATAAAGTTAGTTTCAATTTTCAGTTACTGTTACTCCTTTTTAAGCGCAGAAGGAGACAATGGAAACAATGTATTTCTCTTATTTAACTAGCTGTCATCGAACGATCTATTCACAGTCAATAAGCATTTCCAAAACGTGTCTTACTAGCAGCCCGTTTCCAGGTTCAGAGTGGTGGTAATTTGACTTTCTTCACTCTCTCCTGCAGGCTTGCATGATCCAAAATTTCCCCCCTCTTCTCCTGCTTCCAAGGGGGGTTTAATAATTTTAACTGATGGAAGTTTAATCCTTTACGGAAGGCTTTCTAAGACTTCAGCTGATTCTTCTAGATCTGTTAGCAGCTTTCGACATGGTCGATCACGAACTCCTGGACCACCGTTTTTGCCGACATGGGGATAATAATAATAATAATAATTTATTATTTATACCCCGCCCATCTGGCTGAGTTTCCCCAGCCACTCCAGGGCACAGTTCTTCAATGGCTGCGCTCGTTTCTCTCTGGTCGGGGACAGAGGGTGGCGCTTGGGGGGGAACTGTCATTGCGCCACTCCTTGGTGTGTGGAGTGCCTCAGGGTGCAATACTCTCCCCCGATGCTTTTCAACATCTTTATGCGCCCCCTCACCCAGCTTGTCTGGAGTTTTGGGCTGAGCTGCCATCAGTATGCTGATGACACCCAACTCTATCTGTTGATGGATGGCCATCCTGACTCAGCCCCAGACACACTGACCAGATGTCTGGAAGCTGTGTCTGGATGGTTACGTGGGAGCCGGTTGAAGTTAAATCCTTCGAAGACAGAGGTCCTTTGGCTGGGAAGGGACGATATGGGATTGGGGGGGGGGCGACTCCCATCTCTTGCAGGGGTGCAATTAGTGCCAGCACCGTCTGTTAAGAGTTTGGGTGTAATCTTCGACACCTCCCTTTCCATGGAGGGGCAGATTGCAGCTACAACAAAGGCGGCATTTTTCCATCTCCACCAAGCTAAGCAGTTGGCTCCTTACCTCTCTCGCCCTGACCTAGCCACTGTGATCCACGCGACGGTCACCTCCAGACTGGATTATTGTAACTCGCTCTACGTGGGGCTGCCCTTGAGACTGACCCAGAAACTCCAGCGGGTGCAGAATGCCGCGGCGAGACTCCTTATGGGGTCTTCACTGTGAGATCACATTCATCCGGTACTATACCAGCTGCACTGGCTCCCGGTGGAGTACAGGATCAGGTTTAAGGTGCTGGTTTTAACCTTTAAAGCCCTATACGGCCTAGGACCCTCGTACCTGCGGGACCGTCTCTCCTGGTATGCCCCACAGAGGAACTCACGGTCTTCAAATAAAAACATCCTGAAGGTCCCAGGCCACAGAGAGGTTAGGCTGGCCTCAACTAGAGCCAGGGCTTTTTTGGCTGTGGCTCCAATCTGGTGGAACGCTCTGTCACAAGAGAATAGGGCCCTGCGGGACTTGACATCTTTCCGCAGGGCCTGCAAGACAGAGCTATTCTGCCAGGCCTTTGGTCGGGGTTCAGTCTGACTCCCTCTCCCCTTTCATAAGAATTTGCATGAAAGTGGCCTCCCAATTTTTCTCAGAGGCCCATATAAGTTCAGCACAAACAGTTGGGCCTGGTGAGCATTTAAGGTCCCCAACCCTAATCTGTGGGTTGCCATCTGATTGGATTTTATTCTGATCCTGATCTGATTTGAGGATGTATTTTAATTGATTGTCTGATTTTATGTTAATGTGTTATACATTTGATGTTAGTCACTCTGAGCCCGGCTTCGGCTGGGGAGGGCAGGATATAAATAATTTTTTTTAGTATTACTATTATTATAAACTGTTTCACCTAAGGTTCCGTACAAAAAATGCTGTATTCACATTGTGATATGAAACGTGTAGATTCTTTTCTGCAGCAAATTTGAGCATAAGCTCTCATATCTCATATCTCACAGTGGGTGAGTAGGTCTCATGATAGTCTTCTCCTGGTACCTGTGAAAAACCTCTGGCTACCAATCTGGCTTTGTGTCTGACTATCTTGCCATTTTGCCATTTTGATCTGTCTTCGCTTTGAAGACCCATTTGATGTCAAGCAGTTTCATCCCTGGAACTGTTGGAACTAGCTCCCATGTTTTGTTCCTCTCTAAGGAATCAAGCTCAGCCTTCATGGCAGTTAACCATGGCTCAGCATCCTTCGAGTCCAAAGCCTGGATCTCTTGGAAACTTGAAGGTTCAAATACATTCTTGGAGCTATTAACAGCAGTTACAGCTTTTGCTGCTTTAGCAAATTCATCAGCAAATCTCTTTGGAGGTCTACCTTTCGTGGCTCTTTCAGACCTGCGAATTAGATGTAAGTCTTCAACGCTTGCCTCTTCTTTCTTAGGAGAAAAGTGGCCTATAGTGAACAATGGTTCCTCCAATTCTCGATTAGAGCCTTCAGAGGGTCGCAGAGAGGCCTTTGCACTCTTGAAATCCTCTGAACCATCTGATTCAGTTTCAGATTCAGAATCAGAACCTTCATCAGTGGGTGTGGGGTTTTGCTGCTCTTTATCCTCAGACTCTTCACTGTCATCAGGAAAACATTGGAAAATTCCCACATTCTCCCCCCCCCCCTTGGCATTGTACTCAACACTTCTAGTGAGCCTAACTGTGTTAGAGTCAGTCATCATTACTCTGTAAGAACCTTTCTGATATCCTAGAAAGATACCATGCAAACCACGTTTGCCTAACTTGGAGCTTTGTTGTGTGTGAACCCACATGTCAGAACCAAAAATTCTCATGTGCTTGATGTATGGTTTCTTGCCAAACATCTTTTCATAGGGGGTACAACCAATCGGTGATGATAATCTGTGATTATAAGTGTAAACAAAACAGCTGAGCGATTCTGCCCAATAACTCTCTGGAAGATTGGCATCATGCAGCAAGGTTTTCAAGCCTTGAAGCAAAGTTTGGCTTGCCCTTTCACAAAGTCCATTCATCCAAGGAGCCCGTGGACTTGAAAGGTCATGTTGAATTCCTTTCTCAGTCAGAAAAGCTTCAAACTGCTGAGAAGTGAACTCTCCCCCTCGATCTGTAAACAAACATTTCACCTGTTTACCATGCATATTTTTCAGCCAAGCACAGAATTCCTTGAACCTAGGAAATGCTTCTGATTTCTGCTTGAGATTGAACACATAAATATACCTGGAAAATGAATCAATGAGAACCATGAAGTACCTGGCTCCACCCAAAGAGGGTGATAGTGGACCAATGAGATCAGCATGCACTACCTGGTATGGTTCTGTAGCTTGTCTACTAGACACCTTACCTTTTGAAGCCATTTTGACCTTGTTTGCTGCACATGCATTGCACTTCATGTGGTACCTGCAGGGCTTAGTAGTCATACCTTCAACTAAGGCAGGCATTTTGGAAACTGCCTCGAAGTTTAAATGACCAAGTTTCCTGTGATAATCATGAATACATCCTGCATGCAAAACCTTGTTAGTATCTGCAATACAAGTTTCATCCTGCACAACATCAACAGAATCATCATAATGCAATACATACAAATGATCAATATAATCAGCATGCAATACAAAGTCATCTTTCTTGGTGATGGTGCACTTCCTCTTCTTGAAGGAAACGTCTATGACCTGTTCAGTCAGCTGCGAGATGCTCAATAGGTTGTGTGCAACATCTGGAACAAAAAGAACATTGCATATCAATGCATCCAAGCTGTGAAGAACAACCGTTCCGTAGCCTTGACTGGAGATCGTGTGGTCATCCGCTTGGTGAATCGCACCTTCCTGCGGAGTAAAGGACACGAACAGGTGTTTGTCCCAACAAACGTGCCTGGTCGCTCCCGAGTCTACAATGAAGAAAGATCTAGACGTCTTCTGGACCTTTGGAGTGAAGCGTGAGACCATGGCCTTGTGTTGCGTTGTCCTGGACATCGGACCTTTGCCTTTGCCTTTTCCACGCGTTGAGCTTTTGCTGCGCTGCTCTCTTGCCTTGGCCTTGGGATGTTTGCATTCCCTTTTCACATGGCCTAGATGTCCACACGAGTAGCATTTCACTGCCTTCAAAGCTTTGGCACCATCTAGTGGTTCCACTGCATTCTGGGATGACGTCTGTGAGGGCTCCCCCTTGGTGATGCAGCTAGCACTACGCCGATCCGCTTCATTCAACACCACAGCAGTAACATGTGCCACCGTTAGCTGAGCAGTAGGCAAAACAGCAAGCTGGCTGGCAATCGCTTCCCAACTTGAACCCAAAGAATGAAGAATCATGAAGGAATGCACAGCCTATGGAAAGGTGATTCCACGCTGTTGCAACTCATGCATTAGATTCTGCATTTCCATGAGGTGAGCACGTATGTCTGCTCCTTCAGCAAGTGCCATACCATGCAACTTGGCATAAAAGAACAAAGAAGCACCCGCTTCTGTTCTTAAATGTGACTCTTGCAGACTGGCCCACATCTCTCTGGCTGAGGCCTTGTCACGCAAAAGACATAGCTCTTCAGGAGACACAATAAGCGTCAGAGTTCCCCTTGCTTTGGAATCCTTAGCTTTCCATTCTTCAGTTACTGGAGCTGGGGGGGCATCTGTTATCACATTAAACAGACCCTCTTTTCATAGCAGAGCCTCTGCATACTGCACCCACTTGTGATAATTAGATTTTTGGAGTTTTGGAAATCCAAACGTGTTCTCAAGAGCCTCTGTTACTCTTGGACTAGCCATGTCTGTGTCTTTTAAAGCAAGCTGCGTCTATTTACCAGCTGCATTCCAAAAGCACACTACGTGAGGCCTTCTGCCGCAGCCGACCAGAGCTTTGGCTTGAAGTCCAAAGTCCACCCCTTATTGCCTTTAATTAGGGACTGGCAGGCTTCCCAGGACAAGAGCACATGCCTCTCATCAATCTTCTTGACACGCAGAGAAGATAAGCTGCATTCCGTTCTTCTGCCGTTCTTCTGTCTGGGCGCATAACCAAAAATGTCGGAATCTCCGTTCGACCAAGCTGATAAGGCTCATCTTCGGAATCGCCTCCTGACAATTAATATAAAGTTGAAGGAGATTCCTTCCGGAATCTCCCATTTGAAAAATATTGATTTCATTTTTAGGGAATTGGTATTTTTCTCTTTTTTTCCAGCAAATGAGGAGGGATCTCTTTCAAAATTATAATTTCCTCTCCTCCAATTTCGAACAGTTTTTTTCCTTTTTTTGCAATAGTATCCTGTTCCTTAGCATATTTGATGTAAACATAATTAGACAGTCCCCTGGTCATTTATTCATCTTTGCTTTCCTAGAGTTTAATCTAAATATACTTTCTGTACTTTCTGCAATTTCATTTTCTTTTATTTCTAACCAGTTGCCTAATTCTTTTATAATACTGTTTTGTACATTCTCTTCCGGATTCTCTGGGACACCACGTATCCTCACAGTTCTTTCTTTAGTTTCCATTTGAAGGATGGATAGTGCATCCCATGTTGCTTCCTGAGTGACTTTGAAGTCATCATTTTCCTTTTAACCTTATCCCATTCTTTTTTACCTTCCTTTAGATCTTTGGATGATTTCTTAGAAAATTCTTCTAAATGTTGTGTTTTTGTTTTAAGTTCCTGAACAGTTTTTGTTAGCTCTTTCTTTTCCTCTGCAAATTCCTTTACTAGTCCTTTTAATTCTATAATTGATTTGGTGTTCTCATCTATCCCCCCCCCCCCATCCTGTCTAATTTGTCATCTAATCCTTTCACTTTGCTATTCATTTCCAACTTAAGGTCATTAAATTTTTTCTTCATTTCCCCTATATTGTTCTTCAAACTTAATATGAGATCTTTCATATCCATTTCTTGTTCGAGTCCAGAATTCCTTCTGCCTGTTGGGATACTGCCAGGGAGACAAAGGCCATCACTGCCTCCACGCCGACTCCGGACTCCGGACGTCCATCGACCTCCCGTAGATACAGTATCAGCGATTAGCGACACGAGCTCCAGAAATAGATTGCCACATTCCTGGGCTGATGCACACTCTATCAGCAGAATTCACACAGCGAAAGTTGCACAGCAGGAGAGCATATTTACAAGTTTATTCAGCGTTGGTCAGAACAAAGAAAAACATGACCGCCTGCTAGCGTGTTCAGGCACCGAGAGAGAAACGAAAGCAATAGCAAACATAAACATCCTGTGAACAGGAAATACGCAGACTCTGACTCACACAGCCTGCTCCCTCTTAAGGTGGAACGGAAATATCCTAACACTGCCTTGCTGATTGTAAATGGGGCCAATATTATATTTTTTGTTTGATGACATGAGGTTTTCTTTTTTCCCCTTTGGATCTTATAGGGTTTTGAATTTAAATTTGATTGTTTGGTTATCTATTTTTCCTTTAGATGAGGTATTTTGCCCCAGATGACAATTAACATATGAAATTACAAATTTACACAACCAATTTCCTCTTCCCCACCAAGTTTTTTACACAGCACATCAAAACATCAATTAACACATAAAAATGCAGAACTACAAGTCAACCTCCTCGCTACCTTCCACTATTCCCCCTGAGCTATTGATTAAATCTATTAATCTGTAAAATAGTTCCAAATTCTTTATATACCAATTCTTATCACTGTCTGTTGTCTCTTGAGTAAAAAGAAGGAAGGAAAACAAAAAACAAAGTGAAAAGAGGAACCAAAAACAAAAACAAGATTAGAAGAAAGCCAAGATCTAATATTTCTTATTCAAATATTTTCCTGTCAAATTTTTGTTTTATATATTATACCCTTCTAATTACGTTAATCCTTTCCTTCCCCTTTATATTTTATTCTAAATTCAATTATTACAAACATCAAATTTTCTTTTACTGTTGTCCACCAAATCCTTCTTACTATATTCACTTTCAATTATTTCTTCATAAGAAACAGAAAATATCCTTCTGTTATATTTCCAATTTCTTTCTATAGAATTTTTTGTCCTTATTATACTTTTCTAATTGTTATTAATCTGAAGGTTCTTACTTCCCCTTTTTTCACCTCCGTATTTTATTCTGAATTTTCCTTTATTCTTATCCACCAATTCCTTATTAATATTATACCAAAGAGAACCATCTATTTTACGCTCTTACAATAATTAATTATTCAAGCAAAGTTACAGTTCAATAAAGTTGGGTGATTTTCTGCTATTCACCTCTTGGTGTCGCTGTCTCTTATCTGGGGTTTTCATGAAAAGCTGTCTCTTTTTAATTTCGTAAAAATTGAATGATTTTCTAATGTTCACCACTTGGTGCCGCTGTCTCTGTTTTCTGGAGTCTTTGTGGAGAGCTGTCTGTCTTTAACTTTATAGTTCTTCTCCTTTTCCTAGCTCTGTCTCTCCTTTCGCTGCTTTTCTTCTCTTCTCTTCCTGATTTTTTAATTAGTCCCTACCTTCTCCTGAACAACGCTACGCCATATTTGCCATCCTTATAAATTAGTGTTTTATGTAAGCTCGAAGTTAAAAGTTAAAAATTATCGCCTTCTCTTATTTCCTTGATTTTCCTGTGTCTTTTGCTTTCCCTCCTCTAGCTGTGCTGACAACTTAGGTATTTTAATTCAGTTTCTTTCACTGGGCTCATGCCGCTTCCAAGTGAGAACAAAAGCCGCTTTCAAGTGAGAATAAAAGACAGATTAAGTCTTTTAATTCAGCTTCTTCCCCGGGGCTAACACCTCTGCAGAGTAAAGTATGAAGCTGTTTTCATTTCCTTGCTGATATTTGCTGTAAATTCCTGTGTTATTTAAGTATAATGAGAAGGATTTCCAATGTATTTAAAATATAGTCTCATGATCTTTGCTCCTTATTCACTGATCTTTCAGGGCCTCTTTAAAGTACTAGGCAGTTCACTTTCTTGATATAAATCCAGCAGACCCTCTTCTCCTTAATCTCTCCTTATTTGTTTAGTCCTTGGTTAAGGGTATTGAGGAATTTGGAAATTTTGCCGCTGTTCTTACCGTTTGGGGTTTTGAGGCTTGCTGATGAGGATTGCTCGTGCCCTTGCGTCTAGGCTCCCTCTGTCACCTCGCCTCCTAGATGGGACACGGACTTCAGCGAGTTCCCTTTTTTAACGCTGCCGGATCCTGACAAACCTTTGAGGGTGGAGACGGATGCTTCAGATCAGGCCATCGGACCAGTACTGTTGCAACGAGGTCCAGGGGAGGATTGGAGGCTTTGTGCCTTTTTCTCTCAGAAGCTGAGCAAATCGGAGCAAAATTACACCATTTATGACAAGGAATTGTTGGCAATTTATGCGGCTTTTAAGCAGTGGAGACACTTTCTGATTGGGGTGCAGCAGCAGATCCAGGTGTGGACAGACCACAAGAAACTGGAATATTGGCGGACAGCGCGCATGCTCTGTCAGAGGCAGATCCGTTGGGCACAGTATTTTGCTAATTTTAACTTTAAGATCCAATACGTACCAGGGGAGCAGAACGTGAGGGTGGATGCGCTCTCCAGGAAGCCTGAGTGCATGGAAGAGGAAGGGCCCCCCATGGCCAGACAAATGTTCCAGGAGGACAAATGGACTTGTGGGGGAGCACTGGCAGGGGAGGCAGAACTGGTTGGACTCACCAGACATGATGAGTTTGCTCAAACTAAAATGAGGGAGCTCAAGGAAGGTCTGGGAGCAAATGGGGGCTTTGAGGAGAAAGGGGGCCTGTTGTTCTACAAAGGGGCACTTTGAGGCCAAAGTCCTCAAACAGCTCCATGACAACCCCACAGCTGATCATTTTGGGCAACATAAGACCATGTTGTTAGTCACAAGGCAGTTCTAGTGGCCCAAGGTAAGGGGGGTGTACGGGAATATGTCCGGGGGTGTGACAGGTGTTAGAGAGCCAAGGGGGAAAGGGCAGCACCGGCGGGGTTACTAGAACCCTTACCGACACCGGGGAGACCCTAGGAGGTGGTGTCCATAGATTTCATGATGGATCTGCCCAGGTCACGAGGTAAGACAGCAGTCATGGTGGTGGTAGATCTGCTGTCAAAGATGTGTCACTTTGTGGCATGTTCTCATGCAGTGACAGCCAAGGAAACTGCGAAGCTGTTGGTGGATCACGTCTTCCGACTGCATGGAGTCCCCTCGAGGGTAATCTCCGACCACAGAAGGCAGTTCACCTCGTGTTTCTGGCGCAAACTCATGAGCTTGTTGCAGGTAGAGGTGAACTTCTCAACAGCAAGACACCCAGAAACCAACGGACAGGCCGAGAGAGAGAACGGCATTTTGCAGCAGTACTTGCGCTGTTACAGTTTTTGAATTCACAGAGGAAGAGGACAATTCTTTCATAGGTTTTCCCCCCTCTCTCGCAAACACCTGTGAGTGGGAAGCAGCTATGGACCCCACCAATGGGGAGGGGGGTGGATGTCAGGGAACTGCCATTGTAACAGGGGTGGGAAACAGAAGGGTAGTTGTGTTACAGGGGGCCTCCAAAAATCTTGTGAAGCAGTTCCTCTTCCGGTGATGAGAAAAGCCCCACCTCCAGTGCGGAAGAGGTAAAAGGACCAGAGGATGCTGGTAGGAGCCTCAGCACTGCTCCTGGCCAAGCCGGCCAGGAGGGAAGCACATCCCTTCCGTCGCCCAGCCTGCGCAGAAGTCTAAAGAGCAAAGAGGGAAGGAAAAGGCTGGGAGTAACAAGATTTTTATGTTGGGGGAGGTCCAGGAAACAACCACTCCCAGACTCTGCTAGCGATTGAGGCAGACATGGGGTTCTGCACTTTAAATTGTTTTGCACCAAATACAACCTGTAAAAGACAGGTCGGAGTCCTGCCTGGTTACTCGTGAGCAACCACCCTTGCCACCTGACAGCCATCTGACAGACCAGACTGGCAAGGTTGTAAGGCACAAAGCCAGATTGGTCGCCAGAGGTTTTTCCAAGGTACCAGGACAGGATTACCACGAGACCTACTCACCCACCGTCAAGTATGAGAGCATTAGGCGAATGCTCCAGATTGCTGCAGAGGAGAAACATTACATTTCTCATTACGATGTGAGCACAGCTTTATTGTACGGGATTTTGCAAGAGGAGCTGTACATGCTTCCACCTGATGGAGTGCAGGTAAAGAAGGGAATGGTCTGTAAGCTACAGAAATCCCTATATGGTCTCAAGCAGAGTGCCAGGTGTTGGAACACAAAACGCACTGAGACATTGCTTTCTCTAGGTTTTCACCAAGGCAAAGCTGAGCCATGTGTATTTGTCAAAGAGGAGGGGCAAAGCAAACTGTATTTGTTGCAGCTGGGGCAGATGAAGGTGCCTAGTTGTGCCGCTGTAGAAGCACTATGGTGTTTCTTCCCTCTGCGCTCCTTCAATTGGTCGTTCTTCCCATGACCACATTGACTGTCTCCAGGTACTACAGTCATGTGCAAGGAATTCCCACACAACAGGGCTGATGTTGCCAGCCTTCTTGTCACATTTGCAGACATCTTTGTAACACAGAGTTGGTCTGCCAACAAGCCTGGTTCATGAAACCATCCCCCTGTAGAGCACACCCTTGGGCAGGCATGACCGCTGGTCAGTTTAATCCAGCCCCTGTGGCAGTTTATTTCCTGGGGTAAAATCCTAAAAAACCTTCAATGTCAACCCTAAAAAAGCTCAGCAATTTCAATCTTAAAAAAAGCTCAACAACTTTAGCTGGCCCTTTGGCCCTCACGGCCCTTCACTTCAAATCTGGCTCTCTTTGAAAAAAGTTTGGACACCACTGTCCTTGGGGATTCTTCCGTCTTCCATTCTGTGGACATGACCAAGCCAGTGTAGATGTTGCTGAGACAGGAGTGTGAACATGCTGGGATTGCAGGCCTGGGAGAGCACATCTTTGTTTGAAACTCTGTCTTGCCATGTGATGCCCAGAATCTTCCTGATGCAGCACATGTGAGAGGCGTTGAGGCGCTGCTCCTGGCAGTTGTAAGTTGTCCACAAGTCAACACACAGTGTGCAATAGCAGCGTGCTCAACACGCAAACCTGGTAGACGACCTTCATCTTGGTATTACAGTCATACCTCGGGTTGAAGTTGCTTCAGGTTGAGGGCTTTAGGGTTGCTCTCCGCGGTGACCCAGAAGTAATGGAACACGTTACTTCCAGGTTTCGCCACTCGCACACGCTCAGACGGTCAAAATGACGTCACACGCATGCATAGAAACGGCGAATCGCAACCCACGCATGCGCTGACGCGGGTTGCGTTTGCTTCAGGATGCGAATGGGGCTCTGGAACGGATCCCGTTCATATCCAGAGGTACCACTGTAGATGTTAGCATCACATTCTCCCATACCCTTTGGAGAGGCAAGCTGTTGCCAAAGCTGCCTTGCCAATATGCTTGTCCAGCTCAGCATTAATGGAAAGGTTGCTGGTTATGGTGGAGCCCAGGTAGACAAAATCGCCTACCACCTCAAGTGTGTGGTCACCAGTGCTGATGCGTGGAGTGCTGGGGGCGTTCTCACCCAGGATGTTGGTCTTCATCAGACTGGTGGTATGGCCAAATTCCATGCAGGCATGGACAAAAGAGTTGATGTGTCTTTGTGGAGCTTCCTTGGAGAGAACTGTCAAGGCTGCGTCATCTGCAAACATCTCTCAGATAAGGACTTGCCACATTTTTGCCTTGGTACAGAGATGTGTCAGGTTGAACAAACCCTGTCGCTCCTCGAATGAAAGTATACCCTGTCTTCAGTCAAGCTGAATTCATAAGACCAGCAGGGAGAAGAATATGCCAAAGAGAGTTTGGGTGAGAACACAGCCCTGTTTCAAACCCTAAAAGCTTAAATGTGTTAAGTCTTCTTCTTCTTTTAGAATATGTTTTATAACAATAACAATAACAATAACAATAACAATAACAATAACAACAACAATAACAACAACAACAACAACAACAATAACAACAACAACAACAACAACAATAACAATAATTTTATTTATATCCCGCCCTCCCCAGCCGAAGCCGGGCTCAGGGCAGCTAACAATAATAAAATAATCCAACATTTTAAAAACATTTCATTATAAAAATTAATTAAAATCAAATTGATGGCAACCGTTAAGCAAAATTCTGTGCAGATTGCCAGAGGAGGGAGTCAGGCTGCGCCCTGACCAAAGGCCTGATGGAACAGCTCTGTCTTGCAGGCCCTGAGGAAAGATGTCACGTTCCTCATGGCCCTAGCCTCTTGTGACAGAGCGTTCCACCAGATTGGAGCCGCAGCCGAAAAAGCCCTGGCTCTAGTTGAAGCCAGCCTAACCTCTCTGAGGCCTGGGACCTTCAGGATGTTTTTATTTGCAGACCGTAAGTTACTATGTGGGACATACCAGGAGAGGCGGTCCTATAGGTACGAGGGTCCTAGGCCATATAGGGCTTTAAAGGTTAAAACCAGCACCTTAAACCTGATCCTGTACTCCACCGGGAGCCAGTGCAGCTGGTATAGTACCGGATGAATGTGATCTCACAGCGAAGACCCCATAAGGAGTCTCGCCGCGGCATTCTGCACCCGCTGGAGTTTCTGGGTCAGTCTCAAGGGCAGCCCCACGTAGAGCGAGTTACAATAATCCAGTCTGGAGGTGACCGTCGCGTGGATCACAGTGGCTAGGTCAGGGCAAGAGAGGTAAGGAGCCAACTGCTTAGCTTGGTGGAGATGGAAAAATGCCGCCTTTGTTATAGCTGCAATCTGCGCTTCCATGGAAAGGGAGATGTCGAAGATTACACCCAAACTCTTAACGGACGGTGCTGGCACTAATTGCACCCCCACAAGAGATGGGAGTTGCCCCCTCAATCCCATATCGTCCCTTCCCAGCCAGAGGACCTCTGTCTTTGAAGGATTTAACTTCAACCGGCTCCCACGTAACCATCCAACCACAGCTTCCAGACATCTGGTCAGTGTGTCTGGGGCCGAGTCAGGATGGCCATCCATCAACAGATAGAGTTGGGTGTCATCGGCATACTGATGGCAACACAACCCAAAACTCCGGACAAGCTGTGCGAGGGGGCGCATAAAGATGTTAAAAAGCATCGGGGAGAGTATCGCACCCTGAGGCACTCCACACACCAAGGAGTGGCGCGATGACAATTCCCCCCCAAGCGCCACCCTCTGTCCCCGACCAGAGAGAAACGAGCGCAGCCATTGAAGGACCGTGCCCTGGATCCCCACGTCGGCAAGGCGGTGGTCCAGGAGTCCGTGATCAACCATGTTGAAGGCTGCTGACAGGTCTAGAAGAACCAGCAGCCTCGATCCAGCTGCCTGCGGAGATAATCTGTTAGGGCGACCAGAGCCGTCTCGGTCCCATGACCAGCGCGGATGCCGGACTGGAATGGATCCAGAGCTGATGTTTCATCCAGAAACCTGCCAAGCTGTTCAGCAAACACTCTCTCAATCACCTTACCCAGGAATGGAAGATTCGAAACCGGGCGGTAATTGGATAGATCTAAGGGATCTAATGATGTTTTCTTTAAGAGCGGGCGCACCACTGCCTCCTTCAGTTCCCCTGGGAATATCCTGGTGCCAAGGGACAAATTCATGATATCCCCCGGGGGGCTCGCACCTCATCTGGACACGCTCTAATCAGCCAAGACGGGCACGGGTTGAGAGGACAGGTGGTGGGCTTTCCAGCTCGGAGGAGTCTGTTCACATCGGCTGGGGATATCCGGTCGAAGTGGTCCAATACTGGACCCGAGGACAGTCGAGGGGTCTCCAGTTCCTTTATGGTATCCAAATTGGCAGGGAGGTCATGGTGGAGCAACAGGACCTTCTCCGCAAAAAAGCTCGCAAATGCCTCACAGCTGTGTGTCAAATTGTTATTTAAATTTGGCTGTCCTTCAAGGGACGTTAAAGACCTAATTATACTAAATAATTGCGCCGGGCGAGAGCTAGCGGATGAAATGGAGGCCGAGAAGTAAGACTTCTTAGCGGCCTTGCTTTTACATGTAATTTAAAATACAATGAACTACAACAATAGCAGGTAGCCTGTCATTTCTTGAGAAAAAGTCTAATAGCAGCATGGAATTAGAACCATTACTTAGAACAAGTTCATGGACTTGAAGTCTCTCCAGATGTTTTCACATGGGTCTGAGGGTATTATCTGAAAATGGTTGATACAGACCATAATGAACAAGATACTCCCCAAGTGATCCTATGCAAGATATCCCACAAAGAATTAGGACACAAATCTCACGCAGTCTTCACCCTGTGCTGGCTAGGACTGATAAGAACTTTAGTCCAAAACACCTGGAGAGCACTAGGTTTTCAAAGACTGCTCTAACCCAACTTTGCACCTGCCTCTGCCGGAGTTTAAGTCTAGTGGTGGGCAGAGCGAAGGCTTGCAGGATCTACTGTGTCTCTATGTGTGTGTCTGTGTTTTACTAGAACCTGCAGATCTACTAATCTGCAGATCTACTAACCAAAGCTGGATAGGGGTGTGGCCTAGGGAGAGGATGTGTAGCCCAGGAAGAGTTCTGTACCTGAGGTTCCCCATCCCTGCTTCAAGTGATGCTACCCCCCCCCCAAAAAAAAACCAGGTCTTCTAGCTTCTGTCATTGCCGTACCTCATCATCAAATATCTGTCTGTAAACTTTCCCACTGGGGACGACACAGGACACCCTCACTAGAGTCATGTTGCAGACTTTTCCTAGGCACTTGATTGGTTTGCAGCTGAACCTTTTCTTGGGTTAGCTGAGAAAAAGGAAAATGCAGTGAAAGAGAAAGAAAGAAATAATTGAATGGTTTGTTTTTTTTTTTATTTTTTTTATAATAATGTTTTTATTTGCTTTTTTCCAAGGTCAGATGCATCGTCAGTTATTCAACAAAGGCAGTTTTACAGAAAGAAAAGGAAAAAGGTTATAAGCAAAAAAGAGATCTTACTTTACAAAACAATTTTTCATGATCTACTGGACTTCCCCACATCTTCCATCCCCTGCATCTTTTTCAATAAAATAAAGTTACAGCAAATTAATACCTTGTTTCCTGTGTTTTGTACTTTCCTCAATTGTATATTAGGTTTAGGGGAAATATTGTTAGTTCACAATTCCAACAGTCCTCAATATAGAAACTTTACCCTAGACTTTAGTCATTTCATCATCAGAACTTAAATTCAGTAATATCAAAAATTTTGAAATCTGAAGCTTGTTGTCTAAAAACTTAACAAATTCTCAACATTCACATAACTTATAATGTTTTTGTAAATAGTCCTTAAATTTTTTCCAGTCCTCTTCCACTGCCTCTTCTCCCAGGTCTCGGATTCTGCCAGTCATTTCGGCCAGTTCCATATAGTCCATCAGCTGCGTATGCCACTCTTCCAGCGTGGGTAGCTCCTGTACCTTCCAATATTTAGCCAATAGAATTCTTGCTGCTGTAGTTGCATATAAAAAGAAAGTTCTATCCTTCTTTGTCACTCTCTGGCCCACAATGCCCAGGAGAAAGGCCTCTGGTTTCTTAGTAAAGGTATACTTAAATACCTTTTTCAACTCATTATAAACCATTTCCCAGAATGCCTTCACCTTCGAGCATGTCCACCAGAGGTGAAAGAACGTTCCTTCAGCTTCCTTACACTTCCAACACCTTTTATCAGACAAATGGTAAATCTTTGCAAGTTTGACTGGGGTCATGTACCACCTATATATCATTTTCATAATGTTTTCTTTCAAGGCACTACATGCCGTGAATTTCATATCGGTGTTCCATAACCTTTCCCAGTCTTCAAACATGATGTTGTAACCAATGTCTTGAGCCCATTTAATCATAGCTGATTTAACTAACTCATCTTGTGTATTCCATTTAAGCAGCAAGTTATACATTCTTGAGAGCACTTTCGTCTTAGGTTCAAGTAGTTCTGTCTCTAATTTTGATTTTTCCACCTGGAAACCAATCTTTTTATCTTTTTTAAACATCTCTTGAATTTGGGCATAGAGAAACCAATCTCGCACCTTGTCCTTTATTTTTTCTAAACTCTGCAGCTTCCAATTATCTCCAACTTTTTCTATTATCTCACAATATTTAGCCCAACCACTCTCCATGTTAAGTACTTTGGTGGTCTTCGCCTCCGTTGGTGACAACCACCTCGGTGTCTTATTTTCAAATAAGTCCTTGTATCTAGTCCAGACATTAAACAAAGCTTTCCTGACAATATGGCTCTTGAACAATTTATGTACCTTTACCTTGTCGTACCACAAATATGCATGCCATCCAAAAGCATTGTTAAACCCTTCCAGATCTAGGACATCAGTGTTTTCTAGTAGAAACCAATCCTTCAGCCAGCAGAAGGATGCTGCCTCATAGTATAACCTTAAGTCCGGCAGGGCAAACCCCCCTCTTTCTTTAGCATCTGTTAGTATTTTAAGTTTTATCCGGGGCCTTTTGCCCTGCCAGACAAATTTCGTAATGTCCTTCTGCCACTTTCCAAAACACTCCACTCTATCCACGATCTGCAGGGCTTGAAACAAGAATAACATCTTTGGCAATACATTCATCTTTACAGCTGCAATTCTTCCCGACAAGGTAAGTTTTAGTCTTGACCAGATTTCTAAATCCTTTTTAATTTCAATCCAGCATTTTTCATAATTATCTTTGAATAAATTCAAATTTTTCCCGGTCAAATTCACCCCCAGGTATTTCACTTTTTTAGCCACATTTAACTCCGTTTCTTTCTGAAACTCATCTATTTCTAAAGAAGTCAGATTTTTCGCCAAAACCTTTGTTTTTTGTTTGTTCAACTTGAATCCTGCCACCTGACCAAACTCATAAATTAATTCTAAAGCTCTTTTAGTACTAGATTCTGGCTCCTGTAGTGTTAAAACCAAATCATCTGCAAAGGCCTTCAACTTGTATTGTTTACCTCCGACCTGTATTCCTTGTACCTCCCGATCCTTTCTAATCAAGTTCAGCAGTACCTCCAGGACCGAGATAAATAGCAGGGGTGATAGGGGGCACCCCTGTCGTGTTCCTTTTTCAATTCTGAACTCTTCTGTCACCACATTATTCACTATCAATTTAGCTTTTTGCTCTGAATAGATTGCTTCTATACCATTTTGAAACGCCCCTCCCACTCCCATCCCTTCCAAATTTCTCTTCATAAATTTCCAAGATATATTGTCAAAGGCCTTCTCTGCATCTATAAAAATTAATACAGCTCTTGTGTTCAAATTTGTCTGTAGTAGCTCCAGAACATCTATAATGTTCCTAGTGTTGTCAGACAGATGTCTACCAGGGAGAAAGCCTGCTTGGTCTTTATGAATTACTTCATTCAGAACTTTTTTAAATCTACTTGCCAGAATGTCAGCAAAAATTTTGTAATCCACATTCAGGAGTGAAATAGGACGATAATTCTTGAGTTGAGTCTTTTCAGATTCCAATTTTGGTATCAAAGTGATGAATGCTTCTTTCCACGATTCCGGAGCCCCCTTCCCCTCCATAATTTGGTTACACACCTCCACTAATGGTTGAATCAAATAATCTTTTAAAACCTTGTAATATTTGGAGGTGAGTCCATCTGGGCCTGGGGATTTCCCCAATTGCATGTTCTGAATGGCACTTTCTATTTCCTGCTGTGTTATTCTGTAATTCAGGGTTGTTTGTTTATCTTGGGATAATTTTTTCAATCCGTTACTTTTTAAAAATTGAATAATCTCCTCCTCCGCCTGTGGACCTTGAGTAAACAGTTTTTTGAAATATCTCTGGAAACACTTTCTAATTTCTTCTGGTTTCTGAATACTTTCTCCATCAACCTCCAAGTTGGTAATAGAATTCAATTTGTGTCTCTTTTTCAGCTGCCATGCTAATAATTTTCCACATTTGTTTGCTGATTCAAAAGATCTTTGTTTCATTTGTTTAATTTTCCATTCTACTTCTTGGTTTATCAATTTGGCATATTGTGCTTGATGGAACTTAATTTCTCTTAACACTTCTTTTGACTTTGGGTTAAGTCTAAGTCTTTTTTCACCCTCTCGTATCTTCTCTAAAATCTTATCTCTTTTCCCATTCCAGAGTTTTTTCTTAATAGAATTTTGTTGAATCAGAAACCCCCTCATTACAGCTTTGCTTGCGTCCCAGATTGTTCTCTTGTCCACCGGGGTATTCATATTGATTTCAAAATAATCCTTCAACGTTTTTTGGGCCTTCTTCACAATCTCCTGATCTCTGAACAAAGTGTCATTCATTCTCCATCTGAAGGATCCAGCTGGCACAAGTCTCAGATCCATTTTCAATGCGTTATGGTCGGAGCAGGTTTTAGGGCAGATCTCTATTTTTTTTGTCTTAGGGGCCAGCCCTCTAGTTATCCAAATTTGGTCAATTCTTGTCCATGATAGGTGAGCCTCAGAAAAGAAAGTCCCTTCTTTACCTAGTGGGTTTTTGGTCCTCCAAATGTCGATCAAGTCCATATTGTCTGTCAGTTCAAAAAAAGATTTAGGTAGTCTGCCATCTTTAGTCAAATTTTGGTTTTGTGACTTATCCATATATGTAGAGACGACTCCATTCATATCTCCCATCAAAATGATGTTAGTATAGTCTATATGATCCAACATTATCTCATGCAGCTTTTTGTAAAATTCCGCTTTCCCCTCATTTGGTGCATATACTCCTACTATCAAAAATTTTTCTCCTTGTGTTTGGATTTCAATCGCCAAAATTCTTCCTTGTTCATCTTTAAATATCAACTTTGGTGCTAGGTTCTCTTTTGCATAAATCACTACTCCTCTTTTCTTAACTTTGTCTGAGGAAACAAATTCTTGGCCTAATTTTTTGTTAATTAAAACTCTCCTATGGAGCCTAGTCACATGTGTTTCTTGTAGGCATATGATGTCCAATTGTTCCTTTCTCAATATGTGAAAAATCTTTTTCCTTTTCTCAGGGGAATTTGCACCATGAATGTTCCAACTAAATAGCTGCAGAGACATCTTGAATCAAATTGTTAGCCAGTAGGAGTGTCTTTCTTGCTGTCAAGATCTGGAGGTAATGCACCAGGCGGAGGTGGTGGCCAGGCACCTGCTACTCCTTTCCGAAGGTCCTCCCCGTAGTCGTTCAAAAATTTTTCTTGGTCTTCTGCTGATCTAATTCTCACTTTTTTCCCTTTAATGCTGAAGGATATTCCTTGAGGGAATTCCCACCTATAAGGGATTGTGTTGTTTCTCAGTAGGCTTGCGAGGTCTTTATATACAATTCTTAAATCCAACAGCTGTTTCGGAATGTCTCTGAAGATTTCTGCAGTTCTTCCCTGAATCACCAATGTATTTTTAAAATGAAGGCCGAGTATGTTATCTTTTTCTTGCTTAGATCTCAAAATGACCAAGCAATCTCTTGGTTTGTCCTTCTTTGCTACTCTTCCCAGCCTGAAGGCGGTGACAATTTTAAAGTCCTTGTCTTCTGCGATACCCCAGAACTTTGATATTTCTGCCGTCAGGTAGCTGATCAAATCTTCTTTCTCAAGTTCTGGTATATTCCTAATCCTAAGGTTGCTTTCCCGGTTTTTCAATTCTGCCATGGACAGGTAGGCTTGCTGTTCATTAAGCTGTCTGCTCAGTGGTCTTACTTCTCCTCTTACTTCCTCTATCCTCTTTTTATTTTGGTCTGCCTTTAAATTTGCTTCTTCGGCTAATTTACGATTTTCTGCTGTTGTTGCCTGCAAATTTCCAATGGCCTCTAAATTTTTAGAAACTTGGTCAGTCAATTTGTTGATTGTGGCTGTCACCTGGTCAAACTTAGAGGCCTGCTCATCTGCCTTTTTATTTAACGCTGCCAGCTGTTCCAAAATTTCCTTAGATACAGGATCTAGTCCTCCTGCAGCCATGTCCCGAAAAGCTGGCTGTTTAATTTCTCCTTCTTGCAGACCTGTAACTATTGGAACTGATGATCTGCGAGGCTGCACCGGCAAGGTTGTTTGTATTAGCTCAGATTGTTTTGCTTTTTTGGCAGCTCTTGTTTTTGCGGCTCCACTCATTCCACAGCTGTCCATGTAGCAAGGTCAAATTGTAAATCCCATGGGAAAGACAAACCGAAAGGTAAACATCCAGGCAGAAGCTTTACAAAAAACCCTGCAGTTCCCAGAGACTATATATTCCACAATCCAGTAGGGGGAGCTTCCCAAAAGTTAAGAGAAAAGAAAGGTGAAAAGTTTCCACCATTAAATTCCCCTCTTTAAAAGTTCCAAAAAGTTCCAAAAGTTAAAGAAAAACCGAAAACCAAGGGGTAGAACCTTCAAAAGTTCATTTAAACTAGCAGAGAGTACGTGTTCTTTACAGTGGTGCATGCACAGTTCCTTATTTGTAACCACAAAAGTAGCCCCAAAGTAACTTTAAAGTCTTATATACAGTTACCGCAGTCTGATGATTTTTGTATCCAGACAGCCCGAGAGCTGTTTTGAAACTTTGTAATCCACACAAAAGAGAAAGGAAGAGGTTGCTGCCTATATCCTCTTGTAAAAAAGAAATTCTCAACTTTTCTTAACTTTCCATGCACTTTAATTCGAATTTGCAAGGTGTACTCCAACTTCTTAAAAGTCCCTCTCAGCGCTTCAGATTTATAGCTCTTTGCTTGGTGTTTAAACAGAGCCGGAAGACGGACTTCCTTTTTAACGTCTCCCGCTTTCAGCCAAATTTCAGAAATTTAGAGTCCCAAATCTCAAAAACCTTACTCACGAGTAAGTTGATTCCAATCGAATGTTCAAGGAAGAAAGGTCAGCGCTCATCAGCAGCAGCCGCGCGGCTTCACTCCCGCGGAAAGAGCGATGAACTCACAGCACCGCTACCCCCTCCACGTTCCGGAGCCCCTTACGGGGTCCCTTCTTCGTTTCCGAGGTCGCTCTTGGTGCCCGCCGAGTCCCACGACCACAGGCTCACTCTACCTGTGGTTTTTCTTAACGGGTCTCCGCTTTGCCGTAGCGGACGACCCTTTTCCGCGGAGCCCCTCTTCACAGCGCGAAGAGGACCGCCATTGCTGTTTCGCGCCGCCTCCGGAACTCCGAAATAATTGAATGGTTTGGTGTCATTCCTCGAGTGATGTTGGGAATGGTGAGTGGGGAAGAAATTGCTGTGAACAAGACTTTTTTTGTAATTGCATGGCACCTCGAACTGACTCATATATCAGCAGTAAATGCCAGTGTATTTCAGTGGGGATTTATGATACTATAGCTGCAGTCTTATTTGCAACTGTGGACTCCCTCCCCATTATCTGCCATTAATGTTTTAATGTTGTATTTTAATCTTTTTTTTTTGAAATTGTATTTTAATCAACTTGTTTTTATTATTGGTTGTTAGCCGCCCTGAGCCTGGTCTTGGCTGGGGAGGGTGGGATATAAATAAAAATTATTATTATTATTATTATTATTATTATTATTATTATTATTATTATTTACCTATCTGGGTGCCAGTGCCCTGAGCAATTTTAAATAAAATTGTCATTTATTTATACAATTAATGATTGCATTTAATTGTGCAAATTTATTTACAGCACTTAATTATGCAAATCATCAAATGTAATTAAGCAATAACCAAGAGTGGGGTCCCCTCCCCCTCCCCAAGTCCTGTGCTGATAGTTGGGGAGAAGAGAAAAATGGCTTGTGTGGCTCGCATCAGGTCCTGCCATGAGGGATACATTTGAGATCCAAACTAAATGTGATGGGAGGGACGGATTCGTACCGTGTGCTGCTCTCCCAGAATGCTTAGCAGGGCGTGTGGCTGCTTTCCCCCTTAGGGCAATGGAAAGGAATGCAACTCATTGCAACGTATGGGAGGGCCCCTCTCCTCTTCAAAATCTCTTCCTGCCTTCCCGCAGTTGCCCCTCTCTCACCTGACAGCGAACCTTACCTGAGGAACCCTTGGAAAGCCAGTCCTAAAAGCTGCCTCAAGGCAGCTAGGCCAAGAACAGCGTCTTTTGGTTGCCATGGTGACTATCAAGAGCAGGGAAGAGGAAGGAATGGAGAAAGAGTGTGTTACTCTCTCACAGGACTCAACGGGATTCAACATGGCTGCTCTGGCGACGAGTTGTTGCCATAGAGATGTGGAAAGCGGTTTTTAAAATTTATGGGCGGCAGGGGCTTGTTTTTGTCTTACGAGTTCGTCATTGTGTCCTGGTCACTTATACAGTAATCATGTTAGAAACAGAGATAACAGTGTTTTATAGAGGACTAGTTATAGTTGTTTTCCTCCATAATTCCCCCCACCAGAATATTGCACGGTAAATAAGAGTCCAAGCATGTACAGAGTCTTTCCGACTTCAATCCTTTTTAAACTTAGAATAACGTCAAGATGCTTCCGCATTTTGAATTCTGCTTTTCAATGCAAGATTCCCTGCATTGAAGGTTACCACCTTTCCGTGTTTTTTTTTTTTTGGGGGGGGGAGAGATTGTAAAAACATGTTGTTTTTAAAAAGTTGGGAAGTAGCAAAAATCACCACGCACCAGCCACGGAGCTGTCTGCCTGATTTCATTAGTATACACGTTTTTGTGTCAGGACACAGGTGTGCATCCAGAGTTTATGGAGGGGATTTGCTTGGGTAACTGGGGAGAAATTGTTTTGCATCCCCTTATAAAATGAGATCACAGGCCCCGGCTGGTGGCAAAATCAAAACTCCATTTTCAGAGGCAGTCTATCCACACCAGGAACTGAGGACAAGCAACAGGAGAAGGGTACTTATTTAATGCCTTGATTGTGAACTTACAGATGCAGATAAGAAAAGCTTCTTGTCCTTCCGGTTGATCGCGCGCCATCACAGTAGGAGGTCTCTTCGGCGGAGGAGACCTCGGTACATCAAAGGCGGGGGAAACCACTCCAGCACAGCGGACCCCCAGGAAAAACCTCAAATCAAGCATTTTGAGGACATGGGATCTGGCAGGCGTCAAAAGCGGCCTCCCCCCTCCCCAGTAAGCTCTGTTTTGAGCTCCTAGAGCGAGGGGGTTGGAGCTGCGACGCATCAGATAGAACGCTTCCTTTGATGGTACGAAGCTGCGAGACTTTGAGGCATTAGCGGTCAATTCTTCCAACGCTAAAATCATTTAAGGACTGTACCGTGAGTACTTTTTACATTTGGATTAAATTTTGGAGCAAGTTGGAGATGGGTAAGGGAATTTAAAAATGGAAGCCAGTCCCTACCTGCTGACAGATTGGGAAAGCAGAGACATTTCCGGAGCCAAGAGAAAAGATTTAGAGACTTTTAAATTTCCAAAGACTGAATTTATTAACCCTCCAAAAGCAGGTGAAGGGGGGGAGGAGAATTTAACATTACTGAAATACCCGCGAAAGCTTTTAAAAAGGACTTTTAAAGGACATAATGTTATGACCAATATCTTGTGCCCACTTGATCATGGCTGATTTAACTGTTTCATCCTGCGTATTCCATTTCAACAGCAAGTTATACATTTTTGACAAATTCTTAATTTTGTGTTCTAACAATTCTGTTTCCAATTTTGATTTTTCCACCTGGAAGCCAATTTTCTTGTCCAACTTGTAAGCCTTCATTATTTGATAATAATGAAGCCAGTCTCACACTTTATCTTTTAATTTCTCAAAACTCTGCAATTTCAGTTTATCCCCTTCTTGTTCCAGAATTTCCCAATATTTCGGCCATTTGGACTCCATATTGAGTCTTTTCACAGCCTTTGCCTCCATTGGCGACAACCACCTTGGAGTCTTATTTTCCAGCAAGTCTTTATATTTAATCCAAACATTATACAATGCTTTCCTGACAATATGATTTTTAAAAGCTTTATGAGCTTTAACCTTGTCGTACCACAAGTATGCATGCCACCCAAAAATATTGTTAAAACCTTCTAAATCCAAAATGTCTGTATTCTCAAGAAGCAGCCAGTCTTTCAACCAGCAGAAAGCTGCTGATTCATAATAAAGTTTAAAATCCGGCAGGGCAAATCCCCCCCTTTCCTTTGCATCAGTTAAAATCTTAAATTTTATTCTGGGTTTCTTGCCCTGCCAGACAAATTTAGAAATGTCTTTTTGCCCAACAAATCTTTAAAGATGAAAACGGAAGGATAATGATGGTACAAATTAAATGGCATGGACAAAATTTGATCATAGTGGGGTTATATGCCCCGAATGACAATAAATCTGAGTTCTATAAAATCTTGGAAGAAAAACTAGCTGATTATGCAGACCAGAAAATGATTATATTGGGGGACATGAATGGGGTGGTCTCATTAGAAATGGACAGACTTAGAGACGGAGGGGGTAAGGAAGGGAAGCTGCCCAGATCCTTTTTTTCACTGGTTAAAAATTGTAACCTAATAGACGCCTGGAGACTTAGACATCCTTTGGTAAAGCAATTTGCGTACCACTCTGAGCCCAACCAGTCATTGTCCCGAATAGATCAGATCTGGGTCTCGAATGAACTAACACCAAGAATCATACGGGTAGAGATCCAGGCTAAAACAATATCTGATCATAATCCAATAAAAATGGAACTGAAAGGCCTGGAAGAAGGTACTTTTAGATGGAGACTGAAGGATTATCTCTTAGATTATCAAGAAATAGTCGGAAAAGCGCAGAAAAGGATGAAAGAATTCCTTAAGGATAATATGAACAAAGACACCAAAACTAAGGTGGTATGGGATGCAGGCAAGGCAGTGATGAGGGGCTTTTTCATTCAGCAGAATGCCATTAAAAATAAAGGAAGGGAAAAAGTGAAAAAAGACATTCTGAAACAGATAATGGACTGCGAGGGGAAGTTAGTTAAAAAGCCTAATAATAAGAAAATAAAAGAAAACATTAAAGTCCTGCAAGCCCAGTATGCAACATTAATAAACAGGGAAGTGGAATGGAATATCAAAAAACAAAGACAAAGAACGTTTGAGTTTGCGAATAAGTCAGGGAAGCTCCTGGCATGGCAGACTAAAAAAAGAAAGGAACAAAGTACAATAAATAAAATTGCAGTGAATGGAGAAGAAATAACTAACCCCAAGGAAATAAGGAAAGCTTTTCTGGATTATTATAGAGGATTATACAAAAACAGAGAGAGAAATAACCAGAGGAAAATAGAAAGATTCTTGAAAGACAAGCAGGTGCAGAAGATCTCAATAGAGAAAAAAGAGCAATTGAATATACCGATAGAGACAGAAGAAATAAAATTAGCAATAAAAGAATTAAAAAGAGGGAAAGCGCCGGGCCCAGATGGCTTCACGGCAAGCTACTATAAAGAAATGGAAACTATACTATTGACACCACTGAGAGAAGTAATGAATAACATCCTGAAAGAAAAAGAAATTCCAGACACATGGAAAGACGCATTCATTACTTTAATCCCAAAACAAGATTCAGACCTATTGCAAGTCAAGAACTACAGGCCGATTTCACTGCTAAATGTTGATTATAAAATCTTTGCAGGGATACTGGCAAGTAGAGTTAAAAATATATGGTTAGAATATATCCATGGAGATCAGGCGGGCTTTCTGCCTGGCAGGCAAATGAAAGACAATATTAGAAATATAATAAATATTATAGAATATTTGTCTGCCAGGTACGAAAAGCAAGCCATATTGATGTTCGTGGATGCAGAGAAAGCATTCAACAATATAGTTTGGGACTTTTTATTAAAACAGTTAGAATATATGGAGGTCAGTTCGAACTTCTTTAACGGAATAAAGGCAATCTACATGGAGCAGAAGGCTAAAATGATTATAAACAACGTGGTGTCAGAAGAAATAATGGTAGAGAAAGGAACGAGACAGGGTTGCCCACTTTCCCCGCTGTTATTTATAATAGTATTGGAAGTACTTTTGAATTCAATAAGACATAATAAGAAGATAAAAGGGATTATAATTGGTAAAAACGAATATAAAGTCAAGGCGTTCGCAGACGATTTAGTAATAACAACAGAAGACCCGTTGAGTTCAATAAAAGAGATACTGGAAGAACTTGAACAATTTGGTAAGGTGGCAGGCTTCAAATTAAATAAAAGAAAGACTAAAATAATGGTGAAGAATATGGACTTGAAGGTAATTGAGGAAATACAACAACAAACAGAAATAGAGGTGGCCAAAAAGGTGAAATACTTAGGAATATGGATAACCCCGAAAAATATAGACTTATTTAAGAACAACTATGAGCAAGTATGGAAACAGATAAAGAAGGACCTTGAGAGGTGGGGGAAGCTGAGATTGTCATTCTGGGGCAGGATAGCCTTAATCAAGATGAACGTGCTCCCAAGAATGTTATTTTTGTTCCAGAACTTACCGATAATCAAGGGCACTAAGATATTTAAAGAGTGGCAAAGAGAGATCTCAAAATATGTCTGGCAGGGCAAAAAACCAAGAATTAAGTTTAAACTGTTAACAGAAGTTAAAGGAAGGGGGGGATTTGCCCTGCCAGACCTGAAACTATATTATGAGGCATTGTGTCTTTGCTGGGTGAAAACGTGGATAAAATTGGAAAATAAGGAACTATTAGATCTGGAGGGATTCGACAACAGAGCAGGATGGCACGCGTACTTATGGCAGGGAAAGAGGAAACACAAGGGTTTCGAAACCCACATCTTTAAAGGCCCTTTGATGGAAGTTTGGGAGAGGAATAGATTTCTACTAGAACCTAAAGTACCACACTGGCTATCCCCATTAGAAGTTATGAGTGTGAAAAAGGTAAATATGAGAAGCGATTGGATAACCTATGAACAACTGTTAATAAAAGTAGGGGGGACGTGGAAATTGAAACTGTACGATCAGGTTAAAGAAAAAGTATCTGACTGGCTACACTATTTCCAAATAAATGAAATGTTTAAACAAGATATTAAAGAGAGAGGATATGCGGACAAAGATTCCAAATTCCCAACTGAAATAATAAACAATGACTATAAAATCCTTTCTAAAACGTACAATCTGCTATTAGAGTGGAATCTGATAGATGAGGAAGTGAAGTCGGTGATGATTCAGTGGGCAAGGGACATCGGTCATAATATATACTACGAAGAATGGGAGAAACTTTGGAAAAAAAACCTTAAATTTACAGCTTGTATAACGTTAAAGGAGAACCTCATGAAGATGTTTTACCGATGGTATATAACACCTGCAAAGTTAGCAAAAATATATAAAACCTGTAACAAATGCTGGAAATGCAGGGAAAAAGAGGGATCCTTTTTCCACATGTGGTGGGAATGCAGAAAGGTCAAAGGTTTTTGGGAAAGTGTTTATAATGAAATGAAGAGTATACTAAGATACACCTTTGGAAAAAAACCGGAGGCTTTTCTGTTAGGACTAGCAGGAAGGGATATCAAGAACAATGACGGCAAATTCTTTCAATATGCGACAACGGCCGCAAGAGTCCTACTAGCTCAAAATTGGAAACAACAGAACATACCGACAGTTGAGGAATGGAGAGCAAAATTGTTAGATTACGCGGAGATGGACAGATTGACGGGGGAAATTAGATATATAAAGGACCAAAGGTTCATTGATGACTGGGGAAAATTTGTGGAGTATCTGGAAAATATAAGTGAAGGTCAGATAACGCTAGTTGGGTTCAAAAAGGCTCTGTGAAAAAAAGTAGGAATATTGTCTAAAGAGAAAAAGGTGAAAAGAGAAAATAATGTCAATATAAACTAGGACTTGCGTAAATTTGTTAAATAAGGGCATGGATGATTTGAGGGGAAGTTGAAGGAAGTCTCAAAGAAAGGAATCCATGATAATAAGATGTAAACTGTTTTATTTTTTGTTTGTTATGGTTTAAAAACAATAAAAATCATGATGAAAAAAATAAATAGAAATGTCTTTTTGCCACTTCTTGAAACAGTCCATCTTGTCCACAATTTGCAGTGTTTGAAACAAAAACAACATTCTAGGCAATACATTCTTCTTTATAGCTGCAATTCGACCAGACAAGGAAAGCTTCAAATTTGACCAGATTTCTAAATCTTTTTTCACTTCTGTCCAACATTTCTCATAGTTATCTTTAAATAAATTCACATTTTTAGCTGTCATGTTAATCCCCAAATATTTCACTTTCTTAACCACAGTTAGACCTGTCTCATTCTGAAACCTCTCTTTTTCGATAGCTGTTAAGTTTTTCTCTAATACCTTAGTGTCAGGGAACTGCCATCAGAACGAGAGACGGAGGCAGGGCCACCCAGCGATGCCGGAGAGGGGACGAGCAGGGGGGAAGGATTTCAACGTAACACCCATAGAGAAGAGAGGGAGATGGAGGAATTGGTGACAGGGCTCCAAGACCCTTCCCCCGACGATAGTGGAGAGAGCGCTGGGACGCCCCTGCCTTCCCCTTACTTGCGCAGACGCGTTCCGCGCAGAGAACATAGGAGGAGACTCGGGGTCAAACAGCTTTTATGCTGGAAGAGGTTCAAGAGACGCCCACTCTCGTATTCTGCAAGTGACTAACAGGTCACGGAGGGCGAGCTCCGACCCTGGGCATGGTTGGGGCAAGCAAGCTAACTGAACTGAAGTAAGGTTATGCACAAGTAACCCCTAACAACCATTACACTTAGTTTTTAACTTGTTCAGTTTAAATTCTGCTACTTGACCAAACTCTTGAATTAATTCTAAAACCCTTTTAGTACTAGATTCTGGCTCTTGTAATGTAAGTACAAGATCATCTGCAAATGCTCTCAATTTGTACTGTTTGGCTCCGACCTGTACACCTTTAACCAGCTGGTCTCTTCTGATCATGTTCAGCAAGACCTCCAGGACTGATATAAAAAGTAGTGGGGAGATTGGGCACCCCTGACGTGTCCCCTTTTCTATCTTAAATTCTTCCGTAACCACATTGTTTACAATTAGTTTAGCTTTTTGCTCAGAGTATATTGCACCTATACCATTTTCAAACCCTTGGCCTACCCCCATCCCCTGAAGATTCTTCCTCATAAAACTCCAATAAATATTGTCAAAGGCTTTCTCCGCGTCTACAAATATCAAAACTGCTTTAGTGTTTATATTCACTTCTAGCTTTTCCAAAATGTCAATTATATTCCTCACATTATCTGACAAATGTCTTCCCAGGAGAAAGCCCGCTTGGTCTTTATGAATCTCCTCCATCAACACTTTTTTCAATCTCTTAGCCAAAATGTAAGCAAAAATTTTGTAATCCACATTTAGTAACGAAATAGGGCGGTAGTTCTTAAGTTGAGTCTTTTCAGTCTCTGTCTTCGGCATAAGTGTAATATAAGCCTCTTTCCACGATTCTGGTGCCCTTTTCCCCTCCAAAATTTCATTGCAGACTTCCTTCAAAGGTTGTAATAACCACTCCTTCAAAGTTTTATAGTATCTGGAAGTCAGCCCATCCGGTCCCGGAGAGTTGCCCAATTGCACAAAAAATACATTTGTCAGCCTTAGGACTGTGTTCCCTTCTGGGAAATTTTCAAGGGGCTGCATGCCAGTTGATGGGCAGGGCAAAAGCAAAAATGGAGGGGAGCAATGAATACACTTTTTACCCAAGGGGGGAAAAAGACATTATAGCACAGTTAGAGGTAGAAAATATTCAAGGAGGGTGTTAAGCTGTGCCAGGGCGCCTGGAAGAAGGCCACATTTAGCACCCAGACTGAAAGTTCCCTTATCCTAACTCAGGGAGAGGGATGAAAAAATTGTTGGAATTCTAGCCCGTCTTGAGGTATGTGCCTATCTGTTCAGGCACCGGCTGAATTCCTTAGACCTCCCTCCGGCGACTCCCGGCAGGAATAAACATACTCGAGGTCCGTTCCGGCGATTTTCCTCAGGCTGTGAGGAAAACACACCAACTGCTCCTCTCTCCCCTTTGGTGTCCCCAGGGAGGGGAAAGAAGCAGACAGAAATCTATTTACATCTTTTATTCCTGTCTTTTACTTCAGTACAGAGAAAACATGTCTGCACTCATCAGCAGTTAGAATAAACTCCACACATGTACTTCCAGCACAGGTCATGTGACAAACCCACTGAGCTAACATCCGGTGCTCAGTACAGAATGGACTGCCCCTTTATTCCCATGGCAACAGTCACAAACTTCCTGTTTGGCTTTCCAGCCACAAGCAGCAGACTTGGCTGCTATAGCCTTTGCTTGCTGCCGCATTGCTGCTTTAGAATAACATACTCCCCCTAAAGTATCAATGCGTGCTGCGAGCAAAGCGTCATCCAGAGAAGAAAACAAACAGTTGTTATACTTATAACATTCCCCTGTTGTTTCAGTTCCACCCTTGGAACTACCCGCCACTGGTTTTACCAATGTACCTCTCTGGTTGTGTGACTTCCAAGGAATGAGTGCTTCTGCATTACCTTGGTTAACAACTCTCTGTTGTGCCTTTGTCTCTGACTCAGACACAGCTTCAATCTGACCTTGGTCGTTTACAACAGCAACACATAAGTTAGCAAACTCTTGTGAATACCTCTTGGGTGGTACACCCTTCGTTGCTCTCTCAGACCTACGTAAGAGGTGCTGCTCTTCTTTGATTTCTGGTTCAGCCTTTGAACTCTCTGGAGAACCAGTACTAAGCTTAATCAGTGGTTCATCCTCCTCTTCTGAGGGTCTAGTCATTGTGTGAGATTTCCTCTCAATGACTGTGACAACTGAGCTGTCTGAGCTATCGCTGTCATCATCAGTACCACTGAACTCAATAAGATCAAACTCATCATCATCATCATCAGAATCATCATCACCTGTGGGAAATGTGTGAACAATCACTCTCTCCTGTTCAGGAGCACTCTCTAGAAATTTTGTGAGAATCACCTTTCCAGATTCAGACAAAATTACTCTGTAGAGACCCTTTTCATAACCCACAAAAATGCCTCTGGCATTCTTTACTCCACCTGGAGCTTCTGTTCTCACATGAGACCCAAAAACCTTGAAATGGGCAACAGAAGGTTTTCTGTGGAACAGTTTCTCAAAAGGAGAACATCCCAACTCTTTTGAAAACTTTCTCAACCACGTGTAACAATATGACATTAGCGATTCAGCCCAGTACTCATGTGGCAGATGTGAACTTAGCAATTGCGCATGCATTCCCTTTTGCAATTCTTTGTTCACCCTACTACAGACACATTTGTTCCAAGCTTCTTCGGAACTAGCTGTTTTGTGTCTAATCCCTTTCTTCTTCAGGAACCTCTGGAACTCCTGTAAAAAGAAAATTGGCTTCTCATCTGTGCAAAGACAATCTATGTCAGCATCATGCATATTTTTAACTTTGTCACAAAACTCTTGAAACCTTTCTAAGGCTTCTTTCGGTCTCTCCAAAAGATAAAGCCAGACAAAACCTGTAAAAGAATCAACACATATTAGGTAATACTTTGCATTGCCTCTAGAGGATGCTAGAGGACCAATCACATCAGCATACACCCGCTGAAATGCCTTGTCGACCCTCGAGGTGACCTGCTTGGTGTTCTTCTTGGCTACACCTGCAAAAGAAATCATGTTAGAATCACAAGAATTACATTTCATGTAATCACTTTGATCAAAAGTCAACAAATACAGTCCATCTTTCTCTTTGGCAGAAAGATACAGCTCTCCATCTTTGTAGATCTCGCAGTTCTGATCATCATAGGACAGTTTTAGTCCCTTCTTGGCAATCTGCGAAACGCTGAGCAGATTGTACTTCAAGTCTGGAACCAAATAAACATTGCTTATAGTCAAGTTCAGACTTTTAAGATACACAGTCCCAATTCCGGTCGCTTCCAGCTTTTGACCGTTGGCTAGTTGCACCGCGAAGTTTTGCTTCTTAAACGTAGAAAATAGTCCTCTGTGTCGACACATATGCTGCGTGCATCCGGTGTCTAGGATAAAGAAGTTTCCCACCTCTGGTGTGGCTTTTAGCGACATCAAAGCCTTTGCAGTCTTTGCCTTTGGCTTGGTGTGACCTTTGTCTGACGCCTCAGACTTCGTGGAGCTCGCCTTGGCTCCTCTGTTCTGACGTGGCTTCTTGCAGTACCGCTGAAGATGCCCAGTTTGGTCACAATTGTAGCATCGGACAAGGTTCAAAGCTACAGCGTTTTCTCCAGTAGCAACAGCAGTGGGGGTGTCAGAACTCCGTTCTTTGCTCCCCCTGTCCTTGACTTGCAGGGCGGCAAGTCTGTCATGTTCACAAAGAACCACGGCAAAGACCCTCTCCGAAGTCAAATCCGCTGCTGGGAGAGACCCCAGCTGACTGGCAACTGTTTTGTAAGTCCGATTCAGGCTGTTGATCACCATGAAGCAAAACACTTCCTCCTGCAGACGGAAGTTGCGTTCCACCATCTGTTGACGCAGAAATTTCATCTCCGTCAGGTGCGCTTGAACATCTCCATCAGGTGCAAGCCTCAGGTTGGTCAGCTTCTCAAAATACAGCAACGCTGAAGAACCTGCATCTCTCTGATGTGTCCTTCTCAGCGTGTTCCAAACATCTTTCGCGTGGTCTAAATCTTGTATGTGGATCAACTGCGAATCTGACACGCACAGAATTATAGCAGTTCTGGCCTTCACATCCTGTGACTCCCAAGCACGCGTTGGTGCTGCTGGAATGGGGTTTTCAATCACCCCAAACAGTCTCTGATTCTGCAGCAAGGCCTTCATCTTAATAGACCAAGATGCATAATTGTCACTGGTCAGGAGGTCTGGAGTAGGCAGGCCTCCCCCCCTCTTGGCATCCATTTTGAGTCCTTGCATTGACTCTCAAACACAAGCCTCTAAAATCCAATAGCTGGCTTGTTTACAGTCTGTGCACCTGGCAGCTCTCAACGCTGGCTGCGTTGGAATTTTCCAAGAGCTCTTCAGACTGTGTAGTCAAAACATTCCATTTTAACTTTCACTTCTCCTCTCTGAGGCATGGCCTTTGTTGCTAAGCAACAGCATTCCTTTTCCTTGAACAGGATTAACCACAGGAATGTTTGGAATGCGGTTTCTCTTTTGACTGGAGCTGTTTTACCCAAACCTTGCTCCCTCGAAGCAGAGAATAAATCAATCTGCATTCACACTTCTAAGCCCGAAAATCTCATACCTGGGCTCCGTTGCTTGGCTTTCAGATTCTTCTGGTCAGCTTCTGGCTGCAGAGAATCAGCTTTCTCACCTCAGGCTTCCATGGAGGCCACTTCTTGATGCAGAGGTCGATGAAAACAGCAACCGGCGTCTGCTACCACTGTTGGAATTCTAGCCCGTCTTGAGGTATGTGCCTATCTGTTCAGGCACCGGCTGAATTCCTTAGACCTCCCTCCGGCGACTCCCGGCAGGAATAAACATACTCGAGGTCCGTTCCGGCGATTTTCCTCAGGCTGTGAGGAAAACACACCAACTGCTCCTGTCTCCCCTTTGGTGTCCCCAGGGAGGGGAAAGAAGCAGACAGAAATCTATTTACATCTTTTATTCCTGTCTTTTACTTCAGTACAGAGAAAACATGTCTGCACTCATCAGCAGTTAGAATAAACTCCACACATGTACTTCCAGCACAGGTCATGTGACAAACCCACTGAGCTAACATCCGGTGCTCAGTACAGAATGGACTGCCCCTTTGTTCCCATGGCAACAGTCACAAACTTCCTGTTTGGCTTTCCAGCCACAAGCAGCAGACTTGGCTGCTATAGCCTTTGCTTGCTGCCGCATTGCTGCTTTAGAATAACAAAAATCCACTTGATCAAATGGCATAGTTAAGGGTTGTATGATCACAGAAACAGTCTTGTGGAAATATATCTCTTTTGCATCTCAAGTGTAGGAGCTCCCTCTTCTTGGTCTAGCTGCACAGCCTGATAACTCCAAGTCATCTCACAACCAAGGAGATTTAGATAATAATTATAGTAATAGTAATAGTAATAGTAATAGTAATAGTAATAATAATAATAATAATAATAATAATAATAATAATAATAATAATAATAATAATTTATTATTTATACCACACCCATCTCTGGGCGGCTTCCAAAAAAATATTAAAATACTGTAATACATCAAACAAAAGCTTCCCTAAACAGGGCTGCCTTCAGATGTCTTCTAAAAGTCTGGTAGTTGTTGTTCTCTTTGACATCTGGTGGGAGGGCGTTCCACAGGGAGGGCGCCACTACCGAAAAGGCCCTCTGCCTGGTTCCCTGTAACTTGGCTTCTCGCAATGAGGGAACCGCCAGAAGGCTCTCGGTGCTGGACCTCAGTGTCCAGGTAGAGGTTCCACTACAAAATAGTTTTTATTAATAAGCCCTGTGAGCACCTGCCCTGGAATGGGTTCCAATGGTCCACTAGCCTGATTCATTTAAATTTGGCTTTGTCCAGGTCCTCGGGCAGGATGCGACCCTTTTTGAGAGCCTTGGCTTTCTTCCTCTCCACCTTGTCCATCTTTTTCTTCTGAAGGTTCTTGCCTTGCCGCTGCTGCATTTTCATCGTTCAAAAGAGCAAAGTGAACTTTTTAAGCTAAAAAGAGAGTGCCTAGAATAGAGCACTAACATGTACCGTATTTTTCGTCCCATAGGACGCTCCGTCTCATAGGACGCACGTACTTTTTTGGGGGGAAATAAAGGGGAAAAAATTCCCTTTATTTCCCCCCCCAAACCAGGTCGGGGAACAGTGGGATGGCGGTGCTGCGCCTCCCCGCTGTCCCCCGAGCTTGTGGGGCTGGCCGATTTCTGCCCGGCGCGAGGGGCGCTCTGTTTCAGGGCGCCCCGCGTGTCGGGCGGCAGGCTGCTATCCGCAGCGTGGGGAGCCCTGCAGGAGTTCCCACAGGGCTTCCCATGCTGCGGCGCCATGGGCGCTCTGCTTCAGGGCGCCCCCCGCGCGCCCCGGTGCGCAAGGCTTGCCGACACCTGCGCGAAGCACGGGGCGTCCTCCGAAGGGCACCCCGTGCTCCGAGCTGCAGGCTGCCGCCCGCAAGCCGTGCGCGCCCGGGGGGAAATCCCCCGGGTGCGCAAGGCTTGCCGACACCTGCGCGAAGCATGGGGCGTCCTCCGGAGGGCGCCCCGTGCTCCGCGCTGCCGGCTGCCGCCCACAAGCCGTGCGCGCCAGGGGGGAGATCCCCCGGGTGCGCAAGGCTTGCCAGCATCTGTGTGAAGCACGGGGTGTCCTCCGGAGGGCGCCCCGTGCTCCGCGCTGCAGGCTGCTGCCCGCAAGCCGTGCACGCCTGGGGGGAACTCCCCCCGGGCGTGCAAGGCTTGCGGACACCTGCGCGAAGCACAGGGCGTCCTCCGGAGGGCGCCTCGTGCTCCGTGCTGCAGGCTGCCGCCCGCAAGCCTTGTGCTCCCAGGGGGAGATCCTCCGGGTGTGCAAGGCTTGCCAACACCTGCGCGAAGCACGGGGCGTCCTCCGGAGGGCGCCGCGTGCTGCAGGCTACCGCCTGCAAGCCTTGCACGCCCGCGGGAACTCCCCCCGGGCGTGCAAGGCTTACGGATAGCTTCCTGGAGCCTGGAGAGCGAGAGGTGTCGTGGCACCGACGCCTCTCGCTCTCCAGGCTTCAGCGAAAGCCTGCATTTGCCCCATAGGATGCACACACATTTTCCCTTCATTTTTGGAGGGCGAAAAATACGGTATATCATTGTAAATCTGGTCACTGTATTATTTTTACCGTTACATTTAAAAGCAGGAAAGCCGGCAAGGATTATTTCCTTCAAGAGAATTTCAGCTGGAAGACTAACAATGTACCGGTAATTATACATTACTGGATGCCACAATCATAATATTAGGGGGGGGGACACAAGACTTTTAGGCATGATTTAGAAATCACTATTGACCCCCCAAATGGAAGCTGCTTCAACCTGTCCAACTTATTCCTACAGAACAACCATAAAATCCATCTTAATAGCAGGAGGATGCACAGACTCAAGACCCTGATACCCTGTGGACTTAATCCGGAAAACAAAATTTAGGCTGCAATTCTGAACCTACTTACCCGAGAGTAGGCCACATTGAACTCAGTGGGACATACTCTGAAGACAGTATTATAGAACCGCTCTGCTAATTTCTATCTAGCTAATAATAATAGTAATTTTTAAAGGGATAATTTGTATCTGTCACATCTCTTATTTTTTCCCCATCCTGAGTACTCTTAGAATTGTCACTATTTATTAACTAAACAGTGTTGGGATCTATCTCAGTTTCAACACACACACACACACAGAGAGAGAGAGAGAGAGAGAGAGAGAGAGAGAGAGAGAGAGAGAGAGAGAGAGAGAGTATCTATATATTACACATGTTTACAGAAAAACCCTAAATACTGCAAAAGTTATTGGAACTGGGGGATAACTAGCCTCATATAATCAATGTGCTTAGCTCACTTTGGGAGAGACTGGATAATCAAGGCTTTGTTCTCTCCCAGTTTACCTGAGCAGCTCAGGTGTAAGAGGATGTGGTGGTTGCTCAGCTTTCACAAGTCACTCTTCAGTTCCTATACCAATGATTTAGGAACTTGCACCACTGTAATTAAGCCACATTTTACTGCCTGTGCAGCTTTTTCTGAATGCTGTATGGAAAAGCACATGAATCTGACATTTGGAGAGCTTGTAAGTAAACTTTTTAATTTGCCAAATGTGTTCTTTTTCTAAGCTACTGACAGGGGAACTTTGGAACTCACTTTAAGTGGCATATTTTAAAAGTCTAAAAACCTTTATTTCCATACTTTACAGTGGTACCTCGGGTTACATACGCTTCAGGTTACAGGGGCTTCAGGTTACAGACTTCGCTGACCCAGAAATAGTACCTCGGGTTAAGAACTTTGCTTCAGGTTGAGAACAGAAATCCTGCTCTTGCGGCGCGGCAGCAGTGGGAGGCCCCATTAGCTAAAGTGGTGCTTCAGGTTAAGAACAGTTTCAGGTTAAGAACGGACCTCCAGAACAAATTAAGTTCTTAACCCGAGGTACAACTGTACTTTGCTGTGTATTTTGCTATTTCAAATCTCTGCTGGTATTCTCATGCCACAGAGTACTTGCCCCAAACTTGGCTCATGGTTTCCAGGAATTCTCATTTTTATATACCTTTCTCTCTCTCTCCTTGAACCAACAGACAGGTTCTTCATTTGCATACTTAGGCTCATGCTTATCCTTAGGATCACTGCCTATCTTTCTCATGGGGAGGGGTAAGGTGCATAGGACACTGGAAGCTTAGAATGCCTTGCTTATGTACTATAAGCTTATATACAATACAATATCTTTATTGTCATTGTCCCATACAGAACAATGAAATTGAAAAACTACATAAAACATTCAAAATCCCCTAAAAACTCTGAAACCCCATTTTAAAGCACACTATACTATACTATACTATACTATACTATACTATACTATACTATACTATACTACTATACTATACTATACTATACTATACTATACTATACTATACTATACTATACTATACTATACTATACAACCCCCTAAAAACTCTGAAACCCTATTTTAAAATTCACTATACTATACTATACTATACTATACTATACTATACTATACTATACTATACTATACACTATACTATAGAGACCCCTTATGCTGCGTTTAGAACCAGAATTGCATTTGCGTAGAAACTGTTTCTCAGGCGGCTAGTCCTGGCCTTTATAACCCTATACCTTCTTCCAGAAGGCAGAAGCTGAAAGAGATCATTTCCGGGGTGTGTACTATCATGTGCTATCTCTGCCGCTTTCTTATGGCACCTGGCAGCATAGATTTGATCTAAGGTGGGAAGAGTGCACCCAATTATTCTCTCTGCAGTCTTTTCAACCCTGGATAGCATTGTTTTTCCCCTGGCCATGTGGTCTAGAAACTTGCTTTTTAGAGTGAAAACAGTAAAGCTAAGATTATTAAAAAGCTGGGGTTTTTTCACCCAAATATTTCTCACCCATGCTATGTTTGAATAGAATCACAAAGTACAAACAGGCCTGACTGAAGAGTGTGTTATATTTATACACTCAGGATGGGGAACCTGTAGCCCTTCAGATGTTTCTAACTATCCCTGACCACTGGCAACGCTGGCTGGGGCTGATGGGAGCTGGCTGTTCAACATCTGGAGAGCCATAGGTTCCCCACCCCTATTATACATCAACCACCCCCCATCACATCCTTCAAAATCTGGCCTCCAAAGATGGGTGAACTGTTTTACTTCAAATCAAGGTAGAGCAGAAGCCAGTATGATATCAACTGGAACCAGAATAGTAGAGGCATAGGAATATTTCCACCACACATCTAACAGTGCAATCAGGAGCAAGTTCCACTGCCCTAAAGAAGGCTTGCTCCCAAATTAAGCTGGCATATGCCTACAGCCTAAAATTGGCTTTGGATTCCCCAAGGCTTTCTCCACATTTTGACAACTGTTTTTTAAAGGAGGGTGCTGATCTTACCTGGCCAGAGATTTCTTGGATCTTCTCATGAAGTCTCTGCTGCAAAAGATTCATGGCTGAAAACGAGTGGTCAGGAGTGAAAATGGCAGGCATCTAACCTGTCCCATGAAGTCCAGGCCTGGTTGGTACATTCTCCCTCAATTTTGTTTTTTAAAAAAAACATTTATTGGAGGAGGGTAAAAATGGTTTGCAAAAATGACTGCCAGGACTCACCTGTTACCTGCTCCTGCCTAGCCTAGTCTTCGTCTGTGCTGTTTGCGGCCCATCCTCCATATTGTCTCCTTTTATTGGCTTTATTTTATTTTTTAAAAAACAAACAGTAGAGGAGACATGACAAGTGCACAAATGGCAGCTGCAGTTTGCCTGTTACGTGCCTGCTGGTGCCTGGGTTGGCCTGAGGTGTCTCCTGCCTGTTTGGCTATCCTCAGTGTGTTTTTTATTTTGGAAGATGAAAGAGGTGTTGCTATTTGTTAAAGTTTGTAGATGGTAAATCCTTTGACCCACGGAGTCTGCTGCCCGGCACGACAATTGTCCTGATTTATGAGCTGGTCTGACGTTTATGGCCGCCTGCCCGCTTCTTCAGCATGCTGTCGCACTTCGCAGTTGTCGGCCATTGCAGAGTTCGTACGCAGCATAAATGGCTTGGTCTGTGTCAAAGTGGTGTCTCCAATAAATCAACTTGACACCAGTGCTTCTATTCTCCCAAAGGTGTTTATTCAGAAGCATAAAGAAACAGAAAAGAAACCGATAGAATCAAGCTGCATGCTTGCAGCGTTCTGTCTCTCACAAAAACGAAACCAACTCTCAGAGACTCTCAGAACGAAAGGAAAAACCCCAGATGATATGGGCAGGCAGCCAGTGATTAAGAACGCCTTCTGGAGTGTTAACTCTTAACTGTCCAAAACCACAACACCCCCTCTCGTTCACAATGACCTGGGTGCGAATATACAAACAGCTTAACCCATGTTTAAACATCACAGAACTCTCTGTGTCTCTGAAAACTCAAGGATTTTGTAAATCCATCAGCAAGGTTTTCCTGGCTAGGACAATACCTCAGTTTGATCACATTTGTCCTAACACTCTCACACACGTTTTTGAAATGTATATCTAAATGCTTGGTCCAGGCGTTAAATTGGCCTGATTCTGCCAATTTCAGACAGGCTTGGTTGTCTTCCCACACTGTTATGGGTAGGCAACAATCTTCACATATCTCCCAGACCAGACATGTGTAGAATTCCAGCTCTCTGCATACTCCCGAAAGAGAGCTGAATTCTGCCTCAGTCGATGACAGAGCAATGAGGCTTTGTTTTTTGGACCTCCAGCCGATTACAGAACCTCCAAACATTACAACCATTCTGGAGATTGACTTCCTGTCTGAGGTGTTGGCCCAATCTGCATCAGCCCAGCATTGAAGCTGTGCATCACCCTGAGCTGACAGTGTGAGGCTATACTCCTTGGTCTCTTGCAGATACTTAAGAACCCTTAAAAAAAAATTTAAAAGTTTTTTATTATTAAAATAATTCAGCATCAATACACACACATTGCGAATATACAAGCATACAAACACACATTTCACACAATTCTCAAAAATATTCAAACATACCTACATTCAGTCCCACAGATAATTTCTTATACTCCTTGGTGTCTTGCAGATACTTAAGGACCCTTTTTACGCCATTCCAGGCTACCACACTGGGTTTTGCAGCCTCTCTGCTCAGGAGATTGACAGCAAATGCTATGTCGGGTCTGCTCCATTGAGAGAGCTATAGCAGACTCCCCAGAGCAGATTGAAACACCTCCTGGTTCTCGAACTCTGGCTTTACCTTAGATTGGCTGTCTTTAAGAAAACACGTTTCCATTGATGTTCTGACACCTTTGCAGTCTGCCATCTTGAACTTTTGCAGCAATTGCTCTATCTTTGCTCTCTGATTTAGCAAAAAACTGCCATCTTGGTCTCTGTGAATTTGGACCCCTAGGTACATGCTCTCAGGACCTAATTCCTTGAGTTTGAAGTGCTGTTTCAGCTTCCTTGCAAACTCCTGCACCTGTTTACCTGTCCTGGCAACTAATATAATGTTGCTGACAAAAATAAGAGTGAGTTCCTCCTGCTGGCCTGACCCCTTCAGGTACAGGCAGCTGTCTGCCAGACTCTTCTGAAACCCTAGCTTCTCCAGAGCTTCGTTGAGACATAAATTCTAATTTCTGGCTGATTGTTTCAAGCCATAAATGGAACGGAGCAGTCTCCATACCAGACCTGGCCTATCACCCTCAAACCCTGGTGGAGGTAACATGTAAATCTCTTCCTGCAGCGGTGAGTTTAAATAGGCAACATCAATGCCAAAATGAGCGACCTCAGAACCTCTTTGCGCTGCTATCGCCAAAAGCAATCACATGGTCTCATTTCTGGCCATGGGCGCGTACACCTGAGAATAGTGTAGCCCTGGTCACTGGCTGAAACCTCTTGCCACCAATCTGGCTTTATATTGTGGCTCTCCACATGCAGTGGGTTTCAACCGGTAGACCCGGCAACAACTCACTGCCTGCTGGTCAGCTGGCAGAGTTGTGAGCGTGAAGACTCCTAGAGACTTCATGGCACTAAGCTCCTTTTCCATGGCTTCCTGCCACTTTCTGGATTCTGCCTGAGGTAACTTCTGAACCTCAGCAAAGCTTTCTTTTTCGCACTGAGCAAAACCAGCCCACACATTCGTGACTGTGAAATGGTCAGGTGGTTTACCCTTCATGGTCCGCTTAGACCGTCTTGGCCCCATGCCAGACTCCCCCTCTGACCCAGATGTGCTGGACTCTGCCTGGGAGTCCCTGGCGTCTGGTGAACCACCAAGCGACTTGCTGTGCTTGCTGTGCATTCTTGGACTGAGCTTGGCTGTGGGAGACAATGGAGATCTACTGCGCCTGCGCCTGCTAGGCCTAGCCTCCAGAGATGAGTGTGCACTCTTGGTCTCTGGCTTCACCTCTCCCTTTGGAATTGCCCCCTCTGGCACTGCACCCTGGTGGTGGTCGGCAGCTCGGCCCGGACCGCCAGCAGGTACATCGCCATCAGCTCCGCCAGCAGGTGCAATTGGTTGATCCTCAGAATCAAGATCACTAAACCAATCTGTGAGCACTTCAGGATTTCCGTGAATCCTGTTCCAACCACTCTGCTCACAGAATTCTGTGGTCCTGCTGATTACCGCATGTGAGCGATCTCCCCCTGGATAAGCAAACCTCCAGGCTTTTGACCTTGGCTTGTACCCACAGAAAATCATTTTGCGGGATCTAGGGCCACCTTTTTTGTGCTGTTGTTTGGGAATCAATACTTAAGCTTCCGCCCCAAAGGTACGAATGTAGTTGGGTTTCTTGGCATGGAGCATAAAATAGGGCGTGTTCCCAACCACAGAATTATACGTCCTATTCAAAGTGAAAGACACAGTTTTTACAGCTTCGGCCCAATAGCATTTTGGCAGCCCTGAATCAAAGACAAGAGCCTCCATGGCTTCTTGCAGGGTTCGATTCCTGCGCTTCGAAACTCCATTTTCTTGCGGGGAGTAAGAAGCTGTCTTCCTGTGCTTAATACCTTTCGCACGGAAGAAGCTTTGCAAACTAGACACCATAAATTCTGTGCCTCTGTCTGTTTGAAAAGCTTTGACTCGGGTGTCAAACTCAAGTTCTACTGACACCACCCACTCTTTGAACTCCTTGGCTGCTTGCCCTTTGTCTTTGAGCGTGAAAATCCATCCCATCCTCGGAAAAACATCTGCCAGACAAAGAATGTATTTAGTTTTACCCATACTTGCCACTGACATTGGACCACAGAGATCCGCATGCACGAGCTCAAAAACCTGTTTGGTCACTCTCTCAGACCTTGGGTAATTGGCCGTGTGCACTTTGGCTTTTTTACAAGCTCTACAGTCAAGGAACTTAGAGCACTCCTTCATTTTGCAGCCATCAGCGCACTTTACCTGTTTGCGCACGTAGCACCAGTTTGCATGCGAAAATCTTCTATGCCATACGTGCAGACACTGGTCATGAGTGGGACCGTTGGCACACTTTGCCTGTGCTTCAAAAGCATATGCCTGTCCAACAAAAGCATATGCAGCTGCCTTTTGATGTGTTCCTGTATCGCTGCCTCTGCCCCCTCTCGCAGGGCCTCTCCTCCCATGACGTGCTCTGCCTCTTATCTCCTGGTTGCCATGGGAGACGGCCTTGGGGCAGTTTCTCAGCAGATGTTGGTCTGAATTGCAGGCGTAGCACCGCTTTGCTGCAAAGGCATGCATAGTGCTCCCAGCGTCTTCTGCACTCCCACTCCTGGGCACAGGGCAACCCCCATTCAGAGCTTTTCCTTTCTCTCTCAGCCTTTTATCCTGTTCATCCTGCAACCTGCCCGACACATATTCAAGGTCAAGCTGTGCTGCAGGCATGGCTTCCAACGTGAGAGAAAGTGTCTCATAGCTGGGGTCTAAAGAACTCAGCAATATGTAAACTTTATGCTGCTCCGTGAAGAGAATCTGTAGTTGCCTCAAATGGTTGAACAACGCCAGCATGTGGGATATGTGCTCTTTCACGCAGCCTCCCGGTTGCAAACGTAACTCAAACAGCTGTCTGGTGACATGAATCCAGACCCCAGCCATGTCCCACTGATGCACACGTTGAAGGGCCCCCCAGATCTCGTGGGCGTAGGTGGCGTGGTCAGTGTGAACCATCTGAGCCCCATCAATGGCCATGACCAAATGAGCAACAGCACTCTGGTCTCTTCTCAGCTCTGCAGCTGCAGCAGCTACAACTCCGTCTGCTGCCCCTGCTGGGGCCTGTACAGGTGGGTTCTGCGTACAAGTCCAAAGGCCTTTAGCAGTTAACAAAACCTGCATTTTCTTGGACCAGTCCACCCAGTTCTTCCCCGTCAGCCTTGGGAAGGCCACCATAAAATTTTCCTGAACCTCTGCCATTTTTCTTTCTTTCTGGGGCTTGTGTTACTTACACGGCTGCTGCTCTCTCCAGCTTCCAGCTCTCAGTCAGTCTCAGTCAGTTTTATTGCACATAGCCAAAGGCTGCTGCAATGTACACAGAATTATTTGACAATTAAAAGAAAATATACTGAATTGATAAAAAAGACTTAAAACATTTATATTATTAAAACATTACTGTCAGGGGCTCAGGAGCAGAGGCACAGGAGAGGGAGGAAATGGAGAGCGAGGGGGAGGAATCCGAGGGGAGCGTAGGCGATGACAGTGGTCTGAGGGATTCCCTGAGTCTCTCCAGCGAATCGGAAGATTCACAGAAGGGGGCGCCTATGGCCAGGGCAAGGGGGGTGCCAAGGGGGACACCCCAGAAGGAAGGGGCCAGAGGGGACTCAGAGAGCAGCAGTTGGAAATCAGGACCAGCTTCCCCACCAGAGCGCAGTGGGGGGGAGGAGTCCCAGATATCGGGACCAGGGTGTTCACCACCAGCGAGAGGAGATGAGTCAGGATTGACCACGCCTCCATCGGAGAGCGAGGAAACGGTCGAGAGGAAGGTTGCCCACTGGGCGCGCGCGCCAAGTTCAAATGTACAGGCGAGCGGCACAGCAGGTAGCCCGGATAGAAAACCAGGTCCTAAAGCCCGCCGAAAGGAGGGACAAGAGTCAGGGGGGTCAGCGTCAGAGGAGTCCAGGAAGGAGGAGACCCCGGGGGCAGACGGACCCAGAGGAGGAAAGAACAATGGAAGAGGTGGAGTAAGGCCAGGGTCTTAAACTGGTGTATAGGGGGCGGAGACTCAGACGGAGCTTCGCCGGTCTAGGTTCTAGACGTAGAGCTGCACGCTGCGGCTTGTAAATGGAAACTGAACTTCAATAAAGACTTTTGTACATTACTACCGGCTAGCGTTGGTCCTCTGTGAGCTGGGACCTGGAGGCAGCTCTGACAGTGAGCTCCGTCCCTTAAAACCTCGCAACGTGAGTGGACGCAGCGAGGGGCGAAGATTGGTGCTTCGCGAGCTCACAAAGGCAGGACAGGATGACTACCGAAGAACGAATGGTAGCCCTGCAAAATGCAGTGACACAACTTAACACGGAGATACTAGCATCCAGGAAGAGGGAAGAAGATACTGCTGCTACCTGCAGGGATCTGCAAACCAGGTTTGAAATGTTGACTAAGCAGGGGCTACCGGGAGCCAGACCAGAGGGGATTGGGCTGGGAAAGAGAGGAGGCAGCCTTGTGTCTCATTTCGATGGGAGTCTGCAGCAGTACCCTAACTTCCGAGCAGACGTGGTATTTGAGCTACAGTTGCTGGAGAAGGACTTTAGAGATGAGCAGGAGAAGGTGGGCTTTATACTAACTCATCTCCATGGAGAAGCTAAAGCGTGGCTGCGCAATCTGTGGAGAGATAAGGATCCCGCTCTCCGAAGTGCGGATGCCTTCATTAAAGCGATGGATGCGTGTTTTTTATCAACAATAGACGTAGATATCACCAGAAAAGAGATACATGGACTGAAACAAGGGAGAGCCACTGTAAGGCAGTATCACTCCCGCTTTTTTGCATTGGTCAACGCGCTGGGATGGGAGAAAGATTCAGCTGCGGTCAGAGACCTTTTCTGGGAGGGGTTGAACGGAGCTGTGAAAGACGAAATTGCAAGGGGGGAACGACCCCAAAGCACTCAGGAAGTTGTCCAGAGAGCGCTAACGGTTGGGGTGCGTCTGGAAGAACGTCCGTGGAGCAAAGACGAAGGGCGTTGGGGACGCACGCCGGCGAGAGCACCTCCCTTCTTTCCCAGGGACGCAACGCACGCTCAATCCACGCCTCCGCTGGGAGGGGGAGAGGAACAGATGGAGATAGGTGGTGCCAGGGCTCAGTCAGCAACCAGAGCCCTAACACCGGGAGCAGTCAAAGCGAAGCCTCCTAGAGGGAACAGGAAGTGTTACATCTGCGACAGTGCTCAGCACATGGCAAAAGAGTGTCCCCAGAGGCTCCACAAGCACACTGCAGCCTCCGCAACAGTAACAGAAGCAGTTCAGCAGAGAGAACCACAGCAGGGAAACGACGGAGTCTGGCTGGAAGCAGAGGCACTGGGGCCCAGCCAGACGAGTCAGTGAAGCAGTCCCCAGAGATTTTACAGCCCACAGACCCACTCCCGCCCAAACCAGTGGTGCAACACACTGCATCGCTCCAGCTACCCAATGGACTCACTATGGAAGTGCCCATTACCATTGACTCTGGTAGTAATGCAGACTTTATAGGACTGGATTTCATCAAGCAACATCGCATAGCGCTCCTGCCAGCCACGATGCCCCTGAAAGTTGTCACGGTCGATGGAAGAGAATTGCTGGGGGGGCAGGTGGTCAAGCAAACGCCGCCGATGGTGATGCAAATTGGAAATCACCGGGAAGTCATCAGCTTCAATGTCACCCAACTGTCGGACACGCCTGTAGTATTGGGCATGAGTTGGCTGCACAGGCACAGCCCGGCATTGGCATGGTACCAGCGCCAACTAACTTTCAGCTCCTCCTACTGCGCAGAACACTGCATCCTGCCTAGCCCGGAGGGGGAAGAGGATGACCCGCAGCTACGATTAGGCACGCTGCAAGCAGTGCCCCACAAGTACGCAGCGTTTTTGGAGGTTTTCTGCGAGAAGGAAGCGGACAAGCTGCCTCCCCACAGGTCCTATGATTGCAAGATTGACCTCCTGCCGGGGGCGACGCTACCGACCGGGAAACTGTATTCCATGTCTGAAGACAAACTGCAAGAACTCAGGGAGTTCATAGATCACAACTTGAAGCGCGGTTTCATCCGGGAGTCCAAAGCAGTGGGGGGCAGTCCCGTGTTTTTCGTGAAGAAAAAGGACACGCCCCAAAAAAGGCTTGTAGTTGATTATAGAATTTTGAACTCGAAAACCAGGCGAGCGGCACAGCAGGTAGCCCGGCTAGGGAACCAGGTCCTAAAGCCCGTCGAAAGGAGGGACAAGAGTCAGGGGGGTCAGCGTCAGAGGAGTCCAGGAAGGAGGAGACCCCGGGCGGCAGACGGACCCAGGGGAGGAAAGAACAACGGAAGAGGTGGAGTAAGGCCAGGGTCTTAAACTGGTGTATAGGGGGCGGAGACTCAGACGGAGCTTCGCCGGTCTAGGTTCTAGACGTAGAGCTACACGCTGCGGCTTGTAAATGGAAACTGAACTTCAATAAAGACTTTTGTACATTACAACCGGCTAGCGTTGGTCCTCTGTGAGCTGGGACCTGGAGGCAGCTCTGACAATTACGTACTCTAAATTACGTCTTTGCTTTTACCCAAGGGAGCCCTCAGAATTTCCGGTAACAGTTTTGTCGACCGTGCTCAGGGACACTTGGTTCTCCTGCGAAGGTGAGGAGGGAGATAGAGGGGATCGGGCGCCACTGGGCAACCTTATCCTGGGGATCCTTTTTTCCTCTCCCTGCCTCCTCTTTGTGGGCGGTAATCAATCATCACCAAAAGCCCAGCTGGCTAAAGAGAAAGGATCCCGGGATCCACGAGGGACATCTACGAACGTGAGTATGGTTTGAAGTAAATACATTGGGAGGGGGGTGGAAAGGTAACATCTCCACAACAGCTGGACTTTTCTTCTTTCTACCTCTGACGTCTCCCCTCGGAGTCGACCAGGAACGTCCTAAACTCTCTCTCTTCCTCTCCCCGATTTCCCTCTCGGAGCCTGGCCGGGGAAACCGTGGGAACCCTCCTTATAATCCTTTTCTGACGTCTTCTTTCGGAGTCGCCCGGAAGCGTCCTGACAAATCTTTTCTCTCTCTCTATCTGTCTTTCCCCCTGTCCATGCAAATGAAGCCGCCCCTCCTGCTCGGTGACCCTTGTTGGGGATGACCCGTGTACATGAGAACGCAAGGTCATTTGCTTCCTTTCAAAACTTTGCTTTCTCGGACCCCGATCTGGCACTGCATTGTGCAGGCGTTCAGTAGGGAATCCCGAACTTAGTCCCAAGGGCTAGGCAGGAGGCTGTCGTGGATGATAGAAAGGGAGGTTCACGAACCGGGACCCCACACTAGGGCTAGTTTTGTAAGCAGCGCTGGGTAAAAAAATTACGGATCCGTGGTTTTCAGGCAGGTCGCCTGTGGTAGTTCGGGCTAGAGAGACCCGTGGTTTTCTGGTAGGCAGGGATTGCCTTTAGTTAGAAGAAGGAAAAGTTAAATACTGATATCCTATTCTTTTCTCTACCCCCCCTTCTTTGTCCCTTTCTTGTACTCTTTTTCCACCCCTAGCGTTGTATATTGAGCAACTCCTTGGCATTAGACTGAAATGGGAGCTCACGCTTCTAAACACTCAGACTGGACTCCCCCCCCGGTGATCAGGCTTCTATGAAGCCTCTTCGCCCTAGGGAGGACTCCGATACTCCTCTTGAGTTCGTCCTTTTAAACTGGAAGGAACTAAGATGAAGGAAGTGTCTCTCCAAGTTTAAACTGAGGGACCTTTGCAATCTCTCGTGGGTAGCCTTCACCCACCACCTGGAGCCAGCATCTCAATGGCCACCTCATGGCTCCTTTAATCTCACAAAGATGCAAGCACTTAGAACTTATCTAGGGGACAAAAGGCCTCGACAACTTTATTATCTCAATGCCTTCGTGGAAGCCTGCGAACTATTTCACCGCAAACAAGCCCAAATTGTCCTGCAGATGGCCGTCTTAAAAACAACCGGACCTCCCCCATATGATGAAATTAAAGCCCAAGAAGAGCAACTGGATAGATCTCTTATCCCTTTCTGTTACCCTGAGCCGACGGCACCTCCACCGCCAAGACCAGGGGCAGGAGATAGAGCAGGAGCAGGGGCTGGGTCAAATGCAAGACCAGGGGAAAACCTAACAAATCCCCCCGCCGCCACCACCCCTTCACTCAATACACCAGCCCCATCATCGCTCAACCTTCCCCAAGGCACATCGGAAACAGGGGAGGACCAAACCGACCCAAATATGAGAGCGCCACTAAATGAAGATCTGTCTAATGGGGAAAGAGACGGGCCGGTTTCCAGTAGAACACGGAACAGGGACAATTTGGCTAACGGAGAGGTGGAGGGCGCTTTCCCCCTCAGGGCACTCCCCATACGCCCGTCCAGGGCAGGAGACCCACCTCGCATGGTATTCACTCACCAGCCCTTTCTTACCGCGGACTTAATGAACTGGTCGGACAAAATGCCTTCTCTCCGGGACGCCCCTGACAAATGCCACCATCAAGTGGCCACCATCTTCTCCACCCACAACCCCACCTGGGCAGATGCGCATATGCTACTCGGGGCCCTTTTTAATGAGGCAGAAAAAAGGGAAATACTGGTGAAAGCGGGGGAGGCTTTAACCCGGGCAGACTACCAACCCGGCCGTCCCGCTTCAATGGCTCCACTTACCACCCAGAACTTAATTAACGACCCAGACTGGGACTACAATACTGATAACGGTATCTGGGGCTTAAAGATTTTTAAGAAAGCCATCTTGGATGGAATAAAAGCTGCAGGACAGCAGACTGTGAATTGGACGAAAGTCCAAGCTGTCCTTCAAGGACCAGATGAACACCCCACCGACTACTACACCCAGCTAGTATCCGCGATTAAAACTTGGGGTGGGATTGACCCGGAGAGCCCACAGCACGAGTTCATCGTTAAAGGGTTCTTTAAGGACCAGGCAACACCTGACATACGGAAAGCATTAAATTCGCACCTAGGGTATGATGGGAAAACAATGAATGAGATTCTTTCCATTTCAAAGTTCGTTTTCAACTCGAGGGATGAAAGGAAGCGAAAAGATCCAAAGCCTGATTCCCCACGGGTACTAGCTTATGCAAGTGGACTCCCTTACAAAGACAAGCCAAGAGGAAAAGGGCACGAGCACCCTGGAGCCCCCCTTTGTTATCACTGCAATGAGCCGGGGCACATGAAAAGAAACTGCCCCCTTCTTACCCGCACACAAGATCAGGGAATTAGGAGAATGGACTATAGGGAGTACAAACCCTTTAAATCAGAATACAGGGAACCAACCTACCCCAAACTCAATGATCCTACCACCCAGTATGGATCTTCTCATTTTCAAAGTCAAGCACCACCTGCAAGGGGATCTACCCCAACCCCTACGGGACCCCCTCCTCTGCCACGACCAAGGAACCCACCTAACCATACCAACAACCCTTTCAATCACGCTAACCGACCAACCAACACACCCCATGAGCTGGTGATGGAAGAGTATCATGAATATTGACAATCAGAAGCAGATCCCGCCTCCTTTTCCTTTCTTTGCCCAGTCTTACAACTATCCTCCTCTGACCCCATCTGCACTATGCAAATCGATGGACAATCTTATGACTGCCTCCTTGACACTGGGGCCACTTACTCCACCCTTACCAATAGCCACTTGGCCCCGGGGGAAGAAACTAGGACCATGATGGGACTCGATGGAATCCCCCGGAACTGCCCCCTTTCCAAACCTGCAAAAGTCTCAGTCGGACCTCTATCGGTCAAACATACCTTCTTACTAATCTCTAGCCCCGTCAACCTCTTGGGGAGGGATCTGCTCTGCAAACTGAACGCTACGATCCAATGTGGCCAGGAAGGAATTCATTTGCACATGCCAAATGACTCCATTTTCAATTTCCAAGGGATTCTTCAGGAAGCTAACAGCAAAGCCATTGATCTTCCTCCCGAACTTCTCAATAGTGTCCCCCCTTGGCTATGGGGAACCGAATCAACATCAGTTGGAATCCTAAAGTCTGCAACCCCAGTAAAAGTAAACTATAGGAAGGACCTACCGTTTCCTTGCACCAAGCAATACCCCCTACCCCCGGAAGCAATAGAGGGACTAAAGATGGGAGCTCTAGTTCCTTGTGCCTCTCCGTGTAACACCCCTCTCCTTCCTGTCAAGAAGCCCAACACAAACCCCGTCAAATGGCGCTTGGTGCAAGACCTCAGACTTGTCAATTCTTTCATTATTCCCAGGCGTGCTGTAGTCGCTAACCCCCACCACCTTTTGAGGACCATTCCGGAGGGAACTGTAGTTTACTCCGTCATCGACTTATGGTCTGCCTTCTTTAATATCCCTGTGGACCCAGAGAGCCAATTCCTCTTTGCTTTCACCTGGCAAACCGGTCAACTAACATGGACCCGGTTGCCTCAAGGATATGTAGAATCTCCGGCAATCTTCTCTTCCATATCACATCAAGACCTATTAGATGTGGCCCTTCCCGGAGGCTCCGCCCTCAGGCTTTAGGTTGATGATATCTTGCTTTGTGGGCGGGACTTAGAATCCTGCAGATCAGACACTATAGCTCTCCTGACGATACTGGCACATAAGGGACACAAAGTATCCCCAAAAAAGATACAGTACTGCCAAAAGGAAGTGAAATACCTTGGCCACATCCTGGGAGAAGGCACCCGTGCGCTAACCACAGATAGGATTGAGGCCATAACTAAGCTACCCCTTCCTAAAACGAAAAGACAGCTCAGGGGCTTCATCGGGATGAGCGGATTCTGTTGCGCCTGGATCCCCCGGTACGGAGAATTCACCCGTCCCCTTACTACAATGACCCACGACAATGCTCCAGACCAACTACAATGGACTGCGGAGGCCCTTGAAGCATTCAAATCTATTAAACGGGAGTTGAGATCTTCACCCGCCCTCGGACTCCCTGACTATAGGCTGCCTTTCTCTTTATTTGTCCATGAAAATAAAGGGGTAGTGTTTGGCGTCCTCACGCAACCCTTTCAGGGAAGGAATAGGCCTGTCACCTATTACAGCCTCCAGTTGGACACTACTGTAGTGGGGAATGTGGGGTGCCTTAGAGTGGTGGCAGCTGCAGCATTACTCCTAGAAAAGGCGCAAGAGACTGTTTTGGGACATGATCTAACTGTAAACATCCCACATGCCATAGCTACCCTTCTCAGCTTACAAGGGTGCCAACGCTTTACTATACAAAGGCTGAACAGGTACAAGGCTATCCTCCTCAGTCCGTCCAATGTCACCATAAAAAGAGTAAACTCTATCAACCCTGTGACTCTCCTACCCCTCCCCGACGATGGCACCCCACATCACAACTGTTCCCAAGTGGTTCGCCATGCCAAAAAGCCACAGGAAGACCTGGACTATCTCCCCTTAGTGGACCCCGACCTCATCCTGTATACTGACGGAAGCTTGACGGTAGTGGGAGGGGAACGGAAAAGCGGATACGCTATTGTCAGCGACACCGACATCTTAGAAGCACGTCCTGTCCATGCCAAGTACAGTGTGCAGGCTGCTGAGCTTATTGCTCTCATCCGAGCCTGCGAACTGGGGGCGGGACAAAGAATTACCATTTACACAGATTTAAAATATTGCTTTGGGTTGGTTCATGCCACCAGACAGATCTGGCTGCAAAGGGGCTTCTTGACAGCTGCAGACACCCAAATAGCCCATGCGCCTCTAGTGGAATGTCTCATGAATTCCATACATCTCCCGGAAGCTATAGCGGTAGTGCATTGTAAAGCTCACACCAAGGGGAAAGACCCGATCTCAGTAGGGAACCGTTGTGCCGATCGTGTAGCGCAGGAAGCAGCCCTACAGCCGCTATCTGCAGACAATGAATTCCAGGGACCTCAGGTTCCTTCAGATGTGGACTTTGAACAAATGTACAAAACTGCAACCCCAGAGGAGATAAAGGGATGGGAGGAACAAGGAGCTCTCTTAGAAAATGGCATTTGGTACCTTCCCGATAAGAAACTCTTCATGCCCAGACTCTGGGTACCCAAATACTTAAGGATCTTACATCAGTGTACCCACTGGGGAAGGGACAAGCTCATAGACGCGGTACAACGCTGTTGGTATGCCTCAGGACTAGCTCTCGCTGCGAAAGCAGCAGTGAAGAATTGTCACACCTGCCAAACCTTTAATCCTAAGCATACCGCCAGATGTCCACCAGGAGCCAGACCATGGGCTTTTGTCCCATTTGAGAGTCTACAAGTCGATTTCATAGACCTACCCCCTTGCCAGGGCTACAAACATGCCCTTGTCATCATTGATCAATTGACCGGATGGGTGGAATGCTTCCCGACTCGCCGAGCTACTGCCCAAATAGTTGCTAAAATTCTACTGCATGAAATAATACCACGATTTGGGGTTCCGAGACACATAGACAGCGACAGGGGCTCACACTTCACCTCCGACATAGTCCAACAAGTAGCTAAAGCTCTAGGGGTTAAATGGAAATGGAAATTACACACCCCATATCACCCCCCCCCATCCTCAGGGCAGGTTGAAAGAATGAACCAGCAGCTTAAGTCTGGGAAAACTCTGTAAAGACTCTGAAATCAAATGGGTCAATGCCCTCCCCTTGGTCCTACATAATCTCAGGGCATGCCCCCATGGAAAACTGAACTTATCTCCTTATGAATTACTTTTTGGGAGACCCTCCCCCGTATACAACACCCATTTTCCCCCATCAGAACTAGAAGTAGGTGAGTCTGAATTAACCAAATATATAATACAGCTCCAGAAGCAACTGATTGTTCTCCACAGATATGCGGCCTGGAGTCAAAACATACCTCTAGACGAGAACATCCATCCGTTCCAACCAGGGGACTGGATACTGGCAAAGACTTACCAGAAGGTACCCCTACAGCCCACCTGGGAAGGACCCTACCAGGTACTTCTAACTACCCCAACCTCCGTCAAGGTAGCAGAGAAGTCGGCCTGGCTACATCATACCCGCTGCAAACCTGCTTCTCCACCCGACTCCGCCACTGACAACGCACCCTACTCTACTCCCCCACAACCGGCAGACGATGACACCGACGCAGAGGCGAACCAACAGACCGGACCAGATCGGGGCACGCACCGAGCCCAACAGACCGGACCAGATCGGGGCACGAATTGGGCCCTACAGACCGGACCTGCTTCAACACCAACACCGACCCATTGGACCTCTGAAATCGTCACTGCAACGGACAACCGGGAGCAACCCCTGATCCGCCTCCGACTCCGTAAGGCACCGCTTCACACCGTTTGACAGCTTGCCCTTTGACAGCTTCGCATTTGACAGCTCACCTCTCAGGGAACTGCCATCGGAGCGCAGGGTGGTGGAGAGGCTCTCGGATGCTGGGAGACCCTCGGATGCTGAGGAGGGAACCAGCAAGGGGAGAGGGAGAGTTTCCGCTGAAGAAGGAGGGGAGGAGGAGACAGTGTTGGAGGTGAGGCACAGAGACGCTTCAGAGAGCAGAGAACAGTTTTCGAGTCATCAGAAGATGGGGGAGATTCTTTCCAGGGGTTCCCAGCCTCACCGCCCAAAGAAAACGGGAGGACAGGGGGTGAGGGGGGTCCTGGAGGGGAGGTGGATGTCAGGGAACTGCCATCGGAGCGCAGGGTGGTGGAGAGGCTCTCGGATGCTGGGAGACCCTCGGATGCTGAGGAGGGAACCAGCAGGGGGAGAGGGAGAGTTTCCGCTGAAGAAGGAGGGGAGGAGGAGACAGTGTTGGAGGTAAGGCACAGAGACGCTTCAAGCGAGACCAGTGGTGAGAGCTCGGGGCCTCCCCTTGGGACGCCCACTCTGCGCAGAAAGCTGTCGCGCAGAGAATCAAGGAGGAGACTTTCTGTCAAAGAACTTTTATGTTGGAAGAAATTCAGGAAACGCCCACTGACGGATTCTGCCGGTGATTAAGGCAGCCACGCACTCATGGCTGTCCGGCTAGAGAGAGTTTAAAACTAACCACAAAACTGGGAGCGTTTTAGCGCTTACGTGCAAGCAACCCCTTATGCCATTACAGCAATCCGTCAGTCTTTGACGCTGTTTGTGCGAAGGAAGGGCATCATGAGCAACCCAACGGGAGTCGGAGGAGTGGGGGGAGCCGGAGGAGGACCAACTCTGGAGGAGAGAAACAGAGATTTGGAACACCAGCTGGCTCTGCTAACAGCGCGACTCGATGAAAGGCGAGCTCAGGATGCACAGGGGAAACCCACCCCCATTGCAAGGAAGGTACTGGGACTGGTGCATAAATTCGGGGGGATCCAAAGGACTACCAAGCCTTTAAGACAGAGATGCAGTATGCTCTGAACCTGCAGTATGATGACTTTGCCGACGAGGGGGCGAGAGTAGCCTTTGTGATCGGACACCTGGAAGGAGGGGCTAGAGAATGGGTTAGACCCCTGATGGCATCGGATAATGACGCCTTGAAAGACTTGAGGAAATTTTTTTTTACCAGCCAGATTGAGCAGGGCATTGTACGCAGGCAATTGATGGCGTGCAAACAGGGGAATCAATCAGTCCGAGAGTACTGGGCGCGATTTGCTATGATCATACACAGACTGGGGTGGGATCTGTCTTCGGACCCGATACAGATGTTATTCGAAGAAGGCCTAGCCCCTGCAGTGAAAGATGAACTTTCCCGCGCGCCCCGCCCGCAGTCGATGGATCAGCTGACCAAGGCTGCGCTTGCGATTGGTGCGCGACAGGAAGCAAGGGCTCTAGAGAAGCGGGAAGGCAGAGGAGAGCGTTGGAATGATTTCCGCATTCCTGAGATGCCAGCACAGTCTTCCCAGCCAGTGGAGCCAATGGAAACTGAAGGCGCGCGCGCGTGGGGCTTCAAATTCAAACGAAGGGCGGAAGAAGGAGGGGAAAGCCGCCAAAAAGTGTTTCCTCTGCCAACAGCCAGGACATTTTGCCAGGGTCTGCCCTCAAAGAAATGCTTGGCAAGGAATGGTGGGGGCTGTTGGGAGTGAAGAGGAGGGGGTTAAGGAGCAGGTAAAAGCCAACGCCTGGCTGCTGACGACAGGGCACAGCAGCCAGGCCAAGGACCAGTGAACGTGCCCAAGCCTGAACCCCCCCGAGCAGCCATCGCCATAGGGGTGGTGCTAGAGCTACCCAACGGACATCCACTCACGATAAAAGCGCTGTTAGACTCAGGCAGCTCTTGCAATTTCATGAGTAAGGAATTCGCGTCAGAGCATCAGATACAGACTCTGCCCCTAAGTAATCCTTTGCAAGTCACCACGATGGATGGGAGGGAACTTCTGGGGGGAGAAGTAACCCAACAGACTGTCCCCATGAGAATGAGGGTGGCCAGGCACACGGAAGTCATTGCCTTTCACGTAGCCACCCTGGCGGGACCACCCATCATATTGGGAATGAGCTGGCTGGCGCTACATGATCCGTTAGTGGGATGGCACCAGCAGACGGTCTCTTTTGGGTCAGCTCACTGCCTGGAACACTGCCATGGGGGGGGGGGACCCGGGGATGGCAATGGCCAGTTTGGCAGGACTGGCGGTGGGGGAAAAAGGAGAAATACCACCGCAATACGCCGACCTGTGTGACGTCTTCAGTGAAAAGGAAGCAGATAGACTACCCCCTCATAGGCCCTTTGACTGTCAAATCAACCTACTCCCGGGAGCTCAGCTGCCAGTGGGCAAACTGTACGCCATGTCGGACAGGGAGATGCAGGAGTTAAGGGAATTTATAGACAAGAACCTAAAGAGAGGTTTCATAAGGGAGTCGAGAGCGGTGGGGGGCAGTCCAGTGTTTTTCGTAGACAAAAAAGACACTAATAAGCCCAGGCTTGTAGTGGACTTTCGGGCCGTCAATTCGGTGTCAGAACCAGTTGCCTTCCCCATGCCCAGGGTTGACGACATTTTGACCAGGGTTAGGAAGGGAAAGATTTTTACCAAGCTGGACCTAAGGGGGGCGTACAACCTGATCAGAATGAGGGAGGGGGATGAATGGAAAACCACCATGTTTACCCCCCTGGGGGCCTTCGAGTACCTCGTTATGCGTTTTGGATTACAAGGGGGTTCAGCATGCTTTCAATCTTTCATGCATCACGTTCTAGGACCCTTGCTGTACAAGAACTGTGTAGCCTTCTTAGATGACGTGTTGATCTACTCAGAGGACGAGGAGCAGCATGTCAGAGATGTCCAGGAAGTGCTAAGCAGGTTACAGGCGAACCAGCTATGGGTCAAACTGGAGAAGTGCCAGTTCCATACAAGAGAGGTGGAATTCCTGGGGTACCGGTTGTCCGACAAGGGATTATCCATGGATCCGGGCAAGGTACAAGTGGTACTGGAATGGAAGACACCTAAGACCAGGAAGGACGTGCAGAGATTCCTGGGGTTTGGAAATTTCTATCGGAAGTTCATCAAAAACTTTGCCCACTTAACTGCACCCATCACCGATTGCCTCAGTAGCAAGAAGACGTTCGTATGGACGGAAGAGGAGCAGCAATCTTTTGACCAACTAAAGAAGGCGTTCGCTTCGGAAGAACAGCTCTTGCACGTGGATCTGCAGAAACCAATGAGGGTGGAGACCGATGCATCAGACCAAGCGGTAGGGGCAGTACTGCTCCAGCCGGGAAGAGATCTGTCCGACTGGAGACCGTGTGCTTTCTTCTCCAGGAAGTTGAACAAGTCGGAACGGAACTACATAGTGTACGACAGGGAACTGCTGGCCATTTATGAAGCATTTCGACGCTGGAGACATCTACTAATAGGGGCACAACACAAGATCCAGGTGTGCACAGACCATAAGAACCTGGAATACTGGAGGACGGCAAGGGTACTCAACCAGAGACAAGTGCGATGGGCACAGGAGTTTTCCAAGTTCCATTTTGAAATTCGCTACGTACCGGGGGAAGAAAACGTAAGGGCGGACGCTCTCTCCCGGAAGCCAGAATATATGGAGGGAGAGGGAGCGCCGGAAGAAAGACATGTGATACCCAAGGACCACTGGGTGTGTGGGGCAGCATTGGTTGGGCAACGAGAACTGGCAGAGGGGACCGAGGGCGACGAGTACGCCCAAAACAAGCTCAGAGAGCTCCGGGGAACAGGGGAAAACCCGGGGGGTTTTGAGGGAAAAAATGGGGCGCTGTACTACAGGGGGGCGTTGTATATACCAGAGGGGCCATTGAGGAGTAAGAGTACTCAAACAATTACACGACAGCCCCACGGCAGGACATTTTGGTCAACACAAAACCATGTTGCTAGTCACCAGGCAGTTCTGGTGGCCAAAGGTGAGGGAAGATGTACGGGAATATGTCAGGGGGTGCGACCGCTGCCAGCGAGCCAAAGGGGAGAGGGCTGTTGGAATTCTAGCCCGTCTCAGAGGTATGTGCCTATCTGTTCAGGCACCGGCTGAATTCCTTAGACCTCCCTCCGGCGACTCCCGGCTGGAAAAAACATACGAGGTCCGTTCCGGCGATTTTCCTCAGGCTGTGAGGAAAACACACCAACTGCTTCTCCTCCTCCCTGCTCCCTGCATATCCCCAGGGAGGGGAATCAGACACAGACAGAAACGTATCTACATGTCTTTATTTGTGTCTTTTAGCAGTCATACAGTAAAGATGTCTGCTCTCTTCAACAAACAGAGAGAAACTCCACACATGTACTTCCAGCACAGGTCATATGACAAACCCACTGAGCTAACATCCGGTGCTCAGTACAGAATGGACTGCCCCTTTGTTCCCATGGCAACAGTCACAAACTTCCTGTTTGGCTTTCCAGCCACAAGCAGCAGACTTGGCTGCTATAGCCTTTGCTTGCTGCCGCATTGCTGCTTTAGAATAACATACTCCCCCTAAAGTATCAATGCGTGCTGCGAGCAAAGCGTCATCCAGAGAAGAAAACAAACAGTTGTTATACTTATAACATTCCCCTGTTGTTTCAGTTCCACCCTTGGAACTACCCGCCACTGGTTTTACCAATGTACCTCTCTGGTTGTGTGACTTCCAAGGAATGAGTGCTTCTGCATTACCTTGGTTAACAACTCTCTGTTGTGCCTTTGTCTCTGACTCAGACACAGCTTCAATCTGACCTTGGTCGTTTACAACAGCAACAGCTAAGTTAGCAAACTCTTGTGAATACCTCTTGGGTGGTACACCCTTCGTTGCTCTCTCAGACCTACGTAAGAGGTGCTGCTCTTCTCTACTTTCTGGTTCAGCCTTTGGACTCTCTGGAGAACCAGTACTAAGCTTAATCAGTGGTTCATCCTCCTCTTCTGAGGATCTAGTCATTATCTGAGATTTCCTCTCAATGACTGTGACAACTGAGCTGTCTGAGCTATCGCTGTCATCATCAGTAGTACTGAACTCAATAAGATCAAACTCATCATCATCATCATCAGAATCATCATCACCTGTGGGAAATGTGTGAACAATCACTCTCTCCTGTTCAGGAGCACTCTCTAGAAATTTTGTGAGAATCACCTGACCAGATTCAGACAAAATTACTCTGTAAAGACCCTTTTCATAACCCACAAAAATGCCTCTGGCATTCTTTACTCCACCTGGAGCTTCTGTTCTCACATGAGACCCAAAAACCTTGAAATGGGCAACAGAAGGTTTTCTGTGGAACAGTTTCTCAAAAGGAGAACTTCCCAACTCTTTTGAAAACTTTCTCAACCACGTGTAGCAATATGACATTAGCGACTCAGCCCAGTACTCATGTGGCAGATGTGAACCAAGCAATTGCGCATGCATTCCCTTTTGCAATTCTTTGTTCACCCTAACACAAACACATCTGTTCCAAGCTTCTTCGGAACTAGCAGTTTTGTGTCTAATCCCTTTCTTCTTCAGGAACCTCTGGAACTCCTGTAAAAGAAAAATTGGCTTCTCATCTGTGCAAAGACAATCTATGTCAGCATCATGCATATTTTTAACCTTGTCACAAAACTCTTTAAACCTTTCTAAGGCTTCTTTCGGTCTCTCCAAAAGATAAATCCAGACAAAACCTGTGAAAGAATCAACACATATTAGGTAATACTTTGCATTGCCTCTAGATGGTGCTAAAGGACCAATCACATCAGCATACACCCGCTGAAATGCCTTGTCGACCCTCGAGGTCACCTGCTTGGTGTTCTTCTTGGCTACACCTGTAAAACAGATCATGTTAGAATCACAAGAATTACATTCCATGTAATCACTTTGATCAAAAGTCAACAAATACAGTCCATCTTTCTCTTTGGCAGAAAGATACAACTCTCCATCTTTGTAGATCTCGCAGTTCTCATCATCATAGGACAGTTTTAGTCCCTTCTTGACAATCTGCGAAACGCTGAGCAGATTAAACTTCAACTCTGGAACCAAATAAACATTGTCTATAGTCAAGTTCAGACTTTTAAGATACACAGTCCCAATTCCGGTGGCTTCCAGCTTTTGACCGTTGGCTAGTTGCACCGCGAAGCTTTGCTTCTTAAACGTAGAAAATAGTCCTCTGTGTCCTGTCATGTGAACCGTCGCGCCCGTGTCTAGGACAAAGAAGTTTCCCACCTCTGGTGTGGCTTTTAGCGACATCAAAGCTTTTGCAGTCTTTGCCTTTGGCTTGGTGTGACCTTTGTCTGACGCCTCAGACTTTGTGGAGCTCGCCTTAGCTCCTCTGTTCTTACGTGGCTTCTTGCAGTACCGCTGAAGATGCCCAGTCTGTTCACAATTGTAGCATCGGACAACGTTGAAAGCTTCGGCGCTTTCTCCAGTAGCAACAGCAGTGGGGGTGTCAGAACTCCGTTCTTGTCTCCCCCTGTCCTTCACTTCCAGGGCGGCAAGTCTGTCATGTTCACAAAGAACCACGGCAAAGACCCTCTCCGACGTTAGATCAGCTGCTGGGAGAGACCCCAGCTGACTGGCAACTGTTTTGTAAGTCCGATTCAGGCTGTTGATCACCATGAAGCAAAACACTTCCTCCTGCAGACGGAAATTACGTTCCACCATCTGTTGACGCAGAAATTTCATTTCCGTCAGGTGCGCTTGAACATCTCCATCAGGCGCAAGCCTCAGGTTGGTCAGCTTCTCAAAATACAGCAACGCTGAAGAACCTGCATCTCTCTGATGTGTCCTTCTCAGCGTGTCCCAAACATCTTTCGCGTGGTCTAAATCTTGTATGTGGATCAGCTGCGAATCTGACACGCACAGAATTATAGCAGTTCTGGCCTTCACATCCTGTGACTCCCAAGCACGCGTTGGTGCTGCTGGAATGGGGTTCTCAATCACCCCAAACAGTCTCTGATTCTGCAGCAGGGCCTTCATCTTAATAGACCAAGATGCATAATTGTCACTGGTCAGAAGGGGCGGAGAAGGCAAAGCTCCCTTCTTGGCATCCATCTTGAGTCCTTGCATTGACTCTCAAACACAAGCCTCTAAAATCCAATAGCTGGCTTGTTTACACTCTGTGTCACCTGGCAGCTCTGAACGCTAGCTGCTTTGGAAAGTCCCTTTCCAACAGTTCGTTTGCTTGGGCCTAAGTCATAACAAAACCTTGTTTTTGCCTCTCCGAGGCAAAAGCCTGACTTGTCCAGCCCTCTCGTGAAACTGGCCTTCGTTGCTAAGCAACAGCATTCCTTTTCCTTGGACAGGAAACCACAGGAATGTTTGGAATGCAGAGCTCTTGTCTCTCGGAGCTGTTTTTCCCAAACGTTTCTCCCTCGAAGCAGAGAATGAATCAATCTGCATTCACACTTCTAAGCCCGAAAATCTCATACCTGGGCTCCGTTGCTTGGCTTTCAGATTCTTCTGGTCAGCGTCAGGCTGCAGAGAATCAGCCTTCTCACCTCAGGCTTCCATGGAGGCCACTTCTTCTGCAGAGGTCGATGAAAACAGCAACCGGCGTCTGCTACCACTGTTGGAATTCTAGCCCGTCTCAGAGGTATGTGCCTATCTGTTCAGGCACCGGCTGAATTCCTTAGACCTCCCTCCGGCGACTCCCGGCTGGAAAAAACATACGAGGTCCGTTCCGGCGATTTTCCTCAGGCTGTGAGGAAAACACACCAACTGCTTCTCCTCCTCCCTGCTCCCTGCATATCCCCAGGGAGGGGAATCAGACACAGACAGAAACGTATCTACATGTCTTTATTTGTGTCTTTTAGCAGTCATACAGTAAAGATGTCTGCTCTCTTCAACAAACAGAGAGAAACTCCACCCATGTACTTCCAGTACAGGTCATATGACAAACCCACTGAGCTAACATCCGGTGCTCAGTACAGAATGGACTGCCCCTTTGTTCCCATGGCAACAGTCACAAACTTCCTGTTTGGCTTTCCAGCCACAAGCAGCAGACTTGGCTGCTATAGCCTTTGCTTGCTGCAGCATTGGTGCTTTAGAATAACAGGCAGCACCAGCGGGGTTGCTGGAACCATTACCCACACCAGAAAGGCCATGGGAGGCAGTGTCCATAGATTTTATGACAGATTTGCCCAAATCTAGGGGGAAAACGGCGGTCATGGTGGTAGTCGACTTGTTAACTAAGATGTGTCATTTTATAGCTTGCTCACATGCGGTGACGGCAGAGGAAACCGCCAGGCTGTTTGTAGAACACATTTTTAGGTTGCATGGCGCCCCCTTGAGGGTGGTCTCTGACAGAGGAAAACAATTCACGTCCAGGTTCTGGAGGAAGCTCATGAGCCTACTGCACGTGGAGGTCAATTTCTCGACGGCCAGACACCCAGAAACCAATGGGCAAGCGGAAAGGGCAAACAGTATTTTGCAACAATACTTGAGGTGTTATGTCAATGAGAGGGAGAGTGACTGGGTGGAGAAATTAGCCCTGGCCGAATTTGCCTACAATAACGCCGAGCATGTGTCCACGGGCATGAGTCCATTTATGGCCAATTTTGGTTGTCACCCTAGGGCCTTTCCAGGGGGAGGGGAGGAAAGATGGAGTGTACCGGCGGCAGAACATTTTGTAGAAGAAATGGAAGCAATACACCAACAGCTGAAGTTGAATTTAGAGAGGGCCAAGGAAACGTACAAAAGGCAGGCAGATAGGAGCAGGAGGGAAGGAGAGACCATAAGGGTTGGGGACCGGGTGTGGTTGTCAACACAAGGGTTCCCGTTCAAGGGAGTTTGCAAGAAATTGAGACCGAGACGACTGGGCCCCTTCGAGGTTACACAACAGGTGAATCCGGTGGCCTTTAGGCTCAACCTGCCAGACAACATGAAACTACATCCAGTATTTCATAGATCCTTACTATCACCATACAGGGAAGGGCGGGAATTCCAGGGACTGGAGGGAGAGGTTCCCGCGGCACCACCAGTGGAAGAGAGGGAGCGCAGCAGTCATGTAGCAGAAATACTCGATTCAAGGTGGAAGGGTAAACAGGTGGAGTACCTAGTGGCGTGGGAAGGGGAACCGGAGTCAGAAAATGCATGGGTACCAGCGGAAACCATCAAGGATGAGTTTCTCTTGGGGGAGTTTCAACGTAGGTTCCCAAGGAGGCCCAAACCCTTAGCTAGGTTCTGGGAGGAGCAATTTGGCACCACAGACGATGAAGAGGAGTTTGAGGGATTTCCGGACTCTGGGCAGGAAGAGGAAGAAGAATCTGAAGAGGGGGAATCAGATTGGGAAGATTTTTCAGGAAGACGGGATAATAGTAGGTGGAGAGCAGTTTTCGAGTCATCAGAAGATGGGGGAGATTCTTTCCGGGGGTTCCCAGCCTCACCGCCCAAAGAAAACGGGAGGACAGGGGGTGAGGGGGGTCCTGGAGGGGAGGTGGATGTCAGGGAACTGCCATCGGAGCGCAGGGTGGTGGAGAGGCTCTCGGATGCTGGGAGACCCTCGGATGCTGAGGAGGGAACCAGCAGGGGGAGAGGGAGAGTTTCCGCTGAAGAAGGAGGGGAGGAGGAGACAGTGTTGGAGGTGAGGCACAGAGACGCTTCAAGCGAGACCAGTGGTGAGAGCTCGGGGCCTCCCCTTGGGATGCCCACTCTGCGCAGAAAGCTGTCGCGCAGAGAATCTAGGAGGAGACTTTCTGTCAAAGAACTTTCATGTTGGAAGAAATTCAGGAAACGCCCACTGACGGATTCTGCCAGTGATTAAGGCAGCCACACACTCATGGCTGTCCGGCTAGAGAGAGTTTAAAACTAACTACAAAACTGGGAGCGTTTTAGCGCTTACGCACAAGCAACCCCTTATGCCATTACATGCCTACTCATGCTTTCCATTTTTGCCACTATCATGACCTGCTCAACGACCATCATATGCCCAGGATTACAAATTGAGCACCAATATCTTGATTTCGGAATTGTGGACATGGTAAACAGAGGGACATTGGACTGCCTAGGGGATTTTGACTTCTGCGTACCGGAGACCCGCGTTCTCCTTCGCCATTCCATACTACCTACCCTCACCACACACCAAACTTGGGAACTGTTCATCCGTTCTCCAACTTACACCCCACTCGGCAAACTCATACTAAGCCGAGATGGCCCCTGGAACCGAGCCCGCTGTATAAATGGTTCCCATACACTATTTTCCGACGGTGTGCCCCAACAATCACTAAACTGGACAATCTTGGACAATGGCGGTGGGGAATCAGTCTACACTGACCAAAATCACCTGGCCTGATTCATGGATTTTACTGCCAGAGAGTGGACTCCATACCTCGCCCCACCACCCTCCAGGGAGTTTGCCTCCGAAGGTACTGCTGCGTCTGGGACATCGGCCTCGCCTCCACCTGGGATGGCAGAGCGTACCTTGAGGGCTGGCATCACTCCACCACCCCACCCGTGGAGTGGGATACGACTGGGCCCCAAAGATGTGGAGGTGTGGCTACAAACTTCACCTACCTACATCGACAGGACCCCCTCCACCCCGCGGGCACAGCACCTCGACAAAGGGGGGAACTGTCGATATCTGAACCCCCTACCAATGACGACCTGTTATCCACCTGGCATTTCAACACCTACGTGAAACTGGTCTCCAAAATTGCAAAGCAAACGACCAACGACGACTGTTGGATCTGCGCCAACGCCCCGGCTCACCTCCGCAGTGGCATTCCTTTCCTTGGAATACCCCTCACCTTACAACAACGCCTCTCTGCTGATGTACAGTCCTGGAACTTGACTGCCGTAAACTTAACTCACCAGTACATCTACCTAACTGGACCTACGAAAAGCGACCTCTGTCGGAAGTTCAGCGGCTATTAGATCTAGAGGGCCACGACAATAGATACGGTTGGCATTCGTACCTATGGTACAACAAAGTAAAGGTACATAAAGGTTTTCTAAACCATGTGATTAGGAAATCTTTATATGAAGTATGGGATCGGAATAAAAACCTCCTGGAAAGAAAGACACCAAGGTGGATATCACCAATTGAGGTGCTGACAACAAAAAAAGTAAACATGGAAGGGGAAAGAGTAACATATGAGGATATTACTAGGAAAACAGACCAAGGGATAAAGCTCAAACCATATGACCAAATTGAAAAGATGTTAACAGGGTGGCTGCAATACCACCAGATCAGTGACTTATTAAAGGAAGATAAAAAGAGAAATGGGTTCGAAGACAAAAAAATCGAAATTCCAAATCGAGTTAATAGACTGTAAAGATAAAATTTTATCAAGAATGTATAGCTTATTGCTAGAATGGTATACAAAAGATGAAGAAGTAAAGGAATTAATGATAAAATGGGCAATTGATATTGGGCATAACATTGAATTGGATGCGTGGAAAAGATTATGGAAGGAGGGTTTGAGACTTACAGGATGCATGGCTTTAAAAGAAAACTTGCTAAAAGTGATGTATAGATGGCATTTGACGCCAGTAAAATTAGCTAAAATGTATAGGAAAAAAGAAAGAAAATGTTGGAAATGTAAAAAGGCAGATGGCAACTATTTCCATATGTGGTGGACCTGCGATAAGGTAAAAAAAATTTGGGAATCAATTTATAATGAACTAAAAAAATTTTTAGATATACTTTCCCCAAAAGACCGGAAGCGTGTCTATTAGGCTTAATAGGAACAGAAATTAAAATAGAAGATCAAAATTTGTTCATGTATGCTACAGCTGCTGCGAGGACCCTTCTGGCCCAAAGATGGAAAGTACAAGATATACCAATTATCCAGGAGTGGCAGGTGAAGTTGACAGAATATGCAGAACTTGCCAAACTGTCAGGGAGGATCCGGGACCAGGGAGATCAAAGTTACCAAAATAACTGGAGTAAATTTATTGAATATTTAAAGAAGAATTGTAAAGAGGTCAAGACACTAGCAGGATTGACACAATACCTCCAATGTATAATAGTACTAATATGAGAATGATGTACGTGATGGAAAGAGGATAAATATACCAGTTGTGGGGAAGGGAGGGGGGTCGCGACTCGGCAGAGTCAAAGGGAATGTATGGTGCTATTACAATTTGTTGGAAAAGAATATGTAAGGAAAACAATAAAAATTCACTTGGGGGAAAAAAGGAAGTTCAGCGGCAATGACAGGATGATTGGAGAAAGCACCTGTAAGTACATCATTGACATCACCCTGACCGGTAAAATCACTTTGTGGCGACAGGGCAGCCACTCTACCCATCCAGATCTGTTGTCTGCTTGGAAACAAGTGATGAATTTGCCTAATTCTTGGGACCCCTCCCCCGTTTCCCAGTGCTTTTTCCGTACCTTCCTCACGGGCCGCATAGACTCCTGTCTACAGGGATTGTTTTGGGTATGCGGCCATCGTGGCTATGTATGGGCCAGCCCCCACTCCCGGGGCACCTGCTACCTTGGACTAATCTTGCCTGGGATCAGGGTCACCCCAGACCTCCCCCCTGGAAGGAGACGCAACAAGAGGGCAAAGGACTTGTCAGAACTTTCCGACGTGTCAGCCAATGGGGAAACCTATGGGGGAGCCCTCTTCCCCGCCTACGGAGCAGGTTCCAACCATGTAGACATTCTTAAACTGATGGACATTCTATTAACTTTTATGGAAGAATCTAACGCGGCAACCCAATCTATCCTAACGGAGCTGACGGAGATCAGACAGATGGCGATTCAGAATCGTTTTGCTTTGGACTATATTCTGGCTTCAACCGGAGGCGTATGTGCCCTCGTAGGAACTGAGTGCTGTACGTACGTCTCTGATCAGACCTTGAACATTACGGGTCATCTCAACAATATCCACAAACTGACAGACGAGCTTAGAGATATTCAACATGAAGGTCTATCCAATGCTCAATTTTGGAGCTGGCTACCGGGATCCGGATGGATAAAACAACTCTTGGGGAACGGACTCCTGATTCTGATCACTGTAGCTATTTGCATTGCTTTCTTTTGCTGCGCTATCCATTGTTTCCCGCTTTGCTGTCAAACGTGCGAATCCTGCGTTCCGCTTCTCCGCTCCCGCACTCCTGCCTCTCACAGGATGTTCCCACCATGAACCCCTTCAACTTCCATCGAGATGCTACCCCTGGGAGCTCGACGAAATCCGGATTCTGGGTATGGCATGTCAGACTTTTACTAGCTTGTGCGGAGAAAAGGATTGTGCGGTGTCCACCTTCGCAATCTTATCTCCGAAGGGGGGAACTTTAAAAGGAGACACCCCCCCTTCATTACACTGTAATGCACAAGCACCACACAGACCTCCCACCTCCCTGAGCCTGGAGATGCCCCTTCTAGAAGGGTATCCCCTGAAAGCCTTCCGTAAATAAGGAAGCGCTAACTTGACAGCTCTGCACAGAACCCCTTTATTTTCATGCATTTTCCCTGAGTAGACCGGGAAACTCTACCTCGCCCTATTCTTATAATGGGTCGACCAGCTCTCCGAACTCGAGGTCAATCGGCTGCCGCTTCAACCAATCAGCGTTACCGAACAGCGCCCCTTGTGGCAGCCACGCAGGTACTGCAGGCAAAGGCGCGCTTCTCTATACTTTGACAGCCCTCAAATACAGAGTTTCCGAGTTCAATTGACTGTGACTGATTTAATCAAAATGTTGCAACCGGCTTCCAGAAAAGCAAAAGCGCTTTGAACTTCAAGGACAGTTTTCTTCATAAATTCACTATAAATCAGCCGTACATCGGATCTTCACCGGACCACTCTTATTCTGCTTCATATCACAAGGACTATCAAAGGGGGGTGACCTGATACCAGTCGGCCATAATCCCTTGACCGAGCAGGCACGTACTCTACAGCCCTTCCCAGTTGACATGGCAACCTTGATAGTCATCTTGATGGGCTCAGACAGTGATAGGATTCCCCTCAGGGAGCAAGAAACTGCGCCTATCCCTTTGTCTTCTGAATATGACTCTTGGGGTGGGGGAGAAGGAGCTCCGGCCAGGTGTCAGGATACTCAGATTACCTGTGCAACCCCTCCCCTGACTCCTCCTGTTTTTAATATAGTCATGATGTAGTTATGATGTATTTCTAGGGGTGTAACACAGGGGATTAGAAGCTAATAAAAGTTGGGGTCTTCCTTTGTTCTGGGCTTCCATTTTGCTTCACCTTGTGGGCGGTGGGAGTCCTGTCGCGACAGTCTTTCTTCATTAAAGACCAGGCCTACAGGCTGCTGATTTGCTTCAAGTTACTCTGGTTGGTGTCTTTGCTTTTACCCAAGGGAGCCCTCGGAATTTCCGGTAACACATGTTAAAGTTTGTAGATGGTAAATCCTTTGACCCACGGAGTCTGCTGCCCGGCACGACAATTGGCCTGATTTATGAGCTGGTTTGACGTTTATGGCCGCCTGCCCGCTTCTTCAGCATGCTGCCGCACTTCGCAGTTGTTGGCCGTTGCAGAGTTCGTACGCAGCTGTCAGGGGCTCAGGAGCAGAGGCACAGGAGAGGGAGGAAATGGAGAGCGAGGGGGAGGAATCCGAGGGCAGTGTAGGGGGTGACAGTGGCCCGAGGGATTCCTGGAGTCTGTCCAGCGAATCGGAAGACTCGCAGAAGGGAGTGCCGATGGCCAAGGCAAGGGGGGTGCCAAGGGGGACACCCCAGAAGGAAGGGGCCAGCGGGGACTCCCAGAGCAGCAGTTGGAAATCAGGACCAGGTTCCCCACCAGAGCGCAGTGGGGGGGAGGAGTCCCAGGCATCGGGACCAGTGTTCCCCCCACCAGAGAGAGGAGATGAGTCAGGATTGACCACGCCTCCATCGGAGAGCGGGGAAACGGTCGAGAGGAAGGTTGCCGGCTGGGCGCGCGCGCCAAGTTCAAATGTACAGGCGAGCGGCACAGCAGATAGCCCGGATAGGGAGCCAGGTCCTAAAGCCCTCCGAAAGGAGGGGCAAGAATCAGGGGGGTCAGCGTCAGAAGAGTCCAGAAAGGAGGAAACCCCAGGGGGCAGAAGGACCCAGAGGAGGAAAGAGCAACGGAAGAGGTGGAGTAAGGCTAGAGTCTTAAACTGGTGTACAGGGGGCGGAGACTCAGATGGAGCTTCGCCGGTCTAGCTTCTAGACGTAGAGCTGCACGCTGCGGTTTGGAAATGGAAACTAATCGTCAATAAAGACTTTTGTACGTTACTACTGACTAGCGTTGGTCCTCTGTGAGCTGGGACCTAGAGGCAGCCCTGACAGTAAGCTCCATCTCTAAAAAAAAATAAAACCTCGCAACGTGAGTGGACGCAGTGGCACAGCGAAGGACGACGAGTTCCAGATACACGACGGACTGCTCATCCGCAAAGGGGCCCTCTACGTGCCGGGAGACGATCTCCGCGCGAAGGTACTACAGCAGTTGCACGACGCGCCCAGCGCTGGACACTTCGGCAAAGAGAAGACTGTAGAATTAGTAGCCAGAGACTTTTGGTGGCCCAAGATGAGGGGGGAAGTCGCAGGTTACATCACGAGGTGCGACACATGCCAAAGGGCCAAGCCAATACACAGACCGCCGGCAGGACTGCTGGAACCGCTACAGACCCCGCTCGAACCGTGGGAGAGGGTGGCCCTGGACTTTGTCACGGATCTGCCCAGCTCGCGGGGCAAAGCAGCAGTTCTCGTGGTAGTGGACATGTTCACCAAGATGGCCCACTTCATTCCGTGCGCGAAGGTGGCCACAGCGGAGCAGACCGCCAAGCTGTTCATAGACCACGTGTTCAAGGTTCACGGTCTACCGCGCGGTCTATCCTGTCCGACCGGGGGCGCCAGTTCATCTCGAACTTCTGCCAGAAGTTGATGGGCATCCTGAACGTCAAGATTAACCTAGCGTCGGCGAGACACCCGCAGACCAACGGACAAGCGGAGAGGGTCAACGCCATCATGCAGCAGTACCTGAGATGCTACACTAATCAGCAGCCTGCGACATGGGTGGACTACCTACCGCTGGCCGAGTTTGCCTACAACAACACGAAGCACGTGTCCACGGGGGTGACACCGTTCTTCGCCAACAATGGGCGGCATCCCAGAACCTTCCCGGGATTAGAGAAAGCGGGGGAGGGGGAGCCACACGGAGCAGAGGCCTTAGCAGCGGAGTTACAGGAAGTCCACGAGCAACTCCGAAGGCAGTTAGAGCTAGCAAAACACGCTTACAAAATGCAGGCAGACAGACACAGAAGAGTGGGGGAAGACATCCAGGTGGGGGACTGGGTCTGGTTAGCGGCCCAGGCAGTGCCAACCAGATCGTTAGCTAAGAAGAAGCTCGGACACAAGCAGCTAGGCCCTTACCAAGTCGAGGCACAGATCAACCCAGTAGCCTTCCGGTTGACACTCCCGGAGGGATCCAGAATGCACCCGGTCTTTCATAGATCGGTGCTCACGCCCTACAAGGCACCTCACAGGTTCCAGGCGCCAGGGACGGCTCCATGCCCGCTCAGAGACGCGCCCACTAAAGGGGGGTCGCCGAGGGCGGAGCCACTCAACGAGGTCACAGAGATTTTGGACTCAAGATGGGGGGAAGAGGGGGTTGAATATCTCCTCGCCAGGGAAGGTACCCCGGCCAGCGCCAACAGCTGGGTACCGTATTATGCGGTGGAGGAGCACTACCTCAAGGACGAGTTCCACGCACTTTTCCCACACAGGCCCATGCCGGCAGATTATTTCGACGAATATCTTTTCACACCCACACTCTCTGACAGCACGTTTCAGGGGTTCTCTTCAGCTGAGGACACGACGCTAGAGACTAGCTCTCCAGAGGGATCGCTCTCGGGGTTTGGCACAGGGGGCTCCTATTGGTGGGAGGATCAACCTGAGGTGGGGTGGCGCAGAGAAATGCCGAGAGGGCCATTGCATGCAGCGTCACCCCAGGAGACAGGGGAAGAGGGGGTCATGGGCGAGTTGGGGGATGATCCCGGTTTCGAACACACCGCCCAGGAAATGGAGGCAGAGGAGATCACCGTCGACGAGACCATGGAGGACTACCCGGACTTATCCGGCTGGATGCACGCCACGGGGGACGAACTCTATCCTGCACTCAACCCCACGACACTGGAGCACCCAGAACCCGCGCCTGAAGAGGGGGAGGGGGGAAGGGGGGGCTTCGAGGGGGGGTGGATGTCAGGGGCTCAGGAGCAGAGGCACAGGAGAGGGAGGAAATGGAGAGCGAGGGGGAGGAATCCGAGGGCAGTGTAGGGGGTGACAGTGGCCTGAGGGATTCCTGGAGTCTGTCCAGCGAATCGGAAGACTCGCAGAAGGGAGCACCGATGGCCAAGGCAAGGGGGGTGCCAAGGGGGACACCCCAGAAGGAAGGGGCCAGCAGGGACTCCCAGAGCAGCAGTTGGAAATCAGGACCAGCTTCCCCACCAGAGCGCAGTGGGGGGGAGGAGTCCCAGGTATCGGGACCAGTGTTCCCCCCACCAGAGAGAGGAGATGAGTCAGGATTGACCACGCCTCCATCGGAGAGCGGGGAAACGGTCGAGAGGAAGGTTGCCGGCTGGGTGCGCGCGCCAAGTTCAAATGTACAGGCGAGCGGCACAGCAGATAGCACGGATAGGGAGCCAGGTCCTAAAGCCCGCCGAAAGGAGGGGCAAGAATCAGGGGGGTCAGCGTCAGAAGAGTCCAGAAAGGAGGAAACCCCAGGGGGCAGAAGGACCCAGAGGAGGAAAGAGCAACGGAAGAGGTGGAGTAAGGCTAGAGTCTTAAACTGGTGTACAGGTGGCGGAGACTCAGATGGAGCTTCGCCGGTCTAGCTTCTAGACGTAGAGCTGCACGCTGCGGTTTGGAAATGGAAACTAATCGTCAATAAAGACTTTAGTACGTTACTACTGACTAGCGTTGGTCCTCTGTGAGCTGGGACCTAGAGGCAGCCCTGACAGTAGCATAAATGGCTTGGTCTGTGTCAAAGTGGTGTCTCCAATAAATCAACTTGACACCAGTGCTTCTATTCTCCCAAAGGTTTTTATTCAGAAGTATAAAGAAACAGAAAATAAACCGACAGAATCAAGCTGCATGCTTGCAGCGTTCCGGCTCTCACAAAAACGAAACCAACTCTCAGAGACTCTCAGAACGAAAGGAAAAACCCCAGATGATATGGGCAGGCAGCCAGTGAATAAGAACGCCTCTTGGAGTGTTAACTCTAAACTGTCCAGAACCTCAACACTATTATTAGTGAGGAAAAGGTCAGGATTGTATTTTTTTTTTTTTAAAAAAAGATATTTATTAAAGTTTTATAGACAGAAAAAAGTTACAGAATAAAAGAAAAAAGAGTAAAAAATAAAAATAAAAAGGTACAAAAATAGAAATGAAAAATACAAAATACATGAAAAATAGATAAAAAATAAAAACAATTAAAAACAGATCAATCTTTTCATGTCTTATATTTCATTTACTTATTTCCCTGACCTCCTCGCACCTCCCTTTTTTGTATTCCAGTTCACATGGTTAATTCAGCAAATCCTTTCCCTCTTTGTTTTTATCTTAATTCTATATCTTAACATATTAAAGCTTCATCGGTGGGACCGTGGGAGCAGGGCCAGGGCGGGAGAGTGCTAGAGTTCTGTCTGGTCCTGTTATATGGGATCAATTCCAATCTGTTACCTCCGAGGATGTGGACAGGCTGCTTGGACGAGTGAAACCGACCACCTGTCTCCTTGATCCTTGCCCATCCTGGCTGATAAAAGCGAGCCGGGAAGCGCTGGGCGATGGGCTCTGCGGGGTGGTGAATGCTTCCCTCTGTGAGGGAGCCTTCCCAGACCCGCTGAAAGAGGCGGTCATTAAACCGCTTCTTAAAAAAACATCTTTAGACCCGGCCAATTTGGCCAACTATCGCCCAGTCTCAAATCTGCCATTCTTGGGCAAGGTGATTGAGCGGGTGGTTGCTGAACAACTCCAAGCACGCCTGGAGGAAACGGACCATTTGGATCCCTTCCAATCGGGATTCAGGCCTCACCATGGGACTGAAACTGCCTTGGTCGCGCTGGTTGATGATCTCCGGCGGGCTAGGGACAAAGGTGAGAGCTGTTTCCTAGTTCTGCTGGATCTCTCAGCGGCCTTTGACACCATCGACCATAACATCCTTCTGGACCGTCTAGAGGGGCTGGGAGCTGGGGGCACTGTCATACAGTGGTTCCGCTCCTTCCTCCTGGGCCGTGTCCAGAAAGTGGTGGTGGGGGGTGAGTGTTCAGACCCCTGGGCTCTCACTTGTGGGGTGCCTCAGGGTTCTGTCCTCTCCCCCATGCTTTTTAATATCTATATGAAGCCGCTGGGAGAGATCATCAGGGGGTTTGGACTGGGTGTTCATCAGTATGCAGATGACACCCAGCTCTACCTCTCCTTTAAATCAGAACCAGTGAAGGCGGTGAAGGTCCTGTGTGAGTGCCTGGAGGCGGTTGGAGGTTGGATGGCGGCTAACAGATTGAGGTTGAATCCTGACAAGACAGAAGTACTGTTTTTGGGGGACAGGAGGCGGGCAGGTGTGGAGGATTCCCTGGTCCTGAATGGGGTAACTGTGCCCCTGAAGGACCAGGTGCGCAGCCTGGGAGTCATTTTGGACTCACAGCTGTCCATGGAGGCGCAGGTTAACTCTGTGTCCAGGGCAGCTGTCTACCAGCTCCACCTGGTACGCAGGCTAAGACCCTACCTCCCCGCGGACTGTCTCGCCAGAGTGGTGCATGCTCTAGTTATCTCACGCTTGGACTACTGCAACGCGCTCTACGTGGGGCTACCTTTGAAGGTGACCCGGAAACTGCAATTAATCCAGAATGCGGCAGCTAGACTGGTGACTGGGAGTGGCCGCCGGGACCACATAACACCGGTTCTGAGAGATCTGCACTGGCTCCCAGTACGTTTCCGAGCACGATTCAAAGTGTTGGTGCTGACCTTTAAAGCCCTAAACGGCCTCGGTCCTGTATACCTGAAGGAGCGTCTCCACCCCCATCGTTCAGCCCGGACACTGAGATCCAGCACCGAGGGCCTTCTGGCGGTTCCCTCATTGCGAGAAGTGAGGCTACAGGGAACCAGACAGAGGGCCTTCTCGGTAGTGGCGCCCGCCCTGTGGAACGCCCTCCCATCAGATGTCAAAGAGATAAAGAATTACCTGACATTCAGAAAACATCTTAAGGCAGCCCTGTTCAGGGAAGTTTTTAATATGTAATGCTGTACTGTTTTTAACACTGATTGGGAGCCGCGCAGAGTGGCTGGGGAAACTCAGCCAGATGGGCGGGGTATAAATAATAAATTATTATTATTATTATTATTATTATTATTATTATTATTATTATTATTATTATTATTATTTTCATCTGATTATCAATCCATTTTTACATATTCTTTTAACCTTGTTGCTAGAGCCGTTTCATTTCAATCCAACATCATTTTAGCATTCATTAATTTTACAATGTTTCTGCAAATAGTCTTTAAATTTCTTCCAATCTTCTTCCACCAACTCTTCTCCCTGGTCTCGGATTCTGCCAGTCATTTCCGCCAATTCCATATAGTCTATCACTTTCATCTGCCATTCTTCCAGGGTGGATAGATCTTGTGTCTTCTAATACTTTGCGATGAGTATTCTTGCTGCTGTTGTAGCGTACATAAAGAAAATTGTATCCTTCTTTGGCACCAATTGACCGATCATGCCCAGGAGAAAGGCCTCTGGTTTCTTCATGAAGGTATATTTAAATACCTTTTTCAATTCATTATAGATCATCTCCCAGAAAGCCTTAATCCTTGGGCACGTCCACCAAAGGTGAAAGAATGTACCTTCATTTTCTTTACATTTCCAGCACTTATTATCGGGCAAGTGATATATTTTTGCAAGCTTGACTGGTGTCATGTACCACCTGTATATCATTTTCATAATATTCTCTCTTAAGGCATTACATGCCGTGAATTTCATACCTGTGGTCCACAACTATTCCCAGTCAGCAAACATTATATTATGTCCAACATCTTGTGCCCATTTAATCATAGCAGATTTAACCGTTTCATCCTGAGTATTCCATTTCAACAGCAAATTATACATTCTTGATAATATCTTAGTTTTGGGATCTAACAGTTCTGTTTCTAATTTTGATTTTTCCACCTGGAAACCAATTTTTTTGTCCAAATTGTAAGCCTCCCTTATTTGATAATAATGAAGCCAATCTCGCACTTTGTCTTTTAATTTCTCAAAACTCTGCAATTTCAGTTTGTCACCCTCCTGTTCCAATATTTCCCAATATTTCGGCCATTTGGCCTCCATATTGAGCTTTTTCTGAGCCTTCGCTTCCATCGGTGATAACCACCTTGGGGTTTTGTTTTCAAGTAAATCTTTATATCTTATCCAGACATTAAACAATGCTCTTCTGACAATATGGTTTTTAAATGCTTTGTGTGCTTTAACCTTGTCATACCACAGATATGCATGCCACCCAAAAACGTTCTTGAAACCTTCTAAATCCAAAATATCTGTGTTCTCAAGAAGCAGCCATTCTTTCAACCAGCAAAATGCTGCTGATTCATAATAGAGTTTAAGGTCTGGCAGGGCAAATCCACCCCTATCCTTTGCGTCAGTTAATATTTTAAATTTTATTCTGGGCTTCTTGCCCTGCCAGATAAATCTAGAAATGTCTCTCTGCCACTTCTTGAAACAGTCCATTTTGTCCAAAATTTGCAATGATTGAAACAAAAATAACATTCTTGGGAATACATTCATCTTTATAACAGCAATTCGACCAAACAAGGAAAGCTTCAAGTTTTTTTTTTAATGAATATTTATTAGCATTTTCTATAATAGGACAAAAACAAAAGTAAACAAAAAAAAAAAAAAAAACATACAAAAATACAAAACTTAAAAACAATTAAAAACACATAAAATTTCAATTGCTTATTTTCTTTTAACTTATTTCTCAGACCTCCTCGCACCTTCCCTTCTTGTATTCCAATTCAAATAATTAGCTCAGCAAATCCTTATTACTTATTTCTCAACTTTAACTTAATAATTTATTTTAACATATTATTATTTTGCTTTTTCTCTTTCATCCATTTCCTCAATTTATTTTTACTAACCTTATTTTCATTTAATTTAGTTCATTTAAAAAAAACCAATTTTGCCTTATCCAAACTTAAACATCAATACTTATACATCAACACTCATTCTCTTTTTCCATCTTGACAGCTAATTTGACAGCTGTCAAACTCTTCAGTATCTCATCAACAGGCTCTCTCACGGAGCACTCCTGGGTCCGGGGGGGGGGGGGTGGCACTTCAGCTCCCAAAATTAGCTCTTTATCCTCCAGTAAGATTTCTTATACTGCCAAACCGTGAAATTAAAGTCCTTTACCAAAAAGGGAAAAAAGGGGGGTTCTCTCGACCTTAGTTAGCAGGTCCTTTGCTTTAAATTATTTACAAGGAGGGGAGGCGGACTTCCTGTTTACGCCTTCCCCGATGGTGCCTAATTCATAGAAATTTTCTTTAAAATTCCAATTTCCATCCAATTGCTCGCAAGAAGAAGTCAGCGCTCTCCGACAACGGCAGTGCGGCTTCACTCCGCAGGAGAAGCAGTTGACTCACAGCACCGCGCCGCTCACCCCGTCCCCGTTCCGAAGCCTTTAAAAAGGCTCCTTCGCAGCTCGGGGGGGCGCAAATGGTGCCCGCCGAGTCACCACGCTCACAGGCTTCACCGCCTGTGATTTTTGAGGGTCCCCGCGTCGCCGCAGCGGCAAGACCCGATCCTGCGGAGCCAATTCCCTCCGGAGCTCAGAGGGAATCCGCCATTAGTCAATCACGCTAACCCGGAAGTCCCGGAAAGCTTCAAGTTTGACCATATTTCAAGATCCTTTTTCACTTCTGACCAACATTTCTCATAATTATCTTTGAATAAATGTAAGTTCTTAGCAGTCATGTTAACCCCCAGGTATTTTACTTTCTTGACCAGTATTAAACCCGTCTCCTTCTGAAACCTCTCTTTCTCAATTGGTGTTAAATTTTTCTCAAGAACCTTAGTTTTTAATTTGTTCAGCTTAAATCCTGCCACTTGACCAAATTCCTGAATCAATTCTAATACTCTTTTAGTACTAGATTCTGGCTCCTGTAATGTCAATACTAAGTCATCTGCAAACGCTTTAAGTTTGTACTGTTTAGCTCCGACCTGAATACCTTTGATCAGATGGTCCCTTCTAATCATATTTAGCAAAACCTCTAGGACCAAAATGAAAAGCAATGGGGAAATTGGGCAGCCTTGTCGTGTCCCTTTCTCCATCTTAAATTCTTCTGTCACCACGTTGTTAACTATCAATTTAGCCTTTTGTTCTGAATAAATTGCACCTATACCATTTTCAAAACCTTGACCAACCCCCATCCCCTGAAGATTTTTCTTCATAAAACTCCAAGAAATATTATCAAAAGCTTTCTCCGCATCAACAAATATCAAAACTGCCTTAGTATTAATGTTCACTTGCAGCTTCTCTAAAATGTTAATTATATTTCTCATGTTGTCGGACAGGTGTCTACCCGGGAGAAAGCCAGCTTGGTCTTTGTGTATCTCCTCAACTAGTACTTTTTTCAATCTTTTAACCAGTATATCTGCAAACATTTTGTAATCCACGTTAAGCAGGGATATGGGGCGGTAGTTCTTAAGTTGTGTTTTTTCAGACTCAGTTTTCGGTATAAGTGTAATGTAAGCTTCCTTCCACGACTCTGGTGCTTTTCCCCCCTCCAAAATTTCATTACAAACCTCCTTTAGTGGCTGAATTAACCAATCTTTCAGCGATTTATAATATTTTGAGGTTAAACCGTCTGGCCCTGGAGATTTGCCCAACTGCATATTCTGGATGGCACCTTCCACCTCCTGTTCTGTTATTTTATAATTCAGCATTAACTTATTTTCTTGAGAATTTTTTTGTAATCCATTTGTTCTTAAAAACTGGTCTATATCAGTCTCTTTCTGTGGCCCTTGTGTATATAATTGTTTAAAATATCTCTGGAAGCACTTTCTAATCTCCAATGGATTCTGTATATTCTTTCCTTCCACTTCCGAATTTGTAATAGTCTTTAATTTTTGTCTTTTTTTCATCTGCCAGGCTAGCAGTTTCCCACATTTATTAGCTGATTCGAATGTCTTTTGTCTCATCTGTTTAATTTTCCATTCTATTTCCTGATTTATCATTTTCATATATTGTACTTGATATAGCTTTATTTCTCTCAGAATCTCTTACGACTTTGGTTTCGCTCTTAATTTCTTCTCTCCTTCTTTTATTTTCTCCAGAATTTTATCTTTTTTCTCATTTTGAGTTCTCTTCTTTATTGCATTCTGTTGAATCAGAAACCCTCTCATGACCGCTTTGCTTGCGTCCCAGATTACTCTTTTTTCAACCGTAGTATTCATGTTTATCTCAAAATAGTCTCTCAAGGTTTTTGGGGCCTTCTTGGTGATTTCTGCATCTCTAAACAAGGTGTCATTCATCCTCCATCGAAAGGAACTAATTGGTGTTAATTTCATCTCCATTCTCACGGCATTATGGTCGGAGCAGGTTTTAGGGCAAATTTCCGCTTTTCGAATTTTAGGAGCCAATCCTCTAGTTATCCAAATTTGGTCAATTCTTGTCCATGTCATTTTGGCTTCAGAGAAGAAAGTTTCCTCTTTACCCAAGGGGTCTTAGTTCTCCAAATATCAATTAAGTCCATGTTGTCAGTCATGTCAAAGAAAGTTTTTGGCAGTCTGCCATCTTTAGTGACTACTTGTCTTTGTGAATTATCCATGTTTGTGGACACCACTCCATTCATCTCTCCCATCATAATAATGTAATACTCCATATAGTCCAACAATGTCTCATGCAACTTCTTTTAAAAAATCAGATTTCCCCTCATTTGGTGCATAAACTCCTACTATCAAGAATTAATCTCCTTGAATTTGAATTTCAATTGCCACAAATCTTCCTTGGTCATCTTTAAAAATAAATTTCGGTGATAGGCTCTCTTTAGCATAGATTACAACTCCTCTCTTTTTAACCTTATCCGATGAAATAAACTCTTGGCCCAATCTTTTGTTAATCAGTACTTTCCTGTGTAGCCTTATCACATGAGTTTCCTGTAAGCAAATCAAGTCCAATTGTTCCTTTTTCAATAAATGAAAAACTTTTTTCCTTTTCTCCGGGGAATTAAAACCGTGAATGTTCCAACTTAATAGTTGCAGAGACATGGTGTAGTTATTTTGCTTTTCCTCCAACTGCACCAAGTAATTGTTCTTGTTCTGTCGGTGCTGTCACTTTCTCTAGTTTGTCCAGTCCCAAGGGTAGTGATACTAAGTCTAGTATTCCTGGTTTTAGTGCTCTTGGCTCTTCTTCTTCTTCAGCTTCTTTTTGTAGGTTTTCTCCGTGCTCTCTCAAAAAATTTTCTTTGTCTTCCACTGATCTTATTTTGACTTTTTTCCCCTTTAAAGGTAAAAGAAAGGCCTTGGGGGAACTCCCACCTGAAAACAATTCTGTTTCCTCTCAGCAAGGCCACCAGATCTCCGTAGTTAGACCTAAGATCCAATAAATATTTCGGAATGTCCTTGAAAATCTCTACTCTTGATTCTTGTATCTCCAAAGTCTTCTGGAAATGCAGACTCAATATTTTGTCTCCCTCTTCTTTTGTTCGGAGGGTAATCAAACAGTCTCTCACCCTGTTCTTTCTCCCCCCTCTTCCAAGTCTAAAAGCACTTACTATCTTGAAATCTTGCTTATCATCTAGGTTCCAGAAGTCTGCAAATTCCTATGTAAGAAAATCACTTAGGCTGTCTGTCAGGGGCTCAGGAGCAGAAGCACAGGAAAGGGAGGAAATGGAGAGCGAGGGGGAGGAATCCGAAGGAAACGTAAGCGATGACAGTGGTCCGAGGTCTCTGAGTCTTTCCAGCGAATCGGAAGACTCACAGAAAGGGGCTCCCATGGTCAGAGCAAGGGGGGTGCCTAGGGGGACACCCCAGGGAGAAGGGGCCAGAGGGGACTCAGAGAGCAGCAGTTGGAAATCAGGACCAGCTTCCCCACCAGAGCGCAGTAGGGGGGAGGAGTCCCAGGTATCGGGATCAGGCTGCTCACCGCCAGCGGGAGGAGATGAGTCAGGATTGGCCACACCTCCATCGGAGAGCGAGGAAACGGTCGAGAGGAAGGTTGGAAGCTGGGCGCGCGCGCCAAGTTCAAATGTACAGGCGAGCGGCACAGTGGGTAGCCCGGATAGGGAGCCAGGTCCTAAAGCCCGGCGAAAGGAGGGAAAGGAGTCAGGGGGGTCAACGTCAGAGGAGTCCAGGAAGGAGGAGACCCCGGGGGGCAGAAGGACCCAGAGGAGAAAGGAGCGACGGAAGAGGTGGAGTAAGGCTAGAGTCTTAAACTGGTGTACAGGGGGTGGAGACTCAGACGGAGCTTCGCCGATCTAGCTTCTAGACGTAGAGCTGCACGCTGCAGCTTGTAAATGGAAACTGAACTTCAATAAAGACTTTTGTACATTACTACCGGCTAGCGTTGGTCCTCTGTGAGCTGGGACCTGGAGGCAGCTCTGACACTGTCTTTTTCAAGTTCAGGTACAGCCCTGATCCTCAGATTAGTCTGTTTTTCCTTCAGTTCAATCATAGACAACAGTGACTTGTGGTCCTCGAGCTGCTTACATATCGGTGATATCTTTTCCTCTACAGCCAATGCTTTTTCCTTTGCTTCCTCTGCTGTCTTTCGATTCGAAGTAGATTCTTGCAGCAGTTTTTCAATAGATTCTGTGTTTGAGGTCACCTTCTGCCCCAAGTTGTTAATGCTAGTAGTGTTTTGGTCAATTTTAGTTGTTGCTTCAGCAACTTGTTTGCTTAATTTTTCCAAGGATTCATAAATTTTACTTAATACTGAAGTAAATCCCTCTTCAGATGCCATTCCTTTTGACCCAGCTTGTGCAGGATCTTCCCCTTGTGGTGCAGAAGGACCGGATGCTGATGCTCTGCGCTGCTGCAATGCTGCACTGCTCTGCTGCAGTCTAACCTTGCCCGATCTTGTTGCTTTTTCCTAAGGCAAGTTTTTTTCCTGTGGCAAATTTGCCATAACACTTTATCTGAGGATCAAGGTCAGTCCCATGGCCAAAGCTTGTTTTGCAGTGGAAATTTCCCTGGCCAGTTAGAAGTGGAAAATTCCCCCAACCAGTTGTAACAGTTTCAAAGTTCCTCTAGGGGGACACAGTAGCAGTCAAACTTATTGCAATAAGTATCTTTTCCAACTTTCTCAAGTCCCCCTTCAATGAAATAAGCAACAGTTTCAAGTCCAAAAAAACCCTTTAAAATAAAAGTATCTCACTTGCAGAGTTGGCTATCAAAAAGTTACATTGTCCATAAACAGTGTGACTCTCAATACGGCAATCTATTGATCCTTGGCAGTCCGTTCCCAAGGATTAAGTGGTGGTCTTTGTTCCCTTTTCTCTCCTTTTTGCAGGCAAAAATTACTTTCCCCTCTTCCCTCCCCTCTCCTGCAACTCAGGGAGGGAGTTCTCTTAATTTGACGTTAGATTTTAAGTCCTTTTGAAACAATTTTCCGGGTCTTAGCTCAGACAGTCTTTGCTTTGATCTGTTTACAGAAAACGGAAGGCGGACTTCCTGTTTACGCCTTCCCGCTTCAGTGCCAAATTAATCCTTTTTTCCCTTTAATTCCCCGATCTTTAAACTTGACCTACTCACGGGTAGTTGTTTAGTAGCCGAATTGTCACAGGAAAAAGGTCAGCGCTCTCCGGCAACAGCTGTGCGGCTTCACTCCACGGAAGAAGCAATTGACTCTCAGCACTGCGCCAAACTCCCCGTTGCGCTCCGGAGCCCTTTACGGGGTTCCTTCGCTGATTGGGGGGGCGCTAAAGGTGCCCGCCGAGTCCCACGGTCACAGGCTTCACCCGCCTGTGATTTCGATGGGGTCCCCACTTTGCTGTAGCGGCAAGACCCTTTTTCCGCGGAGCTTACTCCCTCAGAACAAGAGGGAATCCGCCATTGCCGATGGCGCCGCCTCCGGAAGTCCCCGAAAAGGTCAGGATTGTAACAGAGAGAGAGACAGAGACAGAGACAGAGAGAGAGAGAGAGAGAGAGAGAGAGAGAGAGAGTTGTTCAACATGCAGCCTGAGAAAGTGTGTATTTGTTGCTCAAGTTTGCTGTTGTTCTTTCATGATATTTATTCAGTGCCCCATTTACTTTGCGGGAGATGTTACAGTTGCTGCCATCTGTCTGTCTCGAGGGACAAGTGAGTGTGCCTCTGGGGGTGAAGTAAATGGCTGTGTTAGCAGCTCCTACTGCAAAAAAACTGTTGCACGGACAGGCAGAGACCCCCCAACCCTGGGCGACACCCATGTGGAATACTGACTCAAGACAACGTGTTATGGGATTAAAATTTGGCCACAACTTTATTAAAACTTCAGATGTAGGGAGACCTTGGCTTAGGCATTGGGCGTTTAACCCTCCCAGTCCCCAGCTGGGGAGGCGTTGCCAGGAAAGAGTTAGGGGAACAGATTCTGTGGGGATTGGGCTGTCTCTGGAGAACATCTGTTCAAGCAGAGAGCCCGCCCCCCATTTCGCCAATGACAACCTAATGGCATATGGCCAATGACTCCCCTCAAAACAACCCCTTTAATTGGGGAACCCTGGGATCACCACAATGGGGGGGGGGCGTGGGTCACTGCTTCCCGCCCCCTCCCCCAGTTTAGGGAAGATAGGCTAAAGGATTCTGCCCAAGGCCTGAAACCACCAAAGTTGTGATTTTTTGCTACGGGGAAGGCAAAACCTGCCAATGCAGGAAAATTCCTTTCTGGCCCTTTAACAGCAACCATAACGTAGCAGCGCCCGCATACCTGTGAAGAAAAGGTTAACCTGCAAAAGAAGGCTTAACTGAGGGAGGGCAGGGTGGAAGAAGCTCTGAAGCTGACTGAGAACTCTCAGGTAAGTTCCGCCCACTATTGTGTGAGCTGGGCGATCCCTCCCCTTCCCTGGCTAACTCTCTCCTGGCAACGCCTCCCCAGCTGGGATTGGGTAAGTGGCAGAAGTAGGCGGCTACCTCCAGGTGTCCAGCCGGGGGGGGGGGGGGGATCCAGGCTGTAGTGCTGGGAGCCGCATGGGATGGGGGGGCTGCATGCGACCGTGCAAAAAGCGCCCCCTGTTTGATGTGGGGAACGGTTATTTTCTCCCTCTGTGTGTTTGCATTTGCATGTGCATGTGTGCACATAACGAAGGAATGTACCTCCTGCATCTCTCCACCCCACACTTGTGGTGTCAGCTCCTTGGGACTATGCTCAGTGTGCACCCCTGTCTCTGAAAGGACATCATTTCTTAACTTTTTAAGAGCCAAGTGGCTGACTGAGGAAAAGCTCTTACAAGCAAAAAGAAGCTAAGTCATCTTGCAAAAATAGGAGACCTAAACCAAGTGTGACCTGCAGACTGCAATACTGGAACTGACTCTCTGTATCACTCAAACTCAAGACTGAAAATTTGAAAGCCTTTCTGAAGTCTGCAAACAGAAGAACAGGGCATTTGACTTCACCTAGCAACATCATTGCCTGTTTATGATTGGAATCATAATTGAATTCCGTTTGAACTGTGTGTCATCATGATGGCCTTGCCCGGTTGTGAGTTGTGAAGGCCGCTTCCTGCAAGGCCCTTTCCACCTGGCCTGGGGGGCAGGGCCCAGACACCAGCTCTACTAAAGAGGCTCCTGGTGAGACCAGAGGGACTTCGCTCGGCCTGACAAGAAACCCAAACTATTGGATACTTTTGCCCCATCTTTTTGTGCCTGCTAAACAGCCGTGTCATGCTTATGATCATATTTTATTCTCTTGGGAATTCTGCTGTTTTAAATGTGCATTTTATATTTGACTTTACTTAACAATGTTGGCTTTTGGGGGGGGGGAATGCTTAAGTTTTTTGTTTTGTTTTTGTTAACTGTGTTAAATATGCATTCTGTAGTTGACCTTCTTTGTAATGTTTTATTTTGAAATCTTTAATACTTTAATTTTTTGTTAACTAAGCTGCTCTAACTTTATACTCTATATTTGACATTCTTCAGATTGTTTTATTTATGTTTTAATATGCTGTAAACTGCTTGGAGATTTTTTTTGAAAATATAAAGTGGTATAGAAATGAAATTAATAACAACAACAACAACAACGATGATGATCATTGAAATGTTGTGTCCAAAGACTGCAGCCGATGGAGAGATCACCCCTCCCTCAATTTTCTATCAGATTATTTAGATTTGGTAAATAATTCTTATTGCTGTTCTTGTTGTATTTATTATTATAATTGATTTATGTAGTTCTGACGGTTTAGCTGCCTTGAGCATGAAAATAGTAAGGCAGGATACAAACCTAATCCTTCCTGGGGCAGGACCGTAGCCTGAGAGAGAGAGAGAGAGAGAGAGAGGGTTGCACAGTTTCCCAATTGTTTTGGAGGAATTCCACACCACACATTTTAAAGCTCTTACACCACTTTAAAGAGTCCAGGCTTTCCCTAAAGAATCCTGGGAACTGTAGTTTGCTAAGGGTGCTGAGAGATGTTAGATCTTTAACAAACAGAGGTTCCCAGGTTGTGTTGGGTGAATCTGTGACTCTTAATGCAATGGTTCTTGAAATGTGTGGTTGTGACCATTGTCCTCATAACAGTACTGGGGTTCGGATTGCAGTGTGTGTGTGTGTGTGTGTGTGTGTGTGTGTTGCAGAATGGTTTAATTATCTCATTCTCCTCCTAGCACATCGTCTTTATTCAACTCTGGCTGTTGAATGAATGCTTTCTTATAATCATTCTTATGTTTAGGTGGGCTTTGGCCTCCTTCCAGACAGCAGCTTGAAAGGGAAGCAGAGGAAATCTCAAATGATGACAGAAGGCAGGGGCATCCAACAACCCAGACTTTTGGTTTGGATGTGACACTTTGAGAATTCCCCAAGCCATCCCAAAGCCCCCATTTCACTCTGGTCCATCTGAGTATCTCCTTTCCACCCATGCCTCCCCTCCCCCCCAAATATTCACAATTAAGAAATCAGAAAACAACCCCACCTCTCTTTCGACAGAACTAGATGGAATGATCAGGCATAGCAACTCCTGCAGAGAGGATAAAACCAAAATGTTTTAAAGGGACAATTTATCAAACAAGATATCTGCCCATAGCTCAGTCAGTAGAGTGTGAGACTCTGCATCTCAGGGTCGTGGGTTGGAGCCCCACGTTGGGCAAAATATTCCTGCATTGCAGGGGGTGGACTAGATGACTCTTGTGGTCCCTTCCAACTCTACAATTCCATGATATCCTGTGAGGAGTAGTCAACTGAGTTTTACTCAGAAGAGATGCATCAAAATCAACACATCCATGTAATTTGTGCCCATCAATTTAAATAGGTCTGCTGTGGAAAGGACTAGTGTTGACTCCTTCTTTGGAGGTTTTTAAGCAGAGGCTTGACAACCATATGTCAGGAGTGCTCTGATGGTGTTTCCTGCTTGGCAGGGGGTTGGACTCGATGGCCCTTGTGGTCTCTTCCAACTCTATGATTCTTTTTCCATGCATAATCTTTATTGTTTACCAAATCAAAGTAAAGAGCAAATTATTACATTTCTTTACATTATCTTTGAAATGGTGACTTCCTTCAGTCTTACCACAAATCGTCCTTGTTCATAATAAACATTATTTCTGCATTCCTTTGTTTGTAATGCCATTAAACTATCTCATTTATGCATTTCCTTTGAACATTACCCTTTATCTTTTACAGAGCATCTTTAAAACCCACCAGAGTTATCTGATCCTCTGTTAGACTTTCCAGATATCTTGTAAAACTTTCCCAATCTTTGATAAACCTCTGATCTTTGATGTATCTAATTTTTCCTGTCAACCTGTCCAATTCCACATAATCTAGAAGTTTTGATCGCCATTCCTCCCGTGTCGGTATAGTCTCTGATTTCCAGTTTTTCGCTATTAGGACCCTTGCTGCCGTTGTTGCATATTGAAACAGCTTGTGATCTTTCTTCTTAATCTCTCTACCTACCAGACCCAGCAGGAACGCCTCCGGTCTTTTACCAAAAGTATATTTTAGCATTTTCTTCATTTCATTGTAAATGCTTTCCCAAAACCCTTTAACCTTTTGGCATTCCCACCACATGTGGTAGAAAGTCCCCTCCTTTTCTCTGCACTTCCAGCATTTGTTATCGGATCCGTACATTTTAGCTAATTTTACAGGGGTTAAATACCAGCGATAAAACATTTTCATTAAGTTCTCCTTTAATAGTACACAGGCCGTAAATTTGATATGTTGGTTCCAGAGTTTCTCCCACTCTTCAAAATAAATATTACGACCCAGATCTCTGGCCCAATGTGTCATTACTGCCTTAACTTCCTCGTCCACTAGATTCCATTCCAGTAATATTTTGTACATTTTGGACAAAATTTTTGTATTGTTCTCCAAAATCTCGGTTTGGAATTTAGAATTCTTATCCGCATATCCTTTCTCTTTTACATCTTTCCTGAACATTCCGTGTATCTGATGGTAATGCAGCCAATCAAACACATGGGACTTAACCTGGTCATACGGCCTCAGTTTCCACTTCCCTTCCTCCTTCGTTAATAGTTGTTCATAGGTTGCCCATTTGGTTCTCTTATCGCTCTTTTTAACCGACATGACTTCTAGTGGTGACAGCCATTGTGGTGTTTTAGGTTCTAAGACATCTTTATACCTTTCCCACACTTCCATCAGAGGGCCCCTAAAAATGTGATTCCCAAAATCTTTATGTACTTTCTTCTTCCCATGCCACAGATAAGCGTGCCACCCGAATCGATTGTCATGGCCTTCCAAGTCTAACACTTCTACCTCTTCTAATTTTATCCAAGCTTTAACCCAGCACAGGCATGATGCCTCAAAGTATATTTTCAAATCTGGCAGGGCAAAGCCTCCCCTTTCCTTCCAACTCTATGATTCTATGATTCTATTCTATGATTCTAAATGGAGGATTTAAAACCTCCCTCTGTTAGAGAGCCACGGAGGCAAGAAATTAACTCAATACACATACAATGTAACTCCCAAGAACCAACATAAAGTAGCCCCGTCAGTTAAGACAAACTCAGCACACAGGCAGGAAGATGCCTAGCCTAAAATGGCCGCCGCCGCACGACCACGTGGTCTCCTTAAAATGGCGGCGCTGGCCAGCGGTAACCCTGGCAACAATAAACAAGTCCTCCTACCTGAACACGCGGGGCCCCAAATCGCTGGTTACACCCCCCTCAGACGCTAGCCAGCGATGATGAAAACCTTGGCCGCGCTTCAGTCCTAAAACGATACCCTTTTTTTTGGACGCCCATTTCCTATGCCTGTCCCACGGCGCTCTGCAGCTGCAACGGGAAGGCGGCGCAGACCCCAGCCGGGAGAAGCGCTTGGGAGCGTGGCAGGGAGCAGCTTAAGCGGCGTTGTTATTAACTGCAGGCAGGCGCTTCGGCAGCCTCCAAAGCCAGCGGGAGATTGGAGACGCTGCGGGGAAAGACAAAACCCCCTGCCCTGTGATTTCGGCTTCAATGGGTCATTTTTAACCCCGTTAAAAAGCCCCTGCGGAGGCAGCAACAAACTCAAAGCAGCCGATTTTGGAGCTAGACCGTAACGAAGAGAACCCCACCCCCAAGTGATTCCAGCTCTTTTTTCCGGCCCCCGAATGCAGACAAAAGCCAGAGGCTTGCAAAAGGGGGAAGCTCTCCGAAGGATTCAAACACGTTCTGGCAGAAAGGAGCAGCCTTCCCCGAGAGCAAGCAGCACGCAGGGGTGCTCCATGGCGCTCGCAGCTGGCACCACACAAAGAAACCCGGTCAAGCAGCAAAATTCCTGAAAGGCAAAAGCAGCGACAAAGGCAGGAAATCCATGCAGCGATAAAAGCAAGACGCAGCAAAACCGAAGCACCTGAGCGGCCAAAGAGGGAGATTCCCGGCCAGGCCTGCCTTAAATGGGGCAGGCCACACCCTCTGGGCCAGCCGATTGGCTGGCCAGGGAATGACACGACCAAGGATTCCCCTGATCGCGCGGAGGCTGAAACCCAGCCCCCGCATGTGTGTTGGGGGCGTGAAGCCCGCAACACCACCTCCTCCCGAGGTCGGAAGTGGCTTTGTGATTCTTTGGCATTTATTTTCCCATCTATCCTCTGCCACTATCTGTGCAAATATTTCTGATTGTACGTTTTCAAAAACATAATCATTCCATTTTTCCATATTCCATTTGGCCTTTTCTTTCCACCCCAAAGCAATAACTGCCATTCCAGCTAGAATCATAATCTTGTACAACTCTTGCTTATTACTTATTACTTTGTTATTTCCCAGTATTCCCGAAAATAACTTCTATGTTTATTTGAAATAATCCAGAAATTACCTTTATAATCTTTTGCCAATATTCCTTAACCAGATTACATTCCTACCACATGTGTGAATATAGTCCTTTTTCCTGACCACAATGCCAGCATTTGAGGCCTAAACCCTTTCACTATATGCGCCATTTGTGCCGGAGTTCTATACCAGGGCGGGGCCGAGGAGGACTCCCCTGTGTGAGTGCCTGAGGGCCCTGCTCCTGCCACTCACCACCTGGCCCAGGGCGGGGCCTGACAGGCCTCATAAGGACTGCTACTGCTGTGCTGCCCAGGAGGACTCCCCTGTGTGAGTGCCTGAAGGCCCTGCTCCAGCCACTCACCACCTGGACTAGGGCAGGGCTTGACAGGCCTCACAAGGACTTCTTGCTGCCCAGGAGGACTCCCCTGCGTGAGTGCCTGAGGGCCCTGCTCCTGCCACTCACCACCTGGCCCAGGGCGGACCCTGAAGCCTCACAAGGACTGCTTCTGCTGCTGCCCAGGAGGACTGCCCTGTGTGAGTGCCTGAGGGCCCTGCTCCTGCCACTCACCACTTGGCCCAGGGTGGGGCCTGACAGGCCTCACAAGGACGGTTGCTGTCACTGCTGCTGCTGCCCAGGAGGACCCGGAGGGGCGCAGAGTTCTTTTTAAAATGTTTTTAAATTTTCCTTTCCCTTTTGACTTTTTTGTATATGGGGGGGGGGTGGATGTTTGGATGAGCTTGGGAATTTGTTTGATTTTGATGGATTTGTAATTTTTACAGTTTTTTGTTTTCTGGGGTTTTTTTATCATTGGATTATGGTTTTATTTTGATCTTAAGGGGAGGGGTCAGGGCTGCCGGGGAGTGGGTCCCAGCCAACAAAATGGGTGGGGCATGTTCCACAGAGGGGGATGCGCTGATGAAATGAGTGCCACTCTCAGATCACTTCCTGGTGCAACTGGACTTCTCTGCGACCCATCCCCTCTGCAGGGAGGTGGGACCGATTCGGATGGTCTGCCCCCGCCACTTAATGGAGCCAAATGGTTTCCAGAGAGTGGTAGGGGATGCTTTATCCCATGTTGATGGCCTTTCAGCTGATTCCCTGGTGGCCCGCTGGATCGAGGAGTTAACCAGGGCTATTGACTGTTTGGCTCCGAAGCGCCCTCTCCGATTGCATGGAGCCCGGACAGCCCCGTGGTTTTCCACGGATCTGAGGGCAATTAAACAATCGTGGAGACGGCTAGAGCGCCGGTGGCGGATAACTCATTCTGAAGCTGACCGGACACGGGTTAGAGCTCAATGTCAAGCCTACCAAGTGGCAATGGCGATGGCAAAGAGGGTCTTCTTCGCCGCCTCCACTGCATCTGCAGAAAACAGCAGCAGGAGACTCTTTCAGGTGGTTTGCAATTTAGCGGAACCACCTGCTACATCGGGGCCAAGAACGGGCCACATGATCTCCTGAAATGATTTTGCAAAGTTTTTTGCAGATAAAGTCGCTCAGATTCGGGAAGAGGTAGATGCCACTGTGGGAGCAGGGCCGGGGCGGGAGAGTGCTAGAGTCCTGTCTAGTCAAATTGTGTGGGATCAATTCCAATCTGTTACCGGTACCTCCAAGGATGTGGACAGGCTGCTTGGACGAGTGAAACCAACCACCTGTCTCCTTGATCCTTGCCCATCCTGGCTTATAAAAGCTAGCTGGAAAGGCTGGGCGATGGGCTTCATGGGGAGGTGAATGCTTCCCTCCATGAGGGAGCCTTCCCAGACCTGCTTAAAGAGGCAGTTATTAAACCGCTTCTTAAAAAAAACATCTTTAGATGCGGCCACGATGACCAACTATAGCCCAGTCTCAAATCTTCCATTCTTGGGCAAGGTGATTGAGCGAGTGGTTGCTGAACAACTCCAGGCACGCCTGGAAGAAACGGACCATTGGATCCCTTCCAGTCGGAATTCAGGCCTCATCATGGGACTGAAACTGCCTTGGTCGCACTGGTTGATGATCTCTGGTGGGCTAGGGACAAAGGTGAGAGCTGTTTCCTAGTTCTGCTGGATCTCTCAGCGGCGTTTGATACCATCGACCATAACATCCTTCTGGACCGTCTTGAGGGGCTGGGAGCTGGGGGCACTGTCATACAGTGGTTCCGCTCCTTCCTCCCGGGCAAGTTCAGAAACTGGTTGTGGAGGATGAGTGTTCAGACCCCTGGGCTCTCACTTGTGGGGTGCCTCAGGGTTCTGTCCTCTCCCCCATGCTTTTCAACATCTACATGCAGCCGCTGAGAGAGATCATCAGGGGGTTTGGGCTGGGTGTTCATCAGTATGGAGATGATACCCAGCTCTACCTCTCTTTCAAATCATAACCAGTGAAGGCCGTGAAGGTCCTGTGTGAGTGTCTGGAGGCGGTTGGAGGATGGATGGTGGCTAACAGATTGAGACTGAATCCTGACAAGACAGAAGTACTGTTTTGGGGGGACAGGAGGTGGGCAGGTGTGTGGAGGACTCCCTGGTCCTGAATGGGGTAAGTGTGTCCCTGAAGGACCAGGTGAGCAGCCTGGGAGTCATTTTGGACTCACAGCTGTCCATGGAGGCACAGGTCAAATCCGTGTCCAGGGCAGCTGTTTACCAGCTCCATCTGGTACGCAGGCTGAGACCCTATCTGCCTGCAGACTGCCTCGATAGAGTGGTGCATGCTCTGGTTATCTCCCGCTTGGACTACCGCAATGCGCTCTACGTGGAGCTACCTTTGAAGGTGACCCAGAAACTACAACTAATCCAGGACGCGGCAGCCAGACTGGTGACTGGGAGCGGCCGCTGAGACCATATAACACCGGTCTTGAAAGACCTACATTGGCTCCCAGTACGTTTCCAAGAACAATTCAAAGTGTGGGTGCTGACCATTAAAGCCCTAAACGGCCTCGGTCCAGTATATCTGAAGGAGCGTCTCCACCCCCATCGTTCTACCCAGACACTGAGGTCCAGCACCGAGGGGCTTCTGGCGGTTCCCTCACTGCGAGAAGCCAAGTTACAGGGAACCAGGCAGAGGGCCTTCTCGGTAGTGGCGCCCTCCCTGTGGAACGCCCTCCCACCAGATGTCAAAGAGAACAAGAACTACCAGACTTTTAGAAGACATTTGAAGGCAGCCCTGTTTAGGGAAGCTTTTAATGTTTGATATATTACAGTATTTTAATATTTTTTGGGAAGCCGCCCAGAGTGGAATTAATTTTCTACTTAATTCTTTATACTTTTCTATTTTAATATTGTTTCTATTCTTCATCAGTTCTCGAGCTGTGTTTGGATGAATCATACCTTCCTGCTCCCATTTAATCTGAATTATCCTTATCATTCTTTCTTTGTCGCTTATCAACAGTTTATATAACATCCCTGCTATCCCTTTCTCCATTATTTGTCTTTTGTTCAGCACCATATCTATTTTCGTTTCTGTCCTCATCGTTTCCTCTGCTCTTTCTGTTTTTACTAAATCATAAAGTCCTTGCACTTTCAGCCAATATTGTTTTCCTATTTTTTCTAAAAAAACTTTTTTGTAATTAAATTCCCTTCTTCATTGAATATATCTTTTAATTTATAAAATCCCTGATCTTCTAATTTCTTCCACCAACCCGGTTCCCTTTGACCCTCCTGCATAACGGAGTCCACCTTGAGTATGTTGGCATCCATTTTGTATTCCAATTCTTCCAGATTCCTAATGCAGTTTTCCTTGGTCCTATTGTCTTCTTAAAAGCCGTATTAATATCTCTATTAAATATCCCTTCTCTTCCTATTCCTTCATTTATTTCATTCTCCAGCCTTATCCATTTAATCCCATCCTTATATCCAATATCTATTAGATTTTTCAATTGGAATGTTTCATAGTAAAATTCTAAGTTTGGTATTCCCCATCCCATCTCTTCTTGAGATGAATAATTTACTATGTCTGGGGTTCTAACTCTTTTACTTCCAAAAATCCAATTTTTAAATACCTTATTCCATGTTTTGAACCATATTTTCCTAATGGGTAGTGTAATTACTTGAAATAAATATAATAATTTTGGTACCAGAAACATTTTAACTGCTCTAACCCTACCTAGAACAGATAAATTCTTATTTTTCCATGATTTTATATCCTTCTTGATCTTCCTCCACGCTTCTTTGCAATTTACATCTGGAATCCTAGCAATATTTTTAATAATATTTACCCCCAAGTATTTAATTTCCCCCCTATTGATATCTGTAATGGGAATTGGGGTTGCTCGTGCGTACGTTGCCTCTACTCTTGGCAAAGTTGCCTGGTTAAACCTTTCCCTGGCTGCACAGCCCTTACTCCGCGGCTGTGTCAGTCACTGGCAGAATCCGTCAGTGGGTGTTTCCTGAACTTCTTCCAGCATAAAAGTTCTTTGACGCCAAGTCTCCGCCTAGCCTCCCTGCGCAGAAGTCTTCTGCGCAGGGTGGGCGTGGGCAGCGGAGGACCTGTGCTCTCCCCGCTAGTTTCTGTGGAAGAGTCCTGGAGACATCTCTCCGAAGCCCTCCCCTGCTCCCCTTTCTTCCTGGTGTCACGCTGATTTCCTTCTTCAGTGGATGAGTTCCCTCTCTCCCTGCTGGGCCCTTCTCCGGCATCGCTGGAGAGCCTTCCCTCCACTCCTGGCTCCGATGGCAGTTCCCTGACATCCACCTCCCCCCCAGGACCCCCCCCCCCACCTCCGGCCCGTTCCCTTGACCCAATTTCGTCCCTTTCCTCGGCCGATGATGCGGGAAATCCCCGGAAGGAGCTACCCCCATCCTCTGATGATTCAAACATTGCTCCCCACCTGCTCCTATCTCTTCCCATGGGGTAATCTTCCCAGTCCGAATCCTCTCCCTCTGATACCTCTCCTCTCTCCTCTTCGGAGGCCGGAAACCCCACAAAATCCTCTTCATCTTCTGTGGTGCCAAATTGCTCCTCCCAGAATCTCGCTAGTGGTTTGGGTTTCCTTGGGAACCTGCTGTGAAACACCTCCCTGAGATAGGTAAAGGTAAAGGTACCCCTGCCTGTACGGGCCAGTCTTGACAGACTCTGGGGTTGTGCACCCATCTCACTTAAGAGGCCAGGGGCCAGCGCTGTCCGGAGACACTTCCGGGTCACGTGGCCAGCGTGACAAAGCTGCATCTGGCGAGCCAGAGCCTCACACGGAAACGCCGTTTACCTTCCCACTGGTAAGCGGTCCCTATTTATCTACTTGTACCCGGAGGTGCTTTCGAACTGGCAGGCGCTGGGACCGAGCAGCGGGAGCGCACCCCGCCGCAGGGATTCGAACCGCCGACCTTTCGATCGGCAAGTCCTAGGCGCTGAGGCTTTAACCCACAGCGCCACCTGCGTCCCTGTCTCCCTGAGATACTCATCCCTGATTGCCTCCGCAGGAACCCACGTGTTTTCTGACTCAGGTTCGCCCTCCCAAGCCACCAAATACTCCACCTGACTCCCTCGCCATCTTGAATTGAGTATTTCCGTGGCTTGACTGCTAAGTTCCCTCTCCTCCACTTGTGGGTGTGTGGGGACTTCTCCCTCTCGCCCTGAAAATTCCCGTCCCTCCCTGTATGGTGAGAGTAGAGATCTATGGAACACCAGGTGTAGTTTCATGCTGGTCGGCAACTTGAGCCTAAAAGCCACGGGGTTCACCTGCTGAGTTACCTCGAAAGGTCCTAGCCGTCTTGGCCACAACTTCTTGCAACCTCCCCTAAAAGGTAACCCTTGGGTTGACAACCACACCCGGTCCCCAACCCGCATGGTTTCCCCTTCCCTACGGTGCTTGTCTGCCTGCCTCTTGTACATTTCCTTGGCCCGTTCCAAGTTCATCCTAAGTTGTTGGTGTAAGGCCTCCATTTCTTCCACAAACTGCTCTGCCGCCGGTACGCTCCACCCCTCCTCCCCTTCCCCTGAACGGGCTCATTCCCGTGGACACATGTTCAGCGATATTGTAGGCAAATTCGGCCAGCGCTAGATTCTCCACCCAATCGTTCTGCCTCTTGCTGACGTAGCAGCGTAGGTATTGTTGGAGTATACTGTTCGCTCTTTCCGCTTGCCCGTTGGTCTCCGGGTGTCTGGCCGTCAAGAAGCTCACTTCGACTTGCAGCAAGCTCATGAGCTTCCTCCAGAACCGGGAAGTAAATTGCTTCCCCCGGTCGGACAAAACCCTCAAGGGGGCGCCATGCAGCCTGAAGATGTGATCCACAAACAGCCTGGCTGTTTCCTCTGCCATCACCGCATGCGAGCAAGCGATGAAATGGCACATCTTTGTTAGTAGGTCGACTACCACCATGACGGCCGTTTTCCCCTTTGACTTGGGCAAATCAGTCATAAAATCTATGGATACCACCTCCCATGGTCTTCCCGGCGTGGGTAATGGTTCCAGTAACCCTGCAGGTGCAGCCCTCTCCCCCTTTGCTCGCTGGCAGCGGTCGCACCCTCGTACATATTCCCGTACATCTTCCCTCACTCTTGGCCACCAGAACTGCCGGGTGACAAGCAACATGGTTTTGTGTTGACCAAAATGCCCCGCCGTGGGGTTGTCATGGAGTTGTTTGAGTACTCTTCCCCTCAAGTTCTCCCCTGGTACATACAGTGCTCCCTTGTAATATAGTACCCCTTCCTTCTCCTCAAAACCCCTGTGGTTTTCCCCTGCGTCCCTGAGTTCCCTGATTTTGGTTTGAGCGAACTCATCGTTTCTCGTCAGTCCGGCTAGTTCTCGTCTCCCGACCAACACTCCCACACACACCCATCGGTTCTCGGGGATCACGTGTCGGACTTCTGGCGGTCCCTCTCCTTCCATGTACTCCGGCTTCCTGGAGAGAGCGTCAGCTCTGACGTTTTCCTCTCCCGGCACGTACCGAATCTTGAAGAAAAACTTGGAGAACTCCTGTGCCCATTGCACCTGTCTCTGGTTGAGTACCCGCGCAGTTCTCCAGTATTCCAGGTTCTTATGGTCCGTGCACACCTGGATCTTGTGCTGCGCCCCTATTAACAAATGTCTCCAGCGTCGAAATGCTTCATAAATTGCAAGCAGTTCACGGTCATACACCGTGTAGTTTTGCTCCGACTTGCTCAGCTTCCTTGAGAAAAAGGCGCACGGTCTCCAACTCGACTGGTCTCCCGGCTGTAGCAGTACCGCTCCGACGGCCCGGTCTGACGCGTCTGTCTCCAGCCTCATTGGCTTCTGCAGATCCACGTGCAGGAGCTGCTCTTCCGAAGTGAATGCCTTCTTTAGCCTCTCAAAAGATTGCTGTGCCTCTTCTGTCCAGACGAACTTTCTTTTGCTACTGAGACAATCTGTGATGGGTGCGGTTAAGTGGGCGAAGTTCTTGATGAACTTCCAATAGAAGTTGCCGAACCCCAGGAACCTCTGCACCTCCTTCCTGGTTTTGGGGGTCTTCCATTCCAGCACTGCCTGCACCTTGCCGGGGTCCATAGCTAGGCCCTTGTCCGACAACCTGTATCCCAGGAACTCGACCTCTCGGGTGTGGAATTGGCACTTCTCCAGTTTGACCCACAACTGGTGCTCCTGTAGTCTCTTTAGCACTTCCCGGACGTCTCTGACATGTTGCTCCTCGTCGTCCGAATAGATTAACACGTCATCCAAAAAGGCGACGCAGTTTTTGTACAGCAGGGACCCCAACACGTGGTGCATGAAGCCTTGAAAACAGGCGGAGCCTGGTTGTAATCCAAAAGGCATAACTAAGTACTCAAAGGCCCCCAGAGGGGTGAACATGGTGGTTTTCCATTCATCCCCCTCCCTCATCCTAATCAAATTGTACGCTCCCCGAAGGTCCAGCTTAGTAAAAATTTTCCCCTGCCTTAAAATGTCGTCAATCCTGGGCATTGGGAAGGTCACGGGTTCCGATACAAGGTTCAGGGCCCTATAATCTACGACCAATCTGGGCTGATTTGTGTCTTTTTTGTCCACAAAGAACACCGGACTGCCACCCACCACCCTTGATTCTCTTATGAAACCTCTTTTCAGGTTCTTGTCAATGAATTCCCGCAACTCCTGCATCTCCCTGTCTGACATGGCATACAGTTTACCCACTGGCAGCTGAGCTCCTGGGAGTAGGTTGATTTGGCAGTCAAAGGGCCTATGGGGTGGTAGTCTATCCGCTTCTTTCTCACTGAAGACATCCTGCAGGTCAGCGTATTGTGGTGGTACTTCCCCTTTTTGCCCCACAGCCATCTCCGCCACCCTGGCCACTGCCATCCTCGGGGTTTCCCCCCGTGACAGTGTTCCAAACAGTGAGCTGACCCAAAAGTGACTGTCCGCTGATGCCATGCCACTACTGGATCATGTAGCGCCAGCCAGCTCATTCCTAGTATGATCGGGGGTCCTGCCAGTGTGGCTACGTGAAAGGCAATGGTTTCTCTGTGTCTGGAAACCCTCATTCTCATGGGGGGAGTCTGGTGCGTCACTCCCCCCCCCCAGAAGTTCTCTGCCATCAATTGTGGTTACCTGCAAGGGAAAATCTAGGGGCAGTATGTGGAGCTGGTGCTCTAGCGCGAAGTCTTTGCTGAAAAAATTGCAAGAACTGCCTGAATCCAGCAACGCCTTCACCTTGATTGGGTGCCCGTTAGGGAGTTCTAGTACCACCTCTATGGCTATAGCTGCTTTGGGAGGGTCTGGCTTGGGCACTTCTAGTGGTTGCTGGCCTGGCTGCTGTGCCCGCTGATCGGCAGCCAAGCGTTGGCGTTTCCCTGCTCCTTTTGCTCCTCCTCCTCACAGCCAGCAGCTCCCACCATTCCTTGCCATGCCTTTCTTTGAGGGCAGACCCTGGCAAAATGTCCTGGCTGTTGGCAGAGGAAACACTTCTTGGCTGTTTTCCCCTCCCTTCCCTCCTTCTTGCGAACTTCGCTGGAGTTTGATTTCCTTCCTCAGTGGTTGAGTTCCCTCTCTCCCTGCTGGGCCCTTCTCCGGCATCGCTGGAGAGCCTTCCCTCCACTCCTGGCTCTGATGGCAGTTCCCTGACAATATCCATCTTTGTCATTTTTGAAATTTCCTCCTTCTCCTCTTTATTTACATCCCAAAATAAAATTTCACACTTACTCCCAATCCTGACTCCTGTTTAAAGTCCTTCATGATTATCATAAGTTCTCTTACACCCTCTAAGGGGTTTCTAAATAATAATAGGATATCATCTGCATACATGTTTAACTTGATTTCTTCATTTCCTTTCTTATATCCTTTTATCCTTACTGAGTTTCGTATTCTGTCTGCCAAGTACTTCATACCCAATACAAATAGTAGTGGTGAGAGTGAACACTCTTGTTTAACTCCTCTTTGTATATTGAATTGATCTGAAACCCCGTCATTCACTTCCCTTCTCTATACAATTCCTGGATTGCTTCCACAAAGTTCTCTCCTAATCCTACCACCTCCCGCATAATATTCCATAAGAACGTACGTCTAATCGTGTCAAAGGCCTTATACACATCCAATTTTAATACCACCAATTTTCCTTTTACCCTGCTTGTTAATACGTTTAACACATTTCTTATAGAATGGCCTATGTATCTTCCCTTAACAAATCCATATTGATCTTCCTTAATTATTTTAGGTAGTACCTTTTCCAGTCGCCTTGCCAGGATCTTTGTAAATATTTTATAGTCTTGATTTAATAGGCTAATTGGTCTGTATGACCCCACCTCTGTAGGGTCCTTTTGTGGTTTTTCAATCACTATTATTTCCGCTAGTTTCCAAGTGTCTGGGGCTTTCCCCCCTTCTAAGATATTAATAAATCCTTTTTTTTCAGTTCTGAGCCCAGGATATCAATTGTTTCTTTTTAAAAGTCTGCTGTAATTCCATCTAGTCCTGGGGATTTCTTGCTTTTAAATGATTTAACTACGTTGTCAGGGAGAGGCAAATGGAGAAAGAGCTGAGGGGAGAAACCAGCACTTACAGAGAGCTGAAAGAGATAATTAGTAGTCTGTCATCTGACAGCGAAGAGGAGGCAGTGAGGGGGGAGGATGAGCCCGGAATTAGTCATTCTGTAAACAGAGGAAATCAGAGGTGTGGTTTCCGCAGACTTGCATGTTGGGCAAAAAAAAAGTAAAAAGAAACCAGACATGGCATCTTTGCCGACAGGGTCAGACATGATTTGAAGCACTGGAGATGTTCTTTTGAACTTTGTAAATAAATCAAAGAGATTGTAACTGGCAGCGAGCCCGGAGTTTTTATCTATGCCGGCTTGGCAGCACACACCTCTCACAGCATGTCGTGTCTCTAATTTGCTGCTGGGAAGCTGGTGGAATAAGGAATAAGCCTCAGAATGGAGAAGGAGGTCTTGGAGCTGAGAAAGCGAAATGTCGCTCTGGAACAGAGATCGTCCGACTTGCAGGCCCGTCTGGAAGAAGCCAGGGCTACTCAGAGAGGACCCACAGGTGGGCTATAGGCAGATGGGGGCAAGTCAGTGTGGGTGGAACAGTTCCATGGCGACCCGGAAAGTTACTTGGATTTCAAAACCAAGATGCGATATTTTTTAGAGCTTGAATCGGCCAAGTTTGGGAACGATGCCCAGAAAGTTGCTCACATAATTAGACACCTGGCGGGAGGGGCTAGAAGTTGGATCCGGCCATTAATAGCCTCAAATAATGAAGCCCTCAGAAATGAGGCCAAATTTTGGCAAGTTTTATTGACAATACGCAGGAGGAGCTTTTGGCGTTGAAACAAGGCAAATCCACGGTACGCAGTTACTGGTCAGAATTTGCTATGCTTGTGCAGAAACTGGGTTGGGATTTAGAGGCAGACTCTGTACAAGCTTTGTTTAAGAATGGACTTAATCCAGAAATTAAGGACGAGGTTTCAAGGGGCACCCGCCCTAAAAATATGGATGAATTAATGAAGGCTGCTGTCTCTTGCGGTGGGCTTGAGACAGGAAGCCAGACGGCGGGAAAGGAAGCAAAGCAGAGAGCGGAGTTTCCATGGTGACCGCATTCTTGAGATGCCTGCAGCTGCCTCAGAATGTCAACAAGAGCAGGAGCCCATGGAGATAGGCACAGCCCGGGCACGGGAGAGTTTGAAAGCCCAACGGTCAGGCGGGAAGGAGAAAAAAGACTGGCAAGCGGCAAAAAGATGTTTTGTGTGTCAGAAAACTGGCCACTTTGCCAGAGTGTGTCCAGAGCGTCGTAACTGGCAGGGAATGGTGGGGGCCACCCAACACGCAGAGGCAGAGGAGCCCCAGCCTTCGGGAAACGAAGAAGCCTGGCTGGTGGTGAACCGGGGCAACAGCCAGGCGGGAGAAACACAGAAAGTCCTCGACTTGGGCACCCCAAAGCAAGCATAGTGTTGAAGGTGGTCCTAGAACTCCCAAATGGCCAGGCGGTGGAGGAGTTGGCGCTCGTTGATTCTGGGGCCTCAGCGTCCTTTTTTAGCAAGGAGTTTGCAGCACAGCACCAACTGAACCTGAGGCCTTTGGATTTTCCGCTGCAAGTGACCACAATTGATGGAAGAGAACTGCTGGGCGGTGAAGTGACGCATCGAACACCTCCAATGCAAATGCGGGTGGCTACCCACTCAGAGGTCATCGCCTTTCACGTGGCCACACTGGCGGGCCCGCCTATCATATTGGGCATGAGCTGGTTGGCGTTGCACGATCCGGTGGTTTCCTGGCACCAACGGTTTGGCCATGGATCTGGAGAAAGTGAAGGCGGTGGTGGAGTGGGAGAGTCCCAAGACCAGGAAAGATGTCCAGCGTTTCCTGGGTTTCAGCAATTTCTATAGGAAATTCATCAAAGATTTCGCTAAACTGACGGCGCCCATAACGGACTGTCTCAGTGTCAAGAAGAGGTTTCAGTGGACGCAGGCGGCTCAAGAGGGGTTTGAGAAGCTTGGACTTCCGGGTTGGCGCCATCGATTAATGGCGGATTCCCTCCGAGCTCCGGAGGGAATCTGCTCTGTAGAGACTGGGTCTTGCCGCTGCGGCGACGCGGGGACCCATAAAATCACAGGCGCAGAAGCCTGTGAGCATAGAGACTCGGCGAGCACCATTTGTGCCCCCCCAATCCGTAAAGGAGCCTCTGAAGAAAAGGAAGGAGGAACTGAAATTTTGCAGACGCTAAAGAAGAGCTACAATTTGAGGCCTGACATGATGACAAAAAAGGAAAATAAAAATCTGATATGGAAAGCCTGGCCTGAACTGGAGACTGAAATAAGGAGAGATCTCCTTATGTGGAGATCTGAAGACCTGAGGATTACAAATTTGCTTAAGGTGAAAGTTGGAACTTTGAGGGCATTTGGACCTGAAAGGAGTATGAAACAAGAGATGGAGTACCCCACAGGCTTTGTTTTTAAATATGGAGGTCTGGCTGGAAGAAACATGGATCCTGTTGGGCCAGAGCCTCTTCGAGCTTTGGGGTTTAATATTAAGGACTATCAAAAAGACCAGCAGAGAGGAACTGAGAGAGACTTAAAAGCCTCGGACGTGAGATCTCCAGGCTAAATAGTATAAGATTGATAGATATTCGTTGGGGACTGAAACCGGGAAAAGGGTGGGTGGAGTTTGGGAATCCAAAGGGTATATAAATATAATTTGCTTTGTATTGATTTTGTTTTGCTACTTGTATGGAAATTGGGAAAATTGTGGAAGGGAAATTTTGGTCGACTTTAGGAAAAAGGTTTAAGAATAAGTAATGAAGTATAAGTATTGATATGTAAAATTGGATAAGTTAAAATTGGTTGTCAAATTAAATAAAAATAAGGTTTGCAAAAATAAATTGAGGAAAGGGAAGAAAGAAGGAAAGTAAAATAACAGCATGTTAGAATAAATCATTAAGTTAAAGTGGAGAAATAAGTTAAGGACTTGCTGAACTGATAATTTAAAGTGGAATACAAGAAGGGGAGGTGTGAGGAGGTCTGAGAAATAAGTTAAAAGAAAATAAGTAACTGAAATTTTATGTGTTTTTAATTGTTTTGTCTTAATTTTTAAGTTTTGGATTTTTGTAATTTTTTTTGTTATTTTTTCTGTTGTTTATTTTTGTTTTTGTTCTTATACGTTTTTTGAAAATGCCAATAAATATTCATTTAAATTTTTTTTTTAAAAAAGAGGGGTTTGAGAAGCTTAAGAGGGCTTTCGCTTCGGAGGAGCAACTGATCCACGTCGATCCTGCTCAACCACTAAGGGTGGAGACAGATGCGTCGGATCGGGCGATAGGGGCAGAGCTGCTGCAGCCAGATCGAAAAGGGGAGTGGCGGCCGTGTGCTTTTTTCCCCTGGAAACTGAACAAATCAGAGCAGAACTACACCATCTATGATAAGGAATTGCTTTCGATCGTCGCTGCCTTCAAACAATGGAGGCACTTCCTGGTTGGGGCAAAGCACCAAATTTTGGTGTGCACTGACCACAAAAATTTGGAGTACTGGCGCATGGCACGGGTGTTGTGCCAGAGACAGATAAGAGGGGCAGAGTTCTTTGCCAACTTCAACTTTAAGATCCAATATGTGCCGGGAGAGCAGAATGTAAGGGCGGATGCGCTCTCACGGAAACCCAAGTATATGATGGGGGAAGGACCTCCGGTGGCAAGACTGATGTTCCCTGAGAGCAAATGGATGTGTGGGAGGACGTTAGTCAAGGATGACGAACTGATGCAACTGCTCAGAGACGATGACTTTGCCAGACAAAATATGGGGGAGTTAAGAGAAAAAGGGGGTGCCGAGGGGGTTTTGAAGTGAAAGGGGGGCTTCTATACCATAGGGGGGCCTTGTATGTTCCAGGAGAAAACCTTCGGGGCAGAATTCTCAAGCAACTCCACGACAGCTGCACGACAGGGCATTTTGGACAGCATACGACCATGCTACTGGTCACACAGGAATTTTGGTGGCCAAGCGTGAGAGAGGATGTAAAGGAATATGTGCGAGGGTGCGACACATGCCAGAGGGCCAAAGGGGAAAGGGCGGCACCAGCGGGGTTGCTGGAACCGTTGCCGACACCCGGAAAGCCATGGGAGGTCGTAGGGGTGGATTTTATCACTGATCTGCCTAGATGTAAGGGTAAGACAGCTATCATGGTGGTGGTGGATCTCCTGACCAAAATGTGCCATTTCGTGCCCTGTTCACACGCCGTGACGGCGGAAGAAACAGCCAAGCTGTTCGTATAGCATGTGTTTAGGTTGCATGGGGTGCCTGCACGGCTGGTTTCAGACCGGGGGGGGGGTCAATTCACCTCACAATTTTGGCGCAAACTCATGGGGTTGCTCCAGGTGGAAGTGAGCTTCACTACGGCTAGGCACCCCGAGACCAATGGGAAGCGGAGAGGGTGAATGCGGTGTTACAACAGTATTTGCGGTGTTATGTAAATCAAAAACAGAACGATTGGGTGGACAAACTAGCCCTGGCAGAGTTTGCTTACAATAACGCGGAGAATGTATCCACTGGGATGACTCCGTTCTTTGCCAATCACGGGCGTCATCCAAGGGCTTTCCCCGGTAGGGGGGAGGAGTCATGGAGTGTTCCCGCAGCCGAACAGTTTGTGGAGGAGATGGAAGCGATCCACAGACAGCTGCAGTTGAACTTGGAAAGGGCTAAGGAGTTATACAAGAAGGAAGCCAACAAACATTGGCGAACGGGGGAGGTCATCAGGGTTGGGGACAAGGTGTGGTTGTCCACGCAAGGATTGCCTTGGAAAGGGGGCTGCAAGAAGCTCAAGCCCAGGAAGGTGGGGCCTTTCTAGGTTATCCAACAAATAAATCTGATAGCGTTTAAGCTGAGGTTGCCAGAGAGCATGAGAATCCATCCGGTGTTCCACAGGTCACTGCTGTTCCCCTACAGGGAGGGGGGAAGGAGGCAGGGTAGTGGGGAAGGGGAAGGCCCACCACCCGAAATGGAGGAAAGGGAGCAGTGCAACGAGGTAATGGAAATACTGGACTCTCGTTGGAGTGGGGGGAATTTGGAATATTTGGTGGCTTGGGAAGGGGCTCCGACATCAGAGAATACCTGGGTCCCGGAAGACAGTATCTCCGACAAGGGCCTGGTGGAGGAGTTCCACAGTTTTTCCCCTGACAAACCCCAAACCAGGGGTAGCTTCTTTCAACAGGTGTTCGAAACAACAGACGACGAAGAGGAATTCGAAAGTTTCCCCGCATCGGACAAGGAGGAAGAAGAAGAAGAAGGCGTAGACTGGGGAACATCAGGAATTGGGGGTTGGAGGGGGGTGTTCGAAGAGATGGATGAGGAAGAGGGTAGTTTTGCTGGCTTCTCCCCTACCACTCCAGAGGAAAGAGAGATCTGTACAGTAGGGTCTCCTGAGCGGGAGGGGGCCTTTGAGGAGGGGGCAGATGTCAGGGAGAGGCAAACGGGGAAAGAGCTGAGGGGAGAAACCAGCACTTACAGAGAGCCGAAAGAGATAATTAGTAGTCTGTCGTCTGACAGTGAAGAGGAGGCAGCGAGGGGGGAGGATGAGCCCGGAACTAGTCATTCTGTAAACAGAGGAAATCAGAGGTGTGGTTTCCGCAGACTTGCATGTTGGGCAAAAAAAAGTAAAAAGAAACCAGACACGGCATCTTTGCCGACAGGGTCAGACATGATTTGAAGCACTGGAGATGTTTTTTTGAACTTTATAAATAAATCAAAGAGATTGTAACTGGCAGCGAGCCCGGAGTTTTTATCTATGCCGGCTTGGCAGCACACACCTCTCACATACGTTCTCTATTTCTTGTAAAGAAATATCCTCCTTCAGTCTTAATCTATCACTTTCTTCAATTTTAAACTTTCCCTACTAATATTTTTATTTTCTTCTTTATATAAAGATTGATAGAATTCTGCAAATTCTTTCCTTATTTCTCTAGAGCTTTGTGTGAGTATTTTCCTTCTGATCTTAATGGCCTTCACCCTCTGTTTATCCCTTCTTTTCTTTAAATAGTTTGCCAGTCTCTTATATGATCCTATTGAGGTTCTCTGAAAATCATTTTTGATCATATTATCTCTCTTCCACACCGTAACTATATCCAGCTCATCCAATTCAATCAATCAAAACTTTATTAGCAAAGCCAACAGGCCACAGCTATACAAAAATTAAAAATAAAATAAGAATAAAAGGAAGATAAGAACAAGCAGAAGGAGGTCCGTCAGATGAACAAGTCTGTCACTCAGATGGTGGCCCTCAATTTCACAGCTCTCTCGATGTACCTCGCGACCTTCTCTGTTATCTGACTATCCGTATCAGATAAGAGAAAAAACAGTGTAATGTCTTGTGAACGGCCGGGGTTGGAGAGAATGAGTGGAGTAATAATCTCATTCCTTAGGTCTTTGTAAAGGGGGCAGGATAGGAGGACGTGGGACACTGTTTCCGTGTTACCATCTCCACATGGGCAGAGTCGTTTTTCAAATGGAGTCTTTTGGTAACGACCTTCGAGTACGGCAGAAGGAAGAACATCCCATCTAGCCAATGTAAAGGCACGTCTGTATTTTGGGATGGTTAATTTAAACAAATATGAAGCTGGAAAGTCAAAATGGGAAGGGGGAAAGTAGGTATACCATGGGCACAGTTTCTTTAAGATAGTCAGGTTGTTTTGCCGTTCAATGTCTTTCAGGCGCTGGCCTATTAGACTCTTTGCTTTAATGAGGCCCATTGATAGTAGGGACTGCGAATGCAGACCGCATGTAAGGAGTTTTTGATGCACAGTTTTGAACCACTTGCTTTTGTGAGGGTCTTGCATTACTAGAGGCAGTAGACCGGGTGGATTTAGATTAAGACGAAGCCAATAGTTGAGTGTTCTTTGCCAGGTCTGAGTTTCTACAGATGGAAGGCAGGCCTCGAGTCGTAATGCTGCGTTTGGAACACAGGAGGGGACGCCGAATATCTGCCTTAGGAATTTAGACTGAACAGTTTCAAGACTGGAGCAGTGGTTCCCCGTCCAGATTTGTGCCCCATACAGTAACTGCGCCAGAGGTTTTGCTTGAAAAACTTCAAAGGCTGCTGGGATGTATCTGCCCCCCTTCGTGTAAAAGAAGCGGGACAGCATCTTAATACTTTGAGCTGCTTTTTCTTTGGCATATTTTTGATGGACATCCCAGGACCCGGTCGACTGGAAAACAATACCCAGATATTTGAAGGCTTTAACCTGTTCAATTGTCTGGTTATCCATCCTCCAGCTGTACTGTCTGCATTTCCTTGCAAAAACCATGATTTTGGTTTTCTGATAGTTTATTGCCAGTTGCTCTCTCCTACAGTATGCTGAAAATTCACCTATGAGCCTATTTAAGCCTATTCTTGTTCGAGATAGGAGTATCGCATCATCAGCATACAAAAGCACTGATATTGATTTGTCAGCCAGTTTGGGGGCATGGAAGTCCGGAGATGACAAACAGTTAACCATATCATTGATGTAAAAGTTGAATAGAACTGGGGCCAGGATGCAACCTTGCTTGACCCCCTTGCTGACAGGAACTGGTCCTATAAGATGGCCATTTAACGAAGTTCTTACATACAGCACCGTGTCTTTATATAAACAGCTGATCAGAAATAATAGTCTTTTGTCTATACTTGATGTGCTCAATTTATCCCAGAGTCTTGCACGTGGAATTGAATCGAAAGCAGCCTTTAGATCGATAAAGGCTGCGTATAGCACCCCACGGGATTTTTTGGCATATTTGTCAATTAGATAGGCTAGGGTGAAGCAATGGTCTATGGTGGATCTGCCTTGCCTGAAACCCGCTTGCTCTTCCGCTAGAATAGCTTCAGTTTCCAGCCAGCTAGTTAGCTTAATATAAAGATGTTTGGCATATAGTTTGCTGGGTATAGGCAGAAGGCTGATTGGTCTATAACTCGCCGGGTCTGGCATAGGTCCTTTTTTATAGATTGGAATAACTATTGCCTCTGTCCAGCCATCTGGGAGTAAACCCGTTGAGTCAATCCAAGAAAATAGAGACGCCAGCAGGGGGGCCCACCAGCCAATGTTGGACTTCAGAAGTTCGGCAGGGATGTAATCATTCCCTGGGGCCTTATTGTTCTTTAATTGTGCGATTAAGTTCTCAACTTCCTTTACAGTTACTGGTGGCCAATGAGGTAGGTCCTCCAATTGGATGCATAGTTTGTAATGTTGGGCTTCCTGGTCATAGAACAAAGATTGAAAATGGCGCAACCACTCCATTGATTCCACTGTACAGATGGAATTAGTGCGCTCCTGGTCCAGTAGACCAGATATGGTTCGCCAAAAGCAAGTAGTATCTTTCTCGTGCGATGCCTTAACCAAACTTTGCCATGCGGCTCGTTCAGCTTCCAATTTCTTTCTCCTTAATAATTGTTTGTAAGACCGTCTCAGATAAATATAAGCATTAAGTAGGATGGCAGTCCCTGATTTCCTATATCTCTGGTAGGCTGTTCTCGTTTGTCTCCTTGTTTGCCTGCACTCCAGGTCAAACCAGCTAGCTCCGTCCTTTGCCCTCTTTGTAGCGGAGCTATGTATCACTGTTGTTAAATGGGATTTCAATCTTTCCAAAAGTAATTTAAAGCGTTCCATAATCGCATCTACTGAATTGCCTGTCACAATAGCGGAGCGAATAAGCTTTAACTCCGCTGACTGAAGGAGGAGGGTTAGATTTTCATTCAATATTGGGGACCATTTGAGTCTTTTGGGAGCAAGTATACCCAAATTTACAGAAGGTATATATTGTGGCTCGGCAATAGAATAGTCAAAAGGCCGACCTGCAAGCTCTAAAATTAGAGGTAGGTGGTCACTCAGAGTATTGTGGCCCACTTGGAACTTCCTTACAAAGCTGTGGGCAAATCTTGAGATTAGAATATAATCTATAACGCTTCCCCCTGCCTTGGAAAAATGGGTATATTCCCCGGGGCGATCCCCCTCTATGTTGCCGTTTAATATCAGCAGTTCCCTCCGTCTGGCAGCCTGCACTAAGCAGAGACCTGAAGAATTACTTCTGCTATCTTTGGACAGTCGTGTCGCACCAATATCCGTCTGTTCTTCAGGGTCCATAAATAGGTTGAAGTGAGTGTATAGACTGTTGTCATCTGTTCCTATACGAGCGTTAAAGTCTCCACACACAATAGTCAGGGCAGACGGGTAAGTAGATTCAAGAGGTTCTAAAAACGCCTCTAGTTCAGCCCATGTAGCCTTGACAACGGGGTTTTTTTGGCCTGGGGGAATATAGACATTGACCAGCAAAAGAGTAGTTCTCTTGAAGCTAAGTAGAGCGGCTGTTGCTAAAGAATTGCAGCTGGGTAGGGCTGTTAGAGAATGCGCCAGCTCCGTGGAAATGAAGCAAGCTAGGCCGCCACTAGATCTGCCGCCCTTTAGAGATGGAGAGTTAGGCAGGTAGTGGCAGTTATACCCATTGAGAAATATAGGGTCATTCTGCCATGTCTCCTGAAAGAAGATGATGTCAAATTGCTTAAGGTAGCACAAAAATTGTTGGTTATTTTTCTTAGCGTGCCAACCCGCGATATTCCAAGACAGCACTTTTAGGCCCCGGGCCCTTCGGGGAGCTGGATCTATGTCACCACCACGTCCAGCAATTCTTTGGTGTCTAAAAAAACACACCCATTGGCTCTTTTCGAGGATGACTGCTTGGAGAGAGTGTAGTGATCCTCTCTTCTTGGTGATTTGGGGCTAGATTTTGGAGTTGGGGGGGAAGCTAATTCATTCGGAGACAGTTTAAGATAGCTGTGTCAGGAGCTTTGAGATTTCACACATTGATTTGGTTTTACTTTATTGTACATCACAGGGGGCTCAGATTGTAATTCCACGTCTACACATTTAAAGGTGCCTCCCACTGTCTTCTTATCCACTAGACATTTGGGAGATATGGGCTGCACATAAGGGTCCTTCATTGTCTCACCTTGGTCATCCTTTTTTACTAGTCTGCTTCGAAGTAAATCAAGTCTTTTCAGGATCTCAGTTTGAGCTGGAGAATGCAGTGACCAGAAACGCTTTATCAGCGAGAGTTCTTCCTCCAAAGCGGAGTCCTCACTATCACACGTGAGAGGCCAGACGCCAGTTGGATGTGGAGCTTCCTTTTTTTCATTTGGTACTGTTTGATGGAGATGATCCTGCTGGAACTTATGCTTTCTATTTTGATGGTTTTGGTGGTTGGTTTTTTCCCTTTTGTGAACTTCCATTCCTATGCCCTTGGGCCCCATCAGAGAGGTTAAAGGTGCTCTATTTTCAAATGTTCTTAATAGGACTATTCTTTCTTTTTTGAATAGGTTTTTAGCTCTAAACATAAAACTGGCCAGATTATGATCTAAAAAAGTAATCAATGCTCGTACCGAGCAATCATCTTGATGTAGATACTCTATAGCGGCTATGTCAGTTGCTTTTACTACCCCCGGTAAAATGCCACTTATAATGGACAAAAAATGGTCTATACGGTCCGACCCTGCATAAAATCTAGGCGGTTTAGGGTAATTAGCAAAGACAAGCTTTTGTGGGATTAGGACTAAACTCCATTCTCTTTTGGGACACAACATCTGTCGAGCTTGAGAGGAGTGGTTCCCCTCAATAGTTTGGGTCGCCAGCTCACCTCTGTCTACAGATTCTGTGCTGGCCATAAGAGGACTCTGAGGCGGTATAGCTGTAGATGGATTAGTTCCTTTGTCCCAGCTCGGTGTTGATTCTTCAAAACTTGGTTTAGATTCTTTTATGGGTGTATCTACTTTACGTGTCTCTTTGATGGCACTCGAGTTAGATTTGTTTGTTCCACTTGTAGAAAGGGATGGAAGAAGGTTAAAGAGCTTCTGCCAATATTTTTTACAGGTACGGTGAGTTGTCTTAAGCCGCCTTAGGTTTTTCATATTTTTGCTTTTCTTCGTCTTAGGCTCAGCTTTTTTCCTCCGGGGTTTGGTGGGGAATGGTGGATCCGGGCTGGCTAGGGGATTTGTAATCTGGTCTGAAGCGCTCACATGTTGTTTGAAATTATCCACTAGGGTCAGGAGAAGCCCGTTTGTTATCGCTAAAAAATTTTTGACGTTAAGGAGATCCGTAGAAATCTGGTATATCTGCTCCCGAAGATAATCACCCCGCGTTTCTGTTCCGTTGTCATTGGCTTTCAAGCAATAGGTTGAAAGGTTACTTCCAAGTTCCAGCGATGACAAATGAGGATTAGCATCAGGTGTGTTGGCTGTATTAGCCTTTGTAGCATTCTCTGCTATGGCAAGTTCTTGGGCCAGATTTGTTGGATGGTTTGTCCTCTTGTTGTTTGTTTGCAAGTCCTTTAGCTGTGTTGACCAATCCAGCACTGTGGGTGGCAAAGGCATAGCTACATCTAGAATACTCTCCTTCTGAGTTCTCTTACTCGAGTCTTTTTGAGGAAAGTAGCTGGTAATTTTACTTTGTCTCCTTCGGCGCTCCATCGGGCTCTGTGGTGAATTAGGCAAGATTCCTTGGTCCTTGTATTTTTTCCTGGTGAGGACCATAGTGGGTATATGGGTATATATGGATATATGGTAGAGAGTGCTTACTTGACGGCGACTTATCTTTTGTTCTAAGCTGGAGTAAGCAATAGCAGAGATGCCGATTTGTGGAAGTTGCCTCCTAAACCTCTCCAACCTCACCAACTTGTTAATTTCTCCAGCAATTTACATCGGGGCTTGTGAGGTGTCAGTCATTTAAAATGTTAGAAAATATTACTGGTCCTAGGCTTTCATACTATAACTTGTTTCTTTCTCCCTCATTCAGCAGCCTCACGGCGTAACCAGTAAAGTAGCTAGGCAGTATAACAAAAAAAAAAAACAGTCCCCTTAGAATGATTATCGAGTTAAACTTGCCTTGTGTTTCTTGGGGTTGTAGCTGCTTCAGTTCCTTCCTTTTTTTTTTTATAGATAAAAAGCTCGGCGTCCTTCCAAAGAAGTAGCTGGCCTCCCCGTCTGTTAATTACCAGCTTCGTGAAGATAGGGCGGCTTGCCGGACCTCTTTTAGATAAAAATAGGCCTTTGGCAGTTAATAAAAAAAAAATGTAATTTAAAACTACTAAGCTCAGTAAAAAAACAAGAAAAAAAGCTTTAGAAGTGCTAAAAAACACTGATAAATCTATATTATCAACGCGGAGCACAAAATAGCACTACCACTAACGACGCCATCTTCGACCGATCCATCCAATTCCTGTTTTAACTTTCTTAACTGCTCCTGTCTGCTCCTTAGAAATTTAACCTGTTGCTGTTGTTGCAAAATTTCAATCTCTTTAATTTTTTCCTGTCTCCCCAAGTACCAATCTTTCTTAATCGCAATCTCTTTCAGTATACAATGTCCTCTTATAACCGCTTTGAAAGCGTCCCATACTACCGGGATCTCGGCCAAACCATTGTTCTCTTTAAAATACCATCCAATTTGTTTTCTGATATATTCCCTGTCAATCTCTTTTGTCATTATTAGGTTATTGTACTGCCATCTGCTGCTTTTTCCATCCTCTTCCAGTCCCAGCTCTACAAATAGTGGAGCATGGTCTGAAATCCATATTCCCATAGTCTTTGCTGTTCTAACACTGATTTCATTCCCTTCTTTAATTAGCATGTAGTCAATATAAGAGAAAATCTTATGTCTGTCGGAGAAGAAGGTAGGTTTGGTGTTGGGGTTTCCCCTCTTAAAAACATCCTTTAATCCCCATTTAGATAATCTGAAAGTACCGGTACTATTGTTCTTTATATTCCAATTAAAGTCTGCTTTAACAATAACTTCCCCTTCAGCGTAAAGCTGCAGTCTGTTCAAGGTTTTCTTTATAATTTTTTCCTGTTTTGTGTTAGGGCCGTATATATTAGCTATTGTAAAGATTTTTTGTGACAGTTTAATTTTTAAGAATATAAATCTACCATCATTACCTTTTTTCTGGCTCAGAACCTCTGGCCTAAGATTTGCATTACAAAGTATAGCAACCCCTCTAGCCTTGTTCGTCGCTTTCGATTTTGCTATTAGGCCCTATTGCTGAGAGCATAACAAAGGTCTATTGTTTGCTTTGGCTCTATGTGTCTCCTGAAGGCATAGTATATCCACTTTCATTTTCTTTGCCAGTGTCAGTACCCTGTAGCATTAGGTGTTTGAGGCCAGCCCATTAACATTTAAAGATAAAACCTTTAAAGATCTATCCATTATCCCGACTAATGTTTATTTTTTGAATCCCTCTGTGTACATATATTAGATTTTCAATTCTGGCCCATTCAACCCCCCTCTCCCTTCCCCCTTGAGACTCAGCTAGGGATCTCCATGATCCCTGTCTCATGGTATCTTGGAGAACCACACTCCTCTCCCTTCGCTCTTGTAAAGTTTATATCAGAAAAAAACCACATATATATTTACAAAGCCCATTTTAGATGTCTCTAGCTGGGATGTGGGTGGCGCTGTGGGTTAAACCACAGAGCCTAGGACTTGCCGATCAGAAGGTCGGCGGTTCAAATCCCCGTGCCAGGGTGAGCTCTCGTTGCTCGGTCCCTGCTCCTGCCAACCTAGTAGTTCGAAAGCACGTCAAAGTGCAAGTAGATAAATAGGTACGGCTCTGGCGGGAAGGTAAACGGCGTTTCCGTGTGCTGTTCTGTTTTGCCAGAAGTGGCTTAGTCATGCTGGCCACATGACCAGGAAGCTGTACGCCGGCTCCCTTGGCCAATAAAGCGAGATGAGTCCCACAACCCCAGAGTCGGTTACGACTGGACCTAATGGTCAGGGGTCCCTTTACCTTACTTTAGTATATATTATTTCTTGCCGTTTCCTTCCCCTCTCGACTTCCGTCTTCCCAAAATATTCTGGGAGAGAAGAGATTATTCTGGGAGAGAAGAGAATGCTCTAGAAAAGATGCCGCTGTTCTAGAGCACCACTGTCCTAGAGCACTCTGGAACATTCCAAAATATTCTGGGAGAGAAGAGATTATTGCGGGAGAGAAGAGATTATTGTGGGAGAGAAGAGAATGCTCTAGAAAAGATACCGCTGTTCTAGAGCACTCTGGGATGTTCTGGAGCACTCTGGAACGTTCTAGAGCACTCTGGAACATTCCAAAATATTCTGGGAGAGAAGAGATTATTGTGGAAGAGAAGAGAATGCTCTAGAAAAGATGTTGCTGTTCTAGAGTACCGCTGTTCTAGAGCACTCTGGGACATTCTAGAGCACTCTGGGACATTCCAAGATATTCTGGGAGAGAAGAGATTATTCCGGGAGAGAAGAGAATGCTCTAGAAAAGAATAGAATATTTCCTGCCATCTCTAAAAACCAGCAGTGTAGCAGGGTAGGCCCAGGTAAAGAGGATTTTATAATTGTAGAGAGCTTGTGCAAACTGCTGCATACGTTTCCTGTCTTGAAGCATTTCCTGAGAAAAATCGTGTCTCACTATGACCTTTCACTGTTTAAACTGCAGGTCTGCATTCTGCCGGAGTGATTTATAAATTTGATCTCTTAACATCTCTCTTGTGAATGCCATAATTACATCCCTGGGTAGTCCAGAGCCTCCTCGTGATGTGGACACCCGGTGCACTCTCTCAATTTCATTCTGCTCAATTTCAATTCCTTGTTCTTTGAGCCATTCTAACATCTCCTTTTCCAGGTCCTTATTCCCAATATATTCAGAAATACCAGAGAATTTTAAATTCCTTCTGCGCCGTCTGGCGTTCATTTGTGAAATTCTTTTTGTCAGAGATTCTATTTTGTTTACGTTTGCATCAGCTACCTCTTTTGCATGTTCTGCTATTTTCGTAACTTTTTCTACTGTAGCAGTCATTCTTCTCATCTCTCCTTTCAAGTCTTGCATATCAGCGCGGACATTTGCTTCCGAACGCTGAATAATTTCACCCAGCTCCTTCAAAGACTTGGCCATCCTGTTAAGCCCTTCTCAAGTCTTTCCCAAATAAATAGATAAACCACCGTTTTAAACACTAACTCACTCCAATCCAGGACTTGGACCTAAGCCCAGTTTTTGGTGAGTTATCTCAGCTATCAGTTTGCAGAGAGTTATTTGTTTTTCAGGCTTTTAATTAGTGAACTTTCAAGAGCGAGACGGGTGTGCGTCTACCCACCCTTGTTGTGTAACCTCTCAGTTCCTGTGGGAGGAAAGAGGACCTCAGAATCAGGAGGCTGGTCTGGGGGAAAGAGGCAGACCACTGTGAAGCCCTTTACACTCTCAGAGAGAGATCCGTTTCTGTTCTAAAATGGCAATGTCCTCCAGCCCCAAATTGTAGCTCTGCATCCAAGGCCCTCCTTTGGCTGTCTGGGCAAGTGGGCCTTTGCTGCCTATTCCATGTGGCCAGCTTGCCTTACAAGAGGGGAAGGGCCCAAGAGGTGCACTGCTGAGAAAGTATATGCTAGGTGGCGGCTTCTCCATGAAAGCTTTCTAGGTCAAACAGCCACTGAGGCCATCAATATACTTACATTCATCAGCAAGTTCAGGATCTTAGTACTTGGGGCCACCCAGAGGAGGCCTCGCAGCATCAGACTATAACGTTCCTCTAACTCCTGCAGGCAATGGCAATTTTCATCCACATGGGTTCGTTGAGGGAGGGAGAGGATGCGCCAAGCAGGGGAAAGAGAGATCAGATGTTGAGCAATGGGAGCAATGCTTAAAGCGTGTGAAGAAGAAACAACAACTACAGAAGTCAAATTTCAAGGCTAACAACTTACCTGCTTGTCGGGCTCAGTTTTGACCTCAATGACCGCTGCAAAGGCTGCATGCACAATCAGGCTGTGGAGCTTCAGTGGTAATTTGGGCTTCATGAGGCTGGAGAGAAGGAACGGAAAGTTTTTAGACTCTGTCTCATATTGGAGGGGGCATCAAATACATTTCATTCTCTTGAACTTCTAGTGAATGCATGTGTTAGCTTAAACCACTTTTTACAATCAAGCAGTGAATAAATTTTACAGGATAAAAATGAATAAAGGTAAAATTAAAATAAACACACAAGGGCACTGTTTATGTGGCAGTCTACATGGCACTTTGTTTGCAAGCCTCTAAAGGTAAAGGGACCCTTGACCATTAGGTCCAGTCGTGACCGACTCTGGGGTTGCGGCGCTCATCTTGCTTTATTGGCCGAGGGAGCCAGCGTACAGCTTCCGGGTCATGTGGCCAGCATGACTAAGCTGCTTCTGGCGAACCAGAGCAGTGCACGGAAATCCACTCCACTTCCCAGTGGGGAGGAGTTGCGGTGGACCGTGTGGCCACCCACTCCCCACCGGGGCCGGGGGACTTTGTCCCCCGTTGCCTGGGGGATCCTGGCCACGTCAGAGCCCAGCCAGCCAATCCGCTGGCCAGGGGGACGTGGCCGGGGCCATTTAAACGGAGGAGCGACTTCCTCTTTGGCTCGCTTCCTCAATGGATCAGGACGTCGGTCTCTCTGCTCTTTGGATTTTGCCTTTTGTTTTGTTTCTTGGTTGTTTCCTGCCTCGTGGTTCAGCGTTGCGAGAAGGACCAGGGAAAAACCGAGTGGGTGAGTTGTTGCACCCCCTCAGAATTGCTTACTGCCTGCTTTTGTCCTTTGTCCCTCCTTCCTGGCCCTTCTCCACATTTCCGATCCGCCAAAGGCACCTGGGGTTGCAACTCCCCCCCCCCCCATTTCCTCATCCATCCTTTCGGGGGCTAGTCGGCTGAAGTACGCTCATTCATGGCTTCTGCTCGAGCCGCATGGATTAAAGGCTAGCGGCGGTGCTGGTGGGTCCCATTACGCCCCCCCCACCTTACACGCTCGGTCACAGAGGTGTTTCGCTGTAGCCTTCCCTTGGGTCCCCGGTTCCCCCCCCATCTGCGTTCCCTCGCTGCCCCGAGGGGAGGATTGCTTCTTATTGTTTCCTCCCTCGCCGCAGGGCTAGCGAACGGCTCGGTTATCCTTTTAAACACGGTATTTTGCATTGAGTAGCAGCCGTTGGGAGACCGAGCGCTGAGCAATTTAGGGGAGTGCTTGAGTCTTCTTCGAGACGCATAGACAGCAAAGAGTGTTTGGGGCTTTCCAGCGCTTCAACCTTAAGGGCGCGTTTTGAGCCTTGGAGCACTGTCTCCGGACCGCTGCCTTCGGCGGCTCAAACCCCTGCCAGCACACACACACACCCCCGCTCGGCACGGCTGTTGAGCCCCATGCGGCTCCTTCCAGCTTGCCTCAAGCGGCTCACTGTTTATTTAATACAGCTTCAGCGCTGCCTTGGCTTTAGCCGCTGATTGTGGTTGCTTCAGCCGGTCCTTCCAGTTTGTTTGTGTGCATGTGGGTTGTGGGTTGCGTGGGACGGCAGAAAGAGTGTTTTGGCTGCAGAGAGGGACGTGGGCTTCCTAGGGCGCAGAGCATTTGCGAAGGTGCTTTTGCTATTAGCCGCCGTTGCCCTGCAATTTGCTGACAGGCGAAGAGTGCCTTTGTGTTCCTTTGCTCCCCACTCTCTTTGCCTTTTCATTGGCTGCAGGCTTCGCCTTTGTCCCACCCTCTTTGTTTTCAGGCTTGCTCAAGTCTGTATGCGCTCACAGCTGGCACCAGCCAGGTTTCACATCCCCCCCCCCAGCGCAACATTAAGGGAAGGGGGGAAGTTTCTGAGGCACAGGGTTGCCTTTTGGCTGTTTTGTGAATTCCTTTGCACTCACGCCTACGATCCTCATTGGCGGCAGGGAGCACGTGGTCGGTAGCGACCATTTTAGAAGCAACCACGTGCTTGTGTAGCCAGGCAGCGGCCGACTGCCGTCTTGGGAGGGGCAGAGAAGTGCCCGGTTGCTTGCAGCTTCAATCATCCTAACTCCTCCATAAATAAAGCAATTATTCTTTGGAAATCCTCAGGCTGTTGTATTGGTTTCATTAGAGGTCATTCATAGGAATAATTCATAATTGGGGCAATAAATTGATTGTATACAACGGGTTAAGAAATAAATAAATAATTACATATCAACTATTAATAATTAAAATATAATTACTTTAATTAATTAATTAATTCATACTTCAGTTTAAGTCATACATTAGTTTATTATTAATTCATACAACATCTATAATATTAATCCGTACAATTTTAATTAATTTTAAATTATATTCTAATTATTAATTTATTCAATAATTTAACAACTCTAATTTAAACTTACACACATACTATAGGGTAGGGCAATTTTGGAGGTTAGCAATTTTGGTGAGGTGTTTTGTGTGTGTGACTTCCGGGTTAGCGCCATCGGCAATGGCGGAATTCCTCTGATTCAGAGGAACCCGCTCCACAAAATTCGGGTCTTGCCGCCACGGCGAAGGCTGAGACCCCTTAAAAATCCCAGGCGAAGGAGGCCTGGGAACGTGGGATTCAGCTGACACCAGGAGCGGCCCCCCCACCCGCAGGGAAACCCCCTTTTGGGGGGATCCGAAGCGACGTGGGGCGAGCGGTGCGGTGTTTTGTATCGACCACTATTTTTACGGAGTGAAGCCGCACAGCCGTTGCCAGAGAGCGCTGACTTTTTCTTGTGGACAATTGGATCTTAAACAACAACCCGTGAGTAGAACGGGAAATTGGACTTTTAAAATAATTTAATTCGGCATTAAACGGGGAAGGTCTAAACAGGAAGTCCACCTTCCCTTTTTGTAAATAGACTGAAGCAAAGAATTTATTAACTAAGGTCTTGGAAAATCCAACGTAAAGGATCAAAACTCCACTGGTTGAAATATTACTAATATCTTTTTTGGAAGCAGGGGAACCCTGCAGGAAATGGTGAAAATTTAGGAATTGAAGCGCCACGTCTCTAAACCTGGGAGTGGTCCGCGAGGAACCCATCGACGGTGAATAGATAAATTTGACAGCTAGCTGTCAAGATACAAAAGATAGACTTTGTTTCCATTGTCCGCTTCTGTGCTTAAGAAGAAAAAAGGTAATTGGAATTGTTACTAACTTACTTTTGGGACTTTTGGGACTGTGCTGGAAGGATTGATAAATGGAGACTGTTTCCCTCTAGAGGGAGTTTTGGGATATTGTTACAAGAATGTAGCTGGGAAACTGGTTTCTAAAATAAAGGCTCTGAGAAACCAGCTTTGACCCTGAACACTTCAAGGATGTCTGTTGAGAAGGAAGTAGCCTCTGTATTGAATAGGACATTTTATCTGCTGGGAAAGCTGCACGAACAGATAAATGTCATGGCTACCACAGCGTTGATATTTTGGGAACAAAAGTGGGGATCAGTAAAGAAGTTGACAAGAATCCGGCACAGGAATCCTTTTCAATGGAACATATTGAAGAACCAGAGAAGGAGAGAGTTGTGGTGAAAGTGAAGCAAGGGGGAGCCTTAACCCTACAGAGGCAAATGGAGGATTATACGTTGAGGCCTTATATGAATGTAATTAAGAGAAGCCAGGTTTTGGAGATGGGAGCCTGGCTTGATCTGGAAAATGAAAGGTTGAGAGATCACCTTATGTGGGGATCAAATGACTTTGGGGATATGAATTAGAACCAGGAGGAGATTGGAGTACTTGGGGCCTTTGGACTGGAAAGAAGTGTAAAGCAAGGCTTGGAATATTTTAGGGGCCCTACCTTTAATTATGGAAATCTGGCAGACCTGCTAAGAAGGAATTTGACCATCGTTGGGTTGGAGCCCCCCAGTGAACTGTTTTTTAATATCAAAGATTATCAAGAAGATCAACAGACGGGACAGGGAGAAGAGTTAAGAGCCTTGGATTTAAGATCTCCAGGTTGATGGACTGTTGGAGGTTGATGGAACTGCTGGTTGGGGCCGAGACCGGGGAGGGGGGACAGTGGAAGAAAATTGGGAATTTAAAATGTATATACTGAGATTTCTTTTTCTTTTTTTGTAATGAAAAATGGAAAAATCGTGGAATGAAATTTTTATAACCCTAGGGGAAATGTCTTAAGAGAATAAGTACAAATATATTAGTTTTAATGAGAAATAAGATTAAATAAAGTATAAATGGATGGATAATTGGTGAAAGTGTTGGAATCAAGCCTTTGCAGAGGAATGTGCCACTCTGCTAGGCACCGGCTGATTTCCTTGTTGACCTCCCCACTGCGACTCCCGGCAGGAAAACAGGCGAGGTCTCTTATCGGCGATCCTTCTCAGACGTAAGAAGAACACACCACTCCTTTCCCCCTCCTCCCTGCTATCCCCAGGGAGGGGAAAGAGACAGACAGAAATATATTTACATGCTTTTATTTCTGTCTTTTACAGCAGTACAGAGAAACATGTCTGCACTCAACAGCAGAGAGAATACACTCCACCCATGTACTTCCAGTACAGGTCATATGACACACACTGAGCTAACATCCGGTGCTCAGTACAGTGAATGGACTGCCCCTTTGTTCCCATGGTAACAGTCACAAACATCCTGTTTGGCTTTCCAGCCAGCTGCTCGCTGCTGCATTGCTCCTTTTTGATAACATCCTCCCCCAAAAGATTCAATGCGTGCTGCAAGCAAAGCGTCATCCAGAGAAGAAAACAAACAGTTGTTATACATATAACATTCCCCTGTTGTTTCAGTTCCACCCTCGGAACTACCCGCCACTGGTTTCCCCAGTGTACCTCTCTGGTTGTGTGACTTCCAAGGAATGAGTGCTTCTGCATTACCTTGGTTAGCAACTCTCTGTTGTGTCTTTGTCTCTGACTTAGACACAGCTTCAACCTCTCCTCGGTTGTGTACAACAGCAACACATGCAACAGCTAAGTTGGCAAACTCTTTTGAATACCTCTTGGGTGGTACACCCTTCGTGACTCTCTCAGACCTACGTAAGAGGTGTTGATCTTCTCTGCTCACTGGTTCAGTCTCCGGACTCTTTGGAGAACCAGTACCAATTGTAAACAGTGGTTCGTCCTCCACCTGTGAGGGTCTAGCCATTATGTGAGATTTCCTCTCAATGACTGTCTCAACTGAGCTCTTTGAGCTACTACTGTCATCATCAGTACCACTGTAATCAATAAAATCATCATCATCATCCGAATCGTCCCCTGTGGGAAATGTGTGAACGATTACTCTCTCCTGTTCAGGAGCACTCTCTAGAAATTTTGTGAGAATCACCTGACCAGATTCAGACAAAATTACTCTGTAGAGACCCTTTTCATATCCCACAAAAATGCCTCTGGCATTCTTTACTCCACCTGGAGCTTCTGTTCTCACATGAGACCCAAAAACCTTGAAATGGGCAACAGAAGGTTTTCTTTTTTTAAAAAAAAATATTTTTATTCATTTTCACCAACATAGACAATAACAGAAACGTACAAAACAAGAACAACAACAACAAAACAACACAAACTAACACTAATGTTACTTCCCCAAACCTCCCCTTCACTGCATCCTTAGTTTTAAAGTGTTAATTCTTAGCAAACCTTTGATCAATTTCAAAACTCTTTTTCCTTAAGTTTTCTCATGTTTCAAATTTAACCGCTATAATTCTGTATCTCATACCTTTTGACATTTTAACATTCCAAAATTTTACAACAATTCTTAAGATAGATTTTAAACTTCCTCCAGTCCTCTTCCACCGTCTCTCTCCTCTGGTCACGAATCCTGCCGGTCATCTCAGCCAGTCCCATAAATTCTGTCACCTTGATTTGCCATTCTTCCAGAGTAGGTAGTTCTTGAGTCTTCCAATACTTTGCCAGTAGAATTCTTGCCGCCGTGGTTGCGTACATGAAGAATGTTCTGTCTTCCCTTGGTACCATTTGGCCGACCATGCCCAAGAGAAAAGCCTCCGGTTTTTTAACAAATGTCCACTTAAGGATTTTCTTAATTTCATTATAGATCATCTCCCAGTAGGCCTTAATCTTTGGGCAGGTCCACCAAAGGTGGTAAAAGGTTCCTTCACATTCATTACATTTCCAGCAATTATTATTGGGCAAATGATATATCTTTGCTAGCCTGGTTGGGGTCATGTACCACCTATAGATCATTTTCATTATGTTCTCTTTTAAGGCACTACATGCCGTAAACTTAATGTCTGTGTTCCATAACCTTTCCCAGTCTGCAAACATAATCTCATGACCAATGTCTTGTGCCCATTTAATCATCGCTGATTTTACTGTTTCGTCCTGTGTGTTCCATTTCAGCAACAAATTATACATTCTAGACAGAATCTTAGTATTGGGCTCCAATAATTCTGTTTCTAACTTTGACCTCTCCTTCTGGAATCCTACTTTCCTGTCTTGTTTGAACGTCTCATTAATCTGCTGGTAATGTAACCAGTCTCGGACTTTAGGTTTCAATTTCTCCATACTCTGTAATTTAATCTTTTCACCATCATATTCTATGATTTCACCATATTTTGGCCAGTCTGGATCCATATTAAGTTTTTTTACCGCCTTGGCTTCCAGGGGTGACAACCACCTGGGGGTTTTGTTCTCCAACAAATCTTTATATCGGTTCCATACATTAAACAATGCTTTCCTGACAATGTGGTTTTTGAAACCTCTGTGCACCTTTACCTTGTCATACCATAAATATGCATGCCAGCCGAAATTATTATCATATCCTTCTAAATCTAAGATGTCTGTATTCTCAAGAAGTAGCCATTGTTTCAACCAGCAAAAAGCTGCTGCTTCATAATAAAGTCTTAAGTCCGGCAGGGCGAAGCCCCCTCTTTCCTTTGCATCTGTTAAAATTTTGAATTTTATTCTGGGTTTTTTGCCCTGCCAGACAAAATTAGATACATCTTTCTGCCACCTCTTGAAACAGTCCATCTTATCCAAAATTTGCAGTGTCTGGAATAAAAACAACAATCTCGGCAATACGTTCATCTTAATAACAGCAATTCGGCCTAACAAGGAAAGTTTCAACCTAGACCATGTGTCAAAATCTTTCTTAACTTCCAACCAACATTTCTCATAGTTATCTTTAAATAGATTCGCATTTTTAGATGTTAGATTCACCCCCAGATATTTAACTTTTTTTGTTATTTCCAAACCGGTTTCCCTTTGAAAATTCTCTTTTTCCCCCAGCGTCAGATTTTCCCCCAACACCTTTGTCTTTTGCTTATTTAGTTTAAAACCTGCCACTTGACCAAATTCTTCAATGAGTTCTAGAATCCTTTTTGTGCTGGCTTCAGGTTGTTGCAAAGTCAGAACTAGATCATCTGCAAATGCCCTCAACTTATAATGCTTTGTTCCCAATCTTATTCCTTCTACCTGCTGGTCCCTTCTAATCATATTCAACAGTACCTCCAGGGCTGATATAAACAATAGAGGGGACAATGGGCATCCCTGTCGTGTTCCTTTTTCTATTGGGATTTCGTCCATAACCATACCATTCACAATTAGTTTAGCTCTTTGTTCAGAATATATAGCACCTATACCGTTTTCAAAGTTTTGGCCTACCCCCATCCCTTGGAGATTCCTCTTCATGAAACTCCAACAAATGTTGTCAAAGGCTTTCTCCGCATCCACAAAGATCAAAACTGCTTTTCTATTAATGTCAGACTCCAACAGTTCCACAATGTCTATAATATTCCTCACATTGTCTGACATATGTCTCCCAGGGAGAAAGCCTGTTTGGTCTTTATGAATCTCCTCTTGTAACACTTTTTTGAATCTTTTTGCTAAAATGTCTGCAAAGATTTTGTAATCCACATTTAAAAGTGATATAGGGCGGTAGTTCTTAACTTGATGTTTCTCAGTTTCTGTCTTCGGTATAAGTGAGATGAATGCTTCTTTCCACGATTCGGGAGCCTTTTTCCCCTCCAAAATTTGGTTACAAACTTCTTTCAGTGGTTGTATCAGCCATTCCTTCAGTGCCTTATAATATCTCGCAGTCAGCCCATCTGGTCCTGGTGATTTCCCCAATTTCATACTTTGGAAGGCACCCTCTATTTCTTGGTCTGTGATTTTCTCATTTAAAATCCTCTTATTCTTTTCCGGAATCTTTGATAGTCCATACTTTTTGATGAAGTCTTCAATCTCTTGTTCTTTCTTTGGCCCTTGAGCATATAACTTCTTAAAAAAACTTTGAAAACAATTACTGATTTCATTTGGCTTATTAAGATGTTTACCTTCCACTTCGAGCGATGTCACCGTATTCAGCTTTTGTCTTTTTTCAATTGCCATGACAGGAGTTTCCCACATTTGTCTGCTGATTCAAAAGTTTTTTGCCTCATTTGTTTTATTTTCCATTCTATCTCCTCGTTCACCAATTCCATATATTGGGTCTGATAATACTTTATTTCCCTTAAAATCTCTTTGGAATTAGGTTTAGACCTCAGTTTCTTTTCTCCTTCCTCCATTTGTTTCCAAATTTTTTCTTTCCTCGCATTCTGTTGTTTCCTCTTTATTGAATTTTGCTGGATCAGGAAACCTCGCATCACGGCCTTACTTGCGTCCCATATTATTCTTCTTTCGACGTCTGATCTTAAATTTATCTCGAAGTAGTCTTTCAATGTCTTTTGGGCCTTTTTATAGATTGTTTCATCTTTAAACAGGGTGTCATTCATTCTCCATCTGAAGGTCCCAGCTGTTGTCAGTTTCATTTCCATCTTTACTGCATTGTGATCTGAACAGGTTTTTGGGCAAATTTCTATTTTCTTAACCCTCGGTGCCAGATTGCTAGAGATCCAAATTTGGTCAATCCTGGTCCAGGTCATGTTTGCTTCAGAGAAGAAGGTCCCCTCTCTTTCCAGAGGGTTCCTTGTTCTCCAAATATCAATCAAGTCCATGGTATCAGTCAGCTCAAAAAAAGTCTTTGGCAGTCTTCCATTCTTTGAAATTACTTGCCTTTGTGCTTTATCCATGTTCGTGGAGACTACTCCATTCAGGTCGCCCATCAATATTATTTTTAAGTCCAAAAAGTCCATTAAGGTCTCATGCAACTTCTTGAAGAACTCAGCCTTGCCCTCGTTGGGTGCATAAACTCCTACAATCAAAATTCTTTCTCCATGAATTTGAGTTTCCACTGCCAGGAATCTTCCTTGTTCGTCTTTAAAGATCAATTTGGGTTCCAATTTTTCTTTAACGTAAATCACCACACCTCTTTTCTTAACTTTATCCAAAGAAATAAATTCCAATCCTAATCTTTTATTTATCAGAAGTTTCCTGTTTATCCTGGCAATATGGGTTTCTTGCAAACATATTATATCCAAATTTTCTCTTTTCAAAATGTGGAACACCTGTCTCCTTTTTCGAGGGTGGTTCAAACCATTGCAGTTCCAGCTCACAAGTTGCAGAGACATTTTTGTTATTGGGCTGCTTTCCCACCGACTGCTCCCAGTTCTTGTTCCTCTTCTGTAGGTGTAGGGGTTAATCCAAATGAAAGGTTTGCTATATCCGGTATTTCTCTCTCGCTTACAGTTCCTTTCTCAAAGTCCTCTAAATTTCTCTCCAAAAATTGCTCTTTGTCTTGAATTGTTTTGATCTTGATTTTCTTCCCTTTGAAGTCGAAAGACAATCCTTGTGGGTACTCCCACCTAAATGGGATATTATGTTTTTTCAGCAAATCCGCTAAGGTCTTAAATTGGGACCTCACCTCTAAAAAGTACTTAGGGATATCTTTGAAGATCTGTATTCGGGAATTCTTGACGATCAAGGCCTTCTGGTAATGTAAATTCAATATTTTATCTCTTTCTTCCTTAGATCTTAGGCTGATTAAACAATCCCTTGGTTTTTTACCTTGTTTTCTGCCAATCCGGAAGGCTGAAGTAATTACAAATTCATCTTCTTCCCCTTCTAATTCATCAGTCCAAAATTCTTGAAACTTGTCTGTAAGAAATTCTCCCAGGTTGCCTTCTTCCTCCTCCGGTACTGATCTCAATTTCAGATTTTTATTTTTCCTCTCTAGTTCCATAAAGGCCAAAGCTGTGTCATGTTCATGAACTTTCTTTGCAATGGGTACAAATTTTCCCCTAGTGTCCTCGGCCGTGCACCTTGCGCTCTCAGCTATTTTTCTTGTTTCTGTGCTTTCTTGCACAAGACGATTTATAGAGTCTGTGTTACTTGCTATTGCTGTTGTGTTCAAATCTAATCTTGTTGTTAGCTCTGTCAACTTTTTAGAGTTATCTGTCAATTTCTTAGAGTTCTCTGTAGACTGCTTGGTTAATGCTTCTAGGGATTTATTTATTCTAAGCAATGCTTGTGTCATGGATTCCATTGATGCTGTTGTTCCCCTTTCCTGTGCAGCTGCGGCTCCTGACATGGAGCCTCTTCTTTGAGTCTGTTTTTGAGCCTGTTTTGTTTTGCTTCTTGTTGCTATCTCCTCCAGTGGATTGCTCAGAACTCAAGGTCGTTCACACAGGAAGGTTTCCAGTGGAAAATCCCACTTCTTTGTCTCTGGCACAATGCAACTGTCTCTCTCTTTTAGTCCTCTAGAGGGAGAAACTGTATCCAAACAATGGCAACAGCAATAGCAACCAAATAACAGGGAAAAAGTAACCAATGCAAAGTTCCGTAGACCAAAGTCCAGCCAAAAGCCCTGTTCGTTACAATTTAAATACTGTACGTTTCATCCACTTAAGTCCCTATATTTTGTATCCATTAGATTTAATCTTTATATCCAGCAACTTTTTGACAGTTCCCTTCAGGCGCTAGTCTCTCCGGCAGCCTGATCAGAGGTTTTGGCGGTGGAGAGCCTCACTTCTAATCCCTTTTTCCTCTGGCAGTAAAAGTTATTTTCTTCTCCTTCCCCCCCTTCTCCTGCCTGTCGGGGGGGGGGGGGGAAGTCTCTTGCAAATGTCAAAAGTTCGGAAAAGTTTTAAACAGAGATGTTTCCTTTAAAGATAGCTTGATTTTTCCTTTGCTCAATCGGTCATGCAATTCCGGAGGGCTGACTCCCTTAATTTCTGCCTCTCCCGTTTTCAGCCTAATTTCTTAAAAAACTTTGAAAGTCCCGTTCTCTTAGTTTTGCAGATCTTACTCACGGGTATTGTTGCCAATTGGTTGTTTCAGGAAGGAATCGGCGCTCTCCGTCAATGGCGACGCGGCTTCACTCCGTAAGCTGGGTTGCGATCCTCAGCACCGCGCTCACACCCGATGCCGCTCCGTAGCCTTTAAAAAGGCTCCTTCACGGTACCGGGGGGCGCAAAGGTGCCCACCGAATCTCCTTGTTCACAGGCTTCCGCGCCTGTGATTTTAGGGGTCCCCCGCTCGCCGTAGCGGGTCAGACCCGAACTTACGGAGCAGTCCTGCCTCGGAGCTCAAGGCAAGGACCGCCATTAGACGCTGGCGCCGACCGGAAGTCCAACAGAAGGTTTTCTATGGAACAGTTTCTCAAATGGAGAACTTCCCAACTCTTTTGAAACCTTTCTCAACCATGTATAAGTATACGACAATAGCGACTCCGCCCAGTACTCATGTGGCAGATGTGAACTAAGCAATTGTGCTTTCATCCCCTTTTGCAATTCTCTGTTCACCCGTACACAGACACTTTTGTTCCACGCTTCCGCTGAAGCAGCAATCTTGTGTCTTATCCCTTTCTTCTGCAGGAACTCCTGAAAATCCTGTAAAAGAAAAAGTGGCTTCTCATCTGTGAAAAGACAATCAATGTTAGCATCATGCATATTTTTAACCTTGTCACAAAACTCTTTAAACCTTTCTAAGGCTTCTTGTGGTTTCTCTAACACATAAATCCAGACAAAATTTGAGAAAGAATCCACACACACAAGGTAAAATCTTGCATTGCCTCTAGAAGGTGCTAGAGGACCAATCACATCAGCATACACACGTTGAAATGCCCTGTCGGCCCTTGTGGTCACCTGCTTGGCGTCCTTCTTGGTCACACCTGCAAAAGAGATCATGTTAGAATCAGAAGAATTACATTTCATGTAATCACTTTGATCAAAAGTCAACAAATACAGTTCATCTTTCTCTTTGGCAGAAAGATACAACTCTCCATCTTTGTAGATCTTGCAGCTCTCAGCATCATAGGACAGTTTTAGTCCTATCTTAGCAATCTGCGAAACGCTCAGCAGATTGAACTTCAACTCTGGAACCAAGTACACATTGTTTATAGTCAAGTTCAGACTCTCAAGATACACAGTCCCAATTCCTTTCGCTTCCAGCTCCTGGCCGTTGGCCTGTTGCACAGCGAAGCTTTGCTTCTTAAACGTCGAAAACAGATCTCTGTGTGGACACATATGAACCGTGGCTCCCGTGTCCAGAACGAAAGTGTTCCCCACTTCTGGTATGGCTTTTAGCGACATCATAACCTTTGCAGGCTTCGCCTGAGACTTGGTATGGCTGTTGCCTGACGCCTCAGACTTTGCAGAGCTTCCTTTGGCTCCTCTGTGCTGACGTGGCTTCTTACAGCTCCGCTGAAGATGCCCAGTCTGTCCACAATTGTAACATCGGACAACGTTCAAAGCTACAGCATTCTCTCCAGTAGCAACAGCATTGGGGGCGTTAGAACTCTGTTCTTCCCTCCCCCTGTCTTTTACTTCCAGTGCAGCAAGTCTGTCGTGTTCATTCAGCACGACGGCACACACCCTCTCAGAGGTCAAATCCTGTGCCGGAAAGGAACCAAGCTGACTGGCAAAGATTTTATAAGTCCGATTTAGGCTGTTTATCATCATGAAGCAAAACACTTCAACCTGCAGACGGAAATTGCTTTCCACCATCTGTTGCCACAGATATTTCATTTCCGTCAAGTGCGCTTGAACATCTCCATCAGGCGCAAGCCTCAGATTGGTCAGCTTTTCAAAATACAGCAACGCTGAAGAACCAGCATCTCTCTGATGTGTCCTATGCAGCGTGTCCCAAATCTCTCGCTCGTATTCTAAATCCTGAATATGCACAAGTTGGGAATCTGAGACACACAGAATTATAGCCGTCCTGGCCTTCACATTCTGTGACTCCCAAGCTCGCGTTGGTGCTGCAGGGATGGGGTTCTCAATCACCCCAAAGATCCTCTGATTCTGCAGCAGGGCCTTCATCTTAATAGACCAAGATGAATAATTGTCATCAGTTAGGGGTGGTGGATAAGGCAAGCCTCCCCCCTTCTTGGCATCCATTTTGAAGCCTTGTCTCAGCTCTCACTCTTTCAAGCAGCTAAAATCCAATAGCCGGTTGTTTACGCTCTTGCAGCTGGACGCTGGCTGCTTTGGAAAGTCCCTTCCAAGAGCTCGTGAGATTCTAGTCAAAGCATTCCATTGTTTTCGCCTCTCTCAGGCCCAGCCTCACAGTCCAGCCCCTTCTGGTAGATTTCCACGACACTGACGGGCGTTGCTTAGCAACAGTGCATTCCATTCTTTGAACAGGAACCTTATCAACCACAAAAATTATTGGAATGCAAGCCTCTCTCTCGGAGCTGTTTTTCCCAAACGCTGCTCCCGTGAACCAGAGAATAAATCATTCTGCATTCACACTTTTAGCCCAAAATTTTTCATACCTTGGGGCTCCGTTGCTTGTCTGTTCAGCTTCTGGCTGTACGCAGACGTTATCTTCCTGCCTTAGGTGCAGAGGTGCATCAACCTCTCATTGCAGACTTCCATGGAGCGAAGGAACCATCCTCTGCTACCATTGTTGGAATCAAGCCTTTGCAGAGGAATGTGCCACTCTGCTAGGCACCGGCTGAATTCCTTGTTGACCTCCCTGCTGCGACTCCCGGCAGGAAAACAGGCGAGGTCTCTTATCGGCGATCCTTCTCAGACGTAAGAAGAACACACCACTCCTTTCCCCCTCCTCCCTGCTATCCCCAGGGAGGGGAAAGAGACAGACAGAAATATATTTACATGCTTTTATTTCTGTCTTTTACAGCAGTACAGAGAAACATGTCTGCACTCAACAGCAGAGAGAATACACTCCACCCATGTACTTCCAGTACAGGTCATATGACACACACTGAGCTAACATCCGGTGCTCAGTACAGTGAATGGACTGCCCCTTTGTTCCCATGGTAACAGTCACAAACATACTGTTTGGCTTTCCAGCCAGCTGCTCCCTGCTGCATTGCTCCTTTTTGGTAACAGAGAATGAAAAATTACAGTATATCAAGATTAACTATTAGGATGAAAACAAAGATGAAGGATTTGCTGAAATACATACCTGAACTAGAATACAAAGAGGGGAGGTGTGAGGAAGTCAAGGAAATAAGCTCAAGAAACAAAAATGTGTAAAGGTTCGATTTATTCTTTTTTTCTTTTTGATTGCATCTATTTTTAATGTATTTCTAATTTTTTTTTTTTTGTTTTTTCTTTTTCTTTTTTCTTATCTGTTTTTGTTCTTCTATTTTTTTCTGGATGTGATCTGTATTTATGTATCGGTTTGTTTGCTTTTGCGATTTTTTTTTGTAACCTTTAAAAATTTGAATAAATATTATTGGGGGGGAAAGAGGTGTTTTGTGTGTGCTGTGCAGATTAGTTAATTCTCATTCAGTGGATTGAGTTTTCGGGCCTATTTGTTTTGGTTAATAATCGAATAGATTGTCGCAGCGCTGCCATTATTGAAGGTCCTTTTACTAAAAAGTTCAGCATTTCGATTGGTTAATTTTAACTGGCTTCTGGCCTGAATACCGGGTTTTAATTTAGTATTTGAGGCCTTTTGCCTCGTCGCTGCTGAATTAAATTTGCTTTATTGAGTTCTATTTACAATTGGTGTTTGCTGCTCTACCTTGGAGTTCCTTCACTTAATGCTTTCAATCCCAATTGGTAGTTGCAATTAGATATTTGGGTAGGGTGCGCACTCTTTGATACTGTTTATATTATAACAGTTGCCAGCAGTGTAATTAATACCTGGAGGCGCTGCCTTTTAATTGAAGTGGTTGAGAGCGTGTTAGGTGGTCTCATGGCTCCAAAGAAAAATATTGATCTGGCCCCTGCTGTCTCCAAACCAAAGAGCGCTCCTGTCAAGCGTGCACAGTCAGCTCAGTCAGGCAAGGGTTCCTCCATTACGGGGCAGGCAATAGGGCTGTTGGGTTCAACCTTAGCAGGCATGGGTAAAATCCCGCGTGCATTGCATACTTTTTTTACCGAATTTGACTCTATGATGGATAGGTTCAGACCGGGAGACGATGGATAGTGGAGACTATCTATGATGGATAGTTTCAGACCATCAGTCTTCCCCTGACCACATTTCCGATACAGGAGCCAGCGGCTCTAGTGGGTCCCAGAGTGATGATGGTGAGATGCCTGGCATATCCCAGGCCTTCTTTGATAATTTGCAAGCGACTAATGCCGCACCCCAGCAGGGGGCTCCCACGCCTAAGCCCCGCAGCAAGGAACCTCGTTCTGCATCGTGCGCGCGAACAAATTAAGAGAGTCTGTGTACTGGTCCAGTAAACGCTTCCGCTGCGCAACCAGCAACAGTTCTCTTTGCAGAGCATTAATTAAGTCCAGTGCAGAGATTCTTGTTGCAGTACAAGCTTCAGAGTCTCAGCAGCAAAGAAATAACGACACAGGGAAGCCTGTCTTTCCAAAGACAGGTTTATTGCAGAAAGATAACAGAAACACCTCCGGAGCTTTCAGACATTTTTGCTTCACGCCCCGCAGGCAGAGAAAACAAACACTCTTTATATACTGAGCAACTTAGCAACTTAACGAGCTTGACTACTTAAAGTCACATGACATTGCTAACTGGCCAGCGTCTTAGGTTTCACACCCTAACACCCCCTCTCGCTGGCAATACAAAAAACAAAATTACTTCAGACCCATTTCTTCACAAAAGTTTTCATGCCGCTGAAACCCAAGCGGTTTTGTAAAACCATCAGCTTGATTTTCATGACTGGGACAGTAATTTAATTTAACAATTCCCGCTTTTACCGTTTGACAAACATTTTGAAAGCGGATATCCAAATGTTTTGTATGACCTTTAAACTGCCCATTTTGTGCTAACTTAAGACACGGTTGATTATCACCCCATACAGTGATTGGAGTGATGGCCTTTTCATACATCTCTTGTGCCAAGCATTTGTAAAATTCTAGATCTCTACATAACTCAGATAAGGCACAGAACTCAGCTTCTGTTGACGACAAAGCAATCAGGTTCTGTTTCTTGGATCTCCACCCAATCAGAGAGTTACCAAATTTTATTACACAGCCAGACACTGATTTTCTATCCTTTAAATTTGCCCAATCACTATCTGCCCAACAAGTAATCTGTGTTTGTCCTTCAGAAGATAATTCAAGGCAAAAATCTTTGGTGTATTGTAAATATCTTAACACTCTTTGAATTCCTTTCCATGCATTTACACTAGGTTTTGAAGCTTCTCTGCTGAGTAAGTTAACAGCGTAAGCAATATCCGGTCTACTCCATTGCGAAAGATGAAGTAAGCTTCCCAGTGCTGACTGAAAGATTTCAGCACGCTTGAATTCAGCACTTTCCTTGAACTCATTGTCTTTTACAAAACCCATTTCCATTGGTGTTCTAACACCTGCACACTCCGTCATGCCAAACTTTTTCAACATTTGCAATATCTTGCCTTTTTGATTCAGTAGAAAACTGCCATTTTTGGTCCTATCTATCTGAACACCAAGATAGACCTTCACATCACCAAGATTCTTAACTTTGAAGTGTTTATTTAACTCTTTGGCTAGTTTTTTTTACTTGTTCTTGTGTCTTTGAAGTATAAATCAGGTCATCTACATAAACAAGCAAAGATTCTTGAGCATCTCCTGAACCTCTGAAATATAAGCAATTATCAGCCTTGCTCCTGCTAAAACCAATGCCTACCAAAACGTCATTCAAACACTCATTCCAATTATGAGCAGATTGCTTGAGTCCATAAATAGATTTATGTAGTTTCCATACCTGATTTGATTTACCAACTTTCAATCCTGGCGGTAGCTCCATATAGAGCTCTTCAGCCAAGTCTGAATGAAGATAAGCTGTAGAGACATCAAATTGATTCACTTTGAACCCTTTCTGAGCAGCAACTGCTAATAGTGCCCGTAGGGTTTCACTCCTTGAAGTGGGTGCATAGACTTCGGAATAATGTAACCCCTTTCTTTGCGTAAAACCTCGAGCTACAAGCCTTGCTTTGTACTCTGGTTTCCCCATTGCTGTTGTCTTTATCCTGTACACCCACCTACAACTTACTGCCTTGGTACCTTCTGGCAGTTTGGTGATGGAAAACACACCCAGTTCTTTCATAGAATTCAACTCTTTTTGCATGGCCTCACGCCACCTACTGGCCTCCTCCTGGGGTAATTGCTCAACCTCCTCAAAACTTTCAGGTTCGCAATTTGCCAAACCAGCCCAAACACTAATAGCTTGGTATCTTTCAGGAGGTTTACCTTTGTTGGTACGCTTGGAACGCCTTAACAGTTCCTGCGATGTTCCTTCAGTTTCCCCCTCTGACCCAGAATCACTAGTCGTCACCTGTTTGTCACTAGTAGTTGAACTTTCTGATTCTGACTTTACACGTCTCTCTTGCTGTACGGGTGAACTTTTAGAGCTAGACGATTCTGACTTTACACGTCTCTCTTGCTGTACAGGTGAACTTTTAGAGCTAGAAGATTCTGACTTTACAGACTTGGGTGAACTAAACGATTTCTCACCCTCGTCCTCAGACTCAAATTCCTCAGCCTGTTCTGGAACTAATACCTGCCCTGGGGCCTGAGTTTCATTGTTACTGTTCACCACATCAAATAGTATGTCAGGATTTCCATGAATTTTATTCCAACCATCCTGTTCACAAAATTCCGCACTTCTGCTGATTGTGATTTTCGTTTGATTGCCTTCTACATTCACAAATCTCCAACCTTTTGTGTTTGCTTGATAACCACAGAAAAATATTTCTTTAGATCTAGGATCGCCTTTCCTACGTTGTGCCCTAGGCACCAGCACATAAGGACGACATCCAAAAACTCTTAGATGATCAATTTTTGGTTTTTTTCCAAATAGCATGAAGTAAGGAGTGTTGCCTACTGTGCTATTGTACACTCTGTTAAAAGTATAATCCGCATACAGTGCAGCCTCAGCCCAAAAATGCTGTGGAAGTCCAGAATCAAACAGCAAAGCAGCAATGGCTTCCTGTAATGTTCGAAATTTTCTTTCGGCAACTGCATTCTCCTGTGGTGAATAGGGATTGGTAAGTCTATGAACTATACCTTTCCTTTTTAACCACGTCTCCAGCGTGTGGTTCACATATTCCCCACCACGATCTGATTGTATTTTACGCACCCTGGTGTCAAATTTACATTCGACTTCTTCAATCCAATCCATCAGGATGGAAGCTGCTTGTGATTTTTCTTTCAGAAAGGAAACCCAACTAGCCCTTGAAAAATCATCCACCAAAATTTGCATAAATCTCGCACCTCCAAGTGATTTGACTGGCATAGGGCCACACACGTCTGTGTGCACAAGTTCAAAGGGTTTCTTGCTTACTCTATCAGATCTAGGATAGTTACATGTCTTAACCTTAGCATGTTTACAAGCACAACAATCCAGAAAATTTGGACAGGGTTTAATGTTACACTCCTCAGCTAAATCTGGCATCTTGCTTACATACTTAAAGCATATATGAGCTAACCTTCTGTGTAGTAGATGTGCACAACCTGTATGAGGAGCCTTATTTACACACTTAGCTTGCGCTTCACCTGTTGAACATCTACCTGCTGCTAACTGCTCTTCATCCAAAACAAAAAGCCCATCCTCACAGGGAATTTTAACTAGCTCCTTCCCCTGTTTCGAAATGGTGCACACATCATTTTCAAACTCAACCTTAAAACCACTTTTTACCAGGCATGACACACTCAAAAGTCCATTCTTCATTCCTGGAAGAACAAAAACAGGAAGGTTAGTTTGCAAACAATTAACATAAATTGTGCCTTTAAGGTTCATTTCTCGTTTACTATTGTCTGCTATAGTCACAGTTTCTGCAACAGGTAATGTCTTGCAGTTCATCAAGCTGCCACTAGATGTCGCTGGAACTAAACTGTGACTTGCTCCACTGTCAATTATCCACTTCAAGGTTTGTTGGCTCCTTTTAGGACTCTGTTGTGCTGCCATTGCAGATAGTACCTTATCAGCACCTGCTTCCCCTCTGGATCGTTGATTCTTGTAGTTCTCACGTCGTCTTCCCCTGTAGCTCCGGAAACTGGCCTTGGACTGTTGAAATTCCTGTTGCTTTTCTGGACACTTTGCTATCAAATGAAACCTGCTGCCACATCGAAAACATGACTTGCTGGCCATAGCAGACACTTGTGAGGCTTCCTTACAGCTCTACCTGCTAGTTCCCCCACGCTGGGAATTACCTGAACATCCAACCCTTGGGGTATTTGAATTATCAATACGTTTTCGATGATGTTGATATTCTTGCTCACACAATCTACCAGTCACATAATTCATATTCAGCTGGTCCTCTGGCAAAACTTGTAAAGTTAGTACTAAGTTTTCAAACCCTGCATGCAGGCTGCTAAGCAGAGTATAAACTTTAATATTTTCAGGAAAATTCACACCTAGAGATGACAGTCGGTTGAAATACTCAGTCATCTGCGACGTGTGTTCAACCACACTATCCCCTGGCTTCAGTTTCAACTCATACAAAGCACGTATAATGTGTTGTAATTGCAGACTCCTGTACACAGCGGAAGGATGAGCAGTACATGCCACATGCTTAACTTTACTTTATTTACACTTCAATGCTGAGAGATTACAAGCATGCATCTTGCTTCTGCGAGAGCAGAGAAGCAACTCCCTTTCTCCTCGGAAACAAAGAACACCGAGAGAACAGTGAAAAACAGGAAACCAGTGTACGTCACATCCAGTCTCCCATTCCCGTGGGAAACCCAACAGTAACTCTGACTGTGGAATGCAAAACATTGTCCCGTGACAAGCACTTCGCTGCACAGTGAAGGAAGCAGAAACCAACATCCTCCCCCTTTCTGTGAACATCACTGGGCAGCGTGTTTGTACAATATCAGTACAAACCCAACTTCTGCACATAGGTACAGTGTTGATCCCTTGACACAATCTTGGACAATACATCAGCAGGAATTTCATTACCTGGCATATAGGACACCGTTACGAGTCCCTTCTGAATACATTCCCTAGCATGTTGCAATTTCAGTTGCAAGTGCTTCGTGCTTTGCTTACAACCTTCAAAATTCAGCAAAGCCAAACATGCTTTGTTGTCCTGGTAAACCTGGATTGGACATTTGACAGGAATTTTCATGTCTTTGCACAATTGTAACAACCATTCACAATCCTTAAGTGAATAAGACAGTGCATTCAGTTCAGCTTCACAAGTACTTAAGCTAATTGTTGTTTGCTTCTTGCATGACCAATCAAATAGACCCTGATTGTACATGTAGCAAACTCCAGATGTACTTTTCCTGTCTGTAGTGTCACTTCCAAAACTTGCATCTGCAAATATCTCAAGACCACCAGGCTTCTGATTGTTAAATCTCAGTTTGTAATGCATAGTGCCTTTCAAATAGCGTGCTATGCGTTTCAGAGCTTTCCAATCCTTAACACTAGGATTGTTGACTTGTCTGCTTAGCATATTACAGCTAACAGCAATGTCAGGTCTTGAACATCTGGCAATGAAGTTTAGCTTGCCTAGCACACTTCTGTACAGTGTAGTGTCAGAAAATGCTTCTTCAGTGTCCTCTACCTGATAACCTGTTGTCATCGGTGTGTCTACAGGGTTAGCATCCATCAGGTTTAGTTTGCTTAACACATCAGCAGTTTTCCGTGACTGGTGTACTAGAATGTTACCACTTTGATCTCTCTCTATTTCCAGAGATAGGTAGTTGTTTACCTCACCAAGATCTTTCATGTCAAAGTGCTCTTTCAGTTGAGCTAGGGCGTTATTGTACATTGTGACATCTTTCCAAAAGAATAATATATCATCAACATAAAACAAACAATACAGCTTCTTTTGCCCCTCCTCTTTGACAAATACACATGGATCAGCTTTCCCTTGCTGAAAACCTAGAGAAAACAATACTTCAGTGAGTTTTGTGTGCCAACACCGTGCACTTTGTTTGAGACCATAAAGGGACTTCTTTAGAGCACAAACAAATCCCTGTTTTACCTGTACGCCATCAGGTGGAAGCATATAAAGTGATTCACCTAGAGATCCGTACAAAAACGCTGTATTCACATCGTGGTGACTAACGTGTAGATTCTCCTCTGCAGCTAGCTTGAGCATAAGCCTAATGCTCTCATATCTCACTGTGGGTGAGTAGGTCTCGTGATAGTCTTCACCTGGTACCTGTGCAAAACCTCTGGCTACCAATCTGCCTTTGTGTCTGACTATCTTGCCATTTTGATCAGTCTTCGCTTTGAAGACCCATTTGCTTCCAAGCAGTTTCATTCCTCGAACTACTGGAACTAGCTCCCATGTTTTGTTCCTTTCTAAGGAATCAAGCTCAGCCTTCATGGCATTTAACCATGGCTCAGCTTCCTTTGAATCCAAATCCTGGATTTCTTGGAAACTAGAAAGTTCAAATACCTTCTTGGAGCTTTTAACAGCTGCTACTGCTGTCTTAGCAAATTCATCAGCAAATCTCTTTGGAGGTCTGCCTTTTGTGGCTCTTTGTGACCTGCGAATTAGCCTTAAGTCCTCAACACTTTCCTCTTCCTTCTTAGGAGAAAAGTGACCTATTGTGAACAATGGTTCTTCCAATTCTTGATCAGAGCTTTCAGAGGGTCGCATAGAGGCTTTCGCACTCTTGAAATCCTCTGAATCATCCGATTCAGTTTCAGACTCAGAATCAGAACCTTCATCAGTGGGTGTGGGTTCAAATCAAATCAAATTTTATTAAACGGTCACAGACCAGATTGACTCGTACAGCTAGTCAGCGAAACATAACACCGGAAAAAACAAAGGACAATTTCAATACAAATTAGGCCATAACAACAATTTAAAATTGGACAACATGAATAAAATTAAGTATTTGCCTTCGCCGGCATGTTGACATTGGAAAGCTCTTGTTTTCTGCGCCTGATAGCGGCTGCACAGAATTTAGCAACATTGATCGTGATTACAGGAACCTTATCTTCTACCAAGGCTCTCATACATTGAAGTTCTGATTCATTTTTAAGCTTTCGTAGAACTGGGGCAATAAAGGTCAGGCGTAAATCCTCGTAATAACTACAGTGCAGCAATACATGCAAACTTGTTTCCACTTCCGATGAGTCACATGGGCAAACACGTGACTCATATGGTTTGCCCTCATATCTGCCTAGCAGCAGGGCAGAGGGCAGAACGTTGAATATGGCCAGGGTAAAGGAATGTCTGTACTTAGGTATTTGTAAATCAGCCAGATAGTTTGCGGGTGAGAACCCTCTCCCAAAGTCTCTAATTGTGGCGTGTTTATCCATTTTGCCCATATGACATTGCAGCTCTATGTCCCTGATGCGCTGGAGCACTTGACTTCTGGCTCTCTCATATCCTGCCGCTATCAAGATCTGCGGGGAGAATCCCAAGCTTCTTATCTTTTCAAACAGGGAAGCTTTCCAGGTAGAATGAAAGGTGTCTAAGAGTGTTAAGGGAGCCAAACCGGCCGGGGAAAAAATAAGTTTTAACCAGTAGTGTATCTTTAGAATCCACAAACGCGCGTTAACAGGTAGTTGTCCAACTTCTAAGCGGACAGCTATATTAGATACACAGGGAGGGATCCCCAATAAACATCGGTAGAATTTTGCTTGAAATGCCTCCATAGGCGCAAAATTTTTAAAACTGCAAACCTGGGATCCATAAGTGAGTTGTGGGAGTATTTTTGCAGCAAAAACCTGGGAGGCTGCCGGAACGTATTTTCCCCCTTTCCTGTGAAAGAATCTTGTAAGGGCTTTGTTGGCCCTTCCTGCGTTGGCAATGGCGTTTTTCATCTGTTGGTGCCACGAGACCCTTTCCTGAAAAGTTATTCCCAGGTATTTGAAAGTTGCTACCTGGTCAATAGGTTGACCATTAATTCTCCATTTGTGTTTCCTTCTTTTTTTTGAAAACACCATAATTTTAGATTTGCTGTAATTTATTGATAGTTGTTCCACTTGACAATAATCAGCAAGTGATCTCAAAAGCTTCCTCAAGCCAACGCAGGAAAAGGAGAGTAGGACTGCGTCGTCCGCATACAGAAGCACCGGGAGGGGCATACCTGCCAGTTTGGGAGGGTGGGCATTTTCTTTCGCCATATTTACTGCTAGAGAGTTAATATAAAAATTAAATAGCATTGGCGCGAGGACACATCCTTGTTTAACCCCATAGTGTGTTTTAATTTCTTTAGTTAGATGGCCTGACCGATCGCATCTTACCCTCACCCTGGTGTTTTCGTATAGACCACGGATAAGGCGTAATAAGCGTTTATCTATGTTTGTAGCGCCAAGCTTTTCCCAGAGTCTATCCCTTGGTATTAGATCAAAGGCCGATTTGAAATCCACAAAAGCTGCATATAAAGACCCCCCTTTTCTAGAGTATTTGTCTGCCAGGTGTTGAAGGATAAGGGCCTGGTCTATAGTTGAACGCTTTGCTCTAAAACCAGCTTGAGCTTCTGATAGAATATGCTCTCTTTCCATCCACTCCCCTAATTTGTCACATAAATGAGCAACGTATAGTTTGCTGATAATACTTAATAGACTGATTGGTCTATAGTTAGCTGGCTCAGATCTGTTTCCTTTCTTGAATATTGGAATGATGATGGCTAGGCCCCAGTCCTCAGGGATAATAGCTGTTTGATTTATACTGGTGAATAAGGCGGCTAGCACAGGGGCCCACCATTCAACATTTGCCTTGAGAATTTCTGGTGGGATATTGTCAGCACCCGGGGCTTTCCCTGATTTAAGAGATTGAATAAGGCCTGTAATTTCTTCTGTGGTTACAGGGGGCCATTCCTTGCCAAATTCACTTGAAGCGGGAAGCAGAACTGGGGCCAGTTGATTTGATGAATATAATGAGAGGAAAAAGGCCTCCCATGCTCCAGCAGGTATAGAGTATTCGATTTCAATCGGGGAGTCTCTCCAGCTTTTTGCGATTGTTTTCCAAAACGTGGCAGAATCTTTCCTTCGGGAGGCCTCCACTAGGCCTCCCTTTGTGCCTGGAGCTTTTTCTTGTTAATCAAAGCTTTATAACTGCGTTTTAACTCAAACCAGTCTAATGGAAGTGAAGGTAGGTTCGCTGCTCTATATTTCCTGTACTTATCCAGCAGGAGGCGTTTCATAGCCATGCATTCTTGGTCAAACCAGGGTTTGGATTTATTAGAGTGTAGAGATTGCCGTGGCATTTTTTTGTTAGTCAGATAAGGTTGTAGGGACGAAATCAGTTCCCGGAACATGTCTAATCTAGCCTCAGGAGTTGGGGAATTAACGAGGTTCTCCTTTCTAGCAAGAAAAGTATCTGAGTGAAGTCTTTCCGATATTTCATCACTCAATTTGCTGGACCATTTAATACGCGAGTATCTTAGCTCCATGTTTTCGAAACACGGGGCTTCAAGTTTATCAGAGCAAAATAAATCTTTTCTTACGTCCAGTATTAAACAGAGCGGTAGGTGGTCGCTGTCAACCCTCTCCACCACTTTGTATTCCCGTGCTCTGCTCAAAAGGTTAGATGACACTAGGACGTAATCGATAGTGGAGGCTCCCATGTTGGATATAAATGTGAATTCCCCACTGGGTTCTCTGTCGACACGACCATTTAATACGGTCAGATCCAAGTTGTTGGAAAAACGTAGAAGGCATAGGCCTGCGTAGTTGCAGCCCTTGTCTTTTGAGAGCCTTGGGGGAATAAGATGGACTTCTTCAGAAATGGGAGGTACGTCATGGAAATGAGCATATAACGCTTCGTCTGATTGGCCAATTCTGGCATTTAAATCCCCAGCCAGCAGCACTGCCGCTGCAGGAGTTTGGTTCATTAGCTCATCGACATATGATTCTAGCCTATGCCAGATATTTTTGATAAGCTGCTTGCCTCTTTGAGGAGGGGCGTATATATTAATCAATAGAAGTGTGCAATATCTGCATTTCATTAATAATGCCATGGCCATACTGCTCAGAGGCTCCAGCTCGACGAAAGATGCTCTCAGCCTTGTGGATATTAGAATGCCTAGCCCACCCTTAACTCGTCCCCCTTTGTTGCTTGGTGAACCTGCGAGCGAGAATGAGGCAAAACCATTTACATCTAAATCCCCTGTTAGCCATGTCTCTTGCAGGAAGACTATATCATGATCTTGAATGAAATTGACAAATGATTGGTCAGTCGCCTTGTTGAGCCAACCAGCAATGTTCCATGATAAAAAATTTAGATTGGCTTTATCGCAGTCAGGTCTTTGTCAATTATTAGCTAACGTACTTTTAGGGTTTGTCGCTTTATGTATCGGTCGCCTATCGTCTTTGTATGGCGGGCTATCCAGCCGCTCTATGATTTCACTAGGTGGATGCAAAGTGTTCACGTTTGTGAACACCGGATCTTTATTATGCATATATTCCTTCTGTGGATATTCTGTTGCGGCCTGGTTTTGGCCCAATTCTGTTTCATCTAGGTATCTCATTTTGTCCCATGCGTCTGGTGGGGTCACCTTAGGGATATTTCTCCTTCGGGGGGGTGATGGAGTGCTCTCTTTGGAGGGTGGCACATTCTCTCTTGGTGGAAAGTTAATCTCCGCTTTAATCTGAAGGTTACGTGCTGTGGTCTTTTTTTGGTCCCCCTTAATAACCTCGTTGCCTGAGGCTCTCTCAGCCAGCTTATCTCTTAGCTTGTCTAGTCTTCCCAAGATGTCAGTTTGTATTAATGGTGGGAACGTCCAGAACTGGTCAATTAGGATATTTTCTTCCATAGTAAAGAAATCCTCACCTTTGCTCACAAGGCATTGCGGGTTCTGTTTGTCAGGCCAGGATTTTGGGAGTTGTTTCCCCTTTCTAAGGTTTGCCTGCTTAGTTTTCAAAAGGGGGCTCAAAGGAGCCTTATTTTCAAAGAGCCTAAGTATTGTCATCCGTGCTTTTAAAAAGGCAGGTCTTGACCTAAAAATAAACTTGGCCAGGTTCTGATCCCCAAAAGTGGTCAGTGCTCTCACTGAGTGACCATCATAATGTAGATATTCCACCGAGGTGATATCATTAGAATTAACCATTCCTGGTAGTATATCATTTAGACTAGATAAAAAGTTCATTATTCGCTGTTTCCCTGTAAGGAAGCCCTTAGGTTTCGGGAAGTTCGTGAATACCAATTTTTGGGGATTTAGAATCAAATTCCACTCTCTTTCCTGACTGTAGGCTTGCCAGGTCTGAAGGGGGGTGTCATCTCTACTAAACGCTTCCTCTTCCCCGCTTTTCAATTTGCTAGGTGTTTTATTGCCTTCATAGGTAGAGGCCTCTGCTTCCGCAGCATCAGGTTTGTTAAAGAGTTGGTTATCCAGGGACTGAATTGTTACTTCTGCCTTCTCACTTGCTACTGGAGTCAGCCTTGGCGAGTCCTCCTTAGCCGGTTGCTGTGTAACTATGTTTGTTTCTCTCTTTTTACCCTTCTTTTTACTGCCCCGTGTGGTCGATTTGCTTGGAGCCGAGGGAAGAAGTTTAAACAATTTCTGCCAATGTATGTTTCGATTACTGCAGGTATACTTGGCTTTCCTTGTTGCTTTGATATTTTTACTTTTCTTCACTTTTACCCTTGAGTTATGTCTTTGCAGACTCTTATTTATTACTGGTTTGTTCGTCCCCACTAGCTCAACTGTTTTATGCTCTTGGGGCATATCATTTAATTTTATCTCTTTTAATTGAGGTGTGAAGTTTTCTACTAACGTCAGCAATAGCCCATTTGTTATTATTAGATAATTTTTTATGTTAGCTAGATCAGTACTTATTGCTAGGGAATAATCCAAAGGGCAGCCGTCACTCAGTTCTGTTTGAGAGTATTTTGGAATAAGTATTTTTTTATGGGTAGATGTAATTTCTTCCGTGGGCCGCTGTTCCTTAGTAATAAAGGTATTTCCCTCCTGAAGTTCCTTGGCTAAAGCTAGTTCTTGCGCTAGGCTGCATGAAGAGTTAATATTTCCAGTATCTTGATATGTCTCTTTAAAGTAAGACGTCCAATCAAGAACAGTTAGGGAGGGGGGTATTACTTCATCAAGGATTAACTCTTTTTGTGGACTCTTACCCTCCTCCATCTTAGGGAAGTAATTTGTGATTTTGCTTTGTCTTTTACCAGGGCCCGGGGGGCTGATTGCCGAGTCAGGCAGTATACCCAACTCCTTGTATGTTCTTCTAGTAAAAACCATGGTAAAAGTTGTCTTGATATAGAGAGAGGGCAGTTTACCCCAGGTGCGACTGCCTTAAATTGGGGGGCAAGTGGGGGTATCAATCTATATTCCCACCTGCTCTCTACAGCAGCTTCCTGATGTGCTCATCAACAGCCTCAGTATATTTCTCTAGATTAAAAACTTCCTATAAAAACAACAACAAAAACAAAGCAAAAACAAACAAAGCTCAGGATGCCTTCATCAGGAGTCTCTGAGAGTATAAATGCTGGTCTCCTCAGAACAGTTTGTTAAAATAAGGAGTCTTTCCAGCTGCTGCACTTCCTCTTCAGCTGCGAAGCAGGAATGCTGTCTCCAGCTAGTTCACACAGCCCCCCAGCTGGGGGTCAGTCAGTTCAGTTGGCCCCCAAATCTCCAAGCTTTATCTTTCTCTGTGTTCAGCAGAGCTGGGTATCTATGAGCCAGTCTCAAAGCAGGGCTCACAGTCGTGTCTCTCCTTACCCTCCTTCTCCAGGCACCGTTGGTCGGGTGAGCAGTTCACTTCTCTCTCTGGTCTCAGTTCAGGCAGCAGCGTTCTCTCCTCTCTGGCAACCTTGACCAGGCAGCTGATAAGGAGGGAGGGAGCAGGCTGGGACAAGCTGAAGGCAAGCTGAAGCTCTCAGAGGCAGCAAGAATTGTAAAAATACTCAGAGTCTTTAAAATGTTTTCCGTTTGTTAAAAAAAAAAAGCATCTGGAGGGGAATTAAGATAAGGTTTTAAAAGAATAAAAGTGAGCGCCGGGGCAGCAGAGCTGGGTGTCTATGAGCCAGTCTCATAACAGGGCTCACGGTCGTGTCTCTCCTTACCCTCCGTTGGTCGGGTGAGCAGTTCACTTCTCTCTCTGCTCTCTCTGCTCTCAGTTCAAGCAGCAGCGTTCTCTCCTCTCTGGCAGCCTTGACCAGGCAGCTGATAAGGAGGGAGGGAGCAGGCTGGGACAAGCTGAAGGCAAACTGAGTCTTTAAAATGTTTTCCGTTAGAAATCGGCATTCAGAGGGCAATTAAGATAAAGTTTTAAAAGAATAAAAGTGAGTGCCGGGGAGCGCAGGGGAGCGTGACTTGCCTCGGCGCCATCTTGGCGAGGTGACGTGGGTGTGGGTTGTTGCGGCTGCTTTTGCTGTTGCCTATCCTCAGTCTCATCACTGTCATCAGGATAACATTGGAAAATTCCCACATTCTCCCCCCACTTTGCATTGTACTCAACACTTCTTGTGAGCTTAATTGTCTTAGAGTCAGACATCATTATTCTGTAAGAACCTTTCTGATAACCTAGAAAGATACCATGCAATCCACGATTGCCTAACTTTGAGTTTTGTGGTGTATGAACCCACATGTCAGAACGAAAAATTCTCATGTGTTTGATGTATGGTTTCTTGCCAAACATCTTCTCATAGGGGGTACAACCAATCGCTGAAGATAACCTGTGATTATAACTGTAAACAAAACACGAGAGAGATTCGGCCCAATAACTCTCTGGAAGATTGGCATCATGCAGCAAGGTTTTTAACCCTTGAAGCAATGTTTGATTTGCCCTCTCGCAAAGTCCATTCTGCCATGGCGAGCAAGGACTAGACAAATCGTGTTGAATTCCTTTCTCAGTCAGAAAAGCTTCAAACTGCTGAGAAGTGAATTCCCCCTCCCCCCGCGATCAGTGAAAAGAGTCTTTATCTTCTTACCATGCACATTTTCCAACCAAGCACAGAATTCCTTGAACCTTGGAAAAGCCTCTGATTTCTGCTTGAGATTGTACACATAAATATACCTGGAAAATGCATCAATGAGAACCATGAAGTACCTGTTTCCACCCAAAGAGGGCGATAGTGGACCAACCAAATCAGCATGAACAACCTGGTATGGTTCTGTAGCTTGCCTACTAGACACCTTACCTTTCGCAGCCATTTTCACCTTGTTTGCTGCGCATGCTTTGCACTTCATGTGGTACCTGCAGGGTTTAATAGTCATACCTTCAACCAAGGCAGGCATTTTAGATACTGCCTCAAAATGCAAATGACCAAATTTCCGGTGAAAATCATGAATACATTCTGCATGCAAACTTTTGTTAGAACCTGCAATGCAACAAGTTTCATCCTGCACAACATCATCATAATACAAAACAAACAAACGATCAACATATTCAGCATGCAATACATAATCGATTTTCTTTGATGTCAGGGGTTCAGGAGCAGAGGCACAGGGGAAAGAGGAAGCGGAGAGCGAAGGGGAACAATCCGAGGGCAGCGTAGGTGAGGATGACAGTGGGGCAAGAGATTCCATGAGTCTGTCCAGTGATTCGGAAGATTCCCAGAAGGGGGCACCGATAGCCAGAGCAAGGGGGTTCCCGGGAGGGAGGCACCAGAAGCAAGGAACCAGCGGTGACTCCCAAAGCAGCAGCTGGAGATCGGGACCAGGTTCCCCACCAGAGCGTAGCGGGGGGGAAGAGTCCCAGGTGTCAGGACCGGTTTCCACTCCAGGGGAAAGAGAAGATGAGTCAGGGCTGACCACGCCCCTGTCGCTGAGTGAGGGAATAGAGGGGAAGTCAGATCCAGTTAGCCCCCCCCGAAGGAGGAAGCAGTGAAAGGAGCAGTGTAACGGTCAGGAGGAAGGTTACCGGCTGGGCGCACGCGCCAAGTTCAAATACACAGGCGCGCGGGACAGCTGGGAGCGCAGACTGGGAGCCAGGTCCTAAAGCATGCCGGAGGCAGGGGGAAGAATCCGGGGACTCGTCAGCATCAGCATCAGAGGAGTCCAGAAAGGGCAACACCCCAGCGGGCAGAAGGACCCAGAGGAGAAAGGAGCAAAGGAGGAGGTGGAGCAAGGCTAGGGTCTTGAACTGGTGTCTGGGGGGAGGAGATTCAGACGGAGCTTCAGCGGTCTAGGGTTGAGACGTAGAGCTGCGCGCCGCGGCTTTGGAATCGAAACTGAACCTTAATAAAGACTTTTGTATATAACAAGAACTGGCGTTGGTCCTCTGTGAGCTGGGACCTTGGGCAGCTCTGACATTTGTGATGGTGCATTTCTTGTTCTTGAAGGAAACATCAATTTTCCGTTCATTCAGCTGCACAACACTGAGTAGATTGTGTGTGGCATCTGGTACGTAAAGTTCATCTTGTATCGATAAGTCAAAACTGTGAAGAACAACAGTTCCATAGCCTTGACTGGGGATAGTGTGGTCTTCTGCCTGGTGAATCGCACCTTCCTGCGGTGTAAAAGACACGAACAGTCGCTTATCGTTGCACATGTGGTGGGTAGCTGCTGAATCAACAACAAAGAAAGATCTAGACGTCTTCTGGACCTTTGCGACCTTTGGAGTGAAGCGTGAGACCATTGCCTTGTGCTGCTTTGTCCTGGACACTGGACCTTTGCCTTTGCTCTGGCCTTCTCCACGCGATGAGCTTTCGCTGCGCTGCTCTGTCTTGGCCCTGGGATATCTGCATTCCCTCTTCATATGGCCTAGACGTCCACACGAGTAGCATTTCACTGCCTTCAAAGCTTTGGCGCCATTTGGTGGTTCCACTGCACTCTGGGATGACGTCTGTGAAGACTCCCCCTTACCCATGCAGCTAGCACCCTGGCGGTCTGCTTCATTCAGAATCACGGCAGTAACATAGTCTACTGTGAGCTGAGCAGTTGGCTGAACAGCAATCTGAGTGGCAACAGACTCCCAACTTGAACCCAAAGAATGTAGTATCATGAAGGAATACACAGCCTCTGGAAAGGTGAGTCCTCTCTGTTGCAGCTCATGTCTCAGATTCTGCATCTCCATCAGATGTGCACACACATCTCCACCTTCAGCAAGAGCCATACCATGCAGCCTGGTATAGTAGAACATAGTGGACCCAGCTTCTGTCCTCAAGTGAGCCTCTCTCAAAGCGTCCCAAATTTCTCTGGCTGAGGTCTTATCACGCAACAGACAGAGCTCTTCTGGGGATACTATCAATGTAAGAGTTCCCCTCGCTTTGGAATCCATAATGTTCCATTCATCTGTAACTGGAGCTGGGGGGTTGTCTGTAATAACTTTAAACAGACCCTCTTTCCGCAGAATTGCCTCTGCATACAGAACCCAGTCGTTATAGTTTTTCTTATTGAGCTTAGGAATCCCAAAAGCATCAGCCAGCCTTGCATTTGCCATTTCTGCTGCTTTAAATCAAGCTGCTTCTTTGTTCTGCAGCTGCTTCATTCCAAAAGCACTTTTAAAAGGTACTTTCGGTTTTCCAGCCTCCCCCAAGCCTGTGACCTTGTGCTTTAGAGCCTTTGCCTGTTGCCGTGGCAAACGGCCTTAAAAGTTCAAAGTCCAGCCATAAAGCCATCAACTAGAAGCTGGCAGGCTGCCCGGAGCATGAGCACATACCTCTCATCAATCATCTTGACGCAGAGAAGATAACATCCAATCCGTTTCTCTGTTGACCCGACTTCTGGAGTCCATCCGTCAGTTTGACTGCGTTTTTCTGGGCCCGGAACCAAAAATGTTGTAATTGCAGACTCCTGTACACAGCGGAAGGATGAGCGGTACATGCCACATGCTTAACTTTACTTTATTTACACTTCAATGCTGAGAGATTACAAGCATGCATCTTGCTTCTGCGAGAGCAGAGAAGCAACTCCCTTTCTCCTCGGAAACAAAGAACACCGAGAGAACAGTGAAAAACAGGAAACCAGTGTACGTCACATCCAGTCTCCCATTCCCGTGGGAAACCCAACAGTAACTCTGACTGTGGAATGCAAAACATTGTCCCGTGACAAGCACTTCGCTGCACAGTGAAGGAAGCAGAAACCAACATAATGTTCACCTTCTCTCCGGGCGTGGCTCTATGGTGAATTCGCCTAAGAGCTTCCCAAATTTCAAATGCAGACCTTAAATTTTCCACATGAGGTAATTGGGAATCGTCTATCGATACCATCAACATGCATCTAGCTTTAGTGTCCATTTTATCATGTTCCCTGTTCTGAGCATGTGCAGCAGCCTGTTGCTCTGCTGTGGCATCTGCTGCAACAGCCACAAACGGCTTTCGCCTCTGGACATAGTCAGCCCACACTTCTTTGGCTTCCAACCAGACTTGAGCCCTCTTAGACCACTGCACGTAATTAGCAGAGTTTAACTTTGTAAAGGGAACCTGGAAATTTTCCACTGCCATTCTTGGGGTCTGCTGCTACTCCCTCTGTGTGCCCTTGCTTCCCTTTCCCCTTGGGATTTGTTTTACTCACTTTTCAGACGCCTCCAGCCTCCTCTGAAGCCTTTTAAACTTTTTCCCTCCGTCTCTTCACTAGCAACCTACCACTGTCCTCTGTTTTTATTAACAAAACAAAAACACAACGGGAGGTCAAGCTAGCCTTTTGCAGCTAATGAAACTGTAAATCTTCACTTACGCAGCTCTCTCAACTTTCTGCAGCCTCTCAGTTCCTTTAAGAGCTGGATTTACGACCAAGCCGGTCTTCTCTCATCCGAAAGCTGCTTTCACTTTCTCTGCACACAATACAGCTGTAGAAACGTAGAAGGACCCATAACCTAAGAGAGTCTGTGTACTGGTCCAGTAAACGCTTCCGCTGCGCAACCAGCAACAGTTCTCTTTGCAGAGCATTAATTAAGTCCAGTGCAGAGATTCTTGTTGCAGTACAAGCTTCAGACTCTCAGCAGCAAAGAAATAACGACACAGGGAAGCCTGTCTTTCCAAAGACAGGTTTATTGCAGAAAGATAACAGAAACACCTCCGGAGCTTTCAGACATTTTTGCTTCACGCCCCGCAGGCGGAGAAAACAAACACTCTTTATATACTGAGCAACTTAACAACTTAACGAGCTTGACTACTTAAAGTCACATGACATTGCTAACTGGCCAGCGTCTTAGGTTTCACACCCTAACACAAATGTTCAGTCTGCCATCGTGCCCCAAAGGAGGGATGAGCAGCCTCGGCGCACAGGCTGGAAGGCCTTGCAAAAGACGGATAGGCGGGCTTCTTCCCCCCATTCCCGTCTCGGCTGGGAGGCAGCCATCGGTGTCGTTTTCCATATATATATATATATATATATACATTTTTATTAATTTTCCAACACAATCATACAATTTAATCCAAATTTTAACAAATTTTAACAAATTACTCTTTTTGGACTTCCTTCAGTTTCTCTGGTAATCATCCATAATTACTCTTCAATACGCATTCCTTTCATTGCATTGCCATTTGTCTTCCCTCCCTTTTTTATTTCTTTTGACAATACCTCTTAAACTTTTACAGTGCTTCTTGAAACCCCACTAGCGTTGTTTGCACACATACATTTTTCAGATAATCTACAATTTTTCCCCAATCTTCGATGAACTTTTGGTTTTGAACATATCTTATTTTCCCAGTCAATTTGTCCAGTTCCGCATAGTCCGTCAGTTTCATTCTCCATTCTTGAATCGTCGGTATTTCCTCTTGTTTCCATTTCTGGGCCAATAAAATTCTTGCTGCAGTAACTGAATACTGGAATAGTTTACAGTCTTTTCTTCTTATTTCTTTTCCTGTGATCCCTAAAGGAAAAACTTCTGGTTTCTTAACAAAAGTATATTTTAACATATTTTTCAATTCATTATATATCGCTTCCCAGAAACTCTTCACTTTCTTACATTCCCGTCACATATGGTAAAACGTTCCCTCTTTTTCTTTACATTTCCAACACTTATTACATGTTTTATACATGAGTCTTTTTCTGCGTAACCACTTTCCATTATATGTTTTTTAAACATTTCATTTACCCAAAGGAGGGATGAGCAGCCTCGGCGCACAGGCTGGAAGGCCTTGCGAAAGATGGATAGGCGGGCATCCCCCCCCCATTCCCCTGTCTCGGCTGGGAGGTAGCCATCAGTGTCGTTTTCCAGCGCCACACCGAGCAAAGCGTTGGCACAAATCGCAGGCGCTTACACGTCCTCAGAGGGCGAAAGTGTGCTTCAATACCCAGATGCAGCTATAGCACCCAAGAAGAGACAGCATAAGAAGCATTCCAAGAAGAGCAAGAATTCCAAGAAGGACGACTCAGACTTGGACTCAGGTACGTCCTCCTCTTCATCCAGCTCTGACTCGGATAGCTATGAGTCACTGAATTGCTACTGGGGCCTGGGTGAAGGGGTTCCTGGTTTACCGTTATGGGCATGGAATAGGAGAGCAAATTCCCATTGTAAGCGGTTTGGCGGGACCTTGAAGTGTAAGGATGGGGTGCTACTGGAGGACGTTAAAGTCTCTACCAACAGGCCCAAAGATATTATCCTGGGTAATCATTTGTCTGCAACAACGAGGGCCAAAATATTGAATGGTGAATATGTAGATATCTTTAAGCTGCTCCCGCTAGATGAAAAATCTGAAAGAAAGTGTGTTTATGGTAAGCAAAAGTAATAGTCCCCCAGCGCAGATAAAACTTTTGAAAATTGGCTAAATGGCTTCCAAGTTTTTTTCTGCGTAGTAGCAGTGGCTTATCCAAAAAGAGCGATGCATTTGATTGTCTATCAAGCACTCGTGAGGACGGCCTACGCCACGGCCAGAGAATCTGCGGCCATTCGTTACAATAAAATGTTCCAGAGAAACGCTGCACTGCTGCCCTCTGCACACTGGGATCGGGTGGACCAATTTATCTGGCTTACGTACATGGGTCCCCACATCGAAAAGAAACCGTTGGGGGGGGCGCTAGGGGCTCATTGGAAGATGGCCGACAGTACCATCTCTCTGGCTCACACGAGGTAATTAAGAAGTTAATAGGGGAGTATGTAGCCTCCCTTGTTTCCCCAGGGAATGGGGGAAACAGTGCCTTCGCCTGCGGTTGCTGATAAATCACCCCAGAGTTCAAAAGAAGAAGGGGGTGAAGGCACTAGGCGCACAGCACTCGTGTGAGTTTCTGGCTCTCCCGACGCCATCTCTGATTGCGCGACCTGGTTGCAGGAGCTTAAAATAAACAATTAGAGAGAGCAGAAAATGCACATGTTTCGAGTGAAGAACGGAAGTTTAGGCTGCTAATTGAAGTGACCTCTGTGAAGTTGAGCGACGGGCTGGATTCAACAGGAAAATATATCAAGAAGAAGATACATCAAAGGGTCGGTATGTCAGAATGGGATGGAAAGGGGGTGACTTTTCTTTTTCTCTCTATGTGATTACCTAACAATCCCTCCCCAAGAAGAACCGTTGCAACAATTGACTATAAGTGGGGTGATTAAGAAACTGTGTGGAAATGAATTACTAACCAAAGGCTTGGCTTGTGGAGATCTGGAAAGGAGTGAAAGGCTTTTGGAATGACGCAGTTATAAAAAGAGATTCGCCATGACGGCAGGCTTTGTTGCAGGATTGACGATCAAGAGGGGGAGGAAGCCATGGGTTTGTTATTATATTGGACTCTGTGTCTGACCTGGCAGAACCCCCTGAGAAGATCAAAAAGGGAGTGACAGGCCTGCGAAGATTAATGAGCAGATGTTAAGATTGTTTTCTATGGAAGTGATGAACTGCATCTGCTGTCTGAATATGACTCTTGGATGAATGGAAAAATCCACACAGGATTATAAAAACGCTTGTTTTCAACTCGCTTGTGGAGACTATCAGAGGTCACAAAGAAAGGAAAAATATACTGTCAGAGCTGCCTCTAGGTCCCAGCTCACAGAGGACCAACGCTAGTCAGTAATAATGTACAAAAGTCTTTATTGAAGTTCAGTTTCCATTTCCAAGCCGCAGCGTGCAGCTCTACGTCTTAGAACCTAGATCGGCGAAGCTCCGTCTGAGTCTCCACCCCCTGTACACCAGTTTAAGACTCTAGCCTTACTCCACCTCTTCCGTTGCTCTTTCCTCCTCTGGGTCCTTCTGCCCCCCGGGGTCTCCTCCTTTCTGGACTCTTCTGATGCTGACCCCCCTGACTCTTGTCCCTCCTTTCGGCGGGCTTTAGAACTTGGCTCCCTATCCGGGCTACCTGCTGTGCCGCTCGCCTGTACATTTGAACTTGGCGCGCGCGCCCAGCCTCCAACTTTCCTCTTGACCGTTTCCGCGCTCTCCGATGGAGGCGTGGTCAATCCTGACTCATCTCCTCCCGCTGGTGGTGAGCAGCCTGATCCCGATACCTGGGACTCCTCCCCCCACTGCGCTCTGGTGGGGAAGCTGGTCCTGATTTCCAACTGCTGCTCTCTGAGTCCCCTCTGGCCCCTTCTTCCTGGGGTGTCCCCCTAGGCACCCCCCTTGCTCTGACCATGGGCGCCCCCTTCTGTGAATCTTCCGATTCGCTGGAAAGACTCAGAGACCTCGGACCACTGTCATCGCTTACGCTCCCTTCGGATTCCTCCCCATCGCTCTCCATTTCCTCCCTCTCCTTTGCCTCTGCTCCTGAACCCCTGACATCCATCCCCCCCCCTCGAAGCCCCCCCTTCCCCCCCTCTCCTCCTTCAGGTATGGGTTCTGGGTGCTCCATCGTTGTGGGGGTGAGTGCCGGATACAGTTCGTCCCCCGTGGCGTGCATCCAGCCGGATAAGTCCGGATAGTCCTCCATGTTCTCGTCGACGGCGATCTCCTCTGCTTCCATCTCTTTGCCCCCGTGCTCGAACCCAAAATCCTCCCCCAACACGTCCATGTCCGTCTCCCCCCCTGTCGCCTCGGGGGATGCTGCCTGCCAAGGCCCCTCCAGCAGCTCCCTGCTCCAGCCCCCCTCCGGTTGATTGTCCCATCAATAAGAGCGGTCTGTGGCAGACCCCGAGGGTGATCCCTCCGTGGAACGTGTGTCGGGTGCTGGTTCCTCGTCCGATGAGAACCCCTGGAATGTGCTGGCTGAAAATGTGGGTGTGAAAAGATATTCGTCGAAATAATCTGCCGGCATAGGTCTGTGTGGGAAGAGTGCGTGGAACTCGTCCTTGAGGTAGTGCTCCTCCACCGCATAGTACGGCACCCAGCTGTTGGCGCTGGCCGGGGTACCTTCCCTGGCGAGGAGATACTCAACCCCCTCTTCCCCCCATCTCAAGTCTAAAATCTCTGTGACCTCGTTGAGGGGCTCCCCCCTTGGTGACCCCCCATCCGTGGGCGTTTCCCTGAGCGGGTCTGGTGCCGTCCCTGGCTCCTGAAATCTGTGAGGTGCCTTGTAGGGCGTGAGCACTGATCTCTGAAAGACCGGGTGCATTCTGGATCCCTCCGGAAGTGTCAACCGGAAGGCCACTGGATTGATCCGTGCCTCGACTTGGTAAGGCCCTAGCTGCTTATGTCCGAGCTTCTTCTTCGCTAACGATCTGGCCGGCACTGCCTGGGCTGCTAACCAAACCCAGTCTCCCACCTGTATGTCTTCCCCAACCCTTCTGTGTCTGTCAGCCTGCAGCTTGTATGCGTGTTTCGCTAGTTCTAACTGCCTTCGGAGCTGTTCGTGGACCTCCTGCAACTCCGACGCGAAGGCGTCCGCTGCCTGTGGCTCCCCCTCCCCCACTCTCTCTAATCCCGGGAAGGTTCTGGGATGCCTCCCATTGTTGGCGAAGAACGGTGTCATCCCCGTGGACACGTGCTTCGTGTTGTTGTAGGCGAACTCGGCGAGCGGCAGGTAGTCCACCCATGTCGCAGGCTGCTGATTCGCGTAGCATCTCAGGTACTGCTGCATGATGGCGTTGACCCTCTCCGCTTGTCCGTTGGTCTGCGGGTGTCTCGCCGACGCTAGGTTGATCTTGACGTTCAGGATGCCCATCAGCTTCTGCCAGAAGTTCGAGATGAACTGGCGCCCCCGGTCGGACAGGATAGACCGTGGTAGACCGTGAACCTTGAACACGTGGTCTATGAACACTTTGGCGGTCTGTTCCGCCGTGGCCACCTTTGCGCACGGAATGAAGTGGGCCATTTTGGTGAACATGTCCACCACCACGAGAACTGCTGTCTTGCCCCGCGAGCTGGGTAGATCCGTGACAAAGTCTAGAGCCACCCTCTCCCACGGTTCGAGTGGTGTCTGCAGCGGTTCCAGCAGTCCCGCCGGCGGTCTGTGCACTGGTTTGGCCCTTTGGCATGTGTCGCACCTCATGACGTAATCCGCTACTTCCCCCCGCATCTTGGGCCACCAAAAGTCTCTGGCTACTAATTCTACAGTCTTCTCTTTGCCAAAGTGCCCGGCGGTGGGTGCGTCGTGCAACTGCTGCAGTACCTTCGCGCGGAGGTCGTCTCCCGGTACGTAGAGGGACCCTTTGCGGATGAGCAATCCGTCGCGTATCTGGAACTCGTTGTCCTTCGCCGTGCCACTGCGCACCTCCTCCATCTTGGCTCGTGCGAAGGAGTCCGTCTGCAGCGCGCGACGTACGGCGTCCAGGTCCACGGTTGCCGAAGCGCACGCCCACGCTTTTGGTGCGAAAATGTGCTTGGCCGCCGCCGGTGCCGCCTCCTCGAGATACTGCAGCTTCCTGGACAGTGCATCCGCCATGACGTTGTTGTCGCCTGGGATGTACTCTATCCTGAAGTCGAAATCCGCAAAGAACTCCGCCCAGCGTATATGCCTCTGGTTCAGGAACCTTGCCGTGCGCCAGTACTCCAGGTTCTTATGGTCTGTGCGGACCTGCACTGTGTGTTTGGCTCCGATGAGGAAGTGCCGCCACACCTTGAATGCTGCATGAATGGCCAGCAACTCCCTGTCCCAGATGGTGTAGTTCTGCTCCGACTTGCTGAGCTTCCTGGAGTAGAAAGCGCACGGCCTCCAGTCCCCATGCGGATCTTGCTGCAACAGGACCGCTCCCACTGCCCTGTCTGAGGCGTCCGTTTCAACCCTCAGCGGTCTGCTGGGATTCACATGCAGCAGCTGCTCTTCGGACGCAAAGAGACGCTTGAGTTTCTGAAAGGACTGCTCTGCCTGCTCCGTCCAGATGAACTTCTTCTTCTTGGAGCTGAGCGTGTCGGTAATGGCCGCCGTCTGCATAGCGAACCCTTTGATGAACTTGCGATAAAAGTTAGCAAAGCCGACGAACCGTTGGACCTCCTTCCGATTGCGCGGGCTCTTCCAGTCCAACACTGAGCGGACCTTGGCGCTGTCCATGGCGAGCCCCTTGTCTGACAATTTGTAGGCCAGGAAATCCACCTCCGTCATGTCGAACTGGCACTTCTCCAGCTTGGCGTACAGTCTGTGCTCCCGTAGTCTCTGCAGAACTTCCTTGACGTCCCTCTCGTGAGCCTCCTGTGATTCTGAGAATATCAGGATGTCGTCCAGGAAGCAGACGCACTTCTTGTAGAGGAGTCCCGCTAACACGTGATGCATGAATGCTTGAAAACAGTGGGAGCCATTTTGTAATCCAAACGGCATAACTCTGTATTCATAGGTGCCCAGGGGCGTGAACATGGCCGTCTTCCACTCGTCGCCCTCCCGTATGCGAATAAGGTTGTACGCCCCTCGCAGATCCAACTTGGTGAAGACGCGTCCTTTTCTCACCATCGCGAGTAGGTCATCGATTTTGGGCATGGGGAAGGCCGTGGGCTTGGTTTTCGAGTTCAAAATTCTATAATCAACTACAAGCCTTTTTTGGGGCGTGTCTTTTTTCTTCACGAAGAATACGGGACTGCCCCCCACTGCTTTGGACTCTCTGATGAAACCGCGCTTCAAGTTGTGATCTATGAACTCCCTGAGTTTCTGCAGTTCGTCTTCAGACATGGAATACAGTTTCCCGGTCGGCAGCCTCGCCCCCGGCAGGAGGTCAATCTTGCAGTCATAGGACCTGTGGGGAGGTAGCTTGTCCACTTCCTTCTCGCAGAAAACCTCCAAAAACGCTGCGTACTTGTGGGGCACTGCTTGCAGCGTGCCTAATCGTAGCTGTGGGTCATCCTCTTCCCCTTCCGGGCTAGGCAGAATGTAGTGTTCTGCACAGTAGGAGGAGCCGAAAGTCAGTTGGCGCTGGTACCATGCCAATGCTGGGCTGTGCCTGTGCAGCCAACTCATGCCCAATACTACAGGCGTGTCCGACAGTTGGGTGACATTGAAGCTGATGACTTCCCGATGATTTCCAATTTGCATCACCATCGGCGGCGTTTGCTTTACCACCTGCCCCCCCAGCAATTCCCTTCCATCCACCGTGACAACTTTCAGGGGCAGCGTGGCTGGCAGGAGCGCTATGCTGTGTTGCTTGATGAAATCCAGTCCTATAAAGTCTGCATTACTACCAGAGTCAATGGTAATGGGCACTTCCATAGTGAGTCCATTGGGTAGCTGGAGCGATGCAGTGAGTTGCACCACTGGTTTGGGCGGGAGTGGGTCTGTGGGCTGCAAAATTTCTGGGGACTGCTTCACTGACTCGCCTGGCTGGGCCCCAGTGCCTCTGCTTCCAGCCAGACTCCGTCGTTTCCCTGCTGTGGTTCTCTCTGCTGAGCTGCTTCTGTTACTGTTGTGGAGGCTGCAGTGTGCTTGTGGAGCCTCTGGGGACACTCTTTTGCCATGTGCTGAGCACTGTCGCAGATGTAACACTTCCTGTTCCCTCTAGGAGGCTTCGCTTTGACTGCTCCCGGTGTTAGGGCTCTGGTTGCTGACTGAGCCCTGGCGCCTCCAATCTCCATCGGTTCCTCTCCCCCTCCCAGCGGAGGCGTGGATTGAGCGCGCGCTGCATCCCTGGGAAAGAAGGGAGGTGCTCTCGCTGGCGTCCGTCCCCAACGCCCTTCGTCTTTGCTCCAAGGACGTTCTTCCAGCCGCACCCCAATCGTCAGCGCCCTCTGAACAACTTCCCGAGTGCTCTGGGGTCTTTCCCCCCTTGCAATTTCGTCTTTCACAGCTCCATTCAACCCTTCCCAGAAAAGGTCTCTGACTGCAGCTGAATCTTTCTCCCATCCCAGCGCATTGACCAATGCAAAAAAGCGGGAATGATACTGCCTTACAGTGGCTCTCCCTTGTTTCAGTCCATGTACCTCTTTTCTGGCGATATCAACGTCTATTGTTGATAAAAAACACGCATCCATCGCTTTAATGAAGGCATCCGCACTTCGGAGCGCCGGATCCTTATCTCTCCACAGATTGCGCAGCCACGCTTTAGCTTCTCTATGTAAATGAGTTAATATAAACCCCACCTTCTCCTGCTCATCTCTAAAGTCCTTCTCCAGCAACTGCAGCGCAAACACCACGTCTGCTCGGAAGTTAGGGTACTGCTGCAGACTCCCATCGAAATGAGACACAAGGCTGCCTCCTCTCTTCCCCAGCCCAATCCCCTCTGGTTTGGGTCCCGGTAGCCCCTGCTTAGTAAGCACTTCCAACCTGGCTTGGAGATCCCTGCAGGCGGCAGCTGCTTCGTCTTCCCTCTTCCTCGATGCGAGTATCTCCGCGTTGAGTTGTGTCAGAGACTGCCTCCAGGTCCCAGCTCACAGAAGACCAACGCTAGCCAGCGGAACTGTACAAAGTCTTTATTGAAGTTTAGTTCCCATTTTCAAACCCTAGCGTGCATCTCTACGTCTAGACCCTAGACCAGCGAAGCCTCATCTGAGTCTCCGCCCCCTGTACACCAGTTCAACACTCTAGCCTTACTCCACCTTCTGCGTTTCTCCTTCCGCCTCTGGGTCCTACTACCCCCCTGGGTGCCTTCCTTCCTGGACGCTTCGGATGCGGACCCCTCGGACTCCTCCCCCTCTCTTCGGCGGGCTTTGGGACCCGGCTCCCTCTCCGGGCTGCTTATGGCGCCACCCTCTTGTACATTTGAACTTGGCGCGCGCGCGCTGCCCCTGACCTTCCTTTTGACCGTTTCCTCGCTCTCTGATGCAGGCGTGGCTAACCCTGACTCCTGTCCTTCCGCTGACGGAGAGCTGCCTGCTCCCGATGCCTGGGGCTCCTCCCCCCTACTGCTCTCCGGTGGGGAAGCTGGTCCCGATTTCCAGCTGCTGCTCTCTGAGCCCTCTCTGGCCCCTCCCTCCTGGGGTGTTCCCCTTGGCAACCCCCTTGCTCTGATCACGGGAGCCCCTTTCTGTGAATCCTCTGATTCGCTGGATAGACTTAGAGACCTCGGACGGCTATCATCGCTGACTTCTCCCTCGGATTCCTCTCCCTCGGTCTCTAATTCCTCCCTTCCCTGTCCCTCTGCTCCTGAACCCCTGACATCCATCCCCCCCTCGAAGCCCCCCCTTCCCCCCTCCCCTCCTTCCGGTGTGGGTACTGGGTGCTCCGTCGTAGCGGGGGTGCGTGCAGGATACAGTTCGTCCCCCATGTACTCGTCGACATCTCTCTCCTCTGCTTCCATCTCTCTGTCTCCGTGCTCGAACCCCACGTCTTCCCCCAACACGTCCATGTCCGTCTCGCCCCCCTCCCCCTCTTCGGGTGATCCCAGCCAAGGACCACTCAGCCACTTCCTGCGCCACTGCTCCTCTGGTCGATCGTCCCACCAATAAGAGCTGTCTGAGGCAGACCCCGGTGGCGAACCCACCCGGGAGCTCGGGACTGGGGCCTGTTCTTCGTCCGAGTCGAACCCCTGGAATGTGCTGGCCGAAAGAGTGGTTGTGAAGAGCCAGTCGTCGAAATACTCGGCTGGCATGGGCCTGTGTGGGAAGAGGGCATGAAACTCCTCTTTGAGCAGAGGCTCCTCCAAAGCATAGTCCGGAACCCAGCTGTTCGCAGTGGCCGGGGTACCCTCTCTGGCTAGGAGATATTCTACTCCTTCTTCCCCCCATCTCGAGTCTAAAATCTCTGTGACCTCGTTGATGTGCCCCCTCCTTGGCGACCCCCCCTGTCTGGGCCCTTCTCTGAGCGGGTCCGGTGCTGTGTCTGGCTCCTGAAATCTATGAGGTGCTTTGTAGGGCGTGAGCACTGATCTATGGAACACCGGGTGCATTCTGGAACCCTCCGGAAGCGCCAACCGGAAGGCCACTGGATTGACCTGTGCCTGGACTTGGTAAGGTCCTAGCTGCTTATGTCCTAGCTTCTTCTTAGCTAACGATCTGGTCGGCACTGCTTGCGCTGCTAACCAGACCCAGTCTCCCACCTGTATGTCTTCCCCAACTCTTCTGTGTCTGTCTGCCTGCACTTTGTATGCGTGTTTTGCGAGTTCTAACTGCCTCCTGAGCTGTTCGTGGACTTCCTGCAACTCCGACGCTAAGGCTTCCGCTGCCTGTGGCTCCCCCTCCCCCACTCTCTCTAAACTCGGGAAGGTTCTGGGATGCCTCCCGTTGTTGGCAAAGAACGGCGTCACCCCCGTCGACACGTGCTTCGTATTGTTGTAAGCGAACTCAGCGAGTGGCAGGTAGTCCACCCATGTCGTGGGCTGCTGATTGGCGTAGCATCTCAGGTACTGCTGCATGATGGCGTTGACCCTCTCCGCTTGTCCGTTGGTCTGTGGGTGTCTCGCCGACGCCAAATTGACTTTGACGTTCAGAATGCCCATCAGCTTCTGCCAGAAGTTCGAGATGAACTGTCGCCCCCGGTCGGAGAGAATAGATCGTGGCAGACCGTGAACCTTGAACACGTGGTCAATGAACAGTTTGGCGGTCTGCTCTGCCGTGGCTACCTTCGCACACGGAATGAAGTGTGCCATTTTAGTAAACATGTCCACCACCACTAGCACTGCTGTCTTTCCCCTCGAACTGGGCAGATCCGTGACGAAGTCCAGGGCCACCCTCTCCCACGGTTCAGCCGGTGTTTGCAGCGGTTCCAGCAATCCCGCCGGCGGTTTGTGAACTGACTTGGCCCTTTGGCAGGTGTCACATCTCGCGACGTAATCCGCGACTTCCCCCCGCATCTTGGGCCACCAAAAGTCTCTGGCTACTAGTTCGACAGTCTTTTCTTTGCCAAAGTGCCCGGCTGTGGGAGCGTCGTGTAGCTGCTGCAGAACCCTTGCGCGGAGGTCGTCTCCCGGCACGTAGAGTGCTCCCTTGTGGAGGAGCAACCCATCGCGTATCTGGAACTCGTCGGCCCTCGCTGTGCCCCTGTGCACCTCCTCCATCCTGGCCTGTGCGAAGGGGTCTTCCCGCAGCGCTCGACGGACGGCCTCCAGGTCCACGGTTGCCGACGCGCATGCCCACGCTTCCGGTGCGAAAATGTGCTTGGCCGCCGGCGGTGCCGCCTCCTCAAGGTATTGCGGCTTTCTGGACAAAGCATCCGCCATCACGTTGTTGTCGCCCGGAATGTACTCTATCTTAAAGTCGAAGTCCGCGAAGAACTCCGCCCATCTAATGTGTCGCTGGTTGAGGAACCTAGCCGTGCGCCAGTACTCCAGATTCTTGTGGTCCGTGTGGACCTGCACTGTGTGTCTGGCTCCGATGAGGAAGTGCCGCCATGCCTTGAACGCTGCATGGATGGCTAGCAACTCCCTGTCCCAGATGGTATAATTCTGCTCCGACTTGCTGAGCTTCCTCGAGTAGAAGGCGCACGGCCTCCAGTCCCCCTGCTGGTCTTGTTGCAACAGGACAGCTCCCACGGCTCTGTCTGAGGCGTCTGTCTCCACCCTCATGGGTCTGCTGGGATTCACATGCAGCAGCTGCTCCTCTGACGCGAAGAGCCGCTTGAGTCTCTGAAAGGACTGCTCCGCTTGCTCCGTCCAGATGAATTTCTTCTTCTTGGAGCTGAGCGTGTCGGTGATGGCCGCTGTCTGCATGGCAAATCCCTTGATGAACTTGCGGTAAAAGTTGGCAAAGCCGACAAACCGCTGGACTTCCTTCCGATTGCGTGGGCTTTTCCAGTCCAAAACTGCGCTAACCTTGGCGCTGTCCATGGCGAGCCCCTTGTCTGACAGCTTGTAGCCCAGGAAATCCACCTCCGTCACGTCGAACTGGCACTTCTCCAGCTTGGCGTACAGCCTGTGCTCCTTCAGTCTCTGCAGAACTTCCCTGACATCCCTCTCGTGCGCCTCGCGCGATTCTGAAAAAATCAGGATGTCGTCCAGGAAGCATACGCACTTCTTGTAAAGGAGCCCCGCCAGCACATGATGCATAAAGGCTTGGAAAGTGTGAGAGCCATTTTGCAATCCGAAGGGCATAACTCTGTATTCGTAGGTGCCCAGTGGCGTGAACATGGCCGTCTTCCACTCGTCGCCCTCGCGCATGCGAATCAGGTTGTACGCCCCACGTAGATCCAACTTGGTGAAAACGCGTCCTTTCCGCACCGTCGCGAGCAGGTCGTCTATCTTGGGCATGGGGAAGGCTGAGGGCTTGGTTTTCGAGTTTAAGATCCTGAAATCCACCACCAGCCTCCGTTGGGGCGTGTCCCGCTTCTTCACAAAGAATACTGGACTGCCTCCCACCGCTTTCGACTCCCGGATGAACCCACGCTGCAAATTGTGATCTATGAACTCCCTGAGTTCCTGCAGTTCATCCTCAGACATGGAGTACAGTTTCCCCGTTGGCAGCGTCGCCCCCGGCAGGAGGTCAATCTTGCAATCATAGGGTCTGTGCGGAGGTAGCTTGTCCGCCTCCTTCTCGCAGAAAACCTCCAAAAACTCCGCATACTTGTGGGGTACTGCTTGCAGCGTGCCCAACTGTAACTGCGGGTCCTCCTCTTCCTCTTCTGGGCTGGGTATGATGCAGTGTTCTGCACAGTAGGAGGATCCAAACGTTAGTTGGCGCTGGTACCAAGCCAACGCTGGGCTGTGCCTGTGCAGCCAACTCATGCCTAATACTACAGGCGTGTCTGACAGTTGGGTGACATTGAAGCTGATGACCTCCCGGTGATTCCCAATTTGCATCACCATCGGCGGCGTCTGCTGCACCACCTGCCCCCCTAGCAGTTCCCTGCCATCCACCGTGACAACCTTCAGGGGCAGCGTGGCTGGCAGTAAAGCTATGTTGTGTCGTTGAATGAACTCCAGTCCTATAAAGTCTGCATTACTGCCAGAGTCAATTGTGATAGGCACTTCTAAGGTGAGTCCATTGGGCAACTGGAGCGATGCGGTGAGCTGCACCACTGGTTTGGGCGGGAGGGGGTCTGTGGGCTGCAAAATCTCTGGGGACTTCTTCACTGACTTGTCTGGCTGGGCCCCAGTGCCTCCTATTCCAGCCAGACTTCGTCGTTTCCCTGCTGTGGTTCTCTCTGCTGAGTTGTTTCCAATACTGTCACTGAAGCTGCAGTTTGCTTGCGGAGCCTCTGGGGACACTCTTTCGCCAGGTGCTCCTCACTCTCACATACATAGCACTTCCTGTTCCTTCTAGGCATCTTCGGTTTTACTGCTCCCGGTGTTAAGGCTCTATTAGCTGAGAGAGCCCTAGCACCTCCAATCTCCATCTGCTCTTCGCCCCCTCCCTGTGGAGGCGTGGACTGCGCACGCGCTGTCTCTCTAGACAAGAGGGGAGGCACCCTCCCTGGTGTGCGTCCCCAACGTCCTTCTTCTTTGCTCCATGGCCGTTCTTCCTGCCTCACCCCAATCGACAGCGCTCTTTCTACCACTTGCTGAGTGGTTGTGGGTCTCTCTCCCCGTGCCATCTCATCTTTGATCTGTGGGCTCAATCCCTCCAAAAAAAGGTCTCTAACTGGCGGAGAATCCTTATCCCAATTCAGCGCGTTGACCAATGCAAAAAACCTGGAATGATACTGCCTGACGCTGGCTTTCCCTTGTCTTAGCCCAAATATGTCCTTTCTGGCAATATCAATGTCTATGTTTGATAAGAAACAGGAATCCATCGCCTTAATGAATGCATCTGCGCTTTGGAGCGCTGGATCCTTGTCCCTCCACAGATTTCGCAGCCATGCTTTCGCCTCCCCATGCAAATGGGACAGGATGAACCCCACTTTCTCTTGCTCATCTCTAAAGTCTCTCTCCAACAGCTGCAGCGCAAACAGCACGTCTGCTCGGAAATTGGGGTACTGCTGCAAATTCCCATCAAAATGAGATACAATGCTGGCTCCTCTTTTCCCCAACCCAATCCCCTCGGATCTGGGTCCCGGTAGCCCCTGCTTCGCAAGCCCCTCCAACCTGGCTTGAAGATCTCTGCAGGCAGCCGCCGCTTCTTCCTCTCTCTTCCTGGATGCGATTATTTCAGCGCTGAGTTGTGTCACCGCTTCTTGCAGTGAAGCTATTTTCTGTTCTGTAGTCATCTCGCCTGACTTTTGTGAGCTCGCAAGGCACCAGTCTTCTGCCCTCCCTGCCTCGCTCCCGTAGCGATGCTTGAGGCGAAGAAAACCGGTGAAATTAGAGATGAGGCTTACTGTCAGAGACTGCCTCCAGGTCCCAGCTCACAGAAGACCAACGCTAGCCAGCGGAACTGTACAAAGTCTTTATTGAAGTTTAGTTCCCATTTTCAAACCCTAGCGTGCATCTCTACGTCTAGACCCTAGACCAGCGAAGCCTCATCTGAGTCTCCGCCCCCTGTACACCAGTTCAACACTCTAGCCTTACTCCACCTTCTGCGTTTCTCCTTCCGCCTCTGGGTCCTACTACCCCCCTGGGTGCCTTCCTTCCTGGACGCTTCGGATGCGGACCCCTCGGACTCCTCCCCCTCTCTTCGGCGGGCTTTGGGACCCGGCTCCCTCTCCGGGCTGCTTATGGCGCCACCCTCTTGTACATTTGAACTTGGCGCGCGCGCGCTGCCCCTGACCTTCCTTTTGACCGTTTCCTCGCTCTCTGATGCAGGCGTGGCTAACCCTGACTCCTGTCCTTCCGCTGACGGAGAGCTGCCTGCTCCCGATGCCTGGGGCTCCTCCCCCCTACTGCTCTCCGGTGGGGAAGCTGGTCCCGATTTCCAGCTGCTGCTCTCTGAGCCCTCTCTGGCCCCTCCCTCCTGGGGTGTTCCCCTTGGCAACCCCCTTGCTCTGATCACGGGAGCCCCTTTCTGTGAATCCTCTGATTCGCTGGATAGACTTAGAGACCTCGGACGGCTATCATCGCTGACTTCTCCCTCGGATTCCTCTCCCTCGGTCTCTAATTCCTCCCTTCCCTGTCCCTCTGCTCCTGAACCCCTGACAAGTTGCGTCACTGCATTTTGCAGGGCTGTCATTTGCTCTTCGGTAGTCATCTTGTCTTGCTTTTGTGAGCTCGCGAAGCACCAATCTTCGCCCCTCGCTGCGTCCACTCACGTTGCGAGGTTTTTGGTGTGAAGAGACGGAGCTTACTGTCAGAGCTGCCTCTAGGTCCCAGCTCACAGAGGACCAACGCTAGTCAGTAATAATGTACAAAAGTCTTTATTGAAGTTCAGTTTCCATTTCCAAGCCGCAGCGTGCAGCTCTACGTCTTAGAACCTAGATCGGCGAAGCTCCGTCTGAGTCTCCACCCCCTGTACACCAGTTTAAGACTCTAGCCTTACTCCACCTCTTCCGTTGCTCTTTCCTCCTCTGGGTCCTTCTGCCCCCGGGGTCTCCTCCTTTCTGGACTCTTCTGACGCTGACCCCCCTGACTCTTGTCCCTCCTTTCGGCGGGCTTTAGGACCTGGCTCCCTATCCGGGCTACCTGCTGTGCCGCTCGCCTGTACATTTGAACTTGGCGCGCGCGCCCAGCCTCCAACTTTCCTCTTGACCGTTTCCGCGCTCTCCGATGGAGGCGTGGTCAATCCTGACTCATCTCCTCCCGCTGGTGGTGAGCAGCCTGATCCGGATACCTGGGACTCCTCCCCCCACTGCGCTCTGGTGGGGAAGCTGGTCCTGATTTCCAACTGCTGCTCTCTGAGTCCCCTCTGGCCCCTTCTTCCTGGGGTGTCCCCCTAGGCACCCCCTTGCTCTGACCATGGGCGCCCCCTTCTGTGAATCTTCCGATTCGCTGGAAAGACTCAGGGAACACGGACCACTGTCATCGCTTACGCTCCCTTCGGATTCCTCCCCATCGCTCTCCATTTCCTCCCTCTCCTTTGCCTCTGCTCCTGAACCCCTGACATATACGAAAACAACAAGAAGAGAGGAGGAAAACAACAAAGAGAGGAATGGATAGAACTGTGAACATTATTTGGACAGAACTGTGAACATCAAAGCAGCAGCAATAGAGATGATCGGATCCCTTTCTGAGCTCGAAGCATGGGTGCCCCCAACAAAAATTTAAAATTTGACTCTGTAATTTGGAACTAATGTGATTTGATTGGTTTGTTAATAAAAAAAATTTTATAAAAAAAAGAAAGAAAAGAAACCGTAGGACCAGGGTAAATTTCTGAAATCTGACTTCAAAAGAGATACGCGCCACAAGGTATGCTGGGAGTTTAACAAAGGGTTATGTCAATGGCAAAGTTGTAACTACTCACACAAGTGTGACGGGTGCCTGGGGAATCACCCTGTTGTGTCTTGTTACAGGGGAAAGCAGCCCTTTCGGGGAGGCAGGGGGTCCCGCCACCAGAGTAGACAGGGTGGACAACCCCCTGCCCAAGGGGTGCACGGAGACAATAATTCCCTTTCACTTGCATTTTCACCCATCAAGCTTCACACCTTAAAAGCCCTCCTTGATTTGTACCCCAATAAGAAAGATGCAAACTACCTTTGGGAGGGCTTCTCCCAGGGGTTTAGAATTCCTGTATCGGTGGCTCCAAATCCCAGGGATCCACCCAACCAAAAATCTGTAAGAGAAAGGCCCGAAGTTGCAAAAAAGAAAATAGAAAAGGAAATATTGGCAGGGAGGGTGGCTGGTCCTTTCACTAGCCCACCTATTCCAAATTTGCCCTTGAGTATCATGCCCAAGAAGGCGCCTGAGGAATTTCGTATGACTCTTAACTTGTCTTATCCCGAAGGGGGCTCAGTAAATGATGCCATCCCAGGCGAACTCTGCTCAGTAAAATACGCCTCCTTCGATCATGCCATCAAACTTATCCGGAGCTTCGGAAAGAGAAAGGCCCGAAGTTGCAAAAAAGAAAATAGAAAAAGGAAATATTGGCAGGGAGGGTGGCTGGTCCTTTCACTAGCCCACCTATTCCAAAGTTGCCCTTGAGTATCGTGCCCAAGAAGGCGCCTGAGGAATTTCGTATGATTCTTTTAAAAAAAAATATATATATTTATTACTTTTAAAGCTTACAAAAAAGGAAAAGAAGAGGAAAAAAGACAAAAGAAAAAAAAACAAAAGAGAGAAAAAACAATACAATACAACATATAAACAATACAAACCACAACCTTAACATATTAAACTAAACACATTAAACTAAACTAAACAAAACCCTAACCCTAACCCTAAATAAAACAAAACAAAAACAATTTAAAAACATACATCACACCTTTTCCATACTCTATCTTTCATTCCCTTGTTTCCTCGACCTCCTCTCACCTCCCTTTTTGTATTCCACTTCTGTTAATTGTTTCAGCAAATCCTTTCCATCTTTCTCTATTTTCTATCATATTATAAATATCTTAACATATTTTTAACCTTATTTTCCATTAAAACTAAAATATTTATATATGCTTAACTCCTTATGACATTTCTACTAAGGCCATAAAATTTCATTCCACCATTTTTCTATCACTCATTAATTTAACAGTATTTCTATATATAAACTTTAAATTTTCCAATCTTCTTCCACCATCTCCTCTCCCTGGTTTCAGATTCTGCCAGTCCTTTCCGTCGATTCCATATAGTCCATCAACCTGGAGATCTTATATCCGAGACTCTTAACTCTTTTCCAAGTCCCTTCTGCAGGTCTTCTTCATATTCTTTAATGCTAAAGAGCAGATCTCGGGAAAACTCCGGCCTAACAATGCTTTTATTCCTTCTCGACAGGTCAGCCAAATTTCCATAGTTGAAGCTGAGATCCATAAAGTGTTTCAGGACACGTTTCAAGATTTCTCCAAATCCAAAGGCCCCCAGAACTTCAATCTCCTCCAGACCCAAGTCCATGTCCCAAAAGTCAATTAATCCCTGCATAGAGGGATCTTTCCAACTTTCCTTCTTCAGTCCAAGCCGGGATCCGATCCTCAGAATCTGACTTTTTCTAGATTCAATCATAAAATGCCTCAACTTATAGTCCTCAATTTGCTTCTGTAAGACTAAGGATCCCGCTTGTATTACTTTAGGTTCAACAACAACAGCTTTCTCCTTTTCCTCCACAATTTGTCCTGCCAAAGTAGATTTCTGTACCAAGTCCTCAATTATTTCTGCGTTGGTGCTCACTTTTTGTCTCAAATTAATCACTTTTTGTCCCAAGTTAACAATTTTAGTAGTCATGTCATCCGTCTTGTTGTGAAGCTGTTCCAGCGAATAGCTTATCTTACATAATACAGTCACTATGGCTTCTCCTGTCAACATTCTTAAATGGTCCAAGGTCAATCCTGGTTCTCACAATTTCTTATCTTGCAGCTGGAGATTCCCCAGTTCCACTCCTGTAACAGTTTCAAAAGCTCCCTCTAGAGGGAAACAGTCTCCACTTGTATCAATCCTTTCAAACACAACTCAAACAATAAAGATAGTTTCAATTTTCAGTTGCTTTTCCTCCTTTTTAAATGCAGAAGAGGACAGTGGAAACAGTATACTTTTCTTATTTAGTTAGCTGTCAAATACGTTCTGTTCGCAGTCAATGAACTCTCCCAAAACGTCACTCTTTCTAGCAGCCCGTTTCCAGGTTCAGAGCGGTGGTAATTTGATTTTTCACTCTCTCCTGCAAGCTCGCTAGGTTCAAAATTTCCCCCCTCTTCTCCTGCTTCCAAGGGGGGTTTGGTGATTTTGACCGATGGAAATTTAATCCTTTGCCAAAGATTTTCCAAGACTTTAGCTTGTAACGTCTTTGCTTCAATCTATTTACAAAAGAGGAAGGCGGACTTCCTGTTTAAAACCTTCCCGTTTCGATGCCAAATTAAGATATTTAAAGTTCCAATTTTCCGTTCTACTCACAGGTAGTTGTTTAAAGTCCAATTGTCCACAGGAAAAAGTCAGTGCGGCTTCACTCCGTGAAAAAAGCAGTTGATTCGAAGCACCACTCCACTCACCCCACGTCGCTCCAGATCCCCAAAACAGGGTTTCCCCGTGAGTAGGGGAGGCGCAAAAGGTGCCAGCCGAATCCCAGGTTCACAAGCTTCTCCTGCCTGTGATTTCAGTGGGTCTCCGCCTTCGCCGTGGCGGTCAGACCCTGGTTTCCACGGAGCAAGTTCCTCCCAATCGAAGGAGCTCCGCCATTGCCGGAGGCACCAACCCGGAAGTCGAATTTCGTATGATTCTTAACTTGTCTTATCCCGAAGGGGGTTCAGTAAATGATGCCATCCCAGGCGAACTCTGCTCAGTAAAATACGCCTCCTTCGATCATGCCATCAAACTTATCCGGACCTTTGAAAGAGGGGCACTATTAGCAAAATGTGAAATTGAATCCGCCTTCTGCCAATACATCCTGAGGACTTTCGTTGGTTAGGTTTTAAGTTTGAGGGCTCCTGTTATGTGGATAAAGCAATGCCAATGGGTTGTTCTGTCGCATGCGCTGCTTTCGAAACTTTTAGCACCTTTTTGGATTGGGCCCTGCGTTTCAAAACTGGTTTATCTGATTTTTTACTGGTTGGACCGCCAAATAACAATTCATGTGCAACATTGCTTGATGCTCTTGCCTCTCTTTTGCTGGAGTTAGGTGTTCCCCTGGCAGCAGAAAAAACCAAGGGTCCGGTCACGACTATGACTTACTTGGGCATCAAGCTCGACACGGTCGCCCAGACGTCGCGTTTGCCTGAGGCCAAACTGACAGCTCTTAAAACGGCAATCTCCCAGCTCCTCAAAAAAGTAACACTCAGGCAAATTCAGTCCTTGCTAGGCCACTTAAACTTTGCCTGTCGGGTGATAGTCCCCGGGCGCCCATTCTGCTCACGGCTGGCTAGGTTATCTGCAGGGCAGGGCTGCGGTCACCACATCACAGGGTACGCCTCACAAAGTCCTGGTTGGACAGACAACCAGTGAGTAGTCAATGTCCTGACCAAACAATCTTCGCGTTCAGAAAGGGTGTCCACGATGCTGCGATCGTTTGTGTTACGGTGCCTGGAATTTAACATAATATTTTCAGCAAAATTCATTCCTGGTATTAATAACAATATTGCGGATGCGCTATCTCGATTTCAGATGGACCGCTTCCAGTCGTTAGCCCCAGAAGCACAGCAATTGCCAGAGCTATTCCCGGAGCACCTGTGGAGCCTTGGAAGCGAGACGTGATGCAGGGAGTATTGGTTTCGGTTGCCCCTTCTACGCTTAGGTCCTACTCAAAAGCCTGGCCTGATTTTCTAGCATTTCAGAGAAAATCTTTGGGTATTGTGCATCAAGAGCCCCCCACCACGGACCAGGCGCTGCAATTCTTAGTTCATCTGCGTAACCTTGGTCGTGCAGCAAAGACCTTAATTATACAATCGGCTGCAATTTCCTTCTTTGCAAAATCTATTTACTGCACTGACCCTTGCGCTGAGTTCGTGGTGCGCAGGGCTCTCGAGGGGTGGCGCAGATTACAACCACCAAGTAAGGAGGGGCATAGGCCCATTCCATTCAATCTCCTCAGTAAAATACACAATAAATTAAAATCAGTGTGCTGGTCCAAATACGAGGCCCGTTTATTCTCAGCTGCATATTCTATAGCATTTTGGGGGGGCTTTAAGAGTTGGTGAAGTGGTACATGAAGGTGAACCGGGTCCTTTATCCCAAGGCCAGCAGCTTGATGATATTCAGCTTTCTGATTCAATGTTGGTGGTTCGCATCCTTTGCTCAAAAACAGACCAAAAAGGAAAGGGTGCCTTGGTTCGGTTGATGGCAACCATGAAAAGCGGTCCCTGCCCTGTAAAGGACACAAAAAGGTTTTTGGGTCTCAGGCCCCCAGGTTCTGGCCCTTTCCTGGTACACGATGATGGGTCCCGTCTTGCCAGGCAGCAATTCACTCGGGTGTTGCGCAAAGCCATTGAAGCTTGTGGGCTTCCGGCTAGGGAATATGCTGCCCATTCTTTTAGGATCGGGGCCGCCACAACGGCAGCTCACTTGGGATTGCCAACAGACAGAATAAAAGACATGGGTCGCTGGCAATCCAGCGCGTACAAAAACTATATCCGCGACAGCTCCAAAATTTAAAACAGACCAATCACTTACACGCCTCTGTCATTTTTCTTGCTTTTCAGGGTCAAGCCTCATAGAAATCTGGATTGTGGGACACAGTATTGTCCACTGGGCCCAGGAACGGGCGGTCGCTAATGGCCAGGGATGCCAAGTGGGTTTTCCACCGCACTTCTTCGATAACGAGGCGTGGGATGCGCTGGGCAGAGATGATGCCAATTGTGATGGCCAGGGTGGAGGCACATGTCCCCCCCAACACTTTGGTTGTGCAGCTGGGAGAGAACGACTTGCCTTGCCGGAAGGGTGTGGACTTGCTTTTCACTATCAAAAAGGACTTGGGCACTCTTGCGCTGAATTTCCTGAGAATGACTCCCGTTTGGTCGCTGCTGTTGGAGAGATGCGTTTGGTGTGGCAGCAATTCCTCAGCCACTACAGACCGTGCCCGGAAGCATTTGAATCATTCCATTTCACAGAAAGTGGTTGCATTGAATGGCCGGGTGATCCTGAGGAGAATCAGAACTTACAGAGTTAAACAGTTCTGAGTGACGTCTCACATTCTGAGGCGCGGTTATGTTCACATACGGGAATCTTCCTTTGTGTGAGTTCTCTTTCGTTTTTGACTGAAGAGGCGAAGGGATGCCTGCTCTTTCGCCGGGCTGATTTACGATGTTTTTCTACGCAATAAAAGACTGTTGGAGATAAGCGAGAAGCTTGCAGTCTGATTTATTATCCACACACGGCAACAGTTTCTCCCGCTGCCTAAACTCTGCTGGGACTATGCTTAGAGAGCTAATGAGTTTTTCTATCGGCACAGAAGCACAATGGCGCAGAAGGAATGTGCCGGACGCCATCTTAACTTCACAGGTTATGGGAAGTCAGCCAAGCTTTGGAAGCTGTTGCCACGCCGTGCCTGTGTGTGTGGGAGAAGCCAGTTAGGGCTCCTGCCTAACGTTTGAGGCAGCGAAGCTCGCTGGGGAGGATCTCATCTTCAGGACCGGGTGCCAGGAGGAGCTGCTGTTACGTGAGTAGGCTCAGCCCCGGGGGAGAAGATGGCAGACGGTCAGGAGTCATACTCCGTCCCTTTTGAAAAATTAAATGGCAAAAATTGGGAGGAGTGGAGCAGGAAGCTGAAGGCCTGGCTGGTAGCCAAGGGTCTGTGGGGGGCAGTCCAAGAGCTCCCACAGCAAGCTGCAGCCGATGCAGCAGCAGCAGATGTAGCAGCTGCCCATGCCTCACAGAGGAGGAACCAGAAAGCCCTGGGAGCTATAGTGCTCAGTTTGGAGGGCTCCCAGCTACCTTTGGTAGAGGGGCTAGAGACTGCTCATGAGGCCTACCAGGCACTAGAGAGAGTGCACCACAGGACCACAGCTGGGGCAAAAATCCACACCACCAGACGCTTGTTTGAGATGAAGCTGCGCCCTGGTGATAGCATCAGACAGCATGTGACTGAGATGCTCTCTGTTTTCAACCAGCTGAGACTGTTGCAAGTCAACTTTACTGAGGAACTGAAAGTTTATATTTTGCTCAGCTCTTTGGACAAAAGTTATGACAATTTGTGTCTAACTTTGGAATCAATGAATCCTGCAGATCTTACGCTCCAGTATGTGACTGGACGCTTGTGTGACGAACAGGAACGCCGTCTCAGAGAGGGCCGAGCTGGCACAGAGAGCCCTGCCGGTTGCAGAGGGGGGCCAAGCCAGCAGAGGGCACAGTTCAGGCTTATTCCATTCGTCGCTGCTTTATCTGTGGGTCGGTTGACCATCTGCGTCGTTCCTGCCCGTGGAGAGCCAGAGAGGCCGGGCAGGATGTCTCCAAGGTCGCTTCCCATGGCAGTCAGCCAGGTTTCCATGGCAGCCAGTCCAGGAGAAGAGGCCAGCGTGGGAATGCGAAGGGAGGACGTGACACAGGAAGTGAGGACGGTTCTTATCACCTAGCTGCCTCCATGGCAACGCTACGGGACAACTGCAGTGAGGGCAGAATGCTGCGTTGGGTCATCGACTCAGGAGCCAGCCACCACCTGATGCCAGCGCCACCTGGTGGTGAAATGTGGAACTGCAGGGCTGTTTCAACTGGGAAAACGGTCGTTTTTGCTGATGGGTCACAGAGACATTTAACTACTGTGGGGAATGTGTTTGTTTCTTTTTTACAGGCGGAGCTGGAGGTCTACATTGTGCCTGGGATGAAATGTTGTCTTTTATCTGTATCTTCTCTTTTACAGGACGGTTATAAGGTTTGCTTTGAAAATGATGTCTGTTCAATTTCCAGGGGTGGGAGACAACTGGTCAGTGTTGCATGTCAGAACAACCTCTTTGTTCTGGAGACACCTCTGGAGGGTAAGGGGGACACTGAGACAGCACAGGCGAAGTGTGCAAATGTTCCCATTCATGATTCTTGTGCTCACTTGTGGCACAGGAGAATGTCGCATGGCTGTTGGGAAGATATCCAGAAGTTGCCCCAATGCACTGAACGTTGCAAAATGAAAGCATGTGGTAAATCCCTAGATTGTAGGGCATGCAGAAGGGCAAAGGTAAAAAGGTGCAGTTATCCCAGAACGGAGAGGGTAACCACAAAGCCTTTTGAGCTTGTGCACACAGACCTTAGTGGTCCCATGCCAAGGCCGAGTCTGGGCGGGGCCAGGTATGTGCTGACGCTGACAGATGATTTTAGCCAGAATGGGTGGTTCTTCTCGCTGAAAGAGCAAAGCGAGGCAGCGCAACTGATCAAAGACTGGGTTGCAGCGGTGGAACTACAGTTTTCCACCAAGGTGCAGAGCTTTCAGAGTGACCGGGGCGAAGCGTTCACTGGGTCTGCTCTGCAGAGTTTCTTCCACCAGAAGGGAATACGTCACAGGTTGACGGTTGCTACTTCTCCTCAGGAGAGTGGCGTGGCGGAGCGCAGGAGTAGGGCATTGGCTGAAGCAGCTGACGCTCTACTGTTTGACTCTGGTTTGCCTCAGAGCTTTTGGGCGGAAGCCTGGAGGACGGCCAACTTCACGATGAACAGGTCCTATAGCTCTGTTGTAGGTGACACACCGTATTTCTTGCTGCACCAGAAGAAACCGAAGGTGCATTTCTTCCGTGTGTTTGGTTGCGAAGCCTGGGCGCTTGTGCCAAAGGTTCAACGAAAGAAAGGTGACCCGAGGTCCCGGAAAATGATCTTTTGTGGGTACGAGCCTGCGACAAAAGGGTGGAGGTTTGCCTATCCAGAAGGTGATCAGTCCAGGCTTCTAATCAGCAGAAATGCTGAGTTCTGTGAGCAGAATGGGTGGTCCAGGATCCATGCGAATCCTGACGTTCTCTCAGAATGGCTGTCTGATTCTGAGGAGGAGGGAGATGCAGAAGCTGAACCTGTTGATGAGGACCAGGTCTCTGACCAGGGTCAAGAACAGGGTTGGGCATCTCCACAGGTTGTTAAAAGAGAGCCCAAGAGTGAGCCTTCATCTCCCGTTAGCAAAGTGCAGAAGGCCCGAAGACGCAGTAAGTCAGACGGGGAGTCTTCTGGTACCAGTGACACACTTGCTGGCCCCAGTGGGTCAGAGGGGGCACCTGAGACAGTGCTCAGACGTTCCGCACGCACCACAAAGGGGGTACCACCTGAGAGGTTTCAGGTTACCAGCGCGTGGGTTGGTTTCGCACAGTGCGAACCTGGGAGTTTTGAGGAGGTTCAACAGTTGCCTGAGACAGAAGCCAGAAAGGGGCAAGAGGCAATGGGAAAGGAGTTGAACTCAATGAGGTCTTTAAATGTGGGCTCGACCACGAAGCTGCCAGAGGGCAAACAGGCCGAGAGCTGTGCACAAACAGATAGACAGGTGCAAGTTTTTGCCAAAGAGCTTGGCAGGAAGTTTCGGATGTCTGACTGTGCAGAGGTCAGAACGCCCGTGGAGTCCAACACTGTGAAGGGTTGAGTTTGGGGAGAGTTATACTCACAGTTTCCCTCAGGATGCGAGACAAGAGGGGGTGTGAGGAGAATCAGAACTTACAGGGTTAAACAGTTCTGAGTGACGTCTCACATTCTGAGGCGTGGTTATGTTCACATACGGGAATCTTCCTTTGTGTGAGTTCTCTTTCGTTTTTGACTGAAGAGGCGAAGGGATGCCTGCTCTTTCGCCGGGCTGATTTACGATGTTTTTCTACACAATAAAAGACTGTTGGAGATAAGCGAGAAGCTTGCAGTCTGATTTATTATCCACACACGGCAACAGTTTCTCCCGCTGCCTAAACTCTGCTGGGACTATGCTAAGAGAGCTAATGAGTTTTTCTATCGGCACAGAAGCACAGTGGCGCAGAAGGAACGTGCCGGACGCCATCTTAACTTCACAGATCCTGCACCCTTCCATTGTTTTCAGCAAAATGACCTTATTTTGCGACGATGGCGTGCATCTTTCCGATTGGAGGAATGATATCTTGAACTTCTGCCTGTCCAGTGCACTTTCCCTGTGCACAAAACACTGCTCAGTGCAATCTTCTGGGGGAAACTTCACCTATGGCAGGTAATAGCAGAGCTGCAGCGATGTTGCCTCCGTGAAGAAAAACAGGGAGTAAAAGAGTCCAGAGACACGGTTCTTCTAATCTAAGAAGCGTTTATTTACATGCCAAGCAGTAAATCAGTCCACCAGAAAATTCAGACATCTTCTCCGGCTCAAAGCACAACTCCGACTGAAATCGAAACCAACTTTCACAGAACAAAGAACAAAGAACTGTGACGTAACATCCTGGCTGACTTCCCATAGAAGCCCTTCCCTCAGACTCAAAGTACAGAAGGTTAACCCTTTAACCACCGCACTCTACACCCCCTCTTGCTTCGCGTCTGAGGGGAAACACATCCCAAACCCAGACCCTCGCAGAACTCTCCATGCCTCTGGAAGGTGAGTGGTTTTGTGAACCCATCAACGAGGTTCTTGGCGGAGGGACAGTACTTCAGCGCAACTAACCCCTCCTGAACACTCTGACACACATTCTGAAAGCGAATGTCTAGGTGTTTGGTCCTAGCCTTGAATTGCCCCGTCTCGGCCAATTTGAGACACGGTTGATTGTCTTCGTGGACAACTATGGGCAAACAATTCTCTCCACAGAGTTCCTGGACCAAACAGGCATAGAACTCTAACTCTCTGCACACTTCAGAAAGAGCACTGAACTCAGCTTCAGTGGATGAGAGCGCAATGAGGCTCTGCTTCCTGGACCTCCACCCAACTACTGAGTTCCCAAACTTCACCACTAGGCTACACGCGGACTTGCGATCCTGAAGATTAGCCCAGTCCAAGTCCACCTAACAGGTCAGCTTGACCTCACCCTGCGCTGACAACTTAAGACAAAAGTCTTTGGTTTCCTGTAGATACCGCAGAACTCTCTTGATGCCATTTCAGGCCTGCACACTAGGATTTGAAGCCTCCCTGCTGAGCAGATTGATAGCAAACGCTATGTCTGGTCTGCAACACTGGGACAAATACAGCAAACCTCCTAGAGCTGACTGAAAGACTTCAGCATTTTCGAACATAGTGCGTTCTACTTGCTGACTATCCTTTACATAACTAGTCTCCATAGGGCTTCTGACACCTGCACAATCGCTCATCCTGAACTTTTGAAGCAGTTGCTCAATTTTGCCTCTCTGGCTGAGCAAGAAACCTCCATCTTGTGTCCTAAAAACATCCACGCCCAGATAAGTCTTAACAGCTCCAAGCTGCTTGAGCTTGAACTGTTTACCAAGCTCCCTAGCAAAGTTCTCTACCTGTTTACCTGTCACAGTGAAATATAACAGGTCATCAACATAGACCTGCACAATTTCCTGTGTCGCACCTGATCCTTTCAGGTAAAGACAACTATCAGCAACACTTCTTTTAAAACCTAGCTCTTCCAAAGCTTCATTCGAGCACATATTCCAGTTTCTGGCAGATTGACGTAACCCATAGATGGATTTGTGCAATCGCCACACAATGCCTTGCCTCATGATCTCAAACCCTGGAGGAGGAAGCATGTACAGCTCCTCCTGGAGATCTGAATTCAGGTAGGCAATATCCACAGCAAAGTCGTTTACCTTCCAACCTCTCTGTGCAGCAACAGCTAGAAGCATCCGTAGCGTTTCACTCCTAGGCGAATACACTTCCATGAGGTGAATCCCTTTCCTCTGGGTGAGCCCACGGGCAACTAATCTAGCTTTATATTGTGGTTCTCCAGCTTCTGTGGGTTTAAGGCGGTAAACCCATCTGCAACTCACAGCTTGTTTGCCCGGTAGCAACTCTGTGAGTGAGAACACACCTATATCTTCCATGGATCTCATCTCCTTCTGCATCGCCTCATGCCATTTGCTGGCTTCTTCCTGAGGCAAATTCTGAACATCCTTGAAGGATTCAGGTTCACACCTAGCCACACCAACCCACACACCAGTAGCTTCGAACCTATCAGGTGGCTTCCCTTTGGTTGACCTTGCTGACCTTCTCAGCGTGAACCCAGGTGTTCCTTCTGACCCACTAGGTCCAGCTAAATCATCTTCAGTGTCAGTGACTTCCCCCTCTGACCTGCTGCGCTTTTGGGGCCTCACAGCCGGTCCAGCAGGTGAGGAAGGCTCACTCTTTGGCTCAGACTTAACAGCTGTTGGAGGAGGTGTTCTAGGTTCCCCCCTCTGAGGGATCCTGAGCTGTACCTGCCTTGGACTCTGTCCCTGCGGCGGACCCTGTTGCTCCGGACCTTGGTCCCCAGCAACAAGTTCCTCTTCCTCCTCACCGTCTGAGTCATAGAACTGCTGCGAAAGCACGTCTGGATTAGCATGCAGAGGTGACCAACCAGCCTGTTCACAGAACTCAGCACTATTGCTGATCACCAGTCTGGACTGGTTCCCACTTGGGTACGTGAACCTCCAAGCCTTTGAGCCAGGCTCATACCCCACAAAGATCATTTTCTTGGATCTTGGCTCACCCTTCCTGCATAGAGCCTTTGGAATAAGAACCCAGGCCTCACAACCAAACACACGAAGGTAATGCACCTTGGGTTTCTTACCATGCAGCAGAAAATAGGGTGTGTTCCCTACACTTGAATGGTACACTCTGTTCTGTGTGAACACAATAAACTTCCAGGCTTCCACCCAATAGCGCTGGGGTAGCCCTGCATCATACAAGATGGCTGACACTCCCTCCTGAATAGTCCTGTTTTTTCTTTCCGCAATTCCATTCTGCTGTGGACTATAAGGAGCTGTCAAACGGTGGCTTATCCCCTTCTCTCTGAAGAAATTATGCAAAGCAGAACCAGTAAACCCCGCCCCACGGTCACTCTGAAAGTTTCTCACCTTGGTGGAGAAGGTCACCTCAACTGCAGTGATCCAATCCTTGATCAACCCAGCAGCCTCCCCCTTGGTTCGCAAACAAAAAGCCCAAGCAGATCTAGAAAAATCATCAATGAGAAGTGCATATTTTGAACCTCCCAACGACTCAACTGACATTGGGCCACACAAATCTGCATGCACTAACTCAAAAGGTTGAGTGGACTTCCTCTCTGACTTGGGATAAGAGCATGTGACAACTTTTGATTGTTTACAAGCTCGACAATCCAAGAATTTGTCACAAGCCTTAAATTTGCACCCTTCTGTCAGTTCCGGGGCTTTCTTAACATACCCCCAAACCAAATGAGCAAATCGTCTGTGCCAGAGATGGGCACAACCACTATGGGGTGCTACATTCACACATTGCACCCTTGCATCTTCAGTGGCATCCTCAGTAGCAACCGGCATCCCTACAATAAACAAATTGTTTCTGGATTCCACTGTGTACAGCTCTTCACCGTTCCTGTAAAAAACACATTTGTTACCTGCAAAAGACACACAGAAATTGGCAGCAATTAGATCAGACACATTTAGCAGACAATTAGCTACCTCCGGTACAACATAAGCTTGCACTTCATGTTTAAGAAAGGAACAATAAAGTGTCCCAGACTGGGTGAGCTGTCTTCTAGTTCCATCAGCTAACGTAACATATCGAGCAGTTTTCACTTTCCTGCAGTTCCTCAAAAAGTCAGAAGAGGGAACCAAAGTGTTCGCCGCTCCACTGTCAATCACAACAGTGAGTGTGGCTGGTTGTTGACATTCCTGAAGAACTGCCATGGCAAAGCTCTTCCCCCGACTGTCCCCCTGGCTGGGGCCTTTGTAGATGTCCGGCACGGTTGCCACAGAAACACTCCTCCCCCCCCCCCCGGTTGGGGGACTTGCCAACGGCCTTCACAGCTACCGTAGTTGCAGCTCTCCTAGTTGTCATGGTGACAGGACCTCTGCTCAACCTGATAACCGCCCGTTATCAGCATCTTTCCCAGCTGTGCGACCTTGGGAACTCTAGCAGCACAAAGCTTTCCACAGCCAGACTCCGGCTCACGGCGTAAACAGCACTTGGAGACTTTTGGAGAAAAAGGCTTCTCAGAGTTTTCACTGCTGACTGCCCCCCCCCCCCCCTTGCTGGGCGCAGGGCTTCCAGAAAAACAGCCCGAGGAACAGCTTGTCACTGCTGTCCTCTTAGCTCTCAGCCTCTCTCCTTTCTCCTCACACAGCTGTATCGAAGCATCCAAACAGCTTTCGGGCACAGAAACAGCACCAGCCGCAGCAACGGTCCCTTCACCCCCCTCTGGGGGCACAAGGCTCCTCTCAGCCTCCGATGAGCTCACAAGGCTCTGGCCAGCGCCATCTTGGCTCACATGGCTCACTGGACTCACTGCCCTCTCAGAGCACGACTTTGCCCCTTCTGGTGTCACATCAGCCATCTCTCGGCCCTTGCCTCCCACTCCTGCCTCACAAGCTTTCCGGAGGGATTCCCAAGCGGCCCTTGGCTCTTTGACACACTCCAGGACACACACTCCAGGGCTGGCAAAAGACAAGCCTCAACGCTTTCTTCAAGAATGCTCATCACACGCTGCTCCATCTCATTTTGGACTGCAGCCATCTTTGCCTTAGCTTTCCCAGCTTCGGGCTGTGGGGGTAGCACAAACTGCCATAGCTGTTCCCCCACTAACAGGTATTCCATCTGAAAAGACCACTCAAGCCAATTTTGTCCATTTAGTCTCTCAAAGGAATGAGCCATCTTTTCCCCTTCCCTTTCGTGGCTAGAGTACTCACTCATTCTTGCCAACCGGGCATCCGGAAAGACATCGGCTCCATTCTTCTCCAGCGCTCTTATAACTGCCTTTGTAGTCATGGCAGGAGATCTAGCTGGCACAGCGTCTCCTTGCACTCCCTTCTCATCACGTAGCAACCAAATGACCACTGACCCATAACCTCTTGGACTTCTGCCTGTCCAGTGCGCTTTCCCTGTGCACAAAACACTGCTCAGTGCAATCTTCTGGGGAAAACCTAAGGCAGGAAATAGCAGAGCTGCAGCGACGTTGCTTCCGTGAAGAAAAACAGGGAGTAAAACAGTCCAGAGATACGGTTCTTCTAATCTAAGAAGCTTTTATTTACATGCCAAGCAGTAAATCAGTCCACCAGAAAATTCAGACATCTCAAAGCACAACTCCGACTGAAATCGAAACCAACTTTCACAGAACAAAGAACAAAGAACTGTGATGAAACATCCTGGCTGACTTCCCGTAGAAGCCCTTCCCTCAGACTCAAAGCACAGAAGGTTAACCCTTTAACCACCACACTCTACATGATATATGGCTGGCTGATATTGCAGAGGGCTTGAGGCATTGGCTACAGATGTGAGCCTTTGGGCTCTTGTGGCGGTTAGGCATTGTTTGACCTTGTGTGGGGGAGGGGAGGTGTGGCCATCAACTGCCCCTCCATGATTAAGGGCATTCCGTTAAAGGAATCCAGGGGTGTTGATCTAGTCTGAAGCCCGGCTGGGGGCTAGGGCCTTGACACGACCCCGACGGGAACACCAGGGGAAGCTTGAGTTGGTTTGCATCGACAGGGCTCCCCCTACCGGTGGCTTACCCTTACTGGACTTCCTGCACAATGGGCAGGAGTCAGATATAGTCAGGTCCAATCAATGCCTAAGCCAATACCGCTCACATTCTGTAATTCAATAAAGTTGTGGCCAAAATTTGCCCAATAACATAAACCTAATATCTGTGTCCTTGTGTGAGTTATTTCCAACGAGGGGGTGGCTGCGGGGTCTTGACACGCAAACGCCGTTTACCTTCCCACCAAAGCGGTACCTATTTATCTACTTGCACTTTGACGTGCTTTCGAACTGCTAGGTTGGCAGGAGCAGGGACCAAGCAACGGGAGCTCACCCCGTCGCGGGGATTCGAACCGTCGACCTTCTGATTGGCAAGTCCTAGGCTCTGTGGTTTAACCCACAGCGCCACCCGCATTCCTTGCAAGGCTCTAGGTCTTAGTTAATCCCACCCCTAAAAGCTGAGCTGTTTCGAAATTATCTCTAGAGAATATATCTTCTATTTTCTCTCACTTCTTCACTCATCCTGTAAATAGTTGCTGCATAAATAAAGCTTTTTGAACGCAAAAAAACTCAAGAAATTCTAAGCAATTATTTCAATCTACAGTGGTACCTTGGGTTACATACGCTTCAGGTTACAGACTCCGCTAACCCAGAAATAGTATCTCGGGTTAAGAACTTTGCTTCAGGATGAGAACAGAAATTGTGCTCCGGCAGCACGGCAGCAGCGAGAGGCCCCATTAGCTAAAGTGGTGATTCAGGTTAAGAACGGACCTCTGGAACGAACTAAGTGAAGAAGATTTATTGCTCAGATAAGCCTTGGCGTCCAGCCTGCTTCGGCTGCGCAGCTACCGGCCAGGGCTCTGGACTTCAAAGGCCACATTCCAAAGGCTCTGAGCAACACGCAGAGACCAGCAGCGGTCAGAGAAAGCTGCAAACTCAAGTGCTTTCCTTCAGTGTGCTTAAATAAAGTCCACTCAGGATCTTAGCAGCAAAAAGCAGTTTTATTTAAGCAGAAACTATCCATTGTTGAACAGCATCGTGAAAACACGTCCACTCTCCTCAAAAGCGAAAGTAGAGAAAAAGAACAAAGTCTGGAGACTCTCGGATATGACGCAGAATCTCCCCCCTCCCAAATAGTAGACAGGGCGTACACTCTGAGCTGTTTAACCTTGAAAGCTCAGGTTCTCCTCACACTAAGTACGTCACCAGAGTTACCACTGTAATTCACTGAAGTGGCAAGGTCTGGCATAGCTGTCAACCGTCCCTTATTTGGCGGGAAACTCCCTTATCCCAGCGCCATTTCCTGCTGCTGTCCCGGATTGATGATGTCCCTTAAATTTCCTGGGTTTCATACTCGCCCGGCTCGAGAGGGAAGCAGGTGGAAACACCTTTCCACATTTTGCTCCCCCCCCCCAGCTCCTTGTCAAGCTCAAAAAACCCAGTATACCTCAGTTAGTAAAGGGATTCCAGTGCCGTAGCAAGGACCAATTCAGGCTGCGTAAAGCACGCAATCCGTGCCATGAGATCCTGATAGAGAACAGAGGGCGGAGGGGGAAAACGTCAGTTTCCTATGGACATCAGGTGGATTCCTCCAACCCCAAACTCAGTGCAGGAATTGGCAATTTAATGCCAAATGCCTGCACAACCCTTCTCTTGGCCAGACCCCGCCAGGCCTTCCTTCTGCCCAGCATCCCCCAAATCCCATCCCCAGCTCTCCTGCCCACCTCACCCCTGGATACCTCATCCAGGTACCCCCTGGATACCTCACTCACCGCAATTGCCTTGACGGCCATCTTTTTGGAGTACCTCAACCTGTGCTTTTCTCTCTGGTGGGCCTCCGAGCAAGTGGCCAGCACGCAGGAGGGGAACATCTCATCCTTCTCCAGTTGCTGGAATGGCAAGAGTCAGGCTGTCAGTTCATGGCAGGAGGGCTTCTCTGCATCTGAGACCGCCAAAATGGGGGTACAAACAGCACTGGTGGATGGGGGGGTGGGGGTGAGGGATTTCGTATGTACTGTGCTGTTTTCTCAAATACTAACCACAGGCGATGCCCAGACCCTGCCAGTCTCTGAACCATCTGCAACAAGAGAAGAAGGAAAGGACATGGGGGCAGGTTAGTTCATTTCTACTTATTTTCCACAGTTGAGGATTAGAGCATTAAGGCCACCCCTCCTTACGCTCCAAAATGAAAAGGAAGCATTTGCTCACGTGGGCCCCCAGCAGCCCTGGACTTCTGGGGGACTTTGTGGGTCCCCTTCTTCTTGCGGGCTGCCATGTCCCTCAGTCTCCTGAACCTAGAAGAGAAGGAGAGGGGCAGACCTTGTTGTTGTTGTTGTTGTTGCATGGCGAGTTCCCCCCTCCCCCCTCAGAAATAAAGACACGAGACACAAGAATTCGGGTTAATGGGTCGAATTAGGCCACAACTTTATTGATTACAGGAATTGAGCGGTATTGGCTTAGGCATTGGTCCTAACAACTAACCGGCTTCAGCCCGCTTGCTTGAAGACCGGTAAGGGTTAACCACCAATAGGGAGAGTCCTGCTGATGCACGTCAACTAGGACGTCCCCCCGGAGTTACCGCTTGGGGACGTGCCTGTTGGGACACTCCTTCAGATCATATTTAGCAAAACCTCAAGGACCGAAATAAAGAGCAATGGGGAAATTGGGCAGTCTTGTCGTGTCCGTTTTTCGATCTTAAATTCCTCTGTCACCACATTGTTTGCTGTAATGGTTGTGAGGGGTTACTTGTGCGTAAATTGCCTTTGGTTTAGTTAGTTTGCTTGCCCAACCATGCTTAGGGTCAGAGCTCGCCCTCCGTGACCTGTTAGTCACTTGCAGAATCCGTCAGTGGGCGTTTCTTGAACCTCTTCCAGCATAAAAGCTGTTTGACCCCGAGTCTCCTCCTATGTTCCCTGCACGGAACGCGTCTGTGCAAGTAAGGGGAAGGCAGGGGCGTGCCAGCGCTCTCTCCACTAGTTTCGGGTGAAGGGTCTTGGAGCCCTGTCACCAATTCCTCCATCTCCCTCTCTTCTCTATTGGTGTTTCGCTGAATTCCTTCCCCCATGCTGGTCCCCTCTCCTGCGTCGCTCTGGAGCCCTGCCTCCGCTTCTCGCTCTGATGTCAGTTCCCTGACATCCACCACCCTCCCAGGACCCCCTCCACCCCGGCCTGACCCTGTGACGGGACCCTGTCCCCTTCTTCAGCCGACGATGCAGGGAACCCCCGAAAGGAGCTGCTGTCGTCGTCCGAGGACTCAAACCCCGCTTCCCACCCGCTCCGATTTCTCACGGGAGGGGCTTCCCAATCTGATTCCTCCTCTCCTGACGATTCTCCTCCTTCCTCCTGGGAAGCAGGAAAACCCACGAAATCCTCCTCCTCCTCATCGGTGGTGGCAAATTGCTCCTCCCAGAATCTCTCAAGGGGTTTGGGCTTCCTCGGATACCTGTTGTGGAACTCTTCCACCAGATATCCATCATCTACTTCCCCCGCGGGAACCCACGTGTTTTCTGACTCGGGTTCCCCCTCCCAAGCCACTAGGTAGTCCACCTGCCGCACTCGCCAGCGCGAATCCAGGATCTCCATTACCTGGTGGTGGCGTTCCCTCTCTTCCAGTTGCGGGTGTGTGAGCCCTTCCCCTCCTACCCCCCAGACCCTCCGCTCCCCTCTGTACGGTGAGAGCAGTGACTTATGAAATACCGGGTGGATTTTCATGCTGTCTGGCAACTTGAGCCGGAAAGCCACCGGGTTCACTTGGTGTGTCACCTCAAATGGTCCCAGACGTCTTGGCGTCAGTTTCTTACACCCGCCCTTGAAGGGTAAGCCTTGTGTGGATAACCACATCCGGTCCCCCACCCTAATGGTCTCCCCTTCCCGGCGATCTTTGTCTGCTTGTCTCTTGTACGCCTCCTTTGCCCTTTCCAGATTCATCTTAAGCTGCTGGTGCAGGGCTTCCATTTCTTCCACGAAGTGCTCTGCGGCGGGCACGCTCCACCCTTCCTCCCCTCTCCCGGGAAAGGCCCTGGGGTGACACCCATAATTAGCCAAGAACGGGCTCATCCCCGTGGACACATGCTCCGCGTTGTTATACACAAACTCTGCCAGTGCTAGCTTTTCTACCCAATCGCTCTGTCTCTCGTTGACGTAACAGCGTAGATATTGCTGTAAAATGCTGTTCGCCCTCTCTGCTTGCCCGTTAGTCTCCGGGTGCCTCGCTGTCGAGAATCCCACCTCCACCTGCAATAAGTTCATAAGCCTCCTCCAGAACCTCGAGGTAAATTGTTTCCCTCGATCCGAGATAACCCTCGAAGGAGCCCCATGCAACCTAAAGATGTGATTCACGAACAACTGGGCGGTTTCCTCTGCTGTCACTGCATGAGAGCACGCTATAAAATGGCACATTTTGGTTAGCAGATCTACTACTACCTTGACTGCTGTCTTACCTCTGGATTTGGGTAAATCAGTCATGAAGTCGGTAGACACCACCTCCCAGGGTCTTCCCGGCGTGGGTAAGGGTTCCAGTAGCCCTGCCGGGGCTGCCCGCTCTCCCTTGGCCCTTTGGCAGCGGTCACACCCCCGTACATACTCTCTTACATCTTCCCTCACCCTTGGCCACCAAAACTCCCTGGTGACCAGTAACATAGTTTTGTGTTGCCCAAAGTACCCCGCTGTTGGGTTGTCGTGAAGCTGTTTGAGCACCCTTTCCCGCAAGGCCTCCCTGGGCACATACATTGCTCCTTTGTAATACAGCAGTCCTTCCCTTTCCTCAAAGCCTCCCCGGTCTCCCCCAGTTCCCCTGAGTTCCCTGATTCTGGTTTGGGCGAATTGGTCCTGGCGAATCAGCTCAGTTAGTTCTCGTTTCCCAACCAACGCTCCCCCACAAACCCATCGTTCCTCTGGGAACACGTGTCGAGCTTCCGGCGGCCCTTCTCCTTCCGTGTACTCCGGCTTCCGGGAAAGCGCGTCTGCCCTCACGTTCTCTTCTCCCGGCACGTACTTGATCTCAAAGAAGAACTTGGAGAACTCCTGTGCCCATCGAATCTGTCTCTGGTTGAGGACTCGAGCTGTTCTCCAATATTCCAAGTTCTTGTGATCAGTGCAAACCTGAATCTTGTGCTGAGCCCCTATTAGGAGATGTCTCCACTGCCGAAATGCTGCATAAATGGCTAACAGTTCACGATCATACACCGTGTAGTTCTGTTCCGATTTGTTCAGTTTCCGTGAGAAGAAGGCACACGGCCTCCAGGTGTGTTGGCTTAGTCCCGGCTGCAGCAACACCGCTCCTATCGCTCTGTCTGATGCATCGGTCTCCAGCCTCATCGGCTTCTGCAGATCCACGTGCAGGAGCTGTTCCTCCGAGGCGAACGCCTTCTTTAGCCTTTCGAAGGATCGTTGGGCACTTTCCGTCCAGACGAACTTCTTTTTGCTACTGAGACAATCCGTGATGGGTGCGGTCAAGTGGGCGAAGTTCTTGATGAACTTCCGGTAGAAGTTGCTGAACCCGAGGAACCTCTGCACATCCTTCCGGGTTTTGGGGGCCTTCCATTCCAGCACCTCCTGCACCTTGCCGGGGTCCATGGCTAGGCCTCTGTCCGACAACCTGTATCCCAGAAATTCCACTTCTCTGGCGTGAAATTGGCACTTTTCCAGCTTGACCCACAACTGGTGCTCTTGTAGCCTCTTCATCTTGGAACTTTGAAGTGTCAGGCATAGCTCTAATGGCTTTAGCCCAAACGTAGCAGAGTTTTCCTGCACAGCGAAGAAGCTAGTTGCGGTGGAAATGACTAGTCAGCTAGACTCAGAATAACTATTTACAGGATTTATTAAAAGGAAAAATAAAACCAGCAGAGTTTCTGCATACAAATAAAAGCAAAGCAAATCCGCTCTTTCTCTCTCTCTCAAAACCATACACAGCACTTCTACTCCTAACACACCTCACATCAAACTGAGCTAGCAATCCCTAGTTAAGAGTTGAATGCTGGTCGCTAACCAATCAGAGTAAGCAGTTTCTAGGTCAAGCTGACCTGGGCTTTCTGCCAAGAGTAAATTGACACTGCCTTGAGTTAATTGTTTGAAGCCAGAATCTGCAAGTTTCCCATGAGAATCAATTAACAGAAACTGAACACCCCCTCACAGATTCTGCTGGACAATTAACATCAAATACACCTATGTAGAAGATCATTTTTCCAGCAAACCTAAACCCTTGCACATTTGCTTGTTCTTTATCTTTGCCAATGGTTTAGTTAATACATCTGCTACATTTTCTTCACTTGATACATAAGTACAGGTGATTATATTGTCTTGTACACAGCAACGCACATTTTGGTATTTTACAGAGATATGTTTAGAACGTGATTTGAAACCCTCTGTTTTACTTAAAGTTATACAAGCTTGATTATCAATGTAAACTTGTACTGATTCTCCACAATTTACATTTAAATCTGCTAACAAATGCTTGAAATAAATCACCTCGTTGCACAATTCACTCAATGCGGCGTACTCTGATTCCGTTGATGACACACTTACAACGTCTTGCTTGCGTGACCGCCAGCTGATTAAAGCTCCACCGACCATTATGACTAGTCCTGTGACAGATTTTCTATCTGGCAAATTTCCCCAATCACTATCACAGTAGCAACTCAACATTTCATCCTCTGAAGAATTTAATTGTAACATATAGCCAATTGTCTGTTTGAGATACCTCAGAACTTGTTTTACCCCTTTCCAGGCATTTAGTGTGGGTTTTGAGACCAATCTACTTAATATGCCTACTGCATAACTAATATCAGGTCTGGACCACTGTGCTAGATACAATAAACTTCCAATTACAGAATGATATACATCAGGATGTTCAAATTCAGGACTCTCATCTGTATGAAGTGTTTTTATGAAACCTGGATCCATAGGCACCACTGCCCCTTTGCAAACCTGCATTCTGTATGTAGTCAGTAGTTGTTTAATTTTGTTCTGCTGACTAATTGGGCAGCTGCCATCTTGGGCCCAGCACACTTCCAACCCTAGATATGTCCTAACCGGGCCTAAGTCTTTCACGTTGAACTTACTGGACAATTGTTTGGCAAACCTCTTAGTTTGTTTATCTGTTTTGCAGGCATACAATACATCATCTACATAAATCAGACAAAACTCTTGATCACTGCCTGTACCACGTACATAAACACAATTGTCAGCTGTACTCTGCTTGAAACCAAATGACACTAAGGCCTCATGGAAACATTTGTTCCAAGATCTTGCAGCCTGTTTGAGACCATATAGAGCTTTGTTTAATTTCAACACTCTATTGGAACCTGTCTCATAACCAGGCGGTTCGGCTAGATACAGGTCTTCTGATATTGATGCATGTAAATATGCAGTCTGGATATCAAAATGGTTTAACAGGAGTTTTCTCTTTGCTCCAAGCGTTAGAATCAGCCTTACACTGTCCGCCTTAGCAGTAGGGGAAAAAGTCTCGTCATAATCTTTTCCAGGCCTCTGAGAGTATCCTTGTGCCACTAAACGAGCTTTGTATTTGTACTCTCCTGTCACCAGAGGTTTAAGTTTGTACACCCACCTGCAGCCTACAATCTTTGCCCCCTCAGGCGCTGCTACTGGTGTAAAAACCTTGTGCTCATTCAGAGAGGACATCTCTTCCTCCATTGCCTGTTTCCAGTGCTCTGCCTCCTCTTTTGGTAACTTTAACACCTCCTGAAAACTCTTGGGTTCTGCAATCACACTAAAAACATTTGCAGTATCAGGAGAAAAACGCACTGGAGGCACTCCTTTGTTTTGTCTTTTAGATCTTCTGGGAGAAAATTTTTCTTCTGACCCACTTTCCTCTTCAGAACTACGACCTCTCTTTTGTTGCTTAGCAACTGGTCTCTGGCTAATTCCACTTTCTTGAGAGCTCTTATCTGAACTTTCCTCCCCCTCAGACTCTGATTCTCTATGTTTACCTTCAGAGTCATGAATCTCCTGGGAAGGTTCAAACCAAACCTCTGTATTGGCATGTAGTCTCTCCCAGCCACTGTGTTCACAAAAACTGGCATTCCTGGAGATCACAATGCCATTTGTCCCTTCAGCAAAGCGGAAACCTTTTCCCAGCTCCTGGTAACCCACAAACACTAACTGTTTGGTCTTAGGATCTCCCTTCTTTCTCATTTGTTTTGGAATTAATACCCAGGCTTTTGATCCAAACACATGCAAATGGTCAATTTTGGGTTTTTTCTGAAACAATTTAAAGTACGGGGTTGTACCTATTGTTTGATGAAAGAGCCTGTTTTGGAGATAACACGCGGTGAGCATGCTCTCCCCCCAATAAGACATGGGCAAATCAGCATCATCAAGCATGGCAAACATCATATTTTGTAAAGATCTGTTTTTTCGCTCTGCAACACCATTCTCCTCTGGGGAAAAAGCGTTCGTTTTTCTATGCCCAATGCCACGCTTCTGTAACCAATCTCTAAAGGCATTTGACATAAATTCGCCACCTCTGTCCGTCTGAATCCTTTTAAGTTTAGTGGACAGAAATCTTTCCACAGATGCCACCCAGCCTTTAAACTTAGTGAACACGTCACCCTTGTTCTTCATGGGAAAAACCCAAGAATAACGTGTGGCGTCATCCACAATTGTTAATGAAAAACGCGATCCACCCCTGCTTACAGCAAATGGACCAATTACGTCCATGTGAACCAGCTGTAGCGGTGACTCACTAACTCTGTCACTTCTGGGGTAAGAGACTCTGTGGGTTTTAACCTTTTTACACACATTACAATCAAGGTACTTGTTACAACTCTTTAAATCACCCCCATCAGCCAATTCAGACATTTTTAGTACACTTTTCCAGCAAGCATGCCCCATTCTCCTATGCAATAAGTGCACACAGTTGTCATGTATAGCTTTGTTATTCACTGCAGGCTGAGATTTACTGACTACTGCTGCAACTTGAGATCCTGCTTTAAGCCAAAACAAGCCTCCCTCTGACTTAGCAGTGCCTAAAATCTCACCAGCCTTCTTAATAATGCAACTGTCTCCTTCAAAATACACTTTAAACCCAGCTTTTAGCAAACAATCTACAGACATCAGATTGCTCCTTAATGAAGGCACACAAAGTACATTTTGCAGGCATTCACGAAGACAAGGAACAAAAACTGCACCCCCTGAAATCACTTCGGAAGTACTTCCGTCTGCTAGAGCCACCTGGCTGCGCTGTGCTGAGTTCTTGGAAACAAATAATTCATCTGAATTTACGATGTGGCGAGATGCTCCCGAATCGACCACCCAGACCGCTTGTTTCTCATCAGCAATCTTGACCTCGCCGGTCACCAGCTGGGCCGACTGTTTTCGATTGAAGAATTTCTTTTTCCACTGCTGCTGCTGATCTCGTCTCTGCTCCTGCACCGGCAACTGAGACTTGACCAACTCCGGACATTGTCGTTTTAGATGCGCTGAGGACCCACATCGGAAACAACGCCTAACAGCAAACGCTGACTCCTCACCGGTACGCTGCTTTTGCTTCACCTCTGGCACGGCATGAGAACTCCTTCCAAACCGCCCGCCTGTAGAAGCCTCTGCAGCAAACGACCTTTCTTGCCTCTTCTGCCATTCTTCAATCAAACGCCCAGTAACGTAACTGACTGATAAATCACGCTCCTGTATGCCTTCTAGAGACAAAACTAAATTATCCCAGCTTTCCGGGAGAGAACTCAAAATAATAGCCACCTTCTCCTGCTGGTCTAACGCACAGTCTCTTTCCTGTAGCGCAGTAAACTTTAACTGTAAACTGTGTAGGTGTTCCTGCATTGTAACCCCAGGCTGTAACATTGCCTTATACAATGCCTTGCGAATGAACAGCTTGGAAACCGCTGTCTCACGCACATGGAGTTCTTTAAGTGCTTGCCACACACCTCTAGCTGTCTTGATTCCCCTCACATACGGCAACTGGGAATCTTCCAGCCCCAAGACAATTGTGGCCCTTGCTCTTTGGTCTTTATCGAGGTCTTCATCATCAGGCTTCGCAGGAAACTTACTCACCACTTGCCAGAGACGATCCCTCTGCAGCACTGCCTGCATGCGTTCCGACCACAGCAAGTAATTGGAGTCATTCAGACGCTCAAAAGCCATCTGAACTGGTTGTGAGGCCATCTTGAGAGCGATGTCCCTGGAACCCGGAACCAGCTACTCACGACCACCGAGAGAGAGAACAGGAACCACAGCACCCAGCACTCACACGCTGCAGCTGTTGTCCTTCTGTCCGCTGCGTCACCAGCTCACCACGGTCAGGAACCAGCCAGGAACAACAACTTCTGGAACTACTGGAACCAACGCCGTTGATGCTGACACCACCGCAACTCAGGCTGGCAGCACAATGCCCATAACCTCTTGGAACTTTGAAGTGTCAGGCATAGCTCTAATGGCTTTAGCCCAAACGTAGCAGAGTTTTCCTGCACAGCGAAGAAGCTAGTTGCGGTGGAAATGACTAGTCAGCTAGACTCAGAATAACTATTTACAGGATTTATTAAAAGGAAAAATAAAACCAGCAGAGTTTCTGCATACAAATAAAAGCAAAGCAAATCCGCTCTTTCTCTCTCTCTCAAAACCATACACAGCACTTCTACTCCTAACACACCTCACATCAAACTGAGCTAGCAATCCCTAGTTAAGAGTTGAATGCTGGTCGCTAACCAATCAGAGTAAGCAGTTTCTAGGTCAAGCTGACCTGGGCTTTCTGCCAAGAGTAAATTGACACTGCCTTGAGTTAATTGTTTGAAGCCAGAATCTGCAAGTTTCCCATGAGAATCAATTAACAGAAACTGAACACTTCAGCACTTCCCTGACGTCCTGGACATGCTGTTTTTCATTGTCTGAATAGATCAGGACGTCGTCCAGAAATGCTACGCAGTTTTTGTACAGCAGGGGGCCCAGCACATGGTGCATGAAGCTTTGAAAACAGGCTGAACCCGACTGTAATCCAAATGGCATGACTAGGTACTCAAAGGCCCCTAGGGGGGTGAACATGGTGGTTTTCCATTCGTCCCCCTCCCTCATTCTAATCAGATTGTATGCTCCCCGGAGGTCCAGCTTGGTAAAGATCTTACCCTTCCTTACCCTAGTTAGAATATCATCAATTCAGGGCATTGGGAAGGTCACGGGTTCCGATATGAGGTTTAATCTTCTATAGTCCACTACAAGCCTAGGCTGATCCGTGTTTTTTTTGTCCACAAAGAATACAGGGCTGCCCCCCACTGCCTTGGATTCCCTTATGAACCCCCTTTCTAGGTTCTTGTCAATAAAGTTCCGCAACTCCTGCATCTCCCGGTCCGACATGGCGTACAGCTTACAAACTGGCAGCTGCGCCCCAGGGAGTAGGTTGATTTGACAGTCAAAGGGCCTATGTGGTGGCAGTCTGTCCGCCTCCCTCTCGCTGAAGACCTCCTGTAAGTCCACGTACTGGGGCGGCACCTCTGCTCTCGGCTCCAGTGTAGTTGCTGCCAGCCTGGCCAACCTCCCCCTTGGCCTTCCCCCCCCCAGACAGTGTTCCAAACAGTGCGCTGACCCGAAGGTGACTGATGCCAAGCCACCACTGGATCATGTAGCACTAGCCAGCTCATGCCCAGTATTATCGGGGGTCCCGCCAGTGTGGCCACATGAAAGGCAATGGTTTCGGTGTGTCTGGAAACCTTCATACTCATTGGTGGTGTTTGATGTGTCACCTCCCCTCCCAGCAGCTCCCTGCCATCTATCGTGGTGACCTGAAGGGGAAAATCAAGTGGCAGCAGGTGTATTTGGTGCTCTAGTGCGAACTCCTTGCTGAAAAAATTGCAAGAGCTACCTGAGTCCAGCATTGCCTTAACCTTGACTGGGTGTCCATTTGGGAGTTCTAGCACCACCTCTATCGCTATAGACGCCTTGGGTGGGTCTGGTTGGGGCACTTCCATTAGTTGCTCGCCTGGCTGCTGCGCCCCCCTGTGGGCAGCCAAGCGCTGGCGTTTCCCTGCACCTTGTCCTCCTCCGCCTCCTCCTCGCTCCCAGTGGCCCCCACCATCCCTTGCCAAGCCTTTCTTTGTGGACAGACCCTGGCAAAGTGTCCCGGCCGTTGGCAGAGGAAACACTTCTTGGTGCTATTGGCTGCCTTCCCCTCCCGTTTGAATCCTTGGTTGGCGCTCAAAGCCTCTCTCGCGCGCGCACCATCGATTTCCATTGGCTCAATGTCCCCGGAAGGCTGCCTTGGCATCTCCGGAATGCGGTAGTCAGGGCAACGTTCTCTTCTCCCTTCCCGCCATTCCAAAGCGCACGCTTCCTGCCTCGCTCCTATCGCAAGTGCCGCTTTGGTCAGTTCATCCATAGATTGCAGGCGGGGCACGCGGGAGAGCTCGTCCTTCACGGTTGGGGACAACCCCTCCTCAAACAGCATCCGTATGGGCGGGTCATCTAGATCCCATTCGAGCCGGTGTATTAGCATCGCAAAGCGGGACCAGTAGTCTCTAACGGATAGATCCCCCTGCTTGCATCTCATCAGCTCCCGCTGGGTTACACTCTGCCCAATTTGGCTTGAATACATTGCGTCCATTGCCTGGAAGAACTTCCGGACGTCCCTCATGTCAGCATTCTGAGTGGCCATTAGGGGCCTCACCCTTTCCCGCGTGCCATCCTGAAGGTGCCCCACGATATACGCCACCCTCTCTGCATCGTCAGCAAACTCATCGCGTTGCAGCTCCAAAGCGTACTCTATTTCCGTTCGGAACCCATTATAGTCCTGGGGCTTCCCCCCAAACTTGTGTACCAGCCCTGGCACCTTCTTTGCCACTGGGGTGGGTCTAACCTGCGCATCCTGGGTCCACCGTTCATCCAGCCGCGCCGTCAGCAGAGCTACATGCCTTTCCAGGTCCTGGTTCCTCTTCACCAAGTCCTGCACACCCGCAGCCTGCTCCGCTGCACCGGCACCTCCAGTCTGGCTCATGATTCTCTGCCTGTGCACAAGTAACTTCAGGGACTGACAGTTTGCTGTAATGGTTGTAAGGGGTTCCTTGTGCGTAAGTTGCCTGCTAGTTGTGTCCGATTGCCTGGTTCACCATCCCTTGGCTGACAGCCCACACTCCGTGGCCGGTCAGTCGCTTGCAGAATCTGTCAGTGGGCGTTTCTTGAACCTTTTCCAGCATAAGAGCTGTTTGACCCCAAGTCTCCTCCTATTTTCCCTGCGCGGAACTTGTCTGCGCAAGTAAGGGGAAGGCAGGGGTGTGCCAGCGCTCTCTCCACTAGTCTCTGATGCAGGGTCTTGGAGACCAGTCTCCAATTCCTCCATCTCCCTCCCTTCTCTACTGATGTCGCGCTGAATTCCTTCCCCCCTGCTGGTCCTCTCTCCGGCATCGCTCTGGAGCCCTGCCTCCGCCTCTCGCTCTGATGTCAGTTCCCTGACAATAGTAATGAAGCCAGTCTCGCACTTTATCTTTTAATTTCTCAAAACTCTGCAATTTCAATTTGTCTCCTTGTTCCAAAATCTCCCAATATTTCGGCCATTTGGCCTCCATATTGAGCTTTTTCTGAGCCTTCGCTTCCATCGGTGATAACCACCTTGGGGTTTTGTTTTCAAGTAAATCTTTATATCTTGTCCAGACGTTAAACAATGCTTTCCTGACAATATGGTTTTTAAATGCTTTGTGTGCTTTAACCTTGTCATACCACAGATATGCATGCCACCCAAAAACGTTATTAAAGCCTTCCAAATCCAAAATGTCTGTGTTCTCAAGAAGCAGCCATTCTTTCAGCCAGCAAAATGCTGCTGATTCATAATAGAGTTTAAGGTCTGGCAGGGCAAATCCACCTCTGTCCTTTACATCGGTTAGTATTTTAAATTTTATTCTTGGCTTCTTGCCCTGCCAGACAAATCTAGAAATATCTCTCTGCCACTTCTTGAAACAGTCCATTTTGTCCAAAATTTGCAATGATTGAAACAAAAATAACATTCTTGGCAATACATTCATCTTTATAACAGCAATTCGACCTAGCAAGGAAAGCTTCAGATTTGACCGTATTTCTAGATCCTTTTTCACTTCTGACCAACATTTCTCATAATTATCTTTAAATAAATTTAAGTTCTTAGAGGTCATATTAACCCCAAGGTATTTTACTTTCTTAACCAGTGTTAAACCTGTCTCCTTCTGAAACCTCTCTTTCTCAATCGGTGTTAAATTTTTCTCGAGAACCTTAGTTTTTAACTTGTTCAACTTAAATCCTGCCACTTGACCAAATTCTTGAATCAGTTCCAATACTCTTTTAGTACTAGATTCTGGCTCTTCTAGTGTCAATGCTAAATCATCTGCAAAAGCTTTCAATTTGTACTGTTTGGCTCCGACCTGTATACCTTTAATCAGATGGTCCCTTCAGATCATATTTAGCAAAACCTCAAGGACCGAAATAAAGAGCAATGGGGAAATTGGGCAGTCTTGTCGTGTCCCTTTCTTGATCTTAAATTCCTCGGTCACCACATTGTTTACAATTAGTTTAGCCTTTTGTTCTGAATAAATTGCACCTATGCCATTTTCAAAGCCTTGACCAACCCCCATCCCCTGAAGATTTTTCTTCATAAAACTCCAAGAGATATTATCAAAAGCTTTCTCCGCATCTACAAATATTAAGACTGCTTTAGTATTAATATTCACTTGCAGTTTTTCCAAAATGTTAATTATATTCCTCGTGTTATCAGACAAGTGTCTGCCCGGGAGAAAGCCAGCTTGGTCTTTATGTATCTCCTCCACTAATACTTTTTTTCATCTTTTAGCCAAAACATCTGCAAAAATTTTGTAATCCACGTTAAGCAGGGATATCGGGCGGTAGTTCTTAGGTTGTGTCTTTTCAGACTCAGTTTTCGGTATAAGTGTAATGTAGGCTTCCTTCCACGACTCTGGCGCTTTTCCCCCCTCCAAAATTTCATTACAAACCTCCTTTAGTGGTTGAATTTTCCAATCTTTCAAAGATCTATAGTATTTTGAGGTTAAACCATCTGGCCCTGGAGATTTGCCCAACTGCATATTCTGGATGGCACCTTCTACGTCCTGTTCTGTTATTTTATAGTTCAGCATTGACTTGTTTTCTTGAGAGATTTTTTGTAATCCATTTGTTTTTAAGAATTGGTCTATATCAATCTCTTTCTGTGGCCCTTGTGTATATAACTGTTTAAAGTACCTCTGGAAACATTTTCTAATTTCCACTGGATTCTGTATATTCTTTCCTTCCACTTCCAAATTAGTAATGGTGTTAAGTTTTTGTCTTTTTCTCATTTGCCAAGCTAACAGTTTCCCACATTTATTAGCCGATTCAAATGTCCTTTGTCTCATCTGTTTAATTTTCCATTCTATTTCCTGATTCATCATTTTCATATATTGGACTTGGTATAGCTTTATTTCTCTCAGAATCTCTTGTGACTTTGGTTTCGCTCTCAGTTTCTTCTCGCCCTCTTTTATTTTCTCCAAAATTTTGTCTTTTTTCTCATTTTGAGTTCTGTTCTTTATTGAATTCTGTTGAATTAGAAACCCCCTCATAACCGCTTTGCTTGCGTCCCAGATTACTCTTTTTTCAATGGTAGTGTTCATATTTATCTCAAAATAGTCTCTCAAGGTTTTTAGGGCCTTCTTGGTAACCTCTTCGTCTCTAAACAAGGTGTCATTCATCCTCCATCTGAAGGAACCAGTTGGTGTTAGTTTCATCTCCATTTTCACAGCATTATGGTCGGAGCAAGTTTTAGGGCAAATTTCCACTTTTCGAATCTTAGGAGCCAGTCCTCTAGTTATCCAGATTTGGTCAATTCTTGTCCATGTCATTTTGGCTTCAGAGAAGAAAGTTCCCTCTCTACCAAAGGGATTCTTTGTTCTCCAAATGTCAATTAAGTCCATATTGTCAGTCATCTCAAAAAAGGTTTTTGGTAGTCTGACATCCTTAGTGACTACCTGTCTCTGTGCCTTGTCCATATTTGTAGATAGCACTCCATTCATATCTCCCATTATGATAATGTTGTAATCCATATAGTCCAGCAATGTCTCATGCAACTTTTTTAAAAATTCAGATTTCCCCTCATTTGGTGCATAAACTCCTACTATCAAAAATTTCTCTCCTTGTGTTTGAATTTCAATTGCCACAAATCTTCCTCGGTCATCTTTAAAAATAAATTTCGGTGATAGGCTCTCTTTTGCATAGATCACTACTCCTCTTTTTTTAACCTTATCCGATGAAATAAACTCTTGACCCAATCTTTTGTTAATCAGTACTTTCCTATGTAGCCTTATCACATGTGTTTTCTGTAGACAAATCAAGTCCAATTGTTCCTTTTTTCAATAAATGAAAGACTTTTTTCCTTTTCTCCGGGGAGTTAAAACCATTAATATTCCAACTTAATAGTTGCAGAGCCATGGCGTGATTACTTTGCTTTTCCTCCAACTGCACCCAGTAATTGTTCTTGTTCTGTCGGTGGTATCACTTTCTTTGAGTTGTCCAATCCCAAAGGTAGTGATGCTATGTCTAGTATTCCTGGTTTTAATGCTCTTGGCTCTTCTTCAGATTCTTTCTCCAGGTCTTCTCCGTAATCTTTCAAAAATCTTTCTTTATCATCCACTGATCTTATTTTTAACTTTCGTCCTTTGAAGGTAAAAGATAGGCCTTGGGGGAATTCCCACCTGAAAACAATTCTGTTACCTCTCAACAGGGTCACCAGATCTCCGTAGTTAGACCTAAGATCCAGAAGGTATTTCGGGATGTCTTTAAATATCTCCACTCTTGATTGATATATTTCCAAGGTCTTCTGAAAATGCAGACTCAATATTTTGTCTCTCTCCTCTTTTGATCGGAGGGTAATCAAACAGTCTCTCACCCTGTTCTTTCTCCCCCCTCTTCCAAGCCTGAAAGAACTTACTATCTTGAAATCTTGCTTGTCTGAGTCTAGGTTCCAAAAGTCTGCAAATTCCTGCATAAAAAAGTCACTTAGGTTATCTTTATCAAGTTCAGGTACAGCCCTGATCCTTAAATTTGTCTGTCTTTCCTTCCGTTCAATCATAGACAACATCGACCGGTGGTCCTCCAGTTGTGGTTCGAGGACCCGACCCCCGCAATGTGAAATGAATACACAAGGACACGTGATATAAGGTTAATGGGAAAGGAAAGGCCACAACTTTATTGATTACAGCAGTGAAAAGGTATTGGCTTAGGCATTGGATCTCTAAAACAAGTGGGTTTATTCATCAGTAGGTGGAGCCAGTTGATGCCGATCCAACTATAGGCTCACCCCTGATGTCACCGAGGGTCGTGCCATGGCCTCCCGCCAAGCAGGCATCGGACAGAATACACGACCGCCAGATTCCTTTAACGGAATACCCAAAAATTGAAGGCATAGGCGATGGCCACATCTAGCCCTTCGACACACCACAACACATTATTCCAATGCCTAACCTACCCACCAATACCACAAAAGTTGTGACGATTGCTACGAGGTAGGCAAAAAAACCAAAAGGCCTAATGCCAAATGGAAAAACTCCTACCAGGCCCCCTGGACAACCAGGGTGACCAACCTAAGGTCCATAGCAAGGCCAATGACCTAAGCCCTAACTCAAAGGGAGTGGAGGGTGGGTGACTCGCGCCGAGACGACGGCGAAGAATGAGGCTGGGGAGAGGCTGGCACTGCAGCAAAAGGCTGCTGAGCACGCCCCCTCGGAGGCACCTGGTTGGGTGCCTGCCGAGGGGCGTGGGCGCCAGCCAGGAGAGGTGGAGGCAGGGGGCTAACGCCCCCTGCTAGGGGCGGTGCTCGGGCTCCCGCCCACAACCACTCCCCTCTCTTCCAGGGAGGAGAGTCTTTGCCTACATATTGGTGGTATCTTTTCCTCTATGGCCAGTGCTTTTTCCTTTGCTTCTTCAGCTGTCTTTCGATTCAAAGTAGATTCCTGCAGCAATTTCTCAATAGATTCTGTGTTAGAGTTCACCTTCTGTCCCAAATTATTAATGCTTATAGTATTTTGGTCCATTTTAGTTGTTGCTTCAGCTACTTGTTTACTTAATTTTTCCAAAGATTCATTGATTTTACCTAATGCCAAAGCTAAAACATCTTCAGATGCCATTCCTTTTGACCCAACTTGAACAGATGCTTCCCCTGGTGGTGCAGAGGGGCCAGATGCTGATGCTCTTCGCTGCTGCCGAATTTTAGCAGATCTTGGTTTTTTTTTCCTGAAGCGAGTCTGCCATAACACTTTATCTGAAGCTCAAGGTCAATCCCACGGCCGGAGTTTGTTTTGCTGTGGAAAATTCCCCTGGCCAGTTTAAAGTGGAAAATTCCCTGGCCAGTTGTAACAATTTCAAAGTTCCTCTAGGGGGACACAGTAACAGTCAATACTTGTTGCATTAAAATAACTTTTCCAAGTCCCTCATTTAACAAAATAAGCAACAGTTTCAATTTCAGTTAATTTACAGTTCCTTAAAGTCCGGAGAAACCAGTCAGAATCAAAGTATCTCTCTTGCAGAGTTAACTGTCAAAAGGTTACATTATCCATAAACAGCGCGATTCACAGTACGGCAATCTTATTGTCCATTGACAGACCGTTCCCAGGCATTAAGCGGTGGTCTTTGTTTCCTTTCCTCTCTTTTTGCAGGCAAAAATACTTCTCCCTTTTCCCTCCCCTCTCCTGCAGCTCAGGGAGGGAGATCTCTTGTGTCGATGTTAGGATTTAAGTCCTTTTAAAGCGATTTTCCAGGTCTTAGCTTAGATGATCTTTGCTTTGATCTGTTTACAAGAAACGGAAGGCGGACTTCCTGTTTAAGCCTTCCCGCTTCGGTGCCAAATTAGTGCTTTTTCTTCCCTTGTTTTCAAATCTTTAAGTTTAACCTACTCACGGGTAGTTGTTTTAATAGCCGAATTGTCACAGGAAAAAAGTCAGCGCTCTCCGGCAACAGCTGTGTGGCTTCACTCCACGGAAGAAGCAATTGACGCTCAGCACCGCACCGCTCACCCCGTTTCGCTCCGGAGCCCGGAGCCGGGTTCCTTTGCAAATTGGGGGGGGGGGGTGCTGAAGGTGCCCGCCGAGTCCCACGATCACAGGCTTCACCCGCCTGTGGTTTTTTTGAAGGGTCCCCGCTTCGCCGTAGCGGCAAGACCTGATTTCTGTGGAGCTAACTCCCTCTAAGTTAGAGGGAATCCGCCATTGCCGATGGCGCCGACCCCCAGAAGTCTATCTGTCCACATCCCAGGACTCATGCACACCCTTTTCGCAGAGTTCACACAACGAAAGATGCACTCAGGAGAGCAGCATATGTACAGCTTTATTCAGCTGTACATATGACTGCTTGCCTCCGTGTCGAGGCAACAGAGACAAAAGCTATATACAAAAACAGAAACTTCCTGTGAGCCGGAAGTACGCAGACTTTGTGACTCACAAGAGCCTGCTCCCTTTTTAAGGAGGAACGGAAATATCCTAACATCCTCCCACTTTCCGTGTAACCTGTAGTACCTGTGGTTCAACCCAATTGCAACCTCTGTACATAAACCTTAAGTTGTTCTCTATTAACAACCTTAGACAACAGATCAGCAGGAATTTCATTTCCTGGCATGTAGGACACCTGAATGAGTCATTTCTGAATACACTCTCTTGCACGATGTAGCATAATCTGCAAGAACTTGGTTCTTTGCTTGCAACTCTCTGAGTTCAGCAAAGCCAAACAGGATCTATTGTCTTTATACACTTGTATGGGACATTTCACAGAAACTCCGATGTCCTTAAACAGTTGCATCAACCATTCACAATCCATGAGTGAAAATGACAGAGCATTGAGTTCCGATTCACAGGAACTTAGGCTTACTGTCGTCTGCTTCTTGCACAGCCAGTCAAACAGACAGTGGTTGTACATGTAGCATACTCCAGAAGTGCTTGTACCATCCGTGGTGTCACTTCCAAAACTAGCATCTGCAAAGATTTCAAGACCTCCAGTCTTCTGACTGGTGAACCTCAGCCTGTAGTGCAAAGTCCCTTTCAAATAGCGGGCTATGCGCTTCAGAGCTTTCCAATCCTGAACAGTAGGATTGTTGGTATGTCTGCTAAGCAGGTTAGTGCTTACAGCTATGTCAGGTCTTGAACACCTAGCAATGAAATTCAACTTGCCTAGAATACATCTGTACAGTGTAGTGTCAGGAAACGCTTCAGCAGTACTATCTACCTGGTAACCTGTCACCATCGGTGTGTCTGCTGGGTTTGCATCAACCAAATTCAACCTGGTTAATACATTAGCAATTTTCTGTGTTTGGTGTACCAGAAAATTACCTGCTTGGTCCCTCTCCACCTGCAGAGAAAGATAGTTGGATACCTCACCAAGATCTTTCATGTCAAAGTGCTCCTTCAGCTGAGCGAGGGTGCTTTGGTACAAAGCCTGATTCTTCCAAAACATCAGAAGATCATCAACAAAACATAAACAATACAGTTTGTTTTGCCCCTCCTCCTTGACAAACACACATGGATCAGCTTTTCCTTGGTGAAAACCAAGAGAAAGCAATGTCTCAGTTAGTTTTGTGTTCCAACACCTGGCACTCTGCTTGAGACCATATAAGGACTTCCGAAGTTTACAGACCATTCCCTTCTGTATCTGCATCCCGTCAGCTGGAAGCATATACAGCTCTTCCCCCAAAACCCCGTACAAAAAAGCTGTATTAACGTCGTGATGGGAAACGTGCAGTTTCTCCTCTGCAGCAATCTTGAGCATTAGCCGAATGCTCTCCTACTTGACGGTGGGTGAGTAGGTCTCGTGGTAATCCTGTCCTGGTACCTGTGAAAAACCTCTGGCAACCAATCTGGCTTTGTGCCTGACAACCTTGCCATTCAGGTCTGTCTTAGCCTTGAAGACCCATTTGCTGCCAACCAGTCTCATTCCTGGGACTACCGGTACCAGCTCCCAAGTTTGGTTCCTATCCAAGGAATCAACTTCAGCCTTCATAGCATTTAGCCATGGCTCAGCATTTTTAGAGGTTAACTCCTGAACCTCTTTGGAGTTTGAAGGTTCCCACACCTTCTCTGAGGTACTAAGAACAGCAGTTGCTGTCTTAGCAAACTCATCAGCAAACCTCTTTGGAGGTTTGCCTTTTGTGGCCCTTTCAGATCTGCGTACTAGACGCAAGTCTTCTTCACTCATCTCCTCCTTCTGAAGATCTGAAGACCAATGGTGAACAGTGGTTCTTCCAGTTCATTGCCAGACGCATCAGATGGTCTGAATGAGGCCTTTGCGCTCTTGTAGTCTGCTGTGTCATCACTGTCGCTGACACCAGCAGCAGTACTGCCCACTGAGCTGGAATCCGAACTCTGATCATCATCCTCATCATACTTAGCTTCCTCTTCTACCTCAACATCAGCTGCTTTTTTTCACATCATCTTCATCTTCCTCTGAGTGACTCTGGAAAATTCCCACATTCTCCCCCCCCCCCACTAAGGATTGTACTCAACACTCTTTGTGAACCTAATGGACTTCGAGTCAGTCATCCATACCCTGCATATGTACAGCTTTATTCAGCGTTGGTCAGAACAAAGAAAAAACATGCCTGCCTGCCTGCCTGCCTGCCTGCCTGCGTGTCGAGGCAACAGAGAGAGACAAAAGCTATATAGAAAAACAGAAACTTCCTGTGAGCCGGAAGTACGCAGACTTTGTGACTCACAACAGCCTGCTCCCTTTTTAAGGAGGAACGGAAATATCCTAACAGTGCTGTGGGCCCCCACCTCCATAGGCTTAGGACAAGGCCACGCCCCCCGGAATCCTTTATCGGACTACCCTTTTGCTTTGGGGGAAGGTGATGGCGCTTCCTCCCCCCTCATCTGCATAATAATAGAGCAATGCCCCTACCAATGCCTAACCGCCATTCGAGCCCAGGCTTCCCGCCAATACCCTCAAGCCTGTAACCAATCCCTAATCCCTGACATAATATCTTTCAACCAAACATCGTTTCCAGCATCTGAAAGATGCACGCCATCATCCATGTAGAGGGCCACCTTTGCAAACTGGATATTGGGGTGGTCGATTACCCGTCCCCCCAGTGCCGCCACTCTACGTGCCACAGTACTTTGCAAAACCTTTCTGGCTCTGTTCAATGCGATAGGGCAGCGAGAATCCCTCCAGATCTGCCTTTCCAGCAGTGATGACCACAAAATGTTAAGTCTAGGATAGGAGGTAAGTAGCTCATCAAAATCCCTAAACATGTTCCATTGTAAGTCTATGGCTTTACAGTAAGCTAAGTCGTTTCCCCCCAGCTGGATAATTAAGGCATCTGGTGGGCCTTCGATTGTGACTCTGGTCCTCACGACCGGCATCAACTCGGCCCCGCGCATCCCCCTCTTAGCAATCCATGTCACGTGCACCTCTGAGGGTAAGTTCAGCCCTCGCCCTAAGCCAGCCGCGACAGCCCGCTTCGCTGCCCAGTGAACGATACTGTGGCCTACGATCCAAATGCGAATTCTCGCGTCTCCTGGAAGGGAAATGAAATGACAAGAAATGATCAGGAATAGCGCTTTTGGTCATTGGTTCTTTCTAACATAAGCTTTGTATGCCTCCGATTTCCGCCGCCCTATGTCCTTAATCCTTTCTGCCGAGAGGCCCATGTGTACCGCAGTGGTGGCCGCCCCAATCCGGAAGGAGTGAGCAGCCAACTCTGCTGCAGGGAGGCCGCAAGCCGCAATTGCTATCCGCATCACCCGTATGAATTGGTGCCTGGACAGAAAGGAGCCATCACTATGAATTAGAAGGGGGCCGGATAGGTTAGGTCTCAAGTATAGGAAACGCCTAGTGTCTTTTACCGGGCAAGGCCCCACCCTCTTTGTTGCTAACAATCGAATCAGGCCACCTTTTCCTTGCTGGTCGGTCTTAGAACTGCGCACATGCAAAACCAGATCGGTGCGGGAAAGGGTCAGCTCATTTAGCAGAATACCCCGCTGAGCATTGTTCGGACCACCTTCGCATACCACTTCCCCGATCCGAAGTACAGCAAAGAATGCAATGGAGTAAGCTGCTGAGAATAGGCGGGCCTCGTATTTTGATGAGCATATTGTTCTCAATTTTTTGTGAATTTGGCAAAGAATGTCGAATGTTATAGGTTTCCTTTTGTCGTTGCTAGGGGGCTGTAGCCTACGCCATCCTTCCAGAGCTTTGCGCACAACAAAGTCTGCGCAAGGGTCTGTGGAATATGCCACCTTGCAAAAGAAGGATATCGCGGCGGATTGGATGTTTAGGGTCTTCGCAGCTCTACCTAAACCCTTCAAGTGCACTAAATATTTTAAGACTTTGGCTTTTGAGGGAGGGAATGTAACGCTAGCGTTACATGTCCTATCTCGAAACTTTAGGAAATCCGACCACGCCTTTTTATATGATCTCAGTGTGGATGGTGCCACCGAGGCCAATACTCCCTTCATAACTTTATGTTCCCAAGGCTCCAAAGGTGCTCCGGGAAAGCTTGCGGCAATTGTTCCGCCTCTGGCTCTAACGAGCGGAAGCGGTCCATCTGAAAACAAGACAGAGTATTCGCGATGGCGTTATTAATGCCCGGCACAAACTTGGCAGAAAAATAGATGTTGCGTTCAAGGCACAAGAGGACAAAGGAACGGAGGAGATTGCCAACCCTTGGGGAGCATGATGACTGAGTTGAAACAACAGATACCACCGCCTGATTGTCGGTCCAAAAGCACACCCTGTGCTTACAAATACCTCACCCCATAAATGAACAGCCACCATGATGGGGAAGAATTCTAAGAGGGTAAGATCCCGCGTGATGGGCTTTCCCTGCCAAGCCAGGGGCCAGTGCTGTGTGCACCACTGCCCTCTGAAATAGACCCCGAACCCTAAGGAACCTGTTGGAAACTGGCCCCCACGGGAAAGGCTGACTCCTCTTCCCAGGCGCTGGGGCCTGTTGCCGGTGATCTTCCCTGGCTGGTCTTCGGTCAGACCAGGGAGATCTTCAATGAGCGACACCTCCCTCTTGAGAGATGCACACTCCCTTCCCCCTTGCATGACAGCAGGAGAAAGAAAACAGTCTGAAAAGTAGTCTATTTTAAGTCTACTTTATTCCTGGACTGTACACTGCATAAGAGCTTGCACAAAGCATGTCTGCTCTCTCAGAAAGCTCCGAACATCGACTTCCGGGTTAGCGCGTCTGGCTAATGGCGGATTCCCTCCGAGCTCCGGAGGGAATCGGCTCAGCAGGGGACCGGGTCTTACCGTGCCGGCGACACGGGGACCCTCACAAACCACGCACACGGAGTGCGTGGACATGGTGACTCGGCGGGCACCGTAAGCGCCCCCCCGACCCGTGAAAGAGCCTTTTTAAAGGCTAAGGATCGGGTGCCAGGGAGCGGCGTGGTGCTGTGAGTCTTCTGCTACCCCTGCCGAGCGAAGCCGCATGCCATTCTTCAGTCAGCGCTGACTTCTTCCTGTTAAATTTGGACTTAAAAGCAAGAGCAACAACCCGTGAGTAATTTGAAAATTGGATTACAAATTTTTTTGGTTTGGATTTGGCATGAACGGGGGAGACGAAAAAAAAGGAAGTCCGCCTCCTCCATATTGTTAACAGTGCAAGCAAGGATTTGTCAACTAAAGTTGCGGGAAAAATTTGTGTGATTGGATAAAAGATATAAACCTCACGGATTTAAAAGAACTAAGTTAAGGTGCTGGAGGACAAGAGAGTATTTTGTTTGAAGTAAAATACCACCCTACTCAAGCCCGGGAGCAATCTGAGTTAAGAGCCTGCCGAGATATTGATATTTTTGACAGCTGTCAAATTTGCTGTCAAAGTTGAAAGGACTGAAATTGAAACTCTAATTGATTAAATCGCTACAAAATATCACAAATAAGGAAAGATTGATACAAACCAATCTGACTTTTGGATCGGAGAGGGAAAGATTACTAAGTAACCAGAATCCCTCTAGAGGGGACTTTCGGACATTGCAAGAATGGAACTAAAACAAGGAATACAGGAAATACGTGCTGACTTGAAAGAGCTGATCCTTTTCGTGGGAAAATTGTTACAGAAGAATGAGAAAGGCCATGTTTTGTCTACGAGCCCACCAGACCCGAAACTATCTGAAAATACATTAACTGACTTGGAAAGGGACTCGTTGTTCAAAACACAGGCAGCTGGACAAAGAAAAGAACTCAAGACTGAGGAGGAAAAAACACCTGCCAAGCAAAAGGATTCAAAAGAAGTGAAGGCTGAGACACTGCATAAGAGAGAAAGACCTGTTAAAAAGAAATTCAAACTGACCAAGGTGAAAACAGGACTATTTGGGACATATAGATTCATGAAACAGCGTTGGAATACTGGGTATAAGCGAACAGGTCCAACTGAAAGAATCACTGCCAGCACTGAGAAAATAAGTCACCGATCCTGGGAGTTAAGCATGAGAGATTTTCAAAGAAATCAGCTGAAAGGAACTGTGAGAGACTTGCGCGCCTCGGACGTGAGATCGCCAGGCTAAAAAGATGGACTAAATGTACTTTGGTTAAGGATTGAAACCGGGGGGAGAAGGGTGGGAATTAACAGTCAGAAGGGGATCTTTTCTTTTTTTTTTTTCTTTCTCTTTTTTTCCTTTTAATTTTTATAGAACAAAGATTAGTATTACAAGAATGGGAAATCCGTGGGAGGGAAATGGTGGCAATTTTAGGAAAGGTATTTTTTTTCTTTTTTTAGATCTATGTTTATATTTTTGTCTACTCTTTCATTTTTATATAGAGGATTAAGGGATATATGTTAATGAAACGTCAAAAGCATAATAAAGTATAATTTTACAACTAAAATGTCAAAGCACAAACAAAGTATAAATTTTATAACTAAAATGAATTTAATTAAATTAGGGATAAGTAACTTTAACAAAATAAGGTACAGGATGTTCAGGGGAAAAACTTGCTAGAATAAATAAATTGGAGTTGGGAAACAATAGGAGGAGACGTGGGGAAGTCCTGAAAAGAAGCTATTGAAAATAAGTGTGAAGAGGAGAATCTTTTTTCTTTTTTTCTTTTTTCTTTCTGCTGGTGTACTGCATGTTTATTTGATGTATTTGATGTAACCTTTTTGGAAAACCAATAAAGATTATTTAAAAAAAAAAAAAAACAGAAAGCTCCGAACATCTCACAAACTCCTCCTTTGCAAGAACAACAGGAAGGTCTCATGTTACACTGAGAACACATTCCTGAGAAGAGAGTTGAACATCCTGTCCCACACTCAGAAACATCAGACAATTCATGTGATGTAAACAATGAGCTGCTACTTCGCAGCTGCTGAGCACTCATATTACAACATCCTCCCCCATATGAGTTGAAGCGAGTTGCAAAAACAAAAGCAGCATCTAGAGAAGAAAACAAACAGTTGTTATTCACATAACAATCCCCTGTTGTTTCAGTTCCACCTTTGGAACTACCTGTCACTGGTTCCACCAGTGTAAACCTCTGGTTGCCTGTTTTCCAAGGAATTAGAGCTTCTGCTCTACCTTGGCTAGGGGGAATTGCGTTGCTTCTTGCAACTTTCAGGAGTGACTTTGTCTCTGTCTTGGACAAACCTTGAACCTGGCTTGAGTTGTTAACTACAGCAACACATGCAACAGCTGAGTTAGCAAACCCCTGAGAGTACCTTTTGGGTGGTATTCCCTTTGTGACTCTCTCAGATCTGCGAATGTGGTGCAGATCCTCCTTGAAATATGTTCATCCTTGGGACTTTTGGGAGAACCACGCCCAACAGTAAACAGTGGTTCTGTCAATTCCAGTTCAGCCTTAACCTGTGAAGGACTGGACATTGTGTATGAACCCTTCTCAATGACTGTGTCAGCAGAACTCTCTGAGCTCTCTGTGTCACTCTCAGTATCAGAATACTCATCTGTGTTGACATCTGTGGGAAATGTGTGGAGAACCTCTCTCTCCTGTCTTGCAGTGCTCTCTACAAACTTTGTGAAAATCACTTGATCAGACACAGGCAATACTACTCTTGTCACAAGACAAGATGCTTGTCACAAGACAATTGTTTACATTCTACAGTCAGAGTTACTGTTGGGTTCCCACAGGAAATGGGAGACTGAATGTGACGTACACTGGTTTCCTGTTTTTCACTGTTTCTCTCGGTGTTCTTTGTTTCCGAGAGGAGTTGCTTCTCTGCTCTCACAGAGGCAAGATGCATGTTTGTATTCTCTCAGCATAGAGTGTAAATAAAGTTAAAGAATGTAGCACATACTGCTTATCCTTCTGCTGTGTGGACTACTCTGCTTGGGCTCAAGATAAGACGAGCCTGTATCAGCTTCAGATGGGCCGAAGCTGGTCAAAATCTCACAACCCTTAATTCCCTGTGGTGTATCCACATGCACATGAGATCCGAAGACCCTAACGTGTTTAACTGAAGGTTTTCTGTGGAACAGCCTCTCAAATGGAGAACTTTCCATACCTGCTGAAACCTGTCTTACCCACGTGTAAGAATATGCTCTCAGCAATTCGGCCCAGAACTCTTGGGGCAAATGTGGACCAGACTTCCGGGTTAGTGCCAGCAGTAATGGCAGAATCCCTCTGATTCGGAGGGACCCGCTCAGTGGAAATCGGGTCTGAACCGCCACGGCGAGGCGGAGACCCTTCAAAAATCACAGACGGGTGAAGCCTGTGAGCGTGGGACTCGGCGGGCACCTTCCCCCCCCCAATTCGTGGGGAGATTCGACTACGGGCTCCGGAGCGAAATGGGGTGAGTGGCGCGGTGCTGTGAGTCAACTGCTACTTCCACAGAGCGAAGCCGCACAGCTGTTACCAGAGAGCACTGACTTTTTCCTGGGACAATTCGACTTCAAAAGCAACTACCCGTGAGTAGGATAATTGGAAAAAGGGAAGAAAAAAAGATTTAATTTGGCTCCGAAGCGGGGAGGCATAAACAGGAAGTCCGCCTTCCGCTTTTGTAAATAGACTAAAGCAAAGAGGCTGCAAGCTAAAGCCTTGGAAAGCGGATCGAAAAAGACTAAAATCCTAACATCCAAAATAAGTGAACCCCCCCCCCTTGGTTGCAGGAGAAGAGGGGGGAGAGGTTTGGACTATATGTACCTGCAAGACAAAGGGAAGGAATTTAAAATCTACCGTTCAAAACCTGGGAACGGGCTGCCAATGGACAATAAGACTGCCGTACTGTCAAATGCGCACTGCTTGTGAATAGAGTACTTTTTGACAGCTAGCTCCGCAAGAGAGATACATTGTTTTCGGCTGTCCTCTCCTGTTTTTAGAAAGAAGGGAAAGTAACTGAAAAGTAACTGAAAATTGAAACTGACTTTCTTCTTTTTTCTGCTTGAGTTGGGGGTTTAAAAGATGTTACTTTGTAATACAATAAGTGCAGACTGCAATTGTGTCCCCCTAGAGGAAGTTTCTGAAATTGTTACAACAATTGGGCCAGGGAAATTTGCCACTTCAAATAAAATAAACTGTGTGGCCGTGGGATTGACCTTGGACTTTCTGTTGAAGTGTTATGGCAGATGGGAAAGAAAGAGTAGATTTGTCGCTCCAAGACAAAACAAGGAGGTCTGGGAAATCTTGGCAGCGAAGAGCATCAGCATCTGGCCCTTCTGCCTCATCTGCGGCTGTACCTACACAATCTAAGTCAAAAGGTATGTCATCAGAAGAAGCTTTAGCACTTGCATTAGGTAAGATAAATGAATCATTGGAAAAGCTAAGTAAAAATTGACCAAAATTGACCAAAATACAATAAGCATTAATAATTTGGGACAAAAGGTGAATACTAATACAGAAACTACTGAGAAATTGTTACAGGAATCTACTTTGATTCGACAGACCACAGAGGAAGCTAAGGAAAAAGCAGCTGCCGTGGAGGTGAAGATAACACAACTGGAAACAAAGAGTGTTCCAGACCTACAGAGGCAACTTGAGGACCATAGGTCGACGCTTTCTATGATTGAACTTAAGGAGAAACAAACGAACTTGAGGATCAGAGCTGTGCCTGAATTAGAGAAGGACAGTTTGATAGACTTTCTCACACAGGAATTTGCAGATTTCTGGGATTTGGACTTGGAGCAAGAAGAATTTAAGATCGTGAGTGCTTTTAGACTTGGAAGAGGGGGGAAGAAGAACAGGGTGAGAGACTGTTTGATTACCCTCCGAACTAAAGAGGAGAGAGACAAAATTTTGGGTTTGCACTTTCAGAAGACCTTGGAAATACACCAGTCAAGAGTGGAAATATTTAAAGATATTCCGAAACATCTTTTGGACCTTAGGTCCAACTATGGAGATTTGGTTGTCCTGCTGAGAACGAATAGAATTATCTTTAGGTGGGAATTTCCCCAAGGCCTATCCTTTAGCTTTAAAGGAAGAAAGATAAAAATAAGATCAGTAGAGGATAAAGAAAAAATTCTGAAAGACTACGGAGAAGACCTGCAGAAAGGATCTGGAGAAGAGCCAGGAGCATTGGACAGAAAATCACCAGACAGAGGACTAGAACAAAAAGCACAGGACAGAGGATCACCAAAAAGAGGAATATTAGACATAGCAAGATTATCCTTTGGATTGGACTGTCCAGAGAAAGTGACATTAATACCACCGACAGAACAAGAGCAAGCACTTGGCGCGGTTGGAGGAAAATCAGAGTAACTACATCATGGCACTGCAACTACTAAGCTGGAATGTTAATGGACTCAACTCCCCTCAAAAAAGGCGAAGAGTCTTTCATTTATTAAAAAAGGAACAATTGGACTTGATTTGAGATAAACATGAATACTACTGTTGAAAAAAGAGTAATCTGGGATGCAAGCAAAGCAGTTATGAGAGGGTTTTTGATACAACAGAATGCAATAAAGAAGAGAGCTCAAAATGAGAAAAAAAGACAAAATTTTGGAGAAAATAAAGGAAGGTGAGAAGAAACTGAGAGCAAAACCAAAGTCGCAGGAGATCTTGAGAGAAATAAAGCTACATCAAGTACAGTATATGAAAATGATTAACCAGGAAATAGAATGGAAAATTAAACAGATGAGACAAAAAACATTTGAATCGGCAAACAAATGTGGGAAATTGCTGGCTTGGCAAATGAAAAAAAGACAAAAACTCAATACTATTACAAATTTGGAAGTGGAAGGAAAGAACATACAGAATCCAGTGGAGATTAGAAAGTGCTTCCAGAGGTACTTTAAACAACTATATACACAAGGGATCCAGAAAGAAATTGACATTGATCGATTTTTGGAAACAAATGGATTACAAAAAATCTCTCAAGAAAACAAGCTAATGCTGAATTATAAAATAACGGAGCAGGAGGTAGAAGGTGCCATTCAGAATAGGCAATTGGGCAAATCTCCAGGGCCGGATGGTTTAACTTCAAGATATTATAGATCCCTGAAAGAATGGATAATACAACCATTAAAGGAAGTTTGTAATGAAATTTTGGAAGGGAAAAAAGCACCAGAGTCGTGGAAGGAAGCTTATATTACACTTATACCGAAAACAGAGTCCGAGAAGACACTGCTTAAGAATTACCGCCCCATATCCCTGCTCAATGTGGATTACAATTTTTTTGCAGATATTTTAGCTAAAAGATTTTAAAAAGTACTAGCAGAAGAGATACATAAAGATCAAGCAGGCTTTCTCCCGGGTAGACACTTGTCTGATAATACGAGAAATATAATTAATATTTTAGAAAAACTACAAGTGAATATTAACACCAAAGCAGTTTTGATTTTTGTGGACGCGGAGAAAGCTTTTGACAATATTTCCTGGAGTTTTATGAAGAAGAACCTACAGGGGATGGGGGTTGGTCAAGGTTTTGGAAATGGCATAGGCGCAATATATTCAGAACAAAAGGCTAAATTAATTGTCAATAATGTAGTGACGGAGGAATTCAAGATAGAGAAAGGAACACGATAAGGTTGCCCAATTTCCCCATTGCTTTTTATATCGGTCCTGGAGGTTCTTTTAAATATGATTAGAAGGGATCAATTGGTTAAAGGAATACAAGTCGGAGCTAAACAGTACAAATTGAAAGCATTTGTCAGGAAAGCATTGTTTAATGTCTGGACAAGATACAAAGACCTACTTGAAAATAAAACCCCAAGGTGGTTGTCACCGATGGAAGCGAAGGCTCAGAAAAAGCTCAATATGGAGGCCAAATGGCTGAAATATTGGGAAATTTTGGAACAAGAGGGAGACAAATTGAAATTGCAGACCTTTGAAAAACTGAAAGACAAAGTGCAAGATTGGCTTCATTATTATCAAATAATGGAGGCATACAATTTGGACAAGAAAATTGGCTTCCAGGTGGAAAAATCAAAATTGGAAACAGAACTGTTAGATCCCAAAACTAAGATTCTGTCAAGAATGTATAACTTGCTGTTGAAATGGAACACTCAGGATGAAACGGTGAAATCTGCTATGATTAAATGGGCACAAGATATTGGTCATAACATTATGTTTGCTGACTGGGAACGGTTGTGGACCATAGGTGAGAGCCATAGGTGAACCATAGGTGAGAGCCTCCATAGGTGAGAGCCACCTTGGGGTTTTATTCTCCAAGAAGTCTTTATATCTGACCCAGACATTGAACAATGCTTTCCTGACAATATGATTTTTGAACGCCTTATGTGCTTTGTCCTTACCGTACCACAAGTATGCATGCCATCCAAAAACATTATCATATCCTTCCAAATCAAGAATGTCTGTATTCTCAAGAAGTAGCCATTCCTTCAGCCAGCAAAAAGCTGCTGCCTCATAATATAGTTTAAAGTCCGGCAGGGCAAACCCCCCTCTATCCTTTGCATCAGTAAGAATTTTATATTTAATTCTGGGCTTTTTGCCCTGCCAGACAAATCTAGAAATTTCTTTTTGCCACTTCTTGAAACAGTCCATCTTGTCAATTATCTGTAACGTTTGAAACAAAAACAACAATCTTGGCAATACATTCATTTTAATAACTGCAATTCTACCCAGTAAGGAAAGCTTTAAGTTTGTCCACATTTCAAGATCTTTTTTTCACTTCAGACCAGCACTTTTCATAGTTATCTTTAAATAAATTAACATTCTTCGAAGTCATATTCACCCCTAGGTATTTTACTTTTTTCACCACTGTTAAGCCTGTTTCTCCCTGAAACCTTTCCTTCTCAATTGGTGTTAAATTCTTCTCTAAAACCATAGTTTTTGATTTATTCAATTTAAACCCTGCCACCTGACCAAATTCTTGTATTATTTCCAAAGCTCTTCTAGTACTAGGGATTGGCTCCTGTAATGTCAAAACTAGGTCATCTGCATAAGCTTTCAGTTTGTAATGTTTGGCTCCGACCTGTATACCCTGAATCTGTTGGTCCCTTCTAATCATGTTCAGCAAGACCTCCAGGACTGAAATAAAAAGCAAAGGGGAAATTGGGCAGCCTTGTCGTGTCCCTTTCTCTATCTTAACTTCTTCTGTAACTGCATTGTTCACTATTCATTTTGCCTTTTGTTCCGAGTAAATCGCCCCTATACCGTTTCCAAACCTTTCTCCCACCCCCATCCCTTGCAGATTTTTCTTCATAAAACTCCAAGAAATATTATCAAAGGCTTTCTCTGCATCAATGAATATCAGTACAGCTTTTGTATTGATGTTAACTTGTAGTTTTTCCAAAATGTCAATTAAGTTCCTCGTATTATTTAACATATATCTGCCTGGGAGAAAGCCTGCTTGGTCTTTATGTATAATTCCTGCTAGAACTTTTTTCAATCTTTTAGCTAAAATATCCGCAAAAATTTTGTAATCCACGTTAAGTAGGGATATGGGGCGGTAGTTCTTAAGTTGTTTCTTTTCTGATTCATTTTTCGGTATAAGCGTGATGTAAGCATCTTTCCACGACTCCGGCGCTCTTTCCCCCTCCATAATTTCGTTGCAAACCTCCATTAATGGTTGAATTAGATAGTCTTTCATTACTTTGTAATATTTGGAGGAAAGCCCATCCGGGCCTGGAGACTTGCCTAGTTGCAAGTTCTTAATGGCACCTTCAACCTCCTGTTCAGAAATTCTGTCATTCAATATTAATTTGTTCTCTTGGGATATATTTTGTAATCCATTTGTTTCTAAAAATTTCTCAATCTTGGTCTCATTCTGTGGCCCTTGTGCATACAATTGTTTGAAGTATCTCTGGAAACAATCTTTAATCTCCTGTGGGTTTTGTATATTCCTTCCATTTACTTCAAGATTGGTCACAGTGTTTAATTTTTGTCTTTTCTTCAGCTGCCAAGCTAGCAGCTTTCCACACTTATTAGCCGATTCAAAAGTTTTTTGTCTCATTTGTTTAATCTTCCATTCTATGTCCTGAGTAACCAATTTCAAGTATTGTGCCTGATATAATTTAATTTCTCGCAGGATCTCCTGTGACTTTGGTTTAGTCCTTAATCTCTTCTCTCCTTCTCCAATTTTCTCTAAATTTCTCTTTTCTTTTCTTTCCTCTTGAAGTCTCCTCTTTATAGCATTTTGCTGGATCAAAAAACCTCTCATAACGGCTTTACTCGCGTCCCAGATTACTCTTTTTTCCACAGTTGTCTTCAAATTTATTTCGAAATAATCTTTCATAATTTTTGGGGCCTTCTTAATAATTTCAGGGTCCCTGAATCGGTGTTAATTTCATGTCCATTCTCACGGGGTTATGGTCGGAGCAGATTTTTGGGCAGATTTTCACCTTCCGAATCTTGGGTGCCATCCCTCTTGTAATCCAAATTTGGTCAATTCTTTTCCAAGTCATATTAGCTTCAGAGAAGAAAGTCCCCTCTCTACCTAGGGGGTTTTTAGTTCTCCAAATGTCAATCAAGTCCATATTGTCTGTCATTTCAAAAAAAGTCTTTGGTGGTCTTCCATCTTTTGTAACTACCTGTCTTTCAGATTTATCCATGTTTGTTGACACAACACCATTCATATCTCCCATCAAGATAATGTTCTGGTCCATATGATCCAACAACGTCTCATGCAGCTTCTTATAAAACTCTGATTTCCCCTCATTAGGTGCATAGACTCCAATTATTAATACTTTCTCTCCTTGTACTTGTATTTCAATTGCTACAAATCGTCCGTGTTCATCTTTAAAAAGAAATTTTGGTGACAATTTCTCCTTTACGTATATCACAACTCCTCTTTTTTTGACTTTGTCCGATGAGATAAATTCTTGGCCTAGTCTCTTGTTTATCAATAATTTCCTGTGGAGTCTTGTTATATGTGTTTCTTGTAAACAAATCAGGTCCAATTGTTGCTTTTTCAACATGTGGAAAATTCTCTTCCTCTTGCTGGGGGAATTCAGACCCCAAATGTTCCAGGTTAACATCTGCAGAGACATGTTGTAGTTATTGTAAGGTTCCTCCAACCGCTCCCAAAAGTTGTTCTTCTTCTGATGGTTGTGTCTCTTTCTCTAATTGGTCCAACCGCAAGGGGTGCCTTTCTAGATCAGGTGGTCCCAGTCCTAGTATCTCCAGTTCTTTTGTTCTGGCCTCCCTTCGTAGTTCTTCACCAAAATCTTTCAGGAAACTCACTTTATCTTCCTTTGATCTTATCTTTATTTTCTTTCCTTTGAATGTAAACGAGAGGCCTTGCGGAAATTCCCACCTGAACAGAATGTTGTTCTTCCTTAGTAGGCCTACCAGATCTCCGTAGTTAGTTCTGAGGTCTAGTAGGTATTTTGGGATATCTTTAAAAATTTCAATTCTCTCACTTCCGATCTCAAGTGCTTTCTGGTAGTGTAGACTCAGTATTTTATCTCTTTCTTCTTTAGATCTTAACGAAATCAGGCAGTCCCTCGCTCTGTTCTTCCTTTTGACCCTTCCCAGTCGAAAAGCACTCACTATCTTAAATTCTTCTGGATCCAGGCCCCAGAAAGTCTCAAATTCCAATGTAAGAAACTCTATTAATTCTCCTTCCTCTGTTTCTGGGACCGCTCTTATTCTCAGATTGGCCTGCTTTTCCTTAAGTTCGATCAGAGAAAATTGTGCCTTATAATCATCCAGTTTTCTATTTATTGGCGGTATTTTTTCCTCTACCGCCAATACCCTCTCTTTCGCTTCCTCTGCTGTCTGTTTTGTCTCCTTGGATTCCTGCAGTAACCTGTCAATTGCCTGGGTATTAGAGTTCACTTTCTGTCCTACGTCATTCACTTTTTGTCCGAGGTCTTTAATAGTTGAAGTATTTAAATCTATCTTAGCTGTCAAATTTTGTAAGGCTGAAAGAATCTTGTCTAATGTTGTAGAATCTGGTCCTGCTTCTTTTGGTTCTTCTCTTTCTGTAACTTGTGGAGCAGAAAGACCTGTTACAGATGCTCTTCTGTAGCGTTGTTGCTGCTGTGCCAGCAATTGCTGCTGTTGTCTAGTTTTATATTTTGTTGCTTTCTCTTGCGGCTTCTCCTGAGACTTATCTTGTTGTTTGTCTTGATCCATTCCTGTGCCTCAGAGAGTCAAGGTCACTCACACAGCTCTCACAACTCCCAGGTTTGTTTCTCAGCAGTAAAAAAAAGGACAGCTGCAGTGGAAAATCCCCAGCTATAACACAAAGTTCCTCTAGGGGAGCAGAGTAGCAAAATGTTTCATGAATGATGATTGTAAAACAGTAACTTCATAAGTATGCCAATGATACACAGATAGCAACAGTTACAAGCTCAGATATTCCCTTAAAAAAGTTGCCATTCTCTTGCAGAGATCTGCAGTAATGATTACAATGTCTATAAAACGGTGCATTCAGAGTGACCTTTCAATTATTTAAGGCAGTCCGATATCAAAGATTGAATGGTGGGTTCTATCCCCCCCTTTCCCAACTTGTGGGGGTGGCTCGTCTGTCAGGCAGTGAGATTTAGCTCTTTATAATAAGTCAATTTCTTTGGTTCAAAGCTCCTTTATCCCTTGCTTTTGTTCTGTCTACAGATCGGCAAAGCGGGCTTCCTGTTTAAACTTTGCCGATTTCAGGTTCAAATTCAATATCAAAGTCCAGGATCAAAGTGTCAAAGTCAAAATCAAATTCCAGGTTCACTTGTATTAAGTCCTATTCTTTGATCCTTTCAAATTTCCCCAGTTCTTACTCACGGGTAGATGTTTCAGTTCGATGTTCACAGGAAAAAGGTCAGCGCTCTCTGGCAATTGCTATGCAGCTTCACTCCGCAGAAGTAGCGATCGACTCCCAGCACAGCGCCAAACCCCCGCTCTGCTCCGGAGCTCTTTACAGAGCTCCTTTGACAGTTCGGGGGGGGGGGCTCAGCGTGCCCACTGAGTCCCACGGCCCCAGGCTTCTCCCGCCTGCGGGTTTTTTTAGGGTCCTCCGCTTCGCTGCAGCGGTGGACCCAATTTCTGCAGAGCTTCTCCCTCCAGTTAGAGGGAATCCGCCATTGCCGATAGGCGCCGCCTCCGGAAGCCATAATAAGATTAATTTTGGGAGCTGAAGTTTCACCCCCCCCCCCGGACCCGGGAGTGTCCCACGAGAGAGCCTGTTGATGAAAGACTGAAAAGTTTGACAGCTGTCAAGTTGGCTGTCGAGACGGAAAAGGAGAACCTTATTTTTGTTGCTTCTGTTGGTTAATTTGTAATAATTTGTTGAAAATAAGGAAGGGCTGATACAAAATAATCTGACTTTTGGACTTGAGCTGAAAGGAATATTAAGGAACTAAAATCCCCCTAGAGGGGTTTAGTGACATTACAGGAATGGCTGGAGGAAGGAAAATCCAGGCTGAATTGGACAGAGCATTTGTTCTCTTGGGAAAGTTACAAGGCCAAACTGATGTTTTGGCTACAAATGTTGCAACTCTGGACTTAGCAGTAAAGAACATTGTTGAATCTGATAAGGACTTGAAACAAGGAGCCTATCCAACTGAACAATTAGAGAAAACAGAGAGCTTTGACAATATGGAGCAGGTGACATATGTTGCCCCTGAAGAAAAGGAAGGAGGAGCTGAAACTTTGCAGAAGTTAAAGGAGAGCAGCATTTTGAGGCCTGACATGATGACAAAAAAGGAAAATAAAAATCTGATGTGGAGAGCCTGGCCTGAATTGGAGGTGGAAGCTGGAGCTTGGGGGACATTTGGTCCTGAAAGGAGTATAAAACAAGATTTGAAGTACCCCATAAGCTTTATTTTTAAATATGGAGGTCTGGCTGGTAGAAACATGGATCCTGTTGGGCCGGAGCTTCTTCGAGATTTGGAGTTTAACATTAAAGACTATCAAAAAGACCGGCAGAGAGGAACTGAGAGAGAATAGAGAGCCTCGGACGTGAGATCTCCAGGCTAAACAGTATATTGAGACTGATGGATTTTTGTTGAGGACTGAAACCGGGAAAAGGGTGGGTGGAGTTTGGGAATCCAAAGGGTATATAAATATAGTTTGTTTTATTTTTACTTTGCTTTGCTATTGGTATGGAAATTGGGAAAGACGTGGAAGGGAAATTTTGGTCGACTTTAGGAAAAATGTTTAAGAAAAAATCATGAGGTATAAATATTGATGTGTAAATTTGGATAAGTTAAAATTGGTTTTTAAAATGGTCTAAATTAAATGAAAATAAGGTTTGTAAATATAAATTGAGGAAATGGAAGAAAGAAGAAAAGTAAAATAATAACATGTTAGAATAAATTAAATTAAGTTAAAATGGAGAAGTAAGTTAAGGATTTGGTGAGCTAATAATTTAAATTGGAATACAAGAAGGGGAGGTGTGAGGAGGTCTGAGAAACAAGTTAAAAGAAAATAAGTATTTGAACTTTTAGGTGTTTTTAATTGTTTTTTAAGTTTTGGATTTTTTTTGTTTTTTTGTTTTTTTGTTTTTGTTTTTATATGTTTTGTTCTTTTTTTTCAAAATGCTAATAAATATACTTCCGGGACAGCGCGAACGGCTAATGGCGGATTCCCTCCGAGCTCCGGAGGGAATCGGCTCTGCTGAGGACGGGTCTTGCCGTGCCGGCGACACGGGGACCCTCAGAAACCGCAGGCGCGGAAGCCTGCGGACTTGGTGACTCGGTGGGCACCTTAAGCGCCCTCCCCGACCCACGAAGAGCCTTTTTAAAGGCTACGGAGAGGACCGGAGAGTGGCGTGGTGCTGAGAGTACATCGCTACCTCAGTGGAGCGAAGCCGCGAGCCATGGCCGGAGAGCGCTGTCTTTCTTCCTAAAATCTGGGCTGAAACAAGAAACCCGTGAGTAGAATGAAATTTCGACCCTAAAAGTTTATTCCTGAATTTGAGTACGATCGGGGGATGTGTTAAAAGGAAGTCCACCCCCCCCCCACCTGTAAGATCCAAAGCAAGGAAAAGAGACTAAGGTGGAGAGACTTTGTGTTTAGATGGACAAAAGAATATTCCCACGAATTAAATAAAAGAAGTTATTGTGCTGGAGAGGAGAGAGGAACCTTAGAAACTGCGGTGCAACCCCCCCCCCCCTTTGGACCCGGGAGCGTCCGGTGTGCGAGCCCGAGGAAAAAGAATAAAGAGTTTGACAGCTGTCAAAAGAGCTGTCAAACGAGCGGTTGAAGTTTAGAACTGTGTTATTTAATATCTTTCTGGATTAAAGGTGTTATACTTGAACTGAACTGGTTGGAAACAAAGTGACTGTGAACAACAAAGTAACGGATTGTTGGAAAAGAACTATTGGGTGGCTATCCCCCTGGAGGGAATTAAAGACATTGCAATGGCTGCAGAAGGAAAATTACTGGCAGAGATAGAAAGAATGTTCTTTCTCGTGGGAATTTTACAAGAGCAGAGCACGGCTATGAACAAACAACTTACGACCTTGAATCTCAAACTAGGCAGCTCTGCTGAAGATACAAACTTCGCAGCTGAAGCAGAAGAGACAACTTTGGAATTGGGGGGAAAAGATGAAGAAGGAAAGGAAGGACAGGTGGAAAACATTAATCAGAAGCCTATATTCTCAGTAAATAAAGGAAATAAAGAGGACGATCATTGGATTACAAATCTGCAAAAGGAGAGAAAGATAAAGGAAGAAACCTGCGGAACATCTGGAATATTGGAATATAAAAGAACAAATAAGCATGACTGGGACTTCTTCTTAAAGTTCGAACATGGAAAACTGGTTGATCCTTTGCAGCAACCGTTTTTGGCAGATTTCGAGGGAGGAAAACAGGAGGGGCTTGTGAGAAAACTCCTTCGAAAATGGAGGGCCAACAAAAAGGACTACCAACAAAACCGACGGAGAGAGGTTAATTGGGACTTTAGGGCCTCGGATGTGAGAAATCCGGGCTGAGAACCGTTTTCTGAGGACATTGGTTCGGAATGGGACAAAAACCGGGGCAGGGAGGGAGGGGGGGAGTAGATTAGTTCAAATTTTAATCTTTGTATTTGGTTATTATGGTTTTTTGGTTTAATATAAAAAGGGAGGAATTCGTGGGAGAGAAATTAGGTCGACCTTAGAAAAAGGATTTTGTGTAAAAAGGGAAAACTCTGGATAAGCAAAATTGGGCCTAGTAAAAAGTGTTAAGCTCTAGAAAAAAGAAAACAATAATATTTTTGAGAAGAGGGGAAATAACTTGCTGAGTTAATCACGAAATTGGGAGGGGGGAAGGGGGGGATGTGGGGCAGTCTGGGAAAGAAGGTAAAGAAACTAAGGGTATAAAATTATATATGTATTGTTATGTCTTTTTATGTGTGTTTGTCTATATAAAATGTGAAAACCCAATAAAAATTTAATAAAAAAAAATGCTAATAAATATTCCTTTTTTTAAAAAAATTACAAGATAGAATTTTGCTTTGCCTCTAGAGGGCGGCAGAGGACCAATTACCAATCTTTCTCTTTGGCAGAAAGATACAGCTTTCCGTCCTTGAAGATCCTGCATCTCTTCTCATCATAGGATATCACCAATCCTTTCTTTGTCATCTGAGATACGCTCAGCAAGTTGAATTTTAAACCTGGGGCAAAGTAAACGTTGTTTATAGTCAAATTCAGACTCTCCAGATATACAGTCCCGACTCCAGTTGCTTCCATCTCCTGACCATTGGCCTGTTTCACAGTGAAGCGTTGATCCTGAAATGTAGAGAATAATTCTCGCCGTGCCGCTAGGTGCTCTGTAGCTCCTGCGTCTATTACAAATGCATTCTCAACCGATGATGAAGCCTTTGGCGACATCAAAGCCTTTGCTGGTCTCGCCTGTGACTTGGCACGACCCTTGCTTGTAGCCTCTGGCTTTGCTGAGCTCCCCTTGGCTCCTTTGGAAACACGGCTCTCTTTACAGTTCTTCTGTAAATGGCCAGCCTGACCACAATTGTAGCATCGAATGATGTTTAGGGCTACAGCCTGCTCCTCTTGAGCAACAACAGTGGTGGGGGAAGTACTGGCAGATGCAGATTCACTCACCCCATCAGCAACAGCTATTGCAGCCAGTCTGTCATTCTCATTAAGCAAAACGGCACAAATGCGCTGCACCATCAGATCTGCAGCAGGGAGCGAACCCAGTTGACTCGCAACCATCTTGAATCTCTGATCCAAGCTGTTTATGATCATGAAACAAAAGATTGACTCATCAAGTGGAAAATTCCTCTGCGCCATCTGCTGGCGAAGATATTGCATCTGTGTCAGATGCGCCTGGGTATCCCCATCCGGCTTAAGTCTCAAGTTTGTGAGCTTCTCAAAATGCAACAGCGCAGTCCCAGCTGCTTCGCGCATATGAATACGTCGTAGAGCAAGCCAAATGTCCCTTGCGAATTCCAAACCTGAAATATCCACCAGCTGATCGTCCCCTACACACAAGACGATTGCAGACCTTGCCTGCATGTTAGAGTCATCCCAGGCCCTTGTTGGTGCAGCAGGAATGGGATTTCGAATTACTCCAAATATTCTCTGTCTCTCAAGCAGGGCTTGCATTTTCAGAGACCAGGAGGAATAATTGCCATCTGATAACGGCGGAGGGTAGGGCAGCCCCATCCCCGGTTTGGCATCCATCTTGATCCCAATTAACAGCTATCCACCACTAGCTGTAAATCCTTGGCAGCAAGCAAGCTGTAAATTCCAACAGCCTTTGAGCCTTAACTGCTCAACTCCGGCTTGCGTCCTTTGCCTTTGATGCTTAACGAGCCCATAAATCAGCACAGAGTACTCACAGTTCCTTGGCGGTTACCGGCAGGGTAAACAGCTCTCCCCCCAAATGCAGGAACTTGACTTTCGCTGTGTTTTGATCCAAAAAACAAACAGCAGGAAAACAGCTGAACTTCGATGAACCGGAGAATCCTTTGATCCACGTTCACCAGGCAGCCATCCATCAGGAACTGGCAGGCGTCGTTGGAAGCGGCACAACCAGCAACTCTGCTACCACTTGTTGGAAACTGGCCCCCTCGGGAAAGGCTGACTCCTCTTCCCAGGCATTGGGGCCTGTTGCCGGTGATCTTCCCTGGCTGGTCTTCGGTCAGACCAGGGAGATCTTCAATGAGCGATACCTCCCTCTTGAGAGATGCACACTCCCTTCCCCCTTGCATGCCAGCAGGAGAAAGAAAATAGACTTAAAATAGACTACTTTTCAGACTAGCCGCATCTGATTGGACCTGAAAATCAGCATGGAGCAGCATGGTGTCCTGCCACAAAGAAATGCCATTATACTTGTCTAGGAACTGCAGCCATACTTCAAGGTCGGATTTAACCGCCTTGGAAAGACGAACTCTGTGTTGGGGTGCCCGAAGGCCCGCCGACAGTCTAGCCAGACGGGCACAGAAAGGGTGGCCCGGGGATACTACTCGGCATGCGAAATTTAGATGGCCTAATAAAGACTGGATTTGCCTAAGAGTAACCTTTTTTAATGGGAGGAGCTGTTGGATCAAGTCCTTAAGCGCCACTAGTTTTCCCCTTGGTAACCTGGAGAACTGGGCGATTGTGTCTAATTCAATGCCTAGATAAACCATGGTTGTGGCTGGGCCCTCAGTTTTGTCTGCCGCCAACGGAACACCAAGTTCCTCTGCTAAGGATATGAATGCCTTCAACAAATTGGTGCACTCCTGTTTTGTGGCACCAACGAGAATAAAGTCATAAAGGTAATTCGACACCCCGGTGGAACCTGTTTTGAATTGGAGCGCCCAGTCCAGAAATGTACTAAAGGATTCAAAGGCCGCACATGCCACTGAGCAACCCATTGGCATTGCTTTGTCAATAAAGTAAGATCCTTCGAACCTGAAACCCAACCAGCGAAAATCTTCGGGATGTACTGGCAGGAGACAAAAGGCCGAATCTATATCACATTTTGCCAGCAGAGCCCCTTTTCCGAATCTGCGTGTCAGTTTTACAGCATGGTCAAAAGAAGCGTATTTTACCGAACAAAGCTCTTGTGGTATGGCATTGTTGACCGAGCCACCCCTTGGGTAGGAAAGATTATGGATCATGCAGAATTCCCCGGGGGCTTTTTTAGGGACTATGCCCAGCGGGGAAATGTGCAAACCATCGATAGGTGGCACTTTAAAGGGACCGGCCACCCTCCCAGCTGCAATTTCCTTTTGAATTTTCTTTCTCGCGATCTCAGGCATTTCCCTTACTGATTTCAGATTAGGAGGATCGCAAGGGTTGGGTGGAAAAGAAAGCGGGATTCTGAAGCCTAAAGAAAACCGCTCCCAAAGGTATCTGGCTGCTTTTTTATCAGGGTAACTATCTAGCAGGGTTTTTAAAGGATGTAGTTTGACTGGAGTGAAGGCTAACCCTCGAGAGCTATTACTGGCGGTCCCCGGCAGTCCCTTGGGGTTCTCCGAGGGTACCCCTTGTGCCTTGGTGTGAGTACCCCCTTCCGCCCCGAAAGGGCTGCTTACCCTTAAAGCACGCTGAGGCCGGATGGCTGCCGAGGCACCTCTCACATTCGTGAGCATACTTACAGGCTGACCGAGAACAGACCCCCTTGTTGAAGTCCCAGCATTGACGTCGCCGCTTTGGCTCCACCTTCCCAGCTTTAGAGGAGTCCTGCAATTTCTTTTCAACATACGGGCCTACGTGCTCCATCCAATAGTTTTGGTCCCTCAGGTCCCAGCGAGTGGATGGTAAAAGGGAAGCATGTCTACGGAAATCTTCATCATAAGATAAAGCGGCGTTCTCCCCCGCTAGGGCAAATGCCCTTCTCACATACTCTATGTGTGCGATGAGATGCATCACGCGTTTGCGATAAGCCGCTGAAACTACCCCCATAAAAACCTGGTACCCATCTAACCAATTTTCAAAAGTGTGTTCGGCTCGGGGGGTCCTATACCTCCGCTTCCCATACAAACGTTTCTTTTCTCCTTTCCCTGTCATTTTAGTCGGGGGGAGGAGAGTAAATATATCAATGTAGTCCCCATTGAGAATCTTAGTTCTTTTCTTTTGTGATAAGTGGTTTCCTAATATAAAGTCAGTGGACACATTGGTGGATGTTTTTACATCTTCCACCAATGACCCCCCTTCCCATTCTAAGGACCCGTTAAAGGACTTACGATGGGAATTGGCCCTCCTCTCGTGGACTCACAAGGGGAGCCCGGAAATGTCCTCGCCCAAACCCCAGTAGTCTTCCATAGGGGCGTCACTATCCGAAGCGGAAGAGGTGGTACCTGACTCATCCTCGGAGTCTGACGTCCTGCTTTTCTTTGACGTGTGCTTCTTCTTGGATTTCCTTTTTCCGCCCTGTTCCACACCGGTAGTCGTGGTCGGGGCTGCAGCCGAGGGCACGTCCTGGTGTCCCTGGTGTTCCCCATCGGAAGAGGACCCAGAATCTCCTACTGCTGTTGTGGGCTGCGGTGGTGGATCCTGAAAGATATTGGGCACATCTATGGCTTGCTGATTGTTAGTGTTGTTAAGCCCATTATGAAGCGTCCTAACACCCGAGGACGCCAATTTTGACCTAAGGGAGTGAGAGGACCGGGAACATGTTAAGGGGCGGGAACCGGAGGTGGTTGTGGGCGGGGCGGGGTCAGAGCCAGAGGTTGAGGTACAAGGGCACTCTTGATTACTCGGAAGGGTGTCAGGTATTGTCAGGGGCTCAGGAGCAGAGGCACAGGAAAGGGAGGAAATGGAGAGCGAGGGGGAGGAATCCGAAGGAATTGTAAGCGATGACAGTGGTCCGAGGTCTCTGAGCCTTTCCAGCGAATCGGAAGACTCACAGAAAGGGGCTCCCATGGTCAGAGCAAGGGGGTGCCTAGGGGGACACCCCAGGAAGAAGGGGCCAGAGGGGACTCAGAGAGCAGCAGTTGGAAATCAGGACCAGCTTCCCCACCAGAACGCAGTAGGGGGGAGGAGTCCCAGGTATTGGGATCAGGCTGCTCACCACCAGCGGGAGGAGATGAGTCAGGATTGGCCACGCCTCCATCGGAGAGCGGGGAAACGGTCAAGAGGAAGGTTGGAGGCTGGGCGCGCGCGCCAAGTTCAAATGTACAGGAGGGCGGCACAGTTGGTAGCCCAGATAGGGAGCCAGGTCCTAAAGCCCGCCGAAAGGAGGGACAGGAGTCAGGGGGGTCAGCGTCAGAAGAGTCCAGAAAGGAGGAGACCCCGGGGGGCAGAAGGACCCAGAGGAGAAAGGAGAGACGGAAGAGGTGGAGTAAGGCTAGAGTCTTAAATTGGTGTACAGGGGGCGGAGACTCAGACGGAGCTTCGCCGATCTAGGTTCTAAGACGTAGAGCTGCACGCTGCAGCTTGGAAATGGAAACTGAACTTCAATAAAGACTTTTGTACATTACTACCCGCTAGCGTTGGTCCTCTGTGAGCTGGGACCTAGAGGCAGCTCTGACAGGTATGTAATCCTGGGATGCAGAAAGGGGAGCAGGAAGCGCCCTCACTCCTGGCCTACACCGCATGTAAAAAATTTCGAATGCCAAGAAAAATTGAGCAAATGCTTCAGGATCGCACGACATAGCGGGCATTTGAGGTCCACCTGAGGAGCCAGCCCTGCCACCATTACGGGAAGATGCCTGTTGGTTTCTACCAGAAGCCATGCCGACACAGGCGTACCAGCAACCCGGGTCAGTAATGACTACGCAGGCAGTGAATTATGCCACTAACAGCAAGTTAAGTCAAAATGCCCACCTGTTGAGTACAATCAGCCTAATGAAAGCAAGCTAGTTCAGTATTGTCTACACTGGGAGGTACTTCAATGGAAAGCACAATCAGAACAAAGAAAGCAAGCTAGTTCAGTATTGTCTACACTGGGAGGTACTTTGTTTTGTTTTTTTATAAGATATTTATTAAAGTTTTTTAAAAATACAAAAAGGAAAATAAAAAAAAACCATCCTTTTAAACAAGAAAAGATAAATTACAGAAAAGAAAAAAGAAAAAGAAAAAACAAAGAATTTATATCCATTAAGTAAATAGAAAAATCGATAAAGAAAAAAAATACAGCAAATCTTTCCATTACTTTCCTTTCATTGGCTTATTTCCCTGACCTCCTCACACCTCCCTTTTTTGTATTCTAAGTCAATTATCCATTTCAGCAAATCCTTTCCCTCTTTTCAAATTTTTGTCCTGGAAATTTATCTTGGTATTAATATAAGTTTACTTTCCCTCCTTTCAGCAATTAACAGTCTATTTTTCTTAAATCTTTGTTACATTTCTGCTAAAATCACATAAATTCATTCCAACATCATTCTAACATTCATTAATCTTACAATACTTCTGTAGTCAAAACTATCTGAAGTATCTGAAGAAGTGTGCATGCACACGAAAGCTCATACCAAGAACTAACTTAGTTGGTCTTTAAGGTGCTACTGGAAGGAATTTTTTTTGTTTTGACTATGGCAGACCAACACGGCTACCTATCTGTAACTGAATACTTCTGTAGATAGTCTTTAAATTTCTTCCAATCTTCCTCCACCGACTCTTCTCCCTGGTCTCGGATTCTGCCAGTCATTTCCGCCAGTTCCATATAGTCCATCACCTTCATCTGCCATTCTTCCAGGGTGGGTAGATCTTGTGTCTTCCAATGCTTTGCTATGAGTATTCTTGCTGCTGTTGTAGCATACATAAAGAAAGTTCTGTCCTTCTTTGGCACCAATTGGCTGACCATGCCCAGGAGAAAGGCCTCTGGTTTCTTCAGAAAGGTATATTTAAATACCTTTTTCATTTCATTATAGATCATCTCCCAGAAAGCCTTAATCCTTGGGCACGTCCACCAAAGGTGAAAGAATGTACCTTCATTCTCTTTACATTTCCAACATTTATTATCGGGCAAGTGATATTTTTTCGCAAGCTTGACTGGTGTCATGTACCACCTGTATATCATTTTCATTATATTCTCTCTTAAGGCATTACATGCCGTAAACTTCATACCTGTGGTCCATAACTGTTCCCAGTCATACACTGGGAGGTACTTTGAGTGGTAAGCACAATCAGCACACTGATAGCCAGCTAGTTCAGTATTGTCCACACTGTGCAGTGAAAATTAAGCCCACTGTAACCCAATTACCGTATTTTTCCCTCTATAACACGGAGATTTTTTCTCCTAAAAAGGAAGGGGAAATGTCTGTGCGTGTTATAGAGCGAATGTGTGGTCCCTGGAGCCGAAAAATCAGGCAAAAATCAAATCGCGCTTCACGGAGAAGGGAAACCTGAAAAGAGGAAGTGGCTGCTTTCCTGCATTCTGCCTCAGGGTCTTACTGCCCACCCTCCTCTGTTTCGTTGCTGTGTTTGCTGAAAGGGAACAAAGAGCAGGGAAAGCCCCTCCCCTCCAGGCAAGCAGAGTGTCGTCTCTGTGCTCCGGTGCTGCTGGGGGAGAGGGAGAGAGAGGGGGGGAGGGAGAGAGAGAGGGGGGGGAGGGAGAGGGAGAGAGAGGGGGAGGGGGAGAGAGGGAGAGAGAGGGGGGAGGGAGGGAGGGAGGGAGGGAGGGGAGAGAGAGAGAGAGAGAGAGAGAGAGAGAGAGAGAGAGATATGGCTGGCTTGGGTGGGGGGAAACTTTTGCCTTTCTTTCCTCTCTCCCGTTAAATCCCTCTCCTGCATTCTTAGCCAGCTGCTTCTCTGCACACCCCTCTCATGTCCCTTCTTTGTTTTTCCTTCACTCCCCACTTAAAATGTGGTTACAAAGCATAGATCCACATGGATCCTCAGGATCTTTGCATTGGATCACCCCAAATTCACCATCAGATCACATAGCATGTCCATGGCTACAGCCTGCACCAAAAAAATCACACACCCACTGTTGCCTGGGGCTGCAATGGTGCAAAAATGTGGTTACAAAGCATGGATCCACAGGGATTCTCAGGATCTTTGCATTGGGTCACCCCAAATTCACCATCAGATCACATAGCATGTCCATGGCTACAGCCTGCACCAAAAAAATCATGCACCCACTGTTGCCTGGGGCTGCAATGGTGCAAAAATGTGGTTACAAAGCATGGATCCCCGATTGGGTCTGCGTTGCTCCAGGACAGGAGGAAGGAAGTCAAAATGACACCGAGGTTGTTTCAAAGAAAGAGTTTATTCTGCTCTCCGGATAGCAGAAGGCACCTGCGTGGTGAGTCCACAGCAAGTACAAAGAAATGACAGGTTTCATGCAGTTTATATATCCTCCAGGCACCCTCTCACTCCTCCCCTAGGAGCCCAACCACGTCGGCGTACGTACACAGGTTGACATCACATATGTTCCTGCTCTGGTACTCTCAACCACAAAAAGGATCTTCCTTCCTGTACTTCTGACCATAAAAGGATATTCCTGTTCCTACTCCTATCTTGGAGCAAGAGGTCACTACTTCCGAGAACATGCTCTGGCGTTAGTCCCAGACTTGGGTCTCTGCGTCATTTGTGGTCAGGACATATGTCTGTGTCTGTTCTACTGGTAAAGTCAAGGCCAGTCTTGCCGTCAAACTGATAAGGGGAGAGAGCTGTGTTCTTGTTTTGCATTTGCTCAACGGCTAAAGTTTATGCATTTTAGCTAAGGAGAAATGGGGATTTTGGTGCAGTTTAAAAACTGCCTGCACAGTCAGTTTTGGGGTTTGGGAAACCCATTCCTTCATTCCCTACTCTTCTTTTGGACAGCCTTTCGGCTCGTTCCAAGGTACTGGCTGGTATTCTCGTGTCAGTGTTGTAATCTGGGGTCGAATCATTCGTAACATCATTTTATGCATCATATTTTGCAGGCATTGCGTTAAGCAGGGTATACAGGAGCAGAAAAGAAGCAAGATTAGTCTATTAACATCATTACAAGTCCTCTAAGCCACCCAAGGTTTGGAAGCCACTCAGTCAACCAAGACATGTCCCATCCGTTCCTGGTTGGGACAGGAGCATGGGCTACTTTCTCTCTTTCTGTTGCCAGGTGTCGAATAGCTACACCATGGTCAGAAGTGTTAAAGCCACAGGCTCCTTCTGTCAAATTTAACGCAGCCCAAAATCCGGCGGAACCCAAAATCGGGGCCGTAACTGAGGACTCATTCCAAGGCACAGGGAGGAGGGGTACTCCTCCCAAAGCATCTGTAGGTCACAGAGTGCGAGAGGTCCCGGGTGCAGACCATGCAATTGGTTTGGTTTTGCAGAATAGGCTTCCATTTCTGCGTGTTGCGGGCACCCCATTCTCTCATTAGCCTCTAGGTTACCTTAAGTGGTGTGGGCGCGGCGATGGCCAGAAATCAGAAGACTACCATCCTGGCTAAAACCATGCCCCCCCCCAGCCCTACTTGCATCATTTGGGCACAGGGATATATCTATTTCCTAATACCTTCTTCTTCTAATAAGGAGGGTACCTCCCACAAAGCTATATGCAAAGCTACATATTCAAAGGGAAAGAAAAGAAAATGTCCTCTTTTAGTTCACGCTGGATTCTTCTCTTGCCATGTGTAGAGACGCCAGCTTCCAGCAGGGTGGTTGTCTGGTGGGTGGGGCCGAGCCGATGCGGTGAGAAGCGTGAGGCGGTGTCTGTAGGGCACTAAGAGATGGCGAGTCGAAGGGGTTGGTGTAGATCAATCGTAGCAGTCCAATCTGATACTGTCTGGGGTTTGCTTCATTCTTCAAATCAGGCCTGCTGGAATATATGCAGTCAGGTGTTGGAGGCCCATCCTCTCCCATAGATGGTGGCATAACCGGGTTAAGAAGTCTCTCTGGAGGCGTGGGTTAAGAACATCAGTAACTCAAAGCTGCAACTGCAGGTGCATGAGCAGTGCTTGGCAAAGGGGGATAGAAAAATAAGTTCCTTTCATGTCCAACAATGCTGGCAAAGCATGAGGAGTGACGCACGTGGTTTCCTGTCCAAAGGTGAACTTGTCAGCTTTTGTAATCAGAGTGGCAGCAGTCACTGCTGTTCGCATGCAGGGAGGCAAAACATGTCCCGTAGTGGTTAATTTTTCAGAGAAATAGGCTATGGGTTGGTCATCATCAGGGTCTAACAATTACCTTGGTAAAATTACCTTGATAGAAAACATATTTCGCCATGTGCAAATGGCTTTGGATACCTACTAGGTCCACAAATCACCATATAGCATATATTCAATACACACACAAAAACGACAATTTGATCCCAACAAAGGACTGCTGGACATCCAAAGGGCCCCATTACCCCATTAATGCCTTCTGTTTCTTCAGCCAATTCCCATCCCTGTACTCTGCTGCCCTCAGGACCAAAGGCGCTACACCCACTTTATCGCTATATGATCTTATATACTGAAACACCCTTTTGTACTGTCCTTTTGTCCACTTCACCTCCTTTTCTTAAGTCCTTTCTAAATTATTCAATCCCAACATCATCATCATTATTATTTTTTCCTTCTCATCCCCCCCCCTCTCTCTTTTGTTTGTGTGTGACACTGACACAAAGATGAAGTACATTAACAAGGTAACACAGGTGATGATCTGGCATCTGAAATCATTCACACAAACAGAAAGCTTAAAAACACACAAAAAAACGTACCAGATGCTGGCTCTCTTCTCCAGGGTTAAATGTGATTGTAGCATATACACACAAATTGCAAGCAGAAATTAAATCACAAAAGAATGAGATCCTCTTGGAAGGTAGCATATTACCGTGATTACCCTTTCTTTGCCTTTTAAGATATGCTTCTGTTTTAAATTCTTTCTGCAGAATATTTACTGCGAAAGGGTGTTCTGTTGGGCTGCATTTGAAAGTTGATTGAACTTTTGAATAAACTGTAGGACAGTCCTTCCCAGTTTTCCCTATTATTATCTATTATTTATCTGCAAATAATTTAATCCTTGATATACATATTCATGTACTTAATGTAGAGATTCAGAACTTAACTGGTTAAGTGTTCTGAGGAGTGCGTCACATTCTGACGTCAGCTTCTAGAAGCTGGGAGGAGTCAACCATTTTCTCTGGGTCTTTGAGAGAGAAAGACGTGGCTTTGCTATGGCTGAGTGAAGTCCTGGATTCTGTTGATGAAATGTTTCAATAAACAACTGTAAATGGACTTAAGTGCTCTCTGAGTTTATCTGAAGCTAGGCGACAGTCTTTTACCGCTGTGTTTTACTCTGCACGACGTGACCAGGAGGTCAGCAGAAGTGCGCAGTTCGTGAGGAAGAGTGCCGGACCGTGGTGAAGGGCTAATTGGCTATCGTAAACCAATTAGACGGTCACGTCTTCAATCAATCAATATTGCACAGGTTATGGAAGGTCAGTCACCGCTCGTAAAACTGTCGCTGGAGGCTGCTGGAATGCTTTGAAGTCAGCGTTCTGAGGCAGAGGGGGCAAGCCGGAGGCAAGCGGCTGGCTGAAAGAAGCAAAAGTTTGCCTGGTGCTGCAAAGTAGAGCTGCAGAGAGAGCTGGAAGCTAAGAGCAGCTGGGAATCGTTTCTCCACGGAAGGGAGAGCCAGCAGAAGCTGAAGCTGATCGTAAGTAAGCTTGGGCCCCCTTGGGAGAACGGGAGAAGATGGCGGAGAGCCAGGATATACCGGTGGAAACCCTAACTTTAAAAAGTTGGGCAACCTGGAGCAGAAGAATAAGGGGTTGGTTCCTGGTCCATGGGCTTTGGGAAGCAAGCCAGAGGGAGCCACTACCACCCCTTAGCCGGGATGCGGCTGGAGCTGACGTTGCAGGCTGTGAGGCTGTGTTGCCTGAAGATAGCCAGCAGAGAATGCAACAAGAGCTGGATATGCTGAGAGCATGCGTTCATGCATCGCTGAGACCCCATTTGGAGGGTGTAAAATCAGCGTGGGCTGCCTGGGAGGTGCTGCGAAGTTTGTGTGAAGCTTCAGCAGGAGGCCAGGGCCCTGGAGACGCTGGACAAGTAGCCCCTGTTCCTGAATCAGCCTCAAGGAGCGCTGGTGAGCAGATCGGGGGGGCGAAGAATTCCAAAGGCAAGTTTAAAAAACTTTCCACTAGTGCTGAAGTGGAGGGGAGCTTCAGAGGGGGCGAGGCTGGTGGGAGGTGCCGTTCCAGAAGAAGGAAGGCCAGACCAGCAGAGAGGAGCCCCGGGCAGTGTTTTTCCACTGGCGTTCAACATCTACGTGGCAGCTGCCCCCACCGGAGCAGAGAATCGAAGCAGGATGTTGCCAAGGTCACTTCCCATGGGAACCAGCCGGGTTTCCATGACAACAAGCATGGCCAGGCGGGCAGGCGGGGAAATGGACGTGCTAAACGCGAAGAGGAGCCTTATCAGCTCTCTGCAAGCATGGCTTTGTTTGAGAACAGCTGTGTGAGAAACACTGAGCTGAGCTTTGTTATTGACTCAGCAGCTAACCGCAACATGGTTCCTGAGACACCTGAAGTTAAGATGTGGAATTGCAAAGCAGTTCCAGCAGGACAAACTGTTTTGTTTGCAGATGGACAAAGAAAAAATGTATCTAACTGTGCTACATTGTTCCTTTCTGTTTTGCAGGAGCAGATCGAAGTGTGCACCATCCCAGAGATGCCTCACTGTCTTTTGTCTGTGCCTTATTTGTTAAATAAGGGGTTCAAAGTTTGTTTTGAAAATGCTGTCTGTACAATCTCCAAAGGGGAGAGGATACTTGCCAAGGTTGAGAAGGGGCAGAATGATCTTTTCATTCTTAAAACGTCTCTTGGGGGTGAGGGGAAGGTTGAGAAAGCACAAGCGTTGCGTGCTACAGTTCCCAATCAGCGTACTATAATTCCCGCTCATATCACATGTGCATGCGTATGGCATCAGAGAACAATTCATGGGTCGGTAGAAGACTTGCAGACTCTGCCTGAGGTTGCCAAGGGGTGTAGAATTAAAAATTGTGGAAGTGCCATTAATTGTGACACTTGCAGACAGAGAAAGGAAAAAGGGTGCAGTTACCCAAAGGTGGAAAGGGTAACCACTAAACCCTTTGAGCTGGTACACATAGATCTGTTCAATCCTGTCAAGGAACAGAGTCTGGGAGGGGCCAGGTTTCTGCTAACGGTTCAAGACAGTTTTTCGCAGAACACCTGGAGTTTTGGTCTCAAGTCCAAGGAGGATGCAGCACAGCTGATCAGGAGCTGGATTGAGGAGGTAGAACAGAGGTTCTCCACCAGGGTGAGAGCAGTCATCAGTGACAGAAATGCTAAGTACACTGGTTCTGCTCTGCAGAAGTTCTTTCACAAGAAAGGGATACGTCACACAGTTACTGATCCCCAGCAGAGGGGGGTGGCAGAGCTCAGAAGTGAGGCTCTGGTCAAAGCTGCACAGGTGATGATTACAGAGTCTGGGTTACCTCCTAAGTTTTGGCTGGAGGCAACCAGATGCGTGTGCTTCACCTGGAATCGGACCTACAATTCACTGGTAGGTGACACACCTTACTTCTTGTTGCATGGCAGGAAGCCCCAGGTCCATTTTCTGTGCAAGTTTGGATCACCTGCATCTGTGCCGGTGCCTGAGGCTTTGCGAGGGCCAGATGGATCCAAGTTCCAGAAAATGATCTTCTGTGGGTATGAACCAGCAGCATGTGCATGGAGATTTGCTTACCCGTCAGGTGATCAGAGTAAAGTGCTGATCAGTAAACACGCTGAATTCTTTGAGCAGGATGAAAGGCCAAAGATTGTTGTCCAGCGTGATGTTCTTTCAGATTGTCTCTCTGATCCAGAGGACAGTTCTGATGAGGAGGAAGGAGAGGCTGAGTCTGCTGTTGACGACCAGGTCACTGACCAGGGTCAAGAGCAGGATGGGGCATCTCCACAAGTTGTTAAAAGAGAGCCCAAGAGTGAGCCTAGTTCCCCTGTGAGTGTAATGGAAAGGATTCGAAGACGCTTCAAGTCAGAGGGGGAATCCCGTGATGCTGAGGACATACCTGCTGACCACAGTGAGTCAGAGGAAACACCTGAGTTTGTACCCAGGCGGTCCAGTCGCACAACAAAGGGTATTCCACCTGAGAGGTACCAGGCCACAGGTGCGTGGGTAAGTTTCGCACAGTGCGATTCTGAGAGTTGTGAGGTTGTTCCACAGTTGCCTAACAGGAACGCCAGGAGAGGGCGCAAGGCATTGGGGGAGGATGTTTCACAGGTCTTGTCAGAACGCGACGCAAGAGGGGGTGTAGAGATTCAGAACTTAACTGGTTAAGTGTTCTGAGGAGTGCGTCACATTCTGACGTCAGCTTCTAGAAGCTGGGAGGAGTCAACCATTTTCTCTGGGTCTTTGAGAGAGAAAGACGTGGCTTTGCTATGGCTGAGAGAAGTCCTGGATTCTGTTGATGAAATGTTTCAATAAACAACTGTAAATGGACTTAAGTGCTCTCTGAGTTTATCTGAAGCTAGGCGACAGTCTTTTACCGCTGTGTTTTACTCTGCACGACGTGACCAGGAGGTCAGCAGAAGTGCGCAGTTCGTGAGGAAGAGTGCTGGACCGTGGTGAAGGGCTAATTGGCTATCGTAAACCAATTAGACGGTCACGTCTTCAATCAATCAATATTGCACACTTAATTGATTAGGGTACAGCAATAGGTTAAGTTCCACCTGCTGTATGGCTCAATTTTCTTATAAAAAACATCTGATAACAGTTTGACAGGGTGCAACTCAACTTTTAACACCAATTTTTTCCTTCATTTCTATTCAATTCAATCCTATATATATATCAGATGGGGGGGGGGTGTCGGGGGATTGAGAGAGCAGGTACCAAGACACTGTTTAGGGGAAAGGTTCCTGCTTCTTCCTTTTCATAATGTGAAACTAAATATCTGACCTAGAGCACTAGGAACATTTTAGGGAACACTACCATGTCGGAGAAGGCTACGAAAGCATATGACATCAGCAGCCCTGATAAGAAGAAGTGCCTGATAACTTTCATATTTGAAACCACAAAGAAAGGCACAAACCACAAACAAATGAATACAGGCAGTGGGGCCTTCACTTACTTCAAAATGTGGCATCTGATTCCTCATGCATTTTGGGTCCTACTTGTGTATGCTACAGAGAGTGTAAACAAACCTTACACTAGAGAAAAGCTCTGTAGCTTTTGTGTATGACTGTAGCTTTGTGTACACTGTATCTTAAGTGTGTTCTGCTGAAGGACAAAGCTTGCTTGGTGTTATTCACTTTATGAATTATGGTCCCAGTTTCCCAATACGCACGTTTGCTATTTCACCCCAACACTCTTCCTAAAATGGATTCACACATTCATGCATTCAGTTGGGCCAGTGTTCACATCATCCTGTTTTACTTAGCATTTTGGTTTGAAAACCCAAGTTCCACTTTCTCTGCACTTCCTGCAAGATTGTATAGTTGAAGGAAAGGGCCTCTAATAGAGCTTTTGTTTGCTTTTGAAGCTTTAGAAATTATTAACACAAAAATATTGGGTCGGATCTACCCACTAGTCCTCTAGTGGGGGGGGGGGTAATTGTATCAATGAGCATTGAGGTATTTGTCTATCAACATCTTGATTCTGCTGTCACTAATGCATTTGACAACTTTGGAGGTTCAATCAACATGAAGAGCTTCAGTATCTCCTTTTCTCATATAAGATGTTTGTTTTGGAACACTTTCCACAGCCAAATGTGAACAGGGAAATAAAAGTTATTTTGCCTAAGACCTCTTCTGGCATGTACACTTAGAAATCAAAAAGGCCCATCTCAATTTTCAATTAATAGATATCCAAGGAGTATCTTTCATGGGAGGGACATACTAAAAAGAGCACAAACAATATTCCAGGTCCCTACTCTTGCTGTTAGTTTATGGATGGTTAGCTGTCCAGCCAGCCAAAAAGAGGGCTGTTCCATAATATATTATATTCTTAGTTCTTAATTCAGAATTCTTTAAAAGTTGGTTTTTACTCATGAAAACCTCAACCAATAATCTGAGTGCTGTTTAACAGCACATGCAAGACTTTGACTAAGTGTGTCGCTGGTCACACACCACCTTTATGCAATTCAGCTTTTACTATATTTAGTAAACTCTCAATAATAGCATCTTAATATATTGCTTTCATTAATACTCATCAGCATAAACACTCAATCATCTTTACAGCCCATTGCCCAACTTTCCTCCTGTTCCAACATTCTGACTTCTCTACCCTCTACCTCTCACCTTTTCTACTTCCCTCTACCTTCTTCAGCCCAGACCACTACTTCACCTTCTGCATACAATTGTTCATCCCTTTTACAAATAAAAATATTATACGCATTTCAAAAATATAAAGGTAGTGCAAAAATCAATTTTGGTTGATTTTAAATATTGCTATGCAATATTTGGTAATTTGTAATTTTCCTTAGTGTTCTCTGGCCCCATTTTAACCTGGGTTCCAGACTCCACCAAGGGCTGCATAGCGTCTTTGTTCCTGTGTTAAACACAGACACTGCAAGGGGGATGATTTACTGTTGTCCCCGTAACCCTCTTACTTCTCTTCTCATCTCTCTGAACATGGGATGGGGGGGGGGGTTAAAACCCCATCCCTTTTGACAACACTACCTTTTTCCATACATTTGTACATTTTTACTTTTGATCAACATTTAACAAGTGGTTTCTAAATCACCCAGGGTACCTTATGCAACAGAGTCAATAAGAAACAAACCTATTAACAAAAACATTAGGATACCAGGTAGCTCAAAGCACAGTGAATTGATGACATTCAAATTCTGAAACCAGCACATGATTACATGATTGTATTAGTAATTGAAACCTTCCCACCTTTAACATGAAAACACAAAATTTGACCTCATGAGCAACTCATGTCACTTTTAAAGTTAAAGACCAAATAATCATTTTTTATACTTGTACTCTGCAAGACTCTAGGTGTTTTAAGGTCTGTTTCCCAATCCCCTAACATGCAGCGCAGTGAATGTGGCAGAATTGAGAACCCCTTCGGGCAGGGTTCTATTCCTGGTGCCTCTGCAGAGCACATATATATATATATATATATATATTTTCCCGGACCCCACGTGTTGGCAATACAATACAAGCCAACTGGACGCACCTATGCTGGTTACTGCCAGAATACAGAAAGGAGCTTAAAGGGGGTTTTTCAACTGTAGCTTGACATTTCCAATTGTCCAAAAAGAACAAACACTGCAAGGGGGTCGCTTTACTTTTTCTTTTCTTTTTCTTTTTTTCCTTTCCCTTAACCTCTGGGACACTCCGTCCACCTAACGTTGTTTCCCACTCAGTCACCTTTCTCCGCGTCCTGTCAGTGGCCTAGACGGACTCGCGTCGCTAGGAACCGCACCTTACAAGGACCACACTTCACTTCGTCAGTGGCTCTGAGCCTCGACGTCTCATCCCCTCAAAACATTCACTGGAGTGTCCCCATACACAAATAAATATACATACATACAAACCCCATACACATACAAACCCCATGCACCTCCCCAATCCCCTTTACCCATAAACTTCCCAAAGCCGGTGGCACTTTTACTGCTCTTCTACCGGCAAACCAGCGGCACACTACTGCTCTCTACTGGCTAAACCCAGCGGCACTTTACTGCTCCTACTGGGCGGGGCTGCTCAAACCCCTGACTCCCACAAAACAAGCTGTGGAGCCTACCTTTCCCTTCCCTTGGGCACCCTTTTCCCCGTGCAGCTGCTGTCTTTCTTCCGTCTCTGCTGCATCTCCACTCAGGTACGGTGTGGGGGGGCTCCCACTAGAAAATGTAGGGTGCGTGCTTGGAGCCACCAACGCCGACCGAGCTGTTCGCTGAGCAGTGACGCCCCGGTCCTTCGTCCTTGTCCTCAGAGAACGCGGATTCCCGGCCAACGCACCAAGAAATGTAGCCTTATTGGAGTTCACCGATTGGGTCTGCGTTGCTCCGGGACAGGAGGAAGGAAGTCAAAATGACACCGAGGTTGTTTCAAAGAAAGAGTTTATTCTGCTCTCCGGATAGCAGAAGGCACCTGAGTGGTGAGTCCACAGCAAGTACAAAGAAATGACAGGTTTCATGCAGTTTATATATCCTCCAGGCACCCTCTCACTCCTCCCCTAGGAGCCCAACCACGTCGGCGTACGTACACAGGTTGACATCACATATGTTCCTGCTCTGGTACTCTCAACCACAAAAGGATCTTCCTTCCTGTACTTCTGACCATAAAAGGATATTCCTGTTCCTACTCCTATCTTGGAGCAAGAGGTCACTACTTCCGAGAACATGCTCTGGCGTTAGTCCCAGACTTGGGTCTCTGCGTCATTTGTGGTCAGGACATATGTCTGTGTCTGTTCTACTGGTAAAGTCAAGGCCACTCTTGCCGTCAAACTGATAAGGGAGAGAGCTGTGTTCTTGTTTTGCATTTGCTCAACGGCTAAAGTTTATGCATATTAGCTAAGGAGAAATGGGGATTTTGGTGCAGTTTAAAAACTGCCTGCACAGTCAGTTTTGGGGTTTGGGAAACCCATTCCTTCAGAAGCACACGTCAAAGAAAAGCAGGACGTCAGACTCCGAGGATGAGTCAGGTACCACCTCTTCCGCTTCGGATAGTGACGCCCCTATGGAAGACTACTGGGGTTTGGGCGAGGACATTTCCGGGCTCCCCTTGTGGGTCCACGAGAGGAGGGCCAATTCCCATCGTAAATCCTTTAACGGGTCCTTAGAATGGGAAGGGGGGTCATTGGTGGAAGATGTAAAAACATCCACCAATGTGTCCACTGACTTTATATTAGGAAACCACTTATCACAAAAGAAAAGAACTAAGATTCTCAATGGGGACTACATTGATATATTTACTCTCCTCCCCCCGACTAAAATGACAGGGAAAGGAGAAAAGAAACGTTTGTATGGGAAGCGGAGGTATAGGACCCCCCGAGCCGAACACACTTTTGAAAATTGGTTAGATGGGTACCAGGTTTTTATGGGGGTAGTTTCAGCGGCTTATCGCAAACGCGTGATGCATCTCATCGCACACATAGCGTATGTGAGAAGGGCATTTGCCCTAGCGGGGGAGAACGCCGCTTTATCTTATGATGAAGATTTCCGTAGACATGCTTCCCTTTTACCATCCACTCGCTGGGACCTGAGGGACCAAAACTATTGGATGGAGCACGTAGGCCCGTATGTTGAAAAGAAATTGCAGGACTCCTCTAAAGCTGGGAAGGTGGAGCCAAAGCAGTTCCTGATGGATCAAAACACAGCGAAAGTCAAGTTCCTGCATTTGGGGGGAGAGCTGTTTACCCTGCCGGTAACCGCCAAGGAACTGTGAGTACTCTGTGCTGATTTATGGGCTCGTTAAGCATCAAAGGCAAAGGACGCAAGCCGGAGTTGAGCAGTTAAGGCTCAAAGGCTGTTGGAATTTACAGCTTGCTTGCTGCCAAGGATTTACAGCTAGTGGTGGATAGCTGTTAATTGGGATCAAGATGGATGCCAAACCGGGGATGGGGCTGCCCTACCCTCCGCCGTTATCAGATGGCAATTATTCCTCCTGGTCTCTGAAAATGCAAGCCCTGCTTGAGAGACAGAGAATATTTGGAGTAATTCGAAATCCCATTCCTGCTGCACCAACAAGGGCCTGGGATGACTCTAACATGCAGGCAAGGTCTGCAATCGTCTTGTGTGTAGGGGACGATCAGCTGGTGGATATTTCAGGTTTGGAATTCGCAAGGGACATTTGGCTTGCTCTACGACGTATTCATATGCGCGAAGCAGCTGGGACTGCGCTGTTGCATTTTGAGAAGCTCACAAACTTGAGACTTAAGCCGGATGGGGATACCCAGGCGCATCTGACACAGATGCAATATCTTCGCCAGCAGATGGCGCAGAGGAATTTTCCACTTGATGAGTCAATCTTTTGTTTCATGATCATAAACAGCTTGGATCAGAGATTCAAGATGGTTGCGAGTCAACTGGGTTCGCTCCCTGCTGCAGATCTGATGGTGCAGCGCATTTGTGCCGTTTTGCTTAATGAGAATGACAGACTGGCTGCAATAGCTGTTGCTGATGGGGTGAGTGAATCTGCATCTGCCAGTACTTCCCCCACCACTGTTGTTGCTCAAGAGGAGCAGGCTGTAGCCCTAAACATCATTCGATGCTACAATTGTGGTCAGGCTGGCCATTTACAGAAGAACTGTAAAGAGAGCCGTGTTTCCAAAGGAGCCAAGGGGAGCTCAGCAAAGCCAGAGGCTACAAGCAAGGGTCGTGCCAAGTCACAGGCGAGACCAGCAAAGGCTTTGATGTCGCCAAAGGCTTCATCATCGGTTGAGAATGCATTTGTAATAGACGCAGGAGCTACAGAGCACCTAGCGGCACGGCGAGAATTATTCTCTACATTTCAGGATCAACGCTTCACTGTGAAACAGGCCAATGGTCAGGAGATGGAAGCAACTGGAGTCGGGACTGTATATCTGGAGAGTCTGAATTTGACTATAAACAACGTTTACTTTGCCCCAGGTTTAAAATTCAACTTGCTGAGCGTATCTCAGATGACAAAGAAAGGATTGGTGATATCCTATGATGAGAAGAGATGCAGGATCTTCAAGGACGGAAAGCTGTATCTTTCTGCCAAAGAGAAAGATTGGTAATTGGTCCTCTACCGCCCTCTAGAGGCAAAGCAAAATTCTATCTTGTAATTTTTTTTAAAAAAGGAATATTTATTAGCATTTTTTTATTATTAAATTTTTATTGGGTTTTCACATTTTATATAGACAAACACACATAAAAAGACATAACAATACATATATAATTTTATACCCTTAGTTTCTTTACCTTCTTTCCCAGACTGCCCCACATCCCCCCCTTCCCCCCTCCCAATTTCGTGATTAACTCAGCAAGTTATTTCCCCTCTTCTCAAAAATAATATTGTTTTCTTTTTTCTAGAGCTTAACACTTTTTACTAGGCCCAATTTTGCTTATCCAGAGTTTTCCCTTTTTACACAAAATCCTTTTTCTAAGGTCGACCTAATTTCTCTCCCACGAATTCCTCCCTTTTTATATTAAACCAAAAAACCATAATAACCAAATACAAAGATTAAAATTTGAACTAATCTACTCCCCCCCTCCCTCCCTGCCCCGGTTTTTGTCCCATTCCGAACCAATGTCCTCAGAAAACGGTTCTCAGCCCGGATTTCTCACATCCGAGGCCCTAAAGTCCCAATTAACCTCTCTCCGTCGGTTTTGTTGGTAGTCCTTTTTGTTGGCCCTCCATTTTCGAAGGAGTTTTCTCACAAGCCCCTCCTGTTTTCCTCCCTCGAAATCTGCCAAAAACGGTTGCTGCAAAGGATCAACCAGTTTTCCATGTTCGAACTTTAAGAAGAAGTCCCAGTCATGCTTATTTGTTCTTTTATATTCCAATATTCCAGATGTTCCGCAGGTTTCTTCCTTTATCTTTCTCTCCTTTTGCAGATTTGTAATCCAATGATCGTCCTCTTTATTTCCTTTATTTACTGAGAATATAGGCTTCTGATTAATGTTTTCCACCTGTCCTTCCTTTCCTTCTTCATCTTTTCCCCCCAATTCCAAAGTTGTCTCTTCTGCTTCAGCTGCGAAGTTTGTATCTTCAGCAGAGCTGCCTAGTTTGAGATTCAAGGTCGTAAGTTGTTTGTTCATAGCCGTGCTCTGCTCTTGTAAAATTCCCACGAGAAAGAACATTCTTTCTATCTCTGCCAGTAATTTTCCTTCTGCAGCCATTGCAATGTCTTTAATTCCCTCCAGGGGGATAGCCACCCAATAGTTCTTTTCCAACAATCCGTTACTTTGTTGTTCACAGTCACTTTGTTTCCAACCAGTTCAGTTCAAATATAACACCTTTAATCCAGAAAGATATTAAATAACACAGTTCTAAACTTCAACCGCTCGTTTGACAGCTCTTTTGACAGCTGTCAAACTCTTTATTCTTTTTCCTCGGGCTCGCACACCGGACGCTCCCGGGTCCAAAGGGGGGGGGGTTGCACCGCAGTTTCTAAGGTTCCTCTCTCCTCTCCAGCACAATAACTTCTTTTATTTAATTCGTGGGAATATTCTTTTGTCCATCTAAACACAAAGTCTCTCCACCTTAGTCTCTTTTCCTTGCTTTGGATCTTACAGGTGGGGGGGGGGTGTGGACTTCCTTTTAACACATCCCCCGATAGTACTCAAATTCAGGAATAAACTTTTAGGGTCGAAATTTCATTCTACTCACGGGTTTCTTGTTTCAGCCCAGATTTTAGGAAGAAAGACAGCGCTCTCCGGCCATGGCTCGCGGCTTCGCTCCACTGAGGTAGCGATGTACTCTCAGCACCACGCCACTCTCCGGTCCTCTCCGTAGCCTTTAAAAAGGCTCTTCGTGGGTCGGGGAGGGCGCTTAAGGTGCCCACCGAGTCACCAAGTCCGCAGGCTTCCGCGCCTGCGGTTTCTGAGGGTCCCCGTGTCGCCGGCACGGCAAGACCCGTCCTCAGCAGAGCCGATTCCCTCCGGAGCTCGGAGGGAATCCGCCATTAGCCGTTCGCGCTGTCCCGGAACTTCAAATCTTGTTTTATACTCCTTTGAGGTCCAAATGTCCCCCAAGCTCCAGCTTCCACCTCCAATTCAGGCCAGGCTCTCCACATCAGATTTTTATTTTCCTTTTTTGTCATCATGTCAGGCCTCAAAATGCTGCTCTCCTTTAACTTCTGCAAAGTTTCAGCTCCTCCTTCCTTTTCTTCAGGGGCAACATATGTCACCTGCTCCATATTGTCAAAGCTCTCTGTTTTCTCTAATTGTTCAGTTGGATAGGCTCCTTGTTTCAAGTCCTTATCAGATTCAACAATGTTCTTTACTGCTAAGTCCAGAGTTGTAACATTTGTAGCCAAAACATCAGTTTGGCCTTGTAACTTTCCCAAGAGAACAAATGCTCTGTCCAATTCAGCCTGGATTTTCCTTCCTCCAGCCATTCCTGTAATGTCACTAAACCCCTCTAGGGGGATTTTAGTTCCTTAATATTCCTTTCAGCTCAAGTCCAAAAGTCAGATTATTTTGTATCAGCCCTTCCTTATTTTCAACAAATTATTACAAATTAACCAACAGAAGCAACAAAAATAAGGTTCTCCTTTTCCGTCTCGACAGCCAACTTGACAGCTGTCAAACTTTTCAGTCTTTCATCAACAGGCTCTCTCGTGGGACACTCCCGGGTCCGGGGGGGGGGGTGAAACTTCAGCTCCCAAAATTAATCTTATTATGGCTTCCGGAGGCGGCGCCTATCGGCAATGGCGGATTCCCTCTAACTGGAGGGAGAAGCTCTGCAGAAATTGGGTCCACCGCTGCAGCGAAGCGGAGGACCCTAAAAAAACCCGCAGGCGGGAGAAGCCTGGGGCCGTGGGACTCAGTGGGCACGCTGAGCCCCCCCCCCGAACTGTCAAAGGAGCTCTGTAAAGAGCTCCGGAGCAGAGCGGGGGTTTGGCGCTGTGCTGGGAGTCGATCGCTACTTCTGCGGAGTGAAGCTGCATAGCAATTGCCAGAGAGCGCTGACCTTTTTCCTGTGAACATCGAACTGAAACATCTACCCGTGAGTAAGAACTGGGGAAATTTGAAAGGATCAAAGAATAGGACTTAATACAAGTGAACCTGGAATTTGATTTTGACTTTGACACTTTGATCCTGGACTTTGATATTGAATTTGAACCTGAAATCGGCAAAGTTTAAACAGGAAGCCCGCTTTGCCGATCTGTAGGCAGAACAAAAGCAAGGGATAAAGGAGCTTTGAACCAAAGAAATTGACTTATTATAAAGAGCTAAATCTCACTGCCTGACAGACGAGCCACCCCCACAAGTTGGGAAAGGGGGGGATAGAACCCACCATTCAATCTTTGATATCGGACTGCCTTAAATAATTGAAAGGTCCCTCTGAATGCACCGTTTTATAGACATTGTAATCATTACTGCAGATCTCTGCAAGAGAATGGCAACTTTTTTAAGGGAATATCTGAGCTTGTAACTGTTGCTATCTGTGTATCATTGGCATACTTATGAAGTTACTGTTTTACAATCATCATTCATGAAACATTTTGCTACTCTGCTCCCCTAGAGGAACTTTGTGTTATAGCTGGGGATTTTCCACTGCAGCTGTCCTTTTTTTTACTGCTGAGAAACAAACCTGGGAGTTGTGAGAGCTGTGTGAGTGACCTTGACTCTCTGAGGCACAGGAATGGATCAAGACAAACAACAAGATAAGTCTCAGGAGAAGCCGCAAGAGAAAGCAACAAAATATAAAACTAGACAACAGCAGCAATTGCTGGCACAGCAGCAACAACACTACAGAAGAGCATCTGTAACAGGTCTTTCTGCTCCACAAGTTACAGAAAGAGAAGAACCAAAAGAAGCAGGACCAGATTCTACAACATTAGACAAGATTCTTTCAGCCTTACAAAATTTGACAGCTAAGATAGATTTAAATACTTCAACTATTAAAGACCTCGGACAAAAAGTGAATGACGTAGGACAGAAAGTGAACTCTAATGCCCAGGCAATTGACAGGTTACTGCAGGAATCCAAGGAGACAAAACAGGCAGCAGAGGAAGCGAAAGAGAGGGTATTGGCGGTAGAGGAAAAAATACCGCCAATAAATAGAAAACTGGATGATTATAAGGCACAATTTTCTCTGATCGAACTTAAGGAAAAGCAGGCCAATCTGAGAATAAGAGCGGTCCCAGAAACAGAGGAAGGAGAATTAATAGAGTTTCTTACATTGGAATTTGAGACTTTCTGGGGCCTGGATCCAGAAGAATTTAAGATAGTGAGTGCTTTTCGACTGGGAAGGGTCAAAAGGAAGAACAGAGCGAGGGACTGCCTGATTTCGTTAAGATCTAAAGAAGAAAGAGATAAAATACTGAGTCTACACTACCAGAAAGCACTTGAGATCGGAAGTGAGAGAATTGAAATTTTTAAAGATATCCCAAAATACCTACTAGACCTCAGAACTAACTACGGAGATCTGGTAGGCCTACTAAGGAAGAACAACATTCTGTTCAGGTGGGAATTTCCGCAAGGCCTCTCGTTTACATTCAAAGGAAAGAAAATAAAGATAAGATCAAAGGAAGATAAAGTGAGTTTCCTGAAAGATTTTGGTGAAGAACTACGAAGGGAGGCCAGAACAAAAGAACTGGAGATACTAGGACTGGGACCACCTGATCTAGAAAGGCACCCCTTGCGGTTGGACCAATTAGAGAAAGAGACACAACCATCAGAAGAAGAACAACTTTTGGGAGCGGTTGGAGGAACCTTACAATAACTACAACATGTCTCTGCAGATGTTAACCTGGAACATTTGGGGTCTGAATTCCCCCAGCAAGAGGAAGAGAATTTTCCACATGTTGAAAAAGCAACAATTGGACCTGATTTGTTTACAAGAAACACATATAACAAGACTCCACAGGAAATTATTGATAAACAAGAGACTAGGCCAAGAATTTATCTCATCGGACAAAGTCAAAAAAAGAGGAGTTGTGATATACGTAAAGGAGAAATTGTCACCAAAATTTCTTTTTAAAGATGAACACGGACGATTTGTAGCAATTGAAATACAAGTACAAGGAGAGAAAGTATTAATAATTGGAGTCTATGCACCTAATGAGGGGAAATCAGAGTTTTATAAGAAGCTGCATGAAACGTTGTTGGATCATATGGACCAGAACATTATCTTGATGGGAGATATGAATGGCGTTGTGTCAACAAACATGGATAAATCTGAAAGACAGGTAGTTACAAAAGATGGAAGACTACCAAAGACTTTTTTTGAAATGACAGACAATATGGACTTGATTGACATTTGGAGAACTAAAAACCCCCTAGGTAGAGAGGGGACTTTCTTCTCTGAAGCTAATATGACTTGGAAAAGAATTGACCAAATTTGGATTACAAGAGGGATGGCACCCAAGATTCGGAAGGTGGAAATCTGCCCAAAAATCTGCTCCGACCATAACCCCGTGAGAATGGACATGAAATTATTATTATTTTTTTATAATCTTTTTTATTGCTTTTTTCCAAGGTCAAATACATCGTCAGTGATTCCACAAAAGCGAATTTACAAAGAAAGAAAGAAGAGAGAAGGTTATAGAAGAGCCAATTTCACATTTTGAAAACAATTTTTCATATTCCACTGGACTTCCCCACATCCCCCATCCCCTGCATCTTTTACAATAAAGAAGGATAACAGCAAATTGATATCTTGTTTCCTGCGTTTTTGTACTTTCGTCTAATTTATAAGTTAGATTTAGAGTATTTGTTATTAATTCACTTTCCATCCATCCTGAAAATAAAAACTTTACTCTAAACTTTAGTCATTTCACAGTCATAACTTAATTTCCACGATAATCAAAATTTAATTACTGAAGCATGTTGTCCCGGAACTTAGCAAATTCTCAACATTCATATATTTTAAAGTTTTTTTGTAAATAGTCCTTAAATTTTTTCCAGTCCTCTTCCACTGCTTCTTCTCCCAGGTCTCGGATTCTGCCAGTCATTTCAGCCAGTTCCATATAGTCCATCAGTTGCGCATGCCACTCTTCCAGCGTGGGTAGCTCCTGTGCTTTCCAATATTTAGCTAATAAAATTCTTGCTGCTGTGGTTGCATATAAAAAGAAAGTTCTATCCTTCTTTAACACTCTCTGATCCACAATGCCCAGGAGGAAGGCCTCTGGTTTCTTGTGAAAGGTGTACTTAAACACCTTTTTCAACTCATTATAAATCATTTCCCAGAAGGCCTTCACCCTCGGGCATGTCCACCAGAGGTGAAAAAAAGTTCCTTCAGCCTCTTTACACTTCCAACACTTATTGTCAGACAGATGATATATCTTTGCAAGTTTGACTGGGGTCATGTACCACCTATATATCATTTTCATAATGTTTTCTTTCAAGGCATTACATGCCGTGAATTTCATACCGGTGTTCCATAACCTTTCCCATTCTTCAAACATAATGTTGTACCCAATATCTTGAGCCCATTTTATCATGGCTGATTTGACTATCTCATCTTGAGTATTCCATTTAAGCAGCAAGTTATACATTCTTGAGAGCACTTTCGTCTTAGGTTCAAGTAATTCCGTCTCTAATTTTGATTTTTCCACCTGGAAGCCTATCTTTTTATCTTTTTTAAAGATCTCTTGAATTTGGGCATAATGAAACCAGTCTCGCACCTTATCTTTTATTTTTTCTAAACTCTGCAACCTCCAATTGTCACCAACCTTTTCTATTATCTCCCAGTATTTTGCCCAGCCACTCTCCATATTAAGTAGTTTGGGGGCCTTTGCCTCCGTTGGTGATAACCACCTCGGCGTCTTATTTTCAAGTAAGTCCTTATATTTAGTCCAGACAATAAATAAAGCTTTCCTGACAATATGATTCTTAAATAGTTTGTGAACCTTTACCTTGTCGTACCACAAATATGCATGCCATCCAAAGGCGTTGTTAAACCCTTCCAGGTCTAGGACATCAGTGTTTTCTAGTAAAAACCAATCCTTCATCCAGCAGAAGGATGCTGCCTCATAATATAACCTTAAGTCCGGCAGGGCAAATCCCCCTCTTTCTTTTGCATCTGTTAATATTTTAAATTTTATCCGGGGCTTTTTGCCCTGCCAGACAAATTTCACAACATCCTTCTGCCACTTTCCAAAGCACTCCACTCTGTCCACGATCTGCAGGGTTTGAAACAAAAATAACATCTTTGGCAATACATTCATCTTTACAGCAGCAATTCTTCCCAACAAGGAAAGTTTTAGTCTTGACCAGATTTCTAAATCCTTTTTGATTTCTGTCCAACATTTTTCATAGTTGTCTTTAAATAAGTTCAAATTTTTTCCAGACAAATTAACCCCCAGGTATTTCACTTTTTTAACCACATTTAACTCCGTTTCCTTCTGGAACCCATCTATTTCTGAAAAAGTCAGGTTTTTCGCCAAAACCTTAGTTTTTTGTTTGTTCAACCTGAATCCCGCCACCCGACCAAACTCATAGATTAATTCTAAAACTCTTTTTGTGCTAGGTTCTGGCTCCTGTAGAGTTAAAACTAGGTCGTCTGCGAAAGCTTTCAATTTATATTGTTTTCCTCCGACCTGTATTCCTTCCACCAGCTGATCCTTCCTAATCATATTCAGCAAAACCTCCAGGACAGAAATAAATAGCAGAGGTGATAAGGGGCACCCCTGTCGTGTTCCCTTTTCAATTCTAAGCTCTTCTGTCACCACATTGTTCACTATTAATTTAGCCTTTTGCTCTGAATAGATTGCTTCTATACCATTTTGAAACGCCCTTCCCACTCCCATCTCTTCCAGATTTCTCTTCATAAATTTCCAAGATATATTGTCAAAGGCCTTCTCTGCATCTATAAATATTAGCACTGCTTTCGTATTCATATTTGTCTGCAATAACTCCAAAACATCAATGATATTCCTAGTGTTGTCAGACAAATGTCTGCCAGGGAGAAAGCCTGCTTGGTCTTTGTGAATTATGTCATTTAAAACTTTTTTAAATCTACTTGCCAAGATATCCGCAAAAATTTTATAATCCACGTTCAGGAGTGATATGGGGCGATAATTCTTAAGTTGAGTCTTTTCAGATTCCAATTTTGGTATCAAAGTGATGAATGCTTCTTTCCACGATTCTGGTGCCCCCTTCCCCTCCATAATCTGATTGCATACCTCCATTAATGGCTGAGTCAGATAGTCTTTTAGTACCTTATAATACTTGGAGGTAAGTCCATCTGGGCCTGGGGATTTGCCTAATTGCAAATTCTGAATGGCACTTTCAATCTCCTGTTGTGTTATTCTGCAATTCAGGGTTGTTTGTTTATCTTGAGATAATTTTTCCAATCCGTTACTTTTTATAAATTGATTTATTTCAGTCTCTGCCTGTGGACCTTGGGTAAACAATTTTTTAAAATATCTCTGGAAGCACTTTCTGATTTCTTCTGGTTTCTGAATACTTTCTCCCTCAACCTCCACATTGGTAATAAAGTTCAATTTATGTCTCTTTTTCAACTGCCATGCTAATAATTTTCCACATTTATTTGCTGATTCAAACGATCTTTGTCTCATTTGTTTAATTTTCCATTCAACTTTTTGATTTATCAATATCGCATATTGTGCTTGGTGAAACTTAATTTCTCTTAACACTTCTTTTGACTTTGGATTAAGTCTGAGCTTCTTTTCACCATCTCTTATCTTCTCTAATATCCTGTCTTTTTTCCCATTCCAGAGTTTTTTCTTAATAGAATTCTGTTGAATCAGAAACCCCCTCATAACTGCTTTACTCGCGTCCCAGATTATTTTCTTTTCCACCGAAGTATTCAAATTAATTTCAAAATAATCCTTCAACGTTTTTTGGGCCTTCTTCACAATCTCCTGATCTCTAAACAAAGTGTCATTCATTCTCCATCTGAAGGATCCAGCCGGCGTGAGTCTCAAATCCATTTTCAAAGCGTTGTGGTCGGAGCAAGTTTTAGGGCAGATCTCTATTTTTTTAGTCTTAGGTGCCAGACCTCTAGTTATCCAAATTTGGTCGATTCTTGTCCATGAAAGGTGGGCCTCAGAAAAGAATGTCCCTTCTTTACCTAGTGGGTTTTTCGTCCTCCAGATGTCGGTCAAGTCCATATTGTCAGTCAGTTCAAAGAAAGTTTTAGGTAGTCTGCCATCTTTAGTCAGGTTTTGACTTTGTGACTTATCCATGTGGGTGGAGACAACCCCATTCATATCTCCCATCAAAATGATGTTGGTATAGTCTATGTGATCCAGCATTATCTCATGCAGCTTTTTATAAAATTCCGATTTCCCCTCGTTAGGTGCATATATACCTACTATCAAGAATTTTTCTCCTTGAGTTTGTATTTCAATCGCCAAGATTCTTCCTTGTTCATCTTTAAATATAAGCTTTGGTGCCAGGTTTTCCTTTGCATAAATCACTACTCCTCTTTTCTTAACTTTGTCTGAAGAAATAAATTCTTGGCCTAGTCTTTTGTTGATTAGAACTCTCCTATGGAGCCTAGTCACGTGTGTTTCTTGTAGACAAATAATGTCCAATTGTTCCTTTCTCAATATATGAAAGATCTTTTTTCTTTTCTCAGGGGAATTTGCACCATGAATGTTCCAACTGAGTAGCTGCAGAGACATTTTGAATCAATTTGTCAGCCAATAGGGGTGTCTTTCTTATCATCAATGTATTGAGGTGGAAATGGTGTTGCGCCAGGTGGAGGTGGTGGCCAGGTACCTGCTACTCCTTTCCGAAGGTCTTCCCCGTAGTCGTTCAGGAACTTTTCTTGGTCCTCTGCTGATCTGATTCTCACTTTTTTCCCTTTAATGCTGAAAGATAGCCCTTGAGGAAATTCCCACCTATAAGGAATTGTGTTGTTTCTCAGTAAACTTGCAAGGTCTTTATATATGGTTCTTAAATCCAACAGTTGTTTAGGTATATCTCTGAAGATTTCTGCTGTCTCTCCCTGAATCACCAATGAAGGCCGAGTATGTTGTCTTTTTCTTGCTTGGATCTCAAAATGACCAAGCAATCTCTTGGTTTGTCCTTTTTAGCCACTCTTCCCAGTCTAAAAGCGGTGACAATTTTAAAGTCCTTATCTTCTGCTATGCCCCAGAACTTTGATAATTCTGCCGTCAAGTAGCCAATCAAATCTTCTTTCTCAAGTTCTGGTATATTCCTAAACCTAAGGTTGCTTTCCCGATTTTTCAATTCTGCCATGGACAGATAGGCTTGCTGTTCGTTGATCTGTCTGCTCAGTGGTCTTACTTCTCCTCTTACTTCCTCTATTCTCTTTTTATTTTGGTCTGCTTTTAAATTTGCTTCTTCAGCTAGTTTGCGATTTTCTGCTGTTAATTGAAGATTTCCGATTGCCTGTGTGTTTTCAGCAACTTTGTCAGTCAATTTATTAATTGTAGCTGTCACTTGGTCAAACTTAGACGCCTGTTCATCTGCTTTTTTATTTAGCGCAGCCAGCTGTTCCAATATTTCTTTGGATATTGGGTCCAACCCTCCTGCAGCCATGTCCTTAAAAGCTGGCTGTTTGGGTTCTCCTTCTTGCAGACCTGTCACAATTGGGACAGATGATCTACGAGGCTGCACAGGCAAAGTTGATTGCAATAACTCAGTTTGTTTTGCTTTTTTAGCAGCCCTTGTTTTTGCAGTACCACTCATTCCACAGCTGTCCATGTGTCAAGGTCAAATTGTAAATCCCATGGGAAAGACAAACCAAAACATAAACTCCAGGCAGAAGACTTGCAAAAACAACCAGCAGTTCCCAGAGAATAGATATTCCACAATCCAGTAGGGGGAGCTCCCCAAAGGTTAGAAAGAAAAAAGTAGAAAGTTCCCAAATTTTAAAAGTTAAAAAGGGGCAAAACCAAGGGGAGAGACCTTCAAAAGTTCACTTTAAACTTGCAGAAAGTAAATGTTCTTTTCAGTGGTGCATGCAACAGTTCCTTATTTGTAGCCTCAAAAGTAGCCCCAAAGTAGCAATATAACTTTATACACAGTTACCGCATTCTGATGGTCCTTTTGTATCCAAGCAGTCCGGGAGCTGGGTTTTGAAACTTTGTAATCCACAGTAACCAAGGAAAGGAGGTCGCAATCTAAGCCCACTTATAAAGAAAAGGTCATTAACTTTTATATCCTTCAATCCGAATTTGCAAATATACTCCAACTTCCCTTAAAGTTCCCTCTCAGCGCTTCAGTCTTATGGCTCTTTGCTGGTATTTTAAGCAGAGCCGGAAGACGGACTTCCTTTTTAACGTCTCCCGCTTTCGGTCGAATTTCAGAAATTTAAGTTCACAAATCTCAGGGTTCTTACTCACGAGTATGTTGTTTTAAGCCGAATGTTCAAGGAAGAAAGGTCAGCGCTCATCAGCAGCAGCCGCGCGGCTTCACTTCCACAGAAAGAGCGATGAACTCACAGCACCGCTACCCCCTCCACGTTCCGGAGCCCCTTACGGGGTCCCTTCTTCGTTTCCGAGGTCGCTCTTGGTGCCCGCCGAGTCCCACGACCACAGGCTCACTCTACCTGTGGTTTTACTTAACGGGTCTCCGCTTTGCCGTAGCGGACGACCCTTTTCCGCGGAGCCCCTCTTCACTACGCGAAGAGGAGCGCCATTGCTGTTTCGCGCCGCCTCCGGAAGTCGAGAATGGACATGAAATTAACACCGATTCAGGGACCCTGAAATTATTAAGAAGGCCCCAAAAATTATGAAAGATTATTTCGAAATAAATTTGAAGACAACTGTGGAAAAAAGAGTAATCTGGGACGCGAGTAAAGCCGTTATGAGAGGTTTTTTGATCCAGCAAAATGCTATAAAGAGGAGACTTCAAGAGGAAAGAAAAGAAAAGAGAAATTTAGAGAAAATTGGAGAAGGAGAGAAGAGATTAAGGACTAAACCAAAGTCACAGGAGATCCTGCGAGAAATTAAATTATATCAGGCACAATACTTGAAATTGGTTACTCAGGACATAGAATGGAAGATTAAACAAATGAGACAAAAAACTTTTGAATCGGCTAATAAGTGTGGAAAGCTGCTAGCTTGGCAGCTGAAGAAAAGACAAAAATTAAACACTGTGACCAATCTTGAAGTAAATGGAAGGAATATACAAAACCCACAGGAGATTAAAGATTGTTTCCAGAGATACTTCAAACAATTGTATGCACAAGGGCCACAGAATGAGACCAAGATTGAGAAATTTTTAGAAACAAATGGATTACAAAATATATCCCAAGAGAACAAATTAATATTGAATGACAGAATTTCTGAACAGGAGGTTGAAGGTGCCATTAAGAACTTGCAACTAGGCAAGTCTCCAGGCCCGGATGGGCTTTCCTCCAAATATTACAAAGTAATGAAAGACTATCTAATTCAACCATTAATGGAGGTTTGCAACGAAATTATGGAGGGGGAAAGAGCGCCGGAGTCGTGGAAAGATGCTTACATCACGCTTATACCGAAAAATGAATCAGAAAAGAAACAACTTAAGAACTACCGCCCCATATCCCTACTTAACGTGGATTACAAAATTTTTGCGGATATTTTAGCTAAAAGATTGAAAAAAGTTCTAGCAGGAATTATACATAAAGACCAAGCAGGCTTTCTCCCAGGCAGATATATGTTAAATAATACGAGGAACTTAATTGACATTTTGGAAAAACTACAAGTTAACATCAATACAAAAGCTGTACTGATATTCATTGATGCAGAGAAAGCCTTTGATAATATTTCTTGGAGTTTTATGAAGAAAAATCTGCAAGGGATGGGGGTGGGAGAAAGGTTTGGAAACGGTATAGGGGCGATTTACTCGGAACAAAAGGCAAAATGAATAGTGAACAATGCAGTTACAGAAGAAGTTAAGATAGAGAAAGGGACACGACAAGGCTGCCCAATTTCCCCTTTGCTTTTTATTTCAGTCCTGGAGGTCTTGCTGAACATGATTAGAAGGGACCAACAGATTCAGGGTATACAGGTCGGAGCCAAACATTACAAACTGAAAGCTTATGCAGATGACCTAGTTTTGACATTACAGGAGCCAATCCCTAGTACTAGAAGAGCTTTGGAAATAATACAAGAATTTGGTCAGGTGGCAGGGTTTAAATTGAATAAATCAAAAACTATGGTTTTAGAGAAGAATTTAACACCAATTGAGAAGGAAAGGTTTCAGGGAGAAACAGGCTTAACAGTGGTGAAAAAAGTAAAATACCTAGGGGTGAATATGACTTCGAAGAATGTTAATTTATTTAAAGATAACTATGAAAAGTGCTGGTCTGAAGTGAAAAAAAGATCTTGAAATGTGGACAAACTTAAAGCTTTCCTTACTGGGTAGAATTGCAGTTATTAAAATGAATGTATTGCCAAGATTGTTGTTTTTGTTTCAAACGTTACAGATAATTGACAAGATGGACTGTTTCAAGAAGTGGCAAAAAGAAATTTCTAGATTTGTCTGGCAGGGCAAAAAGCCCAGAATTAAATATAAAATTCTTACTGATGCAAAGGATAGAGGGGGGTTTGCCCTGCCGGACTTTAAACTATATTATGAGGCAGCAGCTTTTTGCTGGCTGAAGGAATGGCTACTTCTTGAGAATACAGACATTCTTGATTTGGAAGGATATGATAATGTTTTTGGATGGCATGCATACTTGTGGTACGGTAAGGACAAAGCACATAAGGCGTTCAAAAATCATATTGTCAGGAAAGCATTGTTCAATGTCTGGGTCAGATATAAAGACTTCTTGGAGAATAAAACCCCAAGGTGGCTCTCACCTATGGAGGCTCTCACCTATGGTCCACCTATGGCTCTCACCTATGGTCCACAACCGTTCCCAGTCAGCAAACATAATGTTATGACCAATATCTTGTGCCCATTTAATCATAGCAGATTTCACCGTTTCATCCTGAGTGTTCCATTTCAACAGCAAGTTATACATTCTTGACAGAATCTTAGTTTTGGGATCTAACAGTTCTGTTTCCAATTTTGATTTTTCCACCTGGAAGCCAATTTTCTTGTCCAAATTGTATGCCTCCATTATTTGATAATAATGAAGCCAATCTTGCACTTTGTCTTTCAGTTTTTCAAAGGTCTGCAATTTCAATTTGTCTCCCTCTTGTTCCAAAATTTCCCAATATTTCAGCCATTTGGCCTCCATATTGAGCTTTTTCTGAGCCTTCGCTTCCATCGGTGACAACCACCTTGGGGTTTTATTTTCAAGTAGGTCTTTGTATCTTGTCCAGACATTAAACAATGCTTTCCTGACAAATGCTTTCAATTTGTACTGTTTAACTCCGACTTGTATTCCTTTAACCAATTGATCCCTTCTAATCATATTTAAAAGAACCTCCAGGACCGATATAAAAAGCAATGGGGAAATTGGGCAACCTTGTCGTGTTCCTTTCTCTATCTTGAATTCCTCCGTCACTACATTATTGACAATTAATTTAGCCTTTTGTTCTGAATATATTGCGCCTATGCCATTTCCAAAACCTTGACCAACCCCCATCCCCTGTAGGTTCTTCTTCATAAAACTCCAGGAAATATTGTCAAAAGCTTTCTCCGCGTCCACAAAAATCAAAACTGCTTTGGTGTTAATATTCACTTGTAGTTTTTCTAAAATATTAATTATATTTCTCGTATTATCAGACAAGTGTCTACCCGGGAGAAAGCCTGCTTGATCTTTATGTATCTCTTCTGCTAGTACTTTTTAAAATCTTTTAGCTAAAATATCTGCAAAAAAATTGTAATCCACATTGAGCAGGGATATGGGGCGGTAATTCTTAAGCAGTGTCTTCTCGGACTCTGTTTTCGGTATAAGTGTAATATAAGCTTCCTTCCACGACTCTGGTGCTTTTTTCCCTTCCAAAATTTCATTACAAACTTCCTTTAATGGTTGTATTATCCATTCTTTCAGGGATCTATAATATCTTGAAGTTAAACCATCCGGCCCTGGAGATTTGCCCAATTGCCTATTCTGAATGGCACCTTCTACCTCCTGCTCCGTTATTTTATAATTCAGCATTAGCTTGTTTTCTTGAGAGATTTTTTGTAATCCATTTGTTTCCAAAAATCGATCAATGTCAATTTCTTTCTGGATCCCTTGTGTATATAGTTGTTTAAAGTACCTCTGGAAGCACTTTCTAATCTCCACTGGATTCTGTATGTTCTTTCCTTCCACTTCCAAATTTGTAATAGTATTGAGTTTTTGTCTTTTTTTCATTTGCCAAGCCAGCAATTTCCCACATTTGTTTGCCGATTCAAATGTTTTTTGTCTCATCTGTTTAATTTTCCATTCTATTTCCTGGTTAATCATTTTCATATACTGTACTTGATGTAGCTTTATTTCTCTCAAGATCTCCTGCGACTTTGGTTTTGCTCTCAGTTTCTTCTCACCTTCCTTTATTTTCTCCAAAATTTTGTCTTTTTTTCTCATTTTGAGCTCTCTTCTTTATTGCATTCTGTTGTATCAAAAACCCTCTCATAACTGCTTTGCTTGCATCCCAGATTACTCTTTTTTCAACAGTAGTATTCATGTTTATCTCAAATCAAGTCCAATTGTTCCTTTTTTAATAAATGAAAGACTCTTCGCCTTTTTTGAGGGGAGTTGAGTCCATTAACATTCCAGCTTAGTAGTTGCAGTGCCATGATGTAGTTACTCTGATTTTCCTCCAACCGCGCCAAGTGCTTGCTCTTGTTCTGTCGGTGGTATTAATGTCACTTTCTCTGGACAGTCCAATCCAAAGGATAATCTTGCTATGTCTAATATTCCTCTTTTTGGTGATCCTCTGTCCTGTGCTTTTTGTTCTAGTCCTCTGTCTGGTGATTTTCTGTCCAATGCTCCTGGCTCTTCTCCAGATCCTTTCTGCAGGTCTTCTCCGTAGTCTTTCAGAATTTTTTCTTTATCCTCTACTGATCTTATTTTTATCTTTCTTCCTTTAAAGCTAAAGGATAGGCCTTGGGGAAATTCCCACCTAAAGATAATTCTATTCGTTCTCAGCAGGACAACCAAATCTCCATAGTTGGACCTAAGGTCCAAAAGATGTTTCGGAATATCTTTAAATATTTCCACTCTTGACTGGTGTATTTCCAAGGTCTTCTGAAAGTGCAAACCCAAAATTTTGTCTCTCTCCTCTTTAGTTCGGAGGGTAATCAAACAGTCTCTCACCCTGTTCTTCTTCCCCCCTCTTCCAAGTCTAAAAGCACTCACGATCTTAAATTCTTCTTGCTCCAAGTCCAAATCCCAGAAATCTGCAAATTCCTGTGTGAGAAAGTCTATCAAACTGTCCTTCTCTAATTCAGGCACAGCTCTGATCCTCAAGTTCGTTTGTTTCTCCTTAAGTTCAATCATAGAAAGCGTCGACCTATGGTCCTCAAGTTGCCTCTGTAGGTCTGGAACACTCTTTGTTTCCAGTTGTGTTATCTTCACCTCCACGGCAGCTGCTTTTTCCTTAGCTTCCTCTGTGGTCTGTCGAATCAAAGTAGATTCCTGTAACAATTTCTCAGTAGTTTCTGTATTAGTATTCACCTTTTGTCCCAAATTATTAATGCTTATTGTATTTTGGTCAATTTTGGTCAATTTTTACTTAGCTTTTCCAATGATTCATTTATCTTACCTAATGCAAGTGCTAAAGCTTCTTCTGATGACATACCTTTTGACTTAGATTGTGTAGGTACAGCCGCAGATGAGGCAGAAGGGCCAGATGCTGATGCTCTTCGCTGCCAAGATTTCCCAGACCTCCTTGTTTTGTCTTGGAGCGACAAATCTACTCTTTCTTTCCCATCTGCCATAACACTTCAACAGAAAGTCCAAGGTCAATCCCACGGCCACACAGTTTATTTTATTTGAAGTGGCAAATTTCCCTGGCCCAATTGTTGTAACAATTTCAGAAACTTCCTCTAGGGGGACACAATTGCAGTCTGCACTTATTGTATTACAAAGTAACATCTTTTAAACCCCCAACTCAAGCAGAAAAAAGAAGAAAGTCAGTTTCAATTTTCAGTTACTTTTCAGTTACTTTCCCTTCTTTCTAAAAACAGGAGAGGACAGCCGAAAACAATGTATCTCTCTTGCGGAGCTAGCTGTCAAAAAGTACTCTATTCACAAGCAGTGCGCATTTGACAGTACGGCAGTCTTATTGTCCATTGGCAGCCCGTTCCCAGGTTTTGAACGGTAGATTTTAAATTCCTTCCCTTTGTCTTGCAGGTACATATAGTCCAAACCTCTCCCCCCTCTTCTCCTGCAACCAAGGGGGGGGGGGTTCACTTATTTTGGATGTTAGGATTTTAGTCTTTTTCGATCCGCTTTCCAAGGCTTTAGCTTGCAGCCTCTTTGCTTTAGTCTATTTACAAAAGCGGAAGGCGGACTTCCTGTTTATGCCTCCCCGCTTCGGAGCCAAATTAAATCTTTTTTTCTTCCCTTTTTCCAATTATCCTACTCACGGGTAGTTGCTTTTGAAGTCGAATTGTCCCAGGAAAAAGTCAGTGCTCTCTGGTAACAGCTGTGCGGCTTCGCTCTGTGGAAGTAGCAGTTGACTCACAGCACCGCGCCACTCACCCCATTTCGCTCCGGAGCCCGTAGTCGAATCTCCCCACGAATTGGGGGGGGGAAGGTGCCCGCCGAGTCCCACGCTCACAGGCTTCACCCGTCTGTGATTTTTGAAGGGTCTCCGCCTCGCCGTGGCGGTTCAGACCCGATTTCCACTGAGCGGGTCCCTCCGAATCAGAGGGATTCTGCCATTACTGCTGGCACTAACCCGGAAGTCTGGTCCACATTTGCCCCAAGAGTTCTGGGCCGAATTGCTGAGAGCATATTCTTACACGTGGGTAAGACAGGTTTCAGCAGGTATGGAAAGTTCTCCATTTGAGAGGCTGTTCCACAGAAAACCTTCAGTTAAACACGTTAGGGTCTTCGGATCTCATGTGCATGTGGATACACCACAGGGAATTAAGGGTTGTGAGATTTTGACCAGCTTCGGCCCATCTGAAGCTGATACAGGCTCGTCTTATCTTGAGCCCAAGCAGAGTAGTCCACACAGCAGAAGGATAAGCAGTATGTGCTACATTCTTTAACTTTATTTACACTCTATGCTGAGAGAATACAAACATGCATCTTGCCTCTGTGAGAGCAGAGAAGCAACTCCTCTCGGAAACAAAGAACACCGAGAGAAACAGTGAAAAACAGGAAACCAGTGTACGTCACATTCAGTCTCCCATTTCCTGTGGGAACCCAACAGTAACTCTGACTGTAGAATGTAAACAATTGTCTTGTGACAAGCATCTTGTCTTGTGACAAGAGTAGTATTGCCTGTGTCTGATCAAGTGATTTTCACAAAGTTTGTAGAGAGCACTGCAAGACAGGAGAGAGAGGTTCTCCACACATTTCCCACAGATGTCAACACAGATGAGTATTCTGATACTGAGAGTGACACAGAGAGCTCAGAGAGTTCTGCTGACACAGTCATTGAGAAGGGTTCATACACAATGTCCAGTCCTTCACAGGTTAAGGCTGAACTGGAATTGACAGAACCACTGTTTACTGTTGGGCGTGGTTCTCCCAAAAGTCCCAAGGATGAACATATTTCAAGGAGGATCTGCACCACATTCGCAGATCTGAGAGAGTCACAAAGGGAATACCACCCAAAAGGTACTCTCAGGGGTTTGCTAACTCAGCTGTTGCATGTGTTGCTGTAGTTAACAACTCAAGCCAGGTTCAAGGTTTGTCCAAGACAGAGACAAAGTCACTCCTGAAAGTTGCAAGAAGCAACGCAATTCCCCCTAGCCAAGGTAGAGCAGAAGCTCTAATTCCTTGGAAAACAGGCAACCAGAGGTTTACACTGGTGGAACCAGTGACAGGTAGTTCCAAAGGTGGAACTGAAACAACAGGGGATTGTTATGTGAATAACAACTGTTTGTTTTCTTCTCTAGATGCTGCTTTTGTTTTTGCAACTCGCTTCAACTCATATGGGGGAGGATGTTGTAATATGAGTGCTCAGCAGCTGCGAAGTAGCAGCTCATTGTTTACATCACATGAATTGTCTGATGTTTCTGAGTGTGGGACAGGATGTTCAACTCTCTTCTCAGGAATGTGTTCTCAGTGTAACATGAGACCTTCCTGTTGTTCTTGCAAAGGAGGAGTTTGTGAGATGTTCGGAGCTTTCTGTTTTTTTTTTTTTTTAAATAATCTTTATTGGTTTTCCAAAAAGGTTACATCAAATACATCAAATAAACATGCAGTACACCAGCAGAAAGAAAAAAGAAAAAAAGAAAAAAGATTCTCCTCTTCACACTTATTTTCAATAGCTTCTTTTCAGGACTTCCCCACGTCTCCTCCTATTGTTTCCCAACTCCAATTTATTTATTCTAGCAAGTTTTTCCCCTGAACATCCTGTACCTTATTTTGTTAAAGTTACTTATCCCTAATTTAATTAAATTCATTTTAGTTATAAAATTTATACTTTGTTTGTGCTTTGACATTTTAGTTGTAAAATTATACTTTATTATGCTTTTGACGTTTCATTAACATATATCCCTTAATCCTCTATATAAAAATGAAAGAATAGACAAAAATATAAACATAGATCTAAAAAAAGAAAAAAAATACCTTTCCTAAAATTGCCACCATTTCCCTCCCACGGATTTCCCATTCTTGTAATACTAATCTTTGTTCTATAAAAATTAAAAGGAAAAAAAGAGAAAGAAAAAAAAAAAAAGAAAAGATCCCCTTCTGACTGTTAATTCCCACCCTTCTCCCCCCGGTTTCAATCCTTAACCAAAGTACATTTAGTCCATCTTTTTAGCCTGGCGATCTCACGTCCGAGGCGCGCAAGTCTCTCACAGTTCCTTTCAGCTGATTTCTTTGAAAATCTCTCATGCTTAACTCCCAGGATCGGTGACTTATTTTCTCAGTGCTGGCAGTGATTCTTTCAGTTGGACCTGTTCGCTTATACCCAGTATTCCAACGCTGTTTCATGAATCTATATGTCCCAAATAGTCCTGTTTTCACCTTGGTCAGTTTGAATTTCTTTTTAACAGGTCTTTCTCTCTTATGCAGTGTCTCAGCCTTCACTTCTTTTGAATCCTTTTGCTTGGCAGGTGTTTTTTCCTCCTCAGTCTTGAGTTCTTTTCTTTGTCCAGCTGCCTGTGTTTTGAACAACGAGTCCCTTTCCAAGTCAGTTAATGTATTTTCAGATAGTTTCGGGTCTGGTGGGCTCGTAGACAAAACATGGCCTTTCTCATTCTTCTGTAACAATTTTCCCACGAAAAGGATCAGCTCTTTCAAGTCAGCACGTATTTCCTGTATTCCTTGTTTTAGTTCCATTCTTGCAATGTCCGAAAGTCCCCTCTAGAGGGATTCTGGTTACTTAGTAATCTTTCCCTCTCCGATCCAAAAGTCAGATTGGTTTGTATCAATCTTTCCTTATTTGTGATATTTTGTAGCGATTTAATCAATTAGAGTTTCAATTTCAGTCCTTTCAACTTTGACAGCAAATTTGACAGCTGTCAAAAATATCAATATCTCGGCAGGCTCTTAACTCAGATTGCTCCCGGGCTTGAGTAGGGTGGTATTTTACTTCAAACAAAATACTCTCTTGTCCTCCAGCACCTTAACTTAGTTCTTTTAAATCCGTGAGGTTTATATCTTTTATCCAATCACACAAATTTTTCCCGCAACTTTAGTTGACAAATCCTTGCTTGCACTGTTAACAATATGGAGGAGGCGGACTTCCTTTTTTTTCGTCTCCCCCGTTCATGCCAAATCCAAACCAAAAAAATTTGTAATCCAATTTTCAAATTACTCACGGGTTGTTGCTCTTGCTTTTAAGTCCAAATTTAACAGGAAGAAGTCAGCGCTGACTGAAGAATGGCATGCGGCTTCGCTCGGCAGGGGTAGCAGAAGACTCACAGCACCACGCCGCTCCCTGGCACCCGATCCTTAGCCTTTAAAAAGGCTCTTTCACGGGTCGGGGGGGCGCTTACGGTGCCCGCCGAGTCACCATGTCCACGCACTCCGTGTGCGTGGTTTGTGAGGGTCCCCGTGTCGCCGGCACGGTAAGACCCGGTCCCCTGCTGAGCCGATTCCCTCCGGAGCTCGGAGGGAATCCGCCATTAGCCAGACGCGCTAACCCGGAAGTCGATGTTCGGAGCTTTCTGAGAGAGCAGACATGCTTTGTGCAAGCTCTTATGCAGTGTACAGTCCAGGAATAAAGTAGACTTAAAATAGACTACTTTTCAGACTGTTTTCTTTCTCCTGCTGTCATGCAAGGGGGAAGGGAGTGTGCATCTCTCAAGAGGGAGGTGTCGCTCATTGAAGATCTCCCTGGTCTGACCGAAGACCAGCCAGGGAAGATCACCGGCAACAGGCCCCAGCGCCTGGGAAGAGGAGTCAGCCTTTCCCGTGGGGGCCAGTTTCCAACAGGTTCCTTAGGGTTCGGGGTCTATTTCAGAGGGCAGTGGTGCACACAGCACTGGCCCCTGGCTTGGCAGGGAAAGCCCATCACGCGGGATCTTACCCTCTTAGAATTCTTCCCCATCATGGTGGCTGTTCATTTATGGGGTGAGGTATTTGTAAGCACAGGGTGTGCTTTTGGACCGACAATCAGGCGGTGGTATCTGTTGTTTCAACTCAGTCATCATGCTCCCCAAGGGTTGGCAATCTCCTCCGTTCCTTTGTCCTCTTGTGCCTTGAACGCAACATCTATTTTTCTGCCAAGTTTGTGCCGGGCATTAATAACGCCATCGCGAATACTCTGTCTTGTTTTCAGATGGACCGCTTCCGCTCGTTAGAGCCAGAGGCGGAACAATTGCCGCAAGCTTTCCCGGAGCACCTTTGGAGCCTTGGGAACATAAAGTTATGAAGGGAGTATTGGCCTCGGTGGCACCATCCACACTGAGATCATATAAAAAGGCGTGGTCGGATTTCCTAAAGTTTCGAGATAGGACATGTAACGCTAGCGTTACATTCCCTCCCTCAAAAGCCAAAGTCTTAAAATATTTAGTGCACTTGAAGGGTTTAGGTAGAGCTGCGAAGACCCTAAACATCCAATCCGCCGCGATATCCTTCTTTTGCAAGGTGGCATATTCCACAGACCCTTGCGCAGACTTTGTTGTGCGCAAAGCTCTGGAAGGATGGCGTAGGCTACAGCCCCCTAGCAACGACAAAAGGAAACCTATAACATTCGACATTCTTTGCCAAATTCACAAAAAATTGAGAACAATATGCTCGTCAAAATACGAGGCCCGCCTATTCTCAGCAGCTTACTCCATTGCATTCTTTGCTGTACTTCGGATCGGGGAAGTGGTATGCGAAGGTGGTCCGAACAATGCTCAGCGGGGTATTCTGCTAAATGAGCTGACCCTTTCCCGCACCGATCTGGTTTTGCATGTGCGCAGTTCTAAGACCGACCAGCAAGGAAAAGGTGGCCTGATTCGATTGTTAGCAACAAAGAGGGTGGGGCCTTGCCCGGTAAAAGACACTAGGCGTTTCCTATACTTGAGACCTAACCTATCCGGCCCCCTTCTAATTCATAGTGATGGCTCCTTTCTGTCCAGGCACCAATTCATACGGGTGATGCGGATAGCAATTGCGGCTTGCGGCCTCCCTGCAGCAGAGTTGGCTGCTCACTCCTTCCGGATTGGGGCGGCCACCACTGCGGTACACATGGGCCTCTCGGCAGAAAGGATTAAGGACATAGGGCGGCGGAAATCGGAGGCATACAAAGCTTATGTTAGAAAGAACCAATGACCAAAAGCGCTATTCCTGATCATTTCTTGTCATTTCATTTCCCTTCCAGGAGACGCGAGAATTCGCATTTGGATCGTAGGCCACAGTATCGTTCACTGGGCAGCGAAGCGGGCTGTCGCGGCTGGCTTAGGGCGAGGGCTGAACTTACCCTCAGAGGTGCACGTGACATGGATTGCTAAGAGGGGGATGCGCGGGGCCGAGTTGATGCCGGTCGTGAGGACCAGAGTCACAATCGAAGGCCCACCAGATGCCTTAATTATCCAGCTGGGGGGAAACGACTTAGCTTACTGTAAAGCCATAGACTTACAATGGAACATGTTTAGGGATTTTGATGAGCTACTTACCTCCTATCCTAGACTTAACATTTTGTGGTCATCACTGCTGGAAAGGCAGATCTGGAGGGATTCTCGCTGCCCTATCGCATTGAACAGAGCCAGAAAGGTTTTGCAAAGTACTGTGGCACGTAGAGTGGCGGCACTGGGGGGACGGGTAATCGACCACCCCAATATCCAGTTTGCAAAGGTGGCCCTCTACATGGATGATGGCGTGCATCTTTCAGATGCTGGAAACGATGTTTGGTTGAAAGATATTATGTCAGGGATTAGGGATTGGTTACAGGCTTGAGGGTATTGGCGGGAAGCCTGGGCTCGAATGGCGGTTAGGCATTGGTAGGGGCATTGCTCTATTATTATGCAGATGAGGGGGGAGGAAGCGCCATCACCTTCCCCCAAAGCAAAAGGGTAGTCCGATAAAGGATTCCGGGGGGCGTGGCCTTGTCCTAAGCCTATGGAGGTGGGGGCCCACAGCACTGTTAGGATATTTCCGTTCCTCCTTAAAAAGGGAGCAGGCTGTTGTGAGTCACAAAGTCTGCGTACTTCCGGCTCACAGGAAGTTTCTGTTTTTCTATATAGCTTTTGTCTCTCTCTGTTGCCTCGACACGCAGGCAGGCAGGCAGGCAGGCAGGCAGGCATGTTTTTTCTTTGTTCTGACCAACGCTGAATAAAGCTGTACATATGCAGGGTATGGATGACTGACTCGAAGTCCATTAGGTTCACAAAGAGTGTTGAGTACAATCCTTAGGGGGGGGGGGGAGAATGTGGGAATTTTCCAGAGTCACTCAGAGGAAGATGAAGATGATGTGAAAAAAAGCAGCTGATGTTGAGGTAGAAGAGGAAGCTAAGTATGATGAGGATGATGATCAGAGTTCGGATTCCAGCTCAGTGGGCAGTACTGCTGCTGGTGTCAGCGACAGTGATGACACAGCAGACTACAAGAGCGCAAAGGCCTCATTCAGACCATCTGATGCGTCTGGCAATGAACTGGAAGAACCACTGTTCACCATTGGTCTTCAGATCTTCAGAAGGAGGAGATGAGTGAAGAAGACTTGCGTCTAGTACGCAGATCTGAAAGGGCCACAAAAGGCAAACCTCCAAAGAGGTTTGCTGATGAGTTTGCTAAGACAGCAACTGCTGTTCTTAGTACCTCAGAGAAGGTGTGGGAACCTTCAAACTCCAAAGAGGTTCAGGAGTTAACCTCTAAAAATGCTGAGCCATGGCTAAATGCTATGAAGGCTGAAGTTGATTCCTTGGATAGGAACCAAACTTGGGAGCTGGTACCGGTAGTCCCAGGAATGAGACTGGTTGGCAGCAAATGGGTCTTCAAGGCTAAGACAGACCTGAATGGCAAGGTTGTCAGGCACAAAGCCAGATTGGTTGCCAGAGGTTTTTCACAGGTACCAGGACAGGATTACCACGAGACCTACTCACCCACCGTCAAGTAGGAGAGCATTCGGCTAATGCTCAAGATTGCTGCAGAGGAGAAACTGCACGTTTCCCATCACGACGTTAATACAGCTTTTTTGTACGGGGTTTTGGGGGAAGAGCTGTATATGCTTCCAGCTGACGGGATGCAGATACAGAAGGGAATGGTCTGTAAACTTCGGAAGTCCTTATATGGTCTCAAGCAGAGTGCCAGGTGTTGGAACACAAAACTAACTGAGACATTGCTTTCTCTTGGTTTTCACCAAGGAAAAGCTGATCCATGTGTGTTTGTCAAGGAGGAGGGGCAAAACAAACTGTATTGTTTATGTTTTGTTGATGATCTTCTGATGTTTTGGAAGAATCAGGCTTTGTACCAAAGCACCCTCGCTCAGCTGAAGGAGCACTTTGACATGAAAGATCTTGGTGAGGTATCCAACTATCTTTCTCTGCAGGTGGAGAGGGACCAAGCAGGTAATTTTCTGGTACACCAAACACAGAAAATTGCTAATGTATTAACCAGGTTGAATTTGGTTGATGCAAACCCAGCAGACACACCGATGGTGACAGGTTACCAGGTAGATAGTACTGCTGAAGCGTTTCCTGACACTACACTGTACAGATGTATTCTAGGCAAGTTGAATTTCATTGCTAGGTGTTCAAGACCTGACATAGCTGTAAGCACTAACCTGCTTAGCAGACATACCAACAATCCTACTGTTCAGGATTGGAAAGCTCTGAAGCGCATAGCCCGCTATTTGAAAGGGACTTTGCACTACAGGCTGAGGTTCACCAGTCAGAAGACTGGAGGTCTTGAAATCTTTGCAGATGCTAGTTTTGGAAGTGACACCACGGATGGTACAAGCACTTCTGGAGTATGCTACATGTACAACCACTGTCTGTTTGACTGGCTGTGCAAGAAGCAGACGACAGTAAGCCTAAGTTCCTGTGAATCGGAACTCAATGCTCTGTCATTTTCACTCATGGATTGTGAATGGTTGATGCAACTGTTTAAGGACATCGGAGTTTCTGTGAAATGTCCCATACAAGTGTATAAAGACAATAGATCCTGTTTGGCTTTGCTGAACTCAGAGAGTTGCAAGCAAAGAACCAAGTTCTTGCAGATTATGCTACATCGTGCAAGAGAGTGTATTCAGAAATGACTCATTCAGGTGTCCTACATGCCAGGAAATGAAATTCCTGCTGATCTGTTGTCTAAGGTTGTTAATAGAGAACAACTTAAGGTTTATGTACAGAGGTTGCAATTGGGTTGAACCACAGGTACTACAGGTTACACGGAAAGTGGGAGGATGTTAGGATATTTCCGTTCCTCCTTAAAAAGGGAGCAGGCTCTTGTGAGTCACAAAGTCTGCGTACTTCCGGCTCACAGGAAGTTTCTGTTTTTGTATATAGCTTTTGTCTCTGTTGCCTCGACACGGAGGCAAGCAGTCATATGTACAGCTGAATAAAGCTGTACATATGCTGCTCTCCTGAGTGCATCTTTCGTTGTGTGAACTCTGCGAAAAGGGTGTGCATGAGTCCTGGGATGTGGACAGATAGACTTCTGGGGGTCGGCGCCATCGGCAATGGCGGATTCCCTCTAACTTAGAGGGAGTTAGCTCCACAGAAATCAGGTCTTGCCGCTACGGCGAAGCGGGGACCCTTCAAAAAAACCACAGGCGGGTGAAGCCTGTGATCGTGGGACTCGGCGGGCACCTTCAGCACCCCCCCCCCAATTTGCAAAGGAACCCGGCTCCGGGCTCCGGAGCGAAACGGGGTGAGCGGTGCGGTGCTGAGCGTCAATTGCTTCTTCCGTGGAGTGAAGCCACACAGCTGTTGCCGGAGAGCGCTGACTTTTTTCCTGTGACAATTCGGCTATTAAAACAACTACCCGTGAGTAGGTTAAACTTAAAGATTTGAAAACAAGGGAAGAAAAAGCACTAATTTGGCACCGAAGCGGGAAGGCTTAAACAGGAAGTCCGCCTTCCGTTTCTTGTAAACAGATCAAAGCAAAGATCATCTAAGCTAAGACCTGGAAAATCGCTTTAAAAGGACTTAAATCCTAACATCGACACAAGAGATCTCCCTCCCTGAGCTGCAGGAGAGGGGAGGGAAAAGGGAGAAGTATTTTTGCCTGCAAAAAGAGAGGAAAGGAAACAAAGACCACCGCTTAATGCCTGGGAACGGTCTGTCAATGGACAATAAGATTGCCGTACTGTGAATCGCGCTGTTTATGGATAATGTAACCTTTTGACAGTTAACTCTGCAAGAGAGATACTTTGATTCTGACTGGTTTCTCCGGACTTTAAGGAACTGTAAATTAACTGAAATTGAAACTGTTGCTTATTTTGTTAAATGAGGGACTTGGAAAAGTTATTTTAATGCAACAAGTATTGACTGTTACTGTGTCCCCCTAGAGGAACTTTGAAATTGTTACAACTGGCCAGGGAATTTTCCACTTTAAACTGGCCAGGGGAATTTTCCACAGCAAAACAAACTCCGGCCGTGGGATTGACCTTGAGCTTCAGATAAAGTGTTATGGCAGACTCGCTTCAGGAAAAAAAAACCAAGATCTGCTAAAATTCGGCAGCAGCGAAGAGCATCAGCATCTGGCCCCTCTGCACCACCAGGGGAAGCATCTGTTCAAGTTGGGTCAAAAGGAATGGCATCTGAAGATGTTTTAGCTTTGGCATTAGGTAAAATCAATGAATCTTTGGAAAAATTAAGTAAACAAGTAGCTGAAGCAACAACTAAAATGGACCAAAATACTATAAGCATTAATAATTTGGGACAGAAGGTGAACTCTAACACAGAATCTATTGAGAAATTGCTGCAGGAATCTACTTTGAATCGAAAGACAGCTGAAGAAGCAAAGGAAAAAGCACTGGCCATAGAGGAAAAGATACCACCAATATGTAGGCAAAGACTCTCCTCCCTGGAAGAGAGGGGAGTGGTTGTGGGCGGGAGCCCGAGCACCGCCCCTAGCAGGGGGCGTTAGCCCCCTGCCTCCACCTCTCCTGGCTGGCGCCCACGCCCCTCGGCAGGCACCCAACCAGGTGCCTCCGAGGGGGCGTGCTCAGCAGCCTTTTGCTGCAGTGCCAGCCTCTCCCCAGCCTCATTCTTCGCCGTCGTCTCGGCGCGAGTCACCCACCCTCCACTCCCTTTGAGTTAGGGCTTAGGTCATTGGCCTTGCTATGGACCTTAGGTTGGTCACCCTGGTTGTCCAGGGGGCCTGGTAGGAGTTTTTCCATTTGGCATTAGGCCTTTTGGTTTTTTTGCCTACCTCGTAGCAATCGTCACAACTTTTGTGGTATTGGTGGGTAGGTTAGGCATTGGAATAATGTGTTGTGGTGTGTCGAAGGGCTAGATGTGGCCATCGCCTATGCCTTCAATTTTTGGGTATTCCGTTAAAGGAATCTGGCGGTCGTGTATTCTGTCCGATGCCTGCTTGGCGGGAGGCCATGGCACGACCCTCGGTGACATCAGGGGTGAGCCTATAGTTGGATCGGCATCAACTGGCTCCACCTACTGATGAATAAACCCACTTGTTTTAGAGATCCAATGCCTAAGCCAATACCTTTTCACTGCTGTAATCAATAAAGTTGTGGCCTTTCCTTGCCCATTAACCTTATATCACGTGTCCTTGTGTATTCATTTCACATTGCGGGGGTCGGGTCCTCGAACCACAACTGGAGGACCACCGGTCGATGTTGTCTATGATTGAACGGAAGGAAAGACAGACAAATTTAAGGATCAGGGCTGTACCTGAACTTGATAAAGATAACCTAAGTGACTTTTTTATGCAGGAATTTGCAGACTTTTGGAACCTAGACTCAGACAAGCAAGATTTCAAGATAGTAAGTTCTTTCAGGCTTGGAAGAGGGGGGAGAAAGAACAGGGTGAGAGACTGTTTGATTACCCTCCGATCAAAAGAGGAGAGAGACAAAATATTGAGTCTGCATTTTCAGAAGACCTTGGAAATATATCAATCAAGAGTGGAGATATTTAAAGACATCCCGAAATACCTTCTGGATCTTAGGTCTAACTACGGAGATCTGGTGACCCTGTTGAGAGGTAACAGAATTGTTTTCAGGTGGGAATTCCCCCAAGGCCTATCTTTTACCTTCAAAGGACGAAAGTTAAAAATAAGATCAGTGGATGATAAAGAAAGATTTTTGAAAGATTACGGAGAAGACCTGGAGAAAGAATCTGAAGAAGAGCCAAGAGCATTAAAACCAGGAATACTAGACATAGCATCACTACCTTTGGGATTGGACAACTCAAAGAAAGTGATACCACCGACAGAACAAGAACAATTACTGGGTGCAGTTGGAGGAAAAGCAAAGTAATCACGCCATGGCTCTGCAACTATTAAGTTGGAATATTAATGGTTTTAACTCCCCGGAGAAAAGGAAAAAAGTCTTTCATTTATTGAAAAAAGGAACAATTGGACTTGATTTGTCTACAGAAAACACATGTGATAAGGCTACATAGGAAAGTACTGATTAACAAAAGATTGGGTCAAGAGTTTATTTCATCGGATAAGGTTAAAAAAAGAGGAGTAGTGATCTATGCAAAAGAGAGCCTATCACCGAAATTTATTTTTAAAGATGACCGAGGAAGATTTGTGGCAATTGAAATTCAAACACAAGGAGAGAAATTTTTGATAGTAGGAGTTTATGCACCAAATGAGGGGAAATCTGAATTTTTAAAAAAGTTGCATGAGACATTGCTGGACTATATGGATTACAACATTATCATAATGGGAGATATGAATGGAGTGCTATCTACAAATATGGACAAGGCACAGAGACAGGTAGTCACTAAGGATGTCAGACTACCAAAAACCTTTTTTGAGATGACTGACAATATGGACTTAATTGACATTTGGAGAACAAAGAATCCCTTTGGTAGAGAGGGAACTTTCTTCTCTGAAGCCAAAATGACATGGACAAGAATTGACCAAATCTGGATAACTAGAGGACTGGCTCCTAAGATTCGAAAAGTGGAAATTTGCCCTAAAACTTGCTCCGACCATAATGCTGTGAAAATGGAGATGAAACTAACACCAACTGGTTCCTTCAGATGGAGGATGAATGACACCTTGTTTAGAGACGAAGAGGTTACCAAGAAGGCCCTAAAAACCTTGAGAGACTATTTTGAGATAAATATGAACACTACCATTGAAAAAAGAGTAATCTGGGACGCAAGCAAAGCGGTTATGAGGGGGTTTCTAATTCAACAGAATTCAATAAAGAACAGAACTCAAAATGAGAAAAAAGACAAAATTTTGGAGAAAATAAAAGAGGGCGAGAAGAAACTGAGAGCGAAACCAAAGTCACAAGAGATTCTGAGAGAAATAAAGCTATACCAAGTCCAATATATGAAAATGATGAATCAGGAAATAGAATGGAAAATTAAACAGATGAGACAAAGGACATTTGAATCGGCTAATAAATGTGGGAAACTGTTAGCTTGGCAAATGAGAAAAAGACAAAAACTTAACACCATTACTAATTTGGAAGTGGAAGGAAAGAATATACAGAATCCAGTGGAAATTAGAAAATGTTTCCAGAGGTACTTTAAACAGTTATATACACAAGGGCCACAGAAAGAGATTGATATAGACCAATTCTTAAAAACAAATGGATTACAAAAAATCTCTCAAGAAAACAAGTCAATGCTGAACTATAAAATAACAGAACAGGACGTAGAAGGTGCCATCCAGAATATGCAGTTGGGCAAATCTCCAGGGCCAGATGGTTTAACCTCAAAATACTATAGATCTTTGAAAGATTGGAAAATTCAACCACTAAAGGAGGTTTGTAATGAAATTTTGGAGGGGGGAAAAGCGCCAGAGTCGTGGAAGGAAGCCTACATTACACTTATACCGAAAACTGAGTCTGAAAAGACACAACCTAAGAACTACCGCCCGATATCCCTGCTTAACGTGGATTACAAAATTTTTGCAGATGTTTTGGCTAAAAGATGAAAAAAAGTATTAGTGGAGGAGATACATAAAGACCAAGCTGGCTTTCTCCCGGGCAGACACTTGTCTGATAACACGAGGAATATAATTAACATTTTGGAAAAACTGCAAGTGAATATTAATACTAAAGCAGTCTTAATATTTGTAGATGCGGAGAAAGCTTTTGATAATATCTCTTGGAGTTTTATGAAGAAAAATCTTCAGGGGATGGGGGTTGGTCAAGGCTTTGAAAATGGCATAGGTGCAATTTATTCAGAACAAAAGGCTAAACTAATTGTAAACAATGTGGTGACCGAGGAATTTAAGATCAAGAAAGGGACACGACAAGACTGCCCAATTTCCCCATTGCTCTTTATTTCGGTCCTTGAGGTTTTGCTAAATATGATCTGAAGGGACCATCTGATTAAAGGTATACAGGTCGGAGCCAAACAGTACAAATTGAAAGCTTTTGCAGATGATTTAGCATTGACACTAGAAGAGCCAGAATCTAGTACTAAAAGAGTATTGGAACTGATTCAAGAATTTGGTCAAGTGGCAGGATTTAAGTTGAACAAGTTAAAAACTAAGGTTCTCGAGAAAAATTTAACACCGATTGAGAAAGAGAGGTTTCAGAAGGAGACAGGTTTAACACTGGTTAAGAAAGTAAAATACCTTGGGGTTAATATGACCTCTAAGAACTTAAATTTATTTAAAGATAATTATGAGAAATGTTGGTCAGAAGTGAAAAAGGATCTAGAAATACGGTCAAATCTGAAGCTTTCCTTGCTAGGTCGAATTGCTGTTATAAAGATGAATGTATTGCCAAGAATGTTATTTTTGTTTCAATCATTGCAAATTTTGGACAAAATGGACTGTTTCAAGAAGTGGCAGAGAGATATTTCTAGATTTGTCTGGCAGGGCAAGAAGCCAAGAATAAAATTTAAAATACTAACCGATGTAAAGGACAGAGGTGGATTTGCCCTGCCAGACCTTAAACTCTATTATGAATCAGCAGCATTTTGCTGGCTGAAAGAATGGCTGCTTCTTGAGAACACAGACATTTTGGATTTGGAAGGCTTTAATAACGTTTTTGGGTGGCATGCATATCTGTGGTATGACAAGGTTAAAGCACACAAAGCATTTAAAAACCATATTGTCAGGAAAGCATTGTTTAACGTCTGGACAAGATATAAAGATTTACTTGAAAACAAAACCCCAAGGTGGTTATCACCGATGGAAGCGAAGGCTCAGAAAAAGCTCAATATGGAGGCCAAATGGCCGAAATATTGGGAGATTTTGGAACAAGGAGACAAATTGAAATTGCAGAGTTTTGAGAAATTAAAAGATAAAGTGCGAGACTGGCTTCATTACTATTGTCAGGGAACTGACATCAGAGCGAGAGGCGGAGGCAGGGCTCCAGAGCGATGCCGGAGAGAGGACCAGCAGGGGGGAAGGAATTCAGCGCGACATCAGTAGAGAAGGGAGGGAGATGGAGGAATTGGAGACTGGTCTCCAAGACCCTGCATCAGAGACTAGTGGAGAGAGCGCTGGCACACCCCTGCCTTCCCCTTACTTGCGCAGACAAGTTCCGCGCAGGGAAAATAGGAGGAGACTTGGGGTCAAACAGCTCTTATGCTGGAAAAGGTTCAAGAAACGCCCACTGACAGATTCTGCAAGCGACTGACCGGCCACGGAGTGTGGGCTGTCAGCCAAGGGATGGTGAACCAGGCAATCGGACACAACTAGCAGGCAACTTACGCACAAGGAACCCCTTACAACCATTACAGCAAACTGTCAGTCCCTGAAGTTACTTGTGCACAGGCAGAGAATCATGAGCCAGACTGGAGGTGCCGGTGCAGCGGAGCAGGCTGCGGGTGTGCAGGACTTGGTGAAGAGGAACCAGGACCTGGAAAGGCATGTAGCTCTGCTGACGGCGCGGCTGGATGAACGGTGGACCCAGGATGCGCAGGTTAGACCCACCCCAGTGGCAAAGAAGGTGCCAGGGCTGGTACACAAGTTTGGGGGGAAGCCCCAGGACTATAATGGGTTCCGAACGGAAATAGAGTACGCTTTGGAGCTGCAACGCGATGAGTTTGCTGACGATGCAGAGAGGGTGGCGTATATCGTGGGGCACCTTCAGGATGGCACGCGGGAAAGGGTGAGGCCCCTAATGGCCACTCAGAATGCTGACATGAGGGACGTCCGGAAGTTCTTCCAGGCAATGGACGCAATGTATTCAAGCCAAATTGGGCAGAGTGTAACCCAGCGGGAGCTGATGAGATGCAAGCAGGGGGATCTATCCGTTAGAGACTACTGGTCCCGCTTTGCGATGCTAATACACCGGCTCGAATGGGATCTAGATGACCCGCCCATACGGATGCTGTTTGAGGAGGGGTTGTCCCCAACCGTGAAGGACGAGCTCTCCCGCGCGCCCCGCCTGCAATCTATGGATGAACTGACCAAAGCGGCACTTGCGATAGGAGCGAGGCAGGAAGCGTGCGCTTTGGAATGGCGGGAAGGGAGAAGAGAACGTTGCCCTGACTACCGCATTCCGGAGATGCCAAGGCAGCCTTCCGGGGACATTGAGCCAATGGAAATCGATGGTGCGCGCGCGAGAGAGGCTTTGAGCGCCAACCAAGGATTCAAACGGGAGGGGAAGGCAGCCAATAGCACCAAGAAGTGTTTCCTCTGCCAACGGCCGGGACACTTTGCCAGGGTCTGTCCACAAAGAAAGGCTTGGCAAGGGATGGTGGGGGCCACTGGGAGCGAGGAGGAGGCGGAGGAGGACAAGGTGCAGGGAAACGCCAGCGCTTGGCTGCCCACAGGGGGGCGCAGCAGCCAGGCGAGCAACTAATGGAAGTGCCCCAACCAGACCCACCCAAGGCGTCTATAGCAATAGAGGTGGTGCTAGAACTCCCAAATGGACACCCAGTCAAGGTTAAGGCAATGCTGGACTCAGGTAGCTCTTGCAATTTTTTCAGCAAGGAGTTCGCACTAGAGCACCAAATACACCTGCTGCCACTTGATTTTCCCCTTCAGGTCACCACGATAGATGGCAGGGAGCTGCTGGGAGGGGAGGTGACACATCAAACACCACCAATGAGTATGAAGGTTTCCAGACACACCGAAACCATTGCCTTTCATGTGGCCACACTGGCGGGACCCCCGATAATACTGGGCATGAGCTGGCTAGTGCTACATGATCCAGTGGTGGCTTGGCATCAGTCACCTTCGGGTCAGCGCACTGTTTGGAACACTGTCTGGGGGGGGGGGGGAGGCCAAGGGGGAGGTTGGCCAGGCTGGCAGCAACTACACTGGAGCCGAGAGCAGAGGTGCCGCCCCAGTACGTGGACTTACAGGAGGTCTTCAGCGAGAGGGAGGCGGACAGACTGCCACCACATAGGCCCTTTGACTGTCAAATCAACCTACTCCCTGGGGCGCAGCTGCCAGTTTGTAAGCTGTACGCCATGTCGGACCGGGAGATGCAGGAGTTGCGGAACTTTATTGACAAGAACCTAGAAAGGGGGTTCATAAGGGAATCCAAGGCAGTGGGGGGCAGCCCTGTATTCTTTGTGGACAAAAAAAACACGGATCAGCCTAGGCTTGTAGTGGACTATAGAAGATTAAACCTCATATCGGAACCCGTGACCTTCCCAATGCCCTGAATTGATGATATTCTAACTAGGGTAAGGAAGGGTAAGATCTTTACCAAGCTGGACCTCCGGGGAGCATACAATCTGATTAGAATGAGGGAGGGGGACGAATGGAAAACCACCATGTTCACCCCCCTAGGGGCCTTTGAGTACCTAGTCATGCCATTTGGATTACAGTCGGGTTCAGCCTGTTTTCAAAGCTTCATGCACCATGTGCTGGGCCCCCTGCTGTACAAAAACTGCGTAGCATTTCTGGACGACGTCCTGATCTATTCAGACAATGAAAAACAGCATGTCCAGGACGTCAGGGAAGTGCTGAAGTGTTCAGTTTCTGTTAATTGATTCTCATGGGAAACTTGCAGATTCTGGCTTCAAACAATTAACTCAAGGCAGTGTCAATTTACTCTTGGCAGAAAGCCCAGGTCAGCTTGACCTAGAAACTGCTTACTCTGATTGGTTAGCGACCAGCATTCAACTCTTAACTAGGGATTGCTAGCTCAGTTTGATGTGAGGTGTGTTAGGAGTAGAAGTGCTGTGTATGGTTTTGAGAGAGAGAGAAAGAGCGGATTTGCTTTGCTTTTATTTGTATGCAGAAACTCTGCTGGTTTTATTTTTCCTTTTAATAAATCCTGTAAATAGTTATTCTGAGTCTAGCTGACTAGTCATTTCCACCGCAACTAGCTTCTTCGCTGTGCAGGAAAACTCTGCTACGTTTGGGCTAAAGCCATTAGAGCTATGCCTGACACTTCAAAGTTCCAAGAGGTTATGGGCATTGTGCTGCCAGCCTGAGTTGCGGTGGTGTCAGCATCAACGGCGTTGGTTCCAGTAGTTCCAGAAGTTGTTGTTCCTGGCTGGTTCCTGACCGTGGTGAGCTGGTGACGCAGCGGACAGAAGGACAACAGCTGCAGCGTGTGAGTGCTGGGTGCTGTGGTTCCTGTTCTCTCTCTCGGTGGTCGTGAGTAGCTGGTTCCGGGTTCCAGGGACATCGCTCTCAAGATGGCCTCACAACCAGTTCAGATGGCTTTTGAGCGTCTGAATGATTCCAATTACTTGCTGTGGTCGGAACGCATGCAGGCAGTGCTGCAGAGGGATCGTCTCTGGCAAGTGGTGAGTAAGTTTCCTGCGAAGCCTGATGATGAAGACCTCGATAAAGACCAAAGAGCAAGGGCCACAATTGTCTTGGGGCTGGAAGATTCCCAGTTGCCGTATGTGAGGGGAATCAAGACAGCTAGAGGTGTGTGGCAAGCACTTAAAGAACTCCATGTGCGTGAGACAGCGGTTTCCAAGCTGTTCATTCGCAAGGCATTGTATAAGGCAATGTTACAGCCTGGGGTTACAATGCAGGAACACCTACACAGTTTACAGTTAAAGTTTACTGCGCTACAGGAAAGAGACTGTGCGTTAGACCAGCAGGAGAAGGTGGCTATTATTTTGAGTTCTCTCCCGGAAAGCTGGGATAATTTAGTTTTGTCTCTAGAAGGCATACAGGAGCGTGATTTATCAGTCAGTTACGTTACTGGGCGTTTGATTGAAGAATGGCAGAAGAGGCAAGAAAGGTCGTTTGCTGCAGAGGCTTCTACAGGCGGGCGGTTTGGAAGGAGTTCTCATGCCGTGCCAGAGGTGAAGCAAAAGCAGCGTACCGGTGAGGAGTCAGCGTTTGCTGTTAGGCGTTGTTTCCGATGTGGGTCCTCAGCGCATCTAAAACGACAATGTCCGGAGTTGGTCAAGTCTCAGTTGCCGGTGCAGGAGCAGAGACGAGATCAGCAGCAGCAGTGGAAAAAGAAATTCTTCAATCGAAAACAGTCGGCCCAGCTGGTGACCGGCGAGGTCAAGATTGCTGATGAGAAACAAGCAGTCTGGGTGGTCGATTCGGGAGCATCTCGCCACATCGTAAATTCAGATGAATTATTTGTTTCCAAGAACTCAGCACAGCGCAGCCAGGTGGCTCTAGCAGACGGAAGTACTTCCGAAGTGATTTCAGGGGGTGCAGTTTTTGTTCCTTGTCTTCGTGAATGCCTGCAAAATGTACTTTGTGTGCCTTCATTAAGGAGCAATCTGATGTCTGTAGATTGTTTGCTAAAAGCTGGGTTTAAAGTGTATTTTGAAGGAGACAGTTGCATTATTAAGAAGGCTGGTGAGATTTTAGGCACTGCTAAGTCAGAGGGAGGCTTGTTTTGGCTTAAAGCAGGATCTCAAGTTGCAGCAGTAGTCAGTAAATCTCAGCCTGCAGTGAATAACAAAGCTATACATGACAACTGTGTGCACTTATTGCATAGGAGAATGGGGCATGCTTGCTGGAAAAGTGTACTAAAAATGTCTGAATTGGCTGATGGGGGTGATTTAAAGAGTTGTAACAAGTACCTTGATTGTAATGTGTGTAAAAAGGTTAAAACCCACAGAGTCTCTTACCCCAGAAGTGACAGAGTTAGTGAGTCACCGCTACAGCTGGTTCACATGGACGTAATTGGTCCATTTGCTGTAAGCAGGGGTGGATCGCGTTTTTCATTAACAATTGTGGATGACGCCACACGTTATTCTTGGGTTTTTCCCATGAAGAACAAGGGTGACGTGTTCACTAAGTTTAAAGGCTGGGTGGCATCTGTGGAAAGATTTCTGTCCACTAAACTTAAAAGGATTCAGACGGACAGAGGTGGCGAATTTATGTCAAATGCCTTTAGAGATTGGTTACAGAAGCGTGGCATTGGGCATAGAAAAACGAACGCTTTTTCCCCAGAGGAGAATGGTGTTGCAGAGCGAAAAAACAGATCTTTACAAAATATGATGTTTGCCATGCTTGATGATGCTGATTTGCCCATGTCTTATTGGGGGGAGAGCATGCTCACCGCGTGTTATCTCCAAAACAGGCTCTTTCATCAAACAATAGGTACAACCCCGTACTTTAAATTGTTTCAGAAAAAACCCAAAATTGACCATTTGCATGTGTTTGGATCAAAAGCCTGGGTATTAATTCCAAAACAAATGAGAAAGAAGGGAGATCCTAAGACCAAACAGTTAGTGTTTGTGGGTTACCAGGAGCTGGGAAAAGGTTTCCGCTTTGCTGAAGGGACAAATGGCATTGTGATCTCCAGGAATGCCAGTTTTTGTGAACACAGTGGCTGGGAGAGACTACATGCCAATACAGAGGTTTGGTTTGAACCTTCCCAGGAGATTCATGACTCTGAAGGTAAACATAGAGAATCAGAGTCTGAGGGGGAGGAAAGTTCAGATAAGAGCTCTCAAGAAAGTGGAATTAGCCAGAGACCAGTTGCTAAGCAACAAAAGAGAGGTCGTAGTTCTGAAGAGGAAAGTGGGTCAGAAGAAAAATTTTCTCCCAGAAGATCTAAAAGACAAAACAAAGGAGTGCCTCCAGTGCGTTTTTCTCCTGATACTGCAAATGTTTTTAGTGTGATTGCAGAACCCAAGAGTTTTCAGGAGGTGTTAAAGTTACCAAAAGAGGAGGCAGAGCACTGGAAACAGGCAATGGAGGAAGAGATGTCCTCTCTGAATGAGCACAAGGTTTTTACACCAGTAGCAGCGCCTGAGGGGGCAAAGATTGTAGGCTGCAGGTGGGTGTACAAACTTAAACCTCTGGTGACAGGAGAGTACAAATACAAAGCTCGTTTAGTGGCACAAGGATACTCTCAGAGGCCTGGAAAAGATTATGACGAGACTTTTTCCCCTACTGCTAAGGCGGACAGTGTAAGGCTGATTCTAACGCTTGGAGCAAAGAGAAAACTCCTGTTAAACCATTTTGATATCCAGACTGCATATTTACATGCATCAATATCAGAAGACCTGTATCTAGCCAAACCGCCTGGTTATGAGACAGGTTCCAATAGAGTGTTGAAATTAAACAAAGCTCTATATGGTCTCAAACAGGCTGCAAGATCTTGGAACAAATGTTTCCATGAGGCCTTAGTGTCATTTGGTTTCAAGCAGAGTACAGCTGACAATTGTGTTTATGTACGTGGTACAGGCAGTGATCAAGAGTTTTGTCTGATTTATGTAGATGATGTATTGTATGCCTGCAAAACAGATAAACAAACTAAGAGGTTTGCCAAACAATTGTCCAGTAAGTTCAACGTGAAAGACTTAGGCCCGGTTAGGACATATCTAGGGTTGGAAGTGTGCTGGGCCCAAGATGGCAGCTGCCCAATTAGTCAGCAGAACAAAATTAAACAACTACTGACTACATACAGAATGCAGGTTTGCAAAGGGGCAGTGGTGCCTATGGATCCAGGTTTCATAAAAACACTTCATACAGATGAGAGTCCTGAATTTGAACATCCTGATGTATATCATTCTGTAATTGGAAGTTTATTGTATCTAGCACAGTGGTCCAGACCTGATATTAGTTATGCAGTAGGCATATTAAGTAGATTGGTCTCAAAACCCACACTAAATGCCTGGAAAGGGGTAAAACAAGTTCTGAGGTATCTCAAACAGACAATTGGCTATATGTTACAATTAAATTCTTCAGAGGATGAAATGTTGAGTTGCTACTGTGATAGTGATTGGGGAAATTTGCCAGATAGAAAATCTGTCACAGGACTAGTCATAATGGTCGGTGGAGCTTTAATCAGCTGGCGGTCACGCAAGCAAGACGTTGTAAGTGTGTCATCAACGGAATCAGAGTACGCCGCATTGAGTGAATTGTGCAACGAGGTGATTTATTTCAAGCATTTGTTAGCAGATTTAAATGTAAATTGTGGAGAATCAGTACAAGTTTACATTGATAATCAAGCTTGTATAACTTTAAGTAAAACAGAGGGTTTCAAATCACGTTCTAAACATATCTCTGTAAAATACCAAAATGTGCGTTGCTGTGTACAAGACAATATAATCACCTGTACTTATGTATCAAGTGAAGAAAATGTAGCAGATGTATTAACTAAACCATTGGCAAAGATAAAGAACAAGCAAATGTGCAAGGGTTTAGGTTTGCTGGAAAAATGATCTTCTACATAGGTGTATTTGATGTTAATTGTCCAGCAGAATCTGTGAGGGGGTGTTCAGTTTCTGTTAATTGATTCTCATGGGAAACTTGCAGATTCTGGCTTCAAACAATTAACTCAAGGCAGTGTCAATTTACTCTTGGCAGAAAGCCCAGGTCAGCTTGACCTAGAAACTGCTTACTCTGATTGGTTAGTGACCAGCATTCAACTCTTAACTAGGGATTGCTAGCTCAGTTTGATGTGAGGTGTGTTAGGAGTAGAAGTGCTGTGTATGGTTTTGAGAGAGAGAGAAAGAGCGGATTTGCTTTGCTTTTATTTGTATGCAGAAACTCTGCTGGTTTTATTTTTCCTTTTAATAAATCCTGTAAATAGTTATTCTGAGTCTAGCTGACTAGTCATTTCCACCGCAACTAGCTTCTTCGCTGTGCAGGAAAACTCTGCTACGTTTGGGCTAAAGCCATTAGAGCTATGCCTGACACTTCAAAGTTCCAAGATGAAGAGGCTACAAGAGCACCAGTTGTGGGTCAAGCTGGAAAAGTGCCAATTTCACGCCAGAGAAGTGGAATTTCTGGGATACAGGTTGTCGGACAGAGGCCTAGCCATGGACCCCGGCAAGGTGCAGGAGGTGCTGGAATGGAAGGCCCCCAAAACCCGGAAGGATGTGCAGAGGTTCCTCGGGTTCAGCAACTTCTACCGGAAGTTCATCAAGAACTTCGCCCACTTGACCGCACCCATCACGGATTGTCTCAGTAGCAAAAAGAAGTTCGTCTGGACGGAAAGTGCCCAACGATCCTTCGAAAGGCTAAAGAAGGCGTTCGCCTCGGAGGAACAGCTCCTGCACGTGGATCTGCAGAAGCCGATGAGGCTGGAGACCGATGCATCAGACAGAGCGATAGGAGCGGTGTTGCTGCAGCCGGGACTAAGCCAACACACCTGGAGGCCGTGTGCCTTCTTCTCACGGAAACTGAACAAATCGGAACAGAACTACACGGTGTATGATCGTGAACTGTTAGCCATTTATGCAGCATTTCGGCAGTGGAGACATCTCCTAATAGGGGCTCAGCACAAGATTCAGGTTTGCACTGATCACAAGAACTTGGAATATTGGAGAACAGCTCGAGTCCTCAACCAGAGACAGATTCGATGGGCACAGGAGTTCTCCAAGTTCTTCTTTGAGATCAAGTACGTGCCGGGAGAAGAGAACGTGAGGGCAGACGCGCTTTCCCGGAAGCCGGAGTACACGGAAGGAGAAGGGCCGCCGGAAGCTCGACACGTGTTCCCAGAGGAACGATGGGTTTGTGGGGGAGCGTTGGTTGGGAAACGAGAACTAACTGAGCTGATTCGCCAGGACCAATTCGCCCAAACCAGAATCAGGGAACTCAGGGGAACTGGGGGAGACCGGGGAGGCTTTGAGGAAAGGGAAGGACTGCTGTATTACAAAGGAGCAATGTATGTGCCCAGGGAGGCCTTGCGGGAAAGGGTGCTCAAACAGCTTCACGACAACCCAACAGCGGGGTACTTTGGGCAACACAAAACTATGTTACTGGTCACCAGGGAGTTTTGGTGGCCAAGGGTGAGGGAAGATGTAAGAGAGTATGTACGGGGGTGTGACCGCTGCCAAAGGGCCAAGGGAGAGCGGGCAGCCCCGGCAGGGCTACTGGAACCCTTACCCACGCCGGGAAGACCCTGGGAGGTGGTGTCTACCGACTTCATGACTGATTTACCCAAATCCAGAGGTAAGACAGCAGTCAAGGTAGTAGTAGATCTGCTAACCAAAATGTGCCATTTTATAGCGTGCTCTCATGCAGTGACAGCAGAGGAAACCGCCCAGTTGTTCGTGAATCACATCTTTAGGTTGCATGGGGCTCCTTCGAGGGTTATCTCGGATCGAGGGAAACAATTTACCTCGAGGTTCTGGAGGAGGCTTATGAACTTATTGCAGGTGGAGGTGGGATTCTCGACAGCGAGGCACCCGGAGACTAACGGGCAAGCAGAGAGGGCGAACAGCATTTTACAGCAATATCTACGCTGTTACGTCAACGAGAGACAGAGCGATTGGGTAGAAAAGCTAGCACTGGCAGAGTTTGTGTATAACAACGCGGAGCATGTGTCCACGGGGATGAGCCCGTTCTTGGCTAATTATGGGTGTCACCCCAGGGCCTTTCCCGGGAGAGGGGAGGAAGGGTGGAGCGTGCCCGCCGCAGAGCACTTCGTGGAAGAAATGGAAGCCCTGCACCAGCAGCTTAAGATGAATCTGGAAAGGGCAAAGGAGGCGTACAAGAGACAAGCAGACAAAGATCGCCGGGAAGGGGAGACCATTAGGGTGGGGGACCGGATGTGGTTATCCACACAAGGCTTACCCTTCAAGGGCGGGTGTAAGAAACTGACGCCAAGACGTCTGGGACCATTTGAGGTGACACACCAAGTGAACCCGGTGGCTTTCCGGCTCAAGTTGCCAGACAGCATGAAAATCCACCCGGTATTTCATAAGTCACTGCTCTCACCGTACAGAGGGGAGCGGAGGGTCTGGGGGGTAGGAGGGGAAGGGCTCACACACCCGCAACTGGAAGAGAGGGAACGCCACCACCAGGTAATGGAGATCCTGGATTCGCGCTGGCGAGTGCGGCAGGTGGACTACCTAGTGGCTTGGGAGGGGGAACCCGAGTCAGAAAACACGTGGGTTCCCGCGGGGGAAGTAGATGATGGATATCTGGTGGAAGAGTTCCACAACAGGTATCCGAGGAAGCCCAAACCCCTTGAGAGATTCTGGGAGGAGCAATTTGCCACCACCGATGAGGAGGAGGAGGATTTCGTGGGTTTTCCTGCTTCCCAGGAGGAAGGAGGAGAATCGTCAGGAGAGGAGGAATCAGATTGGGAAGCCCCTCCCGTGAGAAATCGGAGCGGGTGGGAAGCGGGGTTTGAGTCCTCGGACGACGACAGCAGCTCCTTTCGGGGGTTCCCTGCATCGTCGGCTGAAGAAGGGGACAGGGTCCCGTCACAGGGTCAGGCCGGGGTGGAGGGGGTCCTGGGAGGGTGGTGGATGTCAGGGAACTGACATCAGAGCGAGAAGCGGAGGCAGGGCTCCAGAGCGACGCAGGAGAGGGGACCAGCATGGGGGAAGGAATTCAGCGAAACACCAATAGAGAAGAGAGGGAGATGGAGGAATTGGTGACAGGGCTCCAAGACCCTTCACCCGAAACTAGTGGAGAGAGCGCTGGCACGCCCCTGCCTTCCCCTTACTTGCACAGACGCGTTCCGTGCAGGGAACATAGGAGGAGACTCGGGGTCAAACAGCTTTTATGCTGGAAGAGGTTCAAGAAACGCCCACTGACGGATTCTGCAAGTGACTAACAGGTCACGGAGGGCGAGCTCTGACCCTAAGCATGGTTGGGCAAGCAAACTAACTAAACCAAAGGCAATTTACGCACAAGTAACCCCTCACAACCATTACAGCAAACAATGTGGTGACAGAGGAATTTAAGATCGAAAAACGGACACGACAAGACTGCCCAATTTCCCCATTGCTCTTTATTTCGGTCCTTGAGGTTTTGCTAAATATGATCTGAAGGAGTGTCCCAACAGGCACGTCCCCAAGCGGTAACTCCGGGGGGACGTCCTAGTTGACGTGCATCAGCAGGACTCCCCCTATTGGTGGTTAACCCTTACCGGTCTTCAAGCAAGCGGGCTGAAGCCGGTTAGTTGTTAGGACCAATGCCTAAGCCAATACCGCTCAATTCCTGTAATCAATAAAGTTGTGGCCTAATTCGACCCATTAACCCGAATTCTTGTGTCTCGTGTCTTTATTTCTGAGGGGGGAGGGGGGAACTCGCCATGCAACAACAACAACAACAACAAGGTCTGCCCCTCTCCTTCTCTTCTAGGTTCAGGAGACTGAGGGACATGGCAGCCCGCAAGAAGAAGGGGACCCACAAAGTCCCCCAGAAGTCCAGGGCTGCTGGGGGCCCACGTGAGCAAATGCTTCCTTTTCATTTTGGAGCGTAAGGAGGGGTGGCCTTAATGCTCTAATCCTCAACTGTGGAAAATAAGTAGAAATGAACTAACCTGCCCCCATGTCCTTTCCTTCTTCTCTTGTTGCAGATGGTTCAGAGACTGGCAGGGTCTGGGCATCGCCTGTGGTTAGTATTTGAGAAAACAGCACAGTACATACGAAATCCCTCACCCCCACCCCCCCATCCACCAGTGCTGTTTGTACCCCCATTTTGGCGGTCTCAGATGCAGAGAAGCCCTCCTGCCATGAACTGACAGCCTGACTCTTGCCATTCCAGCAACTGGAGAAGGATGAGATGTTCCCCTCCTGCGTGCTGGCCACTTGCTCGGAGGCCCACCAGAGAGAAAAGCACAGGTTGAGGTACTCCAAAAAGATGGCCGTCAAGGCAATTGCGGTGAGTGAGGTATCCAGGGGGTACCTGGATGAGGTATCCAGGGGTGAGGTGGGCAGGAGAGCTGGGGATGGGATTTGGGGGATGCTGGGCAGAAGGAAGGCCTGGCGGGGTCTGGCCAAGAGAAGGGTTGTGCAGGCATTTGGCATTAAATTGCCAATTCCTGCACTGAGTTTGGGGTTGGAGGAATCCACCTGATGTCCATAGGAAACTGACGTTTTCCCCCTCCGCCCTCTGTTCTCTATCAGGATCTCATGGCACGGATTGCGTGCTTTACGCAGCCTGAATTGGTCCTTGCTACGGCACTGGAATCCCTTTACTAACTGAGGTATACTGGGTTTTTTGAGCTTGACAAGGAGCTGGGGGGGGGAGCAAAATGTGGAAAGGTGTTTCCACCTGCTTCCCTCTCGAGCCGGGCGAGTATGAAACCCAGGAAATTTAAGGGACATCATCAATCCGGGACAGCAGCAGGAAATGGCGCTGGGATAAGGGAGTTTCCCGCCAAATAAGGGACGGTTGACAGCTATGCCAGACCTTGCCACTTCAGTGAATTACAGTGGTAACTCTGGTGACGTACTTAGTGTGAGGAGAACCTGAGCTTTCAAGGTTAAACAGCTCAGAGTGTACGCCCTGTCTACTATTTGGGAGGGGGGAGATTCTGCGTCATATCCGAGAGTCTCCAGACTTTGTTCTTTTTCTCTACTTTCGCTTTTGAGGAGAGTGGACGTGTTTTCACGATGCTGTTCAACAATGGATAGTTTCTGCTTAAATAAAACTGCTTTTTGCTGCTAAGATCCTGAGTGGACTTTATTTAAGCACACTGAAGGAAAGCACTTGAGTTTGCAGCTTTCTCTGACCGCTGCTGGTCTCTGCGTGTTGCTCAGAGCCTTTGGAATGTGGCCTTTGAAGTCCAGAGCCCTGGCCGGCAGCTGCGCAGCCGAAGCAGGCTGGACGCCAAGGCTTATCTGAGCAATAAATCTTCTTCACTTAGTTCGTTCCAGAGGTCCGTTCTTAACCTGAATCACCACTTTAGCTAATGGGGCCTCTCGCTGCTGCCGTGCTGCCGGAGCACAATTTCTGTTCTCATCCTGAAGCAAAGTTCTTAACCCGAGATACTATTTCTGGGTTAGCGGAGTCTGTAACCTGAAGCGTATGTAACCCAAGGTACCACTGTAGATTGAAATAATTGCTTAGAATTTCTTGAGTTTTTTTGCGTTCAAAAAGCTTTATTTATGCAGCAACTATTTACAGGATGAGTGAAGAAGTGAGAGAAAATAGAAGATATATTCTCTAGAGATAATTTCGAAACAGCTCAGCTTTTAGGGGTGGGATTAACTAAGACCTAGAGCCTTGCAAGGAATGCGGGTGGCGCTGTGGGTTAAACCACAGAGCCTAGGACTTGCCAATCAGAAGGTCGACGGTTCGAATCCCCGCGACGGGGTGAGCTCCCGTTGCTTGGTCCCTGCTCCTGCCAACCTAGCAGTTCGAAAGCACGTCAAAGTGCAAGTAGATAAATAGGTACCGCTTTGGTGGGAAGGTAAACGGCGTTTGCGTGTCAAGACCCCGCAGCCACCCCCTCGTTGGAAATAACTCACACAAGGACACAGATATTAGGTTTATGTTATTGGGCAAATTTTGGCCACAACTTTATTGAATTACAGAATGTGAGCGGTATTGGCTTAGGCATTGATTGGACCTGACTATATCTGACTCCTGCCCATTGTGCAGGAAGTCCAGTAAGGGTAAGCCACTGGTAGGGGGAGCCCTGTCGATGCAAACCAACTCAAGCTTCCCCTGGTGTTCCCGTCGGGGTCGTGTCAAGGCCCTAGCCCCCAGCCGGGCTTCAGACTAGATCAACACCCCTGGATTCCTTTAACGGAATGCCCTTAATCATGGAGGGGCAGTTGATGGCCACACCTCCCCTCCCCCACACAAGGTCAAACAATGCCTAACCGCCACAAGAGCCCAAAGGCTCACATCTGTAGCCAATGCCTCAAGCCCTCTGCAATATCAGCCAGCCATATATCATGTAGAGTGTGGTGGTTAAAGGGTTAACCTTCTGTGCTTTGAGTCTGAGGGAAGGGCTTCTACGGGAAGTCAGCCAGGATGTTTCATCACAGTTCTTTGTTCTTTGTTCTGTGAAAGTTGGTTTCGATTTCAGTCGGAGTTGTGCTTTGAGATGTCTGAATTTTCTGGTGGACTGATTTACTGCTTGGCATGTAAATAAAAGCTTCTTAGATTAGAAGAACCGTATCTCTGGACTGTTTTACTCCCTGTTTTTCTTCACGGAAGCAACGTCGCTGCAGCTCTGCTATTTCCTGCCTTAGGTTTTCCCCAGAAGATTGCACTGAGCAGTGTTTTGTGCACAGGGAAAGCGCACTGGACAGGCAGAAGTCCAAGAGGTTATGGGTCAGTGGTCATTTGGTTGCTACGTGATGAGAAGGGAGTGCAAGGAGACGCTGTGCCAGCTAGATCTCCTGCCATGACTACAAAGGCAGTTATAAGAGCGCTGGAGAAGAATGGAGCCGATGTCTTTCCGGATGCCCGGTTGGCAAGAATGAGTGAGTACTCTAGCCACGAAAGGGAAGGGGAAAAGATGGCTCATTCCTTTGAGAGACTAAATGGACAAAATTGGCTTGAGTGGTCTTTTCAGATGGAATACCTGTTAGTGGGGGAACAGCTATGGCAGTTTGTGCTACCCCCACAGCCCGAAGCTGGGAAAGCTAAGGCAAAGATGGCTGCAGTCCAAAATGAGATGGAGCAGCGTGTGATGAGCATTCTTGAAGAAAGCGTTGAGGCTTGTCTTTTGCCAGCCCTGGAGTGTGTGTCCTGGAGTGTGTCAAAGAGCCAAGGGCCGCTTGGGAATCCCTCCGGAAAGCTTGTGAGGCAGGAGTGGGAGGCAAGGGCCGAGAGATGGCTGATGTGACACCAGAAGGGGCAAAGTCGTGCTCTGAGAGGGCAGTGAGTCCAGTGAGCCATGTGAGCCAAGATGGCGCTGGCCAGAGCCTTGTGAGCTCATCGGAGGCTGAGAGGAGCCTTGTGCCCCCAGAGGGGGGTGAAGGGACCGTTGCTGCGGCTGGTGCTGTTTCTGTGCCCGAAAGCTGTTTGGATGCTTCGATACAGCTGTGTGAGGAGAAAGGAGAGAGGCTGAGAGCTAAGAGGACAGCAGTGACAAGCTGTTCCTCGGGCTGTTTTTCTGGAAGCCCTGCGCCCAGCAAGGGGGGGGGGGCAGTCAGCAGTGAAAACTCTGAGAAGCCTTTTTCTCCAAAAGTCTCCAAGTGCTGTTTACGCCGTGAGCCGGAGTCTGGCTGTGGAAAGCTTTGTGCTGCTAGAGTTCCCAAGGTCGCACAGCTGGGAAAGATGCTGATAACGGGCGGTTATCAGGTTGAGCAGAGGTCCTGTCACCATGACAACTAGGAGAGCTGCAACTACGGTAGCTGTGAAGGCCGTTGGCAAGTCCCCCAACCGGGGGGGGGGGGGGGGAGTGTTTCTGTGGCAACCGTGCCGGACATCTACAAAGGCCCCAGCCAGGGGGACAGTCGGGGGAAGAGCTTTGCCATGGCAGTTCTTCAGGAATGTCAACAACCAGCCACACTCACTGTTGTGATTGACAGTGGAGCGGCGAACACTTTGGTTCCCTCTTCTGACTTTTTGAGGAACTGCAGGAAAGTGAAAACTGCTCGATATGTTACGTTAGCTGATGGAACTAGAAGACAGCTCACCCAGTCTGGGACACTTTATTGTTCCTTTCTTAAACATGAAGTGCAAGCTTATGTTGTACCGGAGGTAGCTAATTGTCTGCTAAATGTGTCTGATCTAATTGCTGCCAATTTCTGTGTGTCTTTTGCAGGTAACAAATGTGTTTTTTACAGGAACGGTGAAGAGCTGTACACAGTGGAATCCAGAAACAATTTGTTTATTGTAGGGATGCCGGTTGCTACTGAGGATGCCACTGAAGATGCAAGGGTGCAATGTGTGAATGTAGCACCCCATAGTGGTTGTGCCCATCTCTGGCACAGACGATTTGCTCATTTGGTTTGGGGGTATGTTAAGAAAGCCCCGGAACTGACAGAAGGGTGCAAATTTAAGGCTTGTGACAAATTCTTGGATTGTCGAGCTTGTAAACAATCAAAAGTTGTCACATGCTCTTATCCCAAGTCAGAGAGGAAGTCCACTCAACCTTTTGAGTTAGTGCATGCAGATTTGTGTGGCCCAATGTCAGTTGAGTCGTTGGGAGGTTCAAAATATGCACTTCTCATTGATGATTTTTCTAGATCTGCTTGGGCTTTTTGTTTGCGAACCAAGGGGGAGGCTGCTGGGTTGATCAAGGATTGGATCACTGCAGTTGAGGTGACCTTCTCCACCAAGGTGAGAAACTTTCAGAGTGACCGTGGGGCGGGGTTTACTGGTTCTGCTTTGCATAATTTCTTCAGAGAGAAGGGGATAAGCCACCGTTTGACAGCTCCTTATAGTCCACAGCAGAATGGAATTGCGGAAAGAAAAAACAGGACTATTCAGGAGGGAGTGTCAGCCATCTTGTATGATGCAGGGCTACCCCAGCGCTATTGGGTGGAAGCCTGGAAGTTTATTGTGTTCACACAGAACAGAGTGTACCATTCAAGTGTAGGGAACACACCCTATTTTCTGCTGCATGGTAAGAAACCCAAGGTGCATTACCTTCGTGTGTTTGGTTGTGAGGCCTGGGTTCTTATTCCAAAGGCTCTATGCAGGAAGGGTGAGCCAAGATCCAAGAAAATGATCTTTGTGGGGTATGAGCCTGGCTCAAAGGCTTGGAGGTTCACGTACCCAAGTGGGAACCAGTCCAGACTGGTGATCAGCAATAGTGCTGAGTTCTGTGAACAGGCTGGTTGGTCACCTCTGCATGCTAATCCAGACGTGCTTTCGCAGCAGTTCTATGACTCAGACGGTGAGGAGGAAGAGGAACTTGTTGCTGGGGACCAAGGTCCGGAGCAACAGGGTCCGCCGCAGGGACAGAGTCCAAGGCAGGTACAGCTCAGGATCCCTCAGAGGGGGGAACCTAGAACACCTCCTCCAACAGCTGTTAAGTCTGAGCCAAAGAGTGAGCCTTCCTCACCTGCTGGACCGGCTGTGAGGCCCCAAAAGCGCAGCAGGTCAGAGGGGGAAGTCACTGACACTGAAGATGATTTAGCTGGACCTAGTGGGTCAGAAGGAACACCTGGGTTCACGCTGAGAAGGTCAGCAAGGTCAACCAAAGGGAAGCCACCTGATAGGTTCGAAGCTACTGGTGTGTGGGTTGGTGTGGCTAGGTGTGAACCTGAATCCTTCAAGGATGTTCAGAATTTGCCTCAGGAAGAAGCCAGCAAATGGCATGAGGCGATGCAGAAGGAGATGAGATCCATGGAAGATATAGGTGTGTTCTCACTCACAGAGTTGCTACCGGGCAAACAAGCTGTGAGTTGCAGATGGGTTTACCGCCTTAAACCCACAGAAGCTGGAGAACCACAATATAAAGCTAGATTAGTTGCCCGTGGGCTCACCCAGAGGAAAGGGATTCACCTCATGGAAGTGTATTCGCCTAGGAGTGAAACGCTACGGATGCTTCTAGCTGTTGCTGCACAGAGAGGTTGGAAGGTAAACGACTTTGCTGTGGATATTGCCTACCTGAATTCAGATCTCCAGGAGGAGCTGTACATGCTTCCTCCTCCAGGGTTTGAGATCATGAGGCAAGGCATTGTGTGGCGATTGCACAAATCCATCTATGGGTTACGTCAATCTGCCAGAAACTGGAATATGTGCTCGAATGAAGCTTTGGAAGAGCTAGGTTTTAAAAGAAGTGTTGCTGATAGTTGTCTTTACCTGAAAGGATCAGGTGCGACACAGGAAATTGTGCAGGTCTATGTTGATGACCTGTTATATTTCACTGTGACAGGTAAACAGGTAGAGAACTTTGCTAGGGAGCTTGGTAAACAGTTCAAGCTCAAGCAGCTTGGAGCTGTTAAGACTTATCTGGGCGTGGATGTTTTTAGGACACAAGATGGAGGTTTCTTGCTCAGCCAGAGAGGCAAAATTGAGCAACTGCTTCAAAAGTTCAGGATGAGCGATTGTGCAGGTGTCAGAAGCCCTATGGAGACTAGTTATGTAAAGGATAGTCAGCAAGTAGAACGCACTATGTTCGAAAATGCTGAAGTCTTTCAGTCAGCTCTAGGAGGTTTGCTGTATTTGTCCCAGTGTTGCAGACCAGACATAGCGTTTGCTATCAATCTGCTCAGCAGGGAGGCTTCAAATCCTAGTGTGCAGGCCTGAAATGGCATCAAGAGAGTTCTGCGGTATCTACAGGAAACCAAAGACTTTTGTCTTAAGTTGTCAGCGCAGGGTGAGGTCAAGCTGACCTGTTAGGTGGACTTGGACTGGGCTAATCTTCAGGATCGCAAGTCCGCGTGTAGCCTAGTGGTGAAGTTTGGGAACTCAGTAGTTGGGTGGAGGTCCAGGAAGCAGAGCCTCATTGCGCTCTCATCCACTGAAGCTGAGTTCAGTGCTCTTTCTGAAGTGTGCAGAGAGTTAGAGTTCTATGCCTGTTTGGTCCAGGAACTCTGTGGAGAGAATTGTTTGCCCATAGTTGTCCACGAAGACAATCAACCGTGTCTCAAATTGGCCGAGACGGGGCAATTCAAGGCTAGGACCAAACACCTAGACATTCGCTTTCAGAATGTGTGTCAGAGTGTTCAGGAGGGGTTAGTTGCGCTGAAGTACTGTCCCTCCGCCAAGAACCTCGTTGATGGGTTCACAAAACCACTCACCTTCCAGAGGCATGGAGAGTTCTGCGAGGGTCTGGGTTTGGGATGTGTTTCCCCTCAGACGCGAAGCAAGAGGGGGTGTAGAGTGCGGTGGTTAAAGGGTTAACCTTCTGTACTTTGAGTCTGAGGGAAGGGCTTCTATGGGAAGTCAGCCAGGATGTTACGTCACAGTTCTTTGTTCTTTGTTCTGTGAAAGTTGGTTTCGATTTCAGTCGGAGTTGTGCTTTGAGCCGGAGAAGATGTCTGAATTTTCTGGTGGGCTGATTTACTGCTTGGCATGTAAATAAACGCTTCTTAGATTAGAAGAACCGTGTCTCTGGACTCTTTTACTCCCTGTTTTTCTTCACGGAGGCAACATCGCTGCAGCTCTGCTATTACCTGCCATAGGTGAAGTTTTCCCCCAGAAGATTGCACTGAGCAGTGTTTTGTGCACAGGGAAAGTGCACTGGACAGGCAGAAGTTCAAGATATCATTCCTCCAATCGGAAAGATGCACGCCATCGTCGCAAAATAAGGTCATTTTGCTGAAAACAATGGAAGGGTGCAGGATCTGTGAAGTTAAGATGGCGTCCGGCACGTTCCTTCTGCGCCACTGTGCTTCTGTGCCGATAGAAAAACTCATTAGCTCTCTTAGCATAGTCCCAGCAGAGTTTAGGCAGCGGGAGAAACTGTTGCCGTGTGTGGATAATAAATCAGACTGCAAGCTTCTCGCTTATCTCCAACAGTCTTTTATTGTGTAGAAAAACATCGTAAATCAGCCCGGCGAAAGAGCAGGCATCCCTTCGCCTCTTCAGTCAAAAACGAAAGAGAACTCACACAAAGGAAGATTCCCGTATGTGAACATAACCACGCCTCAGAATGTGAGACGTCACTCAGAACTGTTTAACCCTGTAAGTTCTGATTCTCCTCACACCCCCTCTTGTCTCGCATCCTGAGGGAAACTGTGAGTATAACTCTCCCCAAACTCAACCCTTCACAGTGTTGGACTCCACGGGCGTTCTGACCTCTGCACAGTCAGACATCCGAAACTTCCTGCCAAGCTCTTTGGCAAAAACTTGCACCTGTCTATCTGTTTGTGCACAGCTCTCGGCCTGTTTGCCCTCTGGCAGCTTCGTGGTCGAGCCCACATTTAAAGACCTCATTGAGTTCAACTCCTTTCCCATTGCCTCTTGCCCCTTTCTGGCTTCTGTCTCAGGCAACTGTTGAACCTCCTCAAAACTCCCAGGTTCGCACTGTGCGAAACCAACCCACGCGCTGGTAACCTGAAACCTCTCAGGTGGTACCCCCTTTGTGGTGCGTGCGGAACGTCTGAGCACTGTCTCAGGTGCCCCCTCTGACCCACTGGGGCCAGCAAGTGTGTCACTGGTACCAGAAGACTCCCCGTCTGACTTACTGCGTCTTCGGGCCTTCTGCACTTTGCTAACGGGAGATGAAGGCTCACTCTTGGGCTCTCTTTTAACAACCTGTGGAGATGCCCAACCCTGTTCTTGACCCTGGTCAGAGACCTGGTCCTCATCAACAGGTTCAGCTTCTGCATCTCCCTCCTCCTCAGAATCAGACAGCCATTCTGAGAGAACGTCAGGATTCGCATGGATCCTGGACCACCCATTCTGCTCACAGAACTCAGCATTTCTGCTGATTAGAAGCCTGGACTGATCACCTTCTGGATAGGCAAACCTCCACCCTTTTGTCGCAGGCTCGTACCCACAAAAGATCATTTTCCGGGACCTCGGGTCACCTTTCTTTCGTTGAACCTTTGGCACAAGCGCCCAGGCTTCGCAACCAAACACACGGAAGAAATGCACCTTCGGTTTCTTCTGGTGCAGCAAGAAATACGGTGTGTCACCTACAACAGAGCTATAGGACCTGTTCATCGTGAAGTTGGCCGTCCTCCAGGCTTCCGCCCAAAAGCTCTGAGGCAAACCAGAGTCAAACAGTAGAGCGTCAGCTGCTTCAGCCAATGCCCTACTCCTGCGCTCCGCCACGCCACTCTCCTGAGGAGAAGTAGCAACCGTCAACCTGTGACGTATTCCCTTCTGGTGGAAGAAACTCTGCAGAGCAGACCCAGTGAACGCTTCGCCCCGGTCACTCTGAAAGCTCTGCACCTTGGTGGAAAACTGTAGTTCCACCGCTGCAACCCAGTCTTTGATCAGTTGCGCTGCCTCGCTTTGCTCTTTCAGCGAGAAGAACCACCCATTCTGGCTAAAATCATCTGTCAGCGTCAGCACATACCTGGCCCCGCCCAGACTCGGCCTTGGCATGGGACCACTAAGGTCTGTGTGCACAAGCTCAAAAGGCTTTGTGGTTACCCTCTCCGTTCTGGGATAACTGCACCTTTTTACCTTTGCCCTTCTGCATGCCCTACAATCTAGGGATTTACCACATGCTTTCATTTTGCAACGTTCAGTGCATTGGGGCAACTTCTGGATATCTTCCCAACAGCCATGCGACATTCTCCTGTGCCACAAGTGAGCACAAGAATCATGAATGGGAACATTTGCACACTTCGCCTGTGCTGTCTCAGTGTCCCCCTTACCCTCCAGAGGTGTCTCCAGAACAAAGAGGTTGTTCTGACATGCAACACTGACCAGTTGTCTCCCACCCCTGGAAATTGAACAGACATCATTTTCAAAGCAAACCTTATAACCGTCCTGTAAAAGAGAAGATACAGATAAAAGACAACATTTCATCCCAGGCACAATGTAGACCTCCAGCTCCGCCTGTAAAAAAGAAACAAACACATTCCCCACAGTAGTTAAATGTCTCTGTGACCCATCAGCAAAAACGACCGTTTTCCCAGTTGAAACAGCCCTGCAGTTCCACATTTCACCACCAGGTGGCGCTGGCATCAGGTGGTGGCTGGCTCCTGAGTCGATGACCCAACGCAGCATTCTGCCCTCACTGCAGTTGTCCCGTAGCGTTGCCATGGAGGCAGCTAGGTGATAAGAACCGTCCTCACTTCCTGTGTCACGTCCTCCCTTCGCATTCCCACGCTGGCCTCTTCTCCTGGACTGGCTGCCATGGAAACCTGGCTGACTGCCATGGGAAGCGACCTTGGAGACATCCTGCCCGGCCTCTCTGGCTCTCCACGGGCAGGAACGACGCAGATGGTCAACCGACCCACAGATAAAGCAGCGACGAATGGAATAAGCCTGAACTGTGCCCTCTGCTGGCTTGGCCCCCCTCTGCAACCGGCAGGGCTCTCTGTGCCAGCTCGGCCCTCTCTGAGACGGCGTTCCTGTTCGTCACACAAGCGTCCAGTCACATACTGGAGCGTAAGATCTGCAGGATTCATTGATTCCAAAGTTAGACACAAATTGTCATAACTTTTGTCCAAAGAGCTGAGCAAAATATAAACTTTCAGTTCCTCAGTAAAGTTGACTTGCAACAGTCTCAGCTGGTTGAAAACAGAGAGCATCTCAGTCACATGCTGTCTGATGCTATCACCAGGGCGCAGCTTCATCTCAAACAAGCGTCTGGTGGTGTGGATTTTTGCCCCAGCTGTGGTCCTGTGGTGCACTCTCTCTAGTGCCTGGTAGGCCTCATGAGCAGTCTCTAGCCCCTCTACCAAAGGTAGCTGGGAGCCCTCCAAACTGAGCACTATAGCTCCCAGGGCTTTCTGGTTCCTCCTCTGTGAGGCATGGGCAGCTGCTACATCTGCTGCTGCTGCATCGGCTGCAGCTTGCTGTGGGAGCTCTTGGACTGCCCCCCACAGACCCTTGGCTACCAGCCAGGCCTTCAGCTTCCTGCTCCACTCCTCCCAATTTTTGCCATTTAATTTTTCAAAAGGGACGGAGTATGACTCCTGACCGTCTGCCATCTTCTCCCCCGGGGCTGAGCCTACTCACGTAACAGCAGCTCCTCCTGGCACCCGGTCCTGAAGATGAGATCCTCCCCAGCGAGCTTCGCTGCCTCAAACGTTAGGCAGGAGCCCTAACTGGCTTCTCCCACACACACAGGCACGGCGTGGCAACAGCTTCCAAAGCTTGGCTGACTTCCCATAACCTGTGAAGTTAAGATGGCGTCCGGCACATTCCTTCTGCGCCATTGTGCTTCTGTGCCGATAGAAAAACTCATTAGCTCTCTAAGCATAGTCCCAGCAGAGTTTAGGCAGCGGGAGAAACTGTTGCCGTGTGTGGATAATAAATCAGACTGCAAGCTTCTCACTTATCTCCAACAGTCTTTTATTGCGTAGAAAAACATCGTAAATCAGCCCGGCGAAAGAGCAGGCATCCCTTCGCCTCTTCAGTCAAAAACGAAAGAGAACTCACACAAAGGAAGATTCCCGTATGTGAACATAACCGCGCCTCAGAATGTGAGACGTCACTCAGAACTGTTTAACTCTGTAAGTTCTGATTCTCCTCAGGATCACCCGGCCATTCAATGCAACCACTTTCTGTGAAATGGAATGATTCAAATGCTTCCGGGCACGGTCTGTAGTGGCTGAGGAATTGCTGCCACACCAAACGCATCTCTCCAACAGCAGCGACCAAACGGGAGTCATTCTCAGGAAATTCAGCGCAAGAGTGCCCAAGTCCTTTTTGATAGTGAAAAGCAAGTCCACACCCTTCCGGCAAGGCAAGTCGTTCTCTCCCAGCTGCACAACCAAAGTGTTGGGGGGGACATGTGCCTCCACCCTGGCCATCACAATTGGCATCATCTCTGCCCAGCGCATCCCACGCCTCGTTATCGAAGAAGTGCGGTGGAAAACCCACTTGGCATCCCTGGCCATTAGCGACCGCCCGTTCCTGGGCCCAGTGGACAATACTGTGTCCCACAATCCAGATTTCTATGAGGCTTGACCCTGAAAAGCAAGAAAAATGACAGAGGCGTGTAAGTGATTGGTCTGTTTTAAATTTTGGAGCTGTCGCGGATATAGTTTTTGTACGCGCTGGATTGCCAGCGACCCATGTCTTTTATTCTGTCTGTTGGCAATCCCAAGTGAGCTGCCGTTGTGGCGGCCCCGATCCTAAAAGAATGGGCAGCATATTCCCTAGCCGGAAGCCCACAAGCTTCAATGGCTTTGCGCAACACCCGAGTGAATTGCTGCCTGGCAAGACGGGACCCATCATCGTGTACCAGGAAAGGGCCAGAACCTGGGGGCCTGAGACCCAAAAACCTTTTTGTGTCCTTTACAGGGCAGGGACCGCTTTTCATGGTTGCCATCAACCGAACCAAGGCACCCTTTCCTTTTTGGTCTGTTTTTGAGCAAAGGATGCGAACCACCAACATTGAATCAGAAAGCTGAATATCATCAAGCTGCTGGCCTTGGGATAAAGGACCCGGTTCACCTTCATGTACCACTTCACCAACTCTTAAAGCCCCCCCAAAATGCTATAGAATATGCAGCTGAGAATAAACGGGCCTCGTATTTGGACCAGCACACTGATTTTAATTTATTGTGTATTTTACTGAGGAGATTGAATGGAATGGGCCTATGCCCCTCCTTACTTGGTGGTTGTAATCTGCGCCACCCCTCGAGAGCCCTGCGCACCACGAACTCAGCGCAAGGGTCAGTGCAGTAAATAGATTTTGCAAAGAAGGAAATTGCAGCCGATTGTATAATTAAGGTCTTTGCTGCACGACCAAGGTTACGCAGATGAACTAAGAATTGCAGCGCCTGGTCCGTGGTGGGGGGCTCTTGATGCACAATACCCAAAGATTTTCTCTGAAATGCTAGAAAATCAGGCCAGGCTTTTGAGTAGGACCTAAGCGTAGAAGGGGCAATCGAAACCAATACTCCCTGCATCACGTCTCGCTTCCAAGGCTCCACAGGTGCTCCGGGAATAGCTCTGGCAATTGCTGTGCTTCTGGGGCTAACGACTGGAAGCGGTCCATCTGAAATCGAGATAGCGCATCCGCAATATTGTTATTAATACCAGGAATGAATTTTGCTGAAAATATTATGTTAAATTCCAGGCACCGTAACACAAACGATCGCAGCATCGTGGACACCCTTTCTGAACGCGAAGATTGTTTGGTCAGGATATTGACTACTGACTGGTTGTCTGTCCAACCAGGACTTTGTGAGGCGTACCCTGTGATGAGGCGTACCCTGTGATGTAGCCAGCCGTGAGCAGAAT